>NC_052161.1:44308433-45508433 GCF_902713615.1 Scyliorhinus canicula
CAGTTCAGAATTGTTGATTGTCAGCTAAGATCATTCCTAAGCTGAAGCTTTCCATCCAGTAGGGTCAGATGGAAAGTATCAATTTATGTTTAATAGTTTTCTAGATAAAAACAAGTTCTCCATATCTTTTGTTTATTGCCTACCCTCAAAATTCATTTCCAATGGTACATTCACTCAATAACTGATAATGCCAGCTTTTTCCCGTTAGCCTAATTGTTAAAAAGTTGACAGATTCTGCTTTCTATATGCAAAGGAATGTACTTCTTCATTCTCTCCGTATACCATATCCCACACTCCATTTATATGGAAGATTAAATTTGGTGTGAATATGTTGATCTGAATTGGACTCAATCTTGTCTAGCATTTATGTGGTCCCTTCACCCAAAGCTGTACATGCACTGGATAGGATCAAATTACAGTGCAACGCATGCGCTGTGATTGTGAGCAGGTCAGAAAATCAGTGGGGATTTGAATTGAGCTATTTACATGAGTCTTGAGGCACACCATTCTGATTCACAGCTGGTTTAAAACTGGCATCAGGAAGTGGGCATTTTTACTGTGCAGTAACTGTGGATAAATAAATTTACACCATTTACAATATACATTTTAATTTGGAACAGCTGCAAATTCGGTACAAAATAGAATTAGCAGCTGCCGTGTAGCAGGGTATCGGGCAATCATCACTGGTCTGCTTCTGCTTTTTGCGCAGTGTTTTACGAGATTGGAAGTAAATGTATGACAGGAACCCCAGTAACCTGAGACCCTGGGTCAGTAATGTATTAAAACAAAACAAGACACACATGGCTTTTGCACTATGAGAGTTCACAAAGGAATGGGAGTCATAGACAGAAAAAGACAAAGAAGGTAGAGCTAACAGTTGTAATTATAGCTCCAGTTATGGGAGTCAATCTGTTACTGAATGCAAGCCTTGATAAATTACTATAAATGCCAAGCCAAAACAACATTGAAGTAATTGAGACCAGTATAAGACAATTTGCCAGTCCAGCAAGCTACATTTATACAACCACCATTTTTTCATCACTTTTAATGAGGCCATAGTTGGGACACTGATTTATATGGCTGTGTACCACAGCCCAACAAGGACACACCAAGTTATATTGGATTCCAACAACTTAACAGTAGGTATGTCGCAAAGAATTTACTTATTAGATTACACAAGTGGTTACACTGAAAGTAGTTTTGATGCATAAGTTTTATTTATTTTTTAAATTTTTCCAATTCAGGGCCAATCCACCTACCATGCACATCTTTAGGTTGTGGGGTTGAGACTACATGTTTTATTTTACCTTAGTTTTAGAATGCTTTTACAAAAATAATCAAAGATAATTTGTGTAGTTAGAAATGAAACACCTACTTTTTGATAAAACAATGGGCACAAAAACAGCACTTTGGGAGTAGTAATTAAAATATAATGTCAATATGACTAGTAATCTGTTTATATAACACCTTATGCATAAATGTGGAAGAAAGGTTTTTATTTGATTAATTAAGATCCTTTATTAATGTATAAGTTCTGATGCATGTCATTCGAGTGGTTATTTTTGTTCTGTTAAAGATGTCATGCTAATCTTGCATGGGTTGTCCTATACCTAAAATCTATGGATTAAACATACCTTGTCATGTTTTGCTGGCTTCTATATTTTCAATAGTTTAATTATTTAGACATTTTAAATGCTTTTTCAGCCTAGTTAATTTGAGTGGGGTAACATTTTTTTGTGTTTGATTGATTACTTCACATGACAAATATCATCATCAGCTTCTGATAGTACCTGTTTTAAGTTCCAGTTGATTCAGATAAAGCATCAATTGAATGGGAAAAATATTCTAATTTACTATACCCCTGCTGTTAACCTTGCTGAAATCTACTTTCACACTGCAATGAACCACATATTATGGACCTGCCACTGTTAGATGTGAATAAAAGATTTCCCACATGGGGCAAGGTCTGTAAAATCATTTCATGTAAGGAAAAGAAAAGAATTAAATATAAACGTAATCAAAAGAGTTCATTATGGCAAAGAAATTAAGACATACTTTAGCAACCAACTCATTAGTTTTCCTTGTTTCTTACACCCACTTTTATGAATTGTTTCTCATTTTATTCTAGAATTAATGCTGATCCATGGCACAAATCAAATTTTGAAATTATGTAGCAGAGACAATAAATTTGGCCTTATGACGCTTAAAGAAGAATCCCAGGGGGAGTCATTGAGTGAATCTGCAGGGAAAGAGAGGTGGCAGTCAAGCTGCTCTTTATCATGACAGATCTCCTTTACACACTAATTTTCTTGTTAAAGAAGAGCGAATAGAGTTAAATCCTAAGAAATCCTTTTACTGCTGGTTTGACTTGGCAGCTGGGAAAAAAAGAAGTTTCATGGCTTCCAACTGTTTCCTTTGAGGCTCCAGTTCCAATGAGTATCCACTATTAAGAACCAACACCTTGTCCTTCGTACCCCCTCCCTTGCCTCAAAGAAAATTCAGCTCATACAGAATATAACCACATAACTTTGTTCAGAATCAGAGCATTTTACTGGCACAAACAGACATTTCCCCAGATTACAATTTATGTTGTATTAACTGTCAAGGGTACTTTTGAGAAATATAGATAACAATTCAGATGCAATCGATGAGGAGTGACAGTCGATTTTATAGCTTAATAGAAGGCAGGAAAAACTGATTGTAGAGCCAACACTTGAGGAATGTATTTGTTTTCCATAATATTCTTTATGTGAAATTTATTACGCTTTTGAATGGATGTATCTCATCCAAATATTAAGTATTAAATTGTGTCATGGACTACAGTGAAAAAATAAATTTAAACATAAGATCTGTTTTAGCATGAGCAGAATAAATGGGGCAATGATGTGATAATACTATTCTTGTGTTTCAATATTTCAGCTATTACTTTCACCTCCATTTTCCCCTCCTGCTACTTGTAGGTTTATTTTTGCCTTGTGCCACACCCAATTATTGATGAGATGGTTGGTAGATTGTTCCCAAGCCCACCTGAGGTTTGGTGATCCTCAGGTTAAATCACCACCGGTCAGCTCTCCCACTCAAAAGGGAAAGTAGCCTATGCTCACCTGGGACTAAGGTGACTTTACTGCATGAAATCTGTGCTGATGGAATCAGCCAGCAGTGCCTGGGTCTCATGAAATTGCTCTGACTAGAGTTTGCACAGGAGAAGCAAGAGCTGACTCTCCTGAATTTTCTCCTAATCCACAGGCCAACTGTTCCTTACACCTCCACTGATTGTTCAGCTGAGATTCAGAACCCACCCTGCAGGGAGCAGTAGGAACAGGGCACACACTTCCTGCACTCCATGGCACTTGTATCAATGTACTACTGAAGTGTGCCATTGAGGCGCGCCTTCCCACATGCATTTTTAAAAGAATTTATTTTGTTTCAGGCAGATTTTTTTTCACATTATGTTTGCAAGCATGCTTTGTTTGCGTAAGTGAGATAACGAGAACCTACAGAGGTCGGTTTGCATGTGACCCTGTTCTTGAATTTCATGGAAATACTAAAGTTTTTCTTAAGTTGTTACTGAGAGCCTTTACTCACTAACATTTCAATACAATGAGTGATCAGCACACGCAGACAGCTTTGAGCATGTTTGTTAATAAAACTACAGTAAAATACTTAAGACACATTTCTTAAATTTTGCAGCAACACTAACACCACTGACATGCTGAACGAGGAGACATGCAGCTTGCTTGGTGTTCTGAAAACCCTTGTCATAGTCAACAGAGAGCTTTGATATTCTGTCAAAATGTCCAGTTTAATCCTGGATTTTAAATTGCAGGATTTAATGTTGTAGTCCTTTGCCATCTGTGTGAAACTAACATGACACCTAGCAGACAAAAAAAGTCCTACATAAACAAAATCTCTTAAACCGCCTCCGATATTAAACTTTTTTGCTCTTTGCAATCATTGTACACCTTGGGTCGCTCTTCGTAGAAGCACAGACTCAAATCCACTCTACGTGGTCAAAAATGAAATGATAAAAGTTGCCACTGTTTAAATTTATCCATACTTCTCACTTATGACATGATTGATTTTCTTTCAGAGTGCTCAACTAAGGAATTGTCTTCCTTATCACTGTGGTACCAGCTAATGTATACAGCCTTGGCCAGTCTGGGAATGGCAAGAGGTTGACATGTGGAAGTACAACTGAAATGAATACGGATGAAATTTGAAAGTGCAATTTTCCGTCTGTCAATCACTTTTGAAAGGAACAGCTTAACCACCAATCAGAAAGGTCCTTTGTGAGGTCATCTTCATTCATGGGTACTTTTGAGAGGAAATCTAGTATTATTAAGTAACATATCATGTTTTCATAAAATAATTTCTATAAAGCCATTTTTCAGTTTACAGCTGTTCAGTTATATGTTTTATTGGTCATTGTTATTAACAACACACATTGTAGAAACAAATTAAACTGAACAAAACTTGATGATGTTACTATATAAGCTAGATTATAATAGGATTGTTAACATTATACCCTCAGTTCACTTCAGAAAAATAAGTGTGGTACTTTGATATTAATAATGTATAGACACCAAAACCCATTTTGACCGTGGCTTTAAGATGCTTCAAAATACAGCCAATTAAGGTTTATTTAATTATTAAGGTTGAATAAATAACAGCGAAACATGTTAAAAATCTTTCAGTTTCAGTCAATCATAATAAAAAATTAATGAGACTGGATAGAGAGCCATAAAAACTGATAGGCTGCAATCGTGAATTATAAATTGGTATTGATTTTTTTTCTTAGCAATAACGCTCTCAGGTAATCGTATGTTGCCACATGTAAAGTGCACTTTCCTGGTTGAGACTAATATTAACTATCAAATATATATGAGATGGATGCATTTGTGACACATCAGATTTCCAAAACAAAAAGCACAAGACAATCTGAGGAATAATAAGGACACAAAACATAGAATTGCAGGGAGTTTATGGAAGCAGAAAGGGACCCCACTGTGCTGTGCATTCTTAAGACACAGTTACCATATTCTTTTCCTGTCAGTACTTCTGTGATATGTTACCTTGTTAGCATCAGTGGGAAAAACATAAATATTTTTTATTATTTGTGAATCTCAACCTGTCTTGTTAATAGACAGGCCACACAGAGTCAAACCCATATTATATGGCACTGGGCAGAGATAATAACTCAAAAAATGTCACTTTTCCACCACTTTGCTTTATTAATTCTAAATTCTAAAAAATGCAAGGGACTTTCCTATGTTCTGTTTAATGAAGGAGTACAGAAACAAATAGGACATTTCCCTAGGCAACCTCAGATAAAGTGGACAATTACTATTGGCATTCTACATGTAAATATTTAACACTTCACAGCTAGTTTGCACCTAAATGCCCATTAGATGTTGCTACAAGCCTGGACACCATTTCCCAACAGGGCCACATCAGCCTTCATCTGCAATGTTTATTGGATTACAACAAATACAAATCTTGTAAAATGTTACTGAAAGAATCGGGTTTACTGAGGGGAGCAATGTCCAGGCAAACATCTTCATAGATGATGACAAGTAACCTGTTTGAAGTAAATTTGAGCAAAAGCAATGTTTGTGATAAAACTGCTCTTTGTCAGGTTAATTGATAAGCCTCTGCTGCAGTTCATTACCCTGACAGATCAGGCTTAACGATTTAGACAAAGAAGTGGATGTTTGTTAAAATATGTTAATTATACTCAAGCACGTCTACCTGCTCTAATTAATCTTCCTTTTTATTATTTTACTGGAGCTGGAAAATATTTTCAAATGAACTTGAAATATAGAATACAACGTGTGTTTTCTATGATTGAGGCTGACTCCACACCTCATAAGGCACAAAAAACATAAATGAGTTGACAGGGTTACTTCAATGGTGAAATGTACATCATATCTATCAGTTAATTAATTTTTTAAAAAATTTAAAATAAATTTAGAATACCCAATTCAATTTTTCCAATTAAGGGGCAATTTAGCACGTTCAATCCACCTACCTTGCACATCTTTGGGTTGTGGGGGCGAAACCCATGCAAACACGGGGAGAATGTGCAAACCCCACATGGACATTGACCCAGAGCCAGGAACGAACCTGGCACCTCGGTGCCGAGAGACTACAGTGTTACCACTGTGCCACCGTGCTGCCCGATCAATTAATTAATTAACCGACTGACTCATGCTATAGGTGCACTCCTGTATGATCATATGATCATTTTTAGATGGTGTTGCCCAATAGGAGACAGCAATTGGCAGCCCCATTGAGGATTGGGTGAAATCAAATCCAATGCAAATGATGGCCGATGAAAGAAAGAATATCATTTGGAAATTCTCTCCAAACTCAGGATTTCAAAAATTCTTCTTTTCTCTTTTTCCTCGGTTTAATTCTGCAATGTGATGTGTTTTTACATCATGTTCAGTAAGAAGGTTTATTTTTGCTTTTGCAAAGACTATAGTGCAACTTTTGTGACATCCCACTAATACTTGGACCTCACCACCAAATGGCTGGTAATGCAATATTCTTATATAATCCCATCTATTTGATTATCAGTAAATAATTTTTTTTTTGTCCTAAAATGTAATAATACGTGACAACTATGCATGTTCTTTCTTCAGGATTCCTTTAGTCCAATTTGGCCTAAGTGCATATTGCTGTGCTGAACCCGAGACCTCTAGCTATGACCTCTACACATGTATATTTAATGGGCCAGCAGTTGGCAAGGGTGCTGCTCTGATCAAGATTTGAAGAAGTAGCTTTGAACGCTCCTGTGTATTGCTGCATGTACAGCCCCAAGCTGCTACTACCAGATGTAGACTACTGCATCACAGTTTTAGGTAATGTCCAACACATCTCATGTTCTGGGATAAACAAATCCACAAATAAAGGTTCTAATTTGCCTAAATATACCATGCCCTATTTATGCTTTATGTCACAACTGCTGTTATTTTGTAATAACGGTCCACTCTTGACACAATAGATTCACTGTTGATCGCTGATCTCTGTGAGTTACAAACATAGCTGTGTAATAGAACACTAACAATAGTGGCTCTTGATTTCTCAGGAGTACCTGTCCTCATTGACATGTCCCTTGTGCTTTTACTTCTGGGGTTACTACAAAATACAAACTGCTCTCCACCACACTGGAACATTCAAATACACACAGCTGAAACACACGCTTAACATTAGTGGCATTTAACCGTTTTTTCCTCCTCTCAAACAGGCAGGTAAAATTGCTTTCTAAATTGGTACAGTGGTCACAATGTCAATGATATCAACTCTTCAGGTTCTTTCTTAGGTACCTAACTAAGTGAAGTGCTAAGACTGTTGCTTTGACTACACTCCACCCTCAGTCCTTTGTACCGTGTCTACAAACCACCCCAGAACCAAAAAAATCCTCCCTTCCTGCACTGACCTCTCTGTTCTGGAAACAATTACTCCTCGAAGTCCTGTCAATATCATTATTTTTACAAGAAATCAATATGACTCACAGAGTTAATGGGGGATTCAGGCAGCCACCGTTTACCTTCTCACTGTCAGTAGTGCAGCAGGCCGTGTTCTGGCACAGATGACAGATTCACCCAGACACCAAGCAGACAGTAAGCAATGGGTAAAAAAGAGAAATAGGCTGCAGGCAGGCATGGAAAATGTCAGCTCTAAAGGCATTTATGCTCTAACAAGCCAAAGACGTCAGTATCTTGTAGTGTCCAGTTAGGAACAATGCAAAATTGAGAAGGTACTTGTACATGTAGCTTATTCATCAAGCTATAATTTAACATGCATTAGCGTGGAAATGCTGCACAGCCCTAAATCATTTAATGTGAAGAATACATACAGGCTAAAGCTATAAATGTGTTTCCTAAACTTTTCATAATGTTCATTTCTTTTGGACAGAATCATAGCATTTGATTTGTTTTACTGAATAATTTTTCTTCAGTTTAAAAAAAATACATATTAATTATATATTACTGGTTCTGTATGTAAAAGCAAACTTATTCCCTCGAACACAAAATAAATAGTTAAATGCATCCACATCAGGATCGTCAGGACTTGCGACTATGCCTCAAACTGTCTGCAATTCAGTATTTTTCAATGAAAGTAAAATGGAGTATAATTATTTAAAAATGTTGATCCCTAACCTCTTCTACATTTCCCATACTTTATACTATCACCCCCAGATGGGCTAGAAGCTGTGCCAGAAGCCAGCTTGTCAGCAGCATTGTGAACTATGTGATCATCTGGCATCGAGAGACATGTCTTCATACTAATTTTTTCCTGACCCCACCCCTGTCCTTGTCCTATTCATCATCTACATACATGCTTGTCAGTGCTGTGAGTATGGATCAGGCAGCGCATTCGCACATTCTTGGAGCTGCCTGGGTATACTGTAATTTGACATTTCACGCTCACCACAAAACTTGGGAGAAAAATAAATGAGCGATCTCGAAGAAGGGGCTGCAATCTTCTAGGCTCGTTGCAAATGTGTGAGAAGTAATGGGTTAAAGTAGCAAATAAGACAGTGCCTGAATAGGGTCAAATATTCCAAACCAAACACTCCCTGAGCTGAAATTACCGTAATTGATGACTCCACCACATGGTGGTGAACTGAGGATACTAAAGAGGAATCTTGGAGCTCCTCGCCTACATTCAACAGATTGGAATTTGTACTAGTGCCTCACATCATTAGCTTAGTCGTTCACAGCTTTTTTGGCCCTAATGCAAACCACATGCAGAACAGGGTTGATTACTGAGGCTCATAAAAAGGCATATTCTGATTGGCTGACGCAAGATGGGAAAAAAGGGTCTCTGAGGAAAAAACAACAAACAGATCCCATGTCTACAATGCAGAACCCAAAACATTTTTCATGCTTTGTGGTTTCACGAGAAGCAGCAAGCTGTTTAAAAAAATGCCTCATCCAAATTGAACATTTGCTTGACATGATGGAAAAGTGAGTGCTATTTTCTGTTATATTGCCCTTATTCTACATTTACAAGAATATATATTTTTTTTTGCTGCTCCCAACTGATTTCACAGTGGTGAACTCCGTTTATGAATTACCTGACACATCTCCTGCAATTTTTCTGACAACAGTGCTCAGTGGAAATTTCAAGGCCCTCTCTCTGACAAGTAGAAATATCAATATTTGAATAAATTGTGGATTTTAAACTTCTCACTTCGATGCACTGGAGCAGGGAGACTGAATTTTTCTTTTACTAGGTCTAATCCCCTTGAGCCTAAAGAAAGAAATCTGTATGCAGCATTTCATTACAAGAAAGCTGCACTGAGTGACATTTGAAGTACGCATCTAAGTCGAGCTGATGAAGTTTACTTCCTTCAAACAACAAATAGCAGCTTTGTATTATTTCCCCTTCTCAAGAAAAAAAAGTGAAAGCATGATGGCTAGTAAAAAAAACCCAGAAATGTTGATTCACAAATTGACAGGTCAATCTTTAAACAAATGTGTTTCTTTGGGGAAAAAGTGCAGCTTTGTTCTTTGCTGAGCATGTTTTTTGCCTGGCAGAAAAATTCCAAGGCTGATTAGAAGGAACTTGTTAGGATCCTGTCTCAGACACGCTGACTCCACATTTTAACAACCATGCAAACAAAACAACATAAAGATAACAAAACATTGTCATTACTTTTTATGTGTGCGGAGGATGTCAATCAATATGCAGCATTAAGAATATAAAAATTCCATGGTGCTGCCGAGAAACACATTTGATTTATTCATTGGAAAAGCTAGACAATGATTAAGAGTGTTAAATTAATAACAAATACACTGCTCCTACTAAACTTGAGAACATACCGATTAAATATTTCAGCAACTATTGGAATTTTCATCACATGGAAAGAATAGATGGGGAAACAAATTGTAAGTAAACATTAAAAACTACTGACAGTGTGGCTTGATTGTAGGCCTCATTACCTCCTCAAGTAAACCTTCTTTGACAGCACCACTTCTACCTTTACTGCCTTCAACCTCTTGTCTTATCCATCGAAACCCTGATGATAGCCTCTTGGTTGTCTTGTTGTGCAAGATTCCCTCTATAACAGTGCAGAGGCTGCCATGGATCTGATAGAGCCACTTAACAATAGATTGGCCTATTCCTTTCTTTTCTTAAGGTGAATAACTGACCTGCACAATTTCAGCAGCCTTAAGAACCTCAAGAGAACAGATTTTCAGTTTATGCATCATCTTTTGTTTGTCCCCACAACTCGTCTGGCATTAAATAATTAGGCTTTAGTGATTTTCCAAATTCTGTAAAACCATGGAAACTGATCAACTAAATTCTAAACAATGTAATCTAAATAAACAATTCAATATTTTTTTAAATATAAATTGCTTTCTCTGTATCTTTAAAACAATACTGTGTGTATCTGGAACTTCATTTGGTTCCAACAGTATTTCCGTAAATTGTTTTCTTTTCAGGCCTATTTCAAATTATATTATCTTGCACACAAAATGCAACCCATCATCTATAACTAAGGCCGACATACTCCTCCTGCTCTCTGTTTTAATTTTTAGCATGTTCTGGTGTGGCAATAATGCTCTGATGCATTTCACTCTTGACTGGATACAGTGAGATTGCTAATCAGGATTACTTGATTCAGTCAACACTAATTTCAATAAAAAGACAAAAAAATTATCATAAATATAGAGAAAGTGCTGTGGGTAGTGACAGGTGATTAAAATCTCATTCACTTGGAATCAGCCTGATTCATGGTGGTCAGATAAGGGAAGTCTTCATATCAACAGCAGATGATTATCATCTGACTCACTCTGAGTCATTTCTGATTGCACATGCACACACAAATTGGTATAAAGTGGACTCGTGAACAACAGATCATTATAACAGAGGGCAACCTCTTCAAGGCGTAGATTTTTCAGAAATGGAAGCCGTACTGCAACTAATTCTGATTTGCTAAATTTAATTTGCAATTTCAAAAAAGTCAAATTGATCTTTTATGAAACTGATGGACCCGTGTGTAAGTGTGTTGTATGATGCGAAATTGAGAGAAAAGCCCAACCCTTAATCGTAGATATATACAATACAGGTGATTCTCTGTGAGGGCATTTGTTGGGTGTTTCCCCTGGTCTTATCATTCCTGGACTATAGAATGAAAAATGAACCACAATTCCTGGTGTTGACCAGTAAAGAGTAGCCTAGTTGGAACTGTAAGTATGTAGATATTAAAAGGACAGAATTAAGAGGCCCAACAATACTTACTGTCCAAGCTCACAAATGAAGAATACCCACCAGGATGAGGTATCATGGTGTCCACTGGTGTCTGTGTAGCCACATTCAAAGAAAAGTCAGAGTCTTCAGGAGAAGAGGAGTACAGAGAAACATTCAAGAGGCATAGAAAAAATAAAAGTTTCTGCAAGTTTTAGGAAATCTAATAGATGGTCTTAGTTGAAATATTGTGAGAATTCACTGAATGGAGAAGTTGAAATAAAGTAAAGATTGAGGACAGGCCAAATGCTTTTCTGTAAGTGGAGAAAAAAAATCAAAAGACAAGTCCAAGTTATTCATTCTCATGTACCTCTTGCTTACTTATGGATGCGGGAGAAACAGCCATTTGGCCCCACTCAACTCACTCATCCAGAAAAGCCCGAGTCCCCATTTTTCAGTGATCACCTGTTTCTTCGTGATTTTACAGTTTTTGCTTTTACTACGCAACCCAGAAGTTCAAGTGTTGATTACTTTTTTGTCTGAAATGGACATTTCTGATAGCAGCTCTAAATTACTGTCCACCATTTTCAATGAATGCTCATTTTTCTATAGTTTAACCTACAGTATTAGTCGTCTGGATTCACCTGTTCAATACTATTTACTATCTTCTATACCCTACTGGGATCCCCTCTAGTCACTTCCTTTAACAACAATAGACTGGCTTGTCTCCCCAGTCTTTAGTTCCCTGATGCTAGACATCAGCATTCTGGCTCTTTGCTGTATCATCTCCAAGTTGTGAATATCTTTTTCGTGCTTTGATGATCCAAACTAAAGATGGTATTTAAGGTGTGGCCTGACTATAACACTGTACAATTTTGCCATAATATCCTTTAATTTTCTCTCCAACTAATTCAGAAACATTTTAGATTATTGTATTTGCTGCTCCTGTATGTTGAAGACAATGGGGGCAAATTTGAGCTCTCTCTCTCTCTCTCTGTCCATGAGAAACTCGGAGCGGGCTCAAAATCTGGAGAGAATCAAAAAATGTGATTCTTTCCGGCTTGGTGGGTTGTGGAATTTTTACCCCCCTCACCTCCACCTCTCCAGTGGAGTTGTATGGATTGCATCACAGGAGCCCGGGAACTTCAGCTTAATACATCATCACATCATTAACGGTCACTCCCTCCAGACCTTCCTCCTCACAGAATATTCACCTGGTGCCAGCGTGCCATTAACACCAGTCTGGCCAGGCGTGAGGGGGTTGAGGGGATCTCTCTGAGGGCACTAGATAAGTATAACCCCCTGAAGAGGTAGATGTACACTGGCCAACCTGGCAGTGTCAACCTGTGCAAGGGGGCAGGACCTGAGTGGCAACCCCATGGGGAGGGGGTGGAGAGTATATGTGCGGAGGGCTGGGGGAGAGTGCAGGTGAAAGGACATTGAGGGTGGGGGAAATCTGCTGGTGATAACTGTCAGGGGATGGGGAGGTGGGTGGGGGGGGGGGGGGGGGGGGGGGGGGGGGAATCTGCCGGTGATGACTGTCACGGGATGGGGTGTGGGGGTGGGGAATCTGCTGCCGGCAGGCGAGAGCCCAAAAAACTTTAAGATATGACCTGGGAACGGTTCGGATCTGTTTGAAGCCGGCTCCGGGCTCTAACGTGTCCACGCCTCGCCAGAGTGATGGTGTTAAGCGTGGCCACTCACTTTTGTTTCTCTAAGAGGCTCATATTTGGAGTCGGTGTGATTCACTGTGTTTTTTCCGCCGTGCCAGACATTTTGCCATTAACTTTAAGTTCACTAACATCATTAGATCATTTTCACCACACTGTTAACTATTTGAACATCATAAATGGAGCATGTAGGCCAGCATTTGCTCTCCTTTTATGCACCACTTTAAACCAATTTGTATCATATTTCATTTTTTCATTTTCTATCAATTTGCCACAATTGAATATTTTATTTAGCGCACGCTGTGAGCCTTTGACCGCATCACTGTTCCCTATTTATAACAATCTTTATTTATTTTTTATAATTTTTTAAAAATAAATTTAGTGTACCCAATTAATTCTTTTCCAATTAAGGGGCAATTTAGCGTGTTCAATCCACCTACCTTGCACATCTTTGGGTTGTGGGGGCGAAACCCACGCAAACGCGGGGAGAATGTGTAAACTCCACACAGACAGTGACCCAGAGCCTGGATCAAACCTGGGACCTTGGCACCGTGAGGCAACAGGGCTAACCCACTGCGCCACTGTGCTGCCCTACTTTTATTAGTGTCAGAAATAGGCTTACATTAACACTGCAATGAAGTTACTGTGAAAATCCCTGAGTCGTCACACTCCGGCACCTGTTCATGTACAGCGAGAGAGATTTGTCCAATTCAACTAACAGCACGTCTTTCAGGACTTGTGGGAGGAAACCGGAACATCCAGAGGAAACTCTTACCGACACAGAGAGAACATGCAGACTCCGCACAGACAGTGCCCCAAGCCTGGAATTGAACCTGTGTCTCTAGCGTTGTGAAACAACAGTGCTATAACCACTGTGCTACCATGCCTCCCACTCGGTATCATCCAGAAATGTGACCAATTTAAATTGTGTTGTAAATCCAGATGGTAAAAGTACATTAGGGATATTAGTTGGGCGGCATGGTGGCACAGTGGTTAGCAACACAGCACTAGGGATTCGGGTTCAATTGCAGCTTTGGCTGCGTGGAGTTTGCCTGTTCTGCCTGGGTTTCCTCTGGGTGCGTCAGTTTCCTCCCACAGTGCAAAGGTGTGCAGGTTAGGTAGATTGGTCATGTCAAATTGCCCCTTAGTATCCAGGGATTTGGGGACTGGGTGGGGTGACTGGGGGAGTGGACCTAAGCAGAGTTCTCTTTCGGAGGGTTGTGCAGACTCAATGGGCCAAATGGTTTTCTTCTGCACTGTTGGAGTTCCATGATTCCATGACTAGTAGTCCCAAAACAAATCCCATTCATGTCTTTCCTCCATCCCTACATCACTTTTCTGGCAAGGGCCTGTTACTTGCATCCAGCACAAAAGGAGAATATAAACTGTAAGTTAAATAAAACTTCCTTATGATGGTTAAGGAGGCAAGGTTGCAGTATAGCATGATCAATTCCCATCAATGAAAACATTATCACTATTTTCCCTTTCCTTCACCTGAAATTCAAGCAACTTTGAAACTCCAAGATCAGTAATCTTTCATCTTCCATAGCTCAGACAGCAATGCACTTTATATTTAAGGCAAAGTTGGGCCTGTGTTTAATCCATCGTAGACATGTTTATTCTTATCCAAAACTGAGCTTCACTCATTTAATATACACTTCCATTGGTCATTTGTTTTACCTCTAATCTACTCCACACAGCTGCAGCAAGGACATCAACTGGTATCTTCCCAATACCATGGATTGTCCTGGGAAAAGTGCCAAATGGTGCCGTTAGTAGTGAATAAGATAACAGTTCCAAATCAGGGTTTGATGTGCCCAGATCAATTTCTCCAGGAATGCTTACATCTGATGCAAATTGGGCATTTTGGCACCAATGAACATGTGTGTGAGGACAATATAATGTTTACGGCTTGTCTATTTTTCTGATTTTCCAGCACATCATTAATGATGCTTTACTACAGTTATTCTTTCAGGTTGGGGTTACAGATTGCAATAAAATACTAAAAGACATTACTTCATAATCTTGTTTTTTTCCCCTCTCTTTTCAGTTCTAGTTGTTGTCTGGATTATAGATCAACGTGTTTCTTCTCCACTCAACATTCTGCCATAAATTAATTTGTCATTTTCAGGTAAGCTAAGGAAGATCCAACATGATGAAATTGAATTAATTCATACTAGTCTTGTATACAATTGATGATTTATAGTTGATCTGCACGCCCATCACTTTTACCATTGACTGAAATCTCCCCTTTCTGTACCATAGTAAACCAGTGCAATATTCCACAAGCATATTGTAGGCAGCTTGGAAATTCTCCAGAGAAACCCAAAGTGTGTCTGTGTTAACCATTTAATCCATTACCAACAAATAATTGTGCAAATCTATATGAGCAATAAGGAAATATATCATTGTCCTGTGCTACTGGTGTTTTTTTTCCAGTGTGTTAACAATAATAAAATAGCCTGAGTATCCTGGAATTTTGCAAACAAATCTGGGTGTTGACTGCCTTGGTAATTTATTTATATATTTTTCTAGACCGCAAAATATGCTTATAGCAGAGGTCATAGACACGATTCAGCATTTGCACTGCACCCGTGCAGATCTGGGACAGCAAATTGGGCACTACCCTGGGCACTGGGCCGATCACGAGTCACCCGACTTGCTCCGCCCGGCGCGATCTGGATCTCACGCTCACTGGATGCTGGATTCACCCGGAACCCAGGAGTTAACAGCTGTGCTTGCAAGACCTCACCAGGGTACTGTTTAACACTGGTTTCCACAACCGTGAACCAGGCGCAACGTCAGCTAGGGGGATCTTGGAGGCAATTAGAGACGGCCAGATGGCTGGGGACAGGGCAGGATAGTACCCTGGCACTCCCCCGGCACTTGGGCAGCTAGGCACTGCCAGGGTTGCAGTGCAAGGGTTCCAGACAACACTGTCAGGGTGGCCTTGCCCATTGGAGCAGGGTGAGGGGGGTATTCTAGACCTTGTCATTGTTTGGGGGGGGATCAATAGTGAGGGTGACCTGAAAGCGAGGGGAGGAAAGTTCAAGGCTGCTATTAAAAATGGTGTCACAATCTGCAAGGAGTCGTTCTTGCTGGCGAGATCAGCACGCCAGCAGGAAATTGACTAAAGTGTGGCCTCGATGGGGAGAAACTCCCACGGGTCAAAAAGGCAGCAAAGTGCTGTTGAAAAATGGGCTGATTCTGGCACTGCAGCCGCTGAGAAACACACCGTCAAACGCGGCCAAAAAGCGAACTTTAACTTTTGTCCACTGAACCGCACCCCATATTATTGAACCAAGAAAGAAGGCTATCAATTAGTCTAAGCATATACAATTTGAAGGTCACAAGAGTTATATCAATCCACCAAGAGATAATTTTGTTTTTTCTTCATTCAATTCCCTTCAGAGTAGAGCTAATTAATGAGTCCTCATCCTTCAATCAAGAAAAATCTCAGTTTATGGCAAACAGAGATTGAGACTTGGTGGAAAGTTAGAACGAAAGGGAAAATAATCTGTATTGTCTCACTAGTTCCAGCGCATTTGGAATACTCCCTAATGCAGTAATGAATTCTTAGTATTTTTACCTCGGGACTTTTGTCCATATTAAAATTACAAAAAAAAAACAATTTTATAATAATGTTATCTAGTTTACAAAGTTGCTCTGGGAGATTTTTAAATTGACGGTGCAATCAAACACAGTAGCAGTGTCTGTGTCAAAGTGCAAGTCAATATCTTAGTTAGAAGTTGTCTAATAGAAATGAATAACAGCAGCTGAAGCTAAGGGAAACACACTTGAAGCTGAGGATCTGGCTTGTGTTCTGAGCAATTAAAGACTGTTGAATCAATGCAGAGAAAGCAAGGCAAGATGTTATTTAGTGTGGTCATGCCTCATAAAGTCAACTTGTTGAAGGACAGAAGAACAGAGATGTTTGGGGTAGCCAACAGTAAAAACGCATTTTACATTGTCTGGATTCCTTCAAAGGGAGGAAGAGCTGAAGCTGGAGAATTAAGGAAGTGACCCACTCATCTTTGCATCGAGAGCAGATAATGTCCAATTCTCTGTAGTGTTTACATCTGATAACCCAATTATCCCCACTCTATTTTTCACAGCCTTTTTGCAACTCTCCACTTACAAACAAATACATTCTTTCTGAGGAATGGTGATCTCAGCTACTGTTAACTATTCTGAACTCTCCCATCATTTGGTGAAACAAAAGAAGCACTGAATTTTTAAATAAATCATTTGCAGAATTTCTCAGCATAACTAAACACAAATATTTCACCTATTTAATCAATTCCTGCTTGTGACAAAAGTCTACTCCAGTATGCTATCAATCACTACTATTTCAAAAATGTAAGCTATTTGCAATATGAGCTGAATCAAACAGAAAAGTTGGTTTGACTTATTTTTGACTTTTTAATTAAAGGTCCATTTAGAGTCACTATAGTCCAATTCAAACTTGTTGATTGTTATTAAATCCCAAGCAGATAATTACGTTTACATTAGACACTTATCCACCCAATCATAAAGCATCAGGGGGTTAATCTGAACCGGAAGGATGGTGAGGAAAATGGAATGTTATGTGGGCTACAGCTGGGCCACATCACCTTCCAGTACTCTTGTGTGTTAATAGTGGAAATAGTGCTTCAATCCATCACATGATTAAAAAATGGGGAGGACAGATGAGCAGACAAAAGGAAAAAACAATTAATAAAGCAAAGTTTAAATTTCTGGCTCGTAGGTTCAGCTTTAGTTCTGTAAACGCACAATGCCCCTTTGTACTGAGAATCAAAATCACATCAAAATTGTTGATCTAAACTTGATCTCCCTGCTATTTGCATTGCATAACAGTCATGGAATAAAGCGATGTTTATGGTAGGGCTTGAATTCACTCTGGACTGGTGTTTTCTTGTCGAACATGGAACTCAAAGTCCAGGCTGATGGATATTCAATTGGATATGTGCAATGATATGTCAGCATACCAGTGATTAGCATCAATTCAGACTCAGACTACTAGCAGTGTAACTTCCTTTTCATTTTTTCAGATGGTGTATTTTAAAATCCTGAAATTGAACTGCAAGGTCCCTTTACTCATCATGGAATCTGACATGATCAACTTCTGAGATGCAAAAAAATGGAGATCAGAATAACTTTAAAACATTTTTTTTTTTGCAATGATCTCTTATTCTCCTGGAGATGTAACTTCTCCTGGGGAATCCATTTCTGAAGATTTCCTTTTGTATCTCAAAGGCACTGAGGCCGATCGTAGTGCCTGTTGTCACCCTGTCTAAGATCTCAGACCAAAAATTCAACATAGGAGAGCAAGTGAATTTGGGTAATGGACGTTGGCATGAGCTACCGATTGACCTTCCTGTCAATTTTATATCCTCAATTCCATCCCTTCTACCCATAGAGTGTTCCATGCTCTTATTTTGCAAGTCTACTTGTGGTGCTTGGAAGGTCCCAATACCAGTTTTAGATTGCTTGCTCAGTTTCAACAAAAGCTGCCACATTCCCTGGTTCCCACATATGCTCATAGTACAGTTTTGTACCAATATCATTTTGGTGGCAGTTAAACTGACAGGCATTGTTAACAATGTGAGCAAAGAGAGATCTTACCCTGCAATTCTGCAGAATACTTACACCAGAATTGTGTCTCGAGCATATGAGGTCAACTGGGGACCAGCTAGAAAGTTTTGCCTGGCAGGTGACATCATAGGGAGCCTGTAAATTATAGAACAACTGCCAGACATAAGGGAGGTGGGATGGGCGGTACGGTGATGCTGTGGCGAGCACTGCTGCCTCACTATGCCGAAGATCTGGATCTGATCTCGACCCCGGGTCGCTGTCCGTGTGGAGTTTGCACATTCTTCTTGTGTCTGCGTCAGTGTTACCCCAGAACCCCAAGAAAATGTGCTGGGTAGGTGGATTGGCCACGCTAAATTGTCCCTTAATTGTAAAAAAAGTTTGGGTACTTTAAAAAATGAAGAACCAAAAAAAGGGGGTGGCGGGAATACAGCTCCAATCCAGAATCTTTCTAATTTTCCACCAGCAGTCCCCAAGTGTCTTGATCTAATTTTTTCAAAAATATTTTAAATTGCTTTCGTTCTTCTTCGGTGGTCCATGTCTTGATCGTAACCTAGACCCACCTAGGTTGTACCGATTAGCACCACGGGTGTGCCATTTGCTAGGCTTTCCTGTGCTAACTCTGCACTGTTTCCCTTTGCAGGCTGAAGTCATTGGAAGTTCCTTTATAGTGAGTCGCCACCCCCCAGCCCCATTGCCTGCTATATTGGTGACCATGTTTGAGGTGCGCAGAGGCTCCGCCCCATCAGGTTATCATGAACACTTTTGGTCCTTCTGGCAAACCTTTAATAATATTATGGCACTAAATCTGAAGGACTGAATATTTTTAACTCCTATTCATTCCAAATTGATGTGGATTTAGCTGAATTATATCACAGTTATATTGTACATTATTGTGTCACTGTTGCATGTTATTTTGTACTGATGCAGAATGCAAGATACAATTGCAACACAACGTGCCAAAAATTGGAACTTACCTATTACAGAAGCAGTATCAACAATGTTCATGAAATTCATACTGTTGCAAACAATCCTAATTTCTAACATTTGACCCATAATAATTTGTTGTTAAAAAAATTCTTTGAAGATTCAAGCATGGGAGGGGGGGTGGCGCGGTAGCTAGCACAGTGGTTAGCACAGTTGCTTCACAGCTCCAGGGTCCCAGGTTCGATTCCCAACTTGGGGCACTGTCTGTGCAAAGTCTGCACGTTCTCCCCCTGTCTACGTGGGTTTCCTCCGGGTCCTCCGGTTTCCTCCCACAGTCCAAAGATGTGCAGGTCAGATGGATTGGTCATGCTAAATTGCTCTTAGTGCCCAAAAAGGTTAGGGATAGGGATGTGGGCTTTGGTAGGGTGCTCTTTCCAAGGGCCGGTGCAGACCCGATGGGCCAAATGGCCTCCTTCTGGCACTGTAAATCATATGTCTATGTCACCTATATGTTAAACAGTGGCCGGGATTTCCCTTAACTTGTCCAATAATGTCCAGCGGGAGCGGAGGATCTTGGTGGCAGGCAGGACTGGAATGTCCCAGCCAGTGTAGTACACTGAAACACCAATGCTTGATTCCACAAACTGATCAGATGCATGTTCAATGCCGTATTGAGCTGCCAAACAACACTTAGAAAAGATCTTTAATGGCAGTCAATGCTGGCCAGAAGAAATATTTGGGAAAAAATATTATGGTAGGCTGGTCATTTGTGGTGGTCGACCTACCAAGGACCATTACTTAGCCTGTCACCTCACAAATGCTAAGTTACTGGCCACAGTGAATTCAAAATGCTGCAGTTTAAATTCTCAGCCTGACAATGTTCTGCATTCATATTACCCTTTATGCAATTTTCTTCAAACTGAATTCAAGACCCTTGTGTTCTTTTCCAAATCCTGTTCTACTTTAACAAAGTCCTCCATTGCAATTGATTTGCAGAGGAGGTGCATGATTGCAGTCATCTATCTTTTCAAACACCCTCCTTTCATGTGATCCCGGGGTGTATTTTCCTCTCTATTCACTCTTGCTATTGGTTGACTGTGACTCATTGAGAAAATAGCCCCTGCCCTCTGGAATTCCTTATTAGCTGCTCCTCCCAAACTCTACCTCCTTGTTAAACAAAAACACTTCCCTTCTCTGTGTCTTTGATTTCTAACATGCTTACTTTATCACTTATCTTCACATAAAATATGAACGAAAGAATACTCCATGCTTCCCCACAGCAGTGGGTCACCAAACTTGACTTAAACGAAAAGTCTTCAAATAGTTCCTCCGGTGTTCCTATCTTTTTGAGCCTCCCTATAGCTCTCTATTTTAAATGCCTGATTATGACCGTAGTCTTTTATTTAAAACATGTGCATTTAGATCTTTGTTTGAGAAACAGGACTCAAAATGTTTTCCGAGGAGTTCTTCATTACTTAGACAAGCTACCAAATTGCTTCTTTTTAAAAATCTCTGTGGGAGGGAAATAACTTCCAATTAAAGTATTAACCACCTTTTGTGAGGTGCCCCTTTATAAACTTGGCAGCGGTTGTATATTCTTTACTTAATGTTTATTTTCATAACCTTTCAATGGAGAAAATATCAAATAATCCTGAAGGAAGATAGTTCTGTTGAAGGTCACAGACAGGTTTTTTCACTTTCCTGAACTTACAATGCACAAGTGTTACCAGACACTTGTCAGCTCAAACTTGAAGGTTGTCCAGGTCCTACAGTACTCTAACATGGAATGGCTTCATTTTTGGAAGAACTGTAAATCGCCTGTGAACAACCTGACCTTGTGATAGAAGAAGGTCATCGATGAAGCAGTTGAAGATCGTTGGGCTGAGAATGCTGCCCTCAGGAACTTCTTCAACAACCATGATCATTTTTCTATGTGTCAAGTGTGATTCCGGTTATTGAAGTTTCTTTTTCCTTTGACCCCCATTGATTTTTTTTAAGTAATTGGTGCTGTGCGTGTTTGAATTTTGCTTTGAAATCACTGGTAATTACTCTCACATCTCCTCTGGTTTTCTGTTCTTGTATCCATGTGTAGATCAAGGTTGTAATGAGGTCTGTTTTGGGCTGGGCCTGAACTGAATATTGGTGTGTAGATTATTGTAGAATAGGTGAAGCTCAATGACACTATTAATGACTCCTTCCATGACTTTATGGATTATTGGGAAGGGTCTTAGAGAACAGTAATTCCCTAGTTTAGATTTGTCCTTTTTCACCTTTGGCAAGTAGATGCCAGTGTCATAGTAGAACTGGAACAGCTTGATTGAGAAAATGTTATTGATAGGACGTATGTCTTCAGCACTCCAACTGGTATTTTGCCAATTCCAATCAACTTCACTGTGTCCAGCAATGCCAGCTAATACTTAATGTCATGTGGAAGGAACTATGTTGGTTGTACACTGGTATGTATGACAATGAAATTAAAATCGCTTATTATCATGAGTAGGCTTCAATGAAGTTACTGTGAAAAGCCCCTAGTCGCCACATTCCAGCGCCTATTCGGGTACATTGGCGGAGAATTCAGAATGTCCAATTCGGGACTGTAGAAGAGGATAGCACGGTAGCACCGTGGTTAGCACTGTTGCTTCACAGCTCCAGGGTCCCAGGTTTGATTCCTGGCTTGGGTCACTGTCTGTGCAGAGTCCGCACGTTCCCCCCGTGTCTGCAATGGTTTCCTCCGGGTGCTCCGGTTTCCTTCCACAGTCTAAAGATGTGCAGGTGAGGTGGATTGGCCATGATAAATTGCCCTTAGTGTCCAAAAAGGTTAGATTGGGTTACAGGGATAGGTTGGAGGTGTGGGCTTAAATGGGGTGCTCTTTCCAAGGGCCGGTGCAGGCTCGATGGGCTGAATGGCCTCCTTCTGAACTGTAAATTCTATGATTCTATCATATGATAGGATAGGATTGTCTACTCAGCACTTTGATTGAACATACTTCCAAACACTTCAATCTTGTTGCTTGGACTCAAATACTGTATTCAGTCATTATTGAAGATGGGATTGTTATTGGTGACTTTCCCCACTGTTAATTATTTGATTGTCCATTGAAATTCTCATCCATACGCGGTTGTGCAACAGAGCTTTGGGTGTTGGCCAACTTTGCTCTGTGGGACGCTATTTTTTATGTTTAATATGCAGGTAGGCCCCGTTTGTAATATTCACTAGGTTAGCACTTCTGTCTAATGCATGCCTTGTGTTTCTCTTAACATGTCCTCTCCACTCCCTTCTGAACTGCAACTGGCTTCCCTTCTTGGTGGTGATGGATGAGTAAGTGATGTGCTGGACTATGTGATTGCATATTAGGATGGTACACAGTGGTGTTGCTGATGCGCTGCAGCCTATCATGGATGCTAAGTTTGGAATTATAACTGTCTAGTCGACCAAATTTAGCATGATGGTGGTATCACACTACGCAATTGAAGACCTTTTCATTGTGAAGACAAGCTTCATGAAGACAGTATAGTGATCACGCCTACTAATGTAATTGGAGATCAGTTTGGCTGTGATAGAAAAATTGGGACGGATAGGACTAAGGTTGTTCCCTCATGTTGGTTGCCTCATTACCTGTTGCAGGCCCAGTCTAGCAGCTGTATGCTTCAAGATTCAGCCAGTTTAGTCAGTGATGGTACGAATAAATCACTTGGCAAGGATGCCATTATGTGCCCTGGCTTCTCTTGATGCTTTTTTCCAGTGATATTTAACATGGATATTCTGTTTCATCCATTGGATGGGCTGCAGTGATGGGGGATGAGATGCTGAGCGGGGTGCTGATCAGCAGGAGACTTCCTTGACCATGATATGAAGCCATGAGACTTCATAAGATGCAGAGAAAATGTCGGGAACTTCCCCGCCCACTCTTATTTGAGTGTACATCACTGTGGTCGCATCTCTAGTCATCCTACCAGTAGAACAGCATATGCCCAGGGAATGTAATGGAGGAATTGGGGATGGTGATTGATTGATCCTGATATTAGATTGCTTCACTAGTCCTTAGGATGCCTTGCAGTCAACGGGGCTTATACTGCTAATCTTATCCTGAAATGACACTGGATCACTACCGACAGCTGTTCAGTATTATTGTGCTTCAATTGCGTGGCCTGCTGCTGGCTTGCCAACTTCAGAGTATACTAACCAAACTGGGGGTGTACTGGAGTTACATGTTAATCAGGCTGGGAAGTGGTAGTAGGGTCTCGTCTCTGAAGGATTTTCATGTATTAGTAGGCTTTTTACAACAATCCAGCAACTTTTATGGCAATTCCATCTGGTGATAGCCCACAAATTATTGAAATTGATTTCACAGCTTGCCACAGTGGAATTTGAACTCACAGCCCCCATGACTATACAATGCCATGCCTGCTTTTTAAAAAGGAAGTATGCACCACAATGCAAACAAAACAAAACCAAGCATTGTTTTCCCTGAATCTCTAGATTGTGCCCCATCATGTTTCATTACTATACTTAAATTAATGTTGAATTTCAAGAAAGGTTAAG
Organism: Scyliorhinus canicula; assembly: GCF_902713615.1. NCBI lineage: Eukaryota > Metazoa > Chordata > Chondrichthyes > Carcharhiniformes > Scyliorhinidae > Scyliorhinus > Scyliorhinus canicula. The sequence continues at coordinate 44,332,368 of NC_052161.1, forward strand.
TTATTATAATATTTAACATCTAGATCAATAAGGAAAAATGATTACAAAATTGATCAGATTTAACTAGTTCTGATAAAAGGTCAGAGATCTGAAACATGAATCCTGTTTCTCTCACCACAGGTGCTGCCAGAAGTGCTGAGTATTTGGAGCACTTTCCGGTTTTATTCCGGATTTAACTGTATGTTTGGTCAGTGAATAAATCACAAGGAAACTGACCTATTTCCATCCAGGCATCTTTTAGCCCAGAGGGGTAGATTTGATCGGCTCAGTTTGTTGCTAAAAAAGCAAACTATAGCTTTTACACAAACAACCATAACCACAGTGGTTGGATATTGTCAGACTGCTCTTCATTATGGACATATCTGACCCCTTAGTCCCAGTTGGATGGGATTCTCGTGGCTTTCCACAGGCAAACAATGAGTACTTACAGGGAATAGCCTTGTTGAAATGATTCCTCAATCAACATTACAAGAAGCAAATTGGGCATGTGCTATACCAAATAAAATTAGTAACAGTCTGGATATACAGTACAACTTGAAAGGGCCTGATTTGTCGGCATTATTTTTAAAAGCATCTTCACACAATTCACATCTCTAGGGAGCTTGTGGGGGTGGTGAGGTCTGATCATTATATAACTGTAAACTTCTGGATGTTAAACATTGGATAATCTCTATCAGATGTTTTCAGCCTCTTCCAATACTTACAAACAGTAGTTGAGGCCCAGCTGGTTGCCAAAAGTAACCAGGAAAGGCTGGCAAAGGAGAATCAATCAACACAGGCATTTGTTGCGTGGGAATGCAATAGTATAATTCATCTCAAATTTTCTGGCTCATTGTTGTTATACCATCGGTCATTTTCTAATCTATTATGTGATGAATTTCGCTGCTTAACTGTTCTCCATTTGAGTTGTTTACTATCATTATATGAGAATGACATTATATGTTTTCTGCAAAGCTCTCAATACAAAATGTTAATTGGAAGACGTGTCCTCTCTGATTTTAAACGTGAATGGGTCAATACCCTCGAGGGCACATCGAATGCACCTACTAAGAATCAGTCACAAAGCAGCTTTGCCAAAGACCTGGAAGTAAATGCCTCACCAGAACATTTGAGAATGGCATAAAAAGGTGAAAATAACTTCCATTAAAAGATCCTAACAGGTGACATAAAGTTACATAAGGTGCCAAAAAGCAGGACATCTAAATGAAAACAATATTAATCCACGCAAAAAACAACTGATCTGTTGTTACTGTATCAAAGAGTTGCTGCTGTTTTTTTAAAAACATTTAACACTATTTCTGCTTTATCCCATTCAATACACAGTAGAGGCACAGTACTCTTTCATTCTAAATATTGGACTTACTGCTGGACAAGCACCAGAGTGTTTTTATTGTTAATCAATACCAATCAATTCTGAGCCTTGATGTTAAATAGGGATCAATACAACTGTGCTGCAGATGAGATCTGATTTCAATTGGCAAGGAAACCTGCAGCAGTTTTTAATCATAAAGTAAATCAGGACATGGGAACATAAGTCAGATGAATTAATATAGACCGTCCAGGACCTTTCCTGCCACTGAACTAGCACAAGGAAATTTCTGCCATATTTCATTATCACTGTTAGTCAAATCTGATTCCAGGGTTTTTGAGTTTTCTTTTCGGAAGCTGAACTGAGGTTTCCTACAAGGGTACACCTAACACCACATAGTGAAATAACAGTGGAACTGCAGCCCAGCGGAGAAGAAAAATCTAAAGAGTGCAGTTATATGTATGCCCCATGAATCTCATTTTATATGATTAAGATCCATAAAAATTCAATAGCTTTTCTTCTGCAATTCACATTTTACCTGGTGAAATATCATAAGAATTTCATTATCTTTGCAGCTGTTGCCAAAGATCAAAAAAGGTTATTATTCTCCCCAAAATACTATTGAATATTTTGGAAAATGACAAGAACATTGGTCTTTTAAAAACCTGATTTTTTTTCTCCATTTTTCCAATACCACCATATAAAGGTTCAAACATATTCAATCGACATTTGCACAATAAAATGCATTCCTGTGCAGAACTGAAATGCACAATGATTTCTTCACCCGTCTGTGAAGATACCGGGACCACACCTGGCTTAAGTTTGTATTTTCCAAATCTTTCTGATAACCATCTTCTGAGAGATAACTCCTGGGTACCTAAAATGATTGCTGCAGCTTAATCCTATGTATCATTCTGTACAGTTTAAAGCTTTTAAAGAGAAACGACCAGCAGGAGGAGTGTGATTGATCAGAAAGCCCTGTAAATCGTGAGGTTTCTGTACAGTCCTCTGGCCTCAACTGCTATGTTTCCATCTATGATGATAAATTAGCATTAGATGGAACCTAATGAGTTTACTAAACATTTGGGATTTGTGCTAATAAACTGGCTGGCTGTGAACTAGCAGAAAGAATGAGCAATCCCTGAGCACCCTCTTATCTCTGTAACATGACAGTTAAACCACGCTTCCAATCTGTGATCAATTCATCATCCTAGCACCATTGTACATTCTTCACAAAAAGATAATTACTAGTTCCCTGGATCAGAACACTCATATTTTCTTGGAATTGCAGGTCTTGATAGCAAGTACTGTCACCATGTTCCTTCCCCTTCCTCTATGACTCTATTCATGATCATTATTTTCAACTAAACAAGCCTTTTTCCTCAACTTGACCAGTAAATTCCACCGCGACAGGTAAGAAACAGTAAAGACAAATTCTCTCTATGGAGAGCTTTTACATTCAATTGATGATGCTGACATGCATTTTTTACTACATTGGCACAGGATTCCATTGTGCAGCCTAGCTACCACCACATCTAACTGTGGATAATATGTCATAACCTTCCAGCAGACTAGTCTGTGGGGATAATAAAGCAATGAGCATAGCCAACAGGTTTTTAATTTATAATGAACAATGGTATATTTTACGTGGTCTTTTTGGACTTCAAGATGTAACAAATGACTATGTTCAACATAAACTAATTTAAGACGCAAAGTTCAAAGGCACACGTTTCCATAATGAGACTGTACATCTCAACATTTTTCACACACATCACTTGTACAATTATTATCAATTGGACAATTCTGTTCTGGTTACAAGCTGACCTGAAACACATACGATTAATTACTATCACATCATAGCACAAAGTCGCTGCAAATTAGCTACTTCTGCTCTTAATGAACAAGAATAAAATATGTTTTGAAATACCGTTTATTTCACAGAAGAAGCGTGGAGCTTCTGGAACCTAAAAGTGGTAGAAGCAATTATAATGAATTCTCAGGGAAAATGAGTGGTAGTTTACTTTGATGCCATACATGAAAGATGAAAAATTATCTTGAAAATAGCATTTAGCTAATATCTGAATTGTGTTTGATTTGACAATAATTTTAAATACTTTGATGATAAGAGTTTTCAGATCTACAACAATGCTGCGCTTAACTTACGAAGTTCATTTTTTTTGTATTTTATACAAACTATTTTTTAAATAGCTATGGAATATCTAAGTTAATAAATGATGTGTACTGTTTTTGTTTAAAAAGATTTTTGCTAAATTCATTCCACCATCCCCAGGGTCTTCTCTAGGCCAAGGACCATTGCACAGATCGCGGAGGTAATAGATGAGTTCTGTCCACCACATAGATCGGTGTCCTATGACCTCAAACAGCAGGACCCAGTAGCATGTCCAATCCTATCCACAGATTATTTCCTTACCCAATCTTTCTAGTGTCACAATACAAATTGCTATGTGTTCTGAAAATGGAAATGGATGTAGGAAGCACACATTGGCACCACTTCCAATAAGCAAATATTGAGGAAGAATTGACATAAGAGATCCCACTAAGGGACTACAGCATCCACACATATTGATCTGATTTACAAACCACTTCTAATTTGAAACAAATGCTATGGGTGTGATAGGGAAGAAGGGCTTGTATTACTTATCCTCATGTTGAAATTTGTGTACCATCAAACCCACTGGGTTGATCTAATGCTTTTCTTCTCACATAATGCATTGAAAACAAATGTTACACTTCATACAGGAGCTAATTATTTCAATGCTATTACAGAAGAAGAAATATTGTATTTTCCAACAAAGAGTGTGTCTGGTAGTGACAATGGTTGCTCCAATAAAGGGAAGCTAAACTCTTAAACTGAAAACTTGAAAAACTGTTCTAAAAGATCATTTTGCTGCTCCACAGTGAGAAAATCTGCAATAAGTGTTTTGGAAAAGTGGTTTGAAATGTGCAGGTTTTATTAATAACTGTCACACTTTTAACATTTCACCCAATGGATTTAAAGGGACATTTTTAAGTGAAAGTGGAAGTCACAAAGAAGGAATCTGATGCATTGCTGCTGCTACAATCTGTTTACTATGTCCCAATATAGAAACTAGCCTGTTTTTTATAATTCTCAGAGAATTGATTTTTAAGATATTTCCATAATAGATTTATGTCAGTAATATGCAGTTTGTATACATAAACCACAAACATTGTTGACATCTACCTAGAATCCTGACACTCATAAAGCCAAGCAAAAGAGACAAAACAAAACTGCTGACATGGACAAACAAGTTCTGCATCAGCCAACATTTAGGTTTTGCTGCAAAAGAATATATCCTATAAGAACTGAAGGTGTATTTTCCTGTCTGCCTCTTATAAGCATAAAAACTTAAAAATTACAAGGTACTTAATTGTAATGTTACTACGGTCACTGATAGGTTTGATGAAAAATCACTTTCTTAGTATTAAAATGTTATGTGTGTGTGAGGTAAGAGGACATTTTGTCTTTTTACATTTGTTATAATAAATTCCATCGGAAAAATTAAACACCATAAATTAAGTTTAAACCCAATAAATTGACTATTTATACCTCAGAATGATTTACAACGTGTGAAACATGGTGTATTCTTCAGAGCTACAAAGCTTGTTTCATGTGAAGATAGAGCCTTTCTTACTCTGTAGCTCAGGCCCTAATCCACCCGTGTATAAATTTTACAAAAATTAATCGCAACTATTAACTTTTAAAGGAACTGCATAATGAAACCCATATCTCATTCTTTCTATACTATCCCTCCCCTTTATCCTCTCTCTTATCCTCTTCCAGATGGATAAAAAAAATAACGGTTATACCTCCATTCAAGAATAAACTGCTAATGTAATTTGGATGAAAGTAAATGGCTGCCAGGCCGAGGCATATGCACCACAGAAGGGCTACACAAACTTGTAGAGGAAATCCTAATCAAATTTGGGTTGGCAAAGTGCATTCCTTACAATCCACACAATACCAAAACCAATTCAATTTTGCTGGTTGTTATTCACAAAGAATAGGCACCCGCGTCTGCCCATTGTGCATTAATAGCCCTACTCCAACTGTTAGGGTCTTTTGTCGCCTGCCCAAATTGAGCCTTCTGTGCGGTCACAAGTCTTGCGAGCATGGCTAGGGTGAATGTGCAGAACACCAGCAGTGCATTCAATACTAAAAAGGGGGAGTGTTCGTCTTGTATACACAATCGAATAAAGTTCTTTTACTGCACATATGTCACAGTCAGATGAACCAAGTCCGAGTCCAGAGATTTTCTGTTCAATAACTCCTATTTTTTTAGCAGCAGATTAATTATTGCTTACATTTCACTTTAAAACTTGTGCCCCTTTTCAAGTAAACTTTTGTTAGGCGGAGATTAGAACTGCTAAATAAAAATGTCAGCGTAAGCAATGTTTTTTTGTTGGGTGGAGGGGGGGTTAACTCTGCATGCTGCAATTTTAATTTGTCTTTATTACTGAACCCTGAGACTTTTCAGTCAGTCCAATGCTAGTAACCGACACCCCAGCCCCCACTGCTTTGTTTCTATCAAAATAGCCTCTTTCAGCTAAAGCAGGGAGAGCTGTCTCGGCAAATGAACTGCTCTTTCTCACCAGATGTGTAACCGTGTTTCGTCTTTCACTAGCGACAAGCTGGAGCCAGCTTCTTCCGTTAGCTGGGCCCATGCTACATGTCTTACAACAACACAAATGTAAGGAAGGCCCTTCCTTTGCACATATGTTTAACTCATTTTCCAATGAAGTTACTATTCGAGAAACACAACATGGTCCATAGCAAACTAACCAGCTGTTATGCATTACTGTATTTACCATTATAAGTAAAAGATAACAGTTGATTTTAGTTAGCTTATGTTTATAGTAATTTATAATCAAACCTCACTAAGAATCTGTTTTATTGAACTTACTTGTTTGGTAAACATTTTTCCTTTGGCCTTGCTGAATTTGGCAGTGGGACTCCAATCTTGATAAGAAGGATCCCTAATAAGAATGGCCGTTTTGCTGATATCTGTGAGTGTCATCAACAAAGTTGATTAAGTGCTAACTTTAATGAAAGCAGTTTTGGGTTCAGAGTTAACCACTGAAATAAAAATCAGTTATTTTCTAAATTATAGTTTCAATTACATAATTTGGGCAATATATTGAAAGTTTTTTAAAAATAAAGTTTTATGTTAAAGTGCACATCGACTGTTAAGTGGTTCCACCGAAACAAGTGCTTTTTATTTTCTCTTCAGTGTAATCTGTGGAAGCTCTGCCAAGTACAGGTTAAGCTTCCTCAGAATTCACTTCCTGTAGCCCTGTCTGTCAATCACCTACTGGCTTCTGCAGTGGAAACCCCTTTACTAAAGCTAGGAATTTCCATCTGTAAGTCACAACATACCACCCCCCCCCCCCCCCCACGCTCGCTCTCTCTCCCCCCGCCCCCCCCCCCTCCCCATTCCAAAATCTGTATTCTTATAAGTGATTAAAGATTTGTGGAAGGAAATGAATATACTATTACATCACTGTTGGCTAAAAACCAAACATCTTGAACCAGAGATTTAGACTTTATAAACTTTGTTACTAATACTTTGTTCAAACAACTCTATTTCAGGGCAACACGGTGGAGCAGTGGTTAGTGCTGTTGCCTCACGGCACAGAGGTTCCAGGTTCGATCCCGGCTCTGGGTCACTGTCTGTGTGGAGTTTGCACATTCTCCCCATGTTTGTCTGGGTTTCGCACTCACAACCCAAAAGATGTGTAGGCTAGGTGGATTGGCCAAGGTAAATTGCTCCTTAATTGGAAAAATTAATTGGGTACTCTATGTTTATTAAAAAAAACAACTCTATTTCCACTTTCATGGTTTATTTTCTCTTAAGGCTATAGAAAGAAATCTTGTTCATTTGCTGATAAAATCACCAATTCCTTTAACATGGAATAATAGCGTTCTGATTTTGGCAGATTTTCTGTAAAGTAACACAATACAGCAAAGACATCCAAACAAAATTATAGGCTGTGGCAGTATCTCTCCTTTTCACCTGATAAGACAGAAACAGAAGCATGAAATGGTCTCCATCAGGTTACCTCATTTTGTATAGCTTTTGACAGCTTGGCTTGCCTCCCCTTCTCTTCCTGCTATTCTTTCCCATATATCCTACCCTCACTAGCTCTTTGTATGTAAGTAGCCTCTTTTTTCGCCAATTTTACTCTCTTGCTTTCTCTGAAAGCTCTCCTCCCCTCTCCACAACATCCCCTTGTCATCCCCACAACCCACTCCCCCAACACCCCCTCCCACGTCCCCCCCCCATCAAACTTCACCCCTACCCCTCTCATCCCCAGAAAAACACCGAACCAGCTTCTTGACATTCCACTATAGTCTTTGGTCACTGAGATATAATTAGTTTTGAAGACTGAACGAGCACAGCGCCTCCATTTTTTTTTGTTTTTCCTCTATATCACAAGATATGTGAGGTGGTCATAAATAATGCAGAAATGTTCACACCTGTGTACTTGTATGGAGACTGCACTTGTAGTTTCTCCTGACCTGAAATGTATTTTCTACTGCCAAGCTCATTAATCAGAAATATACTGCAGCCTTGAAATCTGTGCAGAACCACCAGTAGAAGGGTAGCAACAACAGTTTACGCAGAGGACTTGCAGTTTATTTGGTACAAGGAACACCTTGAAAAGTGAAATCAAAGCACAACAAAAAGCTGAGAAAATATCTGCCCTATGTTGATATGCTAATGCACAGGAGAAAGTGAGGAGGAAAACTTAACACTAAACTGTGCTGCTCTAATTACATTATGCAGATGTAATGACAACATGCCATTCAAAGAAGGTTTCTATATAATCTCTAAACATACAGTGGAAACCACCAACAATCACAGCTTTGCATTAATTGTCCAAACACTGTAGCATACTAAGTGGTAGATAACAAAACAATGTTTAATTTAAAATTATTAAAAATTTAAAATCCTACTTGTCAGTCCCAAGCCCAGCCAAAACATAAATGGCATTCAAGAAGACAATGAATTAAATTTTGTTTAATGTCCCTTTCCAGAGATTCTAATTTACATTGCATTTTTAACAAAACCGTTGACCTTATAAATGCTGGCATTTGTACAGCTTCAACAGAGTAGGGTTTAATCATGCTTTTCCAAAGCCATAAGGGAAAATGTTTTAACTGGTGGTTGGTTATGGACTAGGAACAAAAACACTGGGATTGGTCAAATGTTTATTCTCACTGCTTCCGAAAACAGCCTGACAAGAAGATGTAAAGGTCTGGGGAATAACCCATCACTGTTCCTAGGGTCTAGTAATAATCATACATAATCGTTTGGAAATATAGCTAATAAGAAATATAATGAATGTTAAGCAAAATCGGCATTAGGCACAAATTACATGATATTAATAGTTGAACAGGTGCAGAAAGGCGCTTTAAATGAGGTAAATGAATAAAATGTCCCAGAGCACAACTGTGTGCACTGACAAAAAGTCAATCACATGAATTATTCAACAACTGAAGCTGCCAGCAAAGGTCAGCTTTCTTTGACCTTTGTGACAGGAAGTGAAAGGAAGCAACGTTGACTAAGAAAACTAAAATCAGTCTTCAACTACTATCACTTTTTAAATCTAAAAAAAACCCTTAAATTACAGTCATAAATGAATTAAAACTTTTCCTTCCAGTCCATTTATATTTGCTTCCTTAAAAAAGTACTATTTTAAAAAATACTTGGCCTTTCTCAACAACAACATGTTAAATGATGGTAACAAACTCAAAATGAGTTAAAAATCACAAATTTACATTGTTTCAGAGGCATAATGTTTTCTACATAAATTCAAAGGTCAATGAAAATATTTTAGAAACCAGCAGGCTTGAAATTCAGTAACAGCTGTTAAACCTGACTAAACTTTTCACTAAACTAAAGCCATTCCAATCGCTCCAAGAGAGAGAAAATGGGATAAACAGATGTCTGGCTGCCTTACAGGAAAATAGGACACACTTGGAATGATAAGTCTCCTGAACTGTACAGAAATGCCAGCTCTACAGGGGATGCCAGTTACTACAAGTAAAGATGCCAACTTGCTATTTGACTGCACGGGTGCCACTGGGAACATTCTGCTGTGTGTGCTATCCGTAATGTATCGTGAACCTATTTAATGTATCCCAGCACAGCTACCACAGCTCCCACCAGCGCGTTGCTGTGCTGTGTTGTGATTGTAATATAATCCTGCCTCCTCTTGTCTTCCTCAACAATCAGTCTTTTCAATTTTCAACAGTTGGACATTGCATCCATCCACATTGAACCCACACAGGGAAGGAAAAGGCAAGAGGATGTACCTTTCCAGGAATTTCCGCAGTTAGCAATAAAATACACTATGCTAGCACGAAAGAATTATTTTAGCCCAGATTATGGTTCTAATTTAAACAGTTTTTGCAACATCCTGTAATCATTTAAAACCATCAAAATGTATGGGTGAAACAGGATTTATCTTTTTTGATTCATGAGATATAGACAATGGATGTACTGAATAAAGAACATCTGCTTTTTGTTTCCCCAGAAAACGTTATTTTACTATGAAAATGATATTTCCATCCTGCTCAGCAGAACAACAAAGCAAACGTATTCTTTCCCCGCCTCTTTCCCCACCTCCTTCATCATAATCTCCCCCTACCCCCACAAATAACTCCCCCCCCCCCCACCCTGTCAACCATCCCTCCCACCCTCCCACTGAATACATTTAGGTCAGAAGACTTTCCTTTAAGCAGTTTATTTGCAGTAAGCTGCTATGTTATTTTTTCACCTAACGATAGACAATGGCTTTGATTTACGGAACACTGCTTGGACTTGAGCTGGAACAAATGTGTGGTCATAGATCTCAATTCAAGATTGAATTATTGGTTCATATCCTGAGGACAAGTGTGCCTTATCTGTTCAGAACCTGCTAAATGTGTCCGAGGGCAAAAAGAAACTGGTAGAGCATGCTCCCTGTGATTCCTTTTAGAACCAACTAGCCAAGTGATGAGATTGCTCACCGGGGGACTCTAAGCCATACAACAAAATAGGGGAAAGAGAAACTCTGAAAATGCAGGGTCTCACTTCAGCTTTGTTTCAATATGTCAATGGTGCTCCAGTATGGTTTCTATGTGGATCTAAATGTTTATGCAGTACCTGTAATACTTTCCCCATGTTTATCAAGATGATCAACTTTTCCACCTTGCTTGCTAACCAGATTTGCGCATAGCGGAGCTTTTGAGTCCGAGCTAGACTTCCCCAGTTTCCCCAAGACTTGGTATATAGTGTAACATCAAGCTCATTAGAATTCCTACATTTGAAGCCTTTTGTATACTTCAAGTAAATTTAGAAACACCAGATTTCTCATAAATAATTTAGTTTCTGGCATTTGCATTAGTTATTACTGTAAACCGCACAACAGTTATTCTTCAGACCTATTAATACATTACCTATCGTTTTCTTAGCCAATAAAACACAACTATTTTATAAAGAACCATAAGGTGATATAAAAAAGAAGATTCAGTAGCCATGCTAATTTTTCTGTGGAGTGTCTATCAAGTTTGCAATTATTTGTTTCCAAATGTTTCAAAATAAAATGTTCTCAATATGTTGCTGAAGTTGTCCCGCAAATGCCTTCAAAGCAAATTGTAATATTGTATTATTATTATGATATATTGTACAAATTTTAATTTACTGTACTAGGATTGCTATTTCACCTTTCCCTATTTGCACATAAATCATTTTGCAGGTTAGAATCCCATCACTATTGATAACACAATAAATGTACAATATTAATGTGTCTTTAAATTACAGCATAATATCTGCCCAGTACATATGTTCAATAACCACTGTAATGAAACGCCATACTAACCTGAGTATTAAAATGCAAAATATATTTTTTTATAACTTTCAGCCAGACAAGAGCAATGATGAATGCTGATATTAGTGAGGAATATTAAGAAAAAATATGCAGTGCATTTGTTTTCAATAATCACTTAATATACTAAAAAGTGTTACTTGTACTATAATTGCACCCTTTATGTAGAAATTCTACTTTGAGTCCATAAGGACAGAAACACTAAAGACAAATATAATTGTATTGATTTTTCAACACCAAGTTCCTCAAACTGTTGAACCTGCCTTCAATTGCCTGACACAATCCCAGAGTGATGGCAACAACTGGTCTGCCCTATTTGATTACTAATAAGAAAGATGTCCCCTCTGTCAGATAGCTAACATTCTCCACTAAGCAAACAGCTATTCCAGCTAATCAAACATTGGCATTGCTCTCTACTGGTGGTGCATATTTCGTCAGGCTTAACTTAGGGTCTTTTCCTGGTTTAATTTTCAGACACTGAAACCAAAGTTCATGATCAGAAGATACCCCAGTAATGAAAGTGGCTGAAACTCTATCTCTGTTCAAAACGCATGGAAGATTGAAGTTTAGAAGCAAGTCATCATACCTATACTTTGCAGTAACTTTTAATATGTGACAGCAGCTATTCTATACAAATTAAATACCAGAAGCCCTTCAGCAACATATATTTATCTCTAACAAATTAGGATAATACGTAGCTAAACATTAAACCAATGACAACTAAAAGTAACATAAAATACTAAGTTACTCAGATTAGAGCACATATCTGCATTTAAAGCCAAAAGCTCTCTAGGCATAAAATACTCTTCACAGTGAGCATGGTGGCAGATGAAACTGCTTCCCTTGACAACTCACAAGCAATTACTGAATCCCCACAGAGTGAGCCACCAGGTTTCCAAGTCAACCCACCTGTGCATGATAATGCAAAAGGACAACAAATGGAACAATGCAGAATGAGCTGAATGCAAAACTGAGGGTAATGGGCATCAAAAAACAAAAATACTTTCATACCTGTCAATAATGACGGGGTCTGAGGGAGTTTCATTTCTGTTGCCGCAACTTTTTTTGTCACAACACCGGCTATAAATAAAACAAATAGTCAGAAGTACTTTTAAAAATAAATCATTATTCTCCTTCCCTCCTACCGCATCCCCCCCTCCCCCCCCCCTCGCCCCCCCCTCCCCCCCCTCAACTACACAACCCCCACCCACCGGTCACCGCTTTTAACCTCAATATTATCATGGCCAATGCATAAAAATCATAATGGCAATGTTAAAAGATTGGAAAACAACATGTTATGGTGTCTCATTTTTGCGTTGATCTCAAAAGAAAGAGGCAGGAGGCTTGGGAATAAGTTTTCACAGCTTCCGCTTTTGTTTACCTCTAATTGTCAAGCTGTTATTTCTGGAGAAGATGCAAGATGCCACCTTCAACCAATATTTCTGTGGGGCATTTAATAATTGGAACCATAACAGTCTGCACGCCCCTTTTGTGATTTAAAAAAAAATTGTTAAATATGTTTCAGAAATGTAATTGAAATTTGAATATGGCAAATATAATACATGATTATATCTTTAAAATTGTAGTTGTATAATGGTTACATGTCTAAATTGGCTAAATTAACACCATATGGTAGGCAAAGTATATAAAGCCTTTTAAATCTGACAGCTAAAGTGATTAAAGAAAGTCTACAGTCTTGCACTTACAGCTTAAATCACATCTGTGCTCTCTTCTATGTTAATTGCAATACATGCAGTGGTGGATAATAAAGAAATTTCACTTTATTGGTTGTAATTTATATTTATTACCTAGTGTGGGGAAAACTATGCTTTTGTATATTAGCACTGTTACAGTATGTTTTAAGTGAAATGACATTAAGCAATAAGTATAATAGCTAGGAATAGTATGCCCCTTAGAGCATGATACCTGCTACTGTAGCCTGAAATCCTGACTGCACTTCCTGATCAGCTCTGTTCTAACAAGCAACTATATTTCACATTCAATACATACAAAATCAATGATGCATTTTTATTTCCCTTGTAGGGTGAAACTCTTATGGCAGTTAGGAAAAAAAACAGGTGGGAAATTGCTCTTCTGACACAAATCCTGGTGATGTGCATGCTATCTAACAACAGTATGAACAATACCTCACTGCTCTAGAGAAAAGGTTAACTGACAGTATCAAAATCAATTCTCACATACATGAGCTCAATAAGTACAAAGAGTTTCTTTTTTTTATCAATAACAGATTATGGTTTATCTGTGGTTCAACGTGGTAAAGAACAGGGAAGTAAAACGACTGAATGATCTCTGACTCCTATAGTAGCACTGACAGATACATCAACTAATTATAACCTGATTCGTTTTTTTTTCTTGAAGTGCTTTAGAGTTGCGTGGGGTAATATACTAATCAGGTGAAGCGAGCGGCGTGCTAGATTTAACTTTTCCAACCCTCAAGATGTAAATAGTTGCCAGTAGTCCCAATGTTGATGATAAAGAATTTCCTGCAGTTACTAAAACGTTTAACTTCCGAAATGCAGTAACTCCTTCCATTAATGTGGGTGGAGGAATCTTGCTTTATTTAGTACCAAAGGAACAATGTTTTCAACTCGTGGGATGCAAGGGAACACTCATAATTTCCTATACAAAATAGGACTGTTATTGCAAACGGGGTTATCTCCGGGCCTGCGCATTGAATGGAGAACAATTGTGAGTGTAACTTTTTCCCACATTGACAACAGCACGCCCGCAATATAAGTAGCTTACCTGCACATTATTTCGTGTGTCAGTAGGACTCTGCACATTTCGGGGTTTTTGTCTTGCCCTTCGTATATTATCGGCTGAAGCAATTATCAGAAGAAACAACAATCAGCCATTTAACATTGAAAAGTTGCCATCAGCAAAGGACCAAATGCCGCTACACCTGGTCAGGCAGAAACAATGGTCTTTCTTTCGGGAAATGAAGGTGCATTTCCCGATCATTCCCAATGACTAATTTTCCCTGTTATCCCCATCAAACCAACAAACTTTCTTTATTTTGAAGGATGGAAGGGCCGAAAACTGGGCGCCCTGTCATTCAGAAGCCCAGCGGTCACATTTCTCTCGGGCAGAGGTTGTTGCCCTGAAGCAAGGGGAATGGTGGCTGTCATTGCCAGCTATTAATGTTCAATTCTGATAATGTGTTCTATGAGGAGGGTGGGGGGGCAATGATTCACAGGAAATCGAGGTGGTAAATTGCCTTGTTCCAGACTTCCCCCCACCCACCCACCGTGGTTATTTGGGATGTTAATATTTTATTTTGGGGTGACACGTTTTTTGGGGGGAGGGGACGCAAAGCAGATTGTGTTGTGTCTTTGCTTTCACTGCCCCGCGAACCTCCCAAAAAACCGCGGACAGTTTTTTTTCTCGCGACTTAACTCATGGAGCGAATCTGGTGTTTATTTTTCAATTACACGCAATGATTTTTTTTTCTCCTTAAAAAAAAGACAGTCTGGGAGTACGGTTGAGTAATTATTGAGCATTCGCTCTAACAGCAGCCAGATGGTGGGAGCTCTAGGTGTGTTCGCCCTATCCTCGTTCGCCTTCCAGAGACTGTTCTCCAAACGAAGAGTGAGCCACAAAACGCACCGTGCTTTTTGTTTACAACTCATCTGAGCGCATCGGATGCCAGCTCAGAGCGGCGTGCCCCCCGTATATTCAGCTGACACACTCACTTCTTCCCACATTGTGGGCAACGCACAGTCCAGATGCCTCTTATCCATTTATGGTCACTAAAATACACCCCACCTTAAGTTGGAGAGGTTAAGGGCGCCCCCTTGCTCAAAATCTTTCTCCATGGCGCCTATTGGTTTGCATTTTCTGTTACCCCCCCCCCCCCCCCCCCCACCTCCAACCCACTTTTTAACTGCGAAAAGAAAATCGGAATCAATAAATTAGTTGTCTGCGCCTTTGGCTATTTGATCAGTTAACAGGGCTTATCTGCCATCAATCAAGTGAGGAGATGAGCGCTTTTGCAAAGCCTCATTTGCAGTATTAAAATAAGAGGATGTGTGCCTAAATGAGCAGTTATCTTTTAAAACAAGATAACAATCCTTCAAACCGAGCTACTTGCAAGGGGCAAATGTTATACACCCTTTCCATTAGGCTCCGGAGATCCCGACAAACACGCGGTTGTGCAGATAAATGGGGATAAAACCATCCTGTCAACTTCTAGACCACTGGAGAACGTGGAGGGGATTGTCTGACCCTATCGAAATAACTCTTGCAAAGAATGGGAAATAGAACTGTGGCGGGGGAAGGGGGGGGGGGGGGGGTCATGATAGCTGTCAATCGCTTGTCAGATTGAAGTCTTTAATTTTAAAAAAATAAATAATTGCTGGGTCATCTCATGGTTTCTGTGTGTGGAAAAAAAATCAATCGACGTTGTTGGAAAACCGCCTTCTCTTCAAAATTCCAGAAATCCCTGCATGATCATAGTCTTGGTTTGTAAAATCTGAGTTGTGGGGAAGAAATCTGATTGCACGAGATGAACGTGTAGCCCGGATTGGGCACGTTATGCATCAAAACTCATTTGGACAAAAAAAAGGTGCAATAATCAGGCGAGAGTAACGGTTTCCAGCGGGGAGGAGGGAACCAGCCAATCGCCCGGGCAATTCCTTGAACGCTGTTCTTTATTTACAATGCCTCCGTGACAATAAAATTACAGTGTAAGACGAAAAAAAAAATGTACTGTGGAGAGGGTGAAATATTTGACGACTTTCAAGTAAAAGTGTGAACGTGCCGACTCCCGTGGCTAATTACTGTGCTGCACTTTTGATCAACCGCATTTATCATCTTTGAAGTTGCAGAAGACAGGCTAAATAATTTAATAAGCAACCGCCTGTAATTATGTTATTTACAAGGTATGACAGACAGATGATAAAGAAATACAGCTGATCTCAGGGAATGGACTGTTTCATGACCCCTGGAGCACCCTCTCGAAGTGTGCACTCTGGGCAGGGACGAAAGTTGAAGCTGAATTATGGGGACTGTGCTTGAGAGGTGAGTTGGAAACTAGAGGAGGACACGCTGGCTTTTCACCTGAACGCATTTAACACCGCAGACAAATGGGGAAGCCAACTGCCAGAGAGAGAAAAAAAAATCAGATCACGCCTTACTTCACCAAGTGCTAACTGGACGCCAGGAATTTTCCAACACACACGGATGGGCAAACTTAGCTAAGCACATATAAAAACGCGTTTCATTTGACCCCGAACTATTCAGTTCAAATACTTCAGCTCGCAAAAGTGTTGCTTTCCTCACAACATGTAAAACTGCACGGCTGTAAACTTTATAATGCAAAAAAATTAAAGGGTGTGTGTTTTTCTGTGTGGCACTCTCACCTGTTTGGTCATTGAATCGATGAGCCTGACAAAGAGATCCTGTTCTGTCCGCACCCCTAGAAATAAAGTAGTATCAAATTTAACGGTACTTAAAAAGGGAAACGCGTGTTATCAAAGGAAGAACCGCATCAACACCCAGCTCATTCTAAAAATATAAAGACAAGTTTGACTACTGTAGAGCGCTCTGCTAATTTGGCAAAATGTGAAAACTGATGTCCTTGTAATGAACGCAGTAAAATGAACTGATAGGCGATAAAACATGAATAAGATATTCGGGAGAGAAATAAAAACTGTATCCCAAGAAATTCATGAATTCTTGACATTTATTGTAAATTTTATGTTTAGTTGAAATGTGTAATTTGCAGTGAAGTGGAGCGTACAGCGCTGCTCCTTCGCGGGGGCGAATGTTTGTGTCACACTTTGTCCATTTCCCTTTTTTCCACAAGTATTCCATAATACTCAAAGGGGATTGTCACAGATGTCACAGATACCCTTAACATTTTGATTAGGATATTCAAATTTGGACTCCATGGTCAACTGTGGGCGAAGCAAGCCAGGATTACTGCTTTTAATCTTTTGGCTCAGAAATGTTACCTTAAGCATTCGTTTTGCAGCCTGCTTTAACATTGTGCAATCCACTGTTCGCTAGTTTTCCTTGCAACGGCACGGACAGGGCATGAAATTAAAACATCTTAAATGGGAATGAGGACCCAGCTTAAAGGTATGGAAGCAACCTCATGCTCACTTCTGGAGCCAATCGCCCGATAGAACAGGAAGAGGGACGTTGAAATACTTGTCTTTTAAGTTTCTTTTTACACTCAAATGCTGGCCAGATGGATTTGAAAGTTACATAAACAGTGATTAATATCACCGCCACATGACTCGCATTCAAACTCCATTCAAATATATAAAGAAAGAACAACCCGTACAGCTCTTTGGGTCAGTTCAAATTCTACTTACCATTGCTGTACAGTAACTGAAGTTTGTAGTGTATTCCATTGTTGGTTTTCTCATTATTTGGCTCCTAAAATCAACCATTATAAATGAATAATTATATCATTCATTGCAATCCGTAGTTTATTTTTCATGTCTCTTTCAATGTATTTGTTTATAATTAACTGCTTTTCTTGCCAGTATCTGACTTGTTAAGTATGCGGCGAGTTCATGGATTACATCAATAGGGAACATTTTGCTTTTAGGCTTTTTGCAATAAAATAATATTTACACACAACGCCATAAATAGGCAGCTATTTTTTCTCAGCAGCCGTGAAGCTTCTGAGAACAAGCGGAACTACACGTGGTTTGGGCGCCTCTTGAGTACCGTTAGGCTTGTTAGTTATGGTGTGCACTTAAAAACAAAGAGAGAAAATAATTTCTACCGCGAGCAACTTACTTTGTCCTTCTCCACAAAGTCCACATAAGCTGTTCTCTCGATCTCGACCGGCTGCCCTTGCCTGTCGTAAAGGGCCAGGACGAAGTGGAAAAAATTGGATTTTCTGAGGTTTGAGGGCGGCTGCTTTTCAAAATGTGCCCGAGCCAGACCCACGCCGCTGCGGGGAAGACAATAACAGTGTTATCGGTGAGAATTAAGCTGCACTGGAGACAGAGAGCAACTGATGAAAATACATGGGAGATGGGAATCACATTTGGGAGACTGGAGATTTCTTGATTTGTCGCTAGCAGTAATATGATGTAATGGAAGGGAAAGTGAAGGGGAGCAGAGGGAGAGGGGGGGGTAATTGATAGAGTATTGAGGGGATTTGGTGATTTCGGGTCGATATGAGAAACATAAAAAAAAATCTGATGGAAGATAATATTTGATTACACATACCTCTGGGCGGCCGTGTTAGCATCCACTACCCCAGCAGTGTGCAACCACGATCGGACCGGATTCATCCCACTTCCTAGCGGTTCCTCTTTCATGGTCGTCCCACCTCTCGGTATATTTTCCTGAATTCCAAACATTAAAACAATTTTCTCTCTCTCTCTCTCTGCAAAAAAACAGCTCCTGTACGGCTTGAGGGCGCAGGGAGATGTCAGATTTTTTCCCCCACAGCGGATGAAGGGGGAATAGATGAGAGATGACTTCGCTCGTTGTGATCAGTAAGAGAAAAGCCGAGTTCAGACTTGCTTCCTCTTCAAGCTGTCCCGCATTTGGCACGACATAAACAATTTTCTGGAGTAGTTCAGCGCTAGTTGGGTCGTGATCCGTTGTGGAGAAAAGTACAACTAGCGGGAAATTTGGTTTAAGAAGTTAAAAAAAATGTTGTTTGTTGATGTTGTTCTCTCAGTGTGGTGTCATCCTGGTTACAGCATCAAAGGTATTCTGCACAGGACACTGCTGAATCGACCACTTCTGACAAGGTTCTCCTGCTCCAAAAGACAAATAAACGAAAAATGATTACCATAGAGGTGTTCCTGGACACAGGAGAGGTTGATTAGGGCCTTTAGCGTCTCAGAGAATGGATGGAAACATACAAACTCAGCCCTCTTTCCCCTAGGAATGGATCCTTTCCCGGGAGCCAAAACTCTAAACCCCCGGGACCAGTAGCGCTGACAGATTCTGACGTTCAGGGGAGGAGACAGCGGCCATGTATGGAGCTTTGATTAGCATAGCCAATCGCACTGCTGCGAGGCGTGCGATTGACAGCTCCAAACCCCAGCTCCGGGCTGAGGGCCGCCCTCCTTTCTTCACTCCCTGTGCGTTTCACCCTCCTTCCCCCTTCTTGGACCGAAATTGACAACCAATAAAATCAAATGCAAGAAAGTATTATTAACATAATGAATCCTTTAGGAGAAAAAAAATGTATACAGCGCACGCGAGTTGTTTGTCTTGAAACAGGAATGATAGGGGATAAAAGTTCTTACTTTAAACACAAACTGCAGTGGAGGAAGCTGTTAGGGACATATGTGTGTGCAGCAGCAAAAAAAAACTTGCGGCTGAAGTTTGAATGAAAAGTTATGAAATAGTGCGTGGGAAATGTTTCTCGGGCCTTAAACCCGGATTTTTAGCTAGCCAGTGTAGAACAACTGTCGGAATAAAAAATCTGGAGCAGTACCCACCTGAAAAATGTCATGAATCACAATTCTGTTTTTCTCCCCACCCCCCCCCCCCCCCTCGCCCCGCCGAAGTGCGGAGGGGGGTTTCTTTGGTATTTATTCAGGACCATACGTCCCCCTGAAACAATACACCTTTTGCAGCTTGACGTTCAATTACTAAATTGCCTTCTTTCTTGTATCCATCAGGTCGTGTTATCAATTAAGGTTAAAAGATCTGGGAACGTCCACTGAATCAATATCCACACTATAAGGTACATTTATTGGAAACTATACATATATATAAAGGGGAGCGTTTCGGGCTGTGTGTCAACACAAGGAGCAGAAGAGTTGAAGTTAGATGCTTTGAACACATGCGATCACTAGGAATTCCTGAAGATCCACATGTATTTCTAACCAGATTTTTGTTGACTAAAACTAGCCTTTCGGAGGTATTAGCTGGTGCCCAGAGGAGGGGACCCCAGGGATGCAGGCTGCCCTGTGCTTTTTTTTCCTTACTAAAGGTAAGATCCCAGGCTGGAGGGAGAGTGAATCAGAGATAGTCACTTACCCAATGATCAGTTCTTTCTCTTCGTTCGCATTAGCAGTTCCATCCTTATTTTGACAATTGACACCGTACGTACGCTAATATTTTAATTAATCGGTGAAAATCGAAGTCCGAATTTTGTTATCAGGGGACACCATAACACTTGAATTTCAATACTCCGCTGAGGATGAGAAAGAGATGTGTTAGAGCAATCCATTTTCTGGTGTTGGGGGGTTAATGACTATTGCGACAGATAAGTGAATTATCAAAGCTGTTGCTATTCCGATTTCAAAATCCATTACATTGCTGGCGTCTAATTAAATACGTAAGTATAATAAAATCATATTTTATGGCGATTGAAAGTAATAAGATTAGTCTTCAGAAGCAATCATCACATATTAAGATGCCATATAGATCTACAGAATCCTAATACTGTGTTTTAAAATCAAAACGTGCAGGAAACATGCATAATAAATAAAATAATTTCTGATGCGTTATATCGACAAGAAACATCTGTATTATTAACAAATGTATGCATTTCAAGCGAAAATTAAATATAAGTTACAGCTAAGTAAATCTCGATGCTATTTTAAAAATGGAATATTTGAAATCTGTGAACATTTTAGTTCTGCGAGTCACTAGTTTATGCAGAGATGAAAAGGACCGTTATAGTAAGTGTGCATTATTATTAAGTAAGTACAGCAAACAAATTAGTTCATTTTAGCACTAACCAGTCGAAGTGAATACTTGTATATAAATCATTGATTTAAAAAAATATATATTTAAGAGGGGTTACCCTTCAAATCTGTTAAACGTGCCTTGCATCAAGTCACTTACAGCGTTCTTACAGCAGATTACACGCGCCGAGGCGATTTAAATCTGATTACCAAATTATAGGGTTTTAGCCAAATCCTTTTAAAGCTGATACCGTTGACTGTAAAACAGAACCTGAAAAGTTCCACAAAAACCGTCGCAGAGGCTACATTCCTGCTTGCAGCCAAAGAGTTTTAAAACGTATTTGACAACAAATGCAGCTGCACCACCACTATTTTTTTTGAAGATATTAGGCGAAAATTAATGCAAATCTGTGTTCAGAAGCCATCTGGCCAGAATTGGGGAATCAGCTGTTCCTCACAACAGGGTTTGGGCTGAATATATTTCGCTCATTTTCTATTCTCATCTGGTCTGAGCGGCGAGTGCTCCAGACGATAGCGTGGAAAAAAAATACATCCAACCCAAATTTACCATTTTGACAAACTGTTTGCAACAACCCAAATTTAATCGAGGCAAAATGTGACGACTCTGTATTGACACAACAATTTACTGCTGCCATTTCTTGTCGGGGAAGGTTTGCATAAAAGCGGCTCAAACTTCATCGCCTCAATTTAAACTGACTTCTGCGTTGAAACAAATGAGTTCTCAGTGTTTTGAAGGCGTTTTCAATTTTTTTTTCCAGGTACTCTTTGTGTTGAGGGAGGATTAGGAAGGGCACAATCGCGCGCGCGAATCTTTCCCATATTAGCTTGGAACCCCAACAGTCTCTCTCTCCCTCACACACAAACACACACACAAACACGCTCTCTTATTTGCAAACATTTCCATCCAAAATGAATGAAGGGAGATTGTCCAACGATGTACCCGGCCTCGAAAAGTGAACCCCGCAACATATTTAAATAATTCACTACAACGCGGGTATTACATTGATACAGACAGATTTATAGACTCTTTGTTGTCAAATATTGTTTGAATGATCTAGTTGAAAACCATATTGGAGAGTGCGCTGTGAAATACTGGGGGAGGGGAGGGGGTGGGGGGTGAATGATCCGGATTTTTGGTTTAGTTAGGAGAGTGAGCTAGCAACCGCTGTTGGACAAAGAGAGGGAGCCAGGAGCTTGCGGGACTGAATCCGATTTGCATGGTCCAGTCAAAGACCTCCCGAAGTAACGATTCTCCTTATTATGTGAAGTGTTCCTTTTGTAAATTTACGGTGTGGGTTGAATGGTACACAGAATTTGCATATAAATAGCGACATCAAGCGATTCGCGTGCCACACACCAGTGGTCTCCCAGATGTCAAGCTAAAGTCAGTCAGATGGCCATTGCCTAGCCCCAAGTCCCCCCCCCCCCCCCCACCCCGCGCCAGCTGGTCCTCTCTTCGCCCTCATACCAAAGCACACAGCAGAAATACAATCGCTAACCACAGACACGGCTCCCCCCCCCCCTCCACCAAACCTAGCTTCGACTTCAGCTTTAAACCCTCAGCCCGGTTTTACAAACGCTCCCCCCCCCCCCCCCCCCCCCCACACACACACCTCTTTCTTTTTGCACGGGGCAAGCTGATTGCCTTTGTTCAATGTACCTGAAACCTAGTGCTTTGGGATTGACCGCCTTCAACCCCGAAAGAGAAGCGATGTCTCCCGAACAATCGCAAACTGAGCTAATTGCTGCTGTTTACAAGTCCCATGTAAGAGTAACAACGGTACCTCTCTGGCTGTTTTTAAACAAAAATGTTGTGCAGTGTTTTTTATTTTGTAAACAAATTGCACAACAACCTCGCGCCAATTTAAATCAAAGCAGTTTCCAAATTAAAAACAAAACAACATATTGTACAGCGCGTGTCAAACTTGCGGTGAAAGATTACACAAAGGGGTGGTTGGGGGTGGGGGGGGGGGGGGGGGGGTAAACTCGCCTGCTACAGTGTGAGGTGATTGCGGTAATGGAGAGCGCAGCAAGTCAATTGCTGGGGGTCATCTCTGTAGCAGGCACCGTGCACTGCCCCTCACACCCCATTGTCCAGCGAACTCCCAAACCCGGTCAGCCCACTTTTCATTGACCGCAATTTATTTCCTAATTTGGCAAAATAAACAAATGACCAACACATAGCTTCCCCCCCATCACCTCCCCCCTCAAATTGGCACAATAGTAACCATTCTGGAAAGCACATCGAGATTAAATGCCACATAAGTTAACTGATGGAGTCGACTGTTTTGTCTTTTTCTTTCAGTTTGGAGAGAATATAGATCTTATGACAGGACTTTTAGATCAAAATAACGCAAATCATAAATGAGTTTATCCCCACCCCCCACTATTAGATTAGATTAGATTCTGGACAATCAAAACCCCTTGATGAGTTGATATCAACATGTTTTTGTGTTTCAGATTCTTTTTGGTGGGGGGGGGGGGGGGGGGGGTGGTTGAAGAATATCCATTCCAATCAGCGCATCACAGAGATTTAGCGGAAAGCGCGAATCCCTGAATTCACTCTGCAACCTGTAAGGTGCATATTTGACAAATAGCGCCGCCTCGGGAGGCTCAGAGACTCGGCTATGGGATCAGTCTGAACTCCTTCAGACAGCTCGCCAACATCGCGCGCGACTGCGGAAAGAAGCCCCGCCGATCCACCAGCGAGATTTCTTGAAGCAACTTTCCCCTCACATCACAACGAACTAAAGACAATACACGTACCCACCAACTTACACCGTCCTATTTCCCAATGTTTCCCTCTCATGATCTGCGATGGAGTAGAGGGGCTTTCTCCACATGGGCGGCGCCCATTAGTTAATCCAAATCCAGATCGGGGAACTTTTGTGTGTGTTTTTTTTAGTTGGCAGAGGAACGTTTATTGACCGCATTTCTCAAAGTTTCATATTTTCTTTGCACATCTTTCGCCGGGGGTTCAAAATGCCGCGGTGCCTGTATCGACCTTGTGTGCTGGCAGTGCTTTAGAGGAACCCGTGATTTGTTTACAAGATGGAACTTTCCCAGATTGGCCAGACTAAAAACCCGCCGCCACTTTGCGTGTATAAACTCGAGTTTGACAGCAGAGTAGGGGAGACCGGGAACGCGGGTGGCGTTGGAGTTGGCTTCTCCTCCAAGACATGTCCTACCAAAATGCAGCGGTCGCCTCACAGTAAAAGCCCAAAGATTTCCCCATGTGCCGGGGTTGCTCTGACACCGCTTTCCGGATGGGGACCTGGAAACATTGGCTTGCGTTGGGAACACCAGGAAGGCTCAAACGATCGCAAGCCACCTTTTTTATGTAACCCCCCCCCCCCCCCCCCCCAATAAATGCAAAGTAGGCGCGGGAAAGATGGGCAAATATCCCAAACTTGAACATTTAAAGTGCACACATTTCAAATCTATTCGGATGATGGAGGGGGTGGGGGGGGGGGGGGGTCGTAATTGGGAAGCAGTTCACCGGCTGGTCTGGATAAAATCTAATTTTGTAAAAATAAATCATACAATGTATCACCCTCAGAGTCCCAACTTCCTTTTCCATCTCTCCCTCTTTCATCTCTCGCTCCCTCTTATCCCGGCTTCAGGAAGTTTGACTACATCGCGCGCGGAATTCCTCAATTCCCGATCCCAGGGAAGAGGACAGGGCTGGAATTAGTGCGGGCAAGGATCGATCGCAGTATTTAAAATATTGTAATGGGCTTTAATGAAACACACTTCGTTTTAATTAATTCTGATTTTTCTTTTTACGCGGTTGGACTTTGATGCCATATTTAATATGTTGAATCCAGATGTCGTACCCAGGGTGAGATATTCACTGATGGAGTGTGGAGCTTCGATTTCAATACACGGATTGAAAATGTATAAAACTGCTGAACCCTGACTGTAATATTCCACATACAAAACACGGGCTTAAATCCGATTTTCTTTAAATCCACACACATATATATATATTTACACAAATATAATTTGCAAAAATCATCATTTACAACTCTAATAAAGCACGCAATTAACAGCATTCATTAGTTCATCAATAACACAACTTTCAACTGGTTCTTCCAAAATGCTATTAAATTTATCGCAAAGCCTTGCGTGCACTAACATAATTTTACTCTTCTCTAAAACGACCCCCTCAACTGCATATTGTCGACTCTCATCGCGCATCTCCTGTAGTATAAGGTGAAGTAGACCAGTGCATAGGAGAGAGGATTTACATTAAAATGTGGTGCATTTTCAAACTAATAGAACTATTGATTAGAAAGCTGTTGTCAATTTACTTTTTTTTGCAATGCCACGCCGTAATTTGCATTTATTCAACAGATCGGAATGAAGAAAGGAAACTGGGCGGTTGTGGCTGCCGACAGCGTAGCTGGGGGCAATGCGAGAACATAGATTCCTTCCAGTCAATTAATATGCAGTTTATCCCAATAAAACACGGAGCGAAAATAAAACCAGACACGGCGGGCTTTGCACTCTATTCAAGCTTATCAACGAGATTTCCAAATTTGTTGTCAGATACGTGTGCTGCTCTAAAGGAGAGAAATTTGGTCAACTACAGGAGATGTTCCCACTCACCGGAATCTGCCAAAATTGAACAATATCTTAAATTATTCAGCATGCGAATTTACCTTTAGGTGACAGGAATAAAGTTTAACGCAGTGCCAGATCCTGGGGTATGTTTGCGTGTAAATAACTTGCAAGGGATGACTGCGACAAGTCAGAACAAAGTTTGACTCAAATACATCGATTTAACAAGATTCATCTGGGGGAAAAAAAGGGGCAAACAATATTTGCTGTGGGAAATTCAATGATTGAAACATATATTTAAATATATTTAACCTGCAATTTAACAGCCAATTTTTCTTTTGACAGGAAAGCATTCTCTTTTATTTAGAATTAGTGTTCCAACACAGATGGTATCAATGGATAATGAGATGTGCTAACTTTTTTGCAATCAAAGATTGTTACGGACGCATTTGGACAGCGGTCAATAAATAGGAGCCCTCGTAACTGCGGTGACAGTGCGCCACCTAAAGGCACCTTGGCGTATAACCAGCACAGCAACTTATGATAAAGAGCTTAAAACTTAAACAATGCCTCTCATTTTGAAAGTACCGCATATTTTACACTTCGTTAATCTTCTAAGGAACAGATTTTTACTAATTATAATGCTGCTTAATAGTTCCTCGGCTAGTGCCAGCATCATTTCCCGGGTAAACTTATGTGGAGACCAAAAATCTAAAAATCGCACTGGTAAAAAAAAAACATTTTTCAAAGACTTGTAAGACTTGTACCTGGTAAACTGCAGGAAATCAAATGGTTTAAAAGTGACGACGTTCTGATTATTGATTAATGGTGATATAAAAACGATAAAGTTTTTGACTTAACCTCCAAAGTGACAGCTGAGTGAACGTACCTGATGGTTGATCCTGGAGTTTTTCGGGTTTTTAAAGAAAAAAAAGATATATTTAACATCACTGGATTTGAGCTCGATTGACTCAACCTTACATATTGTACGTTACATGTGATAAAAAATGACCACCCTGAATAAATCAACAATATTCCTGACACATCGGTCAATGTCTTCTAGTTTTCATGTACAGTTGATTAACACCAATTATAATCATACTTTAAGGACCCGGTCGTTAATGTTGATATCTGCAGTGTATGATATAGACCAGGGGTGGGCAAACTACGGCCCGCGGGCCGCATGCGGCCCGCCAAAGGTATTTCTGCGGCCCACCAAGTCATTAAAAAAAAAAAAAAAATTTTTTTTTTAAAAATTTTTTTTAATTTTTTTTTTTAATTTTTTTTAGCGGTTAATGGGTGGGGGGGCTGTTGGGTTACTTACTGGTATAGGGTGGATATGTTGACTTGAGTAGGGTGATCATTGCTTGGCACAACGTCGAGGGCCGAAGGGCCTGTTCTGTGCTGTACTGTTCTATGTTCTATATGAGGCGCCCACAATCATAACCGGGTGAAGTAATTATTTTACTTAATATGCTATGCGGCCCTTTGTGAATTGTGAATTTCTGAATGCGGCCCTTGCACGGAAAAGTTTGCCCACCCCTGATATAGACTATAGTTTCAATCTTACAGAGAGCGAGTGACCGAATGTTTCCACTGGTATTCCGATCGGGGTGTAAAAAATCAAATAAAATCGGTTGGGTTTGAACTTTTAATGTTATTTTGGTTCCTTGCCGTGTAACCCACATCGCGCGCAAGTAACAAGGGGACGAGGTCGGATTTTGTGTGGAGTTTCATCTGCATAGCGTGTGTGAAAAGTAAACGCCATCCCAATAACTGCGGCAACCTGTTATTAAATGAAACGCAAATAAAAATAAAAGTTTCGAAGAAGTTGAAAATTTTATTTGCTACTTTTTAATATGATGCCATTATATGTCCTCCGTGTCTATATAGTTATGTGTGGAAGTATGTACTTTAGAGGGCATATTCAAAACATTATAATAGATACATATATTTACAGAGATTGCGTGGCGTGTTGGCAATATATTTGCGAACTAGCTGTGTGCCATATAACAAACAACAGCAAAAGGGACATTAAAAGACAGCATAAAGAGACGAGCGTGTGTAAGTAGGGCTGTTATGGTATGTCAAGGTAGTGTGAAATCTAGAACGTCGCTTACCTTTCTTTCATGGACAATTAGACACTAGACAGATTTTCCTTTAAAGCCAAAGTCGGAACTATTTACCCGTCATGTTGTGTTTATTTGTGTGCTGTGCAACCGTGATCCCGGCTGGGCTAGTTTTGGTGACTTACAATTTGTGCAATTCCTGCCTGTAACTGAAACTGGGGACGGTGGTGGTGGTGGTGGTGGGGGGGGGGCTCCAGTGGCCAGTGCAAAACCCGCTCAGGCGCAAGCGCTGTCTCCAGCTGCCCGAGGAGGCGGGACGTTTGGGACAGGGTCGGCGCGACACGTCTTTGTCTGCGGGACTGTTCAGAGGAAGGTCGACCAACTCTTAACATCAAACCTTAGACGAGTGGGGTTTCTACAGAGACTTAAGTCGCAGATATCTTCCCCACCCCCCAGAATGGAAGGGGTCGCCCTCCCGTCCCCTCAGATTAAAACATGAAAATGTTACGTCAACCTCACAAGTGTTGAAGGTTAAAGATTGAAGTGCAAGGGTGTCAGAATGCGAGAGGTCGTTGCCTGCGAATGTAGGGCGCAGGCTTCCCGAAGTCACTGTCTTTTTTGCCAGCCACGTGTTGAATTTTCCCTTGCCAAATGAACTATTGGAAAGCGGGTCACGGTGTCCCAGGTTGACCCTGGAGTTCAGTTCAAATGTGGCAGCCGTTCCCACAAGGGACAGGAACAACCCAGCTTCACAAAAATACTTCCCCAACATCTCACGCGCCTGTCATGGAAGTGAGCCCAGGCATGGAGCAAAGATTGCAACGACAGAGTTAAAGAAATGCAACAGATGGTACTCAATGACTGTACAACATGCAACCCCCCCCCCCCCCAAACCACACACATTTTGCGTCTACTTTTCTTCATCTTTGTCACGCTATCTCGGTGAAGTCCAAAAAAGCCATCATTTGCTCGCCTCACTCATTCACTCATTTCCTAATTAAAATTGTTGGAATTTTTTGAGGGGCCTAAACGCTTGAGTTTGGTTATTAATTATTTTTGTTGACCTTTGCTACAGTAAGGAAAGAAACTTTATTTCACAAAGAATGTAAGTACTTGCCATTTTACCATTGGTTATTTCTAAATTGTCCTTTCCCCCCTTCTAAGCAGTTCAGTGGAATAAACATAAACCGAATAAACGGTTAAGGAATGTAAAGGTATATTTAGTATATCTAAAATAATTTGAGAAAATGAGAATGTTAAGCAATATTCAGCAATTTAAACACAAACATTAGGGGCCCACTGGCATTTCACAATGTAATTATAAGTAAAGGATAGTCTTTGAGTGAGTTGCAAGACTGTCAACTAATCAAGGTGTTCAGATGATGTCAGTAAACCATTAAGGGGAAAGTTCAAGTAGATCATAAACATCAACTGAACTTGAAACACAGCAATATTCTTTACCTCGCAATTTGGTATATGTTATGTTTCTAGATCATTATGCCATTCATGGCTAATTAGGAAGCCGATTTTATGATGTCAGAAGACATTCAACACGCCGAGAGGCCTGGGACATTCATTCTCCAGGAGTGTATGTTTGTTTCCATGGGAACTCAGATTCTGGATTCAGTGATGGAATTCGGCACACAACGATGTTTTAAAATGCCACTGTTTGTTTCCCAGTGAAGACACACAATAAAGTAATTCATTTTTTAATCAGAAATGTTATGTAGTATCTTTCATTTTTTGGTTCTTGTCTTTTTTGAGTGATTATTAAAAAAAATATGTTTTAATATGTAAAGGTACTGAGCGTCTTTCCTGAACATCTTGCTCCAAATCTGCTTGGCTAAGATGTCAAAGTCCTAAAGTATAGACACAAATAAGGAACATATAATTGATCAAAGGATGCATTATCTTTAAGCTAACTTATATATAGGAGTCATTTTCAGTTAAAACATTTTTACAGTTTTTGTTGAGTTGTAGGGTGATCTGTAGCATGTCAGAGTTTCCAAGCACTGATCTTTGCAGAATGATGTTGTACTTTATATGCCATTACTGTAACTTTATCAGAAACATGGCTTGCTATAGATTGTAGAGAAATGTGAAGCATGGTGAATGTTGCAAGGCCTTTGAAAGTAGATGAATGCAAAGAAGTATAATTGGCCAGGAGTGAGTTCTAATGCATGGTAGCTAATGGTAACAATGCGCATGTGCCCCGACAATATGGTTGACTCTTAAATAGCCTTTGAAATAGCCCAGCAAGCCGCTCAGTTCAAGGGCAATCAGGGATGGGTAATAAATGCTGGCCCAGCCAGCGACGCCCACATCTCACAAATGAATTTTTAAAAAAGTAATGTTGATTAAATCAAATTTTCAGAACCACTTGGTTGTAAAATACTTCTTGGAATATTCAGTATTATCATAATTATGCAACCTTCTCAGTATTACCCATTAAGTTCCCTAAAAATACTTTTGATGCCATACCATACTGTATTTTATTGTATCAGACAAATAAATGATCCAATTTTCACTATTGATTTTGAAAGTTGTGTACAGCCATTTGTGCATATTGATTGAACCAATTTTTCTATAATAGAAGTTCAATAGAATAAACATTTTTTTGAAAAGGCTTAAGTTTAATTTAATGTTAGAAATATACACAATTATGCAATATTTCATAATTTACTGAATAAATTAAATGAATGTTATAGTTTTGATTTTAGTGTGGTAATGTTAGTGGATCTCTTGTAAAACTGTAATAATGGTTTTAATCACAGTTTTCATTAAAAATGTATTTTATGTGTAGACTAAATATGTGAATGAAGCTGTAACCAGTGTTTCTGAGCAGAATTACTGTATGTCATGTTTTGTTAGTCCAATCTGAATCCTCTTTGGGAAATAGGCAAACATATTTATCAGCTACATCAATAACAATTATTTATCAGTATTTATATAAAGTAGTATGTTATTGCTGATAATTTTTTCCATCTTGTACTTAACTAAAACTAGCAAGTTATGTTGCACACATTTGGCTTATAAGTTCTGGAATGGAGGGAACATCAGAGTACCTAGCTGTCTTCACATTAAGTCTGTGGTAATGTTGCACTACTAGCCTGGGACCAATAGCTGCTGAGGATAATTCACAGCTGCAAGCAACACTGCTGGTGTTGTTACAACACCCTGGGCTAGTGCACGGTCAATTCCAGCCCCACTTGACCCAGAGTTACAACACAAGCGAATTAAACAATAATTCTGAGAAAAATACCTGACGTCTTTGGTCCCTGGCTGTCCAATGATTACAGTCACCAGGTTTATAAATGTAAGCACAATTATTGCCTATTTATAACAATAACTATAATGACATTTTCAGCAAATACAACTGGTTAACTATAATCTAATTTGTAAATCCCAGAGGGTGGATTTTTAGCACCTTACTCCTCTTCAAACCTTGCTGTCTGTTCATAGTCTTTATTGTAGGTTCATTCAGACCATTGTAGTTTCAGAAATCCATCACTCACAGCTTCTACGGAGAGAGCTAGCAGGTTCTGGCCTTTGTTTGCACCTTGTAATGGTTTTTCTGTGGATCCATTCACTCAGGTTCTCTGCAGTTTCAGGAATACAGCACTCACAGCTTTTCTGATGAAAACACAGAGGAGAGCAAGGAGTAGGACTTTGTCTCTGTGCTGCCAGGATCAAACTGACTCCTTGGGACTCTGAAAATCATTCCACTGGGATGGGATCCAATCACCGCCTGTTACCGCCAGAATAACGCCTTTTGGGCCAATTCATTGGCCAGCAGCCAATCAATCAAACCAGGTCCCACCCCATCTCTCTCTCTCTCTGGTACCAACAAGTCTGGAGATCCTGTTTAAACCAGTAGAGACCAGCAGAATGTTCTTCCCTATAACTTCTGAATTCTGCTGCTTGTCTTTAAGATCCATCCATGGATCAAAGATAACAAAGACAATTTAAAAGAAAGGCAAAATAAGGGAATAAACAGGATGGACCCTCACAGTGTGAGAAACAAGCTATGCAGATGTTTACTTATGTTTATGCGCACAGGTCCATTTTCCAACTGGTAAATTCTCAACGTTGTACGAGCATAGGCAGCAGCATGCACCTTTTCAAGTAACCACTTTTTAAAAACGTTTTGTGACACTGTGCTGGAGTTAAACACCACCTAGTATCAGGGTTCATTTTCTGTTTTTGTGTCTTTCCCCCAAAGTATAACTTGTCTTTTAAAAATGTGTTACCTTTCTTTATTGGTCTATTTCAGGTTACTTAACACATTAAGTATCTTTCGATGATTATCTGTTAATATTCCCCTCACCATTACCTTCTATGTGCTCCACATGAAATATCTATTAGATCAGGAAATTTGTTTGTTGCTGGGAAGTGGGAACTGATGTGAAATGGACATTGTAACTGCAATCCAAGTCCAACAACGTTGGACTGTGGCTTGATTGAAATTGATCCATGATTGAAATTGAGCTTTCAGCTTCATTTCCATGAAACCAAAGAAGATGTGAAATACATTCCAAGTCATTGCAGTAAATTCTGGAGTGGGGTTGATGGTGAATATGACAAGGGTGAGGAGAACCTAGGCCAATCACAGCCCACAGTATTGTTGTGAAGATAGGAGGATCCGCTATATACCTGAATAAAACTGAACAGAGGATGTGCAGCACACCCTCCAACTAATCGATGAGCAATTGCCTGAAACTGGCCCGAGGACCTTTATGTGCACATTCAAGTGACTTAATTTTTGGTTCTGAAAGTTTGCAAGTTATCTGTTTCCAATTAGGCAGCGGTGGACTGCCGAGGGAGAATGGACATTCCAGACCATGCCCAGAAATTGTTCCCCCAAAGTTAATTTTGCACCACACAAAACAAACATCCTGTGGGCTAATTTCTCCCCCTTTACCTCTTGGTCTTCAGTCTGACAATGTCACATCCAAAACATCATAGCCTTTCTTTTCAATTAACAGACATTGACTGATCTGCGGTTTATTTCCAACACTTTTTGTGGAAATTAATCACAGATTTACCAGTATTGTCATGTGGAAGTCCCTTTAAGAAAAATGTGTTTTATCAAATGGCTGCAGCAATATCATTGTGTGGGTGGAGCTGGGTTCTGCTCTACTTTTTACTTTTGCTTTGAGCTGGAAGCTCTCTTTGGCTCTGTGTTTTTAGTTTAGTTTTCAGTTGGAGAGCTGCATTCAAACGAAGCAGATGTATGTTTGGTCTCTCTCTCTGCATTCTTTATGCCTCCAGATCACTTGATGATTTCCAAGTAATACCTGTTTCTGTAAGGAATGCAAACCTACTGTCTTTGTTAAAAAGTGTTTTGGCTTATGGATGTTGTTCGGGAAGTTACTAAGGGTTACCTATAGAGTACTGTATATTTTTGGGGGGTTATCAGTGTTGGTAGGTGATAAGATGTTTCCTGTGTGTTTATAAAATGTTAACTGGATTCATAGAATAAACATTGTTTTTGTTTAAAAATACTTTTAGTTCTCTGTTGCATAACACCTGTAAATTGGGCCCTTCCGCTCCCCATAACCAAAATCTATTAAAAGTTGTGGGTCAGGTGAACTCCATGATATACTTTGTTTTTTTCTAAACTATTGCCCATATGTACAGGTGTTCCGTTTTATTTTTCCCTGACCGGCATGTTTTCCCACTACAAAATGGAAACAGATTTGCATAACTATTAAATAAAACAAGATATTAATTTTATTATTTAGCCAGGACCATATGTGTCACCCATTAAATTGCTGGCATTATCCTCTTTTGAAAAATAAACTGATGAATTAATTTCAGATGTTTTGGGTGTGACATTGCTCCACAAGATAATAATCCAGCTATGGTTTGATGAGCATTCGATTAGCATGCTAACAAATGGAAAAGTACCTTGAACAGCAAGAGACTTTATCAAGGGTGGTGTTAAAACTATTTTGTCTTAATAATGTCAAAAGTACCTGACATTTGTACTAACCCACGCCATACTTTTTTTCAAAATAGTTTTCAAGACAACGGAGAATTGAATTGTTGAATATATTGATGTTCCTTCACCGTCGCTGGGCAAAATCCTGTAACGCCTTTCACTCCAACTTCTCAAGGGCAAATAGCTACGAGCAATAAATGCTGGCCTTACCAGCAATCCCAAGAGCAAATAAAAAATGGAAAAGCAGGAAACAAGGTTACGATTTCTAAACTGGTATCTTCTTATGGTATTGATATTCTGAATACCTCCACCTTTTATGCCAAACTTTATCATCATTCTCACTGTAGCAAGTTGAGCCTCCATGGAAGCACACATATCTATCATTGTCATATTTCAAAACATTCCCTAATGCCAATTAGTTGGTTCCATTAAATGAATAAAAATGATGGCTTGAAAGTATTCAATACATATTATTAGAATATAATTATTAATAAAATATTATACCCACAGTTAAACCACCATTTTACAAGTAATTTGTAATATTTATATTTGTTTTGTCACTAAAGCAGCAGTGACTAAAATGTCTTCTTCAGCAAATTAATATCTCACTTGGTTGTGGCTGATCTATGTTATTAAAAAAAAAAATTAGAGTACCCAATTCATTTTTTCCAATAAGGGGCAATTTAGTGTGGCCAGTCCACCTACCTTGCACATCTTTGTGGGGGCAAAACCCACGCAAACACGGGGAGAATGTACAAACTCCACACGGACAGTGACCCAGGGCCGGGAACAAACCTGTGACCTCGGCGCCGTGAAGCAGCAGTGCTAACCACTGTGCAACCGTGCTGCCCTGATGTATGTTATCTTAATTCAAGTTGGTGGAACCTACTTTTATGCGGGTCCATCTATATTCCATTTCATACCTGATAAAAGCCACACAATTCATACGTGATAAAAGTAGTAGATCCTCATAAAAATTTCTTGCATTCAATTGGAAAAACTAAGTTCATTCATCTGGATCGTTTTGTTCTCTTGAAAGAACAAGTGAAAATTCCAGTATTTGGAGGGGAGTGACTATTTGTTCAGCAGGTGTTGGGTCAATAACGGGACCATTACATCTTATGTGCAAAGCTGTTGGGCAAATGACCAAGTGAATTGTCTTATTCCCATAGCTGTTATATGAATGAACGGGTTCTCCCTTTTATTTCCTCAACTGCTAGGACTCCTGAGAAATGCTGCTTATCGAGTAACTAAATAAATAGCACAATTTTCAGCTCTGGATCTTAACATTTCTGTCAAGTACTTGAAACCTGTAATAAATATTACATTTTGCTGGATGTGGTGAGGTATTCTAATTTAACATGTAATCATTTATACGTGTTTAGCAAGTGGAGGAGGGTGGTCAATGTTGGCACCAATGACTTAAGTAGGAAAGGGAATGAGATCCTGAAAGTGGATTTTAAGGAGCTAGGAAGGAGACGGAAAAGCAGGACCTCTATAGCAGTAATCTCAGGATTAACCTCAAGAGCACGTGCAAGTGAATATAAAATAGGAGAATTGAAGGATTAAACAGGTGGCTGAAAAGTTGGTGTAGAAGGGATTTCGGATTTCTGAGGCATTGGAACTGGTTCTGGGGTGGGTGGGATCTGTACAAACTGGACTGCCTACACCTGAACAGGACCAAGATGAATATCCTCACAGGGAGAATTGCTCATGTGTGTGTTTATTGTGTGTATTTGTTTATTTGGCAGGTTGTATAAAATAAGTGACTGAAAGACAGAAGAAACTCAATGAAAAAATGTGCAGCACAGGAATTTGGCAGTGTTAAAATGTATATATGTAAATACAAGGAGTGTAGCAATTAAACCTGATGAGTTGAGGGCACAGATAGACATGTGGTCGCATGATATCATCACTGGAAAGGAAACTTGGCTTAAAGTGGGGCAAAAATGGGAGCTCAACATCTCCAGTTATAGCGTTTACGGGCAGAAGAGAGGGTGGGGCATGCAAAAATGATGGGGGTGTAACATTATTTGGGCAGCACGGTGGCACAGTGGTTAGCACTGCTCCCTCAGAGCGGCAGGAACCCGGGTTCAATTCTGGCTTGGCTCACCATCTGGGGTTTATTCTGGATGCTCCATTTTCCTTCCACGGTACAAAGATGTGCAGATCAGGTGGATTGGCCATGATAAATTGTCCCTTAGTGTCCAGGTTAGATTATGGGGTTACTGGAATAGGGGGAAGTGGGTATGGGTGGACAGCTCATTTGAAGTGTCAGTGCAGACTCAATGGGATGAACGGCCTCCTTCTGCACTGTAGGGATTCTATAATTCTATGAGTCTATGGTTATTGGTTAAAGAATCAATTGCAGCTGTGAGGAGGGATGATATACTAAATTAATCATCAAATGAGGCCAAGGGAACTTTTTGAGCGAGCATGTTATAGCCCAACAAGGCAGGGTGCAGTTCCAGATTTCATTTTAGGAAATTAAACTAGGTAAGTGGATTAAGTAGCGGTGGGGAACCACTTTGGATACAAGATGGAATCGTACCAGAAAGTGTCAGGCTCAGACAGAAAACTGGTGTGCAATTCTCCAGTTGCATAGACCAATTTTCTCGCCAAATTTTGAGTCTCTTAAACAAAAAAAATAATTCGGAGTTGTTTACAGTGCCACTCTGGTGGGGCGGGCCTCATAGAGTTGACAGGATCAAAGAGGTTGCGGCACCATCTTTATGGGGCACCATGACCAGTGCTGCTGCTGCCTAATGGCTGCCACTCCCCATCACAAAGGTATTGAGGTCTCCATCCTCTCCCTCAACAATCCTCACTGGCATTCCGTTCACTTCAACCCACCACCCTGTCCCCACATCTACCGCTGGCATTGAACCCCCTCCCACTAGCACATGGAAGTATAGTCAACACTCCCTTCACACCATGCATCAGTGTACCTCCCCTTCCCCCATGGGGCTCCCACTAGGGCCTGCCCTGACACAGGATGACACTGCCAAGTGGGCACCATGCCAACCTGGCAGTGGCAACTTGTGCTGGGGGCAGTATAGGGGCACTGCCCAGGCAGGCCCCTCAACTCCCTGAGGACTATACTTAGCCTTGCACCACCAAAGAGCTCCCCTCAACAGCCTTGCATCTGACCAAACCTTTTGTAAGCCTTGCCAATGTAATGTTATGCAAGTTCTGAATACCTAGTGAGTGGGGATTATGTGGGGCGGGAGGGGGGGGGGGGGGGGGGGGGGGGGGGGGTGCAGATAATAATACTTAAATCGATGCAAAAGCATTGAAATGAGGTTAATCTCATGAAGTCACAGCCGAGTGGCGGGGAAAATCAGGAAACACGATCACTAGCTGAGAAATGAGTTTCCCGATTCTCTTAGGATTTTCCACCCGTGCCTCCGATCCCATAGACACCTAGTGCGGGCTCAAAGTCGCCTCCATAGTAAGCACAATACAGTTTGACTTAGCTTCATGATGGAGAAGAAAAAGATTGAACAGAGCTAAAAGTTGTAACTTGGGCAGAAGATAAATTTTACAAAGCTGAGAGGTGAACTGATGAAAGTGGAGTAGATACAGCTGCAGGAAGATAAAAGTGAGATTCTATGGGTAGACATGTCCCCACAAAGAGAAAGGGTGGTACTGCCAAACATAGAGCCCCTTGGCTACTCAGAAGCATGCAGGGTTAATACCAACAAACTGTCTTGGTCCACCCACGTCGACGCTACGACCAATAAAGCACAACAATGCCTATACTTCCTCAGGAAACTTAGGAAATTTGGCATGTACACATTGAATCTCACCAATTTTTAGAAAGCATCCTATCTGGTTGCATCACAGTCTGGTATGGCAACTGCTCGGCCCAAGACCATAAGAAACTACAGAGTTATGAATACAGCCCAGTCCATCACGTGAACTCGCCTCCCATTCATTAACTCTGACTGCACCTCCCACTGCCTTGGGAAAGAAGGCAGCGTAATCAAAGTCCCCTCCCCACCCGAGTTATTCTCTCTTCCAACCTCTTCCATCAGGCAGGTGATACAAAAGTCTGAGAACAGGCACTAACAGATTAAAAACCAGCCTCTTCCCTGCTGTTACCAGACTCCTGAATGACCCTCTTATGGACTGAACTGTTCTCTCTACGCATCTTCTCTACTGAGTAGTCCTTCACTCCATATTCTTCACCCAATGTCTGTGACTATGTATTTACATTGTGTATCTATCATATGTCCTATATTTTTTCATGTATGGATTGATCTGTCTGGACTATACGCAGAACAGTCCGGTACACATGGCAATAGACCCAAGTCCAAATCTAAGCTCAGAAGTGATGGCTGTTGGAAAGTTTTGATTTTTTTTCTCCTTACTATTTACACCTCCTACTTCCTAAAGGGTCTTCCGCACACAGCCCTCATGTGGGCCGGGGTCTTTATGTCCCAGTAATCCTAGGAAAAGCTTATAGCCCCGCACCCCTCATCTGGGTAAATTGTACTCAGGTGAGGCCACAGTGACTCTGAGGTTGCAGATCCCTGGGTCTTTGACAGGGTTATAACAGTAAAATGAAGCAGAAAAAGACAGTTGCAAGAAGCTTAATCCTGTAGAAGGCCTAGGGGAGCATAAAAAGCAGCGGGATGAAGTAAAAAAGGAAATTAGCAAAGTAAAGAGAGGATACCAAAATATATTGGCAGGGGAAATCGAAGAAACCCAAAAATGTTTTACCAGTACATTAAGAGCAGGAGAATAACAAAGGAAAGGGTAGAGAATGTATGGAGAACTTATGCGTTCATGCTAAAGATGTGGCAAGGTTCTTAACAAGTATTGTCTCGGTCTCCACTGAGAACGATGATGTAGACACTCTAGTTAAGGAGGAGGAGTGTGAAATATTCAATGCAATAAGCTTAACGAGAGAGAGGAAGTATGAGAAGGACTGTCATCCTTGAAGATGGATAAATCACCAGGGCTGATGGATTGTAGTCCGGGCTGTTAAAGGAAGCCAGGGAAGAAATAACAGATGTCCTGAGGAACATTTTTCAATCCCCACTAGGCACAGAGAAAGTACTTGAGGATTGGAGGTCTGTGAACGTCATACCATTATTTAAAAAGAGTATAATGGGTTGGCCAGAAAATAGTAGGCTGATCAGTCTGACTTATTGCAATCAATTCTGAGAGGTGGATAAACTGTCACTTAGAAAGGCACAGACTGAGCAGGGATAGTCAGCATGGTTTTGTTAGTGGAACATTGTGTCTTACTATCTTAACATTTTTTAAGGAAGTAACAGGGAGGAGTCATGATAGCAGAGCAGTGAATGCCCCAGACACCACCATCACCATTTCTGGGTATGTCCTGTCCCACTGGCAGGATAACCCAGCAAAGGTGGCATACAGTTGGGAGGGAGTTGCCCTGGGAGTCCTCAACATCAACTCTGGACCCCATGAAGTGTCATGGCACCAGGTCAAACACGGGCAAAGAAATTTCCCACTGTTTACCATGTACTGTCCCCCCTCAGCTGATGAATCAGTACTCCCCCATGTTGGACACCAGTTGGAAGGAATACTGAGGGTGGCAGGGGCGCATCATTTACTCGGTGGGGGATTTCAATGTCCATCACCAAGAGTGACTCAGTAGTACCACCACAGACAGAGCTGGACGGGTCCTAAAGGACACAGCTGCTTGAGTGGGACTGCAGCAGGTGGTGAGGGAATCAACACGAGGGAAAAGCATACTTGATCTCAGCCTCACCAACCTGTGTGTGCAGATATATCTGTCCATGACAGTATCGGTAGGACCACCACACAGTCCTTGAGGAGATGAAGTTCCGTCTTCACATTGAGAACACCTTCCGTTATGCTAAATGAGATATTTTTTGAACCGATCTAGCAACTTAAGATGGGGCATCCATGAGGCACTGTGGGTCTTCAGCAGCAACAGAATTGTACTCAACCGGGCAATGGGGGGGGAATGCGGTGTGGGAGCAGCTGGAGGCGGCGTCATGTAAAGGTACTAGTCTGGGAGCTTTGATAACGGCTCCTTTGCCATTCTCGCCGACCCGTTACTCCACAAGTCCGGTGGTGGTGGCGACACTGCGGATCTGGGGATAGTGGAGGAGGTACAAGAAGGTGGAGGGAGTCTGGACCCCGATATGCAACAACCACAGGTTTGTCCCGGGTAGGATGGATGGTGGGTTCCAGAGCTGGCAGAGGGCAGGCATCAGAAGGATGGGAGATCTGTTCATAGATGGATGTTTTCCTAGTTTGAAGGCGCGAGAGGACAAATTTAATCTGCCGCTAGGAAACACCTTTAAATATCTGCAAGTACGAGC
Organism: Scyliorhinus canicula; assembly: GCF_902713615.1. NCBI lineage: Eukaryota > Metazoa > Chordata > Chondrichthyes > Carcharhiniformes > Scyliorhinidae > Scyliorhinus > Scyliorhinus canicula. The sequence continues at coordinate 44,372,153 of NC_052161.1, forward strand.
CTTCCTGAAAAAACAGGTAGTGGCCTTTCCAATGCTGCCGCCACTGAGGATTCAGGACAGGGTGGTCTCCAGCACCTGGGTGGGGGAGGGGAAGATGTCGGATATCTACCAGGAACTACAGGAGGCGGAGGAAACTCCGGTGGAGGAGCTCAAGGGCAAGTGGGAGGAGGAGCTAGGTGAGGAGTTGGAAGCGGGTCTGTGGGCAGAGGTCCTGGGCAGGGTTAATTTCTCCTCATCATGTGCCAGGCTCAGTCTAATTCAATTTAGGTGGTCCACCGGGCACACATGACGGCAGCGAGAATGAGCAAGTTTTTTGGGGTGGAAGTATGAGGTGCAAGGGCAGCCCTTCAAACCATGTCCACATGTTTTGGGCATGCCAGGAGGTTAGAGAGTTCTGGCAAGGGTTCGCGAGGGCAATGTCCAAGGTGATTAACACATGAGTGAAGCCAAGTCCAGAGATAGCGATCTTTGGAGTGTCAGAAGACCCGGGGGTGTAGGGGGCGAAAGAGGCTGACGTCTTGGCCTTTGCCTCCCTAGTAGCACGGAGACAGATTTTATTAATGTGGAGGGACTCAAAGCCCCCGAGTGTAGAGACTTTGGTTAACGACATGGCTGGGTTTTTCAGCCTCGAGAAAATAAAGTTTGCCTTAAGAGGGTCTACGCTAGGGTTCTCTCGGAGGTGGCAGCCGTTCGCCGACTTTCTCGGGGAAAACATTTCAGCAGCAGCAGCAATCCGTAGGGGATGGGTGTGGGGTGGGGGGGTGGGGGGGGGGGCGGCGTTGGGGCTGGGGGGGTGAGTGATTCATTGGGATGGTGTGGGAAGACTGGGTCGCGTGGGGTAATGTCTATTTAATTGTTATTGTATATTCTCTTTTTACACTATGTTAATATTCACTCTAGTTTGGTTTGTTATTATTGTTACTACTGGTTTTATTATAAAAAATTCTGCAAAACCTTAATAAAAATACTTTAAAAAAAAAGAATTGTACTCAACCACAATCTATAATCTCATGGCCGGCAGATCCTCACTGTACCATCACTACCAAGCCAGGGGATCGAGCCTGGTTCAATAAAGAGCGCAGGAGCCCTTGGTTGGAGGAACACCAAGCATACCGAAAAATGAGGTGTCAACCTGGTGAAGCCACAACACAGGACTACTTGTGTACAACAGCAAATAACAGACAGAGTTAAGCAATTCCACAACAAACATATTGGATCTGAGCTCTGCAGATCTGCCACGTCCAGCCGTGAATGGTGGTGGACAATTAAACAACTCCTTCGAGGATGAGACTCCACAAGTATCCTCATTCTCAGTGATGGAGGAGCCCAGCACATCAGAGGAAAATATAAGGCTGAACCATTTTCAACAATCTTCAGCCAGAAGAGCCGAGAGGATGATTCATCTCGGTCTTCTCCGGAGTTCCCCACCATCACAGATGTCAGGTTTCAGCCAATTCAATTCACTCCATGTGATATCAAGAAACAGCTGAAGACCTTGGATATGGAAAAGGTTATGGGCCCTGACACTATTCTGGCAATACTACTGAAGACTTGTGCTCCAGGACTTGCCGCACGACTAGCCAAGCTGTTCCAGTACAGATACAACACTGACATTTACCTGGAAAAGTATAAATTGCCAAGGAGTGTCCTGTATATAAGAAACAGGACAAATACTGCTGCATCTGTCCATCATCACTCAAGTGATGGAAGGGGTCATCAACAGTGCTATCAAGAGGCACTTACTCAGCAATAACCTGCTCACAGATGCTTAGTTTGTCAGGGTCACTCAGCTCCTGACCTCAATACAGACTTGGTTCAAACATGGACGAGAGGTGAAGGGAGAGTGACTGCCCTTGACATCAAGGCACCGAGTATGGCATTAATGAGGCCTAGCAAAACTGGAGTCAGTAGGAATTGTGGTGTTCCCGGTGTTGCTGATTCCAGGATGGTTCGCATAGTGTTCACAAAGACCACAGAATAGCTTTTAACTTAAACAAAGCTACAATTTTATTTACACTACTAAACTGGGATTCGAAACTTACTCCTTAAGAATACACAACTGATCAATAACATCTAACTGGACTCATCTACTGCTAATCTCACTACTGGAACAAACTATAATCTAACGTTACTCATACTATCTGCTCTTATAACCTTCACTAGCTGTCTCCTGCATACACTCCTCCCCTAAGGTCTAGCTTCACTGCTACTCACAGCAATAGATTAACCCTTGCAATATGGATAGTTATGATGATACCACAGGAATCATGGAGAAAACACCCGTTGGTTGGAGTCATACCTGGCACAAAGAACAATGGTTGTGGTGGTTCGAGATCAGTCACCTCAGCTCCAGGATATCTCTGCAGATGTTCCTCAGGGCAGTGTCCTGCCCAACTATCCTCAGCTGCTTCATCAATAACCTTCTATCATCAGGTCAGAATTAGGGATGTTCGCTGATGACCGCACAATGTTCAGTGCCATTCATGACTTCAGACACTGAAGCAGTTCAGGTCCAGTTGGACCTGGACAATATCTAGGCTTGGACTGACAAGTGGCAAGTAATATTCGCGCTACACAAGTACCAGGCAGTGACCATCTCCAACAAGAGAAGATCTAACAATCACCCCTTGACATTCAACAACATTACCATCACTGAATCTCCCACTATCAACATCCTGGAAGCAGAAACTGAACTGGACTAGCTTTATAAATACTGTGGCTACACGAGCAGGTCAAAGGCTAGGGATCCTGCAGCGGGAAACTCATCTCCTGACTCCCAATAGCCTGTCCACCATCTACAATGCACTAGTCAGGAGTGCAATGGAATACTCTCCACTTGCCTGGATGGCTGCATCACCAACAACACTCAAGAAGCTTGACACCTTCCAAGACAAAGCAGCCCGCTTGATTGTTACCTGTTCCACAAAAACATTCACTCCCTCCACCACCATTGCACAGTAACAGCAGTGTGTGGACCATCTACAAGATGCACTGCAAGAACTCACCAAGGTTCTTTAAGCAGCACCTTGCAACCCCATGACCACTACCATCTAGAAGGACAAGAGCAGTAGATACATGGGAACCCCACCACTTATAAGTTCCGCTCTAAGTCACTCACCACCCTGACTTGGAAGTATATCGCCGTTCCTTGACCGTAACTGGGTCAAAACCCTGGAACATCCTCCCCAACAGCATTGTGGGTATACGTACACCACATGGACTGCAATGGTTCAAGAAGGCAGCTCACCACCATCTTCTGAAGATGGGCAATAAATGCTGGTCTAGCCAGTGACGCAAACATCGACGGGTAGGCTGCAGCCCGACTGCTGCAACCACCACCGGGTGCGTATACCCCTTCCTTTCCATCCCCATCCCTGGCTGCATTCTTCCCCTCTACCCCACTGAAGCTGAGGCTTTTTAAATCACTGTCTTCAATAGTTATTTGATGAGCATTTCTGCTCTGGGCTGCTGCCTACTTCATCACTTACAATGTCAACACGGAATAACACAGTACAACTGCGCATTCATGGCACTGACAGCAAACGTAGCCTTATTTCAACTGTTGTCTATGGAGGACCAAAAACACGCTGTTTGTGCAGTATAAATGCAACTGGGGAAAATTAACTTCTCATTGTTTCCTGATTGATGGAGAAAATTAGTTCTAAAAGTTTCAATGGAACTAGTTTTTAACAGACAAATAAGCTACAAATTTACTGTAATTGATAAAATGATGAAAAATCACATGCATAACAAGAACATCACTTAAATTCTGTGAGACTGCCATCTACTGGAATTTAGTTTTAAGCTGTTATAATTTCCATTGCTGAAACATTAAGTGACATCTAGATTTCAAAATCTGCTGTACAATGAACTTGGCGTAATGTCTGTGGAAATCAATCATAGTAAGACACAACAACCACCTTTTTGTGCAGCATCTCCTGAGATTCCAATCCTTGGCTTGGGAACTATTAAGCTCAGAGCCACATAAAACTCAATGTTACAGTGCAAGGTAATTCAGTGGAAATCATTTTGTTGTTTAAGGATAGATATATATATATATACATGTATGTGCTTATTAGCAAGCCAAAATAACATCAGTCCTTGGTGAACTCTGCCCACATATATCACATTCCCTTTCTGTTTCTTGCTCTTAGCAAAGTCATTTTAATGCAAAATATATGTTTTGTTACAAGTTCCACCTTTTGGATCAGAAGATGTCTCCTGTTTTCTTTTCTTCTTCTGATCCAATTTTCTCTCCTCGACTCTTGTCCGTTATTCTAGCCTGTGGGCTCTCACTTTTGCAGGCAGTTTTGTGTGATCTTGGGATATGGGTCTGATAATTTTCTACACTTTTCTGCTCACTTCCACTCCAATTATCAAGGGAGTGGGCCACAGGACCACAAATTAGATCAGAATCGGAATATACCAGGTTCATACATCAGAGGTTCTACGGGGCCTTTAATGTTTGGGGACATCCAACCTGGGAGTTCCCAGATCCCAAATTTTCCTCCAAACCACACACCATGCTGAACTGAAAGTATCTTGCCGTTCCTTCACTATTGCTGGGAGAAGACCCAGGAACACCCCTTCCTACCAGTAAGGTGGGTACACCTACACCACATGGACTGCAGCATTTCAAGAAGGCGATTCACCACCACCTTCTCAAGGACAATTAGGGGTGGTCAATAAGTCCTGGAGTGGCCGACGATGCTCATATGCAATGAAGGAATATAAAGAAAAATCCCTGCATTAGTGGCACGGAGAGGCATGTTCGCTGAATGGCAGTTAGAGCAACCAGCATGAGTCAGGGTAGGGATCATGAAATGAACCCCAAAGCTTTAAATATGCACGTATAAGAAAGAATAATCTGTCCCCCTTATAGTATGAGCCAACGGAATATTACATTATCCTTTCTAGCAGTTACCTTCCCTCCCTGGTCCTCTAACCCTGAGGCCCAGCACAGTACACCACAGCACGTAGGGTCAGGATCTAAGTGTCATCCAGGTTGTGCCCCTAAGAGCAACAGCAACAGCAAACAATGTTCCCTCAAAGACATGCGGCCACTCCTGAAAGTTCACACACATGCTGTAAATATAAATTACTGGGTATGAGTGGCCATGTATCAAATTTAAAGGGCCTACACATTTGAAGGTCAGTACACCCAAAAACAAAATTTAAGGGTATGTTGGCCACAAGTGCCAGGCACTGTAGGAAATCTCTCCATGACAAAGACACTCGGTCAGCAGTGACTCTAAAAGGCAGGAACTGTTGCGTTCAATTGTTTGATGACGTGTGTCTGTTGACTGATCGCTGTGTACGATTAGTTGTTTTTTTTATAAATTTAAAGTGCACCCAATTATTTTTTCCCCAATTGAGGGAAATTATAGCATGGTCAATCCACCTAGCCTGCACATCTTTGGGTTGTGGGGATGACACCCAGGCAAACACGGGGAGAATGTGAAAACTCCACACGGACAGTGACCTGTGGCCGGGACTGAACCAAGGTCCCCAGGAGCATGAGGCAGCAGTGCCAACCCTGCACACCGTGCCGTCCCCAATGTACGATGAGTTAAGCCTGGGTGTGATTACGGATAAAAATAATTTTACACTGTAGGCAAATTGATGGAAGCACGAGAGAGCAAATATATAAAAAGCATTGAATAAAGCTCCTGCACACATAGGGCATGATTCAACTAATTGGGAACAAATTCCCACAGCAAGCGTGTTTAGCTGTTTGTTTCCCGGTGCTCGCAGCACTGGAAACACATGGCTATACACCATGACTCGTGTTGTATAAGGGGCCTCAGCAGGGAACGAGCGGCCAAGGCCGCACATAGACCTTTTTACATATTGAGGAGCTCCTCTCACCAAAGCTCCCCAGTGTGCGAGAGATTGGGATGTTGAAGCGACCCCCGGCAGTCCCCCAGCCCAAATGCACTATAGGAGAGTCCCCACACCCTCTCCAATTCCCACACAAGGCATTCCCAGCCCCATTGGGCGTGTGCCAAAAATGTCAGCATGACACCTGGGCAGTGCTGCCTGGGTGCCAGCATGGCACTGCCAGGTGTCCAGATGGTACCAGCAATGCCAGGGAACCACTCTGCCCAAAGGGCATGCTTTTGGGGGCCTCCAAACCCCTGGGAGACCTCCACAAGTGCCGTTCTATCTGGTCCCTGTTTGTGGAGCCCAGTACCAAACGGCTCTCACCTGGGGTCTCCGAGACAAAGGGGATAAATCTGAAAGCCTCAGGTACCTCAGGAATCTGCACATTAGAGTGAGACTAGCTGACTTGCTTTAATTTGCAGATTTGCCAAAAAGTGATTCCGCCCACAATGGGCAGGATTCACATCGCAACGATTCGCGAGATCCTCTTGCATCTTGTGAGGCATTGCGAGCCGGATAGATCCCGGGAGGGGCGTCTCCCAGCTTTTATTGGTCACATTACGCCTGGTGAGCTGCTTTTCGGGTGCAGCGTAGCCATCAGAACGTGCCCATAGAATCTGGTGTGTCATCTCTGAATATCACCAAGGCACAAAGCACAACGGTGAGGCAATGAGGCTGATAGAGAAAAATTTTAATCAGTGCCTCCAACAGCCAGAGTGATGAACCAATCTGGATTTTCTGCGACAATGTTGAATTTGAGGCACTTGTCCTATGACACAGGTTGTCATCATCCAGGACACTGTTTGTTCCATTTTTGCAGTCTTTAATTAATGCATGATGCAATGGTCCCCTCCCCCATCAATGCTGGGGCACATTTACTGACGTTCCATATAACATCATTTCAATACATTCACATGCCACTATCAGGGCTGTAAGCCGGAATCATCTCTCCAGACAAAAGATCCATCCACAGCAGCCTGATGAAAGAACAGTGGCCTGACAGGTTTCCAAAGGCATGCGTTTAGTGAGCAGACCTTCCAGGTCAGTGCTGTGCTCAGGAGAGTGAAATTCATGCCTGGTATTTTTCAGGCACTCCCCTGGCACTGCCTGGGCAGTGTCATGAGGTGCCAGGGCAGTACCAGGGAGGTGTTGGGGATGCCAGGGGAGTTACAAGATTAACTGGTTTGGATGCTGTGCATGGGGTGGCCTTTAAAATGGCACTTTGGATCCTGAAGTCCCTAAGTTGCTGGCAGGGTGAGTGAATTAGAAGGGACATGTTGTGGGATCCATTCCCTGAAGTTTTTTTTCCAAAGGATGTAGCCATCTCAGATGGCCACCTGCAAAGGACAAATTATGGCCAACCCAGGACTCAGGGAGACTCAGAGCTTGTGTGTGTATTTGCAACCCAGATTGCTAGACGCGATCGAAACCCCCCTTCATTTGCATTCTAATGGCCCATTTCCCCAGAACAAAAGAACTGTACTCAGGTAACCGATACAGATACAGACTAATTGGCGCCACTCCGTTTACTCAGGGAGCCCAAACAGCCAAGGTCACTGACCGCTCAGGACACGCCCAGCCATCAAGGCACCCACCCCTTTATTGTCCAAAATCGAAGGCAGTCATCGAAGACTGACGAATTATTGCGTCCAAGTTAAGGACCGCCCCAAAGAGCGCAAAATCCTGGAGGGATAAGAAGAGACACAGCCATGTGCTCGGGCTCTCTTGGATCCGGCCTATGCCAACCGAAGTGCGGCATAACGACCAGACAGACAAGTTGAAGACCAACAATCGCTACCAGACGGATGAGCCCAGCAGAAACAGAGCCACCTCTTCAACCCAGCCACGCAAGATCCGGACATAGGCCTTGTCCATCTGCATAGGGCCGGTTGCCCTGAAGTTAAGTATAGGTTATTTTAGTTAGGTGTAGTTTAACTTGTAGTGTTTTGTGTTGCATGTCGAAGCAATCCTTGTGTGTAAATAAACCATCTTTGAACTTGAACTGACTAACTGGTTGTGTGGTCCTTTGATCGATATCCGGTAAAGCCTTGTGGTGGTATCATTTGATACCTGCCGACTGTAAAGAGCATCATTATTAATTGGCAATATTATTAGCGACTCAGGTGCCAATTGACAACAAGTCCCAGACCATTTGTCAGAAAAAGTGCTATTGCTGTCAATGGCTTCAGCACCACTTTTTCTGTTCACCATCAACCTTTGCCGATATACATTCAAATTTCTATTGGACAAGGTGGAGCACTAACCTGCATCTTCACTTGTGAATGTTGTAACGTATTGGCTACAGTTCAGTAGGTCTGAAGTTGTTTTCATAGCCCTATGTAGGTTGATTGTAACCTTAGAACTATTAACAAATAAACAGTAAAGGGTACAAATCAGGAGCTGACTCCATGCTTGCTGGTACACGCGGCCTGTCCAATGCTCGACTGACCTTTGGTGAGGGTCACGTGCTGCCTTAATTTACTGTGTGGGCGATACTGTACTTGGTCTTACAATGACTCTATGCCAGATCCTTAAACTACAACTCTCCCTAAGTCTTTATCCAATGTATTTTCAGTGATTATAGTTTGCCTTATGTCTTACATGGTTATAACCATCATACATTCACATTGTCATTCCTACATTATCTCCCCCATTCAAGCGCTTGGATCTAAAGGTCCGGATGGTCTGGAGGCCTTAGTAAACCTTTCCATATCTCGTTCACACTACTGCTGGAAGAGTGGTAGGCTCTGTTCCTGCTGGTTCATCCTGTAGGTTTGGAGGTTGTTCTGGCATCTGGGTGTGCTTGTCAATATCTCTCTATTGATTTGTGGCAGTCGAGTGATGAGGAAGAGCCTCCTCCTGTTGCACCTGGAAGTTGTGTGTGGAGTTTCCTGCCCATCAGGAGTTCAGATGGGGAAAGGTTGTATTGTAAATGGGGGGTCTTGGATGTGAGCAGTGCTATTGAAAGTCCTCAACTCTTTCTTAGGAGGGCTTTTATTTTTTATTTTTATTTTTTTAAATTTAGATTACCCAATTATTTTTTCCAATTAAGGGGCAATTTAGCATGGCCAGTCCACCTACTCTGCACATTTTATTGGGTTGTGGGGGCGAAACCCACGCAGACACGGTGAGAATGTGCAAACTCCACACGGACAGTGACCCAGAGCCGGGATCGAACCTGGGACCTCAGCGCCGTGAGGCGGTTGTGCTAACCACTAGGCCACCGTGCTGCCCGTAGGAGGGCTTTTATTATAAAGACCCCTTTTCCAGCAACCTCAGTTGATTGTGGTATCTTGGAGAGCTTGGATAATAGTGGAAATCAAATGTGGTGATGAAGTCCACAATGTAGTCATTTAAAAATTGTGGGCATTTATGGGTGTGGAACTGTGAGGAGATGAGGGATTCTCTTTGATCCTGTTGTGCAAAGAACAGTTTGCTATGGTACCCTCAATTGCCTTGGAAATGCCTTTCCACCAGACAGTGAATTGGGCCTGTGTTCTACACTTGGTGATGCCAAGTCTAAACCTGAAGTGATGCTCCATCTTGGGATTCATTTCCGCCAATGTCCTCATAAAAGTGATTAATCTAGGCCTTGGAAATTTTCTTTGGAAGTGTGAAATTCTGATCCATTGTTAAATATTTACAAGTATAGGTCCTGCTTTAAGAGTTTTCAGAATTTCAAGGTGGCATTGTCGTTTAGAACATAGAACATAGAACATAGAATGATACAGCGCAGTACAGGCCCTTCGGCCCTCGATGTTGCACCGACATGGAAAAAATCTAAAGGCCATCTAACCTACACTATGCCCTTATCATCCATATGCTTATCCAATAAATTTTTAAATGCCCTCAATGTTGGCGTGTTCACTACTGTTGCAGGTATAGAGCCTGTTTACTTGGGGGACAAGGGATTTCCAGTATTTTCTGGTTTTCTCACACTCCACTGCAATGGTGATCGTGCTCAGCTTAGAAAATAAATTTAATAATGGCTGCCTGGATCAACTGCCTGCAGAATCTCTTGCTTAGCGTTTTAGTTTAAAGTTGCAAATTTATAAAATCAGAATTTGGCTTTTAGCAACAGTTTTTTTTTTCAATTTGCTCTTCGGACTCTGAGTTATTTAAAGTTTTCTCAGGACTTGGAGTTTACAACAATTTAGTTCACCCCTGCTGGGAGGAGTCTTCTGCTGCAGTAAGGAATATTAAATTTCTTCCTCCAGCTTCCAAGCCTTTCTTTGGAGCTGTTACCTGACGGTTTTTCCTCTACATTTCTGTTTCTGAAGCTTCTTCTCAGGTCAGAATGCTTTGCAGAATTTCTTTCTCAGTCTCCCAACATTTTAGTTTGTCTCTGAATTGTCTGCGATGTCTGTTGTTTCTCCACAAGCTGACGCCATGTTGTTGGATGCCAGTTACAGTCTGGTATATCTGACCAAGTCTTTGTAGCCATACATAGGTTAACTGTAATTCCTTATTGATTCTTGGAATTATTTGAAAATACACAGTAAAGGTTACAAGCTAGGAGCTGTCGCCATGGTTGCTGGTATACATGACTTTGTCCAATATGAAACTGAATCTGGGTGCAGGTCATGTGCTCTCTTGCATCACTGTGTGGGTGTTACTGTACTCAGTCCCATATTTTTTAATTTTAAAAAAATTTTTTTTAGAGTACCCAATTATTTTTTCCAATTAAGGGGCAATTTAGCGTGGCAAATCTGCCTAACCCTGCACATTTTTGGGTTGTGGGGGTGAAACCCACGCAAACATGGGGAGAATGTACAAACTCCACACGGACAGTGACCCAGGGCCAGGATTCGAACCCAGGTCCTCAGCGCCGTAGGCAACAATGCTAACCACTGTGCCACCATGCTGCCCCTCAGTCCCATATTAACCCTACATGTGCCAGGCCCTTATACTTCAGTGAATGTTGACACATGTATCACAACAGTAGAACATTCACTCCTTGTTCTGATCACCAAGCACTGACTACATTGTTAGCCATATCAGGATCTGGTCATGAATCTCGAGGCATCTACAAATGGTCGGATCATCTTCATTAGTACAACTTTGAGGTTAACTATCTCACAGATTTGCACAACTGAGTATCTGATGATGCAGAACAACAATCTCTAGTTCATAGAGCTCAGAACTGTTATCAAAAGTTTTCATATCTCAAAGACTATGGGCGGGATACTCCAGTAATGGGGCTATGTCCCCATGCCCACAAAGAAATGCATACAAATCACTCTGGATTTACCAGGGTGATTCTCCGATTTGCAGGGGGCTAGCAGATTCCCGGAGTAGTCCTTGCAGCTCTGGCTGCCAATATGGGGCCTTGCACTTCCGGTCAGGGGTCTGCGCATGCGCAGGGCGGCGGCCTGCCGCCCCGTGCGACATGGCCAAACCTCACATGACCAGCACCAAGAAGATAGGCACCCCCAGATCGCACGGGCCCATAGATCGGAGGCCACTGATCAGTAGCCTGGCCATCCTGGAGGCCCTCCCGTGAAAGAGCCCCCTCGTCCCCCCACCAGGGCGGCCGCGGACTGAGTCCGCAGCCGCCACGCTAAGTTCCCAACGGATGAAGCCGTGAGAGAACCATGGCGTCAGGAACACGGCCAGCTGCACTCGGTGAATTGCCGTAGGGGCCTCTTTCAATGGCCCCCGACCAGTGCCGCGTTGTCCTCGCGTGTGCAATTGGCGGCAATTCTCTGGAGACCGGAGAATCGCGGGAGACGGGTCGGACCCGACCTCGCGTTTACCACCCATTCTCCGTCCCCCCGCGCCGATCGCGATTTCAGCGCGGAGGCTCAGAGGATCACGCCCTATTTCTGCACCTGGAGAAAATGGACAAGCTTCAGTCAGAGGTATGATATAATGTTTGTTGGTCGGCATGGTTTAATTTGAGGTCTATAGTTTTGCAAGGGGAACAAATGTGGTTATATTTTTTTGAAACATTCTTTCATGGGATTTGGGCATTGCTGGAAAATCGCCACAACTGAGTGGCTTGCTCAGTGATTCCAGAGGGCAGTTAAGGGTCAACTATATTTTTGTGGGTCTCAAGACACATGTAGGCCAGACCCAGGTTAGGACATCATATTTCCTTCTTTATGTTGACCACAAATGAGTCCGAACCGAGAAGGTTAAAGAAAACTTGGTTTATTACACCACACTAACATTTACAATATACATCAGATCCCAGCAGAGTCTGTGCCATCGGGACCATACCTGGCCGATTTTAGACAGAACTGAACCACGGATGATTTAGGGCTCCCACCCCATTAGCGGGTGAGCTCATATTCATCAAGATTCACGGGGAGACCCCTCGGTCGCTTGTGGGTTATCACACTTCTCTAAAGGACATTACTGAACCGGATGTGTTTTTTGAAAATAAATTTAGAGTGCCCAATCATTTTTTTTCCAATTAAGGGGCAATTTAGCATAGCCAATCCACCTACCCTGCACATCTTTAGTTTGTGCGGGTGAAACCCACGCAGGCACGGGGAGAATGTACAAACTCCACACGGACAGTGACCCAGGGCTGGTATTCGAACCCGGGTCCTCAGCGCCGTAGGCTGCAGTGCTAACCACTGTGCCACATGTCGCCCGGATGTGTTTTTATGAAAATCAAAGATAGTTCCATGGTCACCATCGCTGAGGCTAACTTTCACTTCCACCACCTGCCACGGTGGGAGTTGAACCCATGTTCCCAGCCATTAGTCTGGGCCTCTGGATAACAAGTTCAGTGATATTCCCACTAAATCACTATCTCCCTGGTTTCCTGGTGATTGCCCATTGTGTATGATTAGTTAAGCCTGGGTGTTGCTGCAGAGAAAACTAAACTACAGGGAAGTGGTGGGAAGCAGGAGAAAGCAAGCATTTTGAAAGGATTGAATAAAGCCCCTGCACACTTAGAGCTTGGTTTTCTAGCCTTGACCGCCGTCAGGATTGCACGATCCCGCCAAAAGTCAATGGACATCTGGCTGGGCTGCTGAATCTCCTGCGGCGGATCCCGCCATGATGGAGCTGGAAAATCCTGGCCATAGAAATAGGAATATCATCTCTGCATATCTCTGAGGCACAAAAACAATAGGAAGGAAGTTAAAACGATCTTTATCACTATAGGAAAAGTTCAGGGAAAACTTTTAAAAATAAATTTAGAGTACCCAATTATTTTTTCTCCAATTAAGGGGCAATTTAGCATGGCCAATCCACCTAACGTGCACATCTTTGGGTTGTGGGGGTGAAACCCACGCAGACATGGGGTGATTGTGCAAATTCCACACGACAGTGACCCAGGGCCAGGTTCAAACCAGGTCCTCAGCGCTGCAGTCCCTGTGCTAACCACTGCCCCTGTGCCAGGAAAACCAATGGAATTAAAGGCTGAGAAGTTCACTGGATCTGATGACATGTATATGAGAGTCTTAAAAGACGTGGAAGAACATCGAACATACAGTGCTGAAGGAGGCCATTCGGCCCATCGAGTCTGCACCGACCCACTTAGCCCCACTTCCACCTATCCCCGAAACCCAATAATCTCCTCTAACCTTTTTGGTCACAAAGGACAAGTTATCATTGACAATCCACATAACCTGCATGTCTTTGGACTGTGGGAGGAAACCGGAGCACCCGGAGGAAACCCACACAGACACGGGGAGAGCGTGCAGACTCCGCACATACAGTGACCCAGCGGGGAATCGAACCTGGGACCCTGGCGCTGTGAAGCCACTGTGCTAACCACTTGTGCTACTGTGCTGCGGGAGAGGGTGGAGCTTCCAAAGGGAAGCGATTAGAGGTATATGCAAAGTGCTGCAGAGATAGTGACACTTTCGTTTTAATTCCCTAGTTTCTGGAAAGGTCCCAACAGAATGGAAAGCGCAAATGTAACATCTCTATTCAAGTAAGGAGGGAAACAGAAATCAGGAAACAGTAGGACAATTAGCCTAACAATGTCATCGGGAAAATTCTCAAATCCATTATTAAAGAATAATAGCAGGACACATAGAAAATTATAATAAAATCAGTTAGACTCAATGCATAAATTTATTAGAGCTCTTTAGAATGTAGCAAGCAGAATGGATAAGGGGGAGACGTAAATCACGAGATTTACCGGCCTCGTTGTGTCCAGTGTTGGGTGTGGCAAGGCTGACAGATTGCGCCCAAGAACTCATGACTTTGGGCGCATGGATAAATCATTGGCTAACTAACAGGAAACAGAAAGTCAGGATTAATGGGGTTTTTCCAGGTTGACAAACTATAGTTAGTGGAATGCCATAGGAGCCTCAGGTATTTAAAATATAAATTAATGACTTGGAAGAAATGAACAAATGTATTGTAGTCAAATTTGCTGATACAAAAATAGGAAAACAAGCTGTGAAGAGGACACAGTCTGCAAAAGGATGTACATAGATAGGTTTGGTGAGTGAGCAAAACATTGATGGAGTATAATATGGGTAAGGGTGAGGTTTTCTACTTTGGTGGGAAGAATAAAAAAGGCAAATATTATTTTGATGGAGAGAGACTGCAGAACATTGTGAAATAAGGGGATCTAGGTGTCCTTGCACATGAATCACAAAATGTTAGCATGCAGGTACAGCAAGTAATTAGGAAGTTTAATAAAATGTTGGCTTTTATTGCAAGGAGGACAGGGTATTAAAATAAGGAAGTCTTACTACAACTGGACAGGGCATTGGTGAGACCACGCCTAGAGTACTGTGCACAGCTTTGTCCTCTTTACTTAAGGAAGAATACTTGCACTGGACGCAGTTCAAAGAAAGTTTGGTCGGTTGATTCCAGGGATGAAGAGATTGTCTTATGAGGAAAGGTTGAGCAGATTGGGCTTATACTCATTGGAGTTTAGAAGATTGAGAAGTGGTCTTATTAAAACATATGATTTTGAGGTGGTTTGTCAGGATAAATGATGAGAGGATTTTCCCATTGGGGGGGAGGGGGAGTGGGGGCGATAAAGAACTAGGGGGCACAGTTTTAAAATAGGGGGTCTTCCATTTAATATGGGAAAGAGGAGGGATTTCTTCAGTCGGAAGGTTTTTAGTCTTTGGAATTCTCTATCCCAGAGAGTAGTGAAGGCTGTGTCATTGAATATATTCATGGCAGAGTTAAACAGATGTTTAATCTACAAGGGACTCAAGGGTGTTGGGGGCAGGCAGGAAAGTGGGGTTGAGGCCACAATGAGATCAGCCACAGTCTTATTGAATGGCAGAGCAGGTTCAGGGGTCAAATGACATACTCCTATCCTATTTCTTATGTTCTTATTTTCTTGGAATGGTTCCCCTGTGGATACCTGGCACTGTTGAGCATCAACAAACAATTACGTATGAATGCCATCATAGCTGTCCTGGCCTCACCTGTGAACTTTCCAATCAAGGTCACTGTGTAACATTGAGAAAAAGAAAGCTGGGTAGATTTTACCCTTCCTGAATAGGAGTGTGACAACCAATTATAGTGCCCTGACCATTGCCCTTACTGAGATGAACCAATTCGATATAGATCACAGAGCAAGACTGGGGCCTTTCCAGTTTCCATTTAACATGAGAGTTCTGGACTTTGTTTTCTTCCCTGTATATTTCACCAGCAACAACTTATATTTATATAATAAAACATCCAAGGAGGTTCACATGACCAATATAAAACTAAGCCACATAAGGAGACAATAGCAACATTTGTGGAGAGAGAAACAGATGGTTTTAGGTTTGCGAATTTTCAGAGCAGAAACGTTAACGTTCTTCTCTCCTGATGCTGCTAGATTTGCTGAGTATTTCCAGTAGTTTTTGTTTCAGATTTCCAGCACCCAAAGAATTTGTCTTTTGTAAGGAGATATTGGGGAGGATTCTGAGGCTGTGTTTGCTATCAGTGAGAGCAGCGACGCGGGCAGGAAATTTGGCGAGAATCGGAATATGTGGTTCTCTCCAGTGAGATCGCGATTTCCAAGTTTCCAGGCCGCTCGTCGGCGGGGCAACGAGAAATCCACTGTGGAAGGCTGGGAACCTATTATAATATATTATAAAATAATTACCAAGCCTTCCCTCCTGAACTTCCCTATTCACTGAATATTCATTGGCAATTTACAGGAGCTGTATGAAAACGGGAACCTGGAAAAGGGTATATCAGAGGTAAGCGCCCAGGTCTCCATTACCGCCCAGGGTTCCAGTCATTGAGGGGGCACTGGAGAGGACAGGCAGTACCCAGATAGGTTAAACTTAGGGCCGGGGGAGGGGGTGTGGGAATTAATCACGGCACCTTGGGGCATAGGGTCGATCGTAGGCCTTAGCAGTTCTTCATGTCTGGGAACTTCTAGGTTTAAAGGAGTCTGGGAGCTGATATTCAGAAAGTGCTTCCCGTGTTCTCCCTTCTGGGCGTGTGGAGATATAAGTGCAGAGGGATTGCACTTCCAGAGTGCCTTTCCTGCTACAAGGGGAAACCAGGTGCCTATTCAGCTCCCTGACCATCCCTTGATGAGTCAATTGTGCCAATTAAGTCAGCATTGCAATGCATGAGTGCGCCACTGATTGGTACCCGATTTGTAACCCTTTGGAAGTATTTTAAAAACCTTTTGTTGCAGTTTTGTTTGTACTTCAGCCCGATGCTCTTGATCTATGAACACCCAGTGTGAAGAGGGCTGGGGAAGGAGGAGGATCTCCTCATGAACCTCTTCCTGAGCCTGGCCAAACTTGCCAACAACAGGTTCAAGGCGGGACTTCCGGTGATGGCGGGCGGGAGGCAGCAACACACTGGAGGGCTCCCGCTCGGGAATAGAAATTTTGGGGTTTTAATGCCCAGTCCCAGGTGCAAGGGATGCTGAAAAAGCTGTAAGAAGGCACAGGGAGGAGAAATGTCCAAGCTTGGGAAAAAAACGGCCGTGAAAAAGGGGGTTAATGAAAGTCCGCCGGTGAGTGGAAAACTCAGCGCAGGAAAGCGGAAGCTGGAGCACCAGGAAAGGCCGCATTGCTCACAGCAGAAGATATGACCAGAGTGATGGTTGTGGAACTTGAAAAACAGTTCACAAAGCACATGGAAGCGATAAAGAAGGAGATGGGGGCGGTATTGAAAGTGCTGGTGGAGGAAGCGATGGCCCGGTGAGGGCGGCGGTATCAAGTGCAGCGGCGGAGGTGCGGGAGCAAGGTGAGGCACTGAAGGAAGTGGAAGAGGAGTTGCGGAAGGTGACAGGGACCAACAATGGTCTGCGAGCCAAAATGGGAGACCTGGAAAACAGATCCAGGCGGCACAATCTGAGGATCGTGGGTCTGCCCGAAGGGGTCGAAGGCTCGAGGCCGACGGAGTATTTTGCCACAATGTTGGCGGAGCTATTGGGGGAGGGGGCGATGCCACGCAATACGAACTGGATCGGGCTCATCGGTCGTGGGGGCCTATACCAAAGACGAGTGAGCCGCAAAGAGTAGTAACTGTGTGTTTCTGTAGGTACAGCATGAAGGAGAATGTCCTGTGCTGGGCAAAGCAGAAGCGGGTGGTGCGGTGGGCTGGAGCTGGTATACGCATATACCAGGACTTTGCGGTGGAACTGGCGAGGGTGCGGGCTGCCTTCAGCCAGTGAAGAAGGCACTGTACATCAGCAAGATGCAGTGCGGCATAGTATATCCAGCTAATTTGAGGGTCACCTACAAATCCAAGGACTTTTATTTTAGGACAGCGGAAGCGGCGGAGGAGTTTGCGAAGGCAGAAGGACTGTGGCACAATTGAGAAATGGGACTGAGAGCAGGCCGTGCACCGATGTAGCCTCATGTAACTTTATTTTTTCTCTGCGTGTTGGTGTATGTATCAAATGATTCGATGCTGTATATTTGGACAAGGGAAGAGTTGAGACTTTCATTTGCAATGATGGTTCTTTGGGGCTTGGGTGTGTATGCTGGGGTTGTGTGCAAAAGGGGATTTCTTGGTTTTCCTGGGACTGGGCATGGGGGAAGGAGACCCATGTGGGGGCCTCCATGCTGGCCAGTTTAAGCCGGCCAGTGAACAGGAGTGAGGTGGGGGGAGGGGCTGCGGCCATCGGAGCCTGGTAGAACAGGTTTCGGTAAGTCTCGTCGGGGTGAAAAGTTGGGGGAAGGAACCGAGGTTGGGGGAGGAGTTTACAAGAGGAAGTGGAGGGGAAGAGTCTGGGAGGGGGTGGGGGGGGGGGTGTCTACAATTGATGGGTGCCATTCACAGTACTCTTTCAGGGATTGGATGGCATTGAATATTAGGGGGGGGGTTGGGGGGGATGGACTGTATATGTCAATGGTGACTGTGGTGAATCACAGTAGCGTAATTCACACTGTATTACACATGGTGTACTACGTCTCTGTAAGCTCGGCACACGAGCAGTTGTGCTGCTCTGCCACTAGGGGGAGATGCACTGGGAGTGTACGGGAGTTTGTACTGGGCTCCAACCTTGGCTCCACCCACGACTCCTCCCCCTAACCTGAAGTATAAAGGTTGATGCTGAGAGCCTGCCTGCCAGTTCATCTGGAGTTCATCGTGTCACAGGCAGGCTCTGTTGTAAGACGATTAAAACCACTGTTCACTTCTAACCATTGATGGCCTCATCAATTTAATCGTCTTAAGAAACAGTAAGGAACGACTATGGAATCAGCCCTCAAGCCTGATCGACTGGAACTCGACCCACAGGATGCAGAGGCGAAATAAATCTTTTCACATTGGATCCGATGTTTTAAGGCCTACCTGGCTGAAGCAAGCACCCCAGAATTTTTTTTTTTTAAATAAATTTAGTGTACCCAATCATTTTTCCAATTAAGGGGCAATTTAGCGTGGCCAATCCACCTAGCTTGCACGTTTTTTTTTGGGTTGTGGGGGCGAAACCCACGCAGACACGGGGAGAATGTGCAAACTCCACACGGACAGTGACCCAGAGCCGGGATCGAACCTGGGACCTCAGCGCCGTGAGGCGGTTGTGCTAACCACTAGGCCACCGTGCTAAAACCCCAGAAATGACGGAGGAGCAGAAACTCAGCCTACTGCATGCAAGGGTGAGCAATCGTATATCTACTCAGTTAAACTGTACCAGCTCATATACAGAGGCTGTATATCGACAAAATGTACGTGAGGCCCATCAATGAGGTCTACGTGCGCCACGTTTTTACGACTCGCCGCCAGCGCCCCACAGAATCGCTAGAAAAATTTCTAAGAGACTTAAAAGCCTTATCCCGGGACTGTAATTACCAGGCAGTAAATGCTGCTGAACATAGAGAACTTGCTGTCCGCGATGCCTTTGTTGCAGGCCTTAGATCGAATTACGTGCGCCAGCAACTGCTGGAGAAAGGGGCTCAAAATTTAGAAGAAACTGTTGAACTCGCTACAACTATGGAGGTCTCGTTTCGTAGCCTCACCTGGTTTCCTGCGGACTCCGCGACCCCGTCAGGGGCCCCCGACCAGCGACTGCCCCAGACCTGCACCGCGCGGCCGACCAGCCACCATGCTGCCCCAGCCTGCCACTTTTGTGGCCAGTCCCAGCACCCGCGGAAGCACTGCCCGGCCCGCAACGCGACCTGCAGCAGCTGCGGGTGAAAAGGTCACTACGCCAAAGAGTGTCTGGCAAAGAAGGCCCCAGCCCCTAACCCTCCCGTGGCACAATGCAACCTCTCTCCGCACTCGCAGGCCCGCAGGCCCCGGAACGCTGCGGCCTATACCCCGAATCCGCCCCCGCCCGCCACGTGCGATCCATGGGGGCCGCCATCTTGGCGGACCCCCACCACGCGGCTGACCACGTACGACTCATGGGGGCTGCCATCTTGGACGCCATCTTCCTCGCCGCCCACCACGTGCGATCCACGGGGGCGGCTATCTTGGGCTCCATCCTCTCCATACTTGGAAAATTTGATTGAAGACTGCGACCTCAGCGGGCACTCATCGTGGGGCAACCCCAGCGCAGCTGACCGAGCCGCCGACGACCCGCAACTTAACGCAGTCACACCGGACCAATCGCGCCCAAAGTATCACCACAACTCGATGACAACGGTCCAAATCAACGGGTACAGTACACCATGCCTTTTCGACTCCGGGAGCACTGAGAGCTTCGTACACACAGATCTGGTTAGACGCTGTTCGCTCCCCGTTTTCCCTGCAGGCCAAACTATCTCCCTCGCTTCGGGTTCCCACTCTGTCCATATCCAAGGGCGCACTGTCGCAACTCTAACAATCCAAGGCGCTAGCTATTCTAAATTCCAACTATACGTCCTGCCCGAACTCTGCGCCCCACTCTTATTGGGACTCGACTTTCAATGTAATCTCAAGAGTCTCACCCTCAGCTTCGGCGGATCCCTACCCCCACTCACTATCTGCAGCCTAGCCATGCTGCGAATCCCTCCTCTCTTTGCCAACCTCACTCCGGACTGTAAACCCATAGCCACTTGCAGCAGGCGGTACAGCCTACAGGACAGGGTGTTCATTCGATCCGAGGTCCGGAGGCTTTTATGTGAGGGGATCATACAGGCCAGTAACAGTCCCTGGAGAGCTCAGGTGGTGGTCGTCAAGACCGGGGAAAAATTCCGCATGGTCATAGACTATAGTCAGACTATTAATCGGTTTATGCTCCTTGACGCATACCCCCTCCCCAGGATTGCAGACATGGTGAATCAGATCGGCCAGTATCGGATTTTTTCCATGGTGGACCTGAAGTCTGCATACCACCAACTCCCAATCTAGCCAGAGGACCGCCATATCACGGCGTTTGAGGCCGATGGCCGCCTCTTCCACTTCCTCCGGGTCCCCTTTGGCGTCACAAATGGGGTCTCGGTGTTCCAACGAGCAATGGACCGAATGGTGGACCAGTACGGGCTGCGGGCCACGTTTCGTACTTGGATAACGTCACCACCTGCGGCTATGACAAGCAGGACCACGACGCCAACCTTAACCGATTTCTCCAGACGGCCCAGAAGCTTAACCTCACATACAACAAGGAGAAATGCGTTTTCCGCACGACCAGGCTAGCCATTCTCGGCTATGTCGTGGAAAACGGAGTCCTGGGTCCCGACCCGGACCGTATACGCCCCCTCTTAGAACTCCCTCTCCCTCATTGTCCCAAGGCCCTCAAACGGTGCTTGGGATTCTTTTCGTATTATGCCCAGTGGGTCCCCCAGCATGCGGACAAAGCCCGCCCACTCTTCAAGGCCACACTTTTTCCCCTGTCAGCTGAGGCTTGCCAGCCTTTCAACTGCATCAAGGAAGACATCGCCAAGGCTGCCATGCGGGCGGTGGATGAATCCGTCCCTTTCCAGGTTGAGAGCAATGCCTCAGATGTAGCTCTTGCAGCCACACTAAATCAGGCAGGGAGACCAGTCGCATTTTTCTCCCGAACCCTCTCCGCTTCGGAACTTCGATACTCCTCAGTCGAAAAGGAAGCACAAGCCATTGTGGAGGCTATTCGTCACTGGAGGCACTACCTCGCAGGTAGAAGGTTCACCCTCATCACCGACCAAATATCGGTTGCCTTCATGTTTGACAACTCGCAAAGGGGCAAAATTAAAAATGACAAAATTCTGAGGTGGAGGATCGAACTCGCCACCTACAAATACGATATTATGTATCGACTGGGGAAGCTCAATTGGCCCCCAGATGCCCTGTCCGGGACGTGTGCCAGCGCACAGAGCGACTGCTTAAAAACCATCCACAATGACCTCTGCCACCCGGGGATCACCCGGCTCGCCCACTACATTAAAGTCCGAAATCTGCCTTTCTCCACCGAGGAGGTAAAAGCCATCACCAGGGATTGCCCGATCTGCGCGGAGTGCAAACCGCAATTCTACAGACCAGACAGGGCCCACCTGGTCAAGGCTTCTAGGCCCTTTGAACGCCTCACTATCGATTTCAAAGGACCACTCCCCTCGACTAACAGGAATGTGTAATTCCTGAACGTCATAGACGAGTTCTCCCGTTTTCCCTTTGCTATCCCGTGCCCCGATATGACCTCCCACAGTCATTAGAGCCCTGCATAGTATCTTCACCCTGTTTGGTTTCCCCAGCTATGTACACAGCGACCGGGGTTCCTCCTTTATGAGCGACGAGCTGCGTCAGTACCTGCTCGGCAAGGGCAGCGTCTCGAGCAGGACTACCAGCTAGAACCCTAGGGGGAACGGGCAGGTGGAGAGGGAGAATGCGACGGTCTGGAAGACCGTCCTACTGACCCTCCGGTCCAGAAATCTCCCGATCTCCCATTGGCGAGAAGTCCTCCCCGACGCGCTCCACGCTATTAGGTCCCTGTTATGTACCGCTACCAACCAGACCCCTCACGAGCGGCTCTTTAGTTTTTCCAGGGGCACTACCATGGGGGTTTCGCTCCTGGCATGGTTAAAGACACCGGGCCCGGTACTCCTCCGGAAGCACGTCAGGGCACACAAAACTGACCCACTCGTAGAGGAAGTGATCCTACTGCATTCAAACCCCCAGTACACCTTCGTAGAGTTCCCTGACAGCCGTCAGGACACTGTATCCCTCTGGGACCTAGCGCCTGCAGGATCAAACCCCCCCACTACCACCGCCGAGGTACCCCTCACACTACATCCCACCCAACCTGCCCCCCACGCCCCCGCACCTACCAGTTTGCTACATTTTGTTCGCGCACCCGCGCCAGCTAGCTCCCAGCGCCCCCAGTCCCCAGTCGAACCAGACCGGTACGAAGCTCGGGCGGAATCGCCCCCGGAGTCCGCCATCGTACCCCAACCGACGGTGCTCATCCAGCCACCAGAAGAGGCTGCAACCCCTGTGCTCCGCCGATCACAGCAGACAACTCGGCCACCGGACAGCCTCAATTTGTGAGCCACCACCCCTGCCGGACTTCATTTTTTTACAGGGGGTGATTGTGGTGAATCACAGTAGCGTAATTCACACTGTATTACACATGTTGTACGATGTCTCTGTCAGCTCGGTACACGAGCAGTTGCGCTGCTCTGCCACTAGGGGGAGATGCACTGGGAGTGTACGGGAGTTTGTGCTGGGCTCCACCCTTGGCTCCACCCACGACTCCTCCCCCTAACCGGAAGTATAAAGGTTGATGCTAAGAGTCTGCCTGCCAGTTCATCGTGTCACAGGCAGGCTCTGTTGTAAGACGATTAAAACCACTGTTCACTTCTAACCACGTGTCGCGTGAATTGGTGGTCTCATCTGTGACCATAGGCGATTCCTGATTCCTTTTTCTTTTGTCCTTTTTTCCTCCCTGGGAGGGTTTGTTTTATTTGATAATAATGTTGTCAGGTGGGCCGTTGTTTTGGGTGTTGTTGGGATGATGGGATCATTGTTGTTGATAAGGGGATTGACATTGTATTTGTTCCCGTTTACTGCTTGTGGGCGGGGTGTAAATTCTGAAGAAAATGTGAGAATAAAAATATTTTTATAAAAATAAAATAGGTTCAAGGCATCAGGTAATCGAGGGGGTTCTACGGCCCAACTGTCTGGCCCTCTAGCACAGCTACATTCATGGCCAAATGTTCCTGGAAAGGGAGCACACAGTATCTACTGCACCC
Organism: Scyliorhinus canicula; assembly: GCF_902713615.1. Classification (NCBI taxonomy): domain Eukaryota; kingdom Metazoa; phylum Chordata; class Chondrichthyes; order Carcharhiniformes; family Scyliorhinidae; genus Scyliorhinus; species Scyliorhinus canicula. The sequence continues at coordinate 44,395,516 of NC_052161.1, forward strand.
TCGAGGCCTTCCATGTCTGTTGTGTGCTGCAAGGGCTGGGGTTCCTTATTGACCCCTTTAATAACATTTTGCTTCGAGTTTCAAGTCTCATTTGTGATTCGCTTTTTCTTTAAGGCAGTTTCCCTTTAAGGGACTGCCCCTTTAATTTGCCCCACAGTTTATTTGACTTAGTTAACTTAGTTATTTGTGTTCATCAAAATAGATGGGAGTGTCGCTCCCAAACATTGAACTCCAAGGCTTACAGACAGGTCTACATAACAGGGAGGTGACACAGATGTGATCCCAATGGAAGGAGTTATGGTGAATTCGCTCATTGCTCACTCCATTCAAGGGATAACGGGAGGGGGTGGGGTTCATAGGCTCTCAAGAGTCGAAGCTTTTCATTGAGGTGGAGTTGAGAGGCACATCAGTAGAGAAGGTGCAGTTGTGTGATGGTGAAGGAGTGAGGCTTAGTGGAAAGGCACTCACATAGGGGGGATGCACTTGGGTGGAAATCCCAGATCCCAGATGCTGACAGAGCTTAGGGTCAGGTTGTTGTCAGGAATCATCATCGCTCACTTTGACATTCTCTTCCTTTCAGTTTTTGATTTGGGAGAATCAGGGAGCCAGTCGGGTTGTCAATTGTATTGATTGCGATCGGCTAGTAGCAGTGACATGATGTGCTGCTGCACACGGCCAGGAACAGAGCTCTGCTGAGGAGTGGGAGGCTGGGCCCATTGTTCGTCTGGGAGCCGGGCCACATATGACGGGTATTCTGGCGTTGAACTTCCTACCTCCAGATGTTAGAGGTCCAGTGCTGGAGAAGACTGCGCCTGTTACCCGGGGACAGTGGATGACATGTGCCAGGTGATGCAAAATTTGGCACCACGTGGACTGGGAGGTCATCCATTGCCTATGGCTGTGGAAGTCATTGCCACTCTAAACTTCTATGTCAGCAGCTTGTGTTATGGCTGCATAGGTGACCTGTGTGGCATATGCCAGTCAGCAGTGTTACAGTGCACAAGGGAGGTCACAGATGCACTATTTGTGGGGGCCTACATGTCATTGACCTGGACCAGGTTATGGGTCTCAGACGCATAACATGCATGCCCCAGGTGTACAGTGTCATTGACTGCACCCACCTGGCTCTGCGCTCCCATGGAAGCATGAGGCACCATTTGTGAACCGCAAGGGATACCATTCCCTCAATATCCAGGTCATCGGTGACCACACAATGTACATCATGCAGGTGTGTGCTCATTTCTCAGGAGCGTCCATGACAGTTATACCTTCGGGCGCTCAGCTGCCTTTAAGGAAAAACAGAGGCTGGAGGGATGGTCTCTCAGGGACAAAGGCTACCCACAACGGAGATGGCTGATGATGCCAGTGTGGAGGCCATGAACAACCACTGTGATTTGCGACAAGGCTCATGCGTCAATACGTGCGTTGATTGACCAGGTGATTCGACGGGTTGAGATGCAGTTCCAGTGCCTATCGGGGAGAGTCCTCCAATGCAGCCACCAGAGTGTGTCCTGCATCAAAGTGGTCTGCTGCTCTCTGCACAGCCTGCTACTGCAGCAAGGAGAGCAAATGGAACAAGACGAGATGGAGGAGTGCCACATCTCCTCAGGTGATGAGGAGGGGGTGAGGGGAAACCCACGGAGGAAGTGGGCAACAGCCAGGGCCCCCATGTGATGCAGGGCTAGGGATACTCTCATTGGCTCTTTGGTGAAGACCAGAGCAAGGTTGTGAAGAGATCTCCCCCAATGGGATCTGACATCTGTCATTACTGTGGTGCCTACAGAAGGTCATTGTGATGGTGACTACATTCATGTGCTGGGAGCTAAAGTGATTGGCTGCATGCTGCAGGAGAATGATGATAACTTGCAGTGAGGACAGAGCGATGCTCCTCGCATCCTGAGTGAAATGTATGACTCCTGCCGGACAGAGAGCTGAATGCGTTCCATCAATGAACGGACTTATTATGGGGTCCAGATATGCTAAATGCCAATTCTCAGCTGCTATTGCCTCCTCCGAGGTCAGGATCCTGGGTTTTTCTCCCCCTTGATACAAGGTGGGCAGATTCTCAACACATTTTCAGTCCTTGAAATCCTCATCACTAGAGAAGACTGGCAGACATGGGAACCAGGAATTTTGATGTTGGGGGAGTGGAAGTTTAAACTTCTATGGATGGGAGGTTGTGGGGGGTGTGGGGGGGTGTGTGTTGGGGGGGGGGGGGTTGGGCTGGCAGTCCCATTGCAGGAGCAGCATGCCTTTACTGCATCGTCAGTGTGGGAGATGGGAAAGACATAGCGCTGCCATTCTCACACCCCACAGGGATGAAGCGCCGATTGTGCATGAGGAGTTTACAGAGCATGGCACCATGACATGACAGCATGAAGGACCTACAATGGGCAAACAAAGTGGTGTATAATATAAAAGAGGGATGGTCACTTATCTCTACGAGTGCTGAGGTTCACCCGTGCCTACTAGGTACCAATAGTTTCTTACCCTTCCTCACCTTCCCTGTGTGTTTAGATGTATACCAAAGATCCATAGCTGAAGTTGAGGCTACATGCTGCCTTTCACAACTGAGATGACTTTCTAGGCTCCGGGCCTACTTGCAGGCTGCACGGGTATGGCAGGGCTGGTCTCCTCGGTTTGTGAAGCAGGAGGTGTGTCATTTACAGGGTGGCAGATACCAAATAGGCTGGATACCCCCAGGGCCTGTTGGGTAGAAGGCCCAGGGCTGCAGTCCTGCCTCTCACCTTCCCATCAGGTGCCTCGGACCCTGGGTTCCGCCATGGGATAGAGGGACAGCTGAGTGAGATCAAGAAGCCTTGTCATTCTGTGGCGCTGACACACATGGATTCCCATCTGTGCATGTACCATTGAGCTTGTTCCCTCAGTCATGGAAGACATCAGTTGGACCAAGAAGCGGACATCCCCCACCATGGAGTGCACAACTTGAACAAAGGTCTGCACTGGGGACATCACCCTCACGGTGTTGGCCTCGTTTTGTTGGAGTGACAGCACCATCTCCTCAGACAGAAGACAATGGGATTCCTCCAGTCAACCTTGCAGTCCCAGGAGGGATGTTTTCATCCATTCCTGATGCTCATGACTTTTGTAGATCCAGAAATGACCACACCCATTGGTACATCATTGGTCAGGGGCTCAGCGGAGTCCTGAGCCGGAATCCGGAATCCCTCTGAGTGCCGGATTCTTGGGAGGTTCCTGCCTTCGTTCTGCTGTGGATCTTCAGTTGTGAGGTGTTCACCAGTCAGTGACCCAGAAGTCTGCCTACTACTTAATCCCATCGAGGTGTGAGTATCCATGCTGGTGGAGGGTGTGGCTGTCAGCTGTGACGTTCCCTCGACGCTTGTCTCTGAGGTATCTTTTTCAGAGCTGCTCTGGTCTGTGGTCTCCAGAGTGGGCGAGGATGGTCTGGGCTGATTGATTGACCTGCAATAGAAGTTAGTTAGCATTAGTGTGCGACAGGGGCAAACTGGTGGAAGGAAGTTAAGTCACATGAGGCTTGCACATGGCTGGATGTTTTGGGGGTTCTCATTTTTGACTGCTGCCCTCACCTTGCCCTCTGCACAGGTATGGTCCTGCTCCTCACCTGTCAGCTCAAGTGCTCTCTCTTCATAGGATGTTAGGCATCTCACTTGGGCATGACTCTGGCAGGCTGTGCCCACTCATGCCGGTTGTGCTCGAATTTGCCCTGCAATGAGACAGATGAGAGTGTAGGCGGGAGTCTTGCCGGGTTAGATGAGGTCTGGCATGCATTGGACATGAGTGCGAGTGGGGATATGAGGAACAGATTATCTACTGGGCAGACCCTGGTGAGTGAGGGGGAGGGGTCCATGAGAAGTATTGGGAACCCGAGGTGGCTGGTTGTGAGATCACTGTGGAGTTGTGAAGGGATTGTAAAGGGCTGCAGCAGAAGACATTAGGAGATAGACTTACCCAGGCTGCATGAAGTAGGCCATTTGTCTTCTTCCAGCACTGTTTCCCAGCTCTCATGGAGGAATCTGCCCTCACTATAGCAGCCACAGCCTCCCACCGGGATGGTGACCTTGCTTGATGGACGTCTACGTAATTGCAGTAGAGGACGTCGCACCTCTGCTCAACACCATCCGGGAGTTTGGTGAGTGCAATGAGGACATTTTGCTAAAGAGGCTCAATATTTGGTGAGTTTTCCTGCTGATGCAATGGCGGAATTCTCATCGGTCTTCTCACCACAACCAACACTTTGGAAAAAAAGGTAGATTCCACCCATTAGATCAAACTTGGTCAAAAAGAAGGCTTTAATAAGTTTGTTAAAGGAGGAATGTGAGTTAGAGAGATGGAGGGATTTAAAGTGGGAATCCCAGAGCTGAAGGCCCAGCGAGCCCAAGGCATGGCCACCAATAGTGCTGCGATTATAATCGGGGTGCTCAAGGGGGTACAATTATATGAGCCCAGATAATTTGGAGGGTTATGATGCTGGAGGAGGAGAATGCACGGAGCAAATGTTCAGCAAGAGCAGGGTGATGGGTGGACAGGATTTATAATAGTCTTTATTATTGTCATAAGTTGGCTTACATTATCACTGCAATTCAGTTACTGTGAAAATCCCCTAGTCGCCATATCACGGCGCCTGCTCAGATACACCGAGGGAGAATTCAGAATGCCAAATTACCTAACAGAACGTCTTTCTGGACTTGCGGGAGGAAACCGGAGCGCCCGGAGAAAACCCACGCAGACACAGGGAGAACGTGCACACTCAGCACAGACAGTGACCCAAGCCGGGAATCTAACCTGGGACCCTGGCACTGCGAAGCAACAGTACTAACCACTGTGCTACCATTTAAGACATGGCAAGGGAGTTTTGGATGACTATAAGTTTGCAGAAGGTAGAATTTGGGAGTACAGTCAGGAGTGCATTGGAATAGTCAAGTCTGGTGGTAACAATGACATGGATGAGTGTTTCAGTAGCAGATGAAGTGAGATAGGAGCAAAGTGAGAAATGTTACTGAGGTGGAAATAGACTGTCTTAATGATGGTGCAGATATGTAGTTGGAAGCTCATCTCAGGATCCATCTCCTTACTTTTACCTTTAAAATAAAAATCTATTTATTTACTTTTTTATTTTATTACTTTATTAATTGCAACAATTTTCTTTCCTTCCCATCGCTGGTTCCCTGTTGTGTTGTGTTTCTCTGTCTTTCCCCTCTTTGATATTTCATTTCTCTATTTCTTTGCTTCTTTTTTAATAATCAGAATTTATCTGTCTTTCTATGTGCTTTGTTCTTCCAATTTTCTCCATCGAAAATTCCTCACTATACGACCTGCAAAGACGATCCATATGCATCTTCTGCCTCTGTCATTCACTATCTTTGCCATCTCAGGGCTCTATCCGTGTAATCAACATATCTTGAGTTGCTTACTGACACCGACATATACATGCTGCTACCATTGCTTGAAGTTGATGACAGCTGCTGCTGCACTAACCAATATGACAGCATTGTTTCACATCGATTTTGGAATGTATTCTTTATTTGGACTGCGTGAGAAATTACTCCAACATTAATGACAAAATGCTTCATTTGCATTACCCGCGCTGAGGTATATTTTCCAATCATTCTTTTATTTAGAATTTATTTTATTACGGCTAACTCAACAATACACACAGAAATAACAGTTCAATGGTGAATATTTTCAGGCCTCAAAGATACAAATTACACCATTTATAGGTTCCTCGATAAAATAGCATTTTACGTGAAAATGTAACAAAAGCACTTGAAAAAATTAATACAAATTAAAATGATAAGACATTGGGTTTGTTCAGTCATGTTTTGTAAATCTCGGACAAGTATGATGTTGCTTCTGTTTTAATTGACAGGCATGGGAAGGAAACAGAAACACTTAGCCCTCGTACTTTTCAAATTAGATTATCATCACAACGAAATTCAGATGAAATTACGGAAAGCTATTTACACATTTGGAAACGAATATTTACAATTGTATGATTACCCTTATCTATTTTAACCTACACATTTGGAATTTAAGCCTGGTTTAAAAATATATATTTGAAGCTTTTATATTGATTTTAATCATAACAAGTCTGGATGTTAACTGCCAATTATATTCATTCCCAACCTGTCACTGCCTAGAATCTGTGACCAATTTTATTTCCTACAAGTTTACAATCTTAACGGGATAAATATGACAGCCAGTGGTACAACATTACACATACATCTTAACAGTTCTCCACTATAATTAGTGCCTTCATGGCATACTGAGAGTGAAAAATGTAACTTTAATTTGATGACATTATTTTTGCATAACACTTGTTATGAGGCAGTTTCAGAATGTTAAAGCTACATGGCAAACACTGATAATTACATTCTAAGTCAGTAGACATTATTCATTAAATTAGACCAATGCTGACATTCCAAAGAACATTATCCATGCTTTATTGTGGGTAATGTAGACTCATTTACTTGTATACAGGAAACAATTTCAATTAAAAGTTCCTGACACTTGTGGTTTTAATAGTTTATAAAGTCTATCAGTAATTGGTAGTACATTTAAATAATGTGTGACATTGTGCATTGCAAAGCATCAATCTTCAGGACATGTTACAGTGGCTTGTTTAAAAATTTTACCGTAGGGTGACTTTTGTTATGTTTTTAATTGCATTATAGAACTTGCTATTGATTACACGCTCTAGTAATTAATAAAACAAGTTGTTGTTCAATATGGTTGAAACATTTTGAGGAAATTGAAACATAAAAATGTTTGTGCATACATTTGTGTACTTGGTATATTTGGTTTTATTTTATGCCTTTTTGTATTTAGGGCTTGCTAACAATATGTTAGTAGCCAGTTTGATTTCATTTAGTTTATTGTTGTCTTTGTGAAAGAAGTTTTTTCTGTTGCTCAGTACTTGATGAAAAAGTTTCCCCAAAGAGCTGGAGATGAAAAACCTCAGTAATTGTCTGTATTATATGGATCATTGACCTTGAACACTGCAACTGTGTAACCGACTGTCCATTTATCTGGAAAATTACCACATGGCAAGATCAGATTAGACAGTTTTACAAGATTTGCTGCAGTGACTGCTAGTATATATTATTAGATACCGGACCATACCAATTCCACCGCCTCATCCCAACCTCTTACCCACCCCCCCACCTCCCGCCGACCTCCCACAATGTATTGCCCCTTAACTAACCTGAGGTCAAACATCGATTGTGTGTTGTAAGACTGTTAACCCATTGTACACCATACTTCTATCTGGATTTCAACACTAAGATTTTCTTTTTGCCTATTATGTTTATTCCCGATAAATAAAATTATTTTTCCAATCTGTAATTACTTTTTTTGTCTACCTACTGCACAATATGTTATGCAGCATCAGCTGCTTGTGAAGAAGATAGACAACCTGTTCCAAATTTAACAATGAACCTTTTTACCTCACTGATGGAGGCTCACAAGAAAAGCATGAGTTGGCTCATCATCCAGATTCTCTCCTTGTTTTCGCAGAAGGATCTTGCAGCAGTGGCTGACACCCATTGTGAGGATTGGCAGGCATTTCATCATTTGCTGTAATATGGCAGGGCTGTACCACTGATGAATTGAATATTTTAAAATAATAATTATTAAGTGTTATTAGTTTAATAGATGCTAATTTGAAAGTAGGTGTAAGCTAAATTAGGCAACTAAAATGAGCGGGAATTTTTTTCAGGCCTGCCACTCAGGCAAACAAGGTGCATAATACCCCCAAACTGGTGGGGATTGACCTACCACTCCATTACTATCATTGTTGCCATAGTAATGTTTTCCTGGGCCCACTGCTTGGTGTCCATTGATGTACTGGGTCAGGCTTGTGGTCTTAGTAGTTTATAAGCTAATTTGAAATCTTATGCAGTGTCCAATGACAAACATAAAACCCCGAGTGCAACTTTTCTTTTTTAAAAAAAAATTTAGATTACCCAATTATTTTTTCCAATGAAGGGGCAATTTAGTGTGGCCAATCCACCTACTCTGCACATTTTTGGGTTGTGGGGGCGAAACCCACGCAGACACGGGGAGAATGTGCAAACTCCACACGGACAGTGACCCAGAGCCGGGATCGAACCTGGGACCTCAGCGCCGTGAGGCGGTTGTGCTAACCACTAGGCCACCGTGCTGCCCTAGTGCAACTTTTCTACTGAGCGGATCAGAATGTGCTTCATTCAATCTCCATATCGGCATTAGATCTTGAAGGTAAGTTCTACTCCATTTTTGTGCTCTGCAGACCCAAACAAACTCCAGCTGTGCTATTACCATTGAAGGCCCCCTGTTTTTAAAAAAATAATTCAAGGGATGTGGGCTACGCTGGCTAGGCCAGTGGTAAGCACTGCTGCCTCACAGCGCCAAGGGCCTGGGTTGGATTCCGGCCTTGGATGACTGGCTGTGTGAAGTTTGCACTTTCTCCCCGTGTCTGTGTGGGTTTCCTCCCCGTGCTCCGGTTTCCTCCTATAGTCTAAATCTGTGCCGGTTAGATGGGGTTACAGGGATAGGGTGGGGGAGTGGGCCTGGGTACAGTGCTCTTTCAGAGGGTTGGTGCAGACTCGATGGGTTGAATAGCCTCCTTCTGTCCTGTGGGGATTCTATAGATTCTACTATATTCTATTCTACTTTGGGGCCTCATGGTAGCATGGTGGTTAGCATCAATGCTTCACAGCTCCAGGGTCCCAGGTTCGATTCCCGGCTGGGTCACTGTCTGTGTGGAATCTGCACGTCCTCCCCGTGTGTGCGTGGGTTTCCTCCGGGTGCTCCGGTTTCCTCCCACAGTCCAAAGATGTGCGGGTTAGGTGGATTGGCCATGCTAAATTGCCTGTAGTGTAAGGTTAATTGGGGGATTGTTGGGTTACGGGTATACGGGTTACGTGGGTTTAAGTAGGGTGATCATTGCTCGGTACAACATCGAGGGCCGAAGGGCCTGTGCTGTGCTGTACTGTTCTATGTTCTATGTTCTACTCTATGGATTCCAATTGCCCTTGAGAAGGTGGCGGTGATCTGCCATCTGAACCAGTCCAGGTAAATCCTGGGAGTTCCAGGATTTTGACCCAGCGACAGTGAAGGAACGGCGATATATTTCCAAATCATGATTATGAGAGTCTTGGAGGGGAACTTACAGGTAGCTGGTGTTCCCAAGTATTTGCTGCCCTTCTCCTTCCAGAAGGTAGTGGTTATAGGTTGAAAGGTGCTGCCTAAGGAGCCTTGCTAAGTTTCTGCAGTGCATCTTGTAGATGGTACATGTCTTTCAGATTGGTAACCCCACCCCCCCAACCTGTCCACCCAGGAACCTACTTGCTCTGACTGAGAGGCAGACCAGGCTACTGAAATATCAGACGGGCTGGAGTCACTGAGCTGCCTCATGCTGTTTGTTTTCTGACCACAGCCTGTTGCAAGTAAGGCACAGTCTTATTAAAAAAGAAGAAAAACTTCCATTTGTGTAACGCCTTCTATGACCAATGGTGGTTTCAAAGCATTCCCCAGCCAATGAATTATGAAATATAACCACTGATACAGGAACCATGGTAGCCAATTTTCACACAGCAAACTCTGACAGTAATGACCACATAATCTGTTTTGGGACCTTTTTTGACACACATGTATATGGCAAGATAACAGGATTATTTAAAAAATAAAGCTATGGGAACTGTTGTATCCATCCACACAGGCAGATGAGCCCTGAAGTTAGCATCTCATTGAAAAGACCAGCACCTGTGGCATTATTACCCTCACTATTACCCTGGATTTGATGAGCACCTCCAACACTGAAGTGAGATTTGAACCCATAACTTTGTCATCCAGAGGGGAGTGTTATTAGCTGAGCCACTAATGGATAGAGAGTCAATACATTCCACTGGTTATATCTGGGTTCAGCTGTAAAGATGAACTCTTCTCACCTTTTATTAACTGGTACAATATCGATTGTAATTAATGCCCGACAGACAGTCATTTTCAATAGTGTCCAAATATAATGTAATTGAAAGCAATTCTGTAAAAAATACACATATATATCAGATGACAATCTGAAAGGACTGTACATGAGCAAGTAGCCAGTTAGCACTATCTATGTCCCAACATGAAGAATGGCTACTATTAATGGACTGGGGTGCCAGCACTGCCAGTTGTTCAGTTTTCCAGCAATGAGCCAATACATTCAAAGAACAAAAAAAAATTCTACTTAGGAACAGGTCCTTCGGCCCTCCAAGCCTGAGCTGACCATGTTGCCTGTCTAACCTAAAACCTTCTACACTTTCGTGGTCCGTATCCCTCTATTCCCATCCTATTCATGTATTTGTCAAGAAGCCCATTAAATGTTACTATTGTGTTTGGTCTTCTATACCTTGCAAAGGACTCCACCAAACACCAAGACTTGTCCAAACCAGGATCTTTATTGAAATACACGTGGTAAGATAGCGATCTGTTACAGAGCAAGTTATCATTTAGCTTTTTTGTACTCCTCTGGAACTATACCTAGCACAACTGTTCACCTTTTTGTCTTACTACCATCTCCCACAACCATCTCCTGGTGGCTGGATATGTCTCTCCTTATATGGGAGTCCCTGGTCACATGACCACGGTCTTGTGACTGCATGGCGTGTCTTCACTGCCCCTGCTGGTTGGAGGTCGCATACCATCTTTCTATGATATTGCTTTCAGACATATCACCACAGTACCTGCTTCCACCACCATCTCCATCAGTGGGTTCCAGGCTCCCACTATCTGTGTGATAAACCTCCCTTGCACATCTCCTCTAAACTTTGCCCCTCGCACCATAAATCTATTTCCCCTAGTAACTGACCATCCACTCTGTCCATGCCCCTCATAATATTGTAGACTTCTACCAGGCCACTCCTCAACCTCCGTTGTTCCAGTGAGAACAAACTGAGTTTATCCAACCTCTCCTCAGAGCTGATATCCGCCAAACCAGGCAAAAACTTGGTAAACCTCTTCTGTAACCTCTGCAAAGCATCCACATCATTCTGGTAGTGTGACCAGATTGAACGTTATATTCCAAGTGTGGCCTAACTAAAGCTCTATACAGCTGCAGCATGACTGGCCAATGTTTATACCCAATGCTCCGGTTGATGAAGGCAAGCATGCCTCATGCCTTCTTGACTACCTTCCCCACCTGTCTTGCCTTTTTCAGTGACCTGTGGGCGTGTACACCCAGATCCCGCTGCCTGTCAATAGTCTTAAGGGTTCTGACATTTACTGTATATTTCCCACCTGTATTTTATCTTCCAAAATGCATTACCTCACATTTCAAGAAAGGAAGAAAAGAAATGAAGAAAAACTTTCAGGAGAGAAGTGGTAAAAATTACAGATATTACATTACTTTTATATATACTCAAGATAGAAAGGTAAATGGACTTTTTGCAAGTAGGGTTAGGATTTCTGTAATATTATCAGGAAATCTCAGAGCAGGCATAATATAGTTTAGATTCAGAAAGTAAAACTCTTTATACACTATTCAAACAACAAGCCTTAACCACAATTATCATTGCATCTATGCTGCAGGAATCTGATCATTTAATTTCCCTCAGTGAATAATCCTGGTAGCTTTACTGAGTGGTACTGAGAATTTGTTTTGCCTTGCATCTTTGTCTATAAGTAATTGTAATAAATACAGAAACGTAAAGGCAAATGGGATTAGTTGACTGATCTTCAAAAGGTCCCACAGCTCAGCAGTTACCCATGGACCACAGATCACAGTTGGGACATCTTGGCTCACAGATAATTGAGAAGAAATTGTTGTGATATTGTATACATTGCTGTGATATTGTACATATTGTTGTAATATTGCATACATTGCTGTGATATTGCATATACTTTTGTGATAATGTATATTGTTGCAATATTGTATACACTGTTGTGATATTGTATACATTGCTGTGGTATTGTATATACTGTTGGGATATTGTATGCACTGCTGTGATATTGTATAAGTTACTGTGATATTGTATACGTTGCTGTGATATTGTATACACTTGTGATATTGTATACACTGTGTTATATTGAATGCATTGCTGTGGTATTGTATATACAGTTGGGATTACACTGCTGTGATATTGTATACACTGCTGTGATATTGTATAAGTTGCTGTGATATTGTATAAGTTGCTGTGATATTTTATCCACTCGTGTGATATGGTATATGTTGTTGTGATATTGTATGGTTGTGTTATTTTATATATTGCTGTGATATTTTGTACACTGTTGCGATGTTGTTCATGTTGCTGTGAATTTGCATATGTTACTGTGATATTGTATGCACTGTTGTGATATTGTATACATTGCTGTGATATTGTATACACTGCTGTGATATTGTATACACTGTTGTGGTACTGTATGCATTGCTGAGATATTGTATACACTGTTGTGATATTGTATACATTGCTGAGATATTGTATACACTGTTGTGATATTATATACATTTTTGTGATATTGTATAAACTGTTGTGATATTGTGCATATTATTGCGATTTTGTATACATTGCTGTGATATTGTATAAGTTGCTGTGATATTGTATAAGTTGCTGTGATATTTTATCCGCTCGTGTGATATTGTAAATGTTGTTGTGATATTGTATGGTTGTGTTATTTTATATATTGCTGTGATAATTTGTACACTGTTGCGATGTTGTACATGTTGCTGTGATATTGCATATGTTACTGTGATATTGTATGCATTGTTGTGATATTGTATACATTGCTGTGATATTGTATACACTGCTGTGATATTGTATACACTGTTGTGATATTATATACATTGTTGTGATATTGTATAAACTGTTGTGATATTGTGTATATTATTGTGATTTTGTATACATTGCTGTGATATTGTATACACTGCTGTGATAGTGTATACACTGTTGTGATATTGTATACATTGCTGTGATATTGTATGCACTGTTGTGATATTGTAAACAATGTTGTGATATTGTAAACACTGTTGTGATATTATATACATTGTTGTGATATTGTATACACTGTTGTGATATTGTGTATATTATTGCGATTTTGTATACATTGCTGTGATATTGTATACACTGCTGTGATAGTGTATACACTGTTGTGATATTGTATACATTGCTGTGATATTGTATACACTGTTGTGATATTGTATACATTGCTGTGATATTGTATACACTGTTGTGATATTGTAAACAATGTTGTGATATTGTAAACACTGTTGTGATATTGTATACATTGTTGTGATATAATATACGTTGTGATACTCTTGTGATACTGTGTACATTGTGATATTGTATACACTCTTGTGATATTGTGTACATTGTTGCGATTTTGTATACATTGTTGTGATATTGTATACACTGTTGTGATATTGTATACACTCTTGTGATATTGTACACGTTTGTGAATTTATACACATTGTTCTGATAGACCATAAAACTATAAGACATAGGAGCAGAATTAAGCCACTCAGCCCATCGAGTCTGCTCCGCCATTCAATCATGTCTGATATTTTCTCATCCCCATTCTCCTGCCTTTTCCCCATAACCCCAGATCATCTTATTAATCAAGAACCTATCTATCTCTGCCTTAAAGATACTCAGTGATTTGGCCTCCACAGCCTTCTCTGGCAAAGAGTTCCACAAATTCACTCCCCTCTGGCTGAAGAAATTCTTTGTCATCGCTGTGTTAAAGGATTGTCCCTTTAGTCTGAGATTGTGTTCTGTGGTTCTAGTTTTTCCTACAAGTGGAAACATCCTCTCCACGACCACTCTATCCAGGCCTCAAAGTATCCTGTAAGTTTCAATAAGATCCCCCTCATCCTTCTGAACTTCAACGAGTAAAGACCCAGAGTCCTCAAACGATTGTATACGTTGCGGTGATTGTATACAATCTTGTGCTGCTGTACACATTGCTGTGATATTGTATACGCTCTTGTAATATCTTATACTTGCTGTGATATTGTATATGTTGTTGTGATATTGTGTACATGGTTGAGATATTGTGTACACACAAATGTACCTTTAAGAAGCTGCATAATGATATCACTATGAAATCACTGTGTGTACGGCTGGAGGGTTAAAGGTACAACCTCCATGTTAGATGTTCACTGTTGCCTGTAATCACTTTTACACTATTGATTGTGACTCTGCATCAGTAAGACTTCCTGTATAACTTATGAGTCAGGCATATGATAAGGAATCAACCTATGTAAGCATTAGGACCCAGGCTAGACCAAAGCCTGTGCAGAGCTAAATAAAGTTGTTGCTCTTAATAAATGTCATGTAATTGTGTTCAATAAGAACCCTCTTCATTCCCAATATCTTGGATTGGATTGGATTGGATTTGTTTATTGTCACGTGTACCGAGGTACAGTGAAAAGTATTTTTCTGCAAGCAGCTCAACAGATCATTCAGTACATGGGAAGAAAAGGGAATTGAACAGAATTCAAGAAAATACATGAGAATACATAATAGGGCAACACAAGATATAAATTGTAACTACATAAGCATTGGCATCGGATGAAGCAGACAGGGTGTAGTGTTAATGAGGACAGTCCATAAAAGGGTCATTTAGGAGTCTGGTGACAGTGGGGAAGAAGCTGTTTTTGAGTCTGTTCGTCCGTGTTCTCAGACTTCTGAATCTCCTGCCCGATGGAAGAAGTTGGAAAAGTGAGTAAGCCGGGTGGGAGGGATCCTTGATTATGCTGCCTGCTTTCCCCCGGCAGCGGGAGGTGTAGATGGAATCGATGGATGGGAGGCAGGTTCGTGTGATGGACTGGGCGGTATTCACGACTCTCTGAAGTTCCTTGCGGTCCTGGGCCGAGCAGTTGCCATACCAGGCTGTGATGCAGCCCGAGAGGATGCTCTCTATAGTGCATCTGTAAAAGTTGGTAAGGGTTAATGTGGACATGCCAAATTTCCTTAGTTTCCTGAGGAAGTAAAGGCGCTGTTGTGCTTTCTTGGTGATAGCGTCGACATGAGTGGACCATGATAGATTTTTGGTGATGTGCACCCCTAGGAATTTGAAACTGCTCACCATCTCTACCTCGGCTCCGTTGATGCTGACAGGGGTGTGTACAGTACTATGCTTCCTGAAGTCGATGACCAGCTCTTTAGTTTTGCTGGCATTAAGGGAGAGATTGTTGTCGTTGCACCACTCCACTAAGTTCTCTATCTCCCTCCTGTATTCAGACTCGTCGTTGTTCGAGATCCGGCCCACTATGGTCGTATTGTCAGCAAACTTGTAGATGGAGTTGGAACCAAGTTTTGCCATGCAGTCGTGTGTGTACAGGGAGTAGAGTAGGGGGCTAAGTACGCAGCCTTGCGGGGCACCGGTGTTGAGGACTATTGTGGAGGAGGTGTTGGTGTTCATTCTTACTGACTGTGGTCTGTTGGTCAGAAAGTCAAGGATCCAGTTGCAGAGTGGAGAGCCAAGTCCTAGGTTTTGGAGCTTTGATATGAGCTTGGCTGGGATTATGGTGTTGAAGGCGGAGCTGTAGTCAATAAATAAGAGTCTGATGTAGGAGTCCTTGTTTTCGAGATGCTCTAGGGATGAGTGTAGGGCCAGGGAAATGGCGTCTGATGTGGACCGGTTGCGACGGTATGCGAATTGAAGTGGGTCAAGGTGTTCCGGGAGTATGGAGGTGATGCGCTTCATGATCAGCCTCTCAAAGCACTTCATTATAACTGACGTCAGGGCCACCGGGCGGTAGTCATTGAGGCACGTTTCCTGGTTCTTCTTTGGTACCGGTATGATGGTGGTCTTCTTGAAGCAGGTGGGGACCTCGGAGTGGAGTAGGGATAGGTTAAAGATGTCTGTGAAAACCTCTGCCAGCTGGTCCGCGCAGGTTCTGAGTGCACGACCAGGGATCCCGTCCGGGCCCATCGCCTTCCGTGGGTTCACTTTCAGGAAGGCCTTAGAAGGCCTTACTTAGCATAGATAGCATTGAGACTGATCCTTCAAGGTCTTCATTGAGACCCTCAACATACATAGTGGCAGCAGATCATAAGAGACCAGGGCCGAGATTCTCCGACCCACCACCGGGTCAGAGAATCCCCGGGGGGAGGCATGATTCCCACCCAGCAACCCTGCCGCTGGCTGCCCTATTCTCTGGCGCCATTTTTCAGGTGGTGGGGGGATTCCCACCACGCTGGTCGGGGGCCGTTGACGGCGGACACCCCCGGCGATTCTCCGGGCCCCGATGGGCCGAGTGGCCATCCAGTTTTGGCCAGTCCTGCTGGCGTGAATTACTCACCTCACGCACAGAGGGACCTGGCGGGTGAGTATGTGGGGGCAGTCCTCGGGGGGGCGTGGAGGATCCGACCCCGAGGGGGTCCCCCCATGGTGGCTTGGCCCGCGATCGGGCCTAGCGATCTGTGGGCGGGCTTGTTCCGTGGGGGTGACTTATTTCCTCCACGCCGGGCCCCTGTAAGGCTTCGCCATATTGCCCGGGGGCTGGCGCAGAGAAGAAAATCCCCGGGCATGCACGGAAATACACCGGCCGGTCTGCGCATGCGCAGGATCACGCCGGCCGTTCCGCGCATGTGCGAACATGTGCCGGCTCTTCGGTGCTGGCTGGAGCAGCGCCAACCCCTCTGGCATCCACCTAGCCCACGAAAGTTCAGAGAATTCTTCACTTTAGGGGCTGTTGATGCTGGAGTGGTTGGCACCAGTTTTCCCATCGGCGTGGGGACTTAGTCCCCAGAAGGGAGAATCCCGACTCAGATGTCAGGACCTGGGCTAGTGCGCGGTCAATTCCAGCCCAAGTTGAGCCAGAGTCACAACACAGGTGAAATTTGATTTAAAAAAAAATATCTGAGGAGCCCAATAAACTACAGACACCAGGTTTATAATTTTAACACACAAGTAACTTTTCATTATGTACATTATTATAATAAAACAAACAGAAAATGTAACTGACTATCTACCACCCCTTTCCCACCCTCCCTTCTTAACTCGCTCCACACTCTACACACATACACAAACAACATAGAGGGGAAAGGGTGATAGAAAGGGAAAGAAAATATTATTAAAAATAAAAGGATAAAGATCTTTGATGCACTGCGATGACTTCCAGTCAATGTCTTTCTGAAGTTCAGACTTACAATTTGCTACTTCTTCCTTCTAGACTTGAGAAGGTTTTCTCTGGAAAGGTTGTCTACTTTCTCTGCAGACTCAGAATCATTTCAAGTTTACAGCAAAGGGTGTTCCAGGCAGACATTTATTTCAGAACAATGGAGCAGTTATTTCACTTCAGTAAGCAAAAGAGAGAGAGAGTTCCTTTCTGTAGCCATCTGAGATGGCCACCTGCAAACAACCATGGGAAATACGGCCAAACCAGGACTCAGACAGATACAAAGCTTGTGTGTATTTGCAACCCAGATAGCTAGACCTGATCGAAACTCCCACTCGATTACATTCCCATTTCCCCAGAACAATAGGACTGCACTCAAGAAACCGATATAGCCACAGTCACTCCCTTTACTCAGAGAGCCCAACCACCAAGGTCAATGACCGCTAAGGACCCGCCCAGCCACCAAGACACCCGCCCTTTATTGGCCAAAATCGAAAGCAGTGATCGAAGCCTGTCGAATTATTGGTCCAAGATTAGGGACTGCCCCAAAGAGCGCGAAACTCAGAAGGATAAAAAGGGACACAGCCATGTGTTCAGCCTCTTTTGGACCCGGCCTGTGCCAGCTTCCTTTGAATCTGGCCTGTGCCAGCATAACGACCAGACAGCCAAGTTCAAGACCAATGATCGCTACCTGACGGATAAGCCCAGCAGAGACAGAGCCACTTCTTTAAACCAGCCACGTGATCAAGATAAGGGTCTTATCCACTTGCACAGTGCCGGTCACCTGAAGTTAACTATAAGTTATTGTAGTTGATAGGTGTAGTTTAACTTGTAATATATTGTGCTTGCATGTCGAAGTAACCCTTGTGTGTAAATAAACCATCTTTGAACTTGAGCTGACTAACTGGTTGTGTGGTCATTTGACCGATATACGGGAAAGCCTTGCGGTTCAGTAAGAGAAATAGAAACACCCACAGTATTGGCGATGTTGTTGGGACATAACATCATACCATAAAAAGAGCCTCAGTATCATATTGGTGACTCTAAAGAGTAATATTATTATAGTATTCCATTAAATTGGCAACATTTCACTTCCAAGGTCGAAGAACGTCTGCCCAGTTCTCTCAAAAAGCATCAAACAAGAACTCACTGTTTTCAGACAAAACACTGTGCCTGGCCAAATCATTGGCCACCAGCCAACCAATCGAACTGATTCCCTCCAAAGCTGGGTCCCAGGAGTTTGCTTCTCCCTCCCAAAATACAAAACCTAGGAACACATTGTCCTGGCAAGCAGGTTGCTTCACATTTAATCTTCTGCTGAAAGAAAAATTTCTGATTATGGGTATGTGGACCAAATAATAAATTAAAATAAATGAACAAAGGAAATGCACACGAACAACACTTACACCACAACAAAAGTAATACTTCACAAATTTAGCATTATGTGACACTCCTTGGGCTGGTTCTCCACCCCACTGCGCCACATTTCTATTTTACCCCGCTGGCGGAATGCTCCGTTATGCCGGCCGGTCAATGGGGTTTCCCTTTGTGGGGCAGCCCCATGCCATCGGGGAACCTCTGGGCTGGCAGCAAAACAGAGCACCCCGCCAGCGGAGAATCCAGCCCCTTATCATGTGCCATCTGAGTGAGAGTCAAGACCCATACCAGATTTGATCACAAAATGTACGCTGAGAGACCAGGTGTGCCTTGATCAAGGCATTATTTTTGGATGAGAAGTTAAAAATTCCTCCTAGGTGGACATAAAAAAAATTCGAAAGCGCTATTTAAAAAAAAAAGGGGAGATGAATTATCCCGGGTGCTCTGACCCATATTTATCCTTCAAGTAAAATCACCAAAATATATCATTATTGTACTGCTGTTTGGGGGGAATATTTCTGAGGACAAATTGGCAGTTATAATTTCTATGTTAATGTAAGTTGTTGCTTTACAACTGTGACTACACTTTGTATTAATTTGCTGTTCGGCACTTTGGGAGTTTGTGAAAAGTGCTATACAAGTGCAGGTCTTTCCTTTTCAATGTATCTGATATGATATTTGTTTTCAGCATTCAAACTATCTGACTGGAAATTTGATTGTTGTTGCTGTATATTTGTCTTGCAGGTCCAGTTCATTAATTTTGAAAAATAAAATATTCCACAATACTTCCTTATTCGGTTTGTACTCTGTCTATAGCCGATTGGAACGAACAAAACTATTTGAAGAGTTTCTTTGAAGTTCTCAAGAACCATAGATATATTGCCAATCCATAAACTTCTTCAGCACTCATACTGAGTTAGGTTTTTACATGAAACACGTGGTTGCTGATTCGAAAGAGGATGAGCTAATTGCAGCATTCTGGTACAACAACATCACCTAAGATTCCAGTACATTTTCTTTTTTACATTTCTGTGGGCTGTAATATAGTTGTATGATTTTGCAGCATATTTAACATATTTTGTTAACTAAATGCTTACAGCTCATTAATATAGAGTAATATAGGCCTTGTACGTAGTGGATAGTGTCTTTACCTCTGAGCCATAAACTCCAGGTTCAAGTTCCGCTCCAGGGCTTGGTGGCCAAGGAAGGCATATTCGTAAAGCAGCCAAACATATTGAATATCAATTTATAAATCCTTCCAGCATATGTCAGGTGGTAAAAGTGGAAGAGATTCCTAATCAGCGATGTGATGAAAAGAAAATTGGAGCCTCTGCCAACACTATCCACATCCCTGGTCTACAACATGCATATAAATGTTCATGGTGCCACAGCAACTCAGACTCCTTGGCTGATGTGAATCAGATTGGTGCCAACAGTATAGGGTTTGATCCCTATTTTGTTTGGGGTGAAGGCGGACCAGCTTCCCCTATAATAAGTCGTGGTGCTGTGCGTTGAACTTGCTTTTGGGCAGGGCAGTGAAGAACATAATCCACAGTAACTGTTCATTTTCCAAATGTGGACATTTGTTTGATAAACTTAAGTGATGCCATCACAATTTCCAACCACTGAGCATTATCATTTGATAAGTGCAGGCCAGGATAATAGCTGTCCGCATGGGCCATGAAACATGGAATGACAAAATAATGAAAGTACCTCCATAAGTTCTACAATATATTTTATTTCCAGAAAGAAGGGCTGGCTTAGCACACTGAGCTAAATTGCTGGCTTTTAAAGCATACCAAGGCAGGCCAACAGCACGGTTCAATTCCTATACCAGCCTCCCCAAACAGGTGCCGGTATGTGATGACTAAGGGCTTTTCACAGTAACTTCATTGAAGCCTACTCGTGACAATAAGTGATTTTCATTTCATTTCATTTCAAGAAGAAATGTGAGAGTTATTTCCAATCAGCTGTTCACTTTGCTCATGTGTTTTATTACATAAACGGCACCATTGGATGAATTTACTCATTCTTGGCGACTTATTAGACTCTGTATATGAAAGGCACATAACTCCCATTGGTGCTTTACAATATTCATAAACATTGTCTTGTGATTGTATCGTAGATCACTTTTGGAAACTCAGTGCACCACTTAAAAAATGTAAGGCATTTAGCTTTTTGAATAGCTATCTAAGATGGAATTAAAAGTAGAATATATAAGATAAAGCAGGAATTGACTTACAGAAAATATATACTTCCTTAAAGAGAAAATAATGAGGCCTTGACAGAGTCGTTTTGTGTAATTCTGTCATGAAACAAGGATGACTTGATCAAGGAGAAGTGGATGTATGAATACATGATTTCATACTGGTGTAAAACAGTCCTAAATGGTAAGGAACTAATGAGAACCTCTCCAGAATTACTAATATCACTCAACGATCATGGATCATCCTCTCTGCATATTTTTTTTAAGTTTCAGCTATAAATTTGGACATGTCCAGGAAGCACACTAATGATGGTGCTGATAACTGCATCTAGACCAAATCTGATGTGATATGAATAGTTGAACAGAAGAATTACCACATGATGTCTCAATCCACTGAGATACATAGTGAAGGTCGAAAGAGGGAAAGAAGTGACAGAGGGAAATTGAAAAGAAATTCATTGTGCAAGTTACTGTTTGATGCCTGCTAAATGGGTTGTGCCTAATTATTTTCACTCTAGGTCAGCGTTGGGATGAGCTTGAGGCAGGCGGAGGACTATAGTTGACATCTCCCATTACTAACTGTGTATCCTGATGAAATCCATTTCTCCATGAGTTCTCTGCCCAAGGCAGGTTTGCCACGTCAGTCTGAACAGGGATCAAACCCTCTACGGTTAGTGTCAATCTGAACCGCACCAGCCATCCAGCCAACTGTGACAGTCCCCACCCCGCCAAAGAATTGTGTTGCGGCAGCAATATACATGTTGTAGCCTGGAACTATGGATAGTGATGGTAGAAGTTTTGATTTCCTTCCATCACTGAGCAGGAATTTCTCCCACTCTTCCCGCCTGCCACTGGTATTTGGCAGCACTATGGATGCATCTTCCATGGCCATCAATTCCTAGAGTGGGACATGAATCTGGAGACTCTGGCTCAGAGGCAAGGCACTAGCCACAGCACTAAAAGACCTCATGAAATATATTAGCAAGCAGGTATTGTCAGAGCAGATGAATACGGTCTGCATCTGCCTGCTACTGATCAAACCTATTTGTGGATAATTTGGAGAGTTGCCCATAGTAGGATTGTCAGATAAATAAAATAATGTCTAAAGATATGTTTGGTGACATCTTGCTGGGTGCAGCCAGACAGACCATACTGGTGGTTGATAACCTTGGCATGCCTGTTAAAATGTGACTGTGATTGTTGTGCTTCTGACAAATCATCCAACATTATGCCTGTTCGAGCCTTCACACAAAATGTTTGTGCCACCTGGACTGCTGCCAGAACCCACCTCGAGACTTGGAACCTTTGCCTGCACCAACCTTTTGCCAAAACAAAATATGTCACCTCTCTCTCTGTAGATACTGGAGTGGAGGTACTGGTCAGTGTCCAAAGAATCTGGTGCCACTGGACCTGCCTGGTTACATTCCAGTGATCTTCATTTTCCAAAAGTCGTAAAGTTTCTAATTGGGAAACCCCTCAATGGAGCTATAGAGGGAAAATAAATTAAATCAATTGGCACAAATGCTTAGAAAAGCCGAAGTGGCAACAGAACAAAAACACAGCTGGCTGATCCTTTGCACTATGCCCTTTAAATGGAATTCCAACTACTTGGCATCCTGCAAATCCAAACATTGGAAATTAACATTCAGGGCAAAATGCAAATAGTCATTATTTTCATATTCTAATGTAAAGCTCAAAAGTTTTCTTGCCCTATTTTAGATGCTACCAGAAATGTGCAGATAACAGATTATCCTTATTTTCTCCGATTTATTATATCCTTATGAGGAATAAGAGATACAAAAGCCATGGCCTCTCTGTCATTGTGAATGGCTTCATGGGCAGCACAGTGATGCAGTGGTTAGCAGTGCTGCCTCACAGCGCCGAGGTCCCAGGTTCGATCCCTGCTCTGGGTCACTTTCCGTGTGGAATTTGCACATTCTCCCCGTGTTTGCGTGGGGTTCACCCCCACAATCCAAAGATGTGCAGGGTAGGTGGATTGGCCAGACCAAATTTAAAAAAAAAAAAAAAATTTAGAGTACCCAATTATTTTTTCCAATTAAGGGGAAATTTAGCGTGGCCAATCCACCTAACTGCACATTTTTGGGTTGTGGGGGCGAAACCCATGCAGACACAGGGAGAATGTGCAAACTCCACACGGACAGTGACCCAGAGCCGGGATCGAACCTGAGACCTCAGCGCCGTAAGACAGCTGTGCTAACCACTAGGCCACCGTGCTGCCCTGGCCAGACCAAATTGCCCCTTAATTGGAAATAATGAACTGGGTACTCTAAAAAATTTTTTAAATGAATGGCTGAAGAGGCCCAATACGATCCCCAAAGCCATGCTCCCAAACATGGCACCCAATATTTGCAAACATCTGCTATATAAAACAACAGTTGCCTCCACTCATGTTGAATTTTTATCAGCTAGGAGTGAGAATCATAGAATGTATATATTAGACCTAGTGAATGAAATGAAATAAAAATCGCTTATTGTCACGAGTAGGCTTCAATTAAGTTACTGCGAAAAGCCCCTAGTCACCACATTCCGGCGCCTGTTCGGGGAGGCTGGTACGGGAATTGAACTGTGCTGCTGGCCTGCCTTGGTCTGCTTTAAAAGCCAGCGATTTAGTCCAGTGTGCTAAACTAGCCCCGATGTAGAAGCAGATCTGGGCCGGAATTCTCCCCTACCCGGCGGGGCGGGGGTTCCCGGCGTAGCGCAGTGGCGCCAATGACTCTGGCATCGGGCCTCCCCAAAGGTGCGGCGCCAACGGCTACGCCGCCCGGCGTCGGGGCTGTCCGAAAGGCCTTCGCCGGTCCGCGCATGCGCCAGTGCGTCAGCGGCCACTGACGTCACCACCGGCGCATGCGCGGTAGGGGGGTCTCTTCCGCCTCTGCCATGGTGGAGGCCGTGGCGGCGGCGGAAGAAAAAGAGTGCCCCCACGGCACTGGCCCGCCCGCCGATCAGTGGGCCCCCGAACGCGGGCCAGGCCACCATGGGGGCACCCCCGGGGTCCGATCGGCCCGTGCCCCCCCCCAGGACCCCGGGGCCCACTCGCGCCGCCAATCCCGCCGGCACCAGAGGTGGTTTAAATCACGTCAGCGGGATTGGCCTATCAGCAGCGGGACTTCGGCCCATCGCGGGCCGGAGAATCGCCGCGTGGGGGGCACGCCGATCGGTGGGAAGTAATTCCCACTCCCGCCGATTCCCGGGTTGCGGAGCATTCCGGCCATAGCGGGGGCAGAATTTACTCCGGCCCCGGGCGATTCCCCGACCCTGCAGGGGGTCGGAGAATTCCGCCCCTGATCTTTGCAGTCGCTGGAATATTTGGAGACGTGAGGTGCCCTTTTGGATATGTTTCTGGGACATATTTTGGGAAGTCCAGGTGCCCTTTGGGACAGGTAAGCCGCCCTTTGAGAGAGATATTGTGTTCTTCAGGAGAGATAAGGGCCGGGATTCACCGACGCCCCCCCCAACCGGGCCGGAGAATCCCCGGGGGAGGTGCGTATCCCGCATCGCCACCCCGACACCAGCTGCCGTATTCCCCAGCGCCGTTTTTTGGGCGGCGGCGGGATTCCTGCCATACTGGACAGCGCACCCCCTGCCGATTCTCCGGGCCTGATGGGCCGAGCAGCCGTCCATTTTTGGCCAGTCCCACCGGCATGAAATTACTCACCTCATGCCCGGCGGGACATGGCAGGTAAGTATGCGGGGGCGGTCCTCGGGGGGGCGCGGGGGGATCCGGCCTGGGGGTGGGGGCCCCACGGTGGCCTGGCCCGCAATCGAGGCCACCGATCTGCGGGCGGGCTTGTTTCGTGGGGGCACTTCTTTCTTCCGTGCCGGGCCCCTGCTCCACCATATTGCCCGGGGGCTGGCACGGAGAAGAGAATCCCCGCACATGTGTGAAAATACGCCGGCTGGTCTGCGCATGCGCGGAATCACGCCGGCCGTTCTTAGCATGCGCGAGGTCAAGCTGGCCATTCCGCGCATGTGCGAACTTATTCTGGCCCTTCGCAGCCAGCTGGAGGGGCACCAACCCCTCCGGCGACCACCTAGACCCCAGAAAAGTGAGAATTCCTCACTTTGGGGGCCCATTGATGCTGGAGGCGTTGGCGCCGGTTTTCCCGCCGGCGTGGGGATTCTCCCCAGAAGGGAGAATCCCGGCCAAGCTCTTTGAGATTGTTAAAAGTGGACATGAAGGACTTCCGGTTGCGGCTATGACCAGCTAAGTCGCACGTTTGGCTGCTCCTGCGAGGAAGGTGTTTTCGGGCCGATTGGAGGGCCCCTAACGGCGCTGGAACGACGATTCCCGGTGGGGGAAGGTTCCCAGAGGAGAACCCTGCAAAACTTATGGTCGTCACCCGAAGTGGGGCAGAAAAAAAAGCGGCAGCAGCTCCCCGAAAAAAGCGGGGGAAGAAACCCAAAATGGCGGCCGGCGGCGCACCCGAGGACTGGAGGAAATGGGCGGAGGAGCATCAGGCCGTTCTCCTGCGCTTCTTCACGGAGCTGAAAGTGGAGCTGCTGGAGTCGATGAACGCGACGACCACCAGGCTGATGGGAGCCCAGGCGACCCAAGAGGCGTCAATTCGGGAGCTGCAGCAGGAGATGGCTGTGAGGGAGGAGGAGGCCACGGTCCTCGTGGGAAAGGTGGAGGTGCACGAGGCACTCCACCTGAAATGGCAAAACCGACTGGAGGAGATGGATACCCGCATGAGGCGGAAAAACCTGAGGATCCTGGGCCTGGCAGAAGGGCTGGAGGGGTCGGACCTCCCGAGGTATGTGGCAGAAATGCTGGGCTCACTGATGGGGGCAGGGGCCGTCCCTTCGCCCCTGGAACTGGAGGAGGCCTACAGAGTAATGGCCAGGAAGCCAAGAGCAAACGAACCCCCGAGGGCGGTGCTGGTTCGGTTCCAGCGACTCAGTGACCGGGAGAGGGTGCTGAGGTGGGCCAAGAGAGAGAGGAGCAGCAAATGGGAGAACTCGACGGTGAGGATCTACCAGGACTGGAGTGCGGAGGTGGCAAAGCGGCGGGCCCGGTTCAACCGGACGAAGGCGGTGCTGCATGCCAAGAGAATCAGATTCGGGATGCTGCAGCCAGCGCGCTTGTGGGTGACCTATAAGGACCAGCACCACTATTTCGAGTCCCCGGAGGAGGCGTGGGCCTTTGTCCAGGAAGAAAAGCTGGACTCGAACTAGAACCAGGGGATATTTGGCGGTCGTTGCCGCTCTGGTACTTTAAGCTGGACACGTGGCTTTCTTTTGGTTGGATTTTCACTTGGCTGTATTTTTGGACCCTTTTTTTTCTCTCTACCAGTTTTTTTCTTTTTTCTGTTATTTATAATGTTATGTTGGGGGGGGCGGGGTGGGGGGGGAGTGCCGGGGGTATGTGTTTCTTGTGGGGTTTTTTTTATCGGTGTGGGATCGGGGACGGGGGTGGAACTGAAGATGGAGGGGTGGGGAGTGGCAGGGCGAAAGCGCGGGCTTTCCTCTGGTTTCCCGCGCGCGGGGCAGAGGAGGGAGGAGGGTGGGAGGAAGGGGCGTGGTCAGCAATGGCTCCCTTTCCCGCGCTGGAGCGGGGTCAAGGAGGGGTGGTAAGGGGGGGGATGTCCCCCATGCCGGGAGGAGTCGGATTGTGGCAGGGGCAGCCGGGTCAGTGTAAACCAGCTGACTTACGGAAGTACTATGGAGGGTGCATCGCGGCTAGGAAGGGTCCTAGCCTGGGGGGGAGGGGGGTGGGGGGGGGGAGGGGGAGGGGGGAAGGGGGGGGCTACCGGGTTGCTGCTGAAAAGGCCAGGGAGGAGAAGTTGAGGACCGGAGGGGTGGGGGGAGGGCGCCATCGCCATGGGGAGCGGGTCAGAAGGGGAGGGCTGACTCGGGGCGAGCAGGTGACAGGATATGGCTAGTCGGCAGGGGAGAGGGGCGGGCTGCCCTTCGACCCGGCTGATCACTTGGAATGTGAGGGGGCTGAATGGGCCGGTCAAGAGAACGAGAGTAATCTCGCATTTTAAGGGACTGAAGGCGGATGTAGCAATGCTACAAGAGACCCATTTGAAGGTGGCGGACCAGGTCCGCCTGAGAAGGGGGTGGGTGGGACAGGTGTTCCACTCAGGACTGGACGCAAAGAACCGGGGGGTGGCGATCCTGGTAGGGAAGAGGGTGTCGTTCGTGGCGGCGGAGGTGGTGGCGGATAAAGAGGGTAGATATGTCATGGTGAAGGGTAGGCTACAGGGGGAGAAAGTGGTGATGGTTAATGTGTATGCCCCGAATTGGGACGACGCTGGCTTCATGAGGCGCCTACTGGGCCTCATTCCGGACCTGGAGGCAGGGGGCCTGATCATGGGGGGGGACTTCAACACAGTGCTGGACCCCGTGCTGGACAGATCGAGTTCAAGGACGAGTAGGAGGCCGGCAGCGGCAGAAGTGTTAAAGGGGTTTATGGAGCAGATGGGAGGGGTAGATCCCTGGAGGTTTGGGAGGCCGAGGGCGAGGGAGTATTCCTTTTTCTCCCATGTCCACAGAGTCTATTCTAGAATTGACTTTTTTGTATTGAGCAGGGGACTGATCCCGAAAGTACGGGAAGTGGAGTACTCGGCCATAGCGGTCTCAGACCATGCGCCACACTGGGTAGATTTGGAAATGGGGGAGGCGCGAGACCAGCGTCCGCTGTGGCGCCTGGATGTGGGGTTGCTGGCGGATGAGGAGGTGTGTAAGAGGGTCCGGAAAAGCATTGAAAGATATCTGGACACTAATGACACGGGGGAGGTGCAGGTGGGGATGGTCTGGGAGGCCCTGAAGGCGGTGATCCGGGGGGAGCTGATCTCCATACGGGCACATAGGGAAAGGAGGGAGAGACAGGAGAGGGAGAGGCTGGTGGGGGAGCTTTTGGACGTGGATAGGAGATATGCGGAGGCACCAGAGGAGGGGCTGTTGGGGGAACGGCGCAGTTTGCAGGCTAAGTTCGACCTGTTGACCACCAGAAAGGCAGAGACACAGTGGAGAAGGGCGCAGGGCGCGATTTATGAATATGGGGAGAAGGCGAGTAGGATGTTGGCGCATCAGCTCCGCAAGCGGGATGCGGCTAGAGAAATTGGGGGAGTGAGGGAGAGGGGTGGGAACGTAGTGCAGAAGGGGCCAGAAGTAAATGGGGTCTTCAGAGACTTCTATAAGGAGCTGTATCGGTCAGAGCCGCCGACGAGGGGAGGGGGGATGGAGGGCTTCTTGAACAAATTGAGGTTCCCCAAGGTCCAAGAGGAGCTGGTAGAGGGGCTCGGGGCGCCGATAGGGTTAGAGGAGCTAGTCAAGGGGATTGGGCATATGCAGACGGGGAAGGCGCCGGGGCCAGACGGGTTCCCGGTGGAATTTTACAAAAAATATGCGGATTTGGTGGGCCCTGTGCTGGTACGAGCCTTCAACGAGGCATGGGAGGGGGGGGGCTCTGCCCCCGACAATGTCGCAGGCACTGATCTCTCTGATCTTGAAGCGGGACAAGGACCCCGTGCAGTGTGGGTCATATAGGCCTATCTCGCTCCTGAATGTGGACGCCAAGTTGCTGGCAAAGATCCTGGCTACCAGGATAGAGGATTGTGTGCCAGGGGTGATACACGAGGACCAGACGGGTTTTGTGAAAGGGCGGCAGCTTAATACGAACATGCGGAGACTGCTAAACGTCATCATGATGCCGGCAGTGGAGGGTGAGGCGGAGATAGTGGTGGCATTGGACGCGGAGAAAGCATTTGATAGGGTGGAGTGGAAGTACCTGTGGGAGACGCTGGAACGGTTTGGATTTGGGGAGGGATTTATTAAATGGGTGAAGCTGCTCTATTCGGCCCCGACGGCAAGTGTAGTGACGAATGGTAGGAGATCGGAGTATTTTGGGCTCCACCGGGGGACCAGACAGGGGTGCCCCTTGTCCCCCCTGCTCTTCGCACTGGCAATTGAACCGTTGGCGATGGCACTGAGGGGCTCAGGGGGGTGGAGAGGGCTGACAAGGGGCGGGGAGGAGCACCGGGTATCGCTATACGCGGACGACCTGCTGCTATACGTGGCAGACCCAGAAGGGGGAATGCCGGAGGTGATGGAACTGCTAGCAGAATTTGGGGACTTTTCGGGGTACAAGCTAAACTTGGGCAAGAGTGAGGTATTTGTGATACACCCAGGGGACCAGGAAGAGGGAATCGGGAGACTCCCGTTTAAGAGAGCAGGAAAGAGTTTTAGATATTTAGGGGTGCAGGAACGGGCAGCACGGTGGCACAGTGGTTAGCATTGCTGCCTACGGCGCTGAGGACCTGGGTTCGAATCCCGGCTCTGGGTCACTGTCCGTGAGGAGTTTGCACATTCTCCCCGTGTCTGCGTGGGTTTCACCCCCACAACCCAAAAGATGTGCAGGATAGGTGGATTGGCTACGCTAAATTTCCCCTTAATTGGAAAAAATATTGGGTACTCTAAATTTATAAAAAAAAAAAAAAAAGGGGTGCAGGTGGCAAGGAACTGGGGGACTCTCCACAAGCTGAACTTCTCCAGGCTGGTGGAACAGATGGAGGAGGAATTTAAAAGGTGGGACATGGTGCCGCTGTCGCTGGCGGGCAGAGTGCAGTCCGTTAAAATGACGGTCCTCCCGAGGTTTTTGTTTTTATTTCAGTGCTTGCCCATCTTCCTCCCTAGGGCCTTCTTCAAAAAGGTGACGAGTAGCATCATGAGCTACGTGTGGACGCACGGCACCCCAAGGGTGAGGAGGGTCTTCTTGGAGCGGAGTAGGGATAGTGGAGGGCTGGCATTACCCAATCTTTCGGGGTATTACTGGGCGGCAAATGTATCGATGGTGCGCAAGTGGATGATGGAAGGGGAGGGGGCAGCTTGGAAACGAATGGAGAGGGCGTCCTGTGGCAACATAAGCCTGGGGGCCCTAGTAACGGCGCCATGGCCGCTCCCTCCCACGAGGTACACCACGAGCCCGGTGGTGGCGGCCACCCTCAAGATCTGGGGGCAGTGGAGGCGACACAGGGGGGAAGTGGGAGGTCTGATGGAGGCACCGTTAAGAGGGAACCATAGATTCATCCCGGGGAACATGGACGGGGGATTTCAGAGCTGGCACAGGGTGGGCATCAGGCAGCTGAAGGATCTGTTTGTAGATGGGAGGTTTGCGAGCCTGAGAGAGCTGGAGGAGAAATTCGGGCTCCCCCCGGGAAACATGTTTAGACATTTGCAGGTGAAGACATTTGCTAGACGCCAGGTGGAAGGGTTTCCCTTGCTCCCCAGTAGGGGGGCGAGTGATAGGGTGCTCTCGGGGGTCTGGGTCGGAGGGGGGAGGATATCGGACATCTACAAAGTAATGCAGGAGGCGGAGGAGGCATCAGTAGAGGAGCTGAAAGCCAAGTGGGAGGGGGAGCTGGGAGAACAGATAGAGGATGGGACATGGGCTGATGCCCTGGAGAGGGTTAATTCTTCCTCCTCGTGTGCGAGGCTTAGCCTCATTCAATTTAAGGTGCTACATAGAGCCCATATGACGGGGACAAGGATGAGTCGGTTCTTTGGGGGTGAGGACAGATGTGTCAGGTGTTCGGGAAGTCCAGCGAACCATGTCCATATGTTTTGGGCATGTCCGGCACTGGAGGAGTTCTGGAAGGGGGAGGCAAGGACGGTGTCGAGGGTGGTGGGATCCAGGGTCAAACCAGGATGGGGACTTGCGATCTTTGGGGTTGGGGTGGAGCCGGGGGTACAGGAGGCGAGAGAGGCCGGAGTACTGGCCTTTGCGTCCCTAGTTGCTCGAAGGATACTAATACAGTGGAAGGACGCGAGGCCTCCAAGCGTGGAAACTTGGATTAATGACATGGCAAGCTTTATTCAGTTGGAAAGGGTCAAATTCGCCCTGAGAGGGTCGGTA
Source organism: Scyliorhinus canicula (assembly GCF_902713615.1). Lineage (NCBI taxonomy): Eukaryota > Metazoa > Chordata > Chondrichthyes > Carcharhiniformes > Scyliorhinidae > Scyliorhinus > Scyliorhinus canicula. The sequence goes on from NC_052161.1 coordinate 44,426,062, forward strand.
CAAGGGTTCTTCAGGCGGTGGCAGCCTTTCCTCGACTTTTTGGCTCAGAGATAGGGTACAGAGGTCGCAGCAGCAGCAACCCGGGGGGGGGGGGGGGGAGGGGGGGGGGTGGCAACAACGGTTGTGGTGGGTTATTTACGGTTGAAATGCGGGCAAATTTGCTCGCAGTTCATGTTTGATGTTGATTGTTGCTTTGTTTGTTTTTGGGGGAGGGGGGAGGGGGGGAGGGACAACGCGCGCGCGAGTTCGGGCGGGGGGGGGATATTTGTTAAGAGGGAATATTTTGTAATATTTTATAGTTAGTTGGGGTAAATATCTTCATGTAAAAAATTCTTTCAATAAAAATTATTTAAAAAAAAAAGTGGACATGAATGCAATAAGTACATGAACCTATTGGAACTGTCAAAATGAACTGTCAAGACACAAGACCTTTAAAACTCCTGCCTTTTAAATATTATTCAATAGACATTGTTTTATCTCCTCTTAGCATGGTTCCTGAGATTTGTCCATGGTGGATACTAGCTTAGTTTCATGGTAGGTGTAAGGACGAAAGTGGTGGCTGGGGGACATGGATTGGCATGAGTTCGAACTCAGTTAGCATAGGGGCTAGTAAGGCCCATGGGGGATGGATAGAGGAGCACATGTGATGGACGAGGGTCCATGGGGGGGTGGATAAATAATACTAGATTTGCATGCGGGCCATGGGATGCATGGGAACATGAGGGGCACTGGGAGTGTGTGGGGAACGAGAGATGGAAATAAATTTTATTGTTTTTTAAAAATGGATACGGTGCTGGTTCACCAAGGCAGGTCTTGCGCCAAGCCCATCTCTGCTCCTGGCAGCCTCCGCATCTGTTCTGAGGGTCACCCATCATAACTTTCACTTTCACCTACTATGCCCGGACCAAAAATCAATCCTTCTGGGCACTTTCCCCGGGTCAGGTATGCGGAGATAGAAATTGCCCCGACTGTACTCTCCTGATCCTGGAGTGGCAATTCAGGCCTCCAAGTCATGGTAACATTTTAGGAACAAGCTTCCATTTTACAATGCTTTTCACATCCTCAAGAAATCGCAAAGCACTTTCTTCCTCTTCTTTCTTGGTTCTCTTCCCATGCCTCGAGGCATATGAGGCAGACGAAGTACATGTTTTCAACTTTTTCCATAGCTTGCTTTCCTGAACCCTTTCGCTAGTTTGAAGAAGCAGGGCTGACCAAGAGATGCTCTTGCCAATTGCCACAGGCTACAGGAAGGATTTACAAGTTGATAATCAACCTTTCAGCTGGGCTATGAATGCATCATATCATTTTGTAGCCAATGAATTACTTTATAAAGTTTAGTCACTTTTGTTTTGCAAACAAGTGTGGCAGCAATTTTCAGGGTCACCACAACAAGTCAATGTGTTCCGATGATGCTGTTTGAGGGATAAATGTTGGCCATGACACCACAAGAACTTCCTGCTCTTTAAAAAATTGTCATGGAGGTTATTTTATATCTAATGCTTTCTGTGGTACTCCATGAAAGAAGGGCGATCAACAGCTGTATAGCTGCATCAGCCCCTGTCTCAACAGAAACATTCCATCTCTTACAGTACCCCTCACCTTCAGATGTACAATAAAGCGTCAGCCTTGGGTGTTGCTCAAGGCAGTGGAGTGGGGCTTGAGCAACACGATAATCGGATTCAGAGGTGAGAGTGCTACCACTGAACCAGCCTGACACCTAGTGGCCTATTTGCAGAAAAGAAGCTGATCCATTCACAATACCCTGTGCCAGTTTGTGTAAGAACAGCAGCAACTGGGTGACAGGTGTGTGGCACAGCACTGTTGTTTATGAAATATAGAGTTCAATTATGGAATCTGGCTGCCATTTATGCCTGCAGGGCAAATAGCTGTCTCAAAGTACAATGCAAGGTCAGCTAATTTAAATGGGAGTACATTGTGGATCAAGCAGCATCCATTACATGACACAGCCAAGCAGCCAAAATTAAAAGGTTGCACTGACTTAAAGTTAACTTAGCTTCATGGGGGAAATTTCAAATTGAAAATAAATCTTTTAATATCTTTTCATAGGCATCAGTCTTTCCAAAAGTTGCATGGAGTAGTGGGTGAGTGTGCGAGAGAGAAAGCGAAGTCAAAAGAAACCCACTATGAAGGCATGAAATGATGTCTGTGGGTAAGTGATGGACTGGCTTGGAAACAGATTGTCTGTTTGATGAACATAGAAATCTAGGAAATTGGAGCAAGAATAGGACATTCGGCCCTTCTAGCCTATGGGCCCTTCTAGCCTATGGGTACTGCGGTGGCACAAGTGGATAGAACTGTGGCTTCACAGCGCCAGGGTCCCAGGTTCAATTCCCCACTGGATCTCTGTCTGTGCAGAATCTGCACGTTATCCCTGTGTCTGCATAGGTTTCCTCCAGGTGCTCCAGTTTCCTCCCACAGTCCAAAGACCTGCAGGTTAGGTGGATTGGCCATGATAAATTGTCCTTAGTGACCATAAAAGGTTAGGAGGGGTTATTGGGTTGCAGGGATAGGGTGGAAGTGAGGGCTTAAATGGGTCGATGCAGACTCGATAGGCCGAATGGCCTCCTTCTGTAATGTATGTCCATGTTCTATGCACTATTCAACTAGATCATGGCTGATTTTCTTCCACGATACCATTTTCCTGCAGTACATCATATCCCGTGATATCTTTAATATCTAGAAATCTATCAATCTCTGAAAGAACCTCCACAGCCCTCTAGAGTAGAGAATTATAAAGATTCAGCTCTGGTTGAAGACATTTCTCCTCATCTCATCCTAACTGTACTCTCTTATTCTGAGACTGTGGTCAGTGGTTCCAGACGCTGCTCAGCCAGGGGAGTCACCCTTTCTGCCTCCATTGTGTTGAGCCCTGTAAGAAATTTGAATGTTTCAATGAGATCACTCATTCTTCTAAACTGTATTAAGTACAGGCACAGTCTCCTCAATGTCTCCTCACAGGACAATTCCACCACCCTAGGGATTAGTCTGATGAACCTTTGTTGAGTGCCCTCTATACCAAGTGAATCCTTCCTTAGATAAGGAGACCAAAACTCCAGGTGTGGTCTCACCAAGGCTGTATACAATTGCAGCAAGACGTCTTTACTCATGTACGCAAACCATTTTGAATCAAAGGCAAACTACCATTTGTCTTCCTAATTGATTGCTGTATTTGCATGCTAGCTTTCAATGACTTATGAATAAGGATACCCAGGTCCATTTGGACACCAAGAATTTGCAATCCCGCACCATTTAAGAAATACTCTGCATTTTTATTTTTCAGACCAAAGTGAATAACTTCACAATTTTCCACATTATATTCCATTTGCCATGTTCTTTCCCATTCGCCTAATCAAACATTGATCGCTGATGAAGTGGGCGTAACACTGCATGAATTAAACACATCCTCTCCAAAGCACTGCAGAAGGTGGGAGGCAGGCTGAACATTGTCTACAATATTTGCACGACCCAGTAGTTAATGTAGGAAGTGGCATGATGCAAGGAAACTGGTGAGACACGCTACCTAATAGTGCCATGTACTGGGTTAACAATACCAGACTATTATTACAAATATGACCTTTCTAATTGGCTGACTTGCAAAGTTTTCCCATGCCCAGGTCCATCCAATCTTACACCAACTTCACTGTATCTTATGTACATAACGTAGATACTTGAGTTGTAACTTATGGCAACAACAACTTACATTGGTACAGCACCATTTTGTTTTAAAAATTTTAAATATCCAATGATTTTTTTTTTCCAAATAAGGGTCAATTTAGCGTGGCCATCCACCTAACCTACATATCTTTGGGTTGTGGGGATGAAACCCACGCAGACATGGGGAGAATGTGCAAACTCCACATGGACAGTGACCCAGGGCACTTAGGAAAATTAGCCTGGTTCAACTTCAAATAATGGCCGGGGAGAAATATGGGAGGTAATCTTCGGGCTGTTCACGCTGACAGGATCTTCCAGTCCAGCCCACGGTCCATCCCCCCCCCCCCCCCCCTCTCTCTCTCTGCTCCCCCCCACCCGTCAGTTTCCAGAGGTCTGAGGCAGATTCAATGGGAAATCCCATTAACAGCAGCAGGAGCAGAGGATCCTGTTACCAGCCAATGCCAGGTTGCCCCTCGCCGCCTAGAAACATGCCACGGGAGGGGCCAGGGAATCCTGCGCAGCAAATCCAAGGTCTGGAGCATTAAACAGGAACCAAAGATAGCCTCCATTTTCACCAATGTTTCCCTCTCGGAAACAGCAGCTCATCCAAGAATGGATGTCAGAAAAATATTCTGTCAAAACGGAAGCAGTCAAGTCAGATGATGGGGAGGTAGTGCTGACTGTCACCAGTATGTGGAAGTTGACCTCATACACTCAGGTGAAGTGGTGAAGGAGAAGCACTTATATGCAGGAATAAAATGGCAAGATCAGATCCTTGGAAGATATTGGAAGGAGCAGTGCCGGGATTAGAAGAGAAGCCATTGCTGCCGATGCTCTGCCGACAATTGGATAGGTAATAATAGAATAAGGTAGCAGCAAATCTACTGAGCTCGGCAATGGGGAGGGAGATTGTTGGAGAGTAGTATGAATAATCATGCAGAGACTATAAAAGGTCAAGAAGCATGAGAAGGAAAATGCACCATGGATTTAATCTTAGAAGATATGATTCATAAATTGTTTAGAGATGTTCCAGTGTAATGTGAAAACCTCATTGGAGAGGTTCAAACATGTAGAGCAACGGAAAGGTTTGCTGTATCCACATCCTTTGAGGGATTCACAAATGTAGTCACTTACTGGCATTAAGAGCAGTTGGCCATGGACAGACATCATCAACCTCTTGCACTTAGATGTACGGTAGTATTATTGCTGCACAGATACAGTGGGACTGGTCCACATTATGCTTTTCAGTGAAATAAAATATGACAATACTAGCTATGGTTTGTGAGCAGAAAATGAGCTGATAATGCATTGCTACTCAGGCAGAGAGCCATGCATAACATTTGAGGGGATATAGTACCCATATTTTGTAATTTGCTGGAAGTTGTATTTTCTGCAGATAATAAAACTCTACAACTCGCAATCGTCTGACTCTTGGGAAGTACAGGGAGTTGACCTCAGTCATTGACAGACAAGATTGTCAAGGTCTATAAGGCAAGGCGTGAGTAGTGACCCTGAGGTTAAATCACACCAGTCAGTTCTCCCTCTCAGGGAGAAAGCAGCCTATGGTCATCTGGGCCTATAGACATTTTATTGTAAGGCAAGGTATGAAGCCTGTGATCACTGGCAGCCTTCTTTCATCTTGTATTACCGAGCCCATGAAGTACTTTATTTGAGACAGTTTAAAAACAAATTTGCATTGAGAGATAACAAAATACCCTCCATTTTTTTCTGAAATAAATAGGAAAAATTGAAGTATTAAAAATGCAGGGTGAAATTCTGTAATAGCAGCAATATAGTAAAAAAAACACATTGACAACAGTACAAAACCTTTACCGTTTGAAGAATTCTCAATTCCATGGAGCCTCCATTGCTCCTATTCCAAAAGGACACTGGAGGGGAGAAACAGCCAGTGTGTTATGGTGCTATGTGTACTTTTTGAGTATGCAATATCATGGTGCTGTGTGCCATTTTAAAATATCTTTGCGTGGAAATACTTATATTAGAGCACAGGAGTGCTTTGTCAGCCCACTGTCCTCGTTGCACCATCAACATTATGGCATAAATTGTTCAAACAAGCAGCAATAAAATGGGGCTTTTTAATAAGTATGATACAATCGCACTACAAGGCTCTGACAACTAGGAAAGAGATTGCAAGCTCATCATATAAGTTACAAGTGCACCAGTTATAGTTATCCATTCTGTTTCATCTAATCAATTGGATAATTATTTAGCTTCTCATTAGGCAATCACAGATCTCTTTTATTGTGACATGACTATCAGTGATGACCTTTATTTGAACTTGTAAATAATCACTTCAGAAAGGAGGTAATCACTGGTAGTAACTAAGTGGTTATTAACAACAGTTACAGGTGGAATTAGTTTAGTAATCATCCCATGAAAAGGAAATTTGTTTGTGACTGAAAGGGAATAATGGTTGTTTTGTAACATTCACCATTATGAGTATTGTTAGCTTTTGTAAATTAGACATAAAGCACATTTTTCTGTTTTTAGATATATTCTGAAGGAAGACGAAAAATGTGAAAAAATATTTTAACTTTCAAATTGTATTAATATAACAACATAATGAAGATGTATTTATATTACAGAAAGCAAAGGGAGGCTATCTTATTGTGTTGGAATATATGACTTATTCAAACTTGACATGTTATTAAAGGAAGGAAGACTACATCTAAATCTGATGATTACATATAGATTACATATAGACGAGTAAGAATGTAAAAATCTAGATTTTCCCCTTTTGGAATAATTACTGTCACAATGACGATTGGTGGGCAACACATTTTAGGATTTTTAAAAACCTACTTTTCTGCAGAAAGCATTGGGTTATTGAGCCAAAGTGTATCATGTGACGTTCATGTCATACCCGGAAAGCTAATTAGGAAATTGACACTTTTTTCCAAAAATAGAGAGAAACATAGAATATTGGCATGGAGCTTTACAAATTGGACTCCGGAAAGCCAGATGCCTTCTTTTTGTGATTTCTGGACAGATTAAGACAGACCTAGTCACATACCTCTGGAAAGCTATCTAAAATGCAAATGGTTTTACCAAGTGCTAATTGACTGCCCCTCACTATTTTGCTCGAAGAACTTTAAAATGACTTCTATACTTGCAGGCCCCTCGAAGATTTTCAATAAAGTTATTCAGTGAGATGATCACAGCTAGAATGTCGATGGGCAATCAAACATTTCCCCATTTTATGTCAATTACATTGATGGCAACCCACTGTGCGGGCAATGCAAAACATCAATACTGCCATCATATGACTGAAACTGGCCGGAGAGAGGGCCAATTCCTTATTAACTGACAACTCGGCAAGGCAATCTGGGACCCTCAGAGGGCGAGATCACCCAGCAAAAGGAAAAAACACTGCCTCACAAGCAGCCATCTCAGGAAGTGAATAGGAGCTATTTGTTTTACTTCCATAAGTATAGTTTTTACGAGAAAAGAAAATAGTCATGAAATGGTAAAAAAATACATTTACTTATATATTACTGTATCGTTTCCATGGTCTCCATATATTTATCACAACTTAGCAACTGCGAATGTTCATTTGAAATGAAGTTACTGTGAAAAGCCCCTAGTCGCCACATTCCAGCACCTGTTCGGGGAGGCTGTTACGGGAATTGAACCGTGCTGCTGGCCTGCCTTCGTCTGCTTTCAAAGCCAGCGATTTAGCCCAGTATGGATGTGGCAAAAGGTGCATTTTAAAGCATTGTTGCTGTTCACAATGATTCACATGCAGATAAATTGATTGTTTGGAGTTCACTATAACATTGTAACAGTCCCATAAACAGAAGAGACACAACATGAAGTGGTGGGATACAATCTATAACATACAAATAACTGTGCTGATTACAAGCCAAAAGTGAGTTATGGTCAATGCTACAAATGAGATATAGATTGTATCCCATAAATCTTCATCATAATAATCCTGTTTATTCGCTTCTTTGAGTATCAAAGCACTTATAACCACTTTTACATCACATATCAAGTTAGTAATTAGAATGATAAAGGTTATATATAAATTTCATTTTAAAAAAGAACAAATTGTGAAGATGTGTAAAGGTTCTAATGTTGTCGTTAATCGTTTTTCATAATGGTTTACTTTTTCGTTAAAAGTACTTTGATGAGATGATATCTCCTCCACATATAATATGAGATATAAGAAAGCATGGAATAAAAGGCATTATTTGCCTTAAGATGACTGCTGCTTCAATGTACAACTTATGCTCCATTGGATTATTCTTAGTTTATCTAAGAGAAGCAACCAAAAGTAAATGATCCAATAAAAATACAAAAAATACTTTATTGCAGGCCATTAAGTGAAAAATACAACATATTGATTTTGCATTTTGAAGTTGTAGTCTGCAGATGAGACTCGCAAGCTGAATTATGATGAATACAACATGCCTATTCTTAGTATAGTTACTGGAATAAAATGACTTGTCCCAAATAAAAGTGCCTTGACCCGGAATGCTATCTGAATTAGGCCAATCGTGAATTCACAGATTTGCACATTTCCATTGAGCCAATCTGTACTACAGCCATTTAAATTTTGTTCCTTGCAATACATTAAGCTAATCCATCCACTTTTTAAAAATAAATTTAAAGTGCCCAATTCTTTTTTTTCAATTGAGGGGCAATTTAGCATGGCCAATCCACCTAACTTGCACAACTTTTGGGTTATGGGGGTGAGACCCATGCAGACGTAGGGAGAATGTGCAAAATACGGACAGTGACCTGGAGCTGGGATCGAACCCGGATCCTCGATGACGTGAGGCAGCAGTGCTAACCACCATGCCGCCCTAATCTGTCCACTTTAAGAACATTCGGGCAGCAAGGTAGCACAAGTGGATAGGACTGTGGCTTCACAGCGTCAGGGTCCCAGGTTTGATTCCCCGCTGGGTCACTGTCTGTGCGGAGTCTGCACGTTCCCACATGTCTGCGTGGGTTTCCTCCGGGTGCTCCAGTTTCCTCCCACAGTCCAAAGACCTGCAGGTTAGGTGCATTGGCTATTATAAATTGTCCTTAGTGACCAAAAATGTTAGGAGGGGTTATTGGGTTACGGGGATAGGAAGTGAGGGCTTAAGTGGGTCGGTGCAGACTCGTTGGGCCAAATGGCCTCCTTCTGCACTGTATGTTCTATGTTCTAGTCAGAAAATGGATGTTCCTTGAGAGGTATCTGAATTATCTGTTGAATAGGTGGCTAAATGTTGCTTTTTGGAACTTGTTAAAAGCATGATGATTTTCAAATCATTACATAGGTAATGAGGAAAATTCCAACATATCAGAACACTGTATTTTGCTTCTAGAATGTCGATTAAAATAGAGGCCAAAAAACATTGTTTCATTTTGCTATCTGAGGAAAACATGGGCATGTGTTAGTTCAAAGTGCAGGTGGGCCTGGTGTTCCTAGGCCCCATCAGTTAGTCTTCGGAAATGGTAGTTTTTCAGACTGGTGGATGGTGGATAGTGATATTCCTCACTAGGGCCATTGCATCTTTTATATATTGGAATACAGAGCAAAATTTCAAAATTTCCTAATAATACCAAAGTTAAAGGTATGTCAGACAGTGAGAATTAAATAAATTGACTGCATCAGGACACAGTTAGGCCAGCAGAACGGGCAGACAAGTGGCATATGGAACTTAATACAGAGAAATATTTTGGCAGAAGTGGTGGGGAGAGACAATGTAGGCTTAATGGCACATTTTGAAATGCCCAAATTTTATGTGAAAATTGTGGCTCCGCCTCAATGACACCAGGAGCCGTGGGCACTATGGTTTTGCAGGAGTCCCCAACGATGATTGTCAGTGGAGCTGGATTAGCCATTGGGGTCTTCTGGTTTTCTGCCAGGGCTAGCCTGGCAGGCCCAGGCAAAGGGAGGGGGAGGGTGTGTGTGGAGGGGTGTGGGGGAGGGGGGGGGGGCGGTGTGATACCCGGTTCAGGATGGCAATGTGGGGAACACATGAGGAGAGCAGGGACCGTGAGGGGCCTCCCATTGGCAAAGTTGGATAAACAGGTTAACAGCTCCTCCCACTGTTAAAATGCATGTGGCCGTGGAAGGAGGCTCTCAAATGATCAATAATTGTGGTGGCAAGTGGCCCAATGATTGGTGGGCTGTTTGTGCCATCCCCGCCACTGGTAAAATACCAGTGGACACTGATAGGCGTTGGGCACAGCAGTGCCACAATGGACCTGATGTTACCGATCTCTTATCTGTCAGACTAATCATAAGTAGGCTGTAAAACTCCACAAGACAACTTGCATGGACAGAGTTTTTAAAAATAATTTAGACTACCCAATTCTTTATTACCAATTAAGGACAATTAAGCCTGGCCAATCTGCCTACACTGCACATCTTTGCGTTGTGGAGGTGAGACCCACTGGGACACGGGGAGAATATGCAAACTCCACACGGACAGTGACCCGGGATCGAACTCAGGTTCTTGGTACCGTGATGCAGCAGTGCTAACCACTGCGTGACTATGGTGCTCCTTGCACAGACAGAGTTAACTAAGGTTCATGTGCATACATCTTTGAATATGGTGGGAAAGATTGAAATAGTGCTTCGCAAAGTATATGAAATCTTGGACTAATTAGTCGAGGCATTGGGTTCAAAAGCAAACAAGTTATACTGAAAATTTATAAAGATTTGGTTACAATACAATTTGAGTACTGTGTCCAGTTTAAGTCAACACACTTTAGGACCAATGAGAAGATGCAGAATGGTTCCAGGGTTGAGAGATTTTAGCTCCATAGTTAGGTTCGAGAAGCTTAGATTGCCCTTGGAACAAAGGAGATTGAGGGGAGGTTGTATAGAGGTGTTCAATCATGTGACAGGTCTAGATAAGGTAGACAGGAAAAAACTTCCCATTAGCTGACGGCACAAGGGCTAGAGGACAGATTTCAAGTTTTGGGAAAGAGATGCAGGAAGGATATAGGGAACATTTATTTTACGTAGTGAGTGATAATAACCTGGAACTCACTGCCTTTGAGGATGGTGGAAGTGGGAATGATGAATGTTTACGAAATGCAATGGGATGGGCACTTGAGGATGTAAACATGGGCGATGGGGATTGAATGGGGGAGTGGGACTGCTTGGAGTGCTCTACAGAATAAACCGGCATGGAACTGTTGGTCCATATGTCCTCCTGTTCTGCAATGACACTAAGTTTGACTCTGACTCCGTTTGCCCTTTTCCTTCCTAAACTGTTGACTATTTTTATCACTTCTGACAATGAAAAGAGAAAGGAACTTTAAAGATTGAGCACAAAGACCTGTTCATTGGTGTATTTCTATTGATGCAGACTGATGAGAGACAAAATGTGATATAATAACATGGAAATAGTACTCCAATTTAACGAGAATTCACTTTGTGATATGTTGATCACAATTATTTTGATCTTGTATAACCTTAACCTTAAAACTCCAACATATTTAGATTGCTTTTAATGCTGCAGAAATAAATGAAAACAACGCATTATTTCCTCTATTATGTTAACTTTCAGTGAAACTGGCAGTCTGCAGTGCAGTCATTTTCATTTACTATTTCATGACAACTGACCGTGATGGAGCATTCTGTTACTTCCCACAATGTATCATGTGTCAAACCACACACACAGACTATTGAATTAATATAGATTAATATACTTTGCTTAATGTTGTGTGCGACATGGTTGTCCTTCAATTATCTACCAGTTACTTGTTAATCAGATACTTGAAGGATAGGGTTTTGTGCTCAGGAACATACACAATGTAAATCAATCAAATGTTCCTCATGAGGTTTAATATTTCCCTTTTGTGTTTGATTAGAATGAAAAAAATACTTCTTGGTCTCTGCAGTTTATATGTTAGAAAATGTAAATTATTAATATTAACGTGGCATATCTTTTGATATAATTATATTCATTGTGCAAATTACTGAATAAATACTGTACTCAGATGGTTAGGTGCACTCTGCAGTTTTATTCTTAAGGCTTTTCATTTCAGCATGCTGTAAGTTTTCTAGAATTGGGAATGTGAATAAGGGGGAGCAGATTTAGGACTGAGTTGAGGAGGAACTTCTTCACCCAAAGGGTTGTAAATCTGTGCAATTCCCTGCCCAGTGAAGCAGTTGAGGCTACCTCATTGGATGTTTTTAAGACAAAGATAGATACATTTTTCAACAGTAAAGGAATTAAGGGTTATGGTGAGCGGGTAAGTGGAGCTGAGTGGAGCACTGCCATTCAATAAGATCAGCCATGATCTTACTGAATGGCAGCGCAGGCCCGAGGGACCAGATGGCCTACACCTGCTCCTATTTCTTATGTTCTTCTGAATAATATTTGACTCTGTATATATATAGGGGAGTCACTGGTGTAGTGGTATTGTCACTGGACTAGTAATCCAGGGAACCAGGCTAATTATTTGGTGACCCGAGTTCGAATCCCACCACTGTAGATCGTGGAATTTAAACTCAACAAAATATCTGGAATTATAAGTCTAATGATGACCATGAAACCATTCTCGTAAAAATCCACCTGGTTCATTAATGTCCTTTAGGAAAGGGAACCTGCCATCACCTGCCATCCTTTCAAGCCTACATGCGACTTCAGACACACAGGAATGTGTTTTACTCTTAAAATGCCCTCTGAAATGGCCTAGCAAGCCTCTCAGTTGTATGGAACTGCCACAAAAACACAAAAAAGGACTGAAACCAGAAATACCACCCAGCATCGGGCTAACAGCACTAACCTATACCTCAGGGACTGCAGTGGTTCAAGAAGGCTGCTCACCACCACCTTCTGAAGGGCGATAAATGTTGGCCTAGCCAGCGACGCCCACATTCTGTAAATGAATAATCACTCTTATTAGCAAACAGTATGCACCATATTTATCAAATTCCAAGATGATTATTTCTGATGCCTAAATTAGCACAAGTGACTGTTTTTCAGCAATACTTCTCAATTAATTGGAATATGTCCCTTTAAATAGGCTTATGCCAATCAAAGAGTTAAAGTAATAAATAGTTGGTTTCTATAATATATCCTTATGATTTAAATTTATATTATGTGCAAAGCAATAGACTTGAATGAACTTTAAATTTACTGTAATAAACATGGTCCTTTAAGGCACATTTTCTGATATTTCATCTTATATTACTTATAAAAAATAATTTTAACTACTTAATTCTTAATTATAATAATAATTCTTAGGCCCCAAATCAGTAATCCTTATGTTATTACTATGTGCCATGTAATATAAGTCAAGCATGTCAGCTGTAGTCTCAGTGGTAGTGAAACCTGTTTAGAGCTACATTAACATCAGTGATAAATGATAAGTAAAGAAGGCAATTCAAGTAAACGCATATTGTAGAGGAAAGATGATGACAAAGAAAATAAAAACATACTTTTGGACATATGTCTAGTTTTGTGAATTTTTTTTTTAAAAATGTGCAATTTTGATGTTTTTCATATTTATAGTGCCAAGACTGTGGTTTGGTCAGTATATTTGTAAAGGGAACTTTACCCGTAAGATTCCGTTCACAGATGTATTTATATTTCTACAATTTGTTTCCCATGGCATTGTTGATGGGTACTGGGTAAAGGTGCAATACTAGATGTTATTCTGCATGGGTTGAAACAGAAGAAAGCTACGCCTGGGAATGGCTGCTGGGAGGGACAGATGGAGAGTGGCTGATCAAGAGAGATGAAAGCACATCTCGGAGCAGTCAGTTGTTTTTTTTCTATAAACTGAGAGGAGACTCATGCTTCCATCAGAGTCACAATTAAAAATACTATCAGCATTTGGAAGCAACACTCCTGGTGTGTGGAATGGTCAGGAAGAATGGCCCAATGACACAAAGTCACCCAAATAAGATAGTTTGCTATCTTTTTTTACAATCTCGCAATGAAAGAAGTCATCATCTGCTGGAGACTAAAGAAGAGATATCTAGTGTCATTTAACAGGAGGAAAAGGGAGCAGAAGAGAAAAGCCCGCAGGGCCTTACAACAGCTGGCAGACAAATTCAGAATGCCCTGATTGCAGCTCCTTCCACTCTCCATAACTACATCTTTCTCTCACCTGCCAATAAATATAAAACATCAGCAGACACTAATAACTCTCCACTTCAATCAGTGACACACAGTTCATCTTCTCTTATTACATCAGCCTCATAAAACTTAACAGTTTACACTCCACAAAATATAATTTATTTCCCAACACAGCAATATGTTTCTGTGCCTGGTTCCCGCTACCATTGGAAATCCCTTTCCAAAATTATGTACAAACCTATCTGGTCCTTACAGCCAATGTCCAGACTCCTCCATCATCAACCCTGGGTACGCCTGGCCTGACAGTGATGGCAGCTGTACCATGGTATACATTCAAGAGGGAATTGCCCGAGATGTCCTTAACATTGACCCTGGGTCCCATGAAGTCTCATAATATCGGGTTAAAATTGGGCAAGGAAATGTACATTGCTTACCACCGACCATGCAACAAACCCCCCCCCCCCCCCCACCCCCCCCCCCCCCACACCCCAACCTATGAATCAGTATTCCACTATGTTGAACACCACTTAGAAGAACTGAGGATGCCAAGGGAACAGAATATACTCCCATAGGGATATAATGTCCATCACCGTGTCTTGGTAATACCACTCCTGGCTAGCTGGCCGAGTCCTGAATAACATAACTATCAAACTGTCCCTGTGATAAGTGGTGAGGGGACCAACAGGATAAAATCATCTACTTTACCTTCCAATCATGAAACTACCTGTCACAGCTGCATTTGTCCACGTCAGTATTTGTAGGAGTGATCACCGTCTCATCCTTGTGGAGATATTTCCATATTTAGAACTGAGGATTCTGGTCATCGTGGTGTGGCACTACCAATGTATTAAATGGGATAGTGTTACAATTATGAGATTTATATGTTTTGTGACTGTGTCTTTAGATTTAGGCTAAAATGAAAAGGGCCCTGTGACCTGCGCTGAGGTCTGCCTGACAACAGGTCTGAGTAATGGGGCTGATAAAGATGAAAAGAATACCCAGATTGTCTTACTGGGGAAATAGGTGCAAGATATTCAAACTTGCAGACAATAGCAAAGCATTTGTGATTCCTGCGGACGTACTGCAAGTCTCTAAGTCCTAGGTAAGTATTAAGAATGTCAGATTATAAAAGGGCATATTTAAAATTTCTATTTGGTTCCAGGATAGAATTGGGGTCTAAAGAATAGCTGATCAGCACCTCTGTCTGGATACAAGGCCCATACGATTCGCATTACAACGGGAAATGGTGCAAAGGAAACAATGTACAGATTGGGGTTGCAGGCTTCCCTACAATATCACTGAATATCAGGGACAGGTTGGTTAGCTTGCTATGTTCTGCGAGAGAGAGAGAGAGAGAGAAAGAGAGAGAGAGAGAGAGAGAGAGAGAGAGAAAGAGAGAGAGAGACGCTCATAAAATTCAGGTGGTTGCCTTATAACCTCATACCTGCCTACTACCAACCTGTTTGAAATTGTATGGGGCTAGGGGATTGGCCAACACTGTTCCTGCCAGTATTTTACCCATGGAGGGGGAGGCAGATTGAATCCTCCTTCCACATGGTCAGATTTCACCCTTTACCCTCCTCCCTAGCTTCTCAAACGAATCCAGAATGTGGGCGAAACAGGTTGGAAAGTTTAAACTCATGGGGTATTACAATGATTCTGGAAGATATGCCTAGCTTTTGTGGGTGAACCTACACCGCATGGACAGCAGCAGTTCAAGAAGACCTCTAACCATGACGTTCTCAAGTGCAATTAGGGATAGGAAATAAATGCTCGAAATGCTCTCTCACCATGAAATAATTTTAAAAATAAAGTCTGGACTTCTCTGTGAGGCCTCTGTAACAAGGGTCAGTAGACTGTGCAGTATATGCTTCTCCTTGAGGAATTCCTGACATTCAGTAGACATGTTATCTCCACTAGGGGTTTGAAGTGCCTGCTTCAAGCTGTGGCACTACTGTTGATGTGAATACAGTCTGCCTCTGCCTGCTTACTGTCTTCTGCAAAGTAATAGGAGCAGAAGTAGGCCATTCAACCCTTCGAGCCTACCCCCCCATTCAAAAAGGATCATGGCTGGTCTGTTTGTGAACCGAGTTCTCCATTCCCATCTACTCCTGATAACTATTGATTCCTGCGCCTAACAAGAATCTATCTACCTCTGCTTTAAAAATGTTCAGTGACCCCTCTTCCACTGCCTTTTGAGGCAAAGAGATGCAAAGTCGCACAATCCTCTGAGACAAAAAGGTTCTCCTCATCTTTGTGGGGCAGACTGTGGGGTGGGAGGGGGTCCGACCCCGGGCCCGGGGGGGGGGGGGGGGGGGGGGCCTCTCTGGCTGACAGCCTCTTTTCTTCTGCGCCGGCCCCTGTAGTCCTGCGCATGCTGCGTCGGGGCGGCACATTGAAAGAAGCCACTGCACATGCGCGCGTTGGCGCCGGTGCCACTGCGCATGTGCACATTGGCGCTGGTGCCAGTGCGCATGCACGGATCCCGCGGTGCCCAGTTCACGCCGGGATCAGCAGCTGGAGCGGCGTGAACCACTCCAGTGCCGTGCTGGCCAGAATTGCTGATCCTGTGGCCATGTTGACGCCGTCAAGAAACGCAATGGCATTTCTGACGGCGTCAACACTTAGCCTCAGGATCACAAAATCCCGGATATAATATTACATGAATTGGAAAAGGGGAATCAATTCATTGGGGAGGTGGTATCTTCTGATCCACCTAACCTATTTATTTTCAGCAATGCCCAAAGACCAGTGTTTCAACACAATGTGACATTTACCTGGGTATGACACCAGAGATCTGTCTTTGCCACCTCTGTGTCATCTCTGTGTCACTGCAGAGGTAGTGACTGAGCTAGACCATCTGTTTTACCATGATATAGAGGCAACATCTATGATTTGAATGACTCTTCACATAACTGTCAAGGTTACAACTGCATTAAACGTCTGTGCCACAGGAACCTTCCAGGTCACCACAGAAGACGTCTGCCAGATAAACTAATCTGCAGTCATATATATCTGCATATAACAAAGGACTGCTGCCATGTTTAGCAGAGGAAACATCTTTATCACTTTCCCACAGAACTGCTTGTTTGACATCAAGTCCTGGACAGATCATAATTTCCCAGAACTCAACACTAGGAAAAACAAAGACATCAGGCAGCACTTTTCCAGGTCACTGGAAGCAGTTCCTTGGACAAGCAGGGTGGGAAAGTCCGGGAAATTGACATTGGGTCAGGATCCAGACACAACCCCACCCTCTTCAAGCTTTATTTGGGGAAGATTGAAGGAGGGCAGGAAACTCCCTCGAATGTGTCATGTAAATAATTAAGAAGTGCTTGAGGCTGTTAAGGAGCCTAATATGGGATTCCCATGGATGGATGGTCACACACAGGGTGGCTCCTGCTAGAAAGGTATCGGTTTTGGCCCTTTTCACCCGTGAGTTGGGTAAATCCGGTGAAAAAGTTGAGTGGAGAGTGCAGAAGAAGCAGTTTTCCCCTGGCTGGGTATGTTTACGGGCTTTCAGACCAGGCTGAAAACAGTGACGGACCTGGCGAAAGAGTTGGAGGAGACTCATGACGCAGTTCCAAATACGAAGATGGTGGAGGGGGAAGGTTCAGCAGTGGTGGTAAGGCAGCATATGGAGCAATTGATGGGCTTCATTACAGAGAAGTGTTGACAGCAAAGGAATGATATGCAGAGCGACTGTTTGAAGGTAATTGAGGGGGTAGTGGCATCTCTTCGCAGGACCCTGGAGCGGGTTGTGAAAATGCCTCAAAATAAAGGGGACAACTATCAGGGAGGTGAAGAAGGTGGTGTCTGACCACAGTGACTGCATTGTGCCTTTGGAGGTGGAGGTGGCGATGTGGGGAATCTTTGCAAGTCACTGCGGATGAAGGTGGAGGACTAGGAGAATAGGTCCAGGAGGCAACATATGCCAATTGTGGGCCTGCCGAAGGTAGTGAAGTGAATGGCACAAACTATTTTGCGAGGATGTTGGTCAGTTTGGTGGAAGAGAAGGTGTTGGACAATGCCCCAGAGGTGGATGGGGCCTATATTTCCTCGAGGCAGAAGCTGAGAGTGGGGGAGTCACAGTAATTGTGTGGATGCACAGGTTTCTGGACAAGGAGAAGATCCTGAGGTGGGCCAAGGCAAAATGGATCTGTGAATGGGAGAGAAATTGAGTCTGGATTTATGAGGACATTGGAGCAGAATTAGCCAGGATACTAGTGGGGTTCAACAAGGTCAAGGTAGTGCTGTACCGGCGATAGATTCGAGTTGGGGTGTTGTACCTGACCAAAATTTGGGTAACCTATGATGGCCGGGAATATTACTTTGTGACGCCGGAGGAGGTGAATGACTTTATTAGGGATCATAAGCTGGGGGAGAGTTGAATGGTGACTTAGGAGGGAGGATTTGCGTCCGCGAAAGTTGGGTTTTTGTTATTGTTCTTGTTTGCCGATGTGGGGGGAAGTTAAGAAGTTGTAAATTTGTAAGAGGGCGATTGCTCCCCCCAACCTACTTTTCTCGGGAGCTCTTTTGTGTTTTTTGAAGTTTTGTTTTTGTAAGCTGCTTCCACTAGAGAGAAGATATTCAGTGGAAGGCAGCTGTGAAGTCTGTTTTTGTTTTTGTTTTTGGGGCTTTCTAGTATTGTACGGGGGGCGGTGGATGGGGAGTACTGGCAGGAGTCACCACACTAGCGAGCAATGCTAGTGAACAGGAGTTTAGTGGGAGGGACGCTGTGAAGGTTGGCCAGTGTTGGGTGAGGAGGTGAGGAGATGGGGGAGGGGACGGGGGATTGGGGAATAATGTAACGCGCAAGTATGGACGATGAATGTGGTCATGGGTGGAGCAGGGGGCCATTTCAGATGGGCCCAGTTTAGAGTGGGAATGGGTGAGGTGGAGCGTAAGGGTGGTGATGGCGAACACTCGAGGCGGGGTGGCGGGTGGAGGCATAAGCCGCTGGTAAGAGTTTTTCACGGGCTGAATGGGCCGGCCAAGAGGTCCCGGGTGTTCACGCACTTGAAGAGCCTGAGGGTGGAAGTGATTTTTATTGCAGGCGACGCATCTCCGGGTCAAAGGTCAGATGAGTTTGAGGAAGAGATGGGTGGGACAAGTGATTCACTCAGGGTTTGATTCGAAGTCAAGGGGGTTGGCCAATTTGCTGATCAAAGGAACAAGGTTTTCCGGGGGGGCCAGGGAGGTGCGGGACCCGGGGGAGAGGTGGGGGGGGGGGGGGGGGGGTGTTATATGTGATAGTGAGTAGGGTGTTAGAGAGGTCACGTGGTGTTGTTAAAAGTGTATTTTTTTTAAAATTCCAATTAAGGAGCAATTTAGCGTGGCCAATCACCTATCCTGCACTTCTTTGGATTGTGGGGGTGAGACCTACGCTGACATGGGGAGAATGTGCAAACTCCACACGGTCAGTGACAATGATCCCCACCCACAAAACTCTGCTTCTCGTCACGTTATCTGACCTCTTCTCTTGCAGGGTTAGAAAACAGAGGTGTGAGGGCCCATAATGGAGAGGAGGGAAGGAAACCATTTGTGGAGGGTGACTGTGAGGAATGGGTGCAAGTGGGCAATAGGCTGGGGGTGAGTTGTAAATGTTGGCTGTTGAGATGGGTACATGAAGTGCCTGGAGAGAGAAATAAGTGGAGCTGCAAGATGTGTTGACTGAAGCGAGCTGTGTAGAAGAATATTGCAGGGTTAGGAGAATGTCAGGGATAGATTCTGAAAGCATTATTCTGCTTACCTGTCATGCACTCCCAAGGTCCTGGATCATCTTGCTGCACTCTGTGCATGTTGGAGGGTCACACTCCTGCTGTTTACTGTCTCAACTACTTTAATCCATGCTTGCTTGGTTATAGAGGTTATCCTCTTTCTCTCTCCCTTGGGAGAATTCAGCTTGTTTCATCACCTCAGTTAGACCTCCAGATAAGATGGAGACCCAATCGGTCTCTTCTCGATTCCTGTGGTTGCTGTTCAATAATCAAATCAAATATGATTAGTGCTTCAAAAATCGAAGTGCTGACTTGCTTTTCTGACCATACTGTGGTCTCCATTCATCAGAAATCCTTCCTTTAACATATCAGTCCATCCTCTTTCCCTAATGGTACTGGCAGCCCCGAGGTGAGATGACAATGGGTTTGATCTGGTAAAGCGTAATTGCTGGGCGTAGAATTAAATTTTCAGAACTGAAAATGGTCCCTCAATTTTTACAGGAACAAGGGTGCTAACACTTCTCCTGTCATCTTCAGTCTGGAGGTATTTGGACTAATGTCCAGGAATAAATGTATCGACAAAAAGGACAATCACAAAGTTAGAATACAAACTAACCATATTTATTGAACAATAGTGATTCATACTTAATATTTCACCAGTCGAAGCAAAGCATGGTACAAAAGCTCTATGCACGTTGGTCTGCCTTTCCCATGGATCTCCTGACTTCTGGGAACTTCTCTTCTTGGTCTCTTGACTTACGACATCCTTCAAGATTTTAGCTTTGTCATCTTAACTCTAGTTCTTTGTGGCTTTAAAACTTCAACTCCAGTGGACAATTTATCAATCATAATTTCTCAGTCCACTTTAACTGCTGAAGATCCATACTTCACAGCTGCCTTCTGCTGAATGTCTTCTCTCTAGTGAAAGCAGCTTCCTAACAAAGACTGTAAGCGGGATTCTCGGTCACTCCAGACCCATTTTCTGGCACAGCATTCCGCCTCCGGCAGTGGGATCCCCGTCCCAGCATCTCGCCAATGGGATATCCGATTGTGGCCACCCCAATGCCATCGGGAAATCTGTGGGTGTGAGTGCGCTGCCGGCAAAGCGAAGGATCCCATCAACAGAGAATCCCGCCCTGGAGCTTTCCCAAAATGATTCTCTCAAGCTAGCCTTTAACTTACCGAACCACTAATCTCTAATACTGGATTCTTGCAGCAACCCCCAGCCCTGTGACAATTACTTTAGTCACTAAATGTAATACTGGGTTCTTACTGCAACCAGACAACCAGTGTGACAAATACTTGTCAACTGACAATGTCCTACACAAATACTAACTTCATAGCAAGTGCCCACTTCTAACTCTCTCTCAACTGACCCCAGCAAGTATCCTGTAACAAATGCTTGGCGAGTGCATAGTGCTCAGTGAGTCACTTCTATTTTCAGAACCTTTTGCAGGTAGCCTTGCAACATTTATGTATGTGCACCTGTGCCAACACAAATAATGAGGTCCAACCCTATATTTGTAATTCTTCACTAATGGAAAGAGCATTCCTGGCTTTTCCACAACAATTTAATCTTAACTTCTATTGCTTAATTGGAGATCTTCAGAACATCTCGTCCTCAGACCACCTTGCTGCCAAATTAGCACTGCAGCTTTGGTTTCTGTTTACTGCGAAGCTAGACATGCTGGAGTCCAAATGTGCCTGAACTCCAGTTCACTCCACATGTTCTTTATTAAAGCTGTTTGGTACTGAGAGATGTCAACTTTAAGACTTTCTTCACAACATACCCTAAATTCACGAGTCATCCCAACAATACATACAAATTAAGCTTCTCATCATTAAGCTTATGAAGAGTACAGTTTGATAAGTTAAGCCTTATTAATTACACAAATTTGCCAATGATATGAAGTGTAATAGGTCTGTGTCACAAACCTGACACCTTAGTACTAATTTGATGCTTTGCATAATTTGATGCCAGATGCATATAGTCTATATTTTTGACATTTTGTTTGGCCCTGAGCTGAGCTTGAAGTAATATGTACTATCATTTGCCAAATTTGCTTATTTCCTTATTGCTTATGCCTGCCTCCACTCAAACCATTATCCATATCTTTGGCTCCTAAGACTCAACTACTTTAATATCACTTCCTGATGGCCTCCAATTCCATATCCTCAATAAACTTAATCTGATCCAAAACTGTGCTCTGCATCAATCCCCACTTGACCATCACCCTGTTCTTGATAACTTCCTCTGCCTGTCCAACCCCCAACAAATGAATTTCCAAATCTCCATCCTTATCTATAAATCCCTCAGTGACAATCTTACCTCTGCAATGTTCTCCAGCCCTAGATTGCCTCCCCCCTCTATTCCTCTGAGTTCACCTCTATTTGCATGCCAAAGATGCAGAGCCTTCCGCCACCTAAGTCCTACTATCTGGAAATCCTCAAATCTAACGGGCGGGATTCTCCGTTCCTGAGACTAAGTGTTGATGCCGGCGCAGGATTCGTAGACTTTCATGACAGCAAAACTGTACCGATTCAGCGACTGTGGAGGGGTTAGCACCAGCACCACGTGGAACACAGTCGATTCTAATGAGAAACGGTGCGGGATTTAACCAGGTTCGTGACTGACACTCAGGAGGCTGCCAAGTTACAGCCACTTTACAATCCCCACACACAGTCTTCCCAGCCAATGAGATGGCACTGGTTGTGATGGCGTGCGCCCATACAGCTGATGGGTCAGCTGGGGCCAGAGGACACCTAGGGGGGTGGCCTGGGGGGACACCTATATGACCCGTGGTCCGAAGTTCACAGTGGGCTATCGGTGGCGTGCGGTAATGCTTTCCAGCTGCGGTAATGGTGCTTCCTGCCCATCCACCCCGACCCCACAGCCCACCCCCGTCCCTAGCAGAAGCCCCCTGGCCAGCGGCACAGCTGTCAGCAAATTATGGTGATGTGGACACTTTTGTACCCCCGCTCTCTCCCTCAGCAGTCATGATGCCGGTTTCACGATTTTTAAAAGCACAAGTGAACTACACCATCTGGAACTCGGCCCACCAGAGCTGGAGAATCGCGGAGGTCCCGGAGAATACCGGGTCAGGCCCGCTAATTATAAGCAAATCCGTCAAGGTGATGCAGAATTGCGACTTGGTGTCAAATCGGCGGCCATCGGGATTTTGGTATCGGAAGCTATTCTCCGCCCAATCGCGTATCGCGATTTCAGCGTCAGCCAACGGAGAAACTCGCTCAACATCTCTTCAATGCTCCACCAGCCCCTTCTTATTTACACATATCTCTTCAACCAACCTACGATTGCTCCTCCAACTCTCTCCATTTCTGGTTTGGTATCCATTTTCTTCCACAAACCTTGGGGCTCTTCCTTACCTTAAAGCCACTGTATAAATGCAAGTTGTTGCTATAAACCATTATTTAGGGAGTATCTGGGGATGCTTTCATTGTGGAGTGCTCTAGCATGCGTGTATAAGTTGAAAGTGCTGACAGAATGATTGAATGGGTATTGAGAGGCCAGGGCCCTCCCTTTGCATTCATACTTGATGACAGCAGCAGGGAAAAACATCCAGTCCCAAGCCACCAGTGAGCTACCATCTAATACACCATAAGTCACGCAATTATTCTGTTTCTACAACCACAGGTAGGGTGCTGCTCTACAATCCAATCAAACATTGCTATTGCCTGCTGCATGCTGCACAATTTTGATATCCAGCAAGCTGCTTGATGATGAGGGAAGTCATGAAGCTGCAGGCTAATAAGAGGAAGAGGAGAAAGAAAGGGGCAACTTAGCTCAAGCTAATGTCAAGAAGGTAGGTTGTTAAATAATTCTGCGCTACGCAGGTGAGGCCAATAATGCGTACATGCAATTGAACTATTTCTCTGCAAACCTGTATGTTGTGCCTCTGAAGGACATGCTGCACATTCCCTCCACCTTTCTGCCAACATTTGTCCCATTTTATGAGTCTACTGAATACACACTCTCATACAGCAACAGCTGCTGGTTTCCCCTGCCCTGTTTAGGATTGTTGATCAGGTTTAACGGAGAACCAGAAGAGATAGCTGTGGGAGCCTTCACTTATAATATTTCAGAAAAACAATCATCCCAAATTTCCTCCTGTTCAATGAACAGTGTATGATGCAAGTGTTTGTGTGAGAGAGTCTGTATTTTCATTTCTCCTGTGGCAAGGTACAGATCATGGGCTGTATTCTCCGCTATCGGGATTCTCCGTTGCGCCCTCAGCCCGGGAATTTCCCAACGGCGTGGGGATGCTCACAATGGGAAACCCCATTGGCCGGCTGGCAAGATGGAGAATCCCGGGGGCACGGACGCAGAATCCCACCTTCTGTGTCTTTTTCATAAACTTTCTTAAATTTTATTGAATCTGTCTTTCTAAGTATTCCCGTGTTGGGAGGAGAACATTAAAAAAATATATTTTACCAATTAAAGGGCAATTTGGTGTGGCCAATTCAACTACCCTGCACATCTTTGGGTTGTGAGGGTGAGACCCACGCAGATACAGGGAGAATGTGCAATCCCCCACACAGACAGTGACCCGGGGCCAGGATCGAACCCACGTCCTCCGTGCCGTGAAGCAGTAGTGTTAACCACTGTGCCACCCGCCACCCAATGGGGAGGAGAACATGAAGTGTTGGAGTCCGTGTCAATGGCTACCTTTAGAGGTAGAGGTGGTCCGGTACCTCCTTAAATTGGGTCAGCACGAGCACCATGGACATTGCTATGATGACTGCTTTCACTGCTTGCTTTCTTATCAAGAGTCACTTGCGTGTGACAAGTGGTGAACTTGATATGCCTTTCCCCTAGGAGGAATATCCTTCATTCATGCCAGTCTCTTGCATCTCGATGTTTCCTCATCCCTGAGAGCTGAGAAGAAGCAGATTCATAGACTGTTGTTGAAACACTGCAGCATGGGGCTGGTTTAGCTCACTCGGCTAAATCGCTGGCTTTTAAAGCAGACCAAGCAGGCCAGCAGCATGGTTCGATTCCCGTACCAGCCTCCCCGGACAGGTGCCGGAATGTGGCGACTAGGGGCTTTTCACAGTAACTTCACTGAAGGTTCGATTCCCGGCTGGGTCACTGTCTGCGTGGAGTCTGCACGTCCTCCCCCTGTGTGCGTGGGTTTCCTCCGGGTGCTCCGGTTTCCTCCCACAATCCAAAGATGTGCGGGTTAGGTGGATTGGCCATGCTAAATTGCCCGTAGTGTCCTAATAAAAGTAAGGTTAAGGGGAGGGTTGTTGGGTTACGGGTATAGGGTGGATATGTGGGTTTGAGTAGGGTGATCATGGCTCGGCACAACATTGAGGGCTGAAGGGCCTGTTCTGTGCTGTACTGTTCTATGTTCTATGTTCTACTCGTGACAATAAGCGATTTTCATTTCATTTCATGGCTGACTTTTTCTGATTCTCCAGAATAAATAAATTCAGACCAAACACACTGCTGTGGATTAGAGTCAAACGCATGTAGAACCCAAGTCAGAGCATTTGTTATAAAGCTCCTCCACCTGGTCTTAAAATGTTTGCTAAGAGAGGTTTTGCTCAGGAGGCACAGGAATGATCATACTCCCTTTATCCATGATTTCCCCAGCAGATGCGGGGATACTTCCAAGTTGTGCAACCTGCTATGTACACTCTCCAGTGACTGCATGAACTATTCATGGTGAATTGCACAATTGCATTTCCAGTCAAATACAATGAGTTCCAAAGCCTTGGGACGAACAGCTAAAGGATGGTCTTGAGCATGTTGCCCAGTTAGTAGAGTGCTGACCCTCTAATACTACTCCCTGCACTTGTTCCTCTTGTTTCTGCTCTGTGTTCCACTATTTGCTCCTTCCGATACCTCACTAACTAACCCCACAAAGTAGATGTATTTGTCCTGCTTGCCAGTACCAGAGTGGGTGACATAACACACTGTGAGGTACTCGATTATGGTCAGACATCTGTCTTTGTCACCTCCTCTTGTAGTCATCTAGAAATAAAAGAAGAACTTTAAAATAAAAGAATAAAAGAAGGGCAGCACGGTAGATCAAGTGGCTAGCAGTGTGGCTTCACAGCGCTAGGGTCCCAGGTTCGATTCCCTGCTGGGTCACAGTCTGTATGGAGTCTGCATGTTCTTCCCGTGTCTGTGTAGGTTTCCTCCAGATGCTCCCGTTTCCACCCACAGTCCAAAGACGTGCAGGTTAGGTGGATTGGCCATGCTAAATTGCCCTTAATGTCCAAAAAGGTTAGGAGGGGTTATTGGGTTACGGGGGTAGGGTGGAAGTGAGGGCTTAAGTGAGTCGGTAAAAACTCGATGGGCCGAGTGGCCTCCTTCTGCACTGTATGTTCTATGTTCTAACTTAACTTAGAAGATACCGCTTGAAGCAGAGTTTACACGGGAAAGCACTTTAGCATGTTATTCTGCACTGCTTTAGTACAGCCTACGTGTAAGGGAAGAAATACATGATTAAACAAATGGAGAATGAAGACCAGAGCATGATGTTAGTTATAAGATTGGGGTCTGTCTGTAAGATTTGCTCCTCCACCAGCTCTGTAGCTTCTGTGCTCAGAATCTTTAGGACTCTTTTCTTGGAAGGAATCAATGACATTCATAGAATTTTTTTTCATAGAATCTACAGTGCAGAAGGAGGCCATTCGGCCCATCAAGTCTGCACCCGGCTCCTGGAAAGAGCACCCTACCCAAGGTTAACACTTCCACCCTATCCCCATAACCCAGTAACCCCACCCAACACTAAGGGCAATTTTGGACACTAAGGGCAATTTATCATGGCCAATCCACCTAACCTGCACATCAGCCCATCAAATCTGCAAACCTGCCTTATCCCTGTAACCCCATCCCTGTTTAACCTGCACATCTTGAAAATGAAAATCGCTTATTGTCACGAGTAGGCTTCAATTAAGTTACTGTGAAAAGCCCCTAGTCGCCACATTCCGGCGCCTGTCCAGGGAGGCTGGTACGGGAATTGAACTGTGCTGCTGGCCTGCTTGGTCTGCTTTAAAAGCCAGCGATTTAGCCCAGTGAGCTAAACCAGCCCCTGACACTAAGTGGCAATTTAGCATGGTCAATCCACTAACCTCCACATCTTTGGCCTCTGGGAGGAAACTGGAGCACCCGGAGGAAACAGACAGAGACATGGGGAGAACGTAGAAACTCCACACACACAGTCTCCCAAGGCTGGAATTGAACCTGGGTCCCTGGCTCTGTGAGGCAGCAATGTTAACCACTGTGCCTCCATGCCGACAAGTCCTAGAAAAATCCTGCAGTCTGTATGATGGGCAATCAGTTCACCACCGTCTGTTTTACGCTCAAGATGAAGATGCGTTTTACCTTAATGAAACGTGGTGCCATCCAAATTCATTGTGAGAACGTGTTTCAAATTTAGGTTAAGTGAAATCCTATCTGCTGGTATCTATGCACAATGTTGAAAGATGAATCCCTAAATTTAATTCCCTGTCCTTGTCCCACATTAAATATGTTGTGAAGTTCATGATAAGCACAAGTACAGCTGTTACAAATAATTGAACAGAATAACCAAAAGCAATGGCATAAAAACATGATGGAGGTTCATTTTCTGAAGAAGAGTTTTATGCCAGGGGGCTGACAATGGGGTAAGTGCAGGGCAAAGGGATTTCCATGTTCCTGTTAAGAAACCAGGTGCTTAATCTTCCACGTGGTCAATCTGCACTGTGTTTTACTGCTCGTTTTAAAATCAGCGACACATTTCTTTCTCATACTCACACACAATCAGGGCAAGGGTGTCAGCTAGGTGTGGTTGAAACAATTACTTTTATTCAGTTGCATAGATAATTTCATTAAAACCAGGCCAATGCTGCAAGCTAGAATATCAGATTGGCAGGCTATCAAGTTCAGTGAAAGCAATTCCTCAAGAAACCAAAACTGAAGATGTAAAAGAATTAATTGATCTGATCATCTTGTGTAAATGATGTTGACTTTTTCATCTGAGTTTTTAAATTTTAAAAACAAGTTTAAAAACTAATATTTTGTTTTTTCATTCCTATGATTAGAGTTGCAATTTATATTCCTTTTCAAAGAGGGACTAGCTACAGTAGCATGTTACTGAGAATTCTAATGCGCAGAAGGTCCCACTGATTTAGTGTCTGATTTTACTGTGAAGACAATATTTTGAATTAATCTACATTTTACTTAATATCTTTGGAATAGCACTTGGTGTCACCAAAATGTTCAACATAAATAAACGTATTTACTTCAATATTTTAATTATCATTTATCAAATCTGGAAAATAGTGATAGGATTTCCAGAATGTTATGTGCTTATATTAACCCTTTTCCTCCTGTATTCCTTTAATTCGTTGCAAGATTAATGAAAGAAATATAGCTTTTCTAATCACTGAAAACATCTCAGATTACAAGTGGATGAGCTGCTTTAAGCAGAATTTTAACACAACGGATCTGCATACAGTGGGATGGCCAGTGTCAGGTCAGAAACCCATTTGTAATTAAAGCAACCTTTGTCGTAAATGTTTAATTCAGCCTCGGTATTGAATCATAGAATCCATACAGTGCACAAGGAGGCAATTTGGCCCTTTGAGTCTGCACCGAACCTTTGAAAGAGCACCTCATCACCGCAACCCTACCCAAACTTTTATATACTAAGGGGCAATTTAGCATGGCTAATCCACCTAACCTGCACATCTTCAGACTTCTGAAGAAAGATCCTTGACCCGAAATGTTGACTTTGTTTCCCTCTCCACAGATGCTCCCCGATTCAGAGTATTTACAACATTTCTGTTTTTATTTCCAGCATCGGGCAGCATTTTGCTTGGTTAAGGTGATCAGAAAAGTTCTCAGTACTCCAGGTGCAATCTGACCAATATCCTGTACAGTTGTTATAAATAATTGATTGGAATAACCAAGAGCAAAAGCATAGAAGTAGGTGTGGTTGGAAGAGGTCCAGGAAGTGAGCATCAGGATGATGGGGCAGCATAGTGGTTAGCACAGTTGCTTCACAGCTCCAGGGTCCCCATTTCGATTCCCGGCTTGGGTCACTGTCTGCGCGAAGTTTGCACTTTCTTCCCGTTTCTGAGTGGGTTTTCTCCGGGTGCTCCGGTTTCCTCCCACAGTCCAAAAATTTGCAGGTTAGGTGGATTGGCCATGCCAAATTTTCTTTGGTGTCCAAAAGGTTTGGGTGGAGTTCCTGGGTTACAGGGGTAGGTTGGAGGTGTGGGCTTAAGTAGGGTGCTCTTTCCAAGGGCCGGTGCAGACTCGATGGGCTGAATGACCACCTTCTGCACTGTAAATTCTATGATTCTCAAAGATGGCGTCTCGCACGTGGATTCAGTGGCCCAAGAAATCCAGGGATCTCACGAGGGCAAGGAAATTAGATGGCACAATAGTTTCAGGAGCCAAGCCCCATATTCTAACTTTCCCAATATTCTCCTGCAAAGATTGCACCTTACAACTTCACTCATTCCTCTCCCTGGCAGGCACCTCGCATCCCAGCTGAACAACCAGCACTTACACTAACCCTTCCCTTCTCTCCACCAGCCGGCCGTTTTGCACACTTATACTCTGTTCCATAACGTTCTGAGCAAGAGAGGAGACGGCACAACTCTAGGGAGACAGAGGGTGGAATCTTATAAAAAAATTTCAAAGTGCCAGTTCCAGTGAGAAAAACAGTGTGCAGCGGGATTTCTCGTAGAATTTGGAGCCTCTTAAAGAAAAACTTTTTTTCCGCACATGAATCACGCCATGCTTTTGGCGGCCTCCTGCCAATTCGGTCACCCCAGGAAAACTTAATTACTGCAATCACTGGTGAGCTCCATTTAAGTGCCACCCCAACACTTGTTCCACAGATCCATTCAAGGGGATGGCTGCCAGGAAGCCAGCACCACGTTTCTCTGAAGGAGCCCTAACCAGATACCTGAATGGTGTGCAGCAGAGGCAGGATGTCCTGTACCCATACTCCAAGAAATGGCCCACCAGCAAGATATCCATCCCCACCTGGGAGGGCATTGCAATTTTAGTTAGTGCCAGCTCCATGCAGAAGAGGACGGGGCAACAGTATGGCGGCATGGTAGCACAGTGTTAGCACTGTTGCTTCACAGCTCAAGGGTCCAAGTTTGATCCTGTGGTGCTCATTGGGCATAGAAGGCCTTGATAATGCCCGTGGACACCGCTTGGCCCTTCTACAGAGATACATGGCTGCGAATGTAGCTGTGGAACAGGGACAGACAGTTGGGTTGGACGACCCCCTTGGATGACCCCCTTGCATGGACCTAAGAATGGCGGGTTTGACCAAGCCCAGGAGCAGGTTCATGAGGAGGCCCTCCTCCCTCCCTGACCCTCTCAAAAACAGGTGCCCATGGAGCTGGGGACTTCAATAAATGGCAGTGAACTTTAGTTCTGCAAATTTAATTGGCACCTGTCAACAAAGGTTGAAATTGCACATCAAGCAATTGAATGTTTCTTGTGACAGATGAGGTACAGCTGATGTGAGTGAAGCCTGCAATTAGCATGACAAGCACATATCCAGAGGGAACCCTCATTCTCCCATTTCACAGCCCTACTCTCTTATTCTTGCGAGACAAATTTCCTGGACAAGTGGAATTGATTTTCAATAGAGATTGACCCATTGGTCCTCAGAGTTTCCAGAGTGTGAAATTCTATTCACAATTAAGTTGTGCTTACCCAAATGATAGTGATTTATTCCTCATGATGCAGGGATGCAACCCATCAACCACGCCCACATGCTCTGTTGTTGCTCCAGACTCATTGGATACTGGACAGCCTTCTTCGAGGCAATGTCCAAAGTGGTGGGGATGAGGGTGGAGCCATGCCCAAAGGTGGCGGTCTTTGGGGTGTCAGAACAGCCAGATCTCTTCATTGGGAGGAGGGCCAACACCCTTGCCTTTGCCTCCCTGATCGCTCACCATGGAATCCTGCTCAGCTGGCGGTCAGCAGCACCACCCAAAGCTGCAGACTGGCTGTTCGACCTATCGGGATTTCTCCAAATGGAGAAAATCAAATCTGTCATCCTTGGGTGAGGAGAAGGCTTCCACAGAACATGGGAGCCATTCACCCTGCTTTTCCAGACCTGTTGGTTTGTGGCCAGCAACTAGGTAGCCAGGGATAAAGAGAAAGTAGCCAAACCACAAAAGCAGACGGGAGAGAGGAAGGGCCCATGGAAACAAGAAAGCAAACCCGAACCCAGTGGGAGAGCCGGGGCAGCAGTGGCGAAAGTGCAGCTCAAGCCGAGTGTAGTCCAAGAGTGGTGAAGTAACAGCCTGTCACCTTCACCGAACTGGCACTCCCCACTGTGTTCTCTCCTCTTGCTTACCCTGGCAAGTTCACGAGAACTCAGGAAACCCATGTGCTGGCTGTTGAAACCAGAATTCTGTGTTAAATCATGAGTTAATTGGGAATTTAAATATAGGAATGACTTACCCAACAGCTCCAAAGAGTTCCCTGCTCACCTGCCACTTCTTACAGATTTAACTGCCCGCACCTGAACTTAACCACACCCACCACACATGACTCCCACCCCCGCAAGCTGCAGCAGTTCAAATTCTGCCCTTTACTTCTTTTATAGATATGCATCATTAAATTAAATGGACCAGTAACTTCATGCAGTGGTTGGCTGATACAGGCTGCTGGTGAGTCGTTGCTATGGCGACTTTCTCTTCACGGTTTTCCTCTGCCTATGTCTGCAGGTATAGCAGACAGATTTGACTACATTTTGAATCCCACAGCATCTTACCTGACACCTCCCTTGGTTGCTGACTCCCTGGTCTTCCTTTGGGAGGCTGTCTCCCTGCAGTTAAACTGTCTCCCGTCCCCTGTGGGCAACTGGGGAAAATAGGCCTTTAGGTGGTTTTCAGCTGAGTAGACTTATCACCAGGACCCCCCCCCCCCCCCCCCCCCCCCCCCCTCCATTCCCCAAACTCCACCTCATTACATCCAACAATCCTGCCTCTTGGAAATTGATGTTTGGGGTTGGAGGGTGAAGAGCAGGAAAACAGATATTTATGGGGCAGGAGAAACTAGAGGGGAGGGATATCAATGGCGCAGGTATTTGAGGCATGAGGCAAGGGATGGTTAAAAATACATCAAAGATAGAAGGGAAGAGATATCAAATAGCAGGGATCAAAGTCAGTGGGAGGGTAAGAAATGAGAAGGGTGGATCGGAGGCATTGACCAGGGGCAAAAACAATCATAAATCTTAATATTTTTCCAAATGAATGAGTTCTCAGTTCAAACGCTTGTTACTGAGTATCCTGGGGCTGCGTACACCAGAACCCCTAGATGAAGATGTAACAGGAGATTGCATATGAAAATTGGGATTTAATTAGTTGAAATCTTTTTTGAAAGCACTAAAGGTTTGTACTTATTTTGGTATGTAAAACTTGTTGAATACTGCTTGAAGCACATGTGCTCAAATAAATTAGCATTACATTTCGAACAGACTATTTTGATTTCTATTTTGATCAGTTTTACTTACGTCTTATTTTCTTTATCCATCCTCGTGGCACGTTAGTTGTTGAATAAGATGATGATTGGTTGATTTGCTTTGAGACCTCTTCCAAAGCTGCCCTTCAGAAGCTACTCCGAGCAATCATCAGACTTGATTAGATTGCTGATTCTCTCCACATTCTTTGAAGAAGTTCCATAACATAATAGCTTGTGAGGATACCACCTCAGTTGATTGCATCGGGAGAAAATTATTTCAAATTTTTTATTTTTTATTTGTTACACTGTAACCTCCGCAGTCTGGAAACCTATTGTTCGGAAACACCAGCTGTCCAGGGGTTTTGCGAGCAGACCTGGCATAATTTTCAGTGCACAACTTTAGGAGTGGGAACATGGAAGATACATTGCGGGATTCTCTGTCGGTGGGATATTCCACTTATCCGGCAACGCACCCTCGCCCGCAGGTTTCCTGACAGTATGAGATGGCCGCAATGGAAAACGCCATTGGCCGGCTGCGGGAATGGAGAATCACGCTGCCGGCGAGGGCACGCCAGAAAGGAAAACAGGGCTGGCGGGACGGAGAATCCTGCCCACAGTATTTGGATAGGTATCTATCACTTTTCTATCACCAATTTATTCTTCAACTAAATATTTACACCTGCGGTGTTTTCAGGTTCACACACTTGTGGTTCGCCATTTTAATGTCATTCTATAATCCAGAAATTTCTGGAGTACAATGGGGATCGCAAGTATTTCCAGACTGGAGAGGTTACGGAGTAATATTGGCCATGCAATAATACTGTTAATTAAAGACAAAGTTAAAATAATCACTTTTTTTTTTACTAAGAATGTCAGAGTGCCCAATAAGTGTGGTATTGCTGTTTTAATATACATTTATGACACATAGACATGTTCAATAATTCTGAGTAGTTGAGCCTTGTAAAACAAATCTAGGCTAATTGCTTTCTAAAGCATTTTGAAGAACAGCATGTGAAAAAAATAATAATATAATGAACTAATAATGAACTTGAAAGTGCGGTTTCAATTCAAATGCATAGAATACCATCGGGAAATCTTGGCGGTTACATAGTGCGCAATAAACCCAACTTGAAATGAGCACACGTTATTGTAATCTTTAAGATATAATTGCTCAAAGCAGAAAATCCTTCACAAAATTCTGAAACTGCAGTGTGAGCAGTCAAGGCTATGCTCATCCATTATTTGGGCGCACCTGTGCCAGCAGTGAGTTAGATTGATCTTGCAATTAGCTGGCCGGGTGTGAGCCAACAGCTTTTTAAAACGATTTGCCCTTTAAGGAACCCGAAATGCCTGAAAGCAGGAATGGGGTGAAAGCTCATCCCTTCATTGAGGATGGTTTGAAGATTCTGCTCTCGGACGTACAGCAATGGAGAGTGGTTTTCTTGAGTGTTGCGCCATCGTTTTGTCAAATCAGAGATCCCAGATGGACATGGCTCAAAGAGTGAGTTCTGCAGCAGCTGGAGGAAATGAAGGAATAGAGGATTGAATTTTCATACTTTTTATACTTAGACAAGTCATGTCAGCGTCAATGAAGCAGTCCAAAATTCGAGGTCTCAGTATTAATCTCTAATGATATGTGGAGTGAGTTGGGGACGGATTTAAAGAATTAACTGTGGGGAACAGATCCCACCACAACACACAAATGACCTCCGTTTCTTACTCCCACTATCCCTCAAGGATGCCTTTGATCTCCCCAAGCCCAAATCCCCCCAATAATTAAGAAGTCTCTTTCCCCTTTCAATCACAACCACTCTTGCTGCCCTTGTCACAACCTCGTCACCGTTCCAAATTACCTATCTCTGCCACCCTTCCCCCACATTGGTGATTACTTTAAAAAAAATTAATTTAGAGTACCCAATTCTTTTTTTCCAATTGAGGGGCAATTTAGCGTGGCCAATCCACCTACATTGCACATCTTTGGTTTGTGGGCGGTGAGACACGGGGAGAATGAGAAAACTCCACACGGAGAGTGATCGGATCGAACCTGGGTCCTCGGTGCCATTAGACAACAGTGCCAACCACTGTGCCATCATGTCACCCAACATTGGTGTTTGCTGACAATCCTTCCAGGATCCCCAGCTCTGGTCTTCAGCTGTGCATTTTCCAGTCCTGCTGTCAATTTGGCCAGTGTCTGGGTGGCAAATATACCAATAAATATGAATTAATCTCAGCCTTGCCATGTTCTTCAGCCATTTTTATTCTCCACTGTATGCTTAAATATCAGAGCAATTGGTCAATATTGTATTGAAGGCAAGTGTGGCAGCTACTAATTTTCATCTTTTCTGTGTGAGGAATGTTAGCTCAGACACTTGGGGGAATCCCCTGCTTTTCTTGTTAAAATGCTTTAGCAGCTTTTACATCCACCTGAGGAAGGACTCACTCCCTCAGCATATCACTGAACTGTCAGCTTGGCTGCTGCATTGTGGAGCCGACAACCTTTTATCTAAGAAATGTGAGTGAGATCAGTGAGCCAGGTGCGAACGGTTGGTTGATTATAAAGAGACCCAACAGTCAATGGGAGGACCTCCTGCTCACCATCAATAGGTCCAGGCAGCATGGGGGTCATCTGACCACTCTCCCATGGCCACATTCTCAGCCGGGTGACCCTGGGGAGGGAGCATAGGGTGTTCAGCGGTATGCTCCAGGACATTTGTAACCGGTGGGTGCAGGTGGTCTGGGGTGCATTATCACCCCCCAGAAATGGTATTTTGGTTTTGTTAGCTAATTATCCTTTGATATTTTGTTTTAGACATGGAGGCTGTCACCTCCTCTTGTTAGTTTAATTTTGTTTATTAAAAGAGTAGAAAGAGACTCAACTGGGGTATTGGGTTGATAGTTTGGAGGCAGAGATCTGTAATGCATCACCCTGTGCTAGGAAAAGATCTGTATCTTGTACTTCACCATCTGGCTTGGACCCAGTTAAACACCAGGCTGCCTTCTTTCCTGGCACTAGGAAAGTGTCAATGTAAGTGACCCACCTTGTCACACATTGGTACTGTTGGGGATAATGCACACTGTACTAAATTCCTAGGGGTGCACATCACCAAATATTGGTCCTGGTCCACTCACGTCGACGCTATCACCAAGAAAGCACAACAGCGCCTATACTTCCTCAGGAAACTAAGGAAATTCGGTATGTCCTCATTAACCCTTACCAACTTTTACAGATGCACCATAGAAAGCATCCTATCGGACTGCATCACAGCCTGGTATGGCAACTGCTCGGCCCAGGGCCGCAAGGAACTTCAGAGAGTCGTGAATACCGCCCAGCCCATCACACGAACCTGTCTCCCATCCATGGAGTCCATCTACACCTCCCGCTGCCGGGGGAAAGCGGGCAGCATAATCAAGCATCCCTCCCACCCGGCTTACTCACTTTTCCAACTTCTTCCATCGGGCAGGAGATACAGAAGTCTGAGAACATGCAAGAACAGACTCAAAAACAGCTTCTTTCCCACTGTCACCAGACTCCTAAATGACCCTCTTATTGACTGACCTCATTAACACTACACCCTGTATGCTTCATCCGATGCCAATGCTTATGTAGTTACATTGTATATCTTGTGTTGCCCTATTATGTATTTTCTTGTATTTCCTTGAATTTTGTTTAATTCCCTTTTCTTCCCATGTATTGAATGATCTGTTGAGCTGCTTGCAGAAAAACACTTTTTATTGTACCTCGGTACACATGACAATAAACAAATCCAATCCAATCCATACCATACAAGAAGTACGTGCAAAGAAGAGACAGCTTTTGTTATATTTTTTAATTGCATAAACGTTGTAGGGAATATTTTTCTAAAGCACAGAAATAGCTTGCGCCGCACACATAGGTGTTTAAAGGTGTGCTAGAACAAGCATTTCTACCAGAAACTACATTGCTGCATTGGAATGCATGCATACAAGAATATTTGTAGACCTACCACAGGGGTGACTGCCAGCTTCTGATATCTGGTTACTTTGTAATTTTTCCAGGAGAAAGATATTGACAATCATTGCACAGGCAAGGGACCTTCTAAATACAAAGCGGTATCTTGATTTGAAAGGTATACCTCCCACATTACACTATCATTTGAAGCTAAAATTAACCACAATAGAACGA
This sequence comes from Scyliorhinus canicula, assembly GCF_902713615.1. Classification (NCBI taxonomy): domain Eukaryota; kingdom Metazoa; phylum Chordata; class Chondrichthyes; order Carcharhiniformes; family Scyliorhinidae; genus Scyliorhinus; species Scyliorhinus canicula. The sequence continues at coordinate 44,462,134 of NC_052161.1, forward strand.
TGCTCATTTATTTCTGATGTGGAGATGCCGGCGTTGGACTGGGGTGAGCACAATAAGAAGTCTTACAACACCAGGTTAAAGTCCACTAGCTTTCAGAGCACTGCTCCTTCCTCAGGTGAATGAAGAGGTGTACTCCAAAACATTTACATAGACAAAGTCAAAGATGCAATATGATACTTTGAATGCGAGTCTTTGCAGGTAATTAAATCGTTACAGGTCCAGATGGAGCAGATTAAAGAGGTTCGAATTGTCTCAAGCCAGGACAGTTGGTAGGATTTTGCAAGCCCAGGCCAGATGGTGGGGGGAAAATATAATGTGACATGAATCCAAGGTCCCAGTTGAGGCCATACTCATGTGTGCGAAACTTGGCGATAAGTTTCTGCTCAGCGATTTTATTTCTGATTCTGCCTCTTTGAAGCATTATGGTAAGTTAAAAGGTTAGAAGTGTTATATAACTGCAACTTATTGAAGTATGTTGTTTTTGGTCAAGCACAGAGGTTAGGAATCCTGTGGCGAGTTACTCGCCACCTGACTCCCCAAAGTCTGTCCACCATCTACAAGACACACATCAAGTTGTGATGGAATACTCTCTACTTGCCTGAATGAGTGCAGCTCCAACAACACTCAAGAAACATGATACCATCCAAGGCGAAGCCGCCTGCTTATCATCCCATTCACAAACAATCCCTCCCTCCACCATCAATGCGCATTGGCAGCAATGTGTACCATCTACAAGATGCACTGCAGGAACTTGCCAAGGCTGCTGAGACAGAACCATCCAAACCCACAACTGTTACCATCGAGGGCAGCAACACATAAGAACATAAGAACTAGGAGCAGGAGTAGGCCACCTGGCCCCTCGAGCCTGCTCCGCCATTCAATGAGATCATGGCTGATCTTTTGTGGACTCAGCTCCACTTTCCGGCCGAACACCATAACCCTTAATCCCTTTATTCTTCAAAAAATTATCTATCTTTATCTTAAAATCATTTAATGAAGGAGCCTTAACTGCTTCACTGGGCAAGGAATTCCATAGATTCACAACCCTTTGGGTGAAGAAGTTCCTCCTAAACTCAGTCCTAATTCTAATCCCCTTATTTTGAGGCTATGTCCCCTAGTTCTGCTTTCACCCGCCAGTGGAAACAACCTGCCCGCATCTATCCTATCTATTCCCTTCATAATTTTAAATGTTTCTATAAGATCCTCCCTCATCCTTCTAAATTCCAACGAGTACAGTCCCAGTCTACTCAACCTCTCCTCGTAATCCAACCCCTTCAGCTCTGGGATTAACGTAGTGAATCACCTCTGCACACCCTCCAGCGCCAGTACGTCCATTCTCAAGTAAGGAGACCAAAACTGAACACAATACTCCAGGTGTGGCCTCACTAACCTTATACAATTGCAACATAATCTCCCTAACCTTAAACTCCATCCCTCTAGCAATGAAGGACAAAATTCCATTTGCCTTCTTAATCACCTTTGCTTTCTTAATCACATGGGGACACTATCACATTAAAAAGTTCTGTAGGTGTACCTACACCACACGGACTCCAGCAGTTCAAGAAAGCAGCTGACCACCACCTTCTCAAGGGCAATTAGGAATGGACAATAAATGCTGTCCTAGCCAGCAATATCCACATTCCATGAAATACCTAAAAACTGTACATTATTTTAAAGGGAACTTTTCCGTTTATTTAAATTATGGTATTGATTTAGGCAACCCTTGTGTCTTTGATGGGTGCAATATACTACAGCTTTTACTCGAAGCAAGCCTGCTACCTAGTGAAAATTCTGTCCAGCTGTCTATTGTAAACGGGTTCTGGTTAATTTGATACCCCATGTAATGATGTCACCTGTTACTTGCTTGATACATTATGACACGTGTGCCCTGTGATGGCTTTTAAGGATTGTGATTAATGTAACTTAGTAATTCACACTGTATTTACCAATACCATTGTAAGCGCAGTAGCATTATCTGACCACTAGGGGCAGTAGCTCTGGGAATGCTCAGGAGTTTGTACAGGGCTCAACCCTTGGCTCTGCCCATGACTCCTCCCCTGGACTTCTGTTTAAATACCCTTGTCCAGAGCGAGCCCGGCAGTTCATCGAGAGTTCAACGGGTAACAGGCTGGCTCTGTAGTAAGTAGATTAAAACCACTGTTAATATCTTAAAGCACGTGTCTAGTGAATTGATGGTTCCATCAATTTAATCTACTTAAGAACAGTCAGGATCAATCATGGAATCAGCCCTCAAGCCTGGATGCCTGGAACTCGACCCACAGGATGCAGAGGCAAAAGAAATCTTCTCCCACTGGCTGCGGTGCTTTATGGCCTACCTGGCAGAAGCGAGCACAGCTGAAACAACAGAGGAACAGAAGTTAAGTCTACTGCACGCGAGGGTGAGCCACAGAATATCTACGCAACTAAACTCGGCCGGTTCATATACTGCAGTGCTAGCGATACTCGATAAGATGTATGTATGGCCCATTAACGAAGTTTACGCACGCCATGTGTTCACGACTCGCCGCCAGCAGCTACAGAATCACTTGCTGAATTTTTAAGAGAGCTCAATAATCTATCAAATGACTGTAACTATCAAGCGGTTACCGCGGCTGAACATAGAGAACTTGCTGTACGCGATGTTTTTTTAGCGGGCCTCAGGTCTAATTATGTGCGTCAACAACTGCTGGAAAAGGAGGCCCAAGACTTAGAAACAACTGCGGAAATTGCTACCACGATGGAGGTCTCCTTCCACAGCCTCACCTCGTTCCCCGCGGACCCCGCGACCCAATCATGGGCCCCCGACCAGCGGCTCCCCCAGGCCTTTGCCACGCGGCCGCCCAGCCAGCCACTATGCTGCTCCAGCCAGCCATTATGCTGCTCCAGCCTGCCATTTCTGCGGCCAGAATCAGCACCCGCGGCAGCACTGCCCGGCCCGCAACGCGACCTGCAGCAGCTGCGGGAGGAAAGGCCACTACGCGAGAGTGTGCCTCGCAAAAAGGGCCCCAGCTTCCAACTCCCCAGCGGCGCGAAGTAATCGCTCCCCACACCCGCAGGCCCCAAAACGCTGGGGCCTGTGCCCAGACCCCGCTCCCTCCCACCACGTGTGATCCATGGAGGCCACCATCTTGGCAAACTTCCACCACGCGCCCGGCCACGTGCACCTCATGGGGGCCGCCATCTTGGACGCCACCTTCCTCGCCGCACGCCACGTGCGATCCACGTGTCCGACCTGCATCTCCACGCTCGGACAACTCATCACAAGAGTACGACCTCCCCGGGCACTCCTCACGCGGCCCGCAACTCGGCGCAGTCACCCTGGATCAATCACGCCCGAAGCATCTGCGAAATTCAATGGCAGAGGTCCAAATCAACGGGTATAACACGCCATGCCTTTTCGACTCCGGGAGCACTGAAAGCTTCATACACCCAGACCTGGTAAGACACTGTTCGCTCCCCGTTTTCCCCGTGTGGCAAACTATCTCGCTCGCTTCAGGCTCCCATTCTGTCCAGATCCAGGGGCGCACCGCCACGACACTCACAATCCGAGGCGCTAGCTACTCAAAATTTCAACTCTACATTTTGCCCGACCTCTGCGCGCCACTCTTATTAGGCCTAGATTTTCAGTGTAACCTTAAGAGCCTCACCCTCAGCTTCGGCGGGCCCCTGCCCCCACTCACTATCTGCAGCCTCGCTACGCTGCAAATCTCCCCCCCTCCTCTCTTCGCCAATCTCACAAAGGACTGTAAACCCGTAGCCACTCGTAGCAGGTGATACCGCCTGCAGGATAGGGTATTTATCAGATCAGAGGTCCAAAGGCTTCTCAGTGCGGGGATTATAGAGGCCAGCAATAGTCCCTGGAGAGCTCAGGTGGTGGTCGTTAAGACCGGGGAAAAATTCCGCATGGTTGTCGACTATAGTCAGACCATAAATAGATTTACGCTCCTCGACGTGTATCCCCTCCACAGGATTGCAGACATAGTAAATCAGGTCGCCCAGTATCGGCTCTTTTCCACGGTGGATCTGAAGTCAGCATACCACTAGCTCCCAATCCGCCCGGAGGACCGCCACTACACGGCAATCGAGGCCGATGGCCGCCTCTTCCATTTCCTCCGGGTCCCCTTCGGCATCACTAATGGGGTCTCGGTGTTCCAACGAGCAATGGACCGAATGGTGGACCAGTACGGGCTGCGGGCCACGTTTCCGTACTTGGACAATGTCACCATCTGCGGCTATGACCAGCAGGACCACGACGCCAACCTCCACCGTTTTCTCCAGACGGCACAGAAATTAAACATCACCTACAACAAAGAGAAATGCGTTTTCCACACAAACAGACTGGCCATCCTCGGATACGTCGTGGAAAATGGAGTCCTGGGACCAGACCCGGAACGTATGCGCCCCCTCTTTGAACTCCCCTTCCCCCATTGCCCCAAGGCCCTCAAACGGTGCTTGGGCTTCTTCTCCTACTACGCCCAGTGGGTCCCTCAATATGCGGACAAAGCCCGGCCACTCTTTAAGGCCACACGATTTCCCCTGTTAGCTGAGGCATGCCAGGCCTTCAGCTGCATCAAGGAGGACATCGCCAAAGCGGCCATGCGGGCGGTGGATGAATCCACTCCATTCCAGGTTGAGAGCGACGCCTCAGAGGTAGCTCTAGCAGCCACACTAAATCAGGCAGGGAGACCAGTCGCATTTTTCTCCCGTACCCTCTCCGCTTCAGAACTCTGACACTCCTCAGTCGAGAAAGAAGCACAAGCCATTGTGGAGGCTATTCGTCACTGGAGGCACTACCTCGCAGGTAGGAGGTTCACCCTCATCAAAGACCAAAGATCGGTTGCCTTTATGTTTGATAACTTGCAAAGGGGCAAAATAAAAAATGATAAAATTCTTCGGTGGAGGATCGAACTCTCCACCTATAGCTACGATATTAAGTATCGACCCGGGAAGCTCAACGAGCCTCCGGATGCCCTATCCCGCGGGACATGCGCCAGCGCGCAGATTGACTGACTGAAAGTCATCCACAACGACCTCTGCCACCCGGGGGTCACCCGGCTCGCCCACTACATCAGAGCCCGAAAACTGCCTTTCTCCAACGAGGAGGTAAAAGCGGTCACCAGGGACTGCCCGATCTGTGCAGAGTGCAAACCGCACTTCTATAGACCAGACAGGGCCCACCTGGTCAAGGCTTCTAGGCCCTTTGAACGCCTCGCAATTGATTTTGAAGGGCCACTCCCCTCAACTAAGAAGAATGTTTACTTTCTAAACATCGTAGATGGGGTCTCCCATTTCCCATTTGCTATCCCGTGCCCCGACATGACCTCCCATACAGTCATTAAGGCCCTGCATAGCATCTTCACCCTGTTTGGTTTCCCCAGCTACGTGCACAGCGACCGGGGTTCGCCCTTCATGAGCGACGAGCTGCGTCAGTACCTGCTCGACAAGGGCATTGCCTCGAGCAGGACTACCAGCTACAACCCCAGGGGGTACGGGCAGGTGGAAAGGGAGAACGCGACAGTCTGGAAGACCGTCCTACTGACCCTCCGGTCTAGAAAGCTCCAAGTCTCCCAGTGGCAGGAAGTCCTCCCAGACGCGCTCCTCGCTATTAGGTCCCTCTTATGCACAGCGACCAATCAGACCCCTCACGAGAGGCTCTTCATTTTTTCCAGGGGCACTACCACGGGGGTCTCACTTCCGGCATGACTGAGGACACCGGGCCCGGTACTCCTGAGGAAACACGTCAGGGCACACAAAACCGACCCCCTTGTTGCAAAGGTGCGCCTGCTCCACTGCAATCCCCAGTACGCATTCGTAGAGTTCCCTGACGGCCGTCAGGACACAGTATCCCTCCGGGATCTGGCACGCGCCGGATCCAGCGCCCCCTCTACCCCCACAGAAGGACCCTTTACCCTACACCCCATGTTGCCGCCCCCTCGCGCTCCTGAGCCCATGAGCTCGCTCCACCAGTTCCGTGCACCCGTGCCGGCCAGCCCCCAGCGCTCCCAGTCCCCGGTTGAACCAGAAGAGTATGAAGCTCGGATACAACCCTCCCTGGAGTCCGCCATCGTACCCCAGCACACAACACCCATCCAGCCACCGCAAGAGGCTGCAACCCCGGCGCTCCGCAGATCACAGCGGACAATTCGACCACCAGACAGACTTACTTTGTAGACCACCACCCCCGCCGGACTTGATTTTTTTGCAGGGGGTGAATGTGGTGTATGTAACTTAGTAATTCACACTGTATTTACCAATACCATTGTAAGCGCAGTAGCGTTATCCGACCACTAGGGGGAGTAGCTCTGGGGATGCTCAGGAGTTTGTACAGAGCTCCGCCCATGACTCCTCCCCCTGGACTACTGTATAAATACCCTTGTCCAGAGTCAGCCTGGCAGTTCATCGAGAGTTCAACGGGTAACAGGCTGGCTCTGTGGTAAGTAGATTAAAACCACTGTTCATATCTTAAAGCACGTGTCTAGTGAATTAATTGTTCCATCAAGGATCCGGTGTCAGGAATGGTTCATGCTATGCTTCTGCTTCTGGTTTAGTTATATTAGTTATATTTAGTTATATTGGCATCATAGACTAATATCTGTGTTCCTTTTTTAAAATTATTTTTATTCTCCTTTTTCAAATTTTCTCCCAAATTTACACCCAACAATAAACAATGGTCAGTAACAAATGCAATGTCAGTTCCCATATCAATAACAATGATCTCATCCTCCCACCAAACCCCAAACATTATCCTGCATGTTAACATAAACAAATGACAAAAAGGAAGCAGGAAATCAAGAATCACCCATAGTCATCATTAACACATACAGTCCCCCTCTCCCCAACCCTCCCAGCACCCCCCTCCATGTTCAATGTAATCCAATTCTCGAAAGTGCATAATGAATAACGCCCATGAATTGTAGAACCCCACCATCCTTCCCCTCAGTTCAAATTTGATCTTTTCAAGCATCAAGAATTCCAGTAGGTCCCCCCCACCAAGGGCACGGGGCCCTGCCAGGGCACGGGGTGGAGAGGTTGATCTCCACCCTAACAGGATCCGTCTTCTGGTGATCAACAAGGCGAAGGCTACAACATCTGCCTCCGCACCCGTTGCCAACCCCAGCTGGTCCGACACCCCGAATATGGCCTCCCAAGGACCCGGGTACAGTTTCATGTGCGCCACTTTAGAGATTACCCTAAAAACCTCCTTCCAGTGTTCCTTCAGCTTTGAACAGGACCAAAACATATGAACGTGGTTTGCGCCCCCCGCCTCCTGAGCAACGTTCTACCCCCTCAAAGAGCCAGCTCATCCTCACTCTTGTAAGGTGTGCTCTATACACCACCTTCAGCGGTATCAGCCCCAACATCGCACACGAGGTGGAAACTTTCACCCTCCAGAGCACCTCACACCAGAACCCCTCCTCCGTACCCTCTCCCAACTCTTCCTCCCACTTTGCCTTTATCTTTTCCAGCGGCGCCTTCTGCTCCTCCAAAATAGCCCCGTAAACTGCCGATATTACCCTCTTCTCCAGTCCCCCTGTCGTCAGCACTTCCTCCAGCAATGTGGAAGCCGGCTCTACTGGGAAGCTCTATATCTCCTTTCTGACAAAGTCCCGAACCTGCATGTATCTAAATATTGCCCCCTGCTCCAGCCAATACTTAGACTAATATCAGTATTCTGCCAACATTTTTATGAATGGTGCAAGCAAAACCAGGCATAACCTGTTGAGAGGGTAGCCCTGATAATGACAATGCTTAAATGGAAATAATCCAATGATGGGTCTTCAAGATTTCAAGTGATGGGGCTGTGACTTTTTCCTTTGGCAGCTTATTCCATTGTGGGATTGTCTGTCAGGAGGTAGATTGATGATAAACTGCCTTGGAAACAAATAGTCTTTGTAGCTTGTGTGGATTGTGCTACCTCGTGTTTTGTCTTTGTGAGAGGGAACCAGGTACATATGTCTCAATTCCCACCAGTCCATCCTATATTTTATAGAACACAGTCAGTCTAGTTTGCTCCCTCCTTTACTGTCATGATTCCTGTCCTAAATTCTTGATCAAGGACATGGCATGGGATATTTTTCATACTAATTTGTGCAGAATTGTGCAGCATATCTTTGGATCTCTTCAATCTAATTATATCTCTTGCCATATAAGAATCCCAAACATGACTTGTATACTCTAGGACTGGACAACCACATAATTAATAAGCTGTAACTGTGATCTTTTTATTGCAATATCAAATATTCCCCCTCAGAAATGTCAGAACCCTGTTTACTTTTGATGTTATCTGCTGAATATGTTATCCCTATTGATGATTGTTTTTAAGATGCACCCCAGCTATGATTATGTATCTACCTGTTGATTGAATTTGATTGCAGCAATAAAGCTGTCTGTTGGTGGATCCTTTTTGTTGGTAATGCACATGACATAGCATTTTTTGGCATTGAATGACATCTCTCATTGATCCTGCTGATTTTGAAATTGCAGCAGATTATCTTTCTGTGAATTGATATGAATTTGCATTTTCCCTGTTGTTTAAACCATAAAGTCATCTGCAAATAGCTGCACCCTGTTTTTCAAATTGTTGGGGAGGTAATTTATGCATGTCAAGAAATGTAAAGATTCACTGGGGGCACCCTGCGGAGGACATTTCTGGGAGAGGATCATCACACACCACTCTTCATCTGCTGTTGGTAACAAAGTGTAGGATCTAATTTAATAATGTCCCCGATTCCATAGTTGTGAAGTTTGCAAGACCTTTGTTGTATTATCATACCTATCAGCATGGCAACGGTTAATGTAGTACCATGAATAGCCACTAGAGGGAGCTGCCGATACTACTATATAAAGCAGTGATGCTAGACCTTCGGGGAGGAGTGTAAGCAGGAGGTAGCAAGTGAAGAGCACAAGCTTTTCATGAGGAACTTTGTCAATGGCTTTTAAGAAATCTAGTATTGCCATCTCAATACTTCCATCTCTTTCAAGACTTAAAGGTAGGCCATCGGCAGTCATTAAAAGCTGTGTTTCGGTAAATCTTTTCAACTGAAAACCAGGCGAGTTACTTACAAGGTTATTGTGAGCTTCAAAGTTCTTCATGACATGGAAATGAACAATATGTTTCAATTTGCACAAGAAGCTGGTGAGAGATATCAGTCTGTAGTTTTCTGGCTGACTTTTAGCCCCTTTTTTGAATAAGCCACAAATATTAGCTTGTCTCCATTGGTCTGGTAAGTAGCCAATGTGGATTGACTTTCAAAGGCATCGATCAATATTAGAGCCAGTTCATCAACTGCTAACTTTAAAATCCAGGGAAGGATTTCACCTGGACCTGGCGCATCATTTGGATTTATTTCTTGAATAAATTCAAAACACCCTTTTCACTTATGAGGTTTAGTGTGTCTGGTAAGTGGTGAACTTTAGAGCAATAGGAAGATTGCATAATTTAGGTTTTGTCCCTATTCTAGGCAAAACATAGCACAGATGAGTGAAAGTATTTTTTGCAGAGTATGAGTTGATGATGTCGAGTCATTCTTGGCATTTAGGTAAGAATGTTTGGTTCTGCAAATTAAGGACTTGGAGTATTGGGGTGAGGGTGACGAGAATTCTATGTTCACTATCTCCTTCCCAATCCAGGAATCCCCATCTTTGAGAAATTTGCCAATCTGGTTTCAACAGGTCAGCTTTTGCCGATTTTATCTGATGAATCTGATCTCCAGGGCTCAAGCTCACCCAGAATAATATGGATTTTTGTATGGGAAATCATTTTTGGCCCATAACGTCCTGGTTCCCCAGCATCACCTTTGGAGGTTACCCAAATGATACCCCTCGGAGGTTCCCACATAAGTGGGTTGACCTGGCAATTGCCCAGAAGTGCTACCTTCTCTGACAATTACGTTGTGCTGGGAACCATTTGGCAGCAGTGATTTAAATCACTAACTTCAAATGGTTCTGCCTGTTTTACCCTGATAATTACTCTGAATGAGTTCGCGGACAAGAATTACTATTAAGTCTCGAGTAACTAAAAACCAGACCCAGCCTCACACAAAACACGCCCCACACAGTACCCCTCAGGGGACTCACCACACCAGCCCCCTCCCAACCTCTTTCCCATTCCTCCGCTATGACTTGACTCTCTGCTCCCTCCCCTCAATGGTCCAACACCCCCTTCTCCCCTCTGGTCCGACCCCCTGCTTTCCTTGTTCTGACCACTCCCTCCGCAACCCCCTCGCCCCCAGGTCTGACACCCTCCCCACACTCTTCTCAAGTCCGAACTCCCCACCTCTGTGGTTCGATCTCCCCCTTCAAGTCTCAATTGTCCCTTTAAATCTCCTCATTACAGCAGCTACTTACCGCTCTGTCCCAGTTACTCCATGGCGATGCTGCCGGGGGTGCACTTGGCTGCTCCTGTTTCACCCAGCCTGAGTAAGGAAGGTTGGGCAAGACAGAGACTTTAGAATCCCAGCGAAGGTAAGTTTGTCAGAGATTGCCATTCTGAGGAAGTTGCAGTCCTATTTATATGTAATGTGAACAGAAATGCAGCCTCCTTTCAGAGTACATTTTCTTTTCGGCAAGATGCAGAGCACCCTGACTCAGATACATGTGTCCACACATCCATTTGCCCCAATAGGTCCTGTGCCATCAGTGCAATCTTGCAACGTTGAAATACATAAATAGGTTGATCAAAGATTAATAATGTTACTTAGCTCTTTGTTGTTTAATTACTGGACATTTCTGGGACTTAAAGGTGATTTACTGTGCCACGGGAAGTCAAAGCTGATGGTTATGTTATGGTGAATGTAATAATAAGACATGGTGAAAATTATTATTTATTTGCATTCCACTATTATGTTATGTTATTTGAGCAACATAAGTTGCTACAAACTGTAGACAATGTTGAAGCATAATCCAGTCCTCAAAGTAAGTTGAAAGTATTTATTTAGTAATGACAAAGCTAATAAATGAGTTCGACACTCTGCTGATCTAACTCTAGCAACACAGTAAACTTGACTAGCTGTACAAACTATATCTAAGCCACATGTGGTGGCTTGACTGAGATCTCTGCTTCACTCGTGTTATTCCTCCATTCTCTGCTGGGTGAGGGGGAGAGCTTGTGTGAGCCGTGGTTTTATAGTCGTCGTGTAATGCCCTCCAGTGGTTATGCCACAGCTGGGTGTTCACATTAACCCTTTGTAGATATGTCTGTCCACATATCATTACATCCACCATTACTTCAATCTTGGCCGTGCAACTGGAAAAATAAATTGAAGAACCAATTCAGTCTGCTAATTAATGGAGTGGGGTAGTTTAATTTTAGATTGTTTTGGAATGATTACATAAATATGATCTGATTGAATTGCATCATGTAAAAGTCTTCTCTGTGATATGGGGCTGCTGTACACTGTAATCAGTTGATGAATTCAGTGCCAATATAGACCGAATATTAGAAAGGGACAGCACATTTTGGAATTGTAAAGTAAGTTATACTTAGGAAGGGGAGGGAGAGGACAGAGTGCAATGAAAATAGAAGCATTCACTGATGAGATTACTCCAGTTCATTGTTTAATGCTGGCATGATATGGTGGATATTTTGAGCTCTATTCATAAGGAGATACTTGGCATTCCAAGTGTGCAATGAAAAACTCCCATGTGCTGCTTTTCATTTTCGATCCTTGCTCACAGCAGAATAAGTACGACAATGAGGGTTTGGAAAAATCTATCGATTCAAACTCCATACCCTTCCTACCACCAAAATTGTTTACATTGACCTCATCAAATTTGCTTAGCCCACCCCGCCTGTCACTGCAGCTGAATCTGAACATTGTCTGTTATCGCCAGATTCTATTTGTTTGATGTGATCCTTTCTGGACTCCCATTCTCCTCCCTTCATAAGCTTCAACTTGTTCAAAACCTAGCTTCCCTGCACAAAGTCCTGCTCACCCATCATTCATCCTCAATGACCAATATGGCTCCCTGTCCCCAGGAAAAAATAAAGTTGAAATTCTTCGTTCTCATCTCTCCCCATCTCTTCTTGAGATGGTTCTGCAGCTTTTTAATCCTCTCCTCCAATTCTGGCCATTTGTAGATGACCCCCAATGTCTTCATTTCCGTCATTGCAACACAGTTGTCAGCCACCTGGGTCATACTCTCTGAAACTCCTTCCTTAAAATGCCTGGCTCCTCTACTCCTCACTCCATCTTAAAAAATCTTTTCAAAACACACTACTTTGGCCCGTTTTCAGTCACTTCTGCTAATTTTCTCACCGCAGTTCAATATCTACTCAATTATTTATTTTATTGATTTTTTTTATCTTCTCTCTGCTAAGTGCCAGAAGACAATGTCTAAGCGAAAGGCACCTTAAATGCAAGCTACTGTTGATAAAGTGTCCTTTGCTTTTGGCATCAGGCACGTCATTTGTATTATCTACACAAGACTAAAAAGTCTACAGGAGTCTAAAAGAATACTGGATTCAGAAACTACAGGCTGCATTTTTACATGGAGGTGGTGGCCCCAACCCCAACTTAAAAGTCAGAGATGAGCCCACCTTCGCCTGGCGAGAAAGTCTGGAGCATTTAAGTCTCAGTCAGATGCCCAACAGCTCGCTAGTCCCAGCATCACCACCAGGTGCGGTGGCCACTGCTGGAACCAGTTCCCAACAGTGGAACAATAGGGGCTGGTTTAGCACACTGGGCTAAATCGCTGGCTTTTAAAGCAGACCAAGGCAGGCCAGCAGCACGGTTCAATTCCCGTACCAGCCTCCCCGAACAGGCGCCGGAATGTGGTGATTAGGGGCTTTTCACAGTAACTTCATTGAAGCCTACTCATGACAATAAGTGATTTTCATTTCATTTTCATTTTCAGTGATGTCAATGGAGAATAGGTGAGTGGAGTGAGTGGCAGAATGGTAACACGGTGGTTATCATTGCTGCCTCACAGCACGAGGGGCCTGGGTTCAATTCCAGCCTTGGGTGACTGTGTGGAGTTTGGACATTCTTCCCATGTCTACGTGGGTTATTCTTGAAGGCCCAGTCTTCTCAACCTTGGCCTTTGCCTGAGGTGTGGTGATCCTCAGCTTAAATCACCAGCAGTCAGCTCTCGCCCACAGAGTGGAAAGCAGCCATTGGTCATCTGGGACTATGGCGACTTCACCTTTACGTGGATTGCCTCAGGATAATCTGGTTTCCTCCCACAGCCCAAAGATGTGCAGGTTATGTGGATTGGCCATGCTAAATTGTCCCTTGGTGTGCAGAGATGTGTAGATTAGGTGGGGACGGGGATAGGGTGGGAGAAGTGGGCCTGGACCGGGTGCTCTTTCAGAGGGTCAATGCAGACTCAATGGGCTGAATGGCCTCCTTCTGTATAGTAGGGATTCTATGAATTCTATAAATTCACTGGTGTCAATCTGGTAGCCCCAGCAATGGGGGTTGACAGATGGGGTTTGGAAGGGTCGGAGGGAATATGTGGCAGGAGGAAAATGGTGGGGGGGTGAATGCCTTTGTTGGCTACGGGATGCTGAAAGAAGAAGGGCCGCTCCGTCAGTCCTAAAGGAGGTCATCTGACAGCCTCATCATATGGCCTGTGCACCCCCTGTAATTGGTAGAATATCAGCAACAGAAGGAGAAGGCTCTTAAGTGTCCATCAATTGGGTGGGTGGGCATTGAGTAAAATTCTACCCCATCTTATTTGAACCACCCACTGATGTGCAGGTTGTCATTTGCTACAATTAAAACAAGGCTTTATTGTTTAATACTGCAGATAAATTTCCTCTCACTCCACTTCTGAAAACCTCTAGATTCCAATACAATATTTAAACTTTATTGTGATGAGCTTCTGCTCTTGAATTGAAGTTCCATGTTAGAATGGATCAAACATATACATGTTAACTGCTGCAAGTTTACTGCATGCAGTTTAAAACATTTTAAAAATTAATTCAGGGGATTATGGTAATCACTGGTTAGGGGCCAGTATTTATTGCCCACCTCTAATTAAGAACATAAGAACATAAGAACTAGGATCAGGAGTAGGCCATCTGGCCCCTCGAGCCTGCTCCGCCATTCAATGAGATCATGGCTGATCTTTTGTGGACTCAGCTCCACTTTCCGGCCCGAACACCATAACCCTTAATCCCTTTATTCTTCAAAAAACTATCTATCTTTACCTTAAAAACATGTAATGAAGGAGCCTCAACTGCTTCACTGGGCAAGGAATTCCATAGATTCACAACCCTTTGGGTGAAGAAGTTCCTCCTAAACTCAGTCCTAAATCTACTTCCCCTTATTTTGAGGCTATGTCCCCTAATTGTCCTTGAACTGACTGGCTTGATGGGCTATTCCAGACAGCATTTAAGAATCAATCACATTGCTGCGGATTGAGGCATTGTGGTGCAGTGGCAGTGCCCCTACTGCTGGATCAGAAACTCTGAGCTTGAATCCAACTTGTTGGCCACAGAAGGAGTATTCAAAATGTGTTTGAATGGGCTGATAATGAGCTAGGGAATCCTTCTTCCACTTCTTCTATCAGTTAGGGTGTGAACATACTTAAAAATTTGCTGTGGATCTGAAGTCATATATAGGCCAGCCAGATGAGGTGAGCAGATTTCCTTCCGAAGATGCGTAGGTTAGGTGGATTGGCCATGCTAAATTGCCCCTTGCTATCCAAAGGTTACAAGGTGGGGTTACAAGGATGGGACGGGCGAGGGGGACTAGGTAGAGTGCTTTTTTGGGGGTCGGTGCAGGCGCGATGGGCTTAATGGCCTCCTTCTGCACTGTAGGAATTCTATGATTTCCTAAAGTCATTAGTGAATCAGATGAGTTTCATGATCATGATTAGACTTTTAGTTCCTGATTTTTATCAAATTAAAATTTCACCATGCACTGTGGTCGCATTTGAACCCAGGTCCCCAGAGCATTACCATATCTTACCAGCCAGTGACAATTCGACTATACCATCAGCTCCTCTTATTAGGTAAACTGTCATCAACAGTGGTGTGGTAAAATGACAATAAGATTCGCTGCAGAAATAGTCTCGGCTACAACACGGGTATCCACTCAACAAAGTGGGAAATTTGAGTTGTGCCTATCTGGCCAATTACAATCTGTCAGTCTATTCTCACTAAACAGCATACTGATGGAAGAGGACAGTTACAGTGCTATGAGCAGCATTGTTCAACAATGCTCACTTTGGGTTCTGCTGGAACAACTCAGCCCAACACCTCATTACAGCCTTAGTTCATACATGGAAAAAAGAGCTGAATTCCAGATGTAAGGTGAGAAGTACCCAAAACATCAAGGTGTCACTTGGTTAAGTCTGGCACCAGTGGAAATCTGGGGAGAAGTCTCCACCAGGAGACTTAGATATGGAAACATATCTAACATAAGCCAATATGATCATGGTCGTTGGAGACCAAACATCTCATCCTCAAAACATTGCTTCAGGAGTTTCTTGGCCCAACTAACTTTAGCTATTTCTTTCATGACATCACTTACATCATAAGATCAGAAGTGAAGATCTTCACTGGTGATCACATAATATTCAGTTGCCTTCCCAACTCCTCTGATAATTAGGAAGTCTGGGATTGTATGCAGCAATACCTGAACAGCATTCAGCTTTGGGCTGATAAGTAGCAACCAATATTCATGTCACATGAATTTTGGGCAATGACCATCTTCAAAAAGGGAGACTAAAACCACCTCTCCTTCACACTCAATAGAAGTATCATCATCAAAAACTCCACCATCAACATCTCCGAAAGCCTATTGACCAAAGATTTAACTGGACCATCCACATAAATATTGTGGCGACAAGAACAGGTCAATGGCTGGGTTTTCTGTGGTAAGTGACTCGCCAAAGCCTGTCCATCATCTACAACAAGTTAGGAGAGCAACGGAATATTCTCCACTTGCCTGGATAAGCTACAACTTTTGCAACTACACCCAAGAAGCTACACACCATCCAGGGTAAAGCAGTCTATTTGATTGGCACCCCTTCCACCATCTTAAGCATTCATTCTCTCTACCAATGTAGCAGCAGTGCATGCCATCTACAGGATGCACTTCGACAACTTAGCAAGGATTCTTCAACAGCACGTCACAAATTCATACCCATTATTGCTGAGAAGAACAAGGACAGTAGGTCCATGGGAATATCACCACCTGCAATCTCACCTCCACACACCATCCTGTCTTGGAAATATATCACTATTCCTTCACCATCACCAAGTGAAAATCTTAAACTTCCCTCCCGAACAGCACTGAGGGTATACCTACACCACAAGGACTGCTGCAGTTCAAGAACATGGCTCACCAACTTCCTATGGACAATTAGAGATGGGCAATAAATGCCGTATTTTTCAGTGTTGCCCATATCCCATGAGTGGGATAAAAAGCCTAAAAGACAAAGCTGGTTAAACTGAAAATTGCTGAAGATACTTGGGCTAATATTAAAAATGATCAATTGTAAGTCAGTGCACTTCCACTTTTAGACTGAATGTAAAAGTGCAAGTGCATTTTATGTATAACAAAATTAAAAAGAGGGAAACAGTGAATGCTTGTTTTGTTTTACCAGTATGTCTTTGGACTTGGTACATACAAAAGCGATAACACATTTTAAGGTAGCTGAAAAACCTCCACGGGTATAAAGTTCCAACTGCAAACAATAATTGAAGTTTCATTTTTCAATACCAAGGTGTAACTTTAACAAGAATAATTGTTGTCCAGAGCAAAACAGATTAAGTTAATGTGAAGAATGTAAAACTATATGTGTAGAATAAATGCAGCAGATTCAATATTCCCTTTTTTTAAAAATTGCACATGTTGAAGTGAACTACAATAGACCTATAATTGTCTTGTCACACAAACTATCCTTTGCTATTAATTGCAAACATAATCATCAACAGCTCATTTGTAGTCAACTCAAGCGCTTACTCATTTCATCAATTCATAACCTATATCTTACTCAGCAGTATGGTGTGTGTTTTACAAAACAGTTCAGCATTAATCCTTAAGATACTCTATAGGAGGTCCTAATAGCACCAGTCAAAAACAAAATGGTCACCACATATACCGTTAGAATATATCTTTTAGTTTCTTAAAATGTTTGGTTATAATCGATAAAAAAATGTAATTAAAATTTTTAAAAATTGCCAGCTTATATAATCTTTTAAACTTTTGAATAAATAAAGAACCACGTTATTTATACTAACTTATAGACAACTGCTCACAAGAAAATGGCAGTGGTTCAGTACATTGACTAATCACTATGAAGTAGTATAAAGGTTATATTCCCTAAACTCAGTGACATCAGTGATGTCAAGGAAGAAAGGTTGGGGAGACAATCATTTTCAAGCATCTGTTAGAAAAACCTGTGAGCAGTGAGAGGTTTCGAACATTTTCAGAAATTGGATTTTAAAGGTATTGGGCAATTTAAGGGGTAGTAAAATCCTGGAGATAGAATGTGTTTGACTGCAATGGTCATGTTTTTAAAAGAAAATCTGTTCTTCAGGGCCTGGGTAGGTTTAGCTGCCAGAAGGTGAAATTTATGAAGGAATGTGCTTTTCAGTCTAAGCTAATGCATAGTGGTTTGCCTGGGAAATTCCCAGGGTAATTAATATGCTTCCAGTCCCTGGAAAGTTAATTTACTTCATAGCTTGGGGATATGGGGTCATTGCTGGGTGAAGCTGATGAATGCAGAGAGGCATTTTGGGAAGGTGTGGAGAGAGGCAGTTTTGAAGAAAGCAGTGGAAAGAGTTGATTTAGTGAAAGGCTTGTGGAAGTGAAGTATGATCTGGCAAGACCACAAGTAAAGGCAGTTTTCTTTCCCAGTAGGGTAGTTAAAAAAAGAGGAATAATATTTTAAAAGCAGAGCAGTCTTGTGGAAGAGGCTGAAACAACCCAGTTTATGCAGATATTTGAAGATATTCAGCCAGAGTCTGAAGGCGTTCTAGCCAGAGCCAGAATCTGTTCTGTACCACAAGTATTACTCTGTGCCCTGCTGTTCTTTCAGTTGGATTGAGAGCTGTATGTTCCTTTTCTTCTTGTTTAATGGGAAATTGAGTAGTAGTGTTAAGGTGTAATTGTAAGTTGGTCTTTTTCGTGTGTGAAGTTAAAAGTTTAATATTGTATTTATAATAAAGTTTTGTTTTTGAAATACCAAAGCCCTATTTTTTCCATGCAATCAGTCCTAGAACAAATCACTCTTTTCGCACAGTCTTAAAATAAACTAATACATAGGGGTTTCGGTCCAGTATTATTGCACTGTTGGGATCTGGTCTGGGATCGTAATAGCAGGTCATCTGTCATATTTTTCAAATGCAGTCAGATGAATGGCTTTGAGAGAGACAGGGGAAAACCAGTGGAAAATAAAGTGCATTTATCCTTACATAAAAAGGGGTACTTTTGAAATTTTAATTAAGTTTTAATTGAAATTTGTTCTCTCCTCAAATTAATATTGAAGCTATTTTAAGTGATTCATTACATCTGTGAAGAATAAAATAATTTGACAAACATACCATGGCAGCACGGTAGCACAGTGGTAAGCACTGTTGCTTCACAGCTCCAGGGTTCCGGGTGCGATTCCTGGCTTGGGTCACTGTCTGTGGGGAGTCTGCATGGTCTCTCGTGTCTGCGTGGGTTTTCTCCGGGTGCTCTGGTTTCGTCCCACAGTCCAAAGATGTGCAGGTTAGGTGCATTGGCCATGCAAAATTGCCCTTAATGTCCAAAAAGGTAAGGTGGGGTTACTGGGTTACATGGACAAGGTAGAGGTGTGGGCTTAAGTAGGGTGCTCTTTCCAAGGAATGGTGCAGACTCGATGGGCCGAATGGCTTCCTTCTGCCCTGTAAATTCCAAGATTCTATGATTCTATGATTTTCACAATTTGCAGCTAAAAAGGTGACTTTTAAAAATAAATTTAGAGTACACAATTATTTTTTTTCCCAATTAAGGGGCAATCCACCTAACCTGCACATCTTTGGGTAGCGGGGGTGAAACCCATGCAGACACGGGGAGAATGCGCAAACTCCACACAGACAGTGACCCAGGGCCGGGGTTTGAACCCGGGTCCTTAGCGATGCAGTCCCAGTGCTAACCACTGTGCCATGTGCCGTTAAATTTGAGGAGTTCCTCAAGGCAACGCAATGACGTGATGTGTTGAAACATAAGTGTCACATAAAAATGTATTTGCTTTCTTATTGCCTGTAAACAGTATGTTTCAGATCTAAATAATTGTGCCTTTTCTTTCATTTGGAGTGTGTATTCTGATTAAATAATTCAGTGAACTTTCATGAGTTTAAAATAAAGGTTATTTATTCTCACACACTGACCTCAAATTAACTCAATGTTACACACTCAGTCTCACATAGCACACACACACACAGAGGCACAAAAATTGCATACAGATAGTATACCTTTACAGATTACATTTAATTTAACTCTGATTTATGATTTCCCGTCTTCTGGGTTCTTGAATGGTTTTAATAAATTTAAGTTGAAGTGGGCATCTTGTAAAGCAAAGGGTTTACAACAGGTTGTGAGGTTTATTGTAGTTTAATATCTAGGAGTTCTGTTTTCAGATGAACTTTGAAACTGGAATATAATGATCTGCTTGGCAACTTGCAGCTGGTTTCAGAGTCTGGTTCTCAGACAGCCTGATGGCTGATGATTCTTAAAACACAAAGATGACACGACCTTTCTCTGCAGCTGTTGTCAGTGCTCTACTGCAGTATGCCCTGGTCTCTTGGAGTCTTTAGACAAAACGTGTTATTCAAGCTGGTTTTGATCACATGACCAATACTCGCATCATCCAACCAGAATGGTTTGGAAATCCATGGTTTGGAAATTGCACAATGGGAAATTACATGCCTTTACTCGGCATGACAACAGTGTATCTTGGAGTTTTGACTCCCTTATTTTTCTACTGACCTGTTAAATTCCAAACATGTACTGATGCTACAGAAATGCTGAGTGGAATCCAGGTGCTTTCCAAGTGTGTGGGAAACCCCATGTGGTGGGTCACACCAGGCCTCTCCATGTACCTCTTGTATTCGAGTCTAAATATAGTTGACAGACTTTCACTCTGTGACCTAGGTTCAAATCCAGCTTGGGATAGTGCGATGGAAGCCTCTTCATCCTGCCTGTTGGCATCCCACATGAAACTACATATAATTTGGCATTAGAGGGTATCTTATTCACATAGCTAATGAGCATACCGGTACAGAATGAAGTGCTCTTATGAGGTTTGGACTGAGGCAGATAGTTGGAGCAAAGTAGAGCGAGCCGGTCTCAAAATGTTTCACGCTGTCACTTGGTTCCAAAATAAAATGTTTTGTCCCCCAGACCTAACATCACCCACCCTAATGAGCATAAAGAAGTAATAAAAGGAAGAAAAATGTGGTCAGTATCTCATCATTCAAATGTCAACAGCAAGAATCAAGTGCTTCTTATGGGGAAAATTGAGCTCCACAATATTCTCATGCTGTTAGCAAAATGTGCATTGAACTCATATTTTGGTATGAGAATCCTATCAAATAAATATGTTGTGTATGACACATCGAAATAAGTAGATGTCGATTATGACGATAAAACACCCTAAGGAAATAAATATCAGACACATCAATATCCAGAGCAGCAGAAGACAATTGTTAGAGAATTGGTCAAAGTAGTACATTGCATCTGTTTGATACATACTGCCCATTATGTTCTTTATGAAGTGTCCTATTGGGGTCTTACTCTTCAAATATGAGTCGGAAGACCCTTTTCTTTTATTAGTTACTAAGCTCCTCATATTTGTTCCATATTGCAGCTGGTTGAAAGTCTAAGCTTTATTGTCTTCTGTTATTGAAAATCCAGATTTCTGCAGCCTACTCCCTGAGGTCAAGCTTTGTCTGAGAATACATTCTCATTTCAGGATGTACTCAGGCTGTCTACAGAGAGGGGGGAGAAAGATTATGACTGTAATACACTTAAATCCAATTTATTTGCTTGACTAGAAACTTAACCCTTACATAAATTCTTCTGTTTCTATATTTAATTCCCTTGTAACGCCAAGAGTTAATGCTAACCACGCTGCAGATAATATGAGGAGTTCAAAGATGCTACGATACTTGTCCATGCACAGGACTCATGACATTAACTAAATTGTACCGGCAAACTGATATTTGGTGTTCAGTGAATAATGGCTAGCAGAATAAACTAAATGTATTTCACCAGCATGCTTCTTTAGCTAAATGATGCTGAAATGAAATGTGCAAAGCAATATATCTACTTCTGAAAAATGCCCAAGAATGGAGGGTTTTTTAAAAAAAAAACTTTACAACAGGAAACCTCTAGGCCATCTGGAAAAATTTTTCTTCATATGGAAATCAAGGGATTTTATGAATCACTACCTACACTGAAACAGATTAAAGCGTTCTCTTTTTCTATTTCATGTGTTCATCAAAGAACTGCCTTGCAGCCTGCATTAGAGGTTACATGTAGAAAATGCATTTTTCCATTTTGTTGCTGTCTGCTCTGTGTAGTGTTCGAGAGCATTCTGAACAATTGCTTGGCATTTTGTTGAATTTGGTTTATTCAACCATTGATACGCGTGAATGAAACCGTTCAGTAATATTCATTTTGACTTTTGCTTGACTTAAAAAAATGAAGTTAACAAAAAGCAGCTTCTAAAAAACTCAAAGTTACAATTATTTCAATGGTAAATCTAAATTTTATTTCAGAAGTTATGGGCGTGCTGAGAGAATTATTTTAAGACGTCAAACAAAGCTGGACGTTCTTGAAATTCCTCAGGGTCTCCACTAGCCGCCGTAGCTGTGTTCATGTTGTTCCCGAGGTGCCATTGGTACCCTATGAGAATTATGGCAGGAAACATGTAGATCTTCTGTAGAATTTCAGGGTCTGAGTCTCTGAATAAATGCATTCACATTTAAACGTTTTGCAGCTTTTATTGCATGAAATTCTAAAGTCTGGCATGCTTGGGATGTTTTGATGTATTTATGCTATAACTGCAGCATAGGTGTGATGTAGGGCACGATTCAGCGGATTCAAGTTTTGGCTGCGTTTGGCAGGAGTTTTGTGTTGGCTGTGTTGGTGAGATCACGGCCCATATTCAACGACACAGGGCCAAAAATGAGCCCCCATGAGACTCTCGACAGTTCGCTGCTAACAAGGGAGAGCTGCTTTTAAATGCTCCCTCACCACCTACTCCCAGTCAACACACAAGAATGGCAGCCCGCAAACCTGCTCCTCGCTTTGGGTATGGTGACCTCTCAAGGCTTCTCAACGCTGTGGATGAGAGATAGGGAGGCCCAGCAGCTGTGTCAACAATGCCGCCTGGGAGGCTGTCGTAGCGGCTGTTAGTTTGGACAGCATGACCAGGTGGACCGCTGTCCAATGTTGGAAGAAGACCAATGACCTCCAGTGAGTTGCAAGGGTAAGTTACCACCTTTCTCCTGACATCACTTCTGCCTGCCACCCTTCAAATTCCCAAACACCACCTCCCCTCCTCCACCCCCCCCCCCCCCCCCCCCCCCCCCCATCAACTGGCTGTCGCCTTGCACCCTCCCTACATTGTGCTTGTTCCTCAGAGCCCCTTTGCATCCACTGCACAACCCCTTTATGTACAGGTGCAGTGCCCACACATGCTACCTCCAAAGACCTATAGATCCCTTTGACACAAGCATGTGGCTCACATTGCCCTCTCTTTGTCCCCTTCGAAGAAGATAGCCCATAATGAACGGCAAAAGGTCAAGTCAGGGGTGGAATCCCATAGATTCGATTACCCATCCATTCTGTGGAATGGGCCTGGGAAATCACGGGGTTGTCCCAGGAGAGAGCAGTCACTGACAGTGATGTTGGCCAGTACCAGAGAGGTGAGGATCCACTATCCCTTCATGCAGATGACCTGTCTCATGTGAATTGTTCATGTCAGACAAAATGATCTTTCCCTCTCACTGACCACATGTCCATTGTCTCACAGGTTCACCATCTGATGGGGCCCGGCCATCCAGAGTCGACCCCCCCCCCCCCCCCCCCCCCCCCGCCTTTCCTGCTACCCAAGAAGATACCTTGGAGGAGAGCTCCGAGGAGACCACTGGCTAGGTGCCACAGCTGTCACCTGTACCTTACGCCAGCACAAATAACATACCTCGGTGGGTGACATTAGTGGACAGGCTTTGGGAGCACAATCTGGTGTACAGGAACATCCAGGAGTGACAGCAATCAAACATGCAACCAATGAACACTCAGCATAGGACACAACCAATGGTCAGTCAGGACACTCAGAGGTGGCATCACCACAAGGCGGCATGACATAAACACTAGAAAAGGGATCAGGCACTCACACTCTGCCTCTTTCCATAGACAGACATCTAGAGAGTTAGACAGGGTTGATCAGCAGCATCACACCTCAGCACATGGCTTAGAACAAGCTGGTACTGTTAGACTGAGTTACTACAGTTAGATTAGCAGAGAGTCAAACTCATTTGAAAACTGTGTTATTAGTTCAATAAACACATTGAGCTTATTTCAGAGTCTGGAGCATCCTTTACTTAAGACTGCATCAAGTAGCAGCCTGTGTTATGCAAAACAACACATGATACCATGACTGACTGTTCAATCTATTTAGTTCAATTCAGCAAGATGCGTGACAATCAGCAACTGAATACAGGCACAATGGACAAGATTCAGGCTCGTCATCAGCTCAGGACCACCGGCAATCTTAGTGCCAACTGGCGATCATTCAAGCAGAAATTTCAACTATACGTGGAAGTATTCGACCTCAATGGCGCGACCGATGCTCAGAAGATAGCTCTTCTACTTACCACTGCGGGTGACCATGCGATAGAGATCTTCAACTCCTTTCACTTTTCCAAAGGACAGGACAAAACAAAGTACCAAACCATCCTGGACAAATTTGACAGCCACAGCGAGGTGGACACCAATGAAATCTTCGAGCGCTACATCTTCAA
The DNA here is from genome assembly GCF_902713615.1 of Scyliorhinus canicula. Classification (NCBI taxonomy): domain Eukaryota; kingdom Metazoa; phylum Chordata; class Chondrichthyes; order Carcharhiniformes; family Scyliorhinidae; genus Scyliorhinus; species Scyliorhinus canicula. The sequence goes on from NC_052161.1 coordinate 44,486,084, forward strand.
GCAGAGGATGCAAGGTAAAGACGAATCCTTCAACTCCTATATAACTAACCTTAGACTGCTAGTGCAATCCTGCAACTTCGGTGATATCACTGACTCCATGATCAGAAACCAAATTATTTTTGGAGTCCACTCTGATCCTCTGGATTGAAACGTGTACTGTGCATGAGCACTCTAAAAATCGTTATTCACAGTACAAAACGGCAGAAAGTGAAAAACACACCTCCCACGAGATGGAGAGTGTTCAGGCCATCTCCCGGATACAACGTCTTCACATTGACGAAAGCAGCCATTTTGCGTGATTTTCCGGGGGGCCCGACTCATGTGCAATGTGATCGGGAACATGAAATGGCCGAAAACCGCACTGCGCAGATGCAGACGTCCGAGAACCGCACCGCGCATGCGCAACGACGCACTGAGCGGCATGACGCCGACGTCATGTCGTGTGCGAACTGCAGCACCGCTCATTTTAAAAATAACTGCCCTGCAGGAGGCAAACGCTATTTAAACTGTGAGAAACCAAACCACTATGCAACCCTGTGCGGATCTGCACCACCAGTCAGGAGCCAGCGCTCCCAATTCTGACAGCGGCGCATCAGAAGTGTGCAACACCGAATGCATGACTCTGATCCAGGAAATGCGATGGACCCAGATGATGAATACCTGGACAACACTTACCAAGTGGGCATTATTACGAAGTGTGAATACGCCACACCGGACACATCGCGATTCCAATCAATCCTGGCCGTGGATTCCGAGGACGAATGGCATGCAGTGATGAAGGTCAACCACTGCCCCATCCAGTTCAAACTGGACACAGGTGCCTCCACCAACCTTATTTCGCAGGTGGACTTCAAGAGAATCAAGAACCCCCCACAACCTTCCAGCTGCCTGCAAACTCCTGGACTACAATGGAAATGCAATCAAGGCCCTGGGGTCCTGCCATCTGCAGGTGTCTAGCTGACACACACAAGCAAGCTTACGCTTCGAGATTGTTAAACCAGACAGGGTGTCCCTGCTAGGTGCACACGCCTGCAAGCAACTGAACCTCATTCAAAGGGTCTACACCACGACGCCATTCGGATCTTCAGACCAGCATCGACGTCATCCTAACCCAGTACCCAGATGCATTTCGCAAGATGGGCATGCTGCCATATGAGTACAAGATTCTACTGCGGCCTGATGCCAAGCCAGTGGTCCATGCATCACGACGAGAGAGCACCTGAAGGCAGGGCTCACGAGTCTACAACAAAAAGGCATCATCTCCAAGGTCACTGAACCAACCGACTGGGAACCGCTCGATGGTGTGCGTAAAGAAGCCTTCGGGGGACCTACGCATCTGCATTGACCCCAAGGATTGAAACAAAAACATTATGCGGGAACATTACCCCATCCCGAAGAGGGAAGAAATCACGAGTGAGATGGCACACGCACGCTTCTTCACAAAATTAGATGCATCCCAAGGATTTTGGCAAATCCAACTTGAAGAATCCAGCAGAAGGCTCTGCACCATCAACATGCCTTTTGGCAGATTTTGCTACAACCGAATGCCATTTGGCATCATCTCGGCATCAGAGATTTTCCATCGCATCATGGAACAGATGATGGAGGGAATAGAAGGGGTTTGTGTCTTCGTTGACGATATCATAATCTGGTCCACAACCCCAGAGGAACGTGTGTGGCGACTCAAGAAAGTATTCTGACGCATACATGAACATGGCCTCAAGCGCAACAGGTCCAAGTGCTGTTTTGGGATATCCACGCTTAAGTTCCTGGTGATCAGATTTTGTGACACGGTGTGCGCCCGGACACAGACGAAATTAAAGAAATCAAGGCAATGAAAGTCCTCGAGGACAATAGGGCAGTACTGCGCTTCCTGGGAATGGTCAATTTCCTTGCCAAGTTCATCCCGTATTTGACCACACACACCACGGCCCTACGCAACCTGGTTAAAAGATCAACCGTCTTTGAGTGGAAGGCGGAGCACCGAACAGAGTGGCTGGAGCTGAAAGCCAAGCTCAGCACTGCACCTATCCTTGCATTCTTTGACCCAGACCGAGAGACCAAGATATCCACAGATGCAAGTCAGGATGGCATTGGGGAGGTGTTGCTTCGAAGAGACAACACGTCATCTGGGTACCAGTAGCATCACAGGAAATGACACCCACTGAGACAAGATATGCGCAGATTGAGAAGGAATATTTAGATCTTGTCACCGGCATCCTCAAATTTCATGATTATGTCTACGGCTTGCCAATATTTACTGTTGAGACGGATCGTAGGCCTCTGGTCCACATCCTCCAAAAGGACCTGAATGACATGATGCCTCATTTACAGAGAATTCTGCTCAAACTCCGGAGGTATGATTTCAATTTGGTGTACACAACTGGCAAGGAGCTCACCATCGCCGATGCATTGTCCCACACCGTCAACTCACCCAGTGAACTACTGGAGATCATCCAGCATATTGAACTGCAGGTACAACTGTGTGCAGGCACTCTCTCGGCAACAGATAAGAAGATCGTTCTCATCCGAGAAGAGCCGGCCAAAGACCCCCTGTTGCAGCGAGTCATCCACAACCTCAGCAATGGGTAATCTTTCAAGGACGACCTGACGCTGATCAACGGCATCCTGCTCAAGCTGGACAGGATAGTCATCCCGCTACGTCTCCAGAGCATGGTGCTGCGGCAGATTCATGGGGGAAACCTGGGCATAGAAAAGTGCAGACGCAGGGCCCGGCAAGCTGTCGACTGGCCTGGCATCAACCAGGGCATCACGGACATGGTCCTGAACTGCGAAACCTGTCAGAGGTTCCAACCAGCGCAGAGCAAGGAGACGCTCCAACCACATGATCTAGAGACCTCTCCGTGCTCCAAGGTTGACATTGACCTATTCCACATGAATGGCCGCAACTATATCTTTATCATCAATTACTTTTCGAACTATCCTGAGGTGCTGAAGCTGCCAGACTTCACCTCACGGACCGTTATCAAAGCGTTTACAGAGACATTCTCACGGCATGGCATCCCGAACACTGTCATGAGCGACAATGACCCGTGCTTCCACAGTCAAGAATGGTCCACGTTTGCCAAGAGCTACAATTTCAGGCATGTCACCTGTTGAAACTGGACAAGTTGAAAAAAGGGTGCACATCGTTAAGCAGCTCATCCGCAAGGCCTTGGACTCCGCTTCCGACATACACCTCTACTGACGGGGAGGGGACTTTCAAATTGGAGCAGGAGGAGGGTTGATGACGGTGGTTGCCCGAGGGCTTGGGAGCCCCACTTGGGCTTGGGAGGTTATAGACGGGTTGGGGGCGATGCAATCAGGTAAGGCCCCGGGACCCGATGGATACCCGGTTGAGTTTTATAAAAACATTGCCGGGTTGCTTGGGCCGTTCCTGGTAAATGCTTTTAATGAGTCCAAGGAGCTGGGAGTGCTCTCCCCCAACGTTATCGCAGGCATCGATTTCCCTCATTTTGAAGCTGGATAAGGACCGGAGAGTTGTGGGTTGTATCGGCTGATCTCCCTGTTCAATGTGGATGCAAAATTGCTGGCAAAGATCTTGGCCACATGCTTAGAGGATTGAGTCCCGGAGGTAATAGGGGAGGACCAGACGGGATTTGTGAAGGGACGACACCTGACGTCCAGTATTAAACAGCTCCTAAATGTGATAATGATGCCTGCGGAGGGGAGCGAGGTCGAGGTGGTGGTGGCCATGGATGCAGAGAGGGCCTTTGATCGAGTGGAGTGGAGGTACCTGTCGGATGTCCTGGGAAGATTCAGGCAGGGATTTCTGGATTGGGTCCGGTTGCTTTTTCAGGCACCGGTGGCGAATGTAAGGACCAACTGGGTTTGGTCGCGGTATTTTAGTCTGTGCAGGGGGACAAGGCAGGGGTGCCCACTCTCCCCACTACTGTTTGCCCCGGCAATAGAGCCTTTGGCAATAGCACTAGGAACATTTGGGGGGGGATAGTAAGGGGGGGGGGGGGGAGGTGGAGCATAGGGTCTTGCTGTATGCAGACAATTTGCTCCTGTATATAACAGACCCATTGGGGGGGATTGCAGGAATTATGGGAATACTGGAGGAATTTGGTCGGTTCTCAGGTTAAAAAATAAACATGAGCAAGAGCGAGGTCTTCTCGATCCAGACAAGGGGGCAGGAGAGGAGACTGAGGGAGATGGTGCAAAGGAGTTTTAGGTATCTGGGGATTCAGGTGGCAAGGGACTGAGGGCAGCTTCATAAATTAAATTTGGACAGGGTGATTGAGCAAATGAAAGGGGACCTCCCAAGGTGGGACGTGCTCCCACTTTCATTGGCGGGGCGGGTACAGACTGTGAAAATGACAGTTCTCCTGAGATTGTTCTTTGTGTTTCAGTGTCTCCCAATCTTTATCCCCAAAGCATTTTTTAGGAAAGTGAACGCAACGATCTCGGGTTTTATATGTGCTGGTAAGGCCCCGAGGGTGAAGAAGGTCCTTGAGCGGGGGTGCGAGGAGGGAGGCTTGGCCCTTCCGAACTTTATTAACTACTGGGCGGCTAATATTTCAATGGTTAGGAAGTGGGTAGTAGGGGAAGGGGTCTGTGTGGGAGGCTTTGTTAACGGCACCTCCACCGTTCTCGCCGGCTCGGTGCTCCACAAGCCCAGTGGTAGTGACAGCCCTGAGAGTGTGGGGGCAATGGAAGCAGCATATGAGACTGGAGTGGGTGTTGGTGTGGTCACCGATCTGTGACAATCACTGGTTCGCTCCGGGGTGCTGGGGGCTTAAGGAGTTGGCTGGGTGGGGATTGAAAGGTTTGGAGATCCCTTCATTGAGGAGGGGTTCCCGAGCCTTGAGGAGCTAGTGGAGTTGCCGGGTGGGAACAGATTTCGGTACCTGCAGGTACGGGACTTTGGCCGGAGGCAGGTTCCAAGCTTCCCTCGCCTCCCTCTAAGGGGACTGCAGGATAAGATGATGTCTAAAATAGGGGTTGGGAAGGGGCGGGGGGGAGGGGGTGGTCTTGGAAATATACAAGGAATTGATGGAATGGAAGGGTTCCCAATTGGGGAGGTGAAAGGGAAGTGGGAGAACAAGTTGGGAGGGGAGTCGGAAGTTGGGCTATGGGAGAAGGCCCTGAAAAGAGTCAATGCATCCTTGTTGTGTGCCAGGCTTAACCTGATCCAGTTCAAAGTGGTCCACAGGTCTCATATGACTGTGGCCCGGAGAGTAGGTTTTTTGAGGGGGTGGTGGACAGGTGTAGTCGGTGCGGGGGGGGGGGAGTCCTGCGAATCATGAACATATGTTTTAAGCATGTCCGAAGCTAAGGGGATTTTAGCAGGGATTCTCAGATGTCATGTCAGAGTGAGGGTGACTCTGAGCCCAGAGGTGGCAATATTTGGAGTAACGGAAGACCTGGAAACCCAGGGAGGAGAAAGGCTGACGTTTTGGCCTTTGCCTCCCTGGTGGCCCGGAGACGGATTTTGCTGGGCTGGAGGGACTCGGAGCCTCCAAAGTCGGGGGTGTGAGTCAGTGACATGGCAGGGTTTCTTAGGCTAGGGTTCAATACAGGGGTTCGCTCTGAGGTGGCAGCCGTTCATCGATTTCTTTCAGGAAAAGTGACCGTCAGCAGAAGGGAGGAGGGAATGGGGGGGATGGGAAAGGGGAGGCATGGCAGTGAAATTGGGGGGAAGTTGGGTGGTTACTCTGGGGTTTTTGCATGTGCTGGACCGCCCTGTTATTTAGAATGTTAATATGTTGAAATGTCAAAATTATAAATGACTCAATAAAAGGTTTATAAAAAAAAGGAAATGCATCTTGAGCAGGCTGATGCATTATTCAATGACAGCACGGGTGGCAACGGGGCCTCATTATAACGGGACTCCACCTCGTTATCAGTCCTCCACACCAGCGTATTCAGCCTTGACCTGAGCGGGTAACCCTTGTTCCCCATGGCACAACCTGTCATCCTGAGGTGCTCCTTGAAGACACCGGGGATCTCCGAGTGCCCCAGGATGTGGCTGTCATGCACGTTCCCAGGGTAACGGGCACACACGTGCATGGTTCTAAGGCGGTGGTTGCACACAATCTGATCATTCAGGGAGTGGAACCCTTTCCTGTTACTATAGGGCACTCTCTGATGCACTGGTGCTTGTAGAGCGACATGGCTGCCATTGATCCCTCCCCTGGAACTGGGGCATCCAGCAATAGCAGCAAATCCTGCAGCCCAGGCATCTTGGTGGGCCTGGCCAAGCTCAAAGGTGATAAAGTCTGATCCCTGACATACAGAGCATCTGTCACCTCTCAAGTGCACCTGTGGGCGGATGCGCTGAATGCCGGAGGTGAGGTGAGAATGATTGCTCTTGACATCAAGGCAGCATTTGGCCAAATATGACATCAAGGAGCCCTAGCAAAACTGGAGTCAATGGAAATCAGGATTTGTGTATTGTCACGTTTACCGAGCTGCAGTGAGAAGTATTGTTCTGCGTACAGTTCAGACAGATCATTCCGTATATGAATACATATACATACAGCAAACATAATATACGCAATGTAAATACATAGACACAGGCATCGGGTGAAGCATAAAGGAGTTAAGTACTATTCAGTAGAGAAGATGTGTGAAGAGATCAGATCAAGAGGGTGGTTTAGAAGTCTAGCAACTGCGGGGAAAGCTCTCCTCTGGTTGGAGTCATATTATGGAACAAAGGAAGATGGTTATAGTCGTTGGAAGTCAATCATCTCAACTCAGGGACATCACTGCAAGAGTCCCTCAGGGTAGTGTCTGAGGCCCAACCATCTTCAGCTGCTTCATCACTGACCTTCCTTACATCATAAAGTCAGAAGCGGGGATGTTTGCTGATGACTGCACAATGTTCAGCACCATTCGCAACTCCTCAGATAATGAAGCAGTCTCTGTCCAAATACAGCAAGACTTGGACAATATCCAGGTTTGGCATAGGGCAAGGTACATTCGCACCACACAAGTACCAAGCAATGACCATCTCCTACAAAAGAGGATCTAAGCATCACCCCTTGACATTCAATTACCATCAATGAATCCCCCACAATCAACATCGTGGGGGTTACCATTTATCGGAAACAGAATCGACTGGCCATATTAATACTGTGGCTACACGAGCATGTCAAAGGCTAGGAATCTTATGGCGAGTAACTCACTTCCTGATGACCATCTACAAGGCACAAGTCAAGAGTGTAATGGAATACTCTCCACTTGCCTGGATCAGTGCTGCTCCAACAGCACACATGAAGCTCAACACCATCCAGGACAAAGCAGCCCACTTAATTGTTACTCCTTGCACAAAATTCAATCTCTTCACCACCGACGAACAATGGCAGCCTTGTGTACCATCTACAAGATGCACCGCAGTAACTCGCCAAGGTTACTTAGGCAGCACCTTCCAAACCTACAACCACTACTATCTAAAAGGACAAGAGCAGTAGATACCTGGGAACCAACCCCACCACCTGAAGGTTCTCCTCCAAGTCATTCACCACCACCCCGACTTAGAAACATATCACCGTACCTTCACTGTTGCTGGGTCAAAATCCTGGACATCCCTCCCTAACAGCACTGTTGGTGTACTTATACCTCAGGGACTGTAGCGGTTCAAGACTGCAGCTCACCACCACCTGCTAAGATCAATTCGGGATGGGCAATAAATGCTGGCCTAGCCAGTGACGTCCACATCTCGTAAATTAATTTTTAAAAAAATGACTGTGATATGCCACACAGGTCCCCACTCAAACCCTGGAATGACCCGGTGTTGTGAACATTTAAGACTGCAGTGACCATCACGGCCACCGGGAGCGAGTGTCCTCCTCCTCCATGGGATGCTGTGACCATGGGTCTTCTGCGGCATGGCGTCCGTAAGCTCATTGAATGACCAATGACACCTGTACACCTTGGGCCATCGCTGGCCTCCCCTTCTGGGTTCCTCCTCAGCCTAAGGGGTGGTCAAGTCTTCAGGGTGTGCAGCAGCCCCCTGCACATGGGGTGTCGCCTCCACTCTGAATGTCACTGCTGCCTTCTATGTCTTCTGCCCACCTTGGCTGTCACAAGCACAACATGGGCAGCCCCCATGGGATCAACTCTGGAAGGAATTGGAGAAGGAGAGAGTCCAACAATCAGTTCGGCTTTCCATCCCGGGACCCTCAAGTCCCCAAGCCTTCCCCACCACGACCATGACTGTCCCGCCTTTTCTCAGAGTGCCATCTAGTGAACCAGTTGTGCTGGCAAACCTTGTTCTCCACATTCACTCCTGGCCACATCAGGAGCCCCTAGACTCCAGGCGTCTGCCGGGAACATTAGGGAGGCCATACACAGCTGCCCTTCATTCATTCACCCTTTGGCCATGGGAGAATCCTCGGTAGAGAAGCCCTACTCTTTCATGTTTGATTGTTGGCAGCTGCCTCCAAGGTGCTGATGCATCAAGGATTGCTGAACATGCAGTGCGCTAATCACCCTCTGAAACATGGCACCTTTGCTTTTGAGGAGACACTTGAGAGTTGAGGAGCGTGAAGTGCTCTCACAACTAACAATGCTAATTCCTCATTTGAAATAGCCTTCAGCTGTGAAGCTCACGGTCAAAGGGGTGAAATTGACTTTCAGGATAGAAGCCTCAGCATATCTCTATCCTGGAAGTATCCTGGTAGGACAGGCAGGCTGCAGCTGTGGTTGCCCCTGTTATGGGTCTGCACAATATTTAAAGATGGCTTGAGGGCCTCAGAGACACAAAGTCCTTCACCCTCCCCCCACCCCCTCGACCCAGGGGTGACCTCCGACCTGGAACACTTCAGCCCCGACCATGCCCGACACCCCCGAAGGGTCTCTTCCGCCCCTCCCCCCCATCCCCACAGCACTGGGACAGCAGCTCCAGTGTCCTTAAGCTGCTAATGGAAAATGGAAAGGGCTACTCATGTCCTCACTTTCCTTTAGGAGCCATTGCGGCAGCTTCATATTTTTGAAAATGAGTTCTAAACGATGCCCACGCAACGCCTCACTGTGGTATCAGGTAATTCCTAGGAGGCCGTTGCATTCGACTTCAATTGTGTTAATGATATTCAAATGTATGCAAATTAGGGTTAATGATATTCTTGCCATTTATGGGTGCGATCCGGAACTCCCCCAGCGGGATTCTTGATTTTTCCCTCCCCCACTATTCAACAGTCACCCCCCGACTTTGCCAAGAGACATGGCTAGAGGCAATTTCCCTGATGAACTTCACATCTGCTACTGTCTAAATCCTCAACAAAACATAAGGATAATAGCACTCTCGACTTACTGGCCCCAGAAACCACCAGGAGCAATTAAAGCCTGGAGACAGGGCCACCGCCACCTGAGACAGGCTGAAGGAAGGAACGGTGGCGGACCGATGACAGGGCTGGCTAGTTAGAAGGCTTGCATTCAGTTTATTAGGACATTGGTCCAGTTCAATTCATGGTTGTTAGGTCCTCTGGCTCTCACATGTCACTCCCCCTTATAATTATTTAATCTGTGTTTAAAGTGTTTTTCATTACCTGTGTGTTTATTTTGACAAGCTTAAAAGTATCTTCAATGGGAATTTCACTGGATTTTCTTGATTAACAATTTTTTGAAAAGGTAAGAGGGAGAATTTTCTTCAAAGGAAATGTTAAACGCCTGACTGTTTTTCGTTGAATTCATGAGCAGTTCAAATGCTTGCCAGTATTATTACATGGCTCAGGGTTCTGTACCAAGTGGATACTGGAAGAATGCTTCAAAGGCACAGCAGATGTCAGGACATTAAATCAATGTGAAAATCAAATTACTGCATTGAAAACGTACTTAAATGATAATAAACCATTACCTGATGACTTGAAGTTGGCAAGAGCTTTTAAATGTATCTGTCAATAGGTTCCCGACTTTACAGCAGGCTTCCCCCTAGTTCGCAACTGAATTAGCTGGCGTGGTTCCCACAATCTTCAGGAATCCACCCGCCCACACTTGATTTTGGAGTTGGCTTTAAATGTCTCTACAATAAATTTTAAAGAATCAAATGAGTGTCAGGTTGCAACCTGCCACGATAACCGATCCAAAAAGAATTGCAGCAGGGAAGGGAACTTGGAAAGGAAATGTTAAAATATGGCCCCGCACGCTTCCAATTTTGTCCTCCCAAAGAGATAGGCTCAGCGTTAGGATATGTACATTCAGCCCTGCTGTCATATTTGACTCAGAGATAAGCTTCCAACCATACATTTGCACCATCAATAAGACTGCGTATTTCCAGCCTGCCTGACTTCACACACATCTCCACTCATCTGCTGATGAAATCCTCACTCATACCTTTGTTATCCCTGGAGTTGGCTATTCCAATGCACTACTGGCTGGACTCCCACATTTTTCACTCAGTAAATATGCCACTCAAAACTCTGCTTAACTTACACCAAGTCCTGTTCAACTATCACCCCTATGCTCGTCAACTTATATTGGTGCCTGGTCAAGCAATGTCTGCATTTCAAAATGCTCATCCTGGTTTTCAAATCCCTCTGTCGTCTTCACCTGCCCGATCACTGTAAGCTCCACCAGTCCCACAATCCTCCAAGATATCTAATGCCCAATTTTAATCATTCCATCATTGGTAACTGTGCCTTCAAATGCCTAGGCCTCAAGCTCTGGAATTCCCTCCCTTTGCCTCTTCGCTTTCATCTCCTTTGCTCCTTTAAGACACTTATTAAAACTTATCTCTTTGACCAAGCTTTTAGTTCTCTGGCCACATATGTGGCTCTGTGTCATAATTTGTTTTGGGCAGAAATCTCCGATCTGGTGATTAAGATCTATGGTGGGGGTAGGAACATCGAGCTGTGGAGGGCAGTGGGGAAACATGCCAAATCATCCAGCCCCCATCTCATTAATTATGCAAACAGTATTTTGTGCCATACTCTGTGGCATCAGGTGCGTAGTGTGCTGACCTTTCAATACGCCATATTAGAAAGGCGCCCAACATCATTGACCTACTATTAAAGAAAGAATGTGAACCTCCTGAGAGTGAGATGGATTTCTGTGTGCACTCTGAGGCTGGAAATGGACTCCTCCAGGGCACCGAATCGGGACGGTCCACGAGCAGAAGCTCCCCCCCCACTCGCTCCCCCTCCCCCCACTCCCCCCACCCCCACCCGCTGCTGTGGTGTTCTGAGGAGCCATGGTTGCCAATGGCTTCCATCTTGAACTCCGGAGGCAGGCTGAGGCATTGTTCAGGTGAATCCCAACATCTGCTTGCCATACTGTTCCAAATAGGTTTCTCATTGGCGTCTATTCCCGCTGGTGCTGTGGAGAATCAGGCTTGTATGGTCGGACATTCACCTGCACCCCATTCGCATAATACAACTGAGCTTCACGGAGCCTCAAGTGGTTTTCCAGATCCGCCAATGGGGAGCACCGGCAGAAAATCTTGTGTTAAATTCACGTGGGCATAGAAACAACTTTTGGGACTCCAGTTGAATTCCCACCCCTCCTGCCCACCATTGAACTTGCCGGTAGGGTCTTGAAATAATTCAGCTCTTATAATACGCCTGGAACACTTATTATGTTAAAGGCTCAAGAAATATATAAGTTGTTGTCATAAGCCTCTTCCCCCACCATCCCCATCTCTATTCTCCTTTATAAGATGCCTAAAAACATACTTTTTCTTCTGGCTTTGTGTCAAATCCTGTTTGATGATGCTCCTGTTATGCACCTTGGGATGTTTTACTGTGTTAACGGCTCTGAATAAATACAAGTCATTGTAGCATTATGCTCCTCCCTCTCTCCTACCTCCATTGAATAGTGCACAGGAACAGAGCACAAAGTATTCTGCTCCCATACTAGCCCAGGAGTTCAGGATTGATTTGAATTTCCATTCACATGTTTTAGGAGCGCCCTCCTGGTGAAGGTTCAGCCTTCACCAGTTTGAGCATCAATGGAAGAGGCAAAAAATTGAAACAGAGCTGTAGGCATCTTGCAATATTCAAAACAACACTTTATAAAATGCCTGCACAAATCTGAGGCCACATCTATATTGCAACTGTGGCACTGGTGTGAAGCAGTTTTGCTTTGTACTTAAAATACAACCTGAATTTCAAATCAGGGTCAAGCCTAATACTGGAATAAAACAATTCTTCCCTGGAATAAAGTGACTCTGGCAGTCAATTCAAAAACAATTTGCATTTATGTAGGTCTCAACTTTCCAAATTCAAACGACACAAGTGGCAGTCAGAAATTGAAAAGCATTCAGTTGTAATGTAAAGACACCTATATATTTGTGCAAAACCAGTTCTGGACTTTGTTAATGTGTCCAGTTCAGCCTAATATGTAAAAAGAATTCTGAAATTGTGAATAACGAAAATAAAACCTGTAGTAATAATGTCTCCTATGACACCACATGCAGGAGTCACATAAAGTATCACATTCAGGTGAAACAGGGCTCAAGGTTTGGGGACATAACATTACCAGGGTATCTAAACATAATTAAGTACCCATGTTAGAGTCATTATCACTCTGTCCTTATTATTATATATTACTCTGATTTTATTTTATTACGAGTTGTCATCTTGTGGCATTTCACACAAAAGGGTTGAATTTAATTCTCCAATTTGTACTTAATGGGGTGTTAGGGCTTTCAAAATAGATTTGGTCCCATCACTCCGATGCTCCAGCCGTTATTTTTCAAGGTGCCTGACGCTAATTTGGCATATCAATTGCCTGGGGCAATTTTCCACCTGCGTTTGCCGTGATCACAAATGGCGACATGGGCACAAAATTTCATGAGAATTAGAAACCGGTGGTGGTGAATTAACGATGGATGAGACTCTCGTTTCATTAAATTGTGATAAATTTAAAACTTAAGAACATAAGAGCTAGGAGCAGTAGTAGGCAATTCAGCCCCTTGAACCCGCTCCGCCATTCGGGACAAACATTGCTGATCTCATCTCGACCTCAACTCCATTTTCCTGCCTGTTCCCCATAACCCTTCAACCCATGACTAATTAAAAATCTGTCTATCTCCTCCTTAAATTAACTCAATGTCTCGGTATTCAGCGCACTCTGGGGTAGTGAATTCCACAGATTCACGATCTTTTGTGAGAAGTAATTTTTCATAATCTCTGTTTTAAATCTGCTACCCCTCATCCTAAAACTATGATCTTTTGTACTAAATGGTCCCACAAGAGGAAGCATCTGCCCTACGTCTATTATGTTAATTCCTTTTATCATCTTATATACCTCAATTAGATCTCCTCTCATTCTTCTAAACTCCAGAGAGTATAGGGCTAAACTGCTCAATCACTCTCCATAAGACAAACCCTTATCATTTCTGGAATCAATCTAGTGAACCTCTACTGAACTGCCTCGAAGGCAAATAGGGCAGCACAGTAGCACAGTAGCGCTGTTGCTTCACAGCTCCAGGGTCCCAGGTTCGATTCCAGGCTATGGTCACTGTCTGTTTGGAGGCTGCATGTTCTCCCCGTGTCTGCGTAGGTTTCCTCCGGATGCTCCGGTTTCCTCTCACAAGCCCCGAAAAACGTGTTGTTAGGTAAATTGGACATTCTGAATTCTCCCTCTGTGCACCCGAACAGGTGCCGGAATGTGGCGACTAGGTTATAACCTATAAAGGCTAACCTATAAAGGTTTTAAAAAGAAAATACATCCCTCCTCAATAAGGGGACCAAAACTGTACACAACACCCCAGATGTAGTCTCATTAATGCCTTGTACAGTTGCACCAACACATCCCTACTTTTATACTCTATTCCTTTAGCGATAAAGGCCAGATTTCCATTTTCCTTCCTTATTACTTACTGTACCTTCATGTTAGTTTTCTGCAATTCTTGCACAAGGACACCCAAATTCTTCTGCACCGAGCACTCTGTAGTTTCTCTCCATTTAGATAATAAGTTGCCCTTCCATTTTTTGCGACCAAAATAGATAACCTCACACTTATCCACATTAGACTCTACATGCCAGATTTTAGCCCACTCACCTAACCTATCTATATCCATTTGTAAATTTCAACCTACTATCCCACCTATTTTAGTGTTATCTGCAGATATGGCTATAGTATATTTTATCTTTACATCCAAATCATTAACATGTATTGTAAATAGTTGGGACCTGAGGACCGATCCCTGTGGCACCCCACTAGTTACATTTTGCCAACCAGAAAAAAAAACATTTATCCCGACACTCTGCTTTCTGTCGGTTAGCCAGTCTTCTATCCAAGCTAATGAATTCCTGCTAATCTTACCTTGTGTAACACCTTTTGTGCGGCACCCTTTCAAATGCCTTTTGCAAGCCCAGATATACCACATCTACAAGGTCCCCAGTATCCACTTAGTTTGTAACATCTTTGAATAACTCTAGCAAATTAGTCAAACATGATTTACCCTTCATAAAATCACACTGGCTTTGGTAGATTGCATTTTGACTGTCGAGAAAACTGTTATTACTTCCTTAATAATGGATTCTAAAAATTTCCCATGACAGATGTTGAACTAATTGATCTCTGGTTTCCTACTTTCTGGCTCCCTCCGTTTTTGAATAAGGGCGTTACATTACCATTTTTTTCAATCCACTGAAACCTTTCCCACATCCAGGGAATTTTGGAATATTATAACCGTTGGATCATATATCCCTGCTGCCACTTCCTTTAAGACCCCCTAGGATGTAGGCCATCAAGCTTGTCTGCCTCCAATCCCAATAGTTTATTTAGTACCTTTTTCCTAGCGATGACAATTTTTCTAATTTCCTCCCTTTCTATTGCATTGCCTGTTACTCTTGAGAAGGCACTACTGTCCTCCACCATGAAAATTGAGGCTAAACATTGATTTAGTGTCTTTGCCATTTCTGTGTTCCACACTATTAACTCCCCAGTCTCATTCTCCAAGGGACCAAGATTCACTTTAGCTACCCTCGTCCTTTTTATATACTTATAGAAGCTCTTGTTATCCTTTTTTATATTTTGCCCTGGTTTTCTTCCATAATTTACCTTTGCTCTTTTTATTACCTTTTTAGTAACCCTTTATTGATCTTTAAAAGTTTCCCAATCTTCCAGCCTGCCACTGGCCTTTGCAATTTGGCATGCCTTTGTTTTTGTCTTTATGTTAACTTTAACTTCCTTGCTCAGCCATGGATATTTTTTCCCCTCTTGCAATCTTTCTTCCTCTCTGGAATATATTTTAGTTGGCATATATTGAATATCTCCTTAAACAACTGCCATTGTCCATTAACTGCCCTACCTTTTAGTTGTCTACAAGGGACAAATCTGTCCTGGTGCCTACGTAATTACCTTTGATTAACTCCAGAAAGTTAGTGTGGGATTCCAGTTTCTTGCCTTCAAACTGAATTTGAAATTCTATCATGCTATGATCACTCTTCCCTTGAGGGTCCTTAATTATGAGGTCAATAATGAATCCCTCCTCATTACATGATACCAAATCCAAAATGGTCTGCTCCCTGGCTGGTTCCGCAACATATTTCTCCAAAAAACAATCTCCAAAATATTCAGTGAACCCCACCCTTGAGGGCTCTTGCCAATTTGATTAATCCAGTCTATATGCAAATTATAGCACCGACACAGTAGCACAGTGGTTAGCACTATTGCTGCACAGCGCCAGGATCCCAGGTTCGATTCCAGCTTGGGTCACTGTCTGTGCGGAGTCTGTACATTCTCCCTGTGTCTGCGTGGGTTCCCTCCGGGTGCTCTGGTTTCCTCCCACAAGTCCTGAAAGACGTGCTGTCAGGTGAATTGGACATTCTGAATTCTCCATCCATTTACCCGAACAGGCACCGGAATGTGGCAACTAAGGGCTTTTCACAGTAACTTCATTGCACTGTTAATGTAAGCCTACTTGTGACAGTAATGATTATTATTATGATGATGATGGTAATGATTATTATTATTATATTGGCATGCCTTTCTTACAAGCCTCCAATATTTTTATCATTTATCCTGTGTCCCACTGCAGAACTACTGTTTTGGGATCTATAGATTATTCCCATCAGGGACTTCTTTCCTTTGCTATTTCTTATTTCTACCCAGATTAATTCCACGTCTTGATCTCCAGTGCCTATATGATTATTCACTACAGCATTGGTTCATTCCTTTACTAGCAAAGCTGCACCTCACTCCTTTTCCTTTCTGTCTATCCTTCCAAAATATTGAGTACCCTTGAACTCCCAGACCTGGTATCCTTGTAACCATGTCTCAGTAATCGCCACCAGTTGTACCCTTTTGCCTCTACTTGCACTGTTAACTCATTAATTTTGTTCTGAATGCTTTGTGCATTCAGGTCCAAAGCCTTTAACTTTGTTCTATTATCAAATTTCCCTACTCTTGTCTGATTCTTTGGTGTAATATGGTGATCACATATTCTGTCCCATTTAAAAATATTTCTGGTAAAATTCCACCTCATCACTCTCCTACACTCCTTCACCTTTAACTTTGATCTGCAGGTGGTTTCCTAAAAGGTCTCCCTCTTCAAGCAGTATTTCCAAGAAATCTCCATACAAGAAATCTCCAAATGTCAGTTCAAGTCACACACCATCATGACTAAGAGATATATTGGGAGGGATTCTCCATTGCCCAACACCGATATTGTAATCGGCAATCGGGCAAAGGATTCCTTCTGACAGCCAAATCGGGGGTGTAGCCTGTTTGACTCTGGTTTTCGAGTCTCTGGTCCCTTCGAAATGGCGTCATCGCGTCGTGCTGCACGTGCTGCTGAATCGTCATTGACACGTCATCGGAAGGCCCTCCCCGATGCTCCGCCCCAATGGGCTGAGTTCCTGACTGCCCGGTTGACGTGTGGTCTGAGAGGTCAGGAACCCGACATGGTGGTTGCGGACTGTGCCCAGTGCTGCCACACTCAGCCGGGATCCATGCTGCTGGCTGGGGGGGTGCTTCTGTGAGTAATGGGGGGGATCGTTGGGGGGTGGCCAGGGGTGGCCTGTGGGGTCGCATTTGGCTGGTTGGTTCTGTGCACGGTCGACGCCATGTTGTACGGCGCGACCACTGCAGGTCGTCGTCATGCACATGCGCGGCCATGGACCCGGCCATTCTCCGGCCGCTTTTGGCGCGGGAGCCGGGAGTTTCACCCGGTGCCACAGCTAGCACCTCACCGGCTCCAGAATCGGTGAGGGTTCGGTGACGATTTTGGCGTTGTAAAACACCCATGAATTCTCCGTTTCAGCCGCACTTAGCCACTGAAATGACTAATCCAACCCATTGCCTTTACTTCATGCACATTGGATTATTATCCAGAAATAAAAGCTCTGTTGGTTCATTTTCACAATATGGGTTGCAGCAGTTCAAGAACAGGCCAGCAGCATGTGTAGAGGGAAACAAAGTTAAGATTGGGAGACAGTGGTCTTTCAGCGGAAGAAACTATTGCAGTTTTAAAAGTTTTTGTTTCTTAATTTCAGATTTCCAGCATCCGTTGCATTTTGCTCTTGTATACTGTTACTTTATTATTAGTTACATTGAAGGCTCTCACCTTCTCAACCTTGCCCCTCCCTGATGTGTGGTGATCCTCAGGTTAAATCACCACCAGTCAGTTCTCCCCTTCAAAGGGGAAAGCAGCCTATGGTCATCTGGGGCAATGGCAACTTTACTTACTTTAGTTACATTGGACAAAATTCACAAAACAATACAGTGTAAACCCCCAGGTGCCCCCACAGTGTTGCCCACTAACACAAATGCAAATTTGCAACACTACTGCTTCCCATTTGTGAAGGAGGTGGCAGAAAGACCATGGCCACAGGCACCGCGGTGCAACAATTCAGCTCTGAAAAATTATCAGGGGCAGGTAATGGGTGATTTGGGCAAATTCAGTTGGGACCCCTCCCCATGAATACCTAAGACTTAAAACTGTCACTCCTAATTATTCCTTCAGTATTCTCAGATTTCAAGATACCTTTTGAATATGTTTCATCCCACAAATTAGGAAGAAGCTTCCAGAAACCAGGTGTTCTAGTAATACTCCAGACCCACAAGTTAAATTCCCCAGCAGTGTAAGATTCCAGCACCACCTTCACAGTTGTTAGATCTGGCACCTTTGTCACACTGACTGACACCATTTGTGACATCATCACCCAGTCATGGGACTACTATTGCCACAGTGCCAGACACCAGAATGAAACATGCATCACCATTAGATCTGAAGACACCAAGTCATACCATTCCCAACCCTTCCAGATGACACATTTCAAGGATTTTCAAATCCCCTGGCCACTGCCCATGAATCCTTATATATGCCGGAAAAGCCTGCCTTGCTTGCCCGAGGCTTACAAACAGTGACCTCCTAAATCCTTGCACAGTCAATGGACCACCGCTCATGCTTCTAAATATCATTGTAAACGGCTTTGGAGGCGGGTCTGGCAGCCGATGGGCCGGCAATTGCCAGTTCGGAGGTAAAACAGTTAAATTTGTGCAAGTGATAGCTGGCCAATTAAGCATTATTTAGGGCCAATTAAGGCCACTCTGCCGGTGACAACTGGAATCTCACCTTTTCAAAACTCTTCCACCCTGAGGTACCCTCTCTCTTTCCTACCAACATCGGCAACTCCCACTTCTGGCCGGCTATGGATGCGGGGACAAATGAAGTCTTCAAGGCTGTGATTGGTTTTGTTTTAAACTAGGTAAGGTACAAAGAATATAGAGCAAATGTCGGTAAATGGTGTTGAGACACAAATCAACCACAATCTAATTAAACAGAAGATCAGATGTGAATAGTTGAATGGTCTACTCCTATTCCAGTATTCCTGTCTATGTTGATAGTAGAACAGTGGAAATTCAGTTTATTTTCAATTATAAATGAAAATTAGGTTGCAATGACTGAAGGAGCACGATCTTTATTATGCAATTTAAGATAGAAAAGTAGATCCCAGGTAATATATCAATTTTGCAATATTTTCCTTACCTATTTTTTAAAGAATGGACTTATAGTTTTAAATTGAGCCATGGAGATTTAGAGAAAAACAATTATCCACTTTAGATAATCTAGATGATTGTACAGTATCTATTCTCTTCCAGACGATCAGGATTTTCTTTTAGGCTTTGTTTATCTTTTCACATTAAGGACCCTGTGCGGATTCTCCATCCCCAGGATGCCCAGTATGCGTTCCCCGATGGGATGGCAAATCGGGCGTTGGGGCAAAATCAGGATTGGTGGCAGGCTGGAACCGAACGCCATGGTCCGACCTCTCGCAAACATCAAAGAGATGAATCTGCACTAAGTGCATTCCAATCACTCAAGCATTTGCTTTCACCACACTTACCTCTCTTTGATGTGAGTAATATTTACAATGGGGAGGCGGTGGCATAGATGGGTAGGCGGTGACATAGTGGTATTGTCACTGGACTAGTTAATCAGAGACTCAGTGAAATGCTTTGGGGACCCAGGTTCAAATCCTGCCACTGCAGATGGTGAAATTTGAATTCAATTAATAAAAACCTGGAATTAAAAGTCTAATGGTGACCATGAAACCAATGTCGATTGTCCTAAAAACCCACCTGGTTCACTAATGTCCTTTAGGGAAGGAAATCTGCCATCCTTACCTGGTCTGGCTTACATGTAACCACAGTAATGTGGTTAAGACACTGACCCCTCAAGGGCAATTAGGGATGGGCAATAAATGTTGACACAGCCTGCAAGGGCCACGTAACACTTAGGCCACTGAAGCGTGAAAGGATATGAATGGATCAAAGCGGCAGATGGTTTTTATGAGCTGCCAATCACAAATCCCTACTGGACAGCCATTAATGGATTGTAGTCAATGAATCTGTGGGAATCAGACACAGGCCCAGCTGCCCACCTTGAAGGAACAGACACGTGGAGCTGTAAGTTAAGCATCACAGCTATAATGCTTCCCACATCCCCTATCTGCACTGCTCTTCAGACAGTGGTCTCTTTTGAAGGGCGGGGAGATCTGTGTGTATGTGGGGGGGGGGAGGGGGTGTCCTTTAGGCACGGTCCCTATGGGGGTTACCCTATTATAGGGGTGCCCGTGGGGATCCCCCTTATAATAAGTGTCCCTGGGAGGATCTCGCTATTACTGGGATCCATGTGGGAGCTCCCCCTATTTCAGGGTTCAATGTGGGGTATCCCCCCTAAGACAGGAGTCCCTGGGGGTGGGGGGGGGGGGTGGCCGGGTTGGGTCATCCCCGTACTTGGGGGTAGAGGAGCACCCAGGCAATCTTGGAGGAGGGGGCTGTCATGCGGTAGGGGGGGGTTGAGTCAGGGCCGATTTACGGTGTGGGGGGAGCCGGGAGAGGGTGGTGTCAGGGCCTATTCGCGGTGTGGGTGAGAAGTAGGTGCTGATTTGCAGTGCGGGCGGGAGAATTGGGGTCGATTTACATTGCGAGGGGATGTAGCGGCCTTGGGACTCCACTATTGGGCCGCCCGCTCAAGATGGTGCATGATAGCGGGATCCGCTGAGAATTCCCTCGTATTCCATTCCATGCACAAATTTGCATGGCCTGGAATACTGAATTGCATCCTGTCTTGCAACCACAAGGGGATTGTAAAACTAATGCAAGTCCGGGAATTTAAAAGATGGGATATGCTCCCTCTATGGCTGGCGGGGAGGGTTCAGACCGTGAAAATGGCGGTGCACCCCAGATTTTTGTTTGTCTTCCAGTGCCTCCCCATCTTCATCCCTAAGGCCTTTTTCAAGCGGGTAAACAAGATTATTTGGGGATTTGTATGGGTGAATAAAATGTTGTTGGAGCGCAGTCGGGGGAGGGTGGGTTGGCGCTGCCGAACTTCTGAAACGACTATTGGGCGGCAAATATAGCGAAGATTAGGAAGTGGGTAATGGGGGAGAGGTCGGCATGGGAGCGGACGGAGGTGGTGTCATGCAAAGGCACCAGTTTGGGTAACTGCACCTCTGCCATTCTCGCCGGCCCGTTACTCCACTAGCCCGGTGGTGGTGGCGGCATTGATGATCTGGGGGCAATGGAGGAGGTACAAGAAGGTGGAGGGTGCCGGGAGAGGGTGGTGTCAGGGCCTATTCGCGGTGTGGGTGAGAAGTAGGTGCTGATTTGCAGTGCGGGCGGGGGAGTTGGGGTCGATTTACATTGCGAGGGGATGTAGCGGCCTTGGGACTCAGTCTGGACCTCGATTTGCAAGAACCACAGGTTTATGCCGGGCAGGATAGATGGCGGGTTCCGAAGTTGGCAGAGAGCAGGAATTCAACGGATGGGAGATCTATTTAGAGGCGGGAGTTTTCCCAGTCTGAAGGCGCTGGAGGACAAGTTCAAGTTGCCGCCGGGGAATGGTATCAGACATTTACAAGTCCGGGACTTTCTGAGGAAACAGGCGTTGGCTTTCCCGCTGATCCCACCACGGGGGATACAGGACAGAGTAGTGTCCGGCACCTGGGTGGGGGAAGGGAAAGTGTCAGATATCTATCAGGCGTTGTTGGAGGTGGAGGAGACCCCGGTGGAGGAACTGAAGGAAAGTGGGAGGAGGAGCTAAGTGGGGAGTTAGAGGCGGGTCTGTGGGCGGACGCCCCAAGCAGGGTTAATTCCTCCTCATCATGTGCCAGGCTCAGTCTAATACAGTTTAAGGTGGTACACCAGGCACACATGATGGCGGCGAGGATGAGCAAGTTTTTCGGGGTCGAAGATAGATGTGCGAGGTGTGCGCGAAGCCCAGCAAGCCATTTACACATGTTTTCGGCATGCCTGAAGCTTGGTGGATTCTGGCAAGGGTTTGCCAAGGCAAAGTCCAAGGTGTTAGTTCGCAAGTGGTGCCTAGTCCAGAGATAGCGATCTTCGGAGTGTCAGAAGACCCGGGAGTTCAGGGACTGAAAGAGGCCGACGTGCTGGCCTTTGCCTCCCTGGTAGCCCGGAGACGGATCCTGTTAATGTGGAGGGACTCGAAGCCCATGAGTGACTTGGGTCAGTGACATGGCTGGGTTTCTCAAGCTGGAGAAAATAAAGTTTGCCTTCAGGGGGTCAATGCTGGGGTTCTCCCGGAGGTGGCAACCGTTCGTTGACTTTTTCACGGAAAGTTAAAATGTCAGCAGAAGCAGCATTCTGAAGGCGGGGGTGGGGGGTTGCAAAATGGTTAAGCGATGTACAGAAGGGTGAGAAATGTCAAGTTTACCATGTTGATGTTTATGTTATTATTGTTGTGTTTGTAATTGTTATAAACATTTTGCAAATGCTTCAATAAAAATATTTTTTTTAAAAACTAATGCAAGTCAGCTGCGGCATAGTCTTCCAAACAGAGAATCCTCCTGCTTGAGCTACAATAAGAAAAATAGCCAGGTGCCAATTTGTTACTTTTACTTGATAGGTGGATGGGTTGAAGTGGAGAGAGAGAATGCATGAAAATGAATAAATTTAAAAGGAAAGGTAAATGGAGAAATGGTTATAACACCAAAGTGAAGAGAGTGTCAGAGAAAAAGAGTGCGAAACAAAGACAGCATGACTAAAAAACAGAGTATGAAAGGAAAACAGCAGGATCACTATTCCTTTGGCTGATGTTAAAGTGCAAAACCACAATGGGTTTTAATGGAATGAACATTGAAAAGTACTAAGTTATACCTGTTAAATATAACTTTGGATCGAAACATTGCCCCCAAATTTCCTTATGGACAATATTTGATTCTGATAGGGCTCACTAGAAAATGATAAGGGGCGGGATTCTCCCCTACCCATTGGGGCGGGGGGGTCCCGGCGTATTGGAGTGGCGTCAACCACTCCGGCGTCGGGCCTCCCCAAAGGTGCGGAATTCTCCGCACCTTTAGGGGCTAGGCCCGCGCCGGAGTGGTTTCCGCTCCGCCGGCCAGCGCAAAAGGCCTTTGGCGCCACGCAAGCCGGGGCCGAAAGGACTTTGTCGGCCATCGTAAATCCGTGCATGCGCCGGAGTGTCAGCGGCTGCTGACGTCATACCGGCGTATGCGCAGGGGAGGGGGTCTCTTCCGGCCCCCGCCATGGTGAAGGCCATGGCGGGGGCGGAAGAAAAAGAGTGCCCCCACGGCACAGGCCCGCCCACCAATCGGTGGGCCCCGATCACGGTCCAGGCCACCGTGGGGGCACCCCCCGGGGTCAGATCGCCCCATGCCCCCCCTCCCCCAGGACCCCGGAGCCCGCCCACGCCGCCGGTACCAGAGGTGGTTTTAACCACTCCAGTGGGACAGGCCTGTCAGCGGCGGGACTTCGGCCCATTGTGGGCCGGAGAATCGCCACGGGAGGCCCGCCGATCGGCGCGATTCCTGCCCTTGCCGATTCTCGGGTGGCGGAGAATTCGGTACACGGCGGGGGCGGGATTGACGCTGGCCCCAGGGGGTCGGAGAATCCCGCCCAGGGACTCTATTAGGTCAAGATACTACTGTTTCTGGGATTTTCTGTCCTGTCTTGTAATGGGAGGTTACTTCACCTGCAAGGTGTTTCAATTTTCCCACGTCATTAGGACTTATGGTACTGGAGGCTGGTATACCTGGCGAGATAAGATACGTGGGTTTCTAACTGGGTGCAGGTGGGCCTAACTGCATTGGGGGAGGGGGTGTCTAGTTACGAGCACTTGGCTTGGGCCTTGAAAAATACTTAAAGTAATGCTTTTAAGAAAATTTGGCTTGTTAATGGTACATGCATGGTGGCTGGTGTCTTGGGATTTCTACTCCCCTGCATGCCACACAGATGCTTGATTTCCTTGGGGATAGAACGGGACTAGCAAAGTATCTGCTATAACCCCATAAAGAAATATAGCCCTAGCCCTCTTCCTTCTCCTCCAAAATCTACAAGCTCCAGCATGTTTGCTGCTGGTAGGTATCAGTAAGTAGGTGCGATGCTGTCAAAACTATCAGGATCATGGTTCACATATTGTCAGGGCCTCTGTGACATTCCTTATTCCATGAGCACTTTGAGTAGGCAGGAAGATCATCAAAGAAATACAGGATAAAATACACATATAAACTGATTACAAAAATGTAGAATTACATAGAATTTACAGTGCAGAAGGAGGCTATTCGGCCCATCGAGTCTGCACCGGCTCTTGGAAAGAGCACCCTACCCAAGGTCAACACCTCCACCCTATCCCCATAACCCAACCTAACACTAAGGGCAATTTTGGACACTAAGGGCAATTTATCATGGCCAATGCACCTAACCTGCACATCTCTGGACTGTGGGAGGAAACCGGAGCACCCGGAGGAAACCCACGCACACACGGGGAGGATGTGCAGACTCCACACAGACAGTGACCCAAGCCGGAATCGAACCTGGGACCCTGGAGCTGTGAAGCAATTATGCTATCCACAATGCTACCGTGCTGGAAATGTTTTTGACCCAATGAGTTTAATTGTTCCAATTGTTCCAATTGTCTTGGGATTCCTCTATATTCTGTAATCTGTTGGTGGTAAATAATCAGAGATAATGGGTGGAATTCTCCCAACTGGTCCATGTGGGTTTGATGACAGGCTGGCATGGAGAATATGATAGTAGCCCAAAAGTTAGAAACTCATTGGCATAAAATCACATCGCAATTCTGCTAATGGCGGGTTAATGGCGGTCGGTAATCCCGCTGGGAGGTGGTGTAAACTCCATTTGAATTAATTTGCATCCCGTGAATGTTTATTAAAACAGCTGTCACTGGCACCCTGTCTGGCCTTCCAATCTTGCGTCACGTCAGCGGCAATTCACGTCGCTGTCTAACTTGATTGATAAAGAGTGGCATGCACAAGACAGCACTCACTTCACCAGAGACTTCAAGGTGAATGTAGCAAAGCCTTTTTGCCATAGTGCTGCACCGCTCCTGAAATGCCGTTCTGCCAGGGCAGACTGATTTCTGCCCACCATCTCCATGCTGAGTTGGCCTTCATGGTGTTAACTGGCCTCCCTTGCTTCTGAAGCTGCTAGCAATTATACCTTGGTTCCACTTTGATTCTGCCTTCTGTGTATTTGGCTGTCTGCCCAAATCAAAATTCTTGACTCCAGACAATGAATGTATATCTCGTTGATCTTCCTATTCATCTAGGTACACTGTTTCTACTTTGGTTCTTGCGTAAAGTGACTTCTGATCCCGTAATTAGGAGAGAGGCATCATATCTGGCCTTTTAGGTACTGGCTACTGCTGTCTCTAGTCAGATTTTTACCTGTTGCTGAGCAGGTCACATCCCATTATGTTTTGTTAAATTTGTTTTACTGTTGTTACAGGGCAAATCTATGACACGTTTACGACTCGTTAGGATCAGATCTTGGCTGTGGTCTTCAATATCCTGGTAATGTGCTCACTCTATCAACTTAAAGCCAAGCAAGGCAGCGGAATGATGTGAGTCAAGGCTAGATGCCTCCCATACCATGTAAGGATACAATCACTGCTGCAAAGGAAACCTGGTGTTGTAAGACTTCTCACTGTGCAAAGGAAATGCAGAGCAGCGCTCTCATCCTAAAGTGCACCCTAAACTTCCATCTGATTTACATTCACACACCCATGGGATGGTTTTCAAAAAGTGTAATTTATTCTCAGTGATAGAACACTTGTGACCATGAAGTGACATCAAAAATTTTTAACTTTCCTAACCCTACCACTAAACCTTGGTGCAGACCCAACACCCACAACAGGATGGAGGCAGCTGTTGACTGCTATGTCCTGATGGCTGTGATGACCTTGGTGGATGCCCTCTGGAAGCCCAAGCCCTGTAGGGGCTCAGCCTCTTAAGAGTCTCCTGCTCAGAGGCAGAAGCATGTTTCATGGTTTGCACTGCTGGCCCCGGCATGACACCTGCAGGAGATGGAGCAGGTGGAGAGAGGGCAAGGTGCCTGTCCTCATGTGACCTATATCCTGATGGTGCAACAGAATGTGTGGCCATGGGGTGCAGAGCCATGTGGAAATTCGGCAGGACCTGCTGGACCAAGGCTTCTATATTGGGTGCCAACCTTCCAATGTTGGCCTCAAAGTGCTCGCATATCAGAGCCATGACATCAGACAGAGGGACTCCAAATTGTGCGTTCGACTCTGATGGGAGGCTGTCAAAGCTCTGCCCGATGTTCCATTGACCCCGCTTTTCATCACCACCATTAGGCTGACAGCTGCTTCTAGAGGTTCATCATCTGACTGGGACTAAGCAGATGGTTGGTCTCCAGCCCTCTGAGTTGCAGAGACCTGAGCTGTTTCTCTGTCTAGATGTCATGTCAATGAGGTGTTGTCCAGAATATGACCCCAAATCTAACCTTGAGCTACTTCCCATCAATGTGTCTCTGCACTGGTTGAGGCCACGGTGAGAGCTGTGCCAGCTCTTCCTTAGCCCCCTCATCCTCAGATGTGCCCCGAAGGCTCAGAGAGCTGCTGGAATGGCTAGCTGGCCATGGTCTGTTGGTACCTGAAAAAGCTTTAGTGGATGAGCTCATAGTTCATAGCACTCAGTGTGAATTACAGGATTCGGTGAATTGATGGAGCTGAGATCTGTGATATGTTGTTGTTATGAGAGGCCAAGCTGTGTGCCACCACAGGAGCAATCCCTGTCCTTGCTGGCAAGCCCTGCTACAGCCTCCTCAAACTCAGTGAGGACGATGATCTCTGCTGTCCCTCCCCAGGACTGGGCTCGCGCGTGCTTCTTGTACGCACATTTGGCCTGTATGGAGACCGAAGAAAGAGATGTGATCAGAGAGGATAGAGCACGAGTTGGGTCCCCTGTCTGTGTTGTGTCCTCCCCAGAATGGACATAGATGGAGTTTGAGCAGCAAGACAGATGGGATGGTGGTGGAGTGAAAGTCATGACATACTTATCCACTTAGCCAACATAAAAGATATTTGAAGGAGTCACCTAACAAAAATCAGGAGTCGAATTTCTGCAGAATTTCTTCCAATCACCTTACTTCAGCCCTAGAAACCTCTGAAAAATAGCAAAGTAAGTGGGAAAAGCCCTGAAGAAATTTACTACCTAACTAGTTATGATAGGACCCTATTCTAAAAGAATCCTTTTGCGACAGCAAAAATTATCTTCTCATCTCTATTTTTGCTTGAGGCTTGGCACTCTTATACCCATGTTCTGTGAACAGTTTTTTAAAAAAAAAATACTTGTTTTACTCCTCCCCATATTATCCATCCTTCCCTGCTCATAGAAGTTCCAGATTCATAGTTCTTTTCAAATATCTCTCAGGAGAGTAAGGTCAAATAGTTCTGCAGGCGTTTTGTGAGAAAATATACTTAACTGCTGGTGTATCATTTGCTGGTATGTTTAGTAGCTTATGTATATTGGTTCTGATTTGTGGCATTTATTGATAATAAATAAAAAGGAAGAGTATTCAAGACATAATTACTTTAGCAACTGAGAGTGGCATAGTTTGATAGAACTGGATGTAGGGATAATGCTCATTTCATCTTTTCAGTAACAGGCAATTCGACTGCTGGGCAGTTTACTTGTATTTTTAAAAATGTTTTTATATCAGTCTGATGATGTTCCCTTCTTGAAAGAGCAGAACTGGTAAATTCTTCTTCTGACACCTGGAGACAGAACATAGGTCCTTCCCTTTATAGGGGACCAACGGAATTTACAATATTCATCAATTAAACCTGTTGAAGCAGTTCAAATTTTTGAAAATTATTGAAAGTTTTAGTAATAAATTAGCAAAAAAGGTAAAACAGCAGCTGTATCTTTGAAGAATGTTATGAAGAATGTTATCTCTTTGTTGAGAACTATGGTGACATCTTGATGAAGAAACTGAGGGAAGGAGTTACCAAATTTGATTTGATCCATTCCTTACCTTCCCTCCAGCATATAGTGTAAACAGTTAGGTTTTGCAACTTGTGGATTTGGCTGAAGGTCTCAGTGTGCTACCCAACAAGCTTTGTGGTGGGCTCTGAATTTTACCAGCCCTCTCATTTTACTATCTGGGAGAGACGGGCTTTGAAAATGTCAATGGTAAGTGTTGGGAGGAAAGCCTAATGCTTCCCACCCCCACAGAATATTCCTGGAAGCGGGAATGGCAGCAGTTTATATGAGTGAAGGAAAGTGTCCAATTAATTCCAATAACAGGCCAATGAATTTTACCAGCATCAGAACTGCCCCAACTATCTCCTGAGGAGACTGCCAGGTACATCGAGGCAGGTTCCCAGTGGCTCCCAGAGATAACGAAGAGATAACATTCTTCATAGCATTCCCAGTCTTCCTTTTTGGCCTCTCTGTAGCCTATAAATGGGCCTGCTTATGGTAACAACCATGCTCATGCCTCTGATTCCACCATCTGATCACTGTGGTCTTCCTGCCTGGCTCTCGGACATTAAAAAAATTACTCACCTGATCTTTGAGGGTGTCTCAACCGGAATCTCCTTCTCCCTTCAGCCTGAGCAGCAGCCATCTCCATTGCTAGCAATCTTGGGGTTTTTAAGCTGCTTGCCCTCTAATTGAGCTGGCAGCTCTGAGAGACAGGACAACAATTGGATGGTGCTTCTGGCAACACCATATTATTTGGACACTCCTGGTAAAATCACCCACTTTTGGTTCCGGAGCGGGATTTGCTTTCTTCGGTTAAAAGGCAAGCCTCAAAAATGTTTTGTTGCCTCAAAACTCAGCTCTTCCTTGGGCCGGACAATGGTACAGTGGTTAGCACTGCTGCCCATGGCGCTGAGGAGCTGGGTTTCATCCTGGCACAGGGTCGCTGTCTGTGTGGAGTTTGCACATTCTCCCTGTGTTTGTGTGGGTCTCACCCCCACAACCCAAAGATTAGGTGGATTGGCCTTGCTAAATTGCCCCTTAATTGGAAAAAAATAATTGGGTACTCAAAATTTATTTTTTATAAATCAGCTTTTCCTGCCAATATTGGAAAATATATATGCAGTAAATGCAATAGATCAACAAATGGAATTAAAATGATCCAATTGTATACAAACAACACCCTGTACAACAATTTTAGATATTCTAGCTTAATTTTTAAGCACAAATCTCTTATCTCACCCTGTACAGGATAATATTCTGCTATAAACATTTTCATTTCTGTTAGTGGAGAATATAATAGCGTTACCAGAGTGCATCCAGTATCAGCTAAAAATTGAGCAGTTACAGAGACTTGTTAAATGAAATTCAGTCAGATAACAAGTACACAGAAATGTTTCAATGCATGATTTACTCTGTTTGGTAGAAGATGAGTGGCAATAGAAATAACATATTGCTCTTCAATTGTGAGGATGTCAAGATATGAAAGAGAAATCCAAAGTATTCCTTTCTTTGAGCCTGTCTGACTCCTATAAGCTTATCAAATATACACCCATTCATGTGTTTCAGTGCAGATTGCTGGAGTCAATCTCTGTTAGAATTGATTGTATTTTATTCAGTAAAGAGGAATTTGTAAAATGCATTTACTAACAAATGGCCTTGCATTTTAAAATCTATCAAGTTTTTTAAATATATATCTACTTAATAAGGTGAAAGAGGATGTTGCTGGAAATTACGCTTTTTTTTTCATTTTACAACATGACAGTTTCGAGTGCTCCCAGTTAGCTATGGCAAGGCTCAAATGCAATGTAGAGCACCCCCTACTGCACTAGAGTGACATTTCTCTGACTGTGCTTTCAAAATCCTTAAATGAGATTGATGAATTGGTATCAAATTTAAGGATAGTTTGTGCTATGGGCACATACCTTCAGGGAATTAAAGTGAAGCAGGCCAAATTATTTCCATTCTGCTTAAAAATACAGATATTTCTTCCATAGTCCTTTTAATCAGATGAAATCAGATTCTTCATCTGCAGCTCATCTGCTTACTATTAAATAAGTTAGTATTTGGGTTAACTTTTATTTCAACAACAACTAAAACCACGCTACGTTGTGCACAAGGAGAGTTTTCTGAGCTAGTGTGGGAAATGAGATAAGGTTCTGTTACGTTAGATGCCATAGAATTTACAGTGCAGAAGGAGGCCATTCGGCCCATCAAGTCTGCACCCGCCCTTGGAAAGAGCACCCTACTTAATCCCATGCCTCCACCCTATCACCGTAACCCAATAACCTCACCTAAACGTTTGGACACTTATGGCCAATTTAGCATGGCCAATCCACCTAACCTGCAAATCTTTGGACTGTGGGAGGAAACCGTAGCCCCCGGAGGAAACCCACGCAGACACGAGGAGAACCTGCAAACTCCACACAGCCAGTCACCTGAGGCCAGAATTGAACCTTGGACCCTGGAGCTGTGAGGCACCAGTGCTAACCACCGTGCCACCATCCTGTGCCGTGCAATGAGTAAGTGTTAAAATACTGTAAATGTATTATTTTCATACTGAATGCTTTCTGTAAAAGAGATGCAATTCCAGTATTGCAGTGACCATCACAATAAAGGGCTCAACAAAAAAAGAAAAATCATGCAGATGCTCGAAATCTGATAACAAAAACAGAAAGTTGCCTAGGTCAGCTGAGGAGAAACAGAAGTCAAGGAAGTTAGTGTTTCAGCTCCAAGGCCCTTCTTCAGAATTGGAAGATATTTCACTTGAAGTAGCATTTAGAAAGGACAGCAAGAATAAAAAAGAGGGAAGGATAAAGAGAAAAATCATACGTAAGAAATAGCATGAGACAAAATAAAGGAGGCACAATGGGGGAGATCAAAGGACTACAAGACAAATATGAGGCACAGAGAGTGTGTGAACAGCCAAACGGCAATAGATGGGAAAGGAATCATGAAGAACTAGCAAAGTGGCTGAGGTATCTGGTAGAAGTAATAAAAAAAAGGCATGTATACGCTGGTGTTTCTGCTGATTGGGGCGGGGGTGGTGGGGGGGGGGGGAGGGGGTGGGGGTGAGAGTGAGAGACTTGTCAGAGCACCACTGTGGCTTGAAATGCCCCATTTATGTCATCCTGCTTTTAATTTCCATCATACTCTAGGGCCATTGTAATGTGCTCAGGCTTGCCTACTTTTTATGCTTCCTATCCTATTCACATCACTTTAGCCATTCAAGTATGTGTTCCTTTTTCAACGATTTATCTCATTATGTCTTATTTCAAACTGTAATGCCTTCCTTTTCATCAGTTCCCAGTCTCCACCAAAGAACTTTGCAGATCATTCCATTTCTATGCCTGTGGTTTTTTTTTTCCTCCTTTCCTTCACTTCCCTCATTCTCTCCTATTTTGAATACTGTTCATCTGCAATATCAGAGAACCATAGTCATACCACACGGAAGGAAGCAATTCAGTCCATTGTACCCATGCCGCCTCTCTTTAAAAAAACCCTGATTCAACTAGATCCCATAGCTGTGCAAATATTTCTGTTTCAAGTATTTATCCAATTCCTTTTTGAATATTATTATTGAATTTTCTTCCACCCTTTTAGGCAGTGCATTAAAATCGTGAAAACTTGCTGCTTAAAATTCCTCATCTCCCCTCTGATTCTTTTGCCAATTACCTTAAAGGAAAGGTTTTCAACTTCATTGATTGAACTGATTTCTCCTCCTTCACAAATGCTGCCCAGTATCCAAAGGCGTAACAGAGGGATCTGTGCTGGGTCCCCTATTTTTCATCATTTATATAAACCGCATAGATGACGATATGGGGGTTAGAATCAGTAAGTTGCAGATGACACAAACGTAAAGATTGGCCGGGTGGTTAACAGGGAGGTTGAGTGTCTTGGGTTACAGGAAGATATAGACGGGATGGTCAAATGGGCAGAGAAGTGGCTGATGGAGTTTAATCCTGACAAGGGTGAGATGATACACTTTGGAAGGAGTAATTTGACAAGGAAACATTCAATGAATGGCATGACACTGGGAAGTTCTGAGGAGCAGAGGGACCTTGGTGTGTTTGTCCATAGATCTCTGAAGGCAAAAGGGCAGGTTAATAGGGTGGTGAAAAAGGCATATGAGCCACTTGCTTTTATCAGGCTGGATAGGCTTGGGTTTTTTTTTGTAGGAGCAGAGAAGCCTGAGGGTTGACCTGATCGAGGTGTGCAACATTATGAACAGGATGGATAGGAAGCAGTTGTTCCCTTTAGTTGAAGGGTCAGTCACAAGGGAACACATGTTCAAGGTAAGGTGCAGGAGGTTTATCGGGGATGTGAGGAAAAACGTTTTTATCCACAGGGTGGTGATGGTCTGGAATGCTCTGCCTGGGAGGGTGGTAAAGGCAAGTGTCTCAATTCCGTTAAAAAGTACCGGGGTGAGCACTTGACATGTCATAACATTTAAGGCTATGGGCCAAGTGTTGGTAAATGGGATTAGGTAGATAGGTCAGGTGTTCTTCATGTATTGGTTTCGAAAGGCCTCTTCTGCACTGTGCATTTCTATAATTACAGATTTATTTTTGTTTTTGTTTTCAGTAAGCTTAACTTATCCTACTCTCATGGTTGCTGATACCATATGCTGTAAACAAATTTTGTTACTGATTGCTATTTCTTTCCAAACAGGCAATGTTGGCATAATAATGAAAACAAACAAAGGGCTTCCAGACCACGAATGCACAAACAAACAAGAGCTTTATTGAAAAGGTGTTTTCTCACAGGCTGCTAGGCCAGACTGACTGTTAGGTGACCCAAACTGCCAATGACATCATCAATACATCAAGGGATCAAACACTTAAAATGACCTTGTTCCACAAGGAATGAATATGAATACACTAATTAAATTTAATTTAAAATTTTCAAAATCTGGGAAGTAAAAATGAATATTTTTTTGTTTGACAAATTGCGGATGGATTAATAGACATTTCCAATTTAAAAAGAAAATGTAATAGCTGATAATAATTAGGAATCGAGGATAAACGTATAAGTATATACTTAAAAATAAAATATAACCAATCTAGTCTGGTGGTCATAATGGTACTATTGGACACCCAGTAGAATACCTGAATGAGAATTTAAATCTCAGCTGGTATTGACACTTGGATTTCTTCTGAGGATGATTTTATAAGTCTTTACTCATCATGTAAGAGAAGAAAATAAAGTGCTGGCCAGGGAGACTAATTCCCTTCGGTGCTCAAATATTTATCACAGAAAGTCAACCAATTATTGCTGGCATCTATGAAGCTGGCTTTAGTTTTTTTTATTCATTTACGGGATATTGGCATCGCTGGTTAGGCCAGTATTTGTTGCCCATCCCTAGCTGCCCTTCAGAAGGTCGCGGTGAGTTGCCTTCTTGAACCACTGCAGTCCTTCATGTGTAGGTATACCCTCTGAGCTGGTAGGGAGGGAGTTCCAAGATTCCATCAACAGCGAAGGAACTGCGATATATTTCCAAGTCAGGGTGGTGAGTGACTTGGAGGGGAACCTCCAAGTGGTGGAGTTACCAGCTATCTGCTGCTCTTCTCCTTCTAGATGGTAGGGGTCGTGGGTTTGGAAGGTGCTGTTGAAGGAACCTTGGGAGTTACTGCAGTGCATCTTGCAGATGGTACACAAGGAGGCCACTGTTCGTCGGTGGTGGATATTTGTGGATGGAGAAACAATCAAGCGGGCTGCTTTGTCCTTGATGGTGTCAAGCTTCTTAAGTGTTGTTGGAGCTGCACTCATCCAAGCAACTGGAGAGTATTCCATTACACTCCTGACCTGTGCCTTGTAGATGGTTGATAGGCTTTGCAAAGACAGGAGATGAGTTGCTCGCCATAGGATTCCTAGCCTTTGACCTGCCCTAGTAGCCACAGTATTAATGTGGCTAGTCCAGTTCAGTTTCTGATCAATGGTAACCCCAGGAATGTTGATTGTGGGGGATTCAGTAATGATAATTAAATGTCAAGGGGGTGATGCTTAGATCCTCTCTTGTAGGAGATGGTCATTGCCTGACATTTGTGTGGCATGAATGTTGCTTGCCACTTGTCAGCCCAAGCCTGGATATTGTCACGGTCTTGCTGCATATGGACATGGACTGCTTCATTATCTGAGGAGTCATGAATGGTGCTGAACATTGTGCAATCATCCCCACTTCTGACCTTTTGAAGGAAGACAGGTAATTGATGAAGCAACTGAAGATGTTTTGACACTACCCTGAGGAACTCATGCAGCGATGTCCTAGAACTAAGGTGATTGACCTCCAACCACTGCAACCATCTTCCATTGTGCCAGGTATGACCGCCAACCAACCCAGCGTTTTCCACCTGATTCCCATTGACTCCCGTTTAGCTAGGGCTGCGCGATGCCATTCTCGGTAAAATAATGCCTTGATCTCAAGGGCAGTCACTCTCACCTCACCTCTGGGATTTCAACGCTTTTGTCCCTGTTTGAACCAAAGAGTTCAGGAGCGAGTGACCCTGGCAGAATCCAAACTGAGTGTCCATGAGCAGGTCATTGCCGAGTAAGTGCCGCTTGATAGCACTGTTGATGACTCCTTCCATCACTTTGCTGAGGATGGAGAGTCGACTGATAGGGAGGTAATTGGCTGGGTTGGATTTGTCCTGTTTCTTGTGTGAAGGACTCACATGGACAATTTTCCTCATTACCGGATAGATGCTAGTGTTGCAGCTGTACTGGAACAGCTTGGCTAGGGGTGCGGCAAGTTATGGAGCATAAGTCTTCAGTATTATTGCTGGAATATTATCAAAACCCATAGCCTTTGCATTAAACAGTGCCTGACATCTGTGATGCTGTGGACTTCTGGAGGAGTCTGAGATGCATCATTCACTCGGCACTACTGGTTGAAGATTGTTGCGAATGCCTCAGCTTTATTTATTGCACATTAGTGCTGGGCTCCTCCATCATTGAGGATTGGATATTTGTGGAGCCTCTTCCTCAAGTGAGTTGTTTAATACTCCACCACTGTTCAGGGCTGGATGTGGCAGGACTGCAAAGCTTAGATCTGATGCCCGGGTTGTAGTTAGCTGCCAAAATCACTCAAATGGTGAAAGGGACGGACCAACATGGATGGAACCCTTAACAAAACACATGGTCATTCCTTCGAAGAGAGGACAAGTTTCTTTAAATTTTTCATATTCAGCAAAGCATTACAGAGAATTATTTTACGAACATCACTATTTTACATTGGTCAAATGACCAGACCAGGACATTTCCTGTACTTTGGGGGCTGAAAATTCAAGTACTCCTGTTTCTGAGTATGGGGGTCGCGATTTATGGTTACCATGTGCCTCGTTCCTTTGGAGCAGACAGCACACAAATCTCATGCTGCTTTCTCATCTGAATGAATACAGAAGGCAGCCCAGTGCTGAATGCACCGCTGATTCTGTGCATTCAACAAGGTGGCAAGCAATGTGTATGTGTGGCCAGCATGTGGTTAAATTAACCTCCAAATCTTAAAGGTAGTTTATCCTTTTTAAAGGGGAGCAGCAGTAGTTATTGTACAGAAGCTGCTGCTAACCATTTGCAAAAGGTACGAGACAAAGCACATCATATGAAGTAAGAAGTTCTTCCTCAGGTGAATAAAGAGCACTGCTCCAAAAGCTAGTGTTTGAAACAAACATGTTGGACTTTAACCTGGTGTTGTAAGACTCCTTACTGTGCTCACCCCAGTCCAACGTTGGCATCTCCACATCGTCATATGAAGTGGCAGAGCAGATTGAGGAGTCACAGATCTTCTGCTCCGGTGCTGGAAGTATTAATATAGGAGGAGGTGCAAAGGAAGGCAATGTTTCCGCAGGGGGTCGTGAAGCCATCAATACTCAGACTGAGGAGACATTTGGTGGAAGTAGCCAGGGAGTCTGTCCCTAGGACCTGGCAGACACCTGTCCTCACATGGGTGGTCAAAGTCAGTGGATGCATCTTCTTTTTTTTTAAAATAATTTTTATTGAAAGAATTTTTTACATGAAGATATTTACCCCAACTAACTATAAAATATTACAAAATATTCCCTCTTAACAAATACGCCACCCCGCCCGAACTCGCGCGCGCGTTGTCCCTCCCCCCCTCCCCCCTCCCCCAAAAACAAACAAAGCAACAATCAACATCAAACATGAACTGCGAGCAAATTTGCCCGCATTTCAACCGTAAATAACCCACCACAACCGTTGTTGCCACCCCCCCCCCCCTCCCCCCCCCTCCCCTCCCCCCCGGGTTGCTGCTGCTGCGACCTCTGTACCCTATCTCTGAACCAAAAAGTCAAGGAAAGGCTGCGACCGCCTGAAGAACCCTTGTACCGACCCTCTCAGGGCGAATTTGACCCTTTCCAACTGAATAAAGCTTGCCATGTCATTAATCCAAGTTTCCACGCTTGGAGGCCTCGCGTCCTTCCACTGTATTAGTATCCTTCTTCGAGCAACTAGGGACGCAAAGGCCAGTACTCCGGCCTCTCTCGCCTCCTGTACCCCCGGCTCCACCCCAACCCCAAAGATCGCAAGTCCCCATCCTGGTTTGACCCTGGATCCCACCACCCTCGACACCGTCCTTGCCACCCCCTTCCAGAACTCCTCCAGTGCCGGACATGCCCAAAACATATGGACATGGTTCGCTGGACTTCCCGAACACCTGACACATCTGTCCTCACCCCCAAAGAACCGACTCATCCTTGTCCCCGTCATATGGGCTCTATGTAGCACCTTAAATTGAATGAGGCTAAGCCTCGCACACGAGGAGGAAGAATTAACCCTCTCCAGGGCATCAGCCCATGTCCCATCCTCTATCTGTTCTCCCAGCTCCCCCTCCCACTTGGCTTTCAGCTCCTCTACTGATGCCTCCTCCGCCTCCTGCATTACTTTGTAGATGTCCGATATCCTCCTCCCTCCGACCCAGACCCCCGAGAGCACCCTATCACTCGCCCCCCTACTGGGGAGCAAGGGAAACCCTTCCACCTGGCGTCTAGCAAATGTCTTCACCTGCAAATGTCTAAACATGTTTCCCGGGGGGAGCCCGAATTTCTCCTCCAGCTCTCTCAGGCTCGCAAACCTCCCATCTACAAACAGATCCTTCAGCTGCCTAATGCCCACCCTGTGCCAGCTCTGAAATCCCCCGTCCATGTTCCCCGGGATGAATCTATGGTTCCCTCTTAACGGTGCCTCCATCAGACCTCCCACTTCCCCCCTGTGTCGCCTCCACTGCCCCCAGATCTTGAGGGTGGCCGCCACCACCGGGCTCGTGGTGTACCTCGTGGGAGGGAGCGGCCATGGCGCCGTTACTAGGGCCCCCAGGCTTATGTTGCCACAGGACGTCCTCTCCATTCGTTTCCAAGCTGCCCCCTCCCCTTCCATCATCCACTTGCGCACCATCGATACATTTGCCGCCCAGTAATACCCCGAAAGATTGGGTAATGCCAGCCCTCCACTATCCCTACTCCGCTCCAAGAAGACCCTCCTCACCCTTGGGGTGCCGTGCGTCCACACGTAGCTCATAATGCTACTCGTCACCTTTTTGAAGAAGGCCCTAGGGAGGAAGATGGGCAAGCACTGAAATAAAAACAAAAACCTCAGGAGAACCGTCATTTTGACGGACTGCACTCTGCCCGCCAGCGACAGCGGCACCATGTCCCACCTTTTAAATTCCTCCTCCATCTGTTCCACCAGCCTGGAGAAAGTGGATGCATCTTCAAAGGACACCTCTTATCACAACAGCAACTTCTCATTTCTCGATGGACCACAGCCCCATCACTCATTCAACAGGAATCAGGGTGCAGGCCTGACGTTCAGATACTCTGCCTCACTCTCATACACAGATCAATTTGCTGGCCTCACATCCACCTCTTGTTTTCATATACCCCATCTATTCAACTATGACAGATGCATCATCAAATTACATTGCAAAACACTACCTGACATTCTTCCCTCTCTTTTGCAGGGCAAGGTTGCCCATACTCAGGGGAAGCAGAGCAGAACCAGAGGCAAACAGACATGCCTACATCACCTGAGCCCTTTGGGAGAAAGGGTACTCTGCATCATGGGGGGCAGTTGTGACAGATGCATCTGATGCCACTGGGCACTGAGTATGTTTCTGCCTTACCCCATCTCAAATCCACACCTTATCCTAATCCTACTCTTTGGCATGAATTTAAAGCAGCTGATGACCTGTCAATGGACAAATCAAAGGTCTGGTATCCTGGGAGGGAATTTCTGTTCCTCGGGTGGACAGGACCGGAAAATCCTGCCCAATGTGACCATGAATCTCTTCGTTCCCACCCCACTTCCCTTCCCTGACCTCAATCTTCCCCTTCTGCATTCCTGCTTTCAGTTACCCAAGAACTCATGATGAAAGTTGAGAACTGATCCAAATCTCCAAAGAAGCACCATTGCTTGATCTGACAGACACAGCCATCAGATACTGGCAATGGCCTATCTCAGAGGCCAGTATAAAGTTGTAATCGACATGTGGTGAGTCACTGAGCACGGGTAAGCTGTTCCAGGCCAGGGGAAAAGGATAGTTTGTGTGCCAGTAGCCAGGAGGGTGAGGTCACAGATGAGTTCTGCTGAAGGGGTCTCAGATGAGGACGGCCATACAGGAAAACGTTGATGAACATGCACACAGAGATTCTTGGAATATTGGCTGGACCATTAGCTAGCTTGTTGTGAATGGAGAAAACAGAGGGCTTTGAGTCCATCTTGATAACAGGACTTTGCACAGAGCTTGGAGTCCAAACTCGCCACAGTGGAAGTGGTGACCAACTCCATGACAGTGATGCAGCAACTGCTGGCTGAAGTCTCCGACTCTATAACAGCAAATGCCTGTGTGCAGTAGTGGAAGCTCAGATGATCATGAGATCTATGCTTGCTGCATTGCAAGCTCAGACTGCTGCCACCGTGGCTGTAGATCTCAGTGCTTACAGGGGCTCGTAGCTCAAAAGGTTGATGACGGATGACAGAGAGAAATTATGAATTAAGAGCAGACATCCCTTGTTTCCAAGTTATCAGCAAATAATTTGTCATGGTGGCCCACAGACAGTGACTGTCTCAGGAAGCAAGCTGCATTGTTAAGGGGAATTAACCAACATTATGCTCTGTACCTGCTTGTTGTGGTAGTATGACTAGGGAGATTACGGTACCTTAGAACCATGCTGCCATTGGTGCAGAAGACTCGCTGCCCATTGACTCAGGCAAGTCATGTGCCTCTCTACCAATTGGCTGAGGCTAGCCATGTGACTACCCGCTGATCGGCTGAGAGGTTGGTAGCGAGGTGGGGTATAAGAACTCGTACCAGCTGGCAGTCGACCTTTCTCTGTACGTCTACTGCCGGGCACACATCTAATGCATTAAAGCCTGTTGTTTGGAACTACTTCACGACTCGAGTCCAATTGATGGTGCATCAATTTAATACACTAAAATTTTGAAATGGAGCTACGGATCAAGCCAGACTGCCTCCGCATCAGCCAGCATGCTACAAACACATCAGCAACGTTTAAACACTGGCTGGCGTGTTTTAACAGCTACCTCGCCACAACAGAAAACCGCCCGACAAGGGAACAGAAACTCCACATTCTCCACTCGTGCGTAGTCACCGGCGTCTACTCTCTGATAGAGGATGAACTGGACTATGACGCCGCTATGGATCTGCTGAAAGGACATTTCATCAGGCCAGTGAATCAGGTCTACGCACGGCACCTCCTGGCTACGAGGCAACAGTTCCCCGGTGAGTCCCTCGACGAATTCTATCCGGCCCTCATTGTCCTGGGGAGAAATTGCGCCTGCCCGCAGGTCACTGCAGTGTAGCACACCGAACTCTTGATCAGGGACGCCTTCGTGGCGGGCATGCAATCATCCCAGATACGCCAGAGGCTTCTGGAAAAGGACATTTTAAGTCTCGTTGAGGCACGGATCCTAGCATCCTCCTTGGAGGTCGCTGACCGCAACGCCCGCGCGTATGCCCCCGGCCGCGCGGCACCCCTTGGGCAGCGTGGCATGCAACCCCCCCTCACCCCCGCCGATTCAGACCCCCCCCAGACCTGCGCTGCAGGGTGCCCCGATAAGCCCACGGGCCCCCACTGCTACTTTTGCGGTCAGGCCAAGCACCCCCGCCCACGCTGCCCGGCCCGCCTTGTAAAAGCTGTGGCAAGAAGGGCCACTATGCAGCTGTCTTCCAGTCAAAATCGGTCGCTGCCGTTCCCGAACAGCGACCGCGACTCCCCCCCCCTGCGCGCCTCTAGGGCCCCGTGCGGCCCGCGGACCTCGCTGCCTCCACCCCCCACCGCCACAAGTGACCCACGGGCGCCGCCATTTTGGACCCCCGACGCCACGTGCGATTCCCGGGCGCCACCATTTTGGGACCCCGACTCCACGTGCGAGCCCCGGGCGCCGCCATTTTGTTCACCCCCACCACGTGCGGCCGACGGGCGCCGCCATCTTGGATCGGCCTGGAGGACCCTGCAAGTGAATACTCCATGATGGATGACGACTCCGAGTTCCTGACACGACTCGCCACAGTGACGCGGGATCAATCACGGCCCCGCATGCTTTCTACGGCGACCACACAGATCCTCCTCAATGGTCATGAGACAAGTTGCCTCCTGGATTCCGGGAGCACAAAGAGTTTCGTCCACCCTGACATGGTAAGACGCTGCACGCTCCCCGTTCACCCAGTAAAACACAAAATCACTCTGGCCTCTGGTTCGCACTCAGTCCAAATCACCGGGTGCTGCGTGGCGGACCTTACAGTCCAGGGGAGGGTTTTTAAAAACTATAAACTCCTCGTCCTTCCTCGCCTCTGTGCACCGGCACTCCTAGGACTGGATTTTCAGTGCAACCAGCAGAGCTTAACCTTCAAATTCAGTGGCCCTATTCCCCCCCTTACTGTCTGTAGCCTCAAGTCCCTCAAGGTTGACCCCCCTTCCTTGTTTGCAAACCTCACCCCGGATTGCAAACCCGTCGCCACCAGGCGCAGACGGTACAGTGCCCAGGACCGGACCTTCATCAGGTCCGAGGTCCAGAGGATTCTGAAGGAAGGAGTCATAGAGGCTAGCAACAGTCCCTCAAGGTCGACCCCCCTTCCTTGTTTGCAAACCTCACCCCGGATTGCAAACCCGTCGCCACCAGGCGCAGACGGTACAGTGCCCAGGACCGGACCTTCATCAGGTCCGAGGTCCAGAGGATTCTGAAGGAAGGAGTCATAGAGGCTAGCAACAGTCCCTCAAGGTCGACCCCTCTTCCTTGTTTGCAAACCTCACCCCGGATTGCAAACCCGTCGCCACCAGGAGCAGACGATACAGTGCCCAGGACCGGACCTTCATTGGGTCCGAGGTCCAAAGGCTCCTGAAGGAAGGAGTCATAGAGGCTAGCAACAGTCCCTGGCGAGCACAAGTGCTGGTGGTTAGGACTGGGGAGAAAAACCGGATGGTCATTGACTACAGTCAGACCATCAACAGGTTTACGCAGCTGGACGCGTATCCTCTCCCCCGTATCTCCAACCTGGTTAACAGGATCGCGCAGTACAAAGTGTTTTCCACGGTGGACCTTAAGTCCGCCTATCACTAGCTACCCATCCGCACGAGTGACCGAAAGTATACTGCGTTCGAAGCAGATGGGCGACTCTACCACTTTCTAAGGGTTCCATTCGGTGTCACAAATGGGGTTTCGGTCTTCCAAAGGGAGATGGACCGAATGGTCGACCAATATGGTTTACGGGAAACTTTCCCGTATCTCAACAATGTCACCATCTGCGGCCATGATCAGCAGGACCACGACACCAACCTCCGCAAATTCCTCCGTACCGCAAAACTCCTTAACCTCACTTATAATAAGGATAAGTGGGTGTTCAGCACCGACCGTCTAGCCATCCTCTGCTACGTGGTGCGTAACGGAATGATAGGCCCCGACCCCGAACGCATGCGCCCCCTAATGGAACTTCCCTCCCCAACTCCCTCAAAGCCCTCAAACGCTGTCTGGGCTTCTTTTCCTATTATGCCCAGTGGGTCCCTAACTACGCTGACAAAGCCCACCCCCTCATCCAGTCCAACACATTCCCCCTGTCAATGGAGGCCCGCCAGGCCTTTAGCCGCATCAAAGCAGATATCGCAAAGGCCACGATGCGCGCTATCGACGAGTCCCTCCCATTTCAGGTCGAGAGCGACGCGTCTGATGTAGCTCTGGCGGCCACCCTCAACCAAGCGGGCAGACCCGTGGCCTTCTTCTCCCGGACCCTCCACGCTTCCGAAATCTGCCATTCCTTGGTGGAAAAGGAGGCACAGGCCATTGCCGAAGCTGTGCGACATTGGAGGCACTATCTGGCCGGCAGGAGGTTCACCCTCCTCACAGACCAACGGTCAGTGGCCTTTATGTTTGATAATGCACAGAGGGGCAAGATCAAGAACGACAAGATCTTGCGGTGGCGATCGAGTTGTCCACGTACAATTACGATATCTTGTATCGTCCTGTAAGCTCAACGAGCCTCCTGATGCCCTGTCCCGCAGTACCTGCGCCAATGCACAGGTGGACCGCCAGTACATATGGGCATGGTTTGCTGGGCTCCCTGAACACCTAATACACCTGTCCTCGCTCCCAAAGAACCGACTCATCCTTGTCCCGGTCATGTGAGCCCTATGCAGCACCTTAAACTGTATGAGGCTAAGCCTTGCACAAGAAGAGGAGGAGTTCACCCTTCCTAGGGCGTCCGCCCATGTTCTCTCCTCAATCTCCTCACCCAGCTCCTCCTCCCATTTACCCTTCAGCCCTCCCACCGAGGCCTCGTCTACCTCCTGCATCACTTGGTACGTTGCCGAGATCCTCCCCTCTCCAACCCACACCCCCGAGAGCACCCTGTCCTCGACGCCCGCGGCGGCAACAGAGGGAACCCCGCCACCTGCCGCCTGACAAACGCCCTTACCTGCATGTACTTAACGCCCTTACCTGCATGCCCTTCCCCGGGGGGAGCCCGAACTTCCCTTCCAGCTCACCCAGGCTCGCAAACTTCCCATCTACAAACAGGTCCTTCAACCTCCTAACACCTGCCCTGTGCCAACTCAGGAACCTGCCATCGATTCCCCCGTATCGGGGACCCCATCGAGACCCCCACCTCCCCCCTGTGCCGTCTCCATTGCCCCCAAATTTTGAGGGTAGCCTCCACCACCGGGCTCGTGGTATACCTCGTTGGAGGGAGCGGCAATGGCACCGTTACCAGCGCCTCCAGGCTCATGTCCACACAGGAAGCCATCTCCATCCTCTTCCATGCTGCCCCTTCCCCGTCCATCACCCACTTACGCACCAATAATACCCACAGAGTTTAGGCAGCGCCAGCCCCCCCTATCACTGCCCCGCTCCAGGAACACCCTTCTCACCCTCGGGGTCCAGTGCGCCCACACAAACCCGGTAATGCTCCTGTTAACCCGCCTGAAAAAGGCCTTCGGGATAAGGATGGGGAGGCACTGGAACAGGAACAGAAATCTCGGGAGC
Organism: Scyliorhinus canicula; assembly: GCF_902713615.1. NCBI lineage: Eukaryota > Metazoa > Chordata > Chondrichthyes > Carcharhiniformes > Scyliorhinidae > Scyliorhinus > Scyliorhinus canicula. Next base: position 44,529,235 of record NC_052161.1, read on the forward strand.
ACCATCATCTTGACTGATTGCACCCTACCCGCCAGAGACAGCGGCAACATATCCCATCTCTTAAACTCCTCCTCCATTTGCTCCACCAGCCTTGTGAGGTTAAGCTTATGCAAGGCCCCCCAGCTCCTGGCCACCTGGACCCCCAAGTACCTGAAGCTCCTCTCCGCCCTTTTTAGTGGGAGCCTACCAATCCCCCCCTTCTGGTCTCCTGGGTGTACAACGAACAGTTCGCTCTTCCCCATGTTGAGCTTGTATCCTGAGAAATCCCCAAATTCCCTGAGAATCCTCATCACCTCTGGCATTCCCCCCACCGGGTCCGCCACATACAACAATAGGTCATCCGCATAAAGCAGCACTCGGTGTTCCTACCCATCCTGCACCAGCCCCCTCCAGTTCCTTGACTCCCTCAGCGCCATGGCCAGGGGATCAATTGCCAGCGCAAAAAGCAGGGGGACAAGGGACACCCCTGCCTCCTCCCTCGGTATAACCGGAAATTCTCCGACCTCCTCCTATTCGTGGCCACGCTCGCCATCGGGGCCTCATATAACAGCCTCACCCACCTGACAAACTCCTCCCCAAACCCAAACCTTTCCAGAACCTCCCACAAGTACCCCCGCTCAACCCTATCAAAGGCCTTCTCCGCGTCCAACGCCACCACTATCTCCGCCTCCCCTTCTACCGCCGGCATCATTATAACATTCAAGAGCCTCCGTATGTTAGTAATCAGCTGCCTCCCTTTCACGAACCCCGTTTGATCCTCATGGATAACCTGTGGCACACAGTCCTCTGTCCTCGTGGCTAAAATCTTCGCCAACAGCTTGGCGTCCACATTTAAGAGTGAGATCGGCCTGTATGACCCACACTGCAGGGGATCCTTGTCCCACTTAAGGATCAAGGAAATCAGCGCCCGAGACATCGTCGGAGGCAGAGCCCCCCCTTCCCTTGCCTCGTTGAAGGTCCTAACCAACAGGGGGCCCAACAGGTCTGCACACATCTTATAGAATTCGACCAGGAACCCATCCAGCCCCAGCGCCTTCCCCGACTGCATGCTCCCTATCCCTTTGACCAGCTCCTCCAGCTCAACCGGCGCCCCCAGTCCATCCACCTGTCCCTCCTCCACCCTCGGGAATCTCAGCCGGTCCAAAAAGCGCCCAATCCCCCCTCCTCCGCTGGGGGTTCGGACGGATACAGTTCCTCATTAAAGTCCCTGAAGACCCCATTAATGTCTACCCCCCTTCGCACCACATTCCCTCCCCTATCCTTAACTCCACTAATCTCCCTGGCCGCATCCCGCTTACGGAGCTGGTGCGCCAGCATCCTGCTCGCCTTCTCCCCATATTCATACACCGCTCCCTGCGCCTTCCTCCACTGAGCTTCCGCCTTTCTGGTGGTCAACAAGTCGAAATCAGCCTGGAGACTACACCGTTCCCTCAGCAATCCCTCCTCCTGAGCCTCTGCGTATCTCCTGTCCACCCTCACCATCTCCCCTACCAGTCTCTCCCTCTCTCTGCTCTCTCCTCTCCCTGTGGGCTCGAATGGAGATCAACTCCCCCCTGACCACCGCCTTCAGTGCCTCCCAGACCGTCCCCACTTGGGCCTCCCCATTGTCATTCGCCTCCAGGTACCTCTCGATACATCCTCCAACCCGCCCCCCCCCCCCACCTCCTCGTCCGCCAGCAGCCCCACCTCCAAGCGCCAAGCGGGCGCTGGTCTCTCTCCTCCCCCAGCTCGAGGTCCACCCAGTGCGGGGCACGGTCAGAAATGGCTATCGCCGAATACTCAGCATCCTCCACCCTCGCAATCAGCGCCCTACTCATAACGAAAAAATCAATCCGGGAATAGGCCTTATGCACATGGGAGAAGTATGAAAATTCCCTGGCCCTCGGCCTCGCAAACCTCCATGGATCCACCCCTCCCATCTGGTCCATAAACCCCCTCAACACCTTAGCCGCCGCTGGCCTCCTACCCGTCCTGGATCTTGATCGATCCAGTGCACCGTGTTAAAATCCCCCCCCATTATCAGGCCCCGGCCTCCAAATCAAGCATCTGGCCCAACATGCGCCGCATGAAACCCGCATCGTCCCAATTCGGGGCGTATACATTGACCAGCACCACCCGCTCCCCCTGCAGCTTGCCGCTTACCATCACATACCTCCCGCCGCTGTCTGCCACCACATTCAACGCCTCAAACGACACCCTTTTCCCCACCAGGATCGCCACCCTCTTATTTTTTGCATCCAGCCCCAAATGAAACACCTGGCCTACCCATCCCTTCCTCAATCTAACCTGACCGCCACCTTCAAGTGCACCTCCTGAAGCACGGCCACATCCGCCTTCAGCCCCTTCAGGTGCGCAAACACGCGGGCCCGTTTGACCGGCCCATTGAGGCCCCTCACATTCCAGGTTATCAGCCGGATCAGGGGGCTACCTGCCCCCCTCCCCTGCCGACTAGCCATTTCCATTCCTCAGCTCGCCATGTGCCCGCGCCCCCCCACGGCGGCAAACCCCCATCCCGACGCCCTCTACATACTCGAGCTCCTTCTTGGCCATTCCAGCAGCAACCCGGTACCCCCACCCCACCCCCCAACCCCTCCCCCCCCCCAGCTAGGACCCCCCCTAGCTGCGTTGCTCCCTCCATTGCACTCCCGCAAGTCAGCTGACTCCTGCTGACCCCGGCCACACCCGCCATTCCTCCGACCCCTCCCAGCGTGGGGCTTCCCCTCCTCCCCAGTGTCCACCAGCAGGCTTTCCTCCTCTCCCTCCCGCTCTCAAGCGGGAAAAAGCCCGCGCTTCCCAACTCCGGCCCCACCCCCGTCAACCCTCAGCGCGGGAAAAAGCCCGCGCATTCCACCTGCCCAACCCCACCTCCTCTAAAGCAGCTTCCTTTACCGGCCCGGTCCCCTCGCGGGGCCCAACCCCCCTTCACACCATCAGCCCCCCCACACTGCAGGTCTGCCCCCCTCCTCGAGCCCATCCAACAAACCCAAGCAGAAAATAGTGCCCCACCCGCCCTGAAAACAACAAAGAACCAACATTAAACAGAGAACCCCCTGCTCAAAATATAACACAGTTACATGCAGACCCCCACACCTAACCCTCAGTTTGAGTCCAACTTCTCGGCCTGCACAAAGGCCCACGCCTCCTCCGGGGACTCAAAGTAAAAGTGTCGGTCCTTGTAGGTGACCCAGAAACGCGCCGGCTGCAGCAGGCCGAACTTCACTCCCTTCCTGTGCAGCACCGCCTTCGTCCGATTGTACCCGGCTCTCTTCTTTGCCACCTCCGCACTCCAGTCCTGGTAGATCCGTACCACTGCGTTCTCCCACCTGCTGCTCCGCTCCTCCTTGGCCCACCTGAGCACACACTCCCGGTCAGCAAACCGGTGGAACCGCACCAGCACCGCCCGTGGCGGCTCATTCGGCTTGGGTCTTCTTGCCAGTATTCTGTGGGCCCCCTCCAGCTCCAGGGGCCCCCGAAAGGACCCAGCTCCCATCAGTGAATTTAGCATGATGACCACGTAGGCCCCCATGTCTGACCCCTCCAGCCCTTCCGGAAGGCCCAGGATCCGCAGATCATTCCGCCTCGACCGGTTCTCCATGTCCTCAAACCTCTCCTGCCATTTTTTATGGAGCGCCTCGTGCAATTCCACCTTCACCGCGAGGCCTAAGGTCTCGTCCTCTCTTTCGGAGGCCTTTTGTCGGATCTCTCGGATGGCCACCCCCTGGGCCGTCTGCGTCTCCAGCAGCTTGTCAATTGAAGCCTTCAACGGCTCCAGCAGGTCCGCTTTAAGCTCCCTGTAGCAGCGCTGGAGAGTATCCTGCTGCTCCTGCGCCCACAGCATCCATGCCGCCTGGTCTCCGCCCGCCGCCATCTTGTGCTTCTTCCCTCGCTTCTGCTTTGGCGCTGCAACCACTTTCTTACTCACCCCACTGCTGGTCCAGGCCATATATTACTGGAGAAATGTTGCTGACTCCTTCCCACGTCGGGGAACGTCGAAAAAGTACTGCTGGGGGCCCTAAAAAGAGCCCAAAAGTCCGTTCCTGGCGGGAGCTGGCGAACGTGCGGCTTAGCTCCGCATAGCCGCAACCGGAAGTCCGGGGGTCCTCCTTCATGAGTGACGAGCTGCGTCAGTTCCTGCTCAGCAGGGGCATCGCCTCTAGCAGAATGACCAGTTACAACCCCCGGGGTAACGGTCAGGTCGAGAAGACCGTCCTGCTGGCCCTGCGGTCCAGGTGTCTCCCGGTCTCCCACTGGCAAGACGTCCTCCCAGACGCCCTCCACTCTATTCGGTCTCTCCTCTGTACTGCCATGAATGAAACACCTCACAAACGTCTTCTTGTTTTCCCCAGGAAGTCATCCTCAGGATACCCGCTCCCAACCTGGCTGGCTACCCCCGGGTCCATCCTGCTCCGGAAGCACGTGCGGGTGCACAAGTCCGACCCGTTGGTTGAACGAGTCCAGTTACTCCACGCGAACCCGCAGTACGGAGTATCCCGATGGACAACAGGACACGGTCTCCCTTCGGGACCTAGCACCCGCCAGAGTATGGCCGCAACCCCCAGCACCAACACCCCCCCTCCAGGCCCAACCGCCCCCAGCGCCCCCGAGACCCAGCGCACAGGAACTCCCTCCCCTGGCCCCCCCACCACTAGCACCGCCCAGGGGTACAGACACAGGACCACGACCGCCACTTCCGGAGTCATGGACGACCACCACTCGAACGTCACCGGCACCGCTGCGCAGGTCCAGCAGGACATCGAAGGCACCCACCCGGCTGATCGAGTCAATTTGATGTTCTGATTGACTTTATGGACTCCTTGTGTTCGTGCACATGTTTTTTTTGCATATTTCTTTTTTTCCATTGTTTTAAATTGTTGTTCGATTATACACTGTGTGCGGTGATATTGTTTTTGCACGTTTGTCGTGGTCCAGTGGGCAGCCATAGGATACCTCACTACAACTTGAATTATCTCTAGTCAAACTACCAGTCTTATGGGGCACAAGCACCCCCTCCCTCCTCTCTCTCTCACGCTTCTCCCCCCCCCCCCCGCTTCTTTCTCCACAAGGAGTGAATGTGGTAGTATGACTAGGGAGATTACGATACCTTAGAACCATGCTGCCATTGGTGCAGAAGACTCGCTGCCCATTGGCTCAGGCAAGTCATGTGCCTCTCTGCCAATTGGCTGAGGCCAGTCATGTGACTACCCGCTGATTGGCTGAGAGGTTAGTAGCTCCGCCTACGAGGCAGGGTATAAGAACTCGTACCGGCTGGCAGTCGACCTTTCTCTGTACGTCTACTGCCGGGCACACATCTTGTGTATTAAAGCCTATTGTTTGGAACTACTTCACGACTCGAGTCCAATTGATGGTGTACCACTTGTTGATGCAGTGGTAGCCCTTGCTGCTCCAGCACCTCATTGATTTAAACGGCCCACAGAGTCATGTGCATGTAGACGATAGCTCCCTGTACCATTTGAGAATCTCATTACCTGAAGCCACATGCCCATTCACCCTCCTTCTCCCTTTTAAGAGAGAAGATTATGTAATCTCGTCTCCTGGTGTACTGGGATGTACTGGCAATGTCACAAGATCCTGCATAGAAGGATCTGCTTTCTTAAATGTTGAGGGTTTTGGCAACCTTGACAGCTACTGGCAGTTCTGTCCTCACCCTGGGCTGTGGCTATCGATCCTGTTCAATTCGGTGGCAGGGTTCAATGACCAACACCTTGGTGAATCATAGGCTCCTCTCACAGTGTTCCTAGCTGAGATGTAGGCCATCTAAGTGCTTCCTTGAAATCCTTTGGTGTCTAGGCCCTCCTGGTGAGAGCCCACTTTGGTCTCCTGCTTCAGACAGCTTCCCCTCTCTGCTGTATGCGTTCCACATCTTTGCTATATTGCAACCCAATTTGGTCTACAAATACAGCCGCATAACTCAAGGAGACTTTCTATTGAGAGGGCACAGGCTCGTCTTTCATGCCTGTCAAATCAGCTGAAGTGACTGAATGACGACAGTATTCCCATTCAGACTTAGGTATACAAGGCATGCCGGTACTTACCTCCTTTCAGGGCGCAGTGGGGGTGATCAAAAGTGTTCCAGCCACTATTATTTGTCTTTGGGGCTTCTGCAGCACTGGCACTATGGAGCCCAATTTCACAGCCCATATATTTAGAACCTCAATGTGCAATTGTCACCTTTACAACTTAAAACACAACGTGAGTTATAAATCATTAATATGTCTTTATTTTAAAGGATAACACAATATATAGAGTTTGGGTTAAAAGGTTTATGGGCATGGGAATAGCTGGACTCCTGTTCACCCATGCCAGTAAAGTCAGCATCTTTGGATTCGCAATTTAAATATTATCACAAACTCAATACTATATGAGTCATTCTTAATCAGCCTTTGAAACCTCACTGTATAGCCCAAGAGGCAAAGGAGCTAAGTGCATATATATTTGCAAATGTTTTGGTCTCTTCTGTAACTTTGATTTTCATTTCTCTATTTCTTGGCTTTGAATTTCCTTCTGTGCTGCTGGAGATTTCCTTGGCTTTTTACTGGCTGCTGATTTATCTTTAACTTTTTGCCTGCAGCTGTTTACTTGGTTGCTGCCTGTTTTATTATATTTAAGTTACTTGTCTTTCTCCCCCCCCCCCCACTTTGCAAAAAAACCCGACTTTCAATCCCTTCCCAATTACCTGAACACTCTTTTTGGACAGATATTAGTGATCGCAGCTCATTTATACTGTACTGAGTGACAGCAATAATAATAAGGATTATAACTGAGATTTTCCATGATGCTCCAAGAACTTCAGCAGTTAATTTGTTCAAAATGGTCAAATAGAATAACGGGATTTGCTGTTATTTTGTAGATTCCTTGGCCAGGTAATGGTCACTATGAATGAAATGATTTCCGCCACGAGCCTGAACTGACAAAAGCCTTTTAGAATTCAACTCATTAAAAATATTATTTTAAAACAAAAATCATAGTATATTTAGGGTCATGTCAAATCACCCCCTGATCATTAGGATTTGGAACATCGGAACAAAGGAATGAGGAGCAGATGTAGGCAATTCAGCCCAATCAAGCCAGCTCCGTCATTCAGTCAGAGCCTGGCTGACCTGTTCCTGGTCTCATATCTACCTCCCCATCTGTTGCCCATATCCCTTTAACCCGTGTATAAAATCAGAAATATATCTATCTCCTTCTTGAAACCATTTAGTGACTCAGATTCCACTGCACTATTATTGACTCAGATTCCACCGCACTATTAATGACTCAGATTCCACCGCACTATGGGGCAGGGAGTTCCACAAATTCACCACCCTCTGCGAGAAGTAGTTCCTCCTCATCTCAGTTCTATTTGTGTTCGACCTTGTTCCTACATTTGGAAAGCAATGGACAGGAAAAGTGACTACTAGAACGTGAAAGATGCAGAGAGGAATACAAATGAAAGTTACTCAAAGTGTGGCTTTTTCCTTCCTGTCTCTGGGTAGAATATTTGAGAACAGGATAAGGCCATGAGGCTATTAACATGAAGGGACTCTTGACCTACATTGAATAAAAGTACGATGCACACTTTTTCACCAAAGAAGTTAAAAATCAAGGATCAATCCTCCAAGACATGCTGCAAGAAATGATCAATGTGAGGAGTGTTTGAGAAACTGGGTCAGACAAACAGTGTTAGACATGATTGCCATCTCTAGGCAATGATGGCTATTAGATACAGTGGGACAGGAGGAGGGCTAAGTGAATGATTTCAACTTGTTATAAAACTCATCTAGCAGACTTGTTCAGGGAGCGACCCGGACAACCTAAATAAAGAAATAAAGATTCATGGGAAGTCTGCGGGCAAGTGTTATACAGGTCATGTGTTTGACATCCCTGATAGACTGTCATTTTCTTCTCCCTCCAGAAACGCATTTAATTGACTTTTGCATCTACATATACAGGTTATTTCAACACCCTTAGTAACTACTTGACAGCTCTATTATTGTTTCGAAGATAAGGATCTGCTCGACTTCTTTCTTATTTATAATGGTCTACATTTGTAATTAAATCCTTCACTGTAGTTGCTGATGGGTTTGGTACAGTTTTGGATAATTATTTAAGACATAAAGTTGAGGAAGAAATATTCAGAAAATGAGTTCCTACATTTTTAAATAACCTAGAAATATACTCTGTGGATCAATGAATACATTTACTCGGAAAACCATTAAACAAATAAATCTGCAAATTTAGCGCTCACTTATCTCAAATTCATATGTCAACATGCTGCTAAGATTGAAAAAAAATATGAAGTCCCTTCTCTAGCTATGCATACCAAATATTTACTACATATGTCATCAATATAACCTCTGGTGTGTTACTTTGACTAACGTTGGAAGTGCCTAAGAATATTGGAGGACTTTCGTTGTTATGATTACGACACCAGGCGCTTAACTTCACAGGTGACACGGGACTACAGTTCAGATCATGTTTTCAGTCTGGACAAGAATGCCATGCTTTCTCGTGTGCACTCCAGACAAATGTTACTATGTCAAGGATTAACCGTGCTCTGGGGGAAAACATCAGCAGAATTTTAATAAAATTCTCATCAGGGTGAACGTGACTGGAAAAAAATAAGTTACAGCTTCTGATAAATGAAAGAAACACTGATGTTTGCTAACTTCAGGGGGCAGAAATTAATTCAAGCTGCAGCGGTGCTACACTGTCTTGCATAGACTCGCTGAAGCAATAATGCCATAGGCTGCTACCTGCATGGCCTGTGTGGTGTTCTGCCATATCAACACTAGAAGCAGCATGTGAACAGGTTTTCCCCCTTTATTAGAGACTATTTCCCCCCAAATTAGAGTTATTTCCAAGATGTCAAAATAGGTAGCTATGACTGTAACCTGATTCGAATTCAATTTTAGAAATATACTTGCGAATAAACAAAAATTAACTACCGGATTTATTACTTTCATTTAAAATAATTTACGAATAATCCAGGACTCAGAAGTTGTAACTTTCACTTTAATTAGATACTTGTAATTAAATAACAAACTTCCTTCACCAAAAGAACAGAGACATGCTGCGGGATTCTCTGACCCTCCGCCGGGTTGGAGAATCCACGGGGGGGGCGGCGTGAATCCCACCCCGCCACTCCGACGGCAGCTGCCGTATTCTCCGCCGCCGGTTTTCAGGTGGGAGCGGGGGTCACGCCATGCCGGTTGAGGCCGCTGGCAGTCCCCCCCCCCCCCCCCCCCCCCAACCCGGCAATTTTCCAGGCCCCGATGGGCCGAGCGGCCATCGGTTTCTGGCCAGTCCTGCCGGCGTGAAATGGACATGGTCCCACATGGCGGGACCTGGCTGGTGGACCGGCTGGAGAGGCCCTCGGGGGAGTGCGGGGGGTCCGGGCCCGGAGGGGAGCCCCCATGGTGGCCTGGCCCGTGATCGGGGCCTGTGCCGTGGGGGCACCCCTTTCTTCCGCACCGGCCTCTGAAGGGCTCCGTCATGGCCGACGCGGTGAAGACACCCCCCAGTAAACCTTCCAACTGACCAGTTTAGCACGATAAACCTTTAGGGAACAGTAGAATATGTTATCAGACATGTAATTGATGTCTGATCATCTTGAGGCATGTGTTCATATCCAAACATGGCAGTCGGGAAATCTAATTGCAAGTCCAAAGATGTGTAAGTTAGATGGATTTGCCATTCTAAATTGTCCCTTAGTGTCCAAGGATAGGTGAGGTTATGGGGTTACAGGGATAGGGTGGGGGGAGTGGCTCTTTCAGAGGGCCAGTGCAGATTTGATGGTCCGAATGGTCTCCTTCTACAGGGTTCTATGATTCAGAATTAACTCAACATATGTGGACTAAGAAGCTAGTATCAGCAATGGTGACCATGAAAATACAAGATTGGCATAACAATTCTGGATCACTGATGTGCTTTGGAGAAGGAAATCTACCATTCTTCCCTGGTCTAATCTACCTGTGACTCCATACCCACAGCAATGGTTCTTAACCTCCCTCTGAAAAGGCCTTGCAAGCCATTCAATTGTATCAAACCACTCTGATAAATCAGATAAGAATAAAACCCGATGGACAAATAACATCGACGTGGGAACCAGACTTGGCAGTGGCAAACCCAGCCCAGCTAACCCTGCAAAATATTCTTCACTAATGTCTGGAGATGTGCACCAAAGTTGGGAGAACTTCCCCCCCAGACCAGTCAAGCAAAAGCCTGACATAGTCATACTCACGGATTAATCAACCAACATCACAGAGTCCTCTAGCACCATCTCTAGGCACATCCTTCCCACCAGCAGAATAGCCTTACGGAGGTGGGGGCACAGTGGTATAGAGTTGGAAGGGAGTGACCCACGTAATCCTCAACAGTTAATCCGAACTTCGTGATGTCTCATGGCAGGTCAAACATGGACATAGAAACCTGCATCAGAATTGTATTCCGCCACAATCATGGTCCGATACACTTCATGGTCCAACATATCCTTTACTTTACCATTACAATCAAGCCACGGATGTAAATAGGTTGAATGAGCGGGAAAAAACCTGGGAGATGGAGAATAACGTGGGGAAATGTGATGTTGTTCACTTTGGCAGGAAGAATAAAAAAGCAGAGTATTACTTAAATACAGAACAACTGCAGAATTCTGAGGTGCAGAGGAATCAAGGTGGTCTTTGCATGAGTCACAAAAAGTTAATATGCAGGTACAGCAAGTAATTAAGAAGGCTAATGGAATAATATGCTTTATTATGAGAGGAATTGAACAGGACATACAACCTTCCTCGGACTGCTGTTCCCGGCACATCCTGAGATCCATGCTCAGTGCTATGCACTACCATATGTTCACACTCTATACCTCTCTCCAGAAGCACCAACTTCCCCTATCTCAAAACTGTCCTTGTCCCCAGTCTCATTTCACTCTTCGTCTCACCTGATGCCTGAACGAGAAACTATTTCAGGTGTTAAAGAATGCAAACTCCACCAACTCATTAATACCAATGCCCATTACCAATGCCCATCCAGGACACTCCACCTCTTTCCGTCCCTTGGACCCCATCCTTTCTAACACCAGACCTTGCCGTATATTCACCATACCCTCTGGCCTTGCAGTCTCTGAGGTGAACGTGCTGTACCCTTACATTCCACCTTAAAGAATTTTGGCTCGATGCGGAACTCTTCTTTCGCCATCCAGGACCTTCACCTCTTTCCGTCACTTGGACCACATCCTTTCTAACCTCAGATCTTTCTGTATATTCACCATATCTTCTGGCCTTGCACTCTCTGAGGTTGAACGTGCTGTGTACCCTTACGTCCCAACTTCACGAATTTCTGCTCGATGCGGAACTCTCACGATTTTGCTCTTGCTCAGATTTAGTTTGTATCCCGAGGAGGCAACACACTCCCTCAGGAGTTCCATAATCTTACCCACGCTGACTAGGGCATAGAGCAGAAGGTAATCCGTATAGAGCGAAACTCTGTTCTCCCTGTTTCCCCTCTGAATGCCTCGCCACGCCTTCGCTGATCTAAAAGCGATGACCAGTGGCTCAATTGCCAGAGTGAGCAACAACAGGGACAGTGGGTATCCCTGCCTCGTACCTCTTTGCAGCTGAAAATAGACATAGCTTGTGGAATTCATCTGTAAGCTCACCATGGGAGTGCTGGTTCATCCATGAGGTGAACACTGGCCAAAACCAGAACCGTTCCAGTACCTCAATGAGGTACTTGCATTCTACTTGGTTGAAAGCCTTCTTTGTGTCCAGGGAAATAATAACTTCTGGTGTCTCCTCCCCAGGTGGGGTCATGATCACGTTCAGCAGGAGTCTGATGTTCACTGTAAGCTGTCTGCCCTTGACAAACTCAATTTGATTTTCTGTGATTAATTCTGGCAAGCAACTCTCTAGTCTCCTCCCAGAGATTTTGCCAGGACTTTAGCTTCAGTGTTCAGGAGTGAAATAGGTCTGTATGACCCCGGGGGAACAGTGGTTAGCATTACTGCCTCATGACGCCGAGGACGGAGGTGCGATCCTGGCCTCGGGTCACTTTCAGTGTGGAGTTTGCACATTCTCCCCGTGTCTGCGTGGGTCTCAACTCCACAAACCAAAAATGAGCAGGGTAGGTGGATTGACCACACTAAATTGCTCCTTAATTGGAAAAGAAATAAATTTGGCACTTTAAATTTAAGGGAAAAAAATGTAAAAAAGGTCTGTACGACCCACACTCCGTTTGCTATTTGTCCTTCTTTGGGATCAAAGTGATTGAGGCCTGTGCCAAAGTGGCAGCATGGCCTCCCTCAATAGTGAGTCATTGAACATCTCCCGCAGGTGTGGGGCCAGTGCTGCTGCAAACGTTTTTTAAAGTCCACAGGGAACCAGTCCAATACCCTGATTGCATGGAATTGATGGATCTCCTCCAGACCCAGCAGTGCTCCCAGTCCCTGCCTCTTTTTCTCCCCGCAACCAGGATGCCCAGCTCATCCCGGAACAGCTTCATCTTCAAGTCCCCCTCCAGGGGCTTGAAGGCATACAGTCCCCGGTAGAAGGTTGCAAAGGCTCTGTTGATCTCCTCTGGAGCTGTGACTACCCTATCGTTCCCATCCCTTATCTGCACTATCTCTCTTGTGGCTGCCTGTTTCCTCAGCTTGTGTGACAGTAAGTGGACGGCTTCATCCCTGTGCTCTAGATTGTCCCCCGTAGAACTGACTCACTGCTTTCCCAGTGGAGAACAGGTCAAATTCCGTTTGTAGTTTTTTTGCCTCCCCTTCAGCAGCTCCACTGACAAGGTTGCGGAGTGCCGCTCGCCGATCCAGCTGCCATTTCCTTACTGCCCCTGAGTGACCTAGAACATAGAACATAGAACAGTACAGCACAGAACAGGCCCTTCGGCCCTCAATGTTGTGCCGAGCCATGATCACCCTACTCAAACCCACGTATCCACCCTATACCCGTAACCCAACAACCCCCCCTTAACCTTACTTTTATTAGGACACTACGGGCAATTTAGCATGGCCAATCCACCTAACCTGCACATCTTTGGACTGTGGGAGGAAACCGGAGCACCCGGAGGAAACCCACGCAAACAGGGGGAGGACGTGTAGACTCCACACAGTGACCCAGCCGGGAATCGAACCTGGGACCCTGGAGCTGTGAAGCATTTATGCTAACCACCATGCTACCCTACTGCCCCAAATATACCCCACCTATATGATATTTCTTCCCCCCGATCACTTCCTTCAGTGCCTCCCAGAACGTGAAGCGAGGGACCTCCCTATTCTGCTTGCTGGTTGCATACCTGTCCATGGCTTGTTTCATTCTTTTGCCGAAGGTCTTCTTGGCAAGAAAGGCTGTGTCCTGTCTCCATGCGGGTGCTGGGCATGCCCCGTCTCCAACCTCACATCCATGTAGTCCATTGTGGAGTTTGCCCGGGAAGCATCGACTTTCCCACTACGAAGAAGCCTGTACGGGAATAGGCTTTGCGGCTATGGGAGAAGAAGGAAAACTGCTTCACTCTCAGGTGGTTGGACCTCCAGCATTCAATTTCCCCTATCTGCTCGATGAAGGTGGTTAGTTCCCTTGCTATTTCGGGGAGGCAGTGGCCTAGTGATATTGTCACTGGACTAGTAATCCAGAGACCCAATATCTTACTGGGGACCGAGGTTTGAATCCTGCCATGGCAGATGGTAAAATTTGAATTCAATAAAAATCTGGAATTAAAAGTCTAAAGGTGACCATGAAACCATCGTCGATTGTCCTAAAAATCCATCTGGTTCACTCATGTCCTTTAGGGAAGAAAATCTGTCGTCCTTACTTGGTCTGGCCGACATGTGACTCAGACCCACAGCAATGTGGTTGATTCTTAAATGCCCTCAGCAATGGGCAATGAATATTGGCCCGGCCAGTGATGCCCATGTCCCATGAATGAATAAACAACAATTTGGGCCCTGAGCTGCGCCGGATCTAGCTGCCTTCAGGTCCTGTATGCAGTTAAAGTCTCCTCCCATGATCAGTCAGTGGGAGTCAAGGTCGGGGGTCTCTGCCATGGTCTTTTTCATGAACTCAGCAGTTCATTAGGTAGGGATCAATACCATTGGGTCCCCTTTATTATGGGCTAGGGTTTAGAGAACACCAAAGTATATAATAAATTCACCTGACATTCAACTTTTAATAGATTTTGGTTATGCTGAGCACACAGGCCCACTTTACAGGTGTGATGCAACAGAGATTGCAAGTATTTTTAAACAAAAACAATGTTTATTCTATGAATTCAGTTAACATTTTAAAAACACACAGTAAACATCTTATCAACTACCAACACTGATACCCCCCCCCCCCCCAAAGATACAGTACTCTATAGGTAACCCTCCGTAACTTTCCCAACAACATCCATTCGTCAAAGACCCTTTTTAACAAAGACAGGAGGTTTGCATTCCTTACAGAAACAGGAATTACTTTGAAATCATCAAGTGATCTGGAAACATTCTTTAGCAGGCAGAGAGAGAGAGAGAGAGAGACCAAAATACACCTCCTTGGTTTGAATGCAGCTCTCCAACCGAAAACTAAACTAAAACTCAAAGCGAAAAACAGCTTCCAGCTCAAAATGAAACTAAAAAGCAGAGCCAGAGCCCACCTCCACCCACACAATAACATCGCTGCAGCCACTTGAGAAGATAAACATTTCTTAAAGTGACATTCCTATGACACCTCCCCTCAAGAACAAAAATAACCATCAACTTTAAGATGGTTTCATTTTTCACCTTTTCACTTTCTTTTAAACAACATTGACAGTAAATATACTTTTTTGTTTAACAAAACAAAACACGCAAATATTTATAATAACAGTCCATTTTAGTTCTTCTTCCTCCACCGAACCTGCTTCTCCTCATCACATTCGTGATAAAGCACGGCTATCACGTTTTCTCATCCTGCCATATGTATTATTTTTAAATGAAATGACTGTAACAATAAACTCCATCAAAACAGTCTTGCATTGTTATTCTGGAATCGCTCCAAAAACGTCAATGGATTATGATCAGTATATATAATTGTTTCAGGCGAATTGCTGGCAATATAAATTTAAAAATCGTGCATAGCCAGCAGCAAGCTCAAAGTCTCCTTCTCAATTGTTGAATACTTCTTCTAGTGCCTATTTAATTTCTTGGAAAAATAGCCAATAGGCTGCTCGAGTCCTTCGTCGTCTTCTTGGAAAAGCATCACACCTACGCCCACATCACTTGCATCAACAGCCACTTTGAATGGTTTTGTATAATTTGGGATGGCCAACATAGGAGCAGTAGTTAACACAGCCTTCAGGCCATCAAATGCCTGTTGACACTCCGCTGTCCACTGAAATTTGCTATGCTTCTTTACCAAGTCCGTCAGTGGAGCGACCTCACTGCTAAAATTCGGCACAAATTTCCAGTAAAATCCATCTATGCCAAGAAATTGCCCTTCGTGTCAAGGGTATTGGCAGCTCCCCAATAACATTTGTTTTCACTTCCCGTGGGACCATTTGACCCTGGCCAATTGTATGGCCAAGGAAAGTGACTTGGGCTTTTCCAAATTCATTTTTGGCTAGGTTTACCACCAAACTCGCCTCCTGAAGTCTAATAACTCTATCAGATGGTTCAAATGTCCTTTCCATGTCTGACTAAAAATTACCTAATCATCGATGTACACCACACAATTGGGTAATCCTGAAAATACTTAGTTAGTTAACTGTTGAAATGTGGCTGGAGCAATTTTCATGCCAAATGGCATAACTTTGAATATATACCATCTGGAGTCACAAAAGCTGAAATCTCCTTTGCACTTTTAGATAAAGCTACCTGCCAGTAACCTTCAAATAAATACAGTTTGGAAATAAAAGCTGATTGTCAATGCAATCCTCCAAACATGGAATAGGATAAGAGTCCATTCTTGTAACTGCATTAACCTTTCTATAGTCCACACACAACCGTTGGGTACCGTCCGGTTTCGGTACCATCAGTATGGGTGAGCTCCATTGGCTGCAACCCACTTCAATTATGCCATTTTTAAGCATACTTTCAATTTCCTTGTTAACCTGTGCCAATTTTAAAGGGTTAAGTCTATATGGATGTTGTTTAATTGTTTAATTCCAACAATTTAAGAGCCATGAGGTGATGATGCAGCTGTACAAAACCTTGGTCAGGCCACATTTGGAGTACTGTGTGCAGTTCTGGTCGCCTCATTTTAGGAAGGATGTGGAAGCTTTGGAAAAGGTGCAAAGGAGATTTACCAGGATGTTGCCTGAAATGGAGAGTAGGTCTTACGAGGAAAGGTTGAGGGTGCTAGGCCTTTTCTCATTAGAACGGAGAAGGATGAGGGGCGACTTGATAGAGGTTTATAAGATGATCAGGGGAATAGATAGAGTAGACAGTCAGAGACTTTTTCCCCGGGTGGAACAAACCATTACAAGGGGACATAAATTTAAGGTAAATGGTGGAAGATATAGGGGGGATGTTAGAGGTAGGTTCTTAACCCAGAGAGTAGTGGGGGCATGGAATGCACTGCCTGTGGAAGTAGTTGAGTCGGAAACGTTAGGGACCTTCAAGCGGCTATTGGATAGGTACATGGATTAGGGTAGAATAATGGAGTGTAGATTAATTTCTTCTTAAGGGCAGCACGGTAGCATTGTGGATAGCACAATTGCTTCACAGCTCCAGGGTCCCAAGTTCGATTTTGACTTGGGTCACTGTCTGAGTGGAGTCTGCACATCCTCCCCGTGTGAGCGTGGGTTTCCTCCCACAGTCCAAAGATGTGTAGGTTGGGTGGATTGGTCATGATAAATTGCCCTTCATGTCCAAAATTCTATGATTAACCTAGGGCAAAAGTTCGGCACAACATCGTGGGCCGAAGGGCCTGTTCTGTGCTGTATTTCTCTATCTATCTATCTACATCATGTATAGCCATTTTAGTACTTGATCCCTTACTATCACAAGTAGGCGTCAATAAAGTCACTGTGAAAAGCCCCTTATCTCCACAAACTTGCCCATGTGATATCAATAACTCTTTCAGGACAGTTTGTTTTTCCTCTGGAAGGTACCTCAACAATTTATCCCAATTTTTAAGAACATCCTCGTGTTACAATTTAATTTGAGGTATGTCAAATTCACAGTCATCTGGATTTGGTTCGTCACTTTGAATTAGAATCATTAAAACCTCCTTCTTTTGCTCTCCTTCCCTTTCAAAGTACCTTTTAAGCATATTCACATGACACACTCGGTGAGTCTTCCTTCTATCTGGTATTCTTACCACATAATTCACCTTACTTAATTTCCTTTCAATCTGATAAACTCCACAAAACCTTGCTTTTAAAGGTTCACCGACCACTGGTAACAATACTAAAACTATCTCCACTGGCAAAACTACAAACTTTTGCTTTCTTGTCCGCTACCCGTTTCATCACATGTTGGGCAACCTTTAAATGTTCTCAAGCCAATTCTCCTAATCTATTTAATTGTTCCCTAACATTTGACACATAATCCAATAATCTAAATTCTGACTGCTCACTCACCAATTTTTCCTTAATCAATTTAAGTGGTCCCCTTACCTCATGACCAAAAATTAGTTCAAAAGGATTGCATTTGGTTGACTCATTAGGTGCATCCCTAATTGCAAACAGTACGAATGGAATGCCTTTATCCCAATCCTCTGTATAATCTTGACAATAAGCCCTCAACATTGTCTTTAATGTCTGAAGCCACCTTTCTAATGCTCCCTGTGATTCTGGATGGTAGGCAGTTGATTTAAATTGTTTTATTCCTAAACTATCCATAACTTCTTTGAATAACATTGAGGTAAATTTTAATCCTTGATCCGATTGTATTTCTGTAGGTATTCCATATCTCGTAAAGAATTTAAGTAATTCCTCCACAATCTTTCTAGCTGTAATATTGCGTATTGGAATGGCCTCTGGAAACCTGCAGTCTCTCCTTCCTTCCCTATGTATGGTACGCATTGTTTGTACAGCATGCAAGAAACAATGCTTTTCACTGTATACTAATACATATTACAATACTAAATCAAATCAAATCAAATCAAACCTAGTAGACACATCCATTGTAGTCAAAAGATATTGATTCATTTTAGGAAGTGATCCTAAGCAATCAATGAAGACCCTTGTAAAACGTTCCTCAAATCCTGGAATGGGTATTAACGGCGCTGGTTTTATCACTACTTGAGGTTTTCCTATCACTTGACATGTGTGACATGATCGACAAAATTTAATTATATTTTTATGTAGTCCAGGCCAATAAAAATGTTTCTGGATTTTAGCTTGAGTTTTCCTTACACCCAAATGACCTCCCACTGGTACCTCATGTGCTACTCACAACAATTCCTTTTTGTACCCTACTGGCAATACCACTTGATGAACTTCTGTCCACTTTTCATCCACCTGCATATGTAAAGGTCTCCATTTTCTGATCAAGACATCATTTTTATGGTAATAACATTCTGGTATACACTCAGATTCCTCTTCCGTGTATGCTTTCTGATACATCCGTTTTATTTCTATATCTTTCTGTTGTAACTCCGTCAATTTTCCTGAACTAAAAATATCCGCCTCATCCTCCACTTGTTCTTTTCCAACCATCTGATCCAAAACCGTTTCTGATAATTGAACTTCAGCTTTATCTTCACTCTTTGATTTCTCCTCTTGTCGTAACCTGTGACTTTGCGACCTTGTTACAACACAATCCGGAAAAATCCCAGGATATTCGTCCTTCAACACTTCAGTTGTCTGATTTTCCACTGCATTATCAACCACAGTAGGCATCACTCCCACCTGCGATCCGGCTATATCATTACCCAAGATAAACTGTATTGCTGGACAAGATAGTTTCTCTATTATTCCTATTACCACTTCACCACTCTTCATTGGACTTTCCAACTTTATCTTATATAATGGAGCACTACTCTTCTCACCCTGGTGCCTGTGCTAGCCCCTCAACAGCAGCTGCATTGTTCCAGGTTTGGCGCCAGTTTTGCTGTCGTGAAAGTCCACGAATTCTGCCCCAGCAGCAACACTTAGGGCTGGATTCTCCCCTCGCAGCATGCCCTGTATCGATGGCAGCACACTCACGCCCTCGGATTTCCCAACGGCGTGGAGGTGCTCACAATGGGAAACCCAATTG
This sequence comes from Scyliorhinus canicula, assembly GCF_902713615.1. Taxonomy (NCBI): domain Eukaryota; kingdom Metazoa; phylum Chordata; class Chondrichthyes; order Carcharhiniformes; family Scyliorhinidae; genus Scyliorhinus; species Scyliorhinus canicula. The sequence continues at coordinate 44,548,391 of NC_052161.1, forward strand.
GCCGGCTGCTGTGTCGGAAAATCCTGCTGCTGGCGGGCGTACGCCGTCCCAGAAAACGGGTGCGGCGGGATGGAGAATACCGTCACTCGTCTCAGGAATGGAGAATCCAGCCCAAGGCTTTTATGAGGCAACTCCAGAGCATAAGGCTGAGGCAGCTGGAAGCATTGCCCTCTAATGGTGGAGTGATTAAAATCACGGATGGACAAATGGGAAGGGTTGTAGGCTCGAAGGGGGTTACAACTTAGAAAAGGTAATAAATAAATAAAGCTGGTCTCATGTGATCGTGGACATGCTGAATTGAATCAATATATCCTTCAATGATGGTTTTCCACAGTTTCTGTAGCGTGGAATCTTTCATTATTTCTTCCTATCATTGCTAGCATTTGCATTGTGCAAAATGTATCAGTTCATTTGAGGTAGTTGAAATCTCCTTCAAGTGTAATGTTGCACCTCAGTTGAAATTGTCAATTTTCTAGTAATCTTCTGGTTATTTTGATGTTGTGAACTGAGGTGATAGCAGTAGTTTCTAAGGTTGAAACGCCCGCAGACACAGGGAGAACGTGCAGACTCCGCACAGACAGTGACCCAAGCCGGGAATCAAACCTGGTACCCTGGCGCTGCGAAGCAACAGTGTGAACCACTGTGCTACCATTTATGCTGAAATTTGTATTATACAATGTTATCTACAATCAAACAAATTGAATGTCATCCTCCTTCCTTTATTCCAGATGATGTTATTGCTGAACAGTAAATCATTTCGTTGCACAATGAATCAGCTGCAGAGTGTGTTTGATGTAGTTTTTAAGTATCGTATCACTGAGTAATATTGCTCAACTGTCACTTTTCTCAATGCCACCATTTTCCTGCTGAACTATGCCAGTTATTTGGCAAACAATGGTACATCTTTTCAGTTTTGACAAAGTATACTTTCTAAGGAAATCAGGAACAGCACTGTCTCATTTCATTTTACTTTGTTACTGTAACTCCACTGTAACTCCTTTGAATTAACTACTAATGTATACGTTTAAAAAAGAAAGAAATGTGGCGGCCAGCATTTTATAAAACTTACGCTGTAAGGTTTAAGAAAAAAATATTTTGGTTATCTAGCAAATATCCAGCCTTAAAATGTGTTCAATAAAGTTCAGAAGCAAACAAATCCTGAAAGAAGGTTTATAGCCGAAGGGGTCAAAGGAACCCTTTGAACAAGAGGCATGGTGGCACAGTGGTTAGCACTGCTGCCTCACAGCGCCACGGACCCGGGTTCAATTCCGGCCTTGACTGACTGTGTGGAGTTTGCACTTTCTCCCAAAGTCTGCCTGTATTTCCTCCAGGAGCTCTGGTTTCATCCCACAGTCCAAAGATTTGCAGGTTAGGTGGGGTTACGGGTGGGGAAGTGGGCCTCAGTAGGGTGCTCTTTCAGAGGTTTGGCACAGACTCGATGAGCAAAGTAGCCTCCTTCTGTGGGAATTCCATGGTTCTATGGGATGAAGAGGCTCATTTGAATCCCATTGTTAACCTGTTTCTTAAACACTTTCCTGCACGTGTCCTGTCCTAACTCTGTATTAAAATTATTTCTGTTTCCTGCCACTTTCTACCTAAAGATCAGACTGTTTAATTCTTGCTTAAAAATATACAAAGGTTCAAAAAATGACTTTGCTAATGAGTAGCTTTTTAAAAATGTGCATTCAAATTGTGATGGTCTGTGCTGCGGATCTGCACAGAGCCTGGAAACCTGGGTTGCACTAATACCCCACAAATGGCATGCCACGTTAGCCACCTGCATGCCCGAACTTGGTCACACGATCCAAGAGAAACGAGCACAAGTAAAAGCTAGCCCATAGTACTTAAAACCAGCCCATACCTCAAAGAGAGGGGTTAGGGACGCATTATGACTGCAGAAGTTGCGGGAAATTATTCTGCAACTAGGGCAGCACGGTGGCGCAGTGGTTAGCATTGCTGCCTACGGCGCTGAGGACCCGGGTTTGAATCCCGGCTCTGGGTCACTGTCCTTGAGGAGTTTGCACATTCTCCCCGTGTCTGCGTGGGTTTCACCCCCACAACCCAAAGATGTGCAGGATAGGTGGATTGGCCACACTAAATTGCCCCTTAATTGGAAAAAATAATTGGGTACTCTAAATTTATAAAAAAATAAAATAAAATAAAAATTATTCTGCAACTGATTCTGATCTCAGAGAGCCAGAAGCGCAACATGGCAGACAATAAGCTCTGAGGATTCCCACAACTGTACTGGAGGTCTTCATGCAGGAGGTTCAGAGAAGTTCAGATGCCAAATAAAATTCTGAAAATGCTCCTCATGTCCGGCAGCATCTGTGGAGGAAGAAACAATAGGTAACGCTTCGAGTCAATGATCTTTCATTAGAACTGGGAAAAGGTGGAAATGATGCAATGTGCTTTTGAGTGGGGGCGGGGAGAGGTGGGTAACACCAGAAAGTTCTGAGATAGCGCGGAATACAGAAGAGATTGAATTTTTAAAAATATTAACTCAAGGGCTGTGGTCTTCACTGCCTGGGCCAGCATTTACTGCCCATCCCTAATTGCCCTTGAGATGAGATAGTCTTAAGGGGAAAAAGGGAATGGTGATGGGGCAAGAAAAGAAACAAAGAAATCCAAAAAATTGCCCAGAACAGTTGTGCTATTGGCTGAAAACAAAAAATAAGGGAAAAATTGAAACACACAAAGAAAAGGAGACAAAACAAGGGACAGAGTTTGTGGCCTGAAATTGTTGAGATAGTGTCTTAGAAGGCTATAAAGTGTCCTTGGTCTGCTGCACTATTCCAGTCAAGCTTAACATAAGCTTGGTGGACTGAACTCTTTCAAACAAGCACTCTAAACTTTCCCAGTTCTGATGAAAGGTCATTAAGTTGAAATGCTGTATTTCTCTGTCCAGAGATGCTACTTGTCCGGCTGAGCATATCCAGCATTATCTGGTGGTATTTCAGAATTCCAGCAACCGCAGTATTCTGCTTTTTGAGTAGCGATGTCCACAGGGGCCAGGAGACTCTCAGGACAGACTTTGTAATAACAATGCTACCAGATGGCCACACAAGTGTAGTCCTGAGAAACTAGATAAAGTATCGAAAGAAGTTCAATGAGCCCGATATGAGTGATCAAGATGAGTGAATATGTCTTCAAATGCCACATCCCACCATGACTTGTCCCAGCTACTGCTTAGTTCACTGTGCTCCCATTAGTCAATGTCCAGCAATCACTATCAATCAAAACTCAGATCTAACATTGATAGCTTTACCTCACTCTCATGCACTTAGCAATGGTGCTAGCCTTCCACACACAACTGGCAACTTGCATACATTATCTACTCAACCATAACAGGCACATCACCCAAACAGGTTGCACCATAATCACACCTCCAACAATTGGAGGACCAGGTCACACATTACCAGTGTTATGATACCCTGGGCTAGGTCGCAGTCAATTCTAGCCCACCTTGACCTGGAGTCGCAACACAATTGAATTAATAAATAATTCTTAGAAAAATAATCAAAGTCTTTGGCCCTTGGCTGCCCAATAATTACAGTCACCAGGGGCGGAATTCTCCGTCCCCCCGCAGGGTCGGGGAATCGCCCGGGGCCGGCGTAAAACCCGCCCCCGCCATGGCCTGATTTCTCCACCACCCGGGAATCGGCGGGGGCGGGAATCGCACCCCGCCGGTCGGCGGGCCCCCCACGGCGATTCTCCAGTCCGCAATGGGCCGGAGTCCAGCCGCTGTCAGGCCTCTCCCCCCGACGTGGTTTAAACCACCACTGTGCCGGCGGGAGCAGGCGGCGCGAGTGGGCCCCGGGGTCCTGGGGGGTGGCGCGGGGCGATCTGACCCCTGGGGGTGCCCCCACGGTGGCCTGGGCCAGGATCGGGGCCCACCAATCGGCGGGCGCGCCCGTGCCGTGGGGGCACTCTTTTTCTTCCGCCGCCGCCACAGCCTCCACCATGGTGGAGGCGGAAGAGACCCCCTCCACCACACATGCACGGGTGGTGGCGTCAGCAGCCGCTGACGCTCCGGCGCATGCGCGGACTCACACTCACAAAGGCGAAGGCCTTTCTGCCAGCCCCGACGCTGGGCGGCATGGCGCCAAAGGCTGTGGGCGCCAGTCGGCGGAGCGGGAGCCACTCTGGCGTGGACCTAGCCCCTAAAGGTGCCAGTGAATTCTGCACCTTTGGGGAGGCCCGACGTCGGAGTGGTTGGCGCCATTCCGCTACGCCGAGACCCCCCGCCCCGTCGTGTAGGGGAGAATTTCGCCCCAGGTTTATAAATTTAAACACGGTTCCTTTTTATCAATAACAAGAACTATAATGAAATTAGCAGCAAATGCAACTAGTTAACTATCATCTAATACCTAACCCCCCACTTTAAGTTGCCCTCCCACCCTCAACACACAGACACAAGACAGACAAACACAGAGGGGAAGAGAGCGGTGAAAATAATAAGTAAAAGGAAACAAGTCTTTGTTTCAGGTGGTTATCTTAAAGCAGACCTTCCTTCAAAGTAAGCTTTGAATACGGCAGAATACGGCCCTATGGCCAGTTCATTGGTCACAAGCCAAACAATCAAACCAAGTCCCACTCCATCTTTCAGGTGCCAAAAAGTTTGGGACTTGCTGTCCAAAGCTAGCAGCACCATGTTGCAACTTCTTGAATTCCTCATTCTTTTTGCTGCTTAACTGAAAGATGCATGTTCATTAAGCATCCATGGATCAAAAATGATAATGGCAAAAATAAAGAAAGGGGAGCTAAGAGAATCAAGAGGAAGGATGCTTACATCAGAGGCAGCAACATCTTACTGCCAAGAACAGGCATGGCTGTATGCCTTTACCCCAATGAAGGAGATGGTGGCCACCATTATTGGAGTGATCATGCAGAAACCGGTGTGGCAGCCACTGGGATAGTGCTACAGAAGTGTTCTAGGGCAGGCAAAGGCACCCAGATGACAGGCACTAAAGAATGCACAAAGTTAATGAGTTGATGTTTTCATGCAATATCACATGTATAGGACTGGAATGTTTATGTTTCAGTTTTTGCACCATGTCTAAGTGGGTAATGTGGTGCTTCCACACTACTGAAGTCTGTTACTTTCACCTGCTGCACACCATTTTAAGAATTGCACAAGAAAATAAAGCATGCACAATGATCAAAGTACACTCACGTTCTGGTTAACAAACACATAAAAAGATCAAAGAATGGTACACATGTACATGCCATGAAAATATGAATATTCTTATATGCCCAACAGTGTGCATTGTTTATTTTTATTTACGAATTAGAAATGCACTGAACTAGGTATAGGTTTCTAATTATCCACAGGGGAATAGTGGCCAACATATTGAAAAATCTTTGCGTCAAGCAATGCACAATGAACCAATCAAAAACCACAATTGTAAAGAAAGCAGCATCAACTTTATTTAAAAAATGTAATTCACTCGAAAATTAGCAATGGAAAATCTGCAACCATCAAAAGAATGGTTATTTTAACATTCCTTTTAATAGTCATAATATTCTTTATTGTCACAAATAGGCTTACGTTAAAACTGCAATGAAGTTACTGTGAAAAGCCCCTAGTCACCACATTCTGGCACCCGTTCGGGTACACTGAGGGGGAATTCAGAATATCCAATTCACCTAACAGCACATCTTTCAGGACTTGTGAGAGGAAACCAGAGCACCCGGAGGAATTCCACGCAGACGTGGGGAGAACGTGCAGACTCCACACAGACAGTGACCCAAGCCGGGAATTGAACCTTGGACCCTGGTGCTGTGAAGCAACAGTGCTAATCGCTGTGCAACCGTGTCACCTACTACCGTGCCACCCATGTTCATTATTCATCCACCTCAGTAGAGCACAAAAAGTTCAATGATTGTGAGGAGGAAAAAAAAACAAGCCAAAAAACTGACCATCCCATCTTCCAATATCCAAAGCAACTGCATCGCATAGGAGCTATGGGGTTGCCTTTTGCTTTTCTGATCTCGGGAGTCAGATCTTTCAGCTGGACCTTTATCAGGCATCTGTGCACTGGCGTCTGCAGAGCCAGTGTGCATCTGGCATGCGTAACAAAGGAGAGGAATTTGCTTTTTCAAAATTTGTTTTTAAATGAATAAATCTGTACTAACAGTGGCAGTAGCCAGCTGTGTCTCTGGAATGTCAGCATTCAATTTCCCATGTTCTGTGACAAACGAATGTCTGCCAATAGTCTATGCACAAATGGCTGCACACATGCTATCTGCCCTCATCAACTTATTTAATGTGAATTCCTGACCTAATGTTTTCTACCTACATCAGGCTGCACAAAACGCAGCATGTTGTTTCTCTCCATGGAACCTTCTGTAATATGCATTCATTTCAGTGTTAACAATCTAAAATTACATTGTTCTCTGTTGTCTGTTAAATACTAATCACAAAAGGCATATAAATTGTTAGATCACTATTTAATGTGATGTGTCAGCTCAGATCTGCAAAAGATGTGGAGATGCCGGCGTTGGACTGGGGTGAGCACAGTAAGAAGTCTTACAGGTTAAAGACAACACCGGGTTCAAGTCCAACAGGTTTGTTTCAAACACGAGCTTTCGGAGCGCACCTGAGCAAGGAGCTGCGCTCCGAAAGCTCGTGTTTGAAACAAACCTGTTGGACTTTAACCTGGTGTTGTAAGACTTCTTACAGATCTGCAAAAGCCAACCTTCAAAAAAGAGACAGCAAAATTTGAAAGAAAATTCCCTATAATCAATGGGCTTTTGAATGATCTTTGATTTCTATTCACACTTCTCTATACAAAAGGGTACCATAAAGATAAGCTTATGTCCGCATAATACACTGCGCCCCTGTGGACAGGTGCTGCAAGCACTGCGAATATTTCGGTCAGTTCTGCATTCCTGTGCTTCGTGAGGAAGCAGCACTTGATGGGAACATCTCACCCTTATTCTCCAGCCTGCCTTCTTTGTAAGAGTGGTCATCCACTGGGAGCACAGGAATGTGCCTGCTAAGAGTAATTTGGCTTTGTGTTATTGTGCAAAATTAGCGAGAGCATTTCAGCTGCGTGTCTCTCCTGAAAATAGGAGGCTAAATCAAAATTCTTTATCTTATGCCACCACCCAGAGTTGACAGCACTGCACTGTCTTTAAACAGTCAATTTAAATTTAACAGTTTCTGAGCAATTTAGTTAATAGAGAATGCAAGATTATTGTATTGGGAATAATACCAATCCATCTGTTTCTGTGTATTATTTTAATTTGAAACTGAATGTGTACAGTCTCCAACAGTGTGTCTTTGAGGATAAGAGAAGAATGCAATGAGACCTCGGCTATTATCTCTCTAATTTCTCCTCCTCGTCTTTCTTCAAGTACATTCCTGCTCCCTGACACCATAGCTACTGAACCTTCAATTAACCCATTTGCACTCCAGGATACCATTATTGGAAATTGGCTAGTTTGTTGTTACCATCCGTATAGTCCTACCCCAGTTTTTCCTCCCCAAGTACTCGCTAATCCCTAAAATGCCCCAAGCTACAAGCAGACAGCCCCAAGTTTCCCCATACCCGTAGGAGATCACATGCATCACTCCCAAATTTTCATTCAAAGCCCTGTCCCGAATACTTGCATGGCAAAGACCCTCTGAATGATCTCAAGTCCCTGGCATCTAGTTACAGTCATCATCAGGTGCAGGTGCGACTGGCCGAAGGGCCTTGTAGACCACTATGACTTTACAGCATGCAATTAGAAAGGCAAAAGGTATGTAATATTCCCTTAGAATAATGATTAATGCTGGAATTTTCAAACCCCTCTGCAGTGGGTTTTCCCGTGGATGTGGCAAGACATTGGCCACCGGCAGGAACTTCTGGTCCAGCTGACGTCTGTGGGCTGTTACGTGGCCTCCTTTTGTACTGTAGGAATTCTATGGAAACGTCACAACTCTGCCATTTCTAATGGCCTCTTGTTTTTTTAAATTGCAAAATTTTAATCTGGCAAGCACCATAATATTTACAAAAGGTTCTGGTCTTCAATATCAGCACATTCAACATCATTAGACTTTTAATTCCAGATTTTCTATTGAATTCAAATTCCACCATCTGCAGTGGCAGGATTCGAACCCAGGTCCTCAGAGGTTTACCCCGGGTCTCTGGATTACTTGTCCAGCGACAATACTTGCTGCATTTCTAATCCTTTTGGCTTTTCCGACAAGCCATTTCTCAGAGTTTTGAGCTGATATTCTTGTTTCGTAGAACTTTGAATCTATCGAAAATCCGCACACACCGTTTGTTATTTGCATTTCCAATGCAATTGTACAGAATCGAGGTAGCCGTCGTGAACTCTATCGAGTTCAACGACGCGCGAAACGGCCCCGATCGCAACCTATTCTGGCCCCGGGAATGGGCTAGTATCGGGGCCGCGCGGAACACGGGGGGGCGTGACGTAAAATGCACGTCGTCAGCGCGCGACGCCCGAATGATGCTGCTCCGCGTCGTAAAAGGGCGCAATCCACGGAAAGAAAGGAGGGCGGGAAATGTCGGAGCCACGGAGGGCCGCCCCGAGGTTCCGTGATACAGACCTGGAGACCCTCCTCGATGAGGTGGAGCTGCGCTGGGGCATCCTCTGCCCAAGACGAGGGCATCGCCACCCTTCCAGCACCGTGCGACGGCCTGGTGTGAGGTGGGCATGGCAGTCAGTGCTGTGGGGCAGACCCCTCGGTCCGGGGAGCAATGTTGAAAGAAGCTCCACGACCTCACCAGGGCTGCCAGGGTGAGAGCCACGAGGGTGCCCCCAGGTCACAACCATCCCCCCCATGTCCCTCATCACCCCCCCCCCCCTCCCCCACGGGCACGAGGGGGAGGGGGGGGGGGCGAGAGTGAATGGAGGGTGGTTAACAAAGTTGTCACAGACCCACATGAGCGCTGCAACCCCCTTGAGAGATGCCATGGTGTGGCTGCAACTTTCCCCCCACCCTGCATTAATGTAGCCTATATCTGAACGCCCTGATGATACCCGCCTAATTGTGATGCTCTATCTATGCACCACCAACAGGACAAGACTGCTCACAACAGCCGGGAGCGCAACAGAACTGGAGGGGGTACACCTGTTATGCACCCCTGACAGGGTTCGAGCAGAGGGCACTGGACCTTGCTGGGGGATCTGCCACCCGGGAGGTCACGCAATGCGAGGTTGGAGGTGCAGAAGCAAGTGAGACAACCCTGCATGACAACAAACCCCCCCCCCCCCCCCCCCCAGCCCATCCTCTGTTCCCCTCACACTCTGCCCACTAGACCACCCATCCTCTCTCCCCTCACACTCTGCCTACTGGACCGCCTATCCTCTCTCCCCTCACACTCTGCCCACTGGACCCCCCATCCTCTCTCCCCTCACACTCTGCCTACTTGACACCCCATCCTCTGTCCCCTCACACTCTGCCTACTGGACCCCCCATCCTCTGTCCCCTCACACTCTGCCCACTGGACCCCCCATCCTCTCTCCCCTCATGCTGCCCAGTGGACCATCCTACGCCCGGCAGAGCGTGTCTAACTAATTCTGTTCCCCAGGCCCAGCTGACGAACGTCCAGGGCCGTCTGGTGCCATACACAGCTGACCATCTGCGACGACCACTGCACCCAGGATCGCATGCCAGAGGGTGGCAGGACATCGGCCAGCAGGGCCATCCTCCAAATCCGGGACTCTCGAGCAGGACGTACAGAGGACGGATAGGGATGACTTTCATGGCTGTGCGTTGCCCGAAGGTCGGGCCAGGAGACAGGACAGGACGGGGTCAGTGGACCCAGACGCACTGAGGATGGCGATGCAGTCAACGGACACACCTGATGCTGAACTGTACATGGTCCGCGTGCGCCCTGCGCTGGGACATGACTGGGACCAGGACAATCCTGAATTTCTGACGGATGAGGATCTAGAGCTTGCGGCACTGCTGTCTCCCACACCATCCACCATCCCAGAGACACTCATCTCGGTTGGGCAATTAAGTGATGAGTATCCTGGGTCACGGTCTGGTGTGCACCACACAGCTGAGCCGGTACAGCAGGTGGAGGTGGGAGCAGCCGAGGGGCTGGACGGTCGGAAGGCAGCCCAGGCCCAGCATCCAGCTGCCACCCAGATGTTTCCCGGGTTCCTGGATTTACTCGACCCACCTGGACAGCCGATGCATTTTGAAACCCAGGGACACAATGACGGGATGAGGGCCGTCTTCCAGCAGCTGCAGATGGGGTTAGAGGAGTCAAACCGCGTCCAGGAGCAGGGACTGGTGCCGCTCATAGCAGCCACCCAGGCCGACACCGCAGGCAATGGGTGAAAAGGTACCGGCCATGGGTCAGGTTCTGCAAGGTGTTGGGCTTCATGTGCACGCGTCATCCATGGCCCAGGAGAGGGCTGCCCTCTCACAGGCAGCAATGCGCCAGAGCCAACATGACATTGCTGGAGCGCTCCGGGCCCTGGCCAAGTCTCACCAGGCCATGGCACAGTCCCAGCAGTCAGTCGCGGAGAGCATCGACCGCCTGATGCACGTGCTGGATGGCATCGCGCACTCACAGGTTGAGGTCGCACAGTCCCTGGCGGGAATGTCTCACTCCCTGGGCTCCGTCTCAGCGAACGTTCGGACCCTGGTCGACACGGTTGCAGGCCTCCAGGACTGGCAGTGCCAGGTGTCGGTGGGGCGACGGGGCACCTCCCCGCTCGCATCTCCGTCCCACAGTGAGCCCTGGGGACCACCGGCTCCCCGAGGGAGGAGGTGGTTCTGGGGGCCGTCCCATTAACTCCATCACGGGACGTCCCTGAACACTCGGCCTCCCCCCGTCCCATCCCTGGTGCATCGGGTGGGCAGCGGGCAGAGCAGGGTGGCACCACGTCATCCGAAACACCCGCGGAGCAGCCTGGCCCATCAAGGCCGGGTCACCCCAGGAAACGAGTGCCGATTGGGAGCCATGTCGCGGGGCGTGATTCTCAGCAGTCCGCCTCCACTCCTGCTGTACCATCTGGGGATTCACTTAGACGTAGTGGTAGGGCCCATAAGGCAATGAAGAGGGACACATAGTAAGTTGGCACGGGTGAAGGGCACAGTTTAGTTGTAGGGGCTAGGGCATCTGTACATAATATTCACCATTAAACTCACTGTTGCTCCTAACTTGTAAGACTGTGTGATTTTTCCGTTGCGACGGGGATCGTGATGGTGACCGAGTGTCGCTGGGGTTGACGAGCGGTGAAACTTCGGTGCCAGGTGTGCAGTCCTTTTGCCCCCCCCTCCCAAAGTCGGACACCGTAGTCCTCGACACTCCGACGCCAGCTACCCCACACGGGCACGTGATGGAGTGTCCCTGACAAACTCAGCGACCACCGAGATGGATGGTTCAGCTATTGCCATGAGTCAGACTTTGTCTAACGATTCTGAGCTCAGAGCTCATCGCAGATAGGGCTGTCATCATTCAACATGAATGTGGTGAATGTACATCATGTAATTCACACTGTATAGTATTGCGTTCACTGTATAGCATTGTGTCCTTGTGAGCTCTGTCTGTGAGCTGTTGCGCTTCTGTGAGCTTCTGGTCGCAGGCAGGCTCAGTTGTGAGTCGATTAAAGCCACAGTTTACTTCCTATCGTGTCTCAAGTAAATTGATGGTCACATCAATTTAATAGACTTAAGAAAATTACTATGGAATTCGCCCTCAAACCTGATCGACTAGAATCGACCCACAGGCTGCAGATGCGAAGGAAATCTTTCTACACTGGCTTCGGTGTTTCAAGGCCTACCTGGCTGCATCGACTACCTCCGATACTACAGATGAGCAGAAACTCAGCCTACTGCACGCACGGGTGAGACATCGCATCTCTACGCAACTCAACAGTACCAACTCGTACACCGAGGCCCTCGCTATGCTCGACCAATTATACATGCGGCCTGTAAACGAGGTCTACGCGTGGCACATTTTTGCTACCCGCCTCCAGCGCCCCGCAGAGTTGCTAGAGGACTACCTGCGCAATTTAAAAGCCCTTGCACAGGAATGTAACTTTCAGGCTGTAACTGCCTCCCAGCATATGGAACTCGCTGTCCGTGATGTGTACATTGCGGGGGTCCGGTCTAACTACGTGCGCCAGCGACTATTCGAAAAGGGGCCCTGAACTTGGAGGACACGGTAGTGCTAGCAACCTCAATGGAGGTCGCGTTTCAAAGTCTCAACTCATTCCCCACAGACCACGTGACCCCATCGTGGACCCCCGACCAGCGACTACCCCAGGCCGCCTGCACCGCACGGCCGCCCACCCACTATGGAGCGCCAGCGTGCCATTTTTGTGGCCAGCCCCAACACCCACAGCAGCACTGCACTGCACGGCAGACTGGGGCAGTCGCTGGTCGGGGGTCCACGATGGGGTCACGTGGTCTGCGGGGAATGAGTTGAGAGTTTGCAACGCGACCTGCAGCAGCTGCGGTCGAAAAGGACATTATGCCAAAGTATGTCTGTTGAAACCAAAACCCTCTCACTCCCCCACAGTCCAGAGCAATCGCTCCCCCAACTCAGGCCCGCAGACCCCGCAATGTTGCAGCGAGTCTGCCGACTCCGCCTCCGCCCGACATGTGCGACTTATGGGGGCCCCCATCTTGGCAATCCTCCCCCACGCAGCCGGCCATGTGTAAGTCATGGGGGCCGCCATCTTGGACGCCATCTTCCTCGCCGCCCACCACGTGCAATCCACGGGGGCGGCCAACTTGGACGCCATCTTCTTCATCGCCCGCCACATGCGATCAATGTGGGGCCGCCATCTTGGCCATCACCCGAAGTTTACCTCGACGACTATGACCTCCGCGGACAGTCATCACGGGGCCACTCCAGCACTGCTGATCGAGCTACCGACTACCCGCAACTCAACGTAGTCACTTTGGACTAGTCGCGTCCGAAGCACCTCAGGAGCTCGATGATGTCCGTTCAAGTCAATGGATACAAGACACCGTGCCTCTTCGACTCCGGGAGCACCGAGAGCTTCGTACATCCTGACCTGGTAAGACGCTGTTCGCTCCCTATCTTCCCCGCACGGCAAACTATCTCCCTCGCCTCGGGTTCGCACTAGGTCCAAATAGAAGGGCGCACCGTTGCGACCCTAACGATACAGGGTGCCAGCTACTCTAATTTCCAGCTGTACGTACTCCCCGACCTCTGCGCCCCACTCTTACTCGGGCTCGACTTTCAGTGTAACCTCAGGAGCCTCACTCTCAGCTTCGGCGGACCCCTACCTACTCTCACTATATGCAGCTTAACGACTCTAAAAATCGACCCCCCTCCACTCTTCGCTAACATAACGGCTAAATGTAAGTCAGTAGCCACTCGCAGCAGGCGGTATAGCCTGCAGGACAGAGTATTCATTAGAGCCCAAGTCCAGCGGCTCCTACGCGAGGGAGTCATAGAGGCCAGTAACAGCCCCTGGAGAGCTCAGGTGGTGGTCGTCAAGACTGGGGAAAAGTTCCGGATGGTGGTTGATTACAGCCAAACCATTAACCGGTTCACCTTGTGAGTCTGCCCTCAGTTCTTCTAGTTGCAGGCAGGCTTAGTTGTAAGTCTATTAAAGCCACAGTTTACTTCCTATTGTGTCTCGAGTAAATTGATGGTCACATCAATGGCACTGATCACACCCGCTGACATAGCCATCAATGTCGTGCCATACCGTTGTGCCACAGTGGTAAGGGTGATCTCGAAGTGGAGCAGTGTACGTGGAGCGGAGGTGCGGGGAGGGGGGGGGGGGTGATGGTGGGAGTTGTGTGCCGTCCGTCTGCACGATTGGCGATGCAGGTGGTAGTGGTAGTGTTCAGCGATGCCGTCGCACGCGATGCGTGAATATTGCAGCCACCAACGCGTTGCATGCCTACTGTCCTCGTCGGTGCCGTCGTGCAGCCTCCTGGACATCACCAGCACCCGGGTCGTGTCTGTGTGCTGCACCCAACACACCACCCTGCTGTACGCCAACCTCCTCCACCTCCTCCTCCCTAACCTCCTCCTCCTCCTCCTCTTCCTCCGCTTTGGCACCACTGCCAGTGGCTTCTCCCTCCGACTCCTCCACCAGGGCATCTCCCCTCTGCATTACGATGTTGTGCAGCGCACAGCATACCATAACAATGTGAGCGATCCTGTCGGGCTGGTACTGCAGGGCCCCTCCGGAGCGATCCAGGCACCTGAATCTCATTTTCAGCAGGCCGAAGCAGCGCTCCACCACACCCCTAGTTGCTGCATGGGCCTCATTGTAAAGGGTCTCCTCGTTGGTCTGAGGCCTCCGTATGGGCGTCATCAGCCAAGACCTCAGTGGATAACCCCTGTCGCCCAGCAACCAGCCCCTCAGCCGGGGAGGCCATCCCTCAAACATCGCGGGGATGAATGACTACGCCAGAATGTAGGCATCATGCACACTCCCAGGGAATCTTGCGCACACGTGCATGATCCTCATGTGGGGGGTCGCATACCACCTGGATGTTCATGGAGTATGTCCCCTTCCTGTTAGTGAAGACTTCCCTGTTGCCTGCAGGCATGAACACCATCGATCACTCCCTGGACCATCGGTATCTCGGCCACCTTGGCAAATCCACGGGCTCGTGCTTCTTGATTTGCTCGGTCCTCGGGAAAGATTATGTAGCGGTCCGCGATGGCGAACAGGGTGTCGGTCACATCCCGGATGCACCTGTGGACCGATGCCTGCGATATCCCGGATAGGTCCTGCGGTGAATGTAATTATATATGTATATATGATCATTCACACTGTCTTTGTAAGCGCAGTAGCGCTATCCTACCACTAGGGGGAGTAGCTCTGGGAGTACTCAGGAACTTGTACTGGGCTCCACCCTTGGCTCCGCCCACGACTCCTCCCCCTAGTGCAGCTGTATAAATAGCTGACTCAGAGTCAGCCTGAGTTCACTAAGAGTTCATCAACGGGTAACAGGCTGGCTCTGAAGTAAGTCGATTAAAGCCTAGATTCATATCGGAAACACGTGTCTGGTGAATTGATGGTTCCATCAGGTCCCCACTCAGAGACTGGAAGGAACCGGTAGCATAGAAGTTAAGTGTCACCGTCACCTTGACGGCAACCGGTATCGCGTGTCCTCCTCCCGTTCCACGTGGGGCGAGATGCGCCACGAGGTGACAGATATCTGCGACCGTCTCCCTGCTGAACCGGAGTCTCCTCCTACAGGTGATGTCCGGCAGTGCCGCAAAAGAGATCCGGTCACGGTACACCCTAGGCCTCGATTGTCGCCTCTGGCGCCCTGGCTCCATCATCAGCGTCTCCTCCTCCTCCTCCCCCCCTCCCCCATGCTGCTCGACATCAGTGCCTGCACCCTGTGCCTTCCTCAGCGTTTGGGGATCAATGTTCCCCTTGGCATCCCCCTGAACATACCGGCCATGAGTGCCTGCGGCCTGTACGGCGACGACGGGCCACTCGGCGGCCATTCCCTCTGCTGCTGCAGCTGCCCCTGCATCCACTGTGGGATGTCGCTGTGGACGCTGCTGGATGTCCAACTGCAGTGCAGCGGCCCCAACCACTGCGCTGAACATCGCCGTTCGGTTCGAATACATAGTCACCTACAGAAGGGATGTGGGGGAAGAGAAACGGGACATGTTAGACGGAGGTTATTCGACACCTCGGCAGCCGCCTGCCACGGGATACCTGTGTGTCCCGGTGGCCTGGTCGCGCTGCTGACACGCGGGCAGCCTAACCCCTGGTCACTTTCTGCCTCCAACGGTCAGTTAACAACGTCCTCTTCACCGGTGCGTCAGTGGGCTGTGCCCATCAGCCACAGGGCAACCAGCGGCCGTGTCCTCGTGACCGGCACACCATGGCATCCGGGGGTGGACGACCCACCCCACTCACTCCATCTCCCCCCTCCCTCCCACTACTCCCTCTCTCCCCCCTCCCACTACTCACTCCCTCTCCCCCTCCCACTACTCACTCCCTCTCCCCCCTCCCACTACTCACTCCCTCTCCCCCTCCCACTACTCACTCCCTCTCCCCCCTCCCACTACTCACTCCCTCTCCCCCCCCACTACTCACTCCCTCTCCCCCCCACTACTCACTCCCTCTCCCCCCTCCCACTACTCACTCCCTCTCCCCCCCACTACTCACTCCCTCTCCCCCCCCCCACTACTCCCTCTCCCCCCTCCCACTACTCACTCCCTCTCCCCCCCCACTACTCACTCCCTCTCCCCCCCACTACTCACTCCCTCTCCCCCCCACTACTCACTCCCTCTCCCCCCCCCCACTACTCCCTCTCCCCCCTCCCACTACTCACTCCCTCTCCCCCCCCACTACTCACTCCCTCTCCCCCCCCACTACTCACTCCCTCTCCCCCCCACTACTCACTCCCTCTCCCCCCCCCACTACTCCCTCTCCCCCCTCCCACTACTCACTCCCTCTCCCCCCCCACTACTCACTCCCTCTCCCCCCCCACTACTCACTCCCTCTCCCCCCTCCCACTACTCACTCCCTCTCCCCCCCCCACTACTCACTCCCTCTCCCCCCCCTCCCACTACTCCCTCTCCCCCCCCTCCCACTACTCACTCCCTCTCCCCACCCCACACCCCCTGGCCGCTGCGTTCTCGGGGATGCCTTCCCCAGTCTGCGGAGACTCCGGGACGGTCCGCTCACCTCCTCACTGCCCAGTGTCAGCCAGCACAACTGGCTGACGACTTTAAAAAGCAGGTGTGGATGGCGAAGGCGTGAACTGGGGTCACGCCATCGGGACTTCGGCCCATCCGGGCCAGAGAATAGCGGGGGTGCCGGAGAATCGCCATTTTGGGTGCCTCGGGTGATTCTCTGGATTTTTCCGCACGGAACACGACGGAACCGATTTTGCCGCTTGGGAGAATCACGGGAGCGCGTCAGACCGGCATCGCGTTAAAAACTGGGGCGGCCCGCTATTCTCCCAACCGGCGCGGCCTCGGAGAATCGTGCCCAATGCTGTGAAATATTGCAATGACAAATGGGGAAGTTGTCCATAAATGCCCACTGGGATTTTAATTGTGATTATTTGTTTTGTCTGAAAGTTGTGCAAAACTGTCGCTGTAGACAGAAAGAAATAAAGTTCCACGATACTGTCAGCCGTTACTGCATTTCAGTATGTATTTATATTAAACATATAAAATCTCACCATGTAAATGATCTCTGTTTTAGTCGTGTCGCTGTGAGGAAGTGTAATAATGGCCAGTGTCTGTGTCACCCGATGCAGTTACAAATCATGGAAATAGTTGTGCACTGTCAAAAATAGGTCCATCTGGTCAATTGATGCAATCCCCATGGCTTCCATACAGTAGAGGTTGAGGTTACTGTGCACTGACATAAGCAAGTTCACCCTTCCATTAATTCATTTCTGGTGATTTTCTGGCAAGAGTGTGCATTTAGGGCTCAAGTAACTCATTGCTCCAGCTCCTCCAGTCACAGGTCTCCTCTCTCCCAATCTTGCTGCTCCCCCATGGACAGAATCTATGATTGCAGGAGCAATGAGGGCAGGAGAGAGGAGAATCTGTGATTGGATGAGCTGGAGCAGTTAATCTGGCCATTCCCGCAAGTCTTTCAGCTGCGCTGAAGGATTTTTGACTTCATCTTGCGGAGGCCAAGAAGAGGAAGCAGAAAATGTAAAAAAAAACAGGAGGAAGCCTCCTCCACTAACAAGGCTGGAGCAGGCCTGGAGGAGCTGTTACAAAGCTGGACTTGACTGTTGACCAGTTCGCAACCTGAGCCACTTCCGGGGAACTGAAACTGAGTTATCTTGAGTGAGGTGGGAATGAGTGCCTTGTCAGTGTTTCCAGGCAGGGGCTTCGGGAGCTCAGGCAGCAGGAATTGAATGGCTCCACCTCCCCTCATCCCATCCCATCCCCTCTCCCTTCTACAACTCCCCAACAAGGAAACAAGGTGAGCTGCAGCAAGGAGACACTTTCTTTTCTGTACAGAACAGGTAGTCAAAATATGGTGCAATTATTGAATCTCTCCCCCAAATTTGAATTTACTGTCACCATGTACGCATAGTACAATGTGCAGAACATGTTAATGAGGCAGTCATTAAATCATTGTTATCGTCTGCACAGTGTTAGAAATATCTAATGGATATTTTCCTGTCAAATTAACAATATTGCACAATGTTGTCAAACTAAATTTGTGCTCTCTGGTTTGTTTAATAGTCACTGTGGCATTACCAAGAGGACACATACAATATATCATTGCTGCTCCTAAGATTAATGGCATGCTGCATAAATATTAGATGATATTTGTTACCAGATGCCCATAATGGGAGCTATCATTTTTCTCAGACCTTTCTGAGATTGTTTGCTAAATCTTGAAAGGGGAAAATGCAGGGTGAAGGTTGAAGGGCGGGGAAGGGATAAGGGACCCAGGGCCCAGGAACAGGAGAATCACCAAGGCAAATGATTTCTCTCCCTGGTCTAGTCCATATTCTCCATAATTAACAAGAATACCAATTCTCTAACCCGGAGGACTGTTGCTGCTTAGTCATAGAGTACATGCAAATGAGAGGTCAATTGATTTTTGTGTACAAGGAGAATTAAACAGGGTTAGTGTGGGCTGGTACATGATCAAACATGATTTTGTTGACTGGCAGGGCAGGCTGAAGAGCTCAATGGCCTACTTCTCCTATTTCTTGTTCTCATGCGAGAGTGAGAGAAAGAGATCGAAAAACCAAGTAATATAGGACAGGGAATACACTCAGTGATGGCAATACATCCAGTGATGGAAGGAATTGGAACAGCTAAGAACAAAATAATTACAGGGAAAGGCAGATTTTCTCCCTCTATAACAACAGGGAGATCAATGGGTTCACATTACAATTTCCTTCTTATGTTCTGTCACTAAATAAACAATTAATTACTATTTATTAATTACTGTCAATTAATTCCGACCAATGGGTTCACATAACAGTTTCCTTCTTATGTTCTGTCACTAAATAAACAATTAATTACTATTCTTTGCTGAATTGGCTGATAGTTCTCAAATCTAAACTTTTTTTTGTCATGTCTTGCAACAGCTTAAACTGGCAGATTTGTGAAAATGCAGCACGTGATTAGATGAGCTGAGCATTTTGCATTGCCAGAGCCAATAATCCAATCATCAGATTGGATATGTTGAATCTAAGAATAAGGTTTCTGATTCCAGAGTCACTTGCTACAAGGTAGGGAAGAAATGTTGAATAAATTATTAGGCTGCGGTACAAAGATCTGTTAACTGGTTATTTTTATTCATAGCTGATAGAAGCCCTGATCCAAATATAATTCATATCTAGCATAACTCACCCTCATCAGGGTTACTACATACACAATTCTTAGGATTCATTTTCCATCTAGCATTCAGGTCCGAGGAAGATCAGTAGAAAAGATTAACATTATCAATTAATTAAGACCATTCGATAAGTTTTCAATTCTATAAAGAAAAATTCCTACACTTTATGGTCAGATTTTTAAGTTATTGAGCTTCGCCAAATACCCCAGGCTCTTAGTGAACTGTGGAAAATGTTTCATATGTATACACTTTCTTTGTTGCAATGATTTTATGCTAACATATATATAATGTTAAAATTACATGCAAGTAATTTTCCAATGTCAACAATCACCAGTCACAATTTGCTGCAGGCTTTGGCCTCAAGCTGGCAGCATGGCCCAAGTTGCCGATATCAACTCAACACTTGTCTCTTTGATCAGATGATTTCTCACCCCTAGGGTAGGTAGGGGCTGGTTTAGCTCACTGGGCTAAATCGTTGGCTTTTAAAGCAGACCAAGCAGGCCAGCAGCACGGTTCGATTCCTGTACCAGCCATGCCGGAATGTGGCGACTAGGGGCTTTTTACAGTAACTCCATTGAAGCCTACTCGTGACAATAAGCCATTTTCATACCTGCTCTCCTCACACATCACCCCCATCACTCAAGGAGAGTCAGGGAAATTCTTTCAGAATATTAAATGTCACATTTCTATCAATAAAACTCCTGCCCTGTTGCAATGTTCCACAGTGCTCTCCCTGTACTTGGTCTTAGAAAATTCTCCTTTTCCCTCTGGTTCCTGTTACTCACCTTAATTTTGCCCCTGCTTCTCTTCCTGTCCCTGATCCCAGCGCCATGCGCGCCACTCACTCTCCACAATGAAGCTATTACCGTCACCAGTTTCTCAGCTCTGGCCAGCCTGTACTTCACAAATGTTCATGGCACTTGGCGCTTTGGTTGTTTTGGCCTTTACTTACCTTCTTAACATGCTGTCGCCACGAGTGAATCAGTGATCTTCAAATCTTATCCTCTTCCTCCACTCTGCAGATTGTCCAAATGGTCAGCAATTCTGGGTCCCAAATCATCCTTTGAACAACTTCCCTGACCCTTTTAAGTGCAGAGACACAGAATCTCTCCATATTTGACAGCAACAGGAAAGGGGTCAAGAGGCTAAGGATGGGAGGAGTACGGGGAGGAGATAGGAGCTGAAGGCCAAGAATGTGGGCCTCACAATATTAACTTATGGCAGTGCCCTTGTTTACTTTCACAGGCTTGCATTTCACTTGCCAGTTTTTTGGGAAAGGCTGCAATACAAACCTGACAAGAAGAGGCACTGATTTCCCAAAGTCATTTTAAATTTATGCTTAAATATTTGTAGCAATAATGATAGCTTTTATAGATGCACCAGGCCATAATTTTGAAAGATATGTAAATGCAACCTCTTAATAATCAGAATAGTAGCTAAATTAAACATTTACATTGAACAAGGAGCAGGAGTTATTCAGTCCTTCAAGCATGCTACACCATTTAATAGGCTCAAAGCTGATCTGACAGTAACATTAAACCTGCACTCCACCAACCAATAACCTATCATCCCCTTGCTTACCAAGAATTTATCATCCTCTGCCTTAAAAATATTCTAAGATTTTGGGAGGGATTCTCCGGCCTCTGACTCCAAAATCACGTTCGCCTGCTAGCCCACTCCACCAGACTGAGGATCACTGGCCCTTTTGCACCTTTTTTTGGCCACCGTTCCCACGCCAGCGGTTAGCATTTAGTCTCAAAATCGGAGAATCCAGCCCTTTGTTTGCACAACCTTTTCAGGAAGAGAGTAATTGGGGCTCCCAGCCCTTCCACCAGATCCTACCACCCTCGGGAACCTCAACCTACCCAAGAACTGCCTCATCCACTATACTCCAGCCGGGGATTCGGACTTGTATAATTTACTGTAAAAGTCCTTAAACACCTCATTCACCCCCACTGGTGATCCCACCGCTACTCTTTACTCTCCCTATCTGCCTGGCCGCCTCCCTTTTTCTGAGCTGGTGCACTAACATTCTGCTTGCCTTTTGCCCATACTCATAGATTACCCCCTTGCCTTCCTCAGCTCTTCCACCGCCTTCCCTGTAGTCAACAGCCCAAATTCCACCTGTAGCCTCCGCCTCCTTCAGTAGCCTCGCGTCCGGGCCTCCGATTATCCCCTGTCCACCTGTAGTATCTCCCCCACTAGCCTATCCCTCTCAGCTTGTTGCACCTTTTCTTTGAGGGCCTGTATCAAGATTAATTCCCCCCGATCACTGCCTTCAAAGCTTCCCAGACCGTTGTTGCAGAGACCTCCCCTGTATCATTTGTTTCCAGGTAGTTCTGGATGGACTTGTTCACCCGCCTACAGACTACTTTGTCTGCTAACAATTCCACATCCAGCCTCCATAGCGGGTGTTGCCCTCTCTCCAAACTAACCCATAGATCCACCCAATGTGGGGCATGATCCGATACCGCGATTGCCGAGTACTCAGTATCTGCCACTCCTGGTAGTAAAGCCCTGCTCAGAACTAAAACGTCGATGCGAGAGTATACCTTGTGGACATGGGAGACGAAATAAAACTCCTTCGCTCTTGGCCGTACAAACCTCCATGAGTCTACTCCCCTCATCTGTTCCATAAACCCCTTCAATTCCTTTGCCGCATCCTGTCCTGGATTTTGACCGGTCCAATTCCAGATCAATGACAGTGTTAAAATCTCCCCCCCCAATGATCAAGTTATATGACTCTAAGTCTGGGATCATACCTAACACCTGCCTCATAAATTCCACATCATCCCAGTTCAGAGCACATACGTTCACGAGTACCACCCACATCCCCTCCAACTTCCCACTCACCATTATGTACCTGCCCCACGTGTCTGACACAATTCTCCCTGCCTCAAATGCCACCCATTTATTAATCAGAATCGCTACCCCCCTGATCTTTGAGTCCAGCCCTGAGTGGAATACTTGGCCAACCCACCCCTTCCTCAATCTCGTCTGGTCTGTAACCTTCAGGTGTGTCTCTTGTAACATTGCCACGTCCGCCTTCAGCCCCCTCAAATGCGCGAACACGCGAGCCCTCTTGACCGGCCCATTCAGCCCTCTAACCGTTCCATGTAATTAGCCGGGTCGAGGGACTCGACGCATCCCCCCACCCCCCGCCAACTAGCCATCACCCTTTTTAGGCCAGCCTCCAGCTCGTGTCCCTGGCCTTCTTGAACCCGCCCTTGGACATCCGCCGTCCTTGACCTCCCATTTGTCCCCTAATAACAGTTCGTCCCCTGTCAGCAAAGCAGTCCCCCCCCCCCCCCCCCCCCCCACTCTGGTAACAGCAAAACCCAACTCCCCCATATTAAGCTCAAGCTCATCACCTGCTCATGCCCCACTGTGCTTCCGTGAGCCAGCTGAACCAGTTGACCTTATAGTGACCGCCCATGGCACCAAACAGTCTGCCTCCCCATTGTCCCCCCCCTCCCCCCGGGCTTGGACATACATATTCAAAGTATCACATTCCCCAGCAAACAACCAGTAGAAAAAACAGTGGAAAAACAACTACAGAAACCGCTCCCACCCCCTCTATCCAGCTCCCAATAAAACAAAGTCAACTTTTGACCCCGTAACAGCTCCATGTGTCACATATCACTACTTATTCAAACCAGCACAAAAGTGATTATCAATAAATGCAATACTCTCCCCAAGGCTCCAGTGTCTTTAGTTCTCATCCAGTCTTTTTTCCTTGATGAAAGTCAATGCATCGTCCAGTGTTTCAAAGTAGAATTCCCGGTCCTCATGTGTGACCCATAGACGGGCTGGGTACTGCATCCCAAACTTCATCCCCTTCTTAAAGAGGGCCGATTTTGCCTGATTAAACCCGGCTCGCCTCTTGGCCAACTCTGCACCCAGGTCGTGATAAATACGCAGCTCATAATTCTCCCACCTGCTGCTCCGCTCTTTCTTGGCCCACCAATGAATGTGTTCCGCGTCCAGGAACCGGTGCATACATACCACCATTGGCCTCACTGGCTCGTTGGCTCGGGGCTTCTTCGTGAGTGCTCTATGCACTCTCTCCACTTCCAGGGGACGTGGGAACGCCTCAGTCCCCGTCAACTTCTCCAGCTCGATCGTCACATAGGCCCTCGTATCTGATCCCTCACTGCCCTCCGGGAGGCTGACAATTCTCAGGTTCTGCCTCCTGGACCTGTTCTCCAAGTCCTCCAGCTTCTCCTGCATTCTTTTCTGGCGGTCATTCATCATCTCCACCCTGGTCTCCAGCACGTTTATGTATTCCTCGTGCTCGGACACCTTTTTCTCCACCTCCTGGATCGCACGTCTGTAGGTTTCTTGATTTCTTAAACTCCAGCGGACACAAACCAAGCCTGTCCAACCTTTCCGCATAAGATAACTCACCCATTCCAGATATTACTCCGGTAAACTGATACTGTAAACAGTATTTCAGATGTGGTCTCACTAGTGACCTCTACAACTGAAGTATAATCACCCTAAATTTGTATGCAATTCACCTCCCAATAAGTGATAACAATCTATTGGCTTTCTTAATTACTTGTTGAACCTGTAAACTTGTCTTTTATCATTCATGGATTAAGACACCCTGATGCCTTTGCACCTGAGGGGTGGATTCTCGGTCCCGCCGTGCCACGTTTCTGGTTCAGCATGCTGGCGGGCTGCTCCATTTCGCTGGCTGGTCAATAGGGTTTCCCATTGTGGGGCAGCCCCACGCCATTGGGAAACCCCCGGAATAATATCTGGAATGGGTGAGTTATCTTATGCGGAAAGGTTGGACAGGCTTGGTTTGTGTCTGCTGGAGTTTAGAAGAAAAACGCTTTAATTGAACGCTTTAAGATGCTGATGGGACTTGACAGGGTGATGTCTCCTGTGGGAGAATCTAAAACTAGGGATCGCTGTTTAAGAATAAGGGGTCATCGGACTTCCGGTGGTGGCCATGGAGGAGTAGGTCGCCCATTTGATAGCTCCCGCCTGTGACGGACTTTTGGACCTTTTTCTCCTGGCAAAACGGAGCATTCCGCTGACGGAGAATCCAGCCCCAGATCTCTACAATCTCTCACCATTTGGAAAGTACATTCCTTTTTCATTTTTGTTACGACACCCTGGGCTAGTACACAGTCGATTCTAGCCCCACAGATTCCAGAATGCCAACAAAAGTGAATTAACTAATAATTCTTATAAAGTTTCTGAGATGGCCCTTGACTGCTCCAATTACTTCAAGGCACCAAGTTTGTAATAAACTGTTCATTTATGAATAGAGAAAAGACATGCATTACTTATAATAGAATAACGTCCAGCTAATCTATGATACCCTTCTTTGACCACCCACTACATAAACACACCCAAGACAGACACACACAGGAGGCGCGGAGGTCAAAATAAGAGGACTTATATGAAATCATAGAATCATAGAAATTACAGTGCAAAAGGAGGCATTCAGCCCATCGAGTCTGCACAGGCCCTTGGAAAGAGCATCCTACTTAAACCCACACCTCCACCATATCCTATTAACCCCACCTAAACTTTTCTTTGGTCACTAAGGTCAATTTAGCATGGTTAATCCACCTGACATGCACATCTTTGGACTGTGGGAGGAAACAGGAGCACCCAGAGTAAACCCACGCAGACACGAGGATAACATGCAAACTCCACACAGACAGTGAGATAAGCCAAGAATCGAACTTGGGACCCCGGAGCAGTGAAGCAACAGTGCTAACCACCGTGCTACCGTGCCATGGATGATGCGTTTCCTTGCTTCAGATGTTGAAATCTTTGCAGGCTGTGCTCCCAGGAAGCCACTTAGGATTGCTAATGAGGATCTTCTGGCACATGCATTCAGTCAGAACTCTCAAGCTATAGGATTTCCTCTGGGGAATCACTTTTACTTTTATTAACCTGGGTTTTCACTCAAAGGAACAGCCTCAGGCATGCTTAATTCTTCTTTATTTTCAGATCCACCAGAATGACCAACAGTTTGTCTGAGATAAGAACAGAGGGTGGAATTCTAAGTTTCTGAAACTAAGTGTTGACGCCAGGAGAGCACGTGTGAACTTTCACAACAGAAAATTCAACGCAACACCTGCACCGATTCTGATACCACTAATGGGCTAGCACTGGAGCCACATGGAACACAATCAATTCCACTAAACATGGTGCTGGATTCGCTGGGTCCGTAATTGACACTCAAGGCTGACGAGCCACAGCTGCACATAAACGATTCTCCCTCCACACACACAAGATGGCTTTAAGGAGAGCGATCAAGATTCAGAGACGATGAACTGGAGAACTTCCTAGAAGCAGTGGAGGAGAGCGGATGACCCTATACCACGACCCGTGAGGAAGGGTGCCACGTGCTGCCATTCGACGTGCCTGGGCACAGGTGGCAGAAGCAAGCAGCGCCATGGGAAACGTTGTCCGGACTGGCATCTAGTGCAGGAAAAAAGTGCAGGACCTCCTCAGGACGGCTAGGGTGGGTTGGCAGCACTGTGCCCCTGTCACCAACACTGCCCCCCCCCCACCAACCCGTAACCTGTCCCATCTTACCCCGGAGGATGGCCGAATCCTCACCCTGCCCCACATGCCAGCCCCATGGCTGGATGCCCTGGCCACTGAGGCCACCAGTTACCCACACCCTGGCCTGCATGCGTCAGACTGTCTAAAAGGTTTGCTGTTTGGCACCCCCCCCCCCCCCCCCCCCTCAGGAGAAGGCCGCACACAAGCTCCGGGAGACGACCAGAGGGGGACCGGCAGAACTGCAGCCCCTCACTGTGGCCGAGCAGTGAGCTCTGAACATGGCTGGCGGCCCAGAGGAAAGGGAGGCCACCGGGGTGGATTGCAGTCACGGGATTCCTGATTCTTTTTCTTTGTTGTTTGTATTTAAAATATTGAGGGCTGTTTTGGGGTTGTTGGGATGAAGGAATTGTTGGCCAGGGGATTGACATTGTATTTGTTATTGTTGATTATTTGTTGGTGGGTTTAAATTTGATGAAAATGTGAAAAAGGAGAATAAAAATATTTTTTTAAAAAAGATGGTGGAGCCAGTCTTACCGACTCTATCAGACCCTGCCCTGCCAGACTGACAGCACAAACTACGGCCCCAGATTCTCTGTGCACTGAGTGCCAGAAGATCTGAAGTGAAAATTCAGCTGTCCATCTGAAGCATCTGAAGACATACACACTGGTTCAGTCTGAATCTGATACTCTGCCAGATTCCAGTTAAATTCTACCCCATGAATCAAGACCGAGACTTGTGTGTTTGTATGGTCATGCTAGATTGGTCATAACAATCATGAAATTTCAAAAATGTGCATTCTAAAAACAAAGTAAACACCATCTTCCTCAAATTTGAATTGAAGTATTTTTATAGCGCAGTTGAACATATATCGGTCGCATCATCTTGAATCATTTCGACAAGAAAGAAAAAGGGCCATTCATCTGAATAGTTGCAAGCGCAGGGATATGACATTCTCTGGCTGTATTAACTGAATTTATATGTTAAGTGTATGCTTCACGAGAGATTTTGGAAATAGAGAAAATTGTTTTTCGAAGCCGGTGATACATAATGGGCTAACATTTTAAGCTGTTTGTGGCATTAGAAAAAAAAACAACCAAATGTGTCCCTCAACTAGATCTAATTCAGCTGGTGAAGTGTGGCAATAGATTGTTTCTTGCCTTGTATTATCTTTTCTAAAAATACTGAAAATGCTTTCCATTTTTCTTGGATTTCCTTTGAGTGGCAGAAGACCCAGGCTCCCTCCTTGTAATACAACTTAAGGTTTCCTCTTAATTTCAAAATTAATAGCTTTCTGGATTGATTTTCAAATTTATGAATTAATGCATAAATTAAGGAATTAATTGAAAGATTCATTTGCAAACTTATTAACTCATTTCCAAATAATTTATTTTATATCGTTGAATGTTAACTGAGAAAATACATCATATTTCAGCACTCAATCCTTCACAAGGCAGGCTAAAATAGTGCATAAAATGATAATTTAGTTAAATTGCCAAATGAGAGAAAAATCCAACAAGAATAGCACCAAAAAAAACAATTAAAGCCATTTCTCTCCGACAGAATGTATTTCTATGAATATAAAATTGAGCAATTCTTAATATAAATGAATCTTGAGAAAATTATGGCTGGTATTCAGTTACTGTTTGGCTGTATTAACATATAAATTCAGTTAAGTGGATGCTTCACGAGAGATTTTGGAAATAGAGAAAATAGTTTTTCAAAGTCTGTGATACATAATGGGCTAATGTTGTAATTAAAGGGAAGACTAGAATTCCTACCCCTACCCAGTGGAACTATCTACTGAAATGTAATAACCCTCTTATAATAAAGTGGAATCAAACGTTGGCTACAATTCAACTGACTAAAGTTCTAGAAGCAGCATCTTCTTACAATTAAAACGTGACCTGTTTCATTTAGGGCATTTGTACCACAGAAAAAAACATACGGTTAAACATTTGGTATGAAGCGATAACCAAAAGCATTAAAGGGTGGCACAGTGGCTAGCACAGCTGCCTCACGGCGCTGAGGACCTGATTTTGATCCCAGCCCCGGGTCACTGACTGTGTGGAGTTTGCACATTCTCTCTGTGTCTGCGTAGGTTTCACCCCCACAACAGAAAAATGTGCAGGCTAGGTGGATTGGCTATGCTAAATTGCCCTTTAATTGGAAAAAAATAATTGGGTTCTTTAAATTAAAAAAGCCCCCAAATTATTTAGCATTAATGTTCCATTGCTAGAAACGCAGTGACTCAATGTTTCAGCTCGATTAAATTCAAACTTCTGGCTGTGGTTCAAATAGTTCCAACTTTAGGTAGTTTTATGATATTCAGCAGTAAAGCAAAATTACACAAATTATTTATCGAAGTAGAACAGATTTGCTCACTACACCAAGTTTAATGAGATTAGCTTGATAAAATGTAACAGGAATCTGCACTTTAAAAAAATGGAATGCAACCTTTTTAAACTCAAACATTTTGACGTAAGCAACTTTTTGATTTTTAAACATTTGAGCATGTATAAAAAAATTAATAGGAGGAATGATATTTTACTCCATTAAAGGAACTATACAAATCCAGGCAGTTTAATGAAGCTTGACAACACGATATTACATCCAGAATAGGATTTATTCATCTGTATATATGTTCAAATTCCAGCTGTCATCAGTCTCTAGACAAAGGGATTACTTCTCTCTTCACTTGTCTTTTGTGTATGAGGCATCCACCTGTCTCAGGAGATGATGATCACTTCACTTCTGGATTGAACATCATCTATTATGGCTATACTGGTTGACTCGTTATTGGCAGTTCCTTCTGCAGCTGACACAGATCAATAGCATTGGACAGAGGTCAACTGATGTTTTTTACTTTCTGCCAGGCTTTCTTTTTTTGCCAACTGGTAGTTTCTTTTGTCCTCTGCTTTCTCCAAGCCCTTTCTGACTGCTGGTCTCCAGGCACTCCGGTCAGTAGTAAGGACTTCCCATTCATTGACTCCGATCCCAGTCAACTTAAGAGTCTCTCTTGCAGGCATCCTTGTATCACAGATGTTAGTCTCGCGCCTGTAGCAAGCTCATCATAGGGCATGTCTTTGGGGATGTGGCTGTCAACCATTCTGCTCACATGACCTAGCCAATGGAGTCGCTGCTGACTTGGGAGCAAACATGCTCGGGATCCTTGAATGCTGTTGTACTTCAATTCTCAGCACTATTTCCTGCCAGGAGGGCCTCAATATTTGTCTCAGGCTGTGGAGGGGGAAGGTGTAGGACGTTTTCTTGGCTTGCATGAGTTATCCATGCTTTGCTACTGTAAAAGAGGATGCTGAGAACACAGGCATGGTGCAGGTATTTTCTGTTAGTTTGCCGTTGGTCCACACTTGTGGTAGGGAAAATGGAGGATCTGAGGTGCACATGGGACAGTAGGGAAGGGAATGCCTGGAAAGGGTTAACCTGACAATCTCCAAAACTCAAAATGTGGATAAATGCAAATTAGCATACTAAACGCAGGCATATCTCAGGTAGCACATTTCATAGCCTACAAAACGAAAATGTTCAGCCTGGCTCATGAATGTCTGAAAGGGGCATTGTGGACCCACCCAATATACATGTATCAGGGAAACAGGGCACTCACCACCTCATTACGGGTTGATTGTCTGAAGGACGTTCCTTTGTATTGCAAACCAGATGGACAAGATACGTCCACTGAACGATTAAAAGTAGAGTATGTCAGACAATGTATCCATGCCATCTAATCAGGGAAGTGACTGTAACCTAATCAAAATGCCAGTATCGATAATCGATTGTATTGTAGTACTTTGAATCACCTTGCATTCTTTTGAATTAGTCCAGACAATCCCAAACTGTATAAGATGTGTAAGACACCTTTATGGGCGAGAGCGACTTGGACCGAGCTGTAGTTAATACGGCTGAGTTTTAGCTCTCCCGCATGCATGTGGCAAATAAAGCTATTTTCTTAGTTTCATACATTCTGAAGAATTCAACTCATTTAATTCTGCTAACACTTGTCTTCTCAACTTTTCTTTGACGTGATAACTGCAGCCCTCGCAATTTTGGTGCTGATTTCGACGTCAAGGTACAGGTTGCTCCAAGATATGTGAAGTTGTCAATGACCTCCAGAGTGAGATTGTCAATGTTGATGGAAGGTGGAGGCCGGGATTCTCTGAAATCCCGGCCAAGTATTGACGGCAGCGTCAAAACTGGCATGAGAGGTCGGTGGAGGATCCTCGGCGACGGCGGCAGCAGGAGCAGTTCGGCGACGGCGGCAGCAGGAGCGGTTTGGCGGCGGCGGCAGCAGGAGCAGTTCGGCGGCGGCAGGAGCAGGAGCAGTTCGGCGACGGCGGCAGCAGGAGCAGTTCGGCGGCGGCGGCAGCAGGAGCAGTTCGGCGACGGCGGCAGCAGGAGCGGTTCGGCGACGGCGGCAGCAGGAGCTGTTCGGCGACGGCGGCAGCAGGAGCAGTTCGGCGGCGGCAGCAGCAGGAGCAGTTCGGCGGTGGCGGCAGCAGGAGCAGTTCGGCGGCGGCGGCAGCAGGAGCGGTTCGGCGGCGGCGGCAGCAGGAGCAGTTCGGCGACGGCGGCAGCAAGAGCAATTCGGCGGCGGCGGCAGCAGGAGCAGTTCGGCGGTGGCGGCAGCAGGAGCAGTTCGGCGACGGCGGCAGCAGGAGCAGTTCGGCGGCGGCAGCAGGAGCGGTTTGGCGGCGGCGGCAGCAGGAGCGGTTTGGCGGCGGCGGCAGCAGGAGCGGTTTGGCGGCGGCAGCAGGAGCGGTTTGGCGGAAGCGGCAGCAGGAGCGGTTTGGCGGCGGCGGCAGCAGGAGCGGTTTGGAGGCGGCAGCAGGAGCGGTTTGGCGGCAGCGGCAGCAGGAGCGGTTTGGCGGCGGCGGCAGCAGGAGCGGTTTGGCGGCGGCGGCAGCAGGAGCGGTTTGGCGGCGGCGGCAGCGGCAGCAGGAGCAGTTCGGCGGCGGCAGGAGCAGGAGCAGTTCGGCGACGGCGGCAGCAGGAGCAGTTCGGCGGCGGCGGCAGCAGGAGCAGTTCGGCGACGGCGGCAGCAGGAGCGGTTCGGCGACGGCGGCAGCAGGAGCAGTTCGGCGACGGCGGCAGCAGGAGCGGTTCGGCGACGGCGGCAGCAGGAGCAGTTCGGCGGCGGCGGCAGCAGGAGCAGTTCGGCGACGGCGGCAGCAGGAGCGGTTCGGCGACGGCGGCAGCAGGAGCAGTTCGGCGGCAGCGGCAGGAGCAGTTCGGCGGCGGCGGCAGCAGGAGCAGTTCGGCGACGGCGGCAGCAGGAGCAGTTCGGCGGCAGCAGCAGGAGCAGTTCGGCGGCGGCGGCAGCAGGAGCAGTTCGGCGACGGCGGCAGCAGGAGCAGTTTGGCGGCGGCGGCAGCAGGAGCGGTTCGGCGACGGCGGCAGCAGGAGCAGTTCGGCGACGGCGGCAGCAGGAGCGGTTCGGCGACGGCGGCAGCAGGAGCGGTTCGGCGACGGCGGCAGCAGGAGCAGTTCGGCGGCGGCGGCAGCGGCAGCAGGAGCAGTTCGGCGACGGCGGCAGCAGGAGCAGTTCGGCGACGGCGGCAGCAGGAGCAGTTCGGCGACGGCGGCAGCAGGAGCAGTTCGGCGGCGGCAGCAGCAGGAGCAGTTCGGCGACGGCGGCAGCGGCAGCAGGAGCAGTTCGGCGACGGCGGCAGCAGGAGCGGTTCGGCGACGGCGGCAGCAGGAGCAGTTCGGCGGCGGCAGCAGCAGGAGCAGTTCGGCGGCGGCGGCAGCAGGAGCAGTTCGGCGACGGCGGCAGCAGGAGCAGTTCGGCGACGGCGGCAGCAAGAGCAGTTCGGCGGCGGCAGCAGCAGGAGCAGTTCGGCGACGGCGGCAGCAGGAGCAGTTCGGCGACGGCGGCAGCAGGAGCAGTTCGGCGACGGCGGCAGCAGGAGCAGTTCGGCGACGGCGGCAGCGGCAGCAGGAGCGGTTCGGCGACGGCGGCAGCAGGAGCAGTTCGGCGACGGCGGCAGCAGGAGCGGTTCGGCGGCGGCGGCAGCAGGAGCAGTTCGGCGACGGCGGCAGCAGGAGCGGTTCGGCGGCGGCGGCAGCGGCAGCAGGAGCGGTTTGGCGGCGGCAGCAGGAGCAGTTCGGCGACGGCGGCAGCAGGAGCAGTTCAGCGACGGCGGCAGCGGCAGCAGGAGCGGTTTGGCGGCGGCAGCAGCAGGAGCAGTTCGGCGACGGCGGCAGCAGGAGCAGTTCGGCGACGGCGGCAGCAGGAGCGGTTTGGCGGCGGCGGCAGCAGGAGCGGTTCGGCGGCGGCGGCAGCAGGAGCGGTTCGGCGGCGGCGGCAGCAGGAGCGGTTTGGCGGCGGCGGCAGCGGCAGCAGGAGCGGTTCGGCGGCGGCAGCAGGAGCAGTTCGGCGACGGCGGCAGCAGGAGCAGTTCAGCGACGGCGGCAGCAGGAGCAGTTCGGCGGCGGCAGCAGGAGCAGTTCAGCGACGGCGGCAGCAGGAGCAGTTCGGCGACGGCGGCAGCGGCAGCAGGAGCGGTTTGGCGGCGGCAGCAGCAGGAGCAGTTCGGCGACGGCGGCAGCAGGAGCAGTTCGGCGACGGCGGCAGCGGCAGCAGGAGCGGTTCGGCGACGGCGGCAGCAGGAGCAGTTCGGCGACGGCGGCAGCAGGAGCAGTTCGGCGGCAGCGGCAGCAGGAGCAGTTCGGCGGCAGCGGCAGCAGGAGCAGTTCGGCGGCGGCGGCAGCAGGAGCAGTTCGGCGGCGGTGACGGCAGCAGGAGCAGTTCGGCGACGGCGGCAGCAGGAGCAGTTCGGCGACGGCGGCGGTGACGGCAGCAGGAGCAGTTCGGCGGCGGTGACGGCAGCAGGAGCAGTTCGGCGACGGCGGCAGCAGGAGCAGTTCGGCGGCGACGGCGGCAGCAGGAGCGGTTTGGCGGCGGCGGCAGCAGGAGCGGTTTGGCGGCGGCGGCAGCAGGAACGGTTTGGCGGCGGCAGCAGGAGCGGTTTGGCGGTGGCGGCAGCAGGAACGGTTTGGCGGCGGCGGCAGCAGGAGCGGTTTGGCGGCAGCGGCAGCAGGAGCGGTTTGGCGGCGGCGGCAGCAGGAACGGTTTGGCGGCGGCAGCAGGAGCGGTTTGGCGGCGGCAGCAGGAGCGGTTTGGCGGCGGCGGTAGCAGGAACGGTTTGGCGGCGGCGGCAGCAGGAGCGGTTTGGCGGCGGCGGCAGCAGGAGCGGTTTGGCGGCGGCGGCAGCAGGAGCGGTTTGGCGGCGGCAGCAGGAGCGGTTTGGCGGCGGCAGCAGGAGCGGTTTGGCGGCGGCAGCAGGAGCGGTTTGGCGGCAGCGGCAGCAGGAGCGGTTTGGCGGCGGCGGCAGCAGGAGCGGTTTGGCGGCGGCAGCAGGAGCGGTTTGGCGGCGGCGGCAGCAGGAGCGGTTTGGCGGCGGCAGCAGGAGCGGTTTGGCGGCGGCAGCAGGAGCGGTTTGGCGGCGGCGGCAGCAGGAGCGGTTTGGCGGCGGCGGCAGCAGGAGCGGTGTTGGCGGCGGCGGCAGCAGGCGCGTTTTGGCGGGCGGCGGCAGCAGGAGCGGTTTGGCGGCGGCAGCAGGAGCGGTTTTGGCGGGCAGCGGCAGCAGGAGCGGTTTGGGGCACGGGCAGCAGCAGGAGCGGTTTGGCGGCGGCAGCAGCAGGAGCAGTTGGCGGCGGCGGCGGCAGAGCGGTTTGGCGGCAGCAGCAGGAGCGGTTTGGCGGCGGCGCAGCAGGAGCGGTTTGGCGGCGGCAGCAGGAGCAGTTGCGCAGCTGGCAGAGGAGCGGTTTGGCGGCGGCAGCAGCAGGAGCGGTTTGGCGGCGGCAGCAGGAGCGGTTTGGCGGGCGGCAGCAGCAGGAGCAGTTTGGCGGCGGAGGCGGCAGGAGCGGTTCGGCGGCAGCAGCAGGAGCGGTTTGGCGGCGGCAGCAGCAGGAGCGGTTTGGCGGCGGCAGCAGGAGCAGTTCGGCGGCAGCGGCAGCAGGAGCGGTTTGGCGGCGGCAGCAGCAGGAGCGGTTTGGCGGCGGCAGCAGGAGCAGTTCGGCGACGGCGGCAGCAGGAGCAGTTCGGCGACGGCGGCAGCGGCAGCAGGAGCGGTTTGGCGGCGGCAGCAGCAGGAGCAGTTCGGCGACGGCGGCAGCAGGAGCAGTTCGGCGACGGCGGCAGCAGGAGCGGTTTGGCGGCGGCGGCAGCAGGAGCGGTTCGGCGGCAGCGGCAGCAGGAGCGGTTGGGCGACGGCGGCAGCGGCAGCAGGAGCGGTTTGGCGACGGCGGCAGCGGCAGCAGGAGCGGTTCGGCGGCGGCAGCAGGAGCGGTTCGGCGACGGCGGCAGCAGGAGCAGTTCGGCGGCGGCAGCAGGAGCAGTTCGGCGACGGCGGCAGCAGGAGCGGTTCGGCGACGGCGGCAGCGGCAGCAGGAGCGGTTTTGGCGGCGGCAGCAGCAGGAGCAGTTCGGCGACGGCGGCAGCAGGAGCAGTTCGGCGACGGCGGCAGCGGCAGCAGGAGCGGTTCGGCGACGGCGGCAGCAGGAGCAGTTCGGCGACGGCGGCAGCAGGAGCGGTTTGGCGGCGGCAGCAGGAGCGGTTTGGCGGCAGCGGCAGCAGGAGCGGTTTTGGCGGCGGCGGCAGCAGGAGCGGTTTGGCGGCGGGCAGCAGGAGCGGTTTGGCGGCGGCGGCAGCAGGAGCGGTTTGGCGGCGGCAGCAGCAGCGGTTTGGCGGCGGCAGCAGGAGCGGTTTGGCGGCAGCGGCAGCAGGAGCGGTTTGGCGGCGGCGGCAGCAGGAGCGGTTTGGCGGCGGCAGCAGGAGCGGTTTGGCGGCGGCGGCAGCAGGAGCGGTTTGGCGGCGGCAGCAGGAGCGGTTTGGCGGCGGCAGCAGGAGCGGTTTGGCGGCAGCGCAGCAGGAGCGGTTTGGCGGCGGCGGCAGCAGGAGCGGTTTGGCGGCGGCGGCAGCAGGAGCGGTTTGGCGGCGGCAGCAGCAGGAGCAGTTCGGCGACGGCGGCAGCAGGAGCAGTTCGGCGACGGCGGCAGCGGCAGCAGGAGCGGTTCGGCGACGGCGGCAGCAGGAGCAGTTCGGCGACGGCGGCAGCAGGAGCGGTTTGGCGGCGGCAGCAGGAGCGGTTTGGCGGCAGCGGCAGCAGGAGCGGTTTGGCGGCGGCGGCAGCAGGAGCGGTTTGGCGGCGGCAGCAGGAGCGGTTTGGCGGCGGCGGCAGCAGGTGCGGTTTGGCGGCGGCAGCAGGAGCGGTTTGGCGGCGGCAGCAGGAGCGGTTTGGCGGCAGCGGCAGCAGGAGCGGTTTGGCGGCGGCGGCAGCAGGAGCGGTTTGGCGGCGGCAGCAGGAGCGGTTTGGCGGCGGCGGCAGCAGGAGCGGTTTGGCGGCGGCAGCAGGAGCGGTTTGGCGGCGGCAGCAGGAGCGGTTTGGCGGCAGCGGCAGCAGGAGCGGTTTGGCGGCGGCGGCAGCAGGAGCGGTTTGGCGGCGGCGGCAGCAGGAGCGGTTTGGCGGCGGCGGCAGCAGGAGCGTTTGGCGGCGGCAGCAGGAGCGGTTTGGCGGCAGCGGCAGCAGGAGCGGTTTGGCGGCGGCAGCAGCAGGAGCGGTTTGGCGGCGGCAGCAGCAGGAGCAGTTTGGCGGCGGCGGCGGCAGGAGCGGTTTGGCGGCAGCAGCAGGAGCGGTTTGGCGGCGGCAGCAGCAGGAGCGGTTTGGCGGCGGCAGCAGGAGCAGTTCGGCGGCAGCGGCAGCAGGAGCGGTTTGGCGGCGGCAGCAGCAGGAGCGGTTTGGCGGCGGCAGCAGGAGCGGTTTGGCGGCGGCAGCAGCAGGAGCAGTTTGGCGGCGGCGGCGGCAGGAGCGGTTTGGCGGCAGCAGCAGGAGCGGTTTGGCGGCGGCAGCAGCAGGAGCGGTTTGGCGGCGGCAGCAGGAGCAGTTCGGCGACGGCGGCAGCAGGAGCAGTTCGGCGACGGCGGCAGCGGCAGCAGGAGCGGTTTGGCGGCGGCAGCAGCAGGAGCAGTTCGGCGACGGGCGGCAGCAGGAGCAGTTCGGCGACGGCGGCAGCAGGAGCAGTTCGGCGACGGCGGCAGCAGGAGCGGTTTGGCGGCGGCGGCAGCAGGAGCGGTTCGGCGGCAGCGGCAGCAGGAGCGGTTTGGCGACGGCGGCAGCGGCAGCAGGAGCGGTTTGGCGACGGCGGCAGCGGGAGCAGGAGCGGTTCGGCGGCGGCAGCAGGAGCAGTTCGGCGGCGGCGGCAGCAGGAGCAGTTCGGCGGCGGCAGCAGGAGCAGTTCGGCGACGGCGGCAGCAGGAGCGGTTCGGCGACGGCGGCAGCGGCAGCAGGAGCGGTTTGGCGGCGGCAGCAGCAGGAGCAGTTCGGCGACGGCGGCAGCAGGAGCAGTTCGGCGACGGCGGCAGCGGCAGCAGGAGCGGTTCGGCGACGGCGGCAGCAGGAGCAGTTCGGCGACGGCGGCAGCAGGAGCGGTTTGGCGGCGGCGGCAGCAGGAGCAGTTCGGCGACGGCGGCAGCAGGAGCAGTTCGGCGACGGCGGCAGCAGGAGCGGTTTGGCGGCGGCTGCAGCAGGAGCAGTTCGGCGACGGCGGCAGCAGGAGCAGTTCGGCGACGGCGGCAGCGGCAGCAGGAGCGGTTCGGCGACGGCGGCAGCAGGAGCAGTTCGGCAGCGGCGGCAGCAGGAGCAGTTCGGCGGCAGCGGCAGCAGGAGCAGTTCGGCGGCGGCGGCAGCAGGAGCGGTTCGGCGACGGCGGCAGCAGGAGCGGTTCGGTGACGGCGGCAGCAGGAGCGGTTCGGCGACGGCGGCAGCAGGAGCGGTTCGGCGACGGCGGCAGCAGGAGCAGTTCGGCGACGGCGGCAGCAGGAGCAGTTCGGCGGCGGCGGCAGCAGGAGCAGTTCGGTGACGGCGGCAGCAGGAGCAGTTCGGCGACGGCGGCAGCAGGAGCAGTTCGGCGGCGGCGGCAGCAGGAGCAGTTCGGCGACGGCGGCAGCGGCAGCAGGAGCGGTTCGGCGACGGCGGCAGCAGGAGCGGTTCGGCGACGGCGGCAGCAGGAGCAGTTCGGCGGCGGCGGCAGCAGGAGCAGTTCGGCGGCGGCGGCAGCAGGAGCAGTTCGGCGACGGCGGCAGCAGGAGCAGTTCGGCGGCGGCAGCAGCAGGAGCAGTTCGGCGGCGGCGGCAGCAGGAGCAGTTCGGCGACGGCGGCAGCAGGAGCAGTTCGGCGACGGCGGCAGCAGGAGCAGTTCGGCGACGGCGGCAGCAGGAGCAGTTCGGCGGCGGCGGCAGCAGGAGCAGTTCGGCGACGGCGGCAGCAGGAGCAGTTCGGCGGCGGCGGCAGCAGGAGCAGTTCGGCGACGGCGGCAGCGGCAGCAGGAGCGGTTCGGCGACGGCGGCAGCAGGAGCAGTTCGGCGACGGCGGCAGCAGGAGCAGTTCGGCGACGGCGGCAGCAGGAGCAGTTCGGCGACGGCGGCAGCAGGAGCAGTTCGGCGACGGCGGCAGCAGGAGCGGTTCGGCGGCGGCGGCAGCAGGAGCAGTTCGGCGACGGCGGCAGCAGGAGCGGTTCGGCGGCGGCGGCAGCGGCAGCAGGAGCGGTTTGGCGGCGGCAGCAGGAGCAGTTCGGCGACGGCGGCAGCAGGAGCAGTTCGGCGACGGCGGCAGCGGCAGCAGGAGCGGTTTGGCGGCGGCAGCAGCAGAGCAGTTCGGCGACGGCGGCAGCAGGAGCAGTTCGGCGACGGCGGCAGCGGCAGCAGGAGCAGTTCGGCGACGGCGGCAGCAGGAGCGGTTTGGCGGCGGCGGCAGCAGGAGCGGTTCGGCGGCAGCGGCAGCAGGAGCGTTCGGCGGCAGCGGCAGCAGGAGCGGTTTGGCGACGGCGGCAGCGGCAGCAGGAGCGGTTCGGCGGCGGCAGCAGGAGCAGTTCGGCGACGGCGGCAGCAGGAGCAGTTCGGCGACGGCGGCAGCAGGAGCAGTTCGGCGACGGCGGCAGCAGGAGCAGTTCGGCGACGGCGGCAGCAGGAGCAGTTCGGCGGCGGCAGCAGGAGCAGTTCAGCGACGGCGGCAGCAGGAGCAGTTCGGCGACGGCGGCAGCGGCAGCAGGAGCGGTTCGGCGACGGCGGCAGCAGGAGCAGGTCGGCGACGGCGGCAGCAGGAGCAGTTCGGCGGCAGCGGCAGCAGGAGCAGTTCGGCGGCAGCGGCAGCAGGAGCAGTTCGGCGGCGGCGGCAGCAGGAGCAGTTCGGCGGCGGTGACGGCAGCAGGAGCAGTTCGGCGACGGCGGCAGCAGGAGCAGTTCGGCGACGGCGGCAGCAGGAGCAGTTCGGCGGCGGTGACGGCAGCAGGAGCAGTTCGGCGGCGGTGACGGCAGCAGGAGCAGTTCGGCGACGGCGGCAGCAGGAGCAGTTCGGCGGCGACGGCGGCAGCAGGAGCGGTTTGGCGGCGGCGGCAGCAGGAGCGGTTTGGCGGCGGCGGCAGCAGGAACGGTTTGGCGGCGGCAGCAGGAGCGGTTTGGCGGCGGCAGCAGGAGCGGTTTGGCGGCGGCAGCAGGAGCGGTTTGGCGGCAGCGGCAGCAGGAGCGGTTTGGCGGCGGCGGCAGCAGGAGCGGTTTGGCGGCGGCAGCAGGAGCGGTTTGGCGGCGGCGGCAGCAGGTGCGGTTTGGCGGCGGCAGCAGGAGCGGTTTGGCGGCGGCAGCAGGAGCGGTTTGGCGGCAGCGGCAGCA
Source organism: Scyliorhinus canicula (assembly GCF_902713615.1). NCBI lineage: Eukaryota > Metazoa > Chordata > Chondrichthyes > Carcharhiniformes > Scyliorhinidae > Scyliorhinus > Scyliorhinus canicula. The sequence goes on from NC_052161.1 coordinate 44,586,880, forward strand.
GGAGCGGTTTGGCGGCGGCGGCAGCAGGAGCGGTTTGGCGGCGGCAGCAGGAGCGGTTTGGCGGCGGCGGCAGCAGGAGCGGTTTGGCGGCGGCGGCAGCAGGAGCGGTTTGGCGGCGGCGGCAGCAGGAGCGGTTTGGCGGCGGCGGCAGCAGGAGCGGTTTGGCGGCGGCAGCAGGAGCGGTTTGGCGGCAGCGGCAGCAGGAGCGGTTTGGCGGCGGCAGCAGCAGGAGCGGTTTGGCGGCGGCAGCAGCAGGAGCAGTTTGGCGGCGGCGGCGGCAGGAGCGGTTTGGCGGCGGCAGCAGCAGGAGCGGTTTGGCGGCGGCAGCAGCAGGAGCGGTTTGGCGGCGGCAGCAGGAGCGGTTTGGCGGCGGCAGCAGCAGGAGCGGTTTGGCGGCGGCGGCGGCAGGAGCGGTTTGGCGGCAGCAGCAGGAGCGGTTTGGCGGCGGCAGCAGCAGGAGCGGTTTGGCGGCAGCGGCAGCAGGAGCGGTTTGGCGGCGGCAGCAGCAGGAGCGGTTTGGCGGCGGCAGCAGGAGCAGTTCGGCGACGGCGGCAGCAGGAGCAGTTCGGCGACGGCGGCAGCGGCAGCAGGAGCGGTTTGGCGGCGGCAGCAGCAGGAGCAGTTCGGCGACGGCGGCAGCAGGAGCAGTTCGGCGACGGCGGCAGCGGCAGCAGGAGCAGTTCGGCGACGGCGGCAGCAGGAGCGGTTTGGCGGCGGCGGCAGCAGGAGCGGTTCGGCGGCAGCGGCAGCAGGAGCGGTTTGGCGACGGCGGCAGCGGCAGCAGGAGCGGTTTGGCGACGGCGGCAGCGGCAGCAGGAGCGGTTCGGCGGCGGCAGCAGGAGCAGTTCGGCGACGGCGGCAGCAGGAGCAGTTCGGCGGCGGCAGCAGGAGCAGTTCGGCGACGGCGGCAGCAGGAGCGGTTCGGCGACGGCGGCAGCGGCAGCAGGAGCGGTTTGGCGGCGGCGGCAGCAGGAGCGGTTTGGCGGCGGCGGCAGCAGGAGCGGTTTGGCGGCGGCAGCAGGAGCGGTTTGGCGGCGGCAGCAGGAGCGGTTTGGCGGCGGCAGCAGGAGCGGTTTGGCGGCAGCGGCAGCAGGAGCGGTTTGGCGGCGGCGGCAGCAGGAGCGGTTTGGCGGCGGCAGCAGGAGCGGTGTGGCGGCGGCGGCAGCAGGAGCGGTTTGGCGGCGGCAGCAGGAGCGGTTTGGCGGCGGCAGCAGGAGCGGTTTGGCGGCAGCGGCAGCAGGAGCGGTTTGGCGGCGGCGGCAGTAGGAGCGGTTTGGCGGCGGCAGCAGGAGCGGTTTGGCGGCGGCGGCAGCAGGAGCGGTTTGGCGGCGGCGGCAGCAGGAGCGGTTTGGCGGCGGCGGCAGCAGGAGCGGTTTGGCGGCGGCAGCAGGAGCGGTTTGGCGGCAGCGGCAGCAGGAGCGGTTTGGCGGCGGCAGCAGCAGGAGCGGTTTGGCGGCGGCAGCAGCAGGAGCAGTTTGGCGGCGGCGGCGGCAGGAGCGGTTTGGCGGCAGCAGCAGGAGCGGTTTGGCGGCGGCAGCAGCAGGAGCGGTTTGGCGGCGGCAGCAGGAGCAGTTCGGCGGCAGCGGCAGCAGGAGCGGTTTGGCGGCGGCAGCAGGAGCAGTTCGGCGGCAGCGGCAGCAGGAGCGGTTTGGCGGCGGCAGCAGCAGGAGCGGTTTGGCGGCGGCAGCAGGAGCAGTTCGGCGACGGCGGCAGCAGGAGCAGTTGGGCGACGGCGGCAGCGGCAGCAGGAGCGGTTTGGCGGCGGCAGCAGCAGGAGCAGTTCGGCGACGGCGGCAGCAGGAGCAGTTCGGCGACGGCGGCAGCGGCAGCAGGAGCAGTTCGGCGACGGCGGCAGCAGGAGCGGTTTGGCGGAGGCGGCAGCAGGAGCGGTTCGGCGGCGGCGGCAGCAGGAGCGGTTTGGCGACGGCGGCAGCGGCAGCAGGAGCGGTTTGGCGACGGCGGCAGCGGCAGCAGGAGCGGTTCGGCGGCGGCAGCAGGAGCAGTTCGGCGACGGCGGCAGCAGGAGCAGTTCGGCGGCGGCAGCAGGAGCAGTTCGGCGACGGCGGCAGCAGGAGCGGTTCGGCGACGGCGGCAGCGGCAGCAGGAGCGGTTTGGCGGCGGCAGCAGCAGGAGCAGTTCGGCGACGGCGGCAGCAGGAGCAGTTCGGCGACGGCGGCAGCGGCAGCAGGAGCGGTTCGGCGACGGCGGCAGCAGGAGCAGTTCGGCGACAGCGGCAGCAGGAGCGGTTTGGCGGCGGCAGCAGCAGGAGCAGTTCGGCGACGGCGGCAGCAGGAGCAGTTCGGCGACGGCGGCAGCGGCAGCAGGAGCGGTTTGGCGGCAGCGGCAGCAGGAGCGGTTTGGCGGCGGCGGCAGTAGGAGCGGTTTGGCGGCGGCAGCAGGAGCGGTTTGGCGGCGGCGGCAGCAGGAGCGGTTTGGCGGCGGCGGCAGCAGGAGCGGTTTGGCGGCGGCGGCAGCAGGAGCGGTTTGGCGGCGGCAGCAGGAGCGGTTTGGCGGCAGCGGCAGCAGGAGCGGTTTGGCGGCGGCAGCAGCAGGAGCGGTTTGGCGGCGGCCGCAGCAGGAGCAGTTTGGCGGCGGCGGCGGCAGGAGCGGTTTGGCGGCAGCAGCAGGAGCGGTTTGGCGGCGGCAGCAGCAGGAGCGGTTTGGCGGCGGCAGCAGGAGCAGTTCGGCGGCAGCGGCAGCAGGAGCGGTTTGGCGGCGGCAGCAGGAGCAGTTCGGCGGCAGCGGCAGCAGGAGCGGTTTGGCGGCGGCAGCAGCAGGAGCGGTTTGGCGGCGGCAGCAGGAGCAGTTCGGCGACGGCGGCAGCAGGAGCAGTTCGGCGGCGGCGGCAGCGGCAGCAGGAGCGGTTTGGCGGCGGCAGCAGCAGGAGCAGTTCGGCGACGGCGGCAGCAGGAGCAGTTCGGCGACGGCGGCAGCGGCAGCAGGAGCAGTTCGGCGACGGCGGCAGCAGGAGCGGTTTGGCGGAGGCGGCAGCAGGAGCGGTTCGGCGGCAGCGGCAGCAGGAGCGGTTTGGCGACGGCGGCAGCGGCAGCAGGAGCGGTTTGGCGGCGGCGGCAGCGGCAGCAGGAGCGGTTCGGCGGCGGCAGCAGGAGCAGTTCGGCGACGGCGGCAGCAGGAGCAGTTCGGCGGCGGCAGCAGGAGCAGTTCGGCGACGGCGGCAGCAGGAGCGGTTCGGCGACGGCGGCAGCGGCAGCAGGAGCGGTTTGGCGGCGGCAGCAGCAGGAGCAGTTCGGCGACGGCGGCAGCAGGAGCAGTTCGGCGACGGCGGCAGCGGCAGCAGGAGCGGTTCGGCGACGGCGGCAGCAGGAGCAGTTCGGCGACAGCGGCAGCAGGAGCGGTTTGGCGGCGGCGGCAGCAGGAGCAGTTCGGCGACGGCGGCAGCAGGAGCAGTTCGGCGACGGCGGCAGCGGCAGCAGGAGCGGTTCGGCGACGGCGGCAGCAGGAGCAGTTCGGCGGCGGCGGCAGCAGGAGCAGTTCGGCGGCAGCGGCAGCAGGAGCAGTTCGGCGGCAGCGGCAGCAGGAGCAGTTCGGCGGCGGCGGCAGCAGGAGCAGTTCGGCGGCAGCGGCAGCAGGAGCAGTTCGGCGGCGGCGGCAGCAGGAGCAGTTCGGCGGCGGTGACGGCAGCAGGAGCAGTTCGGCGACGGCGGCAGCAGGAGCAGTTCGGCGACGGCGGCAGCAGGAGCAGTTCGGCGGCGGTGACGGCAGCAGGAGCAGTTCGGCGGCGGTGACGGCAGCAGGAGCAGTTCGGCGACGGCGGCAGCAGGAGCAGTTCGGCGGCGACGGCGGCAGCAGGAGCGGTTTGGCGGCGGCGGCAGCAGGAGCGGTTTGGCGGCGTCGGCAGCAGGAGCGGTTTGGCGGCGGCGGCAGCAGGAGCGGTTTGGCGGCGGCAGCAGGAGCAGTTCGGCGACGGCGGCAGCAGGAGCAGTTCGGCGGCGACGGCGGCAGCAGGAACGGTTTGGCAGCGGCGGCAGCAGGAGCGGTTTGGCGGCGGCGGCAGCAGGAGCGGTTTGGCAGCAGCGGCAGCAGGAGCGGTTTGGCGGCGGCAGCAGGAGCGGTTTGGCGGCGGCAGCAGGAGCGGTTTTGGCGGCGGCAGCAGGAGCGGTTTGGCGGCAGCGGCAGCAGGAGCGGTTTGGCGGCGGCGGCAGCAGGAGCGGTTTGGCGGCAGCGGCAGCAGGAGCGGTTTGGCGGCGGCAGCAGCAGGAGCGGTTTGGCGGCGGCAGCAGGAGCGGTTTGGCGGCGGCGGCGGCAGGAGCAGTTTGGCGGCGGCGGCGGCAGGAGCGGTTTGGCGGCGGCAGCAGGAGCAGTTCGGCGGCAGCGGCAGCAGGAGCGGTTTGGCGGCGGCAGCAGGAGCAGTTCGGCGGCAGCGGCAGCAGGAGCGGTTTGGCGGCGGCAGCAGCAGGAGCGGTTTGGTGGCGGCGGCGGCAGGAGCGGTTTGGCGGCGGCAGCAGCAGGAGCGGTTTGGCGGCGGCAGCAGGAGCGGTTTGGCGGCGGCAGCAGGAGCGGTTTGGCGGCGGCGGCAGGAGCGGTTTGGCGGCGGCAGGAGCGGTTTGGTGGCGGCGGCGGCAGGAGCGGTTTGGTGGCGGCAGCAGCAGGAGCGGTTTGGCGGCGGCGGCAGCAGGAGCGGTTTGGTGGCGGCAGCAGCAGGAGCGGTTTGGCGGCGGCAGCAGGAGCAGTTCGGCGGCGGCGGCAGCAGGAGCGGTTTGGCGGCAGCGGCAGCAGGAGCGGTTTGGCGGCGGCAGCAGGAGCGGTTTGGCGGCGGCAGCAGGAGCGGTTTGGCGGCGGCAGCAGGAGCGGTTTGGCGGCGGCAGCAGGAGCGGTTTGGAGGCGGCGGCGGCAGCAGGAGCGGTTTGGCGGCGGCAGCAGGAGCGGTTTGGAGGCGGCGGCGGCAGCAGGAGCAGTTTGGCGGTGGCGGCGGCAGGAGCAGTTTGGTGGCGGCGGCAGCAGGAGCGGTTTGGCGGCGGCGGCGGCAGCAGGAGCAGTTTGGCGGCGGCGGCGGCAGCAGGAGCGGTTTGGCGGCGGCGGCAGCAGGAGCAGTTCGGCGGCGGCGGCAGCAGGAGCGGTTTGGCGGTGGCGGCGGCGGCAGGAGCGGTTTGGAGGCGGCGGCAGCAGGAGCGGTTTGGCGGTGGCGGCGGCGGCAGGAGCGGTTTGGAGGCGGCGGCGGCAGGAGCGGTTTGGAGGCGGCGGCGGCAGCAGGAGCGGTTTGGAGGCGGCGGCGGCAGCAGGAGCGGTTTGGAGGCGGCGGCGGCAGGAGCGGTTTGGAGGCGGCGGCGGCAGCAGGAGCGGTTTGGCGGTGGCGGCGGCGGCAGGAGCGGTTTGGCGGCGGCGGCAGGAGCGGTTTGGAGGCGGCGGCGGCAGCAGGAGCGGTTTGGCGGCGGCGGTGGCGGCAGCGGCGGCGGCAGGTCCACCCCCCCCCCCCAACGCAGGCCAGGAGCGGTGTGGCAGCGGCCATGACCGAAGCAGGGCCCAGCCAGCGGCAGCGACCAGCGACCTAACCACCCCCACCGGGAGGACGCGGGGTGCGAAGTGCGGCAGCCCGAACGGAGCAGCGGGGACCGAGCAGCGGGAAAAAAAACAAACCACTGCCCAAGGCCCCAGCACGAGGGAACGAAAGTATTGGAGAAGGGAGAGCAGGCGAGAGGGGTGCAGAGCAGGATGGGGGAAGAGCGGGCAGAAAACCGTAGAGGCCAGGCAGGGGAGAAGCGAGACAACAACCCCCGAGAGGGGATCCACCGTACTAGCAGGAAAGCCAGCGCCGGGGGGCACGCAACAAAGCAGGGCCGCAGCGCACCCCCAACAGGGGGGAAGGCGCCAGGCAGGGGAGGGGGGGAACACCTGTCAAAGTCGGGCGAGCAAACGGGGACAGGAATAGGGGATAGAGGGGTAAAGGAGGGGTATACGGGGGAGGAGGGAAAAGGGAGAGACCGGGGGGCGGGAGGGGGGGGGGGGGGGGGGGGGGAGAGACACAGGGAGCGAGAGACCGGGGAGGGGAAATGCAGGGACGGAGGGACAAAAGAGGCCAGAAAAGGAACAGGGCTACTAAAGTGCCACAACAAAGGGCTCGAAACAAGGAACCGCTGCAAGCACCCACCCAGTACGGTCTGTGGGCGAAGGGGGCCCCCAGAGTGAAGGGGACCCGCGTGGCGGATACACAGTGGATGGCCATGGCGGGTGCCCCCGGGACAAGGGGAAACCCCGGAGCGCAGAGACCCGACCGCATGGGGAGAGCAGTGACAGCGGCCATCCTGGACAGCCCCCTAACAAAGGGAAACCCCGGAGGGCAGGGGCGCGTGCACCAGATAAGTATGGTTAATCCCACAGGAACGAGGGCACAGAAGCCCCCCACCAGGATAATCACCTAGAATGTAAGGGGACTTAACGGCCCAGTGAAGAGATCCAGAGTCCTCACCCACCTCAGAAACATGAGGGCCGACATAGTCTTCCTCCAAGAGACGCACCTGAGGGAGCAGGACCAACTGTGGGTAAGAAAGGGTTGGGTGGGACAAACCTACCATTCCTGCTATGGGACAAGGGCCAGGGGGGGTGGCGATCCTGATCGGCAAGAGGACAATGTTTAGGGCGACAAAGACGGTTACAGACCCAGGGGGGCGGTATGTCATGGTCAGCGGGGCCCTGGATGGGGCACCGGTACTTCTAGTCAACGTGTACGCGCCCAACTGGGATGACACGAGTTTCATCAAAAAGACCATGGCAGAAATCCCGGAGATAGCGACGCGCCGACTAATCGTGGGGGAGGGACTTCAACTGTGTACAGGATCCAAAGACGGAGAGATCAAACCCCAAAACAGGCAAAACCTCAAGCATGGCAAGGGAACTCAGTCACTTTATGGAGCAGATGGGAGCAGTGGCCCCCTGGAGGTTCGCCCACCCCTGGGAGAAAGAATTCTCCTTCTTCTCCCCAGTACACAACGTGTACACAAGAATTGACTTCTTTGTGGTGGGGAAAATGGTGCTTCCAGGGATAGACAAAGTGGAATACGCCGCAATTGTGATATCAGACCACGCTCCACACTACATGGACGTGCGGCTAGAGACGGGAAGGGCCCAGCGCCCCACACGGAGGTTGGACGGTGCCTTACTAGCTGACAAAGCCTTCAGCGAAAGGATAGCGCGGGCCAGAGCGGAGTACACAGAGAACAACCAAAACGGGGTCTCACCCTCCACGTTCTGGGAAACGCTTAAGGCCGTACTAAGAGGGGAAATCATTGCCTTCAAAGCACAAAGAGATAGGAAAGAAAGGGTGGCTAGGCAGAAGCTGGTCGACTCCATACTGGAGGTAGACCGTAAATACTCCGAGGCCCCGACCGTAGAGCTCCTGGCGGAGAAGAAAGAACTACAAAGGAACTTTGACCTGCTCTCCACCAGAAAAGCAGTGCACCAACTCCGCCAGGCGCACGGGACCGTGTACGAACACGGAGACAAAGCCAGCCGCCTGTTGGCACACCAGCTGAGAAAGCAGGCAGCCACCAGAGGAATTGCGCAAATCAGGGGTATCGGAGGCATGTTGGAAACAGAACCAGAGAGGATTAACAAAACCTTCAAGGCCTTCTACCAAGAGCTGTACACCTCAGAGCCACCAACGGGGAAGGCTGGGATGAACCGGTTCCTTGATGGACTGGACATACCAGTCGTGGGAGAGGGCAGAATACGGGACCTGGAAGCACCACTAGCACTGGGAGAGATCATGGACAGCATTAGCTCCATGCAGACAGGGAAGGCACCGGGACCGGACGGATTCCCAGCGGACTTCTACAAAACATTTGCGACATGCTGGCCCCGCATCTGCGGGAGATGTTCACAGACTCGCTAGCTAGGGGCACACTGCCACCCACGTTAGCACAGGCCTCAATCTCGCTGATACCTAAGAAAGACAAAGACCCAACGGAATGTGGGTCATACAGACCCATCTCTCTGCTGAACGCAGACGCCAAAATACTGGCCAAAATCCTAGCCAAAAGGCTAGAAGACTGTGTACCTGAGGTGGTCACAGAGGACCAGACGGGCTTCGTCAAAGGTAGACAGCTTACCTCGAACATCAGGCGCCTGCTGAACGTGATAATGACCCCCTCCGGGGAGAGAACACAAGAGGTGATCGTCTCCCTGGACGCAGAAAAGGCCTTTGACAGAGTCGAATGGAAATACCTCATCGAGGTACTGGAGCGGTTTGGGCTTGGAACAGGGTTTACCGCTTGGGTAAAGCTCCTAGACAACGCTCCCATGGCGAGCGTACGGACCAACAATACCAACTCCCAATACTTCCAGCTGCACAGGGGCACCAGACAAGGATGTTGTTCGCACTAGCAATCGAACTGCTAGCAATCACGCTCAGGGCAGCGAAATATTGGAGGGGGATCCGAAGGGGAGTCAGAGAGCACAGAGTCTCACTCTATGCAGATGACCTGCTCCTCTACATCTCGGACCCACAGAGCAGCATGGACGGAATTATTGCGCTCCTGAAAGAGTTTGGAGCCTTCTCGGGCTACAAACTCAACATGAGCAAAAGCGAGATCTTCCCAGTACACCCGCAAGGGGGCGGGGGGGGGGGGGGGGGGGGGGGGGGGGGGCGGGGGGGGCAGCACTAAAGGGGCTGCCGTTCGAACAAGCCCGACACAAATTCTGCTACCTGGGGATCCAAATAGTCCATGACTGGAAAGGGATCCACAAATGGAACCTCACCAGCCTGACGGAGGAAGTAAAAAAGGACCTGCAAAGATGGAACACACTCCCACTCTCCCTCGCGGGGAGAGTCCAGACAATCAAAATGAACCTACTGCCCAGGTACCTCTTCCTACTTAGATCCATTCCGATCTACATCCCCAAGGCCTTTTTCAAAGCGCTGGACAAACTTATAATGGCTTTCGTATGGGGGGGTAAAAATGCTAGGATCCCAAAGAAGGTCCTACAAAAAACAAAATCCAGGGGGGGGCTAGCCCTCCCAAACCTACAATTCTACCACTGGGTGGCAACAGCCGAGCGAGTAAGGGGATGGATCAAGGAGCCAGAAGCTGAGTGGGTGCGTGCGGAGGAGGCCTCCTGCATGGGAACCTCCCTCCGGGCCCTCGCCAGCAGCCCAGTGGTGACAGCCATCTCCAATCCTGGAACCAACTGCGGCAGCAATTTGGCCTGACCAAAATGTCGGACAAGGCTCCCATCTGCAACAATCATAGGTTCACACCAGCACTGACTGACGCCACCTTCAAAAGGTGGAGGCAGGACGGAGGGACACTGACAGTCAGGGACCTATACACGGACGGCAGGATCGCAACACTGGACGAACTGACAGAGACATTTCGGCTAGCCAGGGGGAACAAGCTACGGTATCTGCAGCTCAAAAACTTCTTACGAAAGGAGACAAGGACGTACCGACAACCGCCACGACAGACACTACTGGAAGACCTAGAGAAAGGGAACTGTAGCGACATCTATGACCGACTGGTGGAAAGGGACGACACCGTACTGGACGCAACAAGAAAGAAATGGGAGGATGACCTGAGGATTGAGATAGGGCGGGGACTCTGGAGTGAAGCCCTGCATAGGGTCAACTCCACCTCCACGTGCGCAAGGGTCAGCCTGATGCAACTAAAAGTGGTACATAGAGCCCACTTAACAAGAAACCGTATGAGTAGGTTCTTCCCGGAGGTGGAGGACAGATGTGAACGGTGCCAAAGAGGCCCGGCCAACCACGACCAATGTTCTGATCTTGCCCCAGACTTGTGGAGTACTGGACAGTCTTCTTCAAGGCTATGTCCAAAGTGGTCGGGGTGAGGGTGGAGCCATGCCCGATCGTGGCGGTCTTCGGGGTTTCAGACCAGTCAGATCTATTCCTGGGAGGAGGGCGGACGCCCTTGCCTTTGCCTCCCTGATCGCCCGCCGCAGAATCCTGTTTGGCTGGCGGTCAGCAGCACCACCCAGAGCTGCAGACTGCCTCTCAGACCTCTCGGAATCTCTCCAAATGGAGAAAATCAAATTCGCCATCCGAGGGTCAGACGACGGCTTCCACAGAACGTGGGAGCCATTCATGCAATTGTTCCGGGACCTGTTTGTGGCCAACGTACAAGAGGAAAAATAGTCGGATGGCCAAGAATCAGGGGACAATGGACGGGAATCGGGGGAAGGTAGCCGGGGGGGGAAGAGGTGGGGGAGGGCTACGGGTTCGTTATGGGGGTTTGTTCTCGTGGTTTTACGCTTATTTCTTTTTCTTGTTAATTTATTGTTTTTGTATTGGAGGGGAGGGGTTACTGTTTTTCTCTGTTGTGATAAAATTTGTTGTTGAAAACTTGAATAAAAATTATTCCAAAAAAAAAGGAAGGACAAAGCCGCAAGCAACAGTCTGATGGCAAGCTAAGGCCCAAAACCAAATTGTAAATAAATGCCTATAAACATGTGCCTCGGCCATATTGGGGAATGTAAAATATGTATGCCGGTTAAAGGGGGTGGCCACAGTTGATATTATGAAGATGCTTACCTGTAAATACACATGTTAATTTTTGCGTGTTTTTTTCTAATAATTTGTAATTTGTTGGATATAAAATATGAAAACTCAATAAAATCATTTCCAAAAAAAAAACTGGCACGAGCGACGCCGGTGTCGATGGGCCTCCAGGCCCAGTGATTCTCCCCGTCCTCAGGGGCTAGATTGGCGCCGGAGTGCTGTGCTACTCCGGCGCCGAAAGCTGGCCCGCCACGGCTGGTATGGGCACCACGGCCATCTCTGCGTCAGCCCACGGGCAACATGGTGGAGCCCTACAGGGGCCCGCTGCGGAGGAACATAGGCCCCCCCACACCCCGGAATTAGCATCGCGGGCCCGGCCACCATGGAGCCCAACGCCCACCAGAATGCTGACCTGCTGCCGGGTAGGACCATACGCGAACGACGCCGGCGGGACTCGGCGGGCACTTGGCCCGTCGAGCGCGTAGAATCGCTAGTTGCCAGAAATACGGCGGCCTGGCGTCGTAGCGGGATTCGCACGCCACCCCCCCCCCCCCCCCCCCCCCCCCGCAGCGATTCTCCAACCCGGTGCGGGCTCGGATATTCCCATCCAGAATCTCTACGTACTGCCCCATAACTTTGGTCTTGATGCTGATTGATAGTCGAAACACCTTGCAGGCCCGGGAGAACCAATACACAAGGGGTTGCAAGTGAACTTCTGTATGGGTTGCCCAGCACGGCGTCAACAGCAAATATTAACCCAGACTAGGAATCTACACACTTTGGTTTTGGAGCGCAGTCTTGCCAAGTTGAATGTTTCACTGTCAGCTTTGCCAGACGCCTCCTGATGTTGACTATTAAGAGTAGCGGTCCTCAACACTGAGTTATTAATTAAATTGAGAAAGCCAATAGAGGGAAATAGATTGAGGGATACAAGTAATTGAAAGCTGTATATGGTCAAACATAAGGCTCAAATTATCTTATTGAAATCATAACTATCCAATTTACATCAGTTTGTTTGAAACTTTTCTTTTAATTAAAAACTTATCAATAGGATATGCAAGCCAACATTATAGAGTGAAGGTGAAAAGCATTTTTGTTTCAGTTTTTACTTGGTTTGCATGACAAAGTGAATAATTTCTTGTTTTGAATATTTTCCATGCTAAATATGTAAAATACAGATGTATATATGATACTTGAGAGTTTCAAAACAGTTTCAAATAATTGAAAAATCCGGCACAAACCTCATTGTTAAAAGCATTAATGTCAAAAACATTTCATGCCATCTTTATTTTCAATGTATCTTCAACATGTACTCGAAAGAAATTTTTGTTTTCCAGGCCAATGTATTTTTTGATGGAATCTTGGATGAACAAAGCATTTTCAAATCATATTTATATTTTTAAAATGCTGAGTGAGACCAGCATTTCATTACAAAATTCATGGGGCTGGAAAATTGAACACATTCTAAATAAGTGGGAAATCGGGATTCTCTGGTGCCACTCAAAGGAAATTAGCATCTCTTCAAGGGAAGGTCCACTCTCACTGTAGACTGAAGGGAAACTTTACAAGTTAAAAGGGCTCGAAGAGAAACAAAGAAGGCATCCAGGTTACCTGATACAATGTTCGAATCTCCGATTCAATCAGTAGGCAAGAGAGGGAGATCTTGTGCCCCATGGTGGGAGGAAACACTCGAAACAAGAACGCCTCCGCCAGTGGTAAGATGTTGGGAGATCGTAATAATGTAGACTCAATGATAAGAATTCATGCGTCCTTATTCTTTGCGTGTACCTGCAGCTTCACTATGTAAAATTGCACGTGCACGAGGGGACATAGCTTTAAATTGAGGGGTGGTAGATATAGGACAGATGTCAGAGGCAGTTTCTTTACTCAGAGAGTAGTAGGGGTGTGGAACGCCCTGCCTGCAACAGTAGTAGACTCGCCAACTTTAAGGGCATTTAAGTGGTCACTGGATAGACATATGGATGAAAATGGAATAGTGTAGGTCAGATAGGCTTCAGATGGTTTCACAGGTCGGCGCAACATCGAGGGCCGAAGGGCCCGTACTGCGCTGTAATGTTCTATGTTCTATGTTCTATATTGTTCCAATAACATAGGGGAAACCAAAATGACCCCAGAAGTACCAACAAAATTACACATTCTGCAACTATTACTTTTAACATGAACCTGAGTCGACGAATACTTCAAACAAAAGGTAAATTACATTTTAAATAGACAAGAAAGATTTCTCAACGACAAACATTGACATCACTCCTCACACAAATATGGCGCTACATGGTTGTCCAGTTCCACAATGTGCTATTCTTTACTCACACAGAGCAGGTCATGAGTCCTATCAAACAACAACTTTCACTTTGAGTTTCAAATACTAATTATTATCAGAAAGGCACACTTCTGCGAAGCTCGTCAGGCCATGATAGCCTTTCTGGTGAAGCTTTCCAGAGCGCCTTTTCAACCAGAAACATCTTTAACAGCTCCACCACAAAGGGATTTGGAATCAGGGTGATGAAATATTCGTCCTCAAATCATCACTTTTGTTTTTGGTATAGCTACTATATTCAGCTGTGCCGTGCACTCCAATTTCAACCATCACAACACAACACTATTTTACTGAATATTTAATGTTGAAGGCATTTCGGTGGTTTAAACAATATTTCTCCAATGACAAAACAAAACATGAAGTGCATCGTAAAGGATATAGTGTATTGGAGGGGAAAGAACAAAAAAAAACAGACTATTTCTTATTTATGTAAGATATTAATTCCAAAAAGTTTTTTTTGAGAAATATTTACTTTCAATCCAGTACCATGACACCAAAGGATAACTGCAGTTTTGCACCAGGTACAGGATAGTTGTTGCTGCTCAGAATTGATTCACAGATTCACGATAAATTGGACTGCCGATGTTAGGAATGAATCCCTGCTCAGAACCAAAGTCAAATAATAAAAAGAACACTTCAAATCCCAATAGCAGATCAGCCACCAGCTTATCAGCCTAACATCAGCAAAGTGGAAATCAATACTGCCACTTGATGCCAATTGTTGGGTTTCCTGGCATGCATGATGCTTGCGAGACTTCATTCGGAGGAATGAACTTAGAATAATTTTGAGTCTCAAAATACTTACAAAACACCCTAATACTTAATATTTACTCATTCTATTCCTCTTTTTTCTTATAAATTTAGAGTACCCAATTTTCTTTTTCCAATTAAGGGGCAATTTAACGTGGTCAATTCACCTATCTTTCTTGGTTTGTGGGGGCGAGACCCATGCAGACACGACACATTCTATTCCTAATTTCAATGCCATCATGGAGAAATAGTGAACAGAGGTCAAACACTTGTCCTCCTCAGTCCTCCATCAGAAAACCTGACTGATATTGCTGAACGGTTCTATAGAACTCGCAGGTTACATGCCCTCCTAATTATTGATGTTTAAGAGAAGCAGGTGGGAAAGAGAATTGTAGGCTGGGAAACTTTAGTCCATAGCGGGCCTCGGGACTTTTGCGCAGGGTCGACACGTGCACCGACTGTGGAATGGCTGCACATGCTCAGTTGATTTTTAACATTTCGGCAGACCGGGAAGCTGGCCCTTTGCCTGTGCCGGAGAAAAATAAAAGTGAAACAGTATGAAAAGGAGGGAAGGTGACCTGGAAGAGGAGTGCCATTCCAAAGAAAGTGTCCTAAGGAGCAGGGCATGAGAAGGGGATAGGGAGAAATACCCAAACCAAAACGATGGTTCCAAAACAGAGAGCGGGACACAAAGAGTTCCCAGGAGGAAGTCCAAGTCCAATACATGAATAGGATGGGAATAGAGGGATACGGACCTAGGAAGTGTAGAAGACTGTAGTTTAGTTGGGCAGCAAGGACGGCACGGGCTTGGAGGGCCAAAGGGCCTGTTCCTGTGCTGTACTTTTCTTTGTTCTTTGTAAGTTAAGGGACAGGAATCTGAAACAGGTCCTGTTAAGTAAAGTTAAAAGTAAAGAGCAATGCAATTGGTTAGTGAAAGAATTCGCTGTAGGAAGCAGACTAGGACCAAAGTAGTTTTGAGAGAAGCCTGAAGATCTGAGGAGGCAACTGAAGGTTGGTGACTCCATATTGCAGGCCGCAAGGGGAAAGGTATTCTTTGGAGCAGTGAAGTTCTGCTGGGCATGGCTGTAGGTCTGGGTGGGTGTAGAAGGTGAAGATTGAATGTACGTGTAGATTCAGGGATGGTAACATCAGTAAGCAAGATTGAAATCTTGGAGATGTATTCTTGTTGAAGATGTCAGAGTGAAAGCGTCACAAGGAGAGAATTAGACCATAAAACATAGGAGCAGAATTAGGCCACTCGGCCCATCGAGTGTGCTCCACCATTCAATCACGGCTGATGTTTTTCTCATCCCCATTCTCCTACCTTCTTCCCATAACCCCTGATCCCCTTATATCTATCTCTGTCTTAATGATACTCAGTGATTTAGCCTCCACAGCCTTCTGCAGCAAAGAGTTCCACAGATTCACCACCCTCTGGCTGAAGAAATTCCTCCTCATCTCTGTTTTAAAGGATTGTCCCTTTAGTCTGAGATTATGTCTTCTGGTTGTAGTTTTTCCTACAAGTGGAAACATCCTCTCCACGTCCACTCTATCCAGGCTTCGCAGTATCCTGTAAGTTTCAATAAGATCCCCCTCATCCTTCTAAACTCCGAGTACAGATCCAGAGTCTTCAACCGTTCCTCATCGACAAGCTCTTCATTCCAGGGATCATTCTTGTGAACCTCGTCTGGGCCCTTTCCAAGGCCAGCACATCCTTCCTTAGATATGGGGCCCAAAACTACTCACAATGCTCCAAATGGGGTCTGACCAGAGCCTTTTATAGCCTCAGATGTACATCCCTGGTCTTGTATTCTCGCCCTCTCAACATGAATGCTAACATTGCATTTGCCGCCGTAACTGCTGACTGAACCTGCATTTTAACCTTAAGAAAATCATAAACACGCGGCGTGATTCTCCGAGGCCGCGCCGGTTGGGAGAGGGAGAGGGAGTGAGAGGGGGGAGGGAGGGAATGGAGGTGGGGGGGAGAGGGAGGGAGTGAGTGGAGGTGGGAGGGGGAGAGGGAGTGAGTGGAAGTGGGAGGGGGAGGGAGGGAATGGAGGTGGGGGGGGAGAGGGAGGGAGTGAGTGGAGCTGGGAGGGGGAGGGAGGGAATGGAGGTGGGAGGGGGAGCGGGAGGGAGTGAGTGGAGGTGGGAGGGGGAGAGGGAGGGAGTGGAGCGACCGGCCATCCGTGGACACCATATGTCAGCCGCCCTGCCATGACAGGACGGTGACGAGGACATGCCCGCAGCCGTGTGGCTGATGGGCAGAACCAACTGGCGCACTGGTGAGGAGGATGGTGCTAACTGACCGTTGGATGCAGAAAGTGACCAGGGGTTAGGCTGGCCGCGTGTCAGCAGCGCGACCAGGCCACCGGGGCACACAGGTATCCCATGGCAGCCGGCAGCCGAGGTGTCGAAGAACTTCCGTGTAACATGTCGTTTATCTGCCTCCCACCACCCTTCTGCAGGTCACCATGTATTCCAACGAGACAACGATGTTCACTGCAGTGATTGGAGCCGCTGCACTGCAGTTGGCCATCCAGCAGCGTCAATTGCGACAGCCCACAGTAGATGCAGATGCAGGGGCTGCTGCTGCAGCAGAGGGGATGGCCGTGGAGTGGCCAGTCATTGCTGCGCAGGTGGCAGGCGCTCATGGCCGGTATGTTCAGCGGGATGTCGAAGGGAACATTGACCCCCAAACGCTGAGGAAAGCACAGGATGCGGGCACTTATATCGAAGTGCATGGGGGGGGGAGGAAGAGGAGGAGGAGGAGCCACTGATGGTGGAGCCAGGGCGCCACAGGCAGCCATCAAAGCCGAGGGTGTACCGTGACCGAATGTCGTTCGAGGCCCTACTGGTCATCACATGCAGGAGGAGACTATGGTTCAGCAGGGAGACGGTCGCACATATCTGCCACCTCGTGGCAAACCTCGCCCCACGTGGAACGGGAGGAGGACACGCTATACCGGTATCCGTCAAGGTGACGGTGGCCCTAAACTTCTAGGCTACCGGTTCCTTCCAGGCTCCAAGCGGGGACCTATCTGGGATCTCACAGGCATCGGTCCACAGGTGCATTCGGGACGTGACCGACGCCTTGTTCACCATCGCGGACCGTTAAATTACATTCCCCGAGGACCGAGCACATCAGGAAGCACGAGCCCATGGGTTCGCCAATGTGGCCGGGATACCGATGGTCCAGGGAGTGATCGATGGTATTCACGTCCCCATGCGCCTGCCTGCAGACAACAGGGAAGTGTTCATTAACAGGAAGGGGACATACTCCATGAACATCCAGGTGGTCTGCGACCCCCACATGAGGATCATGCACGTGTGTGCAAGGTTCCCCGCGAGTGTGCATGACGCCTACATTCTTGCGCAGTCGTTCATCCCCGCAATGTTCGAGGGATGCCCCCCCGGCTGAGAGGCTGGTTGCTGGGTGACAGGGGTTATCCGTTGAGGTCATGGCTGATGACGCCGATACGGAGGCCTCAGACCAACGCGGAGAGCCTATACAACGAGACCCATGCAGCAACCAGGGGTGTGGTGGAGCGGTGCTTCGGTTTGCTGAAGATGCGATTCAGATGCCTGGACCGCTCCGGAGGGGCCCTGCAGTACCGGCCCGACAGGGTCGCTCGCACAGTTGTGGTCTGCTGTGCGCTGTACAACATTGCTATGCAGAGGGGAGATGCCTAGTGGAGGAGTCGGAGGGAGAGACCGATGGCAGCGGTGCTAACGTTAATGAAGAGGAGGAGGATGAGGAGGACGAGGTAGAGGAGGATGGCATGCAGCAGGATGGGGCGTGGGGTGCAGGACACAGACATGACCCGGATGCTGGTAATGTTCAGGAGGCTGCACGACAGCACCGTCGAGGACATAGGGCACGCGACACGTTAGTGGCCGCAAGGTTCACGCGCCGTGTGGGAGGGGCTCGCTGAACACTACCACTTGCATCGCCAGTCGTGCACACGGACACCACACAGCCCCCACCACCCCCCTGCACCCCCGCTCCGCATATACGGCACCAATTCCACATCACCTTGCGACTGCTGCACTACGGGATTGCACTACATTGATGATTGTGTAAGTGATCAGTGCAATGTTGAATGATGACAGCCCGATCTGCGATGAACTCTGAGCTCAGAATCGTTAGACAAAGTCTGACTCATGGCAATAGCTGAACCATCCATCTCGGTGGTCACTGCGTTCGTCACGGACACTCCACCACGTGCCCGCGTGGGGTAGCTGGCGTTGGAGTGCCGAGGGCTACGGTGTCCGACTGTGGAAAGTGGGGGGGGAAAAAAGGGACTGCACACCCGGCACTGACGTTGAACCGCTCGTCAACCCCAGCGACACTCGGTCACCATCAGGAGCCCCGTGGCACCGGACATAGCACAGGGTCTTACAAGTTAGGTGCAACAGTGAGTTTAATAGTGAAAGTAACATACAGATGCCCTAGCCCCTACAACTAAACTGTGCCCTGCACCCGTGCCAACTTACTATGTGTGCAACTTCCTTGCCTTACGGGCCCTACCACTATATCTAGGCGTCTCCCCAGATGGTACAGCGGGAGTGGAGACAGACTGCTGAGAATCACGCCCTGCGACATGGCTCCCCGTCGGCACGTGTTTCCTGGGGCGACCTGGCCTCGATGGGCCAGGCTGCTCCGCGGGCATTTTGGATGACGTGGTGCCACCCTGCTCTGCCCCCTGCCCACCCGATGCACCAGGGATGGGACGGGGGGAGGCCGAGTGTTCAGGGACATCCCGTGACGGAGTTAATGGGACGGGCCCCAGAACCTCATCCTCCCTCGGGGAGCCCGGGGGCCCCCGGGCCTCACTGTGGGACGGAGGTGCGATCGGAGACGTGCCCCGTCGCGCCACTGACACCTGGCGCTGCCAGACCTGGAGGCCTGCAATGGTATCGACCAGGGTCCGAATGTTCGCAGAGATGGAGCCCAGGGAGGGCGACATTCCTGCCAGGGCCTGTGCGACCTCAACCTGTGAGTGCGCTACACCATCCAGCATGTGCGTCAGGCGGCCGATGCTCACATCAATGGACTGCTGGGACTGTGCCATGGCCTGATGGGACTGGGCCATAGCCCGGTGAGACTCGGCCAGGGCTCATAGCGCGCCGGCAATGTCGTTTTGGCTCTGGGGCATGTCTGCCTGTGAGAGGGCAGCCCTCTCCTGGGCCATGGATGACGCGTGCACGTGAAACCCGACGCCTTGCAGAACCTGACCAATGGCCGAAACCGTTTCATCCATTGCTTTGACCGCGGACGCCACCCGTGCGGTGTCGGCCTGGGTGGCTGCGATGAGCGGCACCACTCCCTGCTCCTGGACGCGGTTGGACTCCACCAACTGCGTCTGCAGCTGCTGGAAGATGGCCCACATCCCGTTATTGTGTCCCTGGGTTTCCATCGGGTGTCCGGGTGGGACAAGTACATCCAGGAACCCTGAACCGTCTGGGCGGCCGCTGGATGCTGGGCCTGGGCTGCCCTCCGACCATCCAGCCCCTCGGCTGCTCCGATCTCCACCTGCTGTACTGGCTCAGCTGTGTGGTGCACACCAGACCATGACCCGGGAGCCTCATCACTTATTTGCCCAACCGAGGTGAGTGTCTCTGGGATGGTGGATGGTGTGGGAGACAGCAATGCCGCAAGCTCTAGGTCCTCGTTCGTCAGTACGTCTGGTGTGTCCTGGTCCCACTCATGGCCCGTTGCAGGGCGCACGCGGCCCATGTAATGTTCCGCACCGGGTGACTCCGTCGGCTGCGTGGCCATCCTCTGTGCGTCTACGTCCACTGTCCCCCTGCAGAGTTCCGGAATGAGATGGCCCACCTGGCCGACTCCTGCCACCCTCTGGCGTGCGACCCTGGGTGCGGGTGACGTTGCGGATGGTCGGCGCTGTGTTGGCCGAGATGACCCTGGACGCTCGGCGGCTGGCCCTGGGGAACACAATGGTACGGGGTTCATTAGACACGCTCGGCCAGGTGTACGGTGGTTCAGTGGGCAGAGTGTGAGGGGGAAGAGGATGGGTGGTCCAGTGGGCAGAGTGTGAGGGGAGAGAGGATGAGCTGTGGGAGGGGGGGCATGCAAAGTTGTCTCACTTGCTTCTGCACCTTCAAACTCGCATTGCGCGACCTCCCGGGTGGTGGATCCCCCAGCGATGTCCAGTGCCCTCTGTTCGTAAACGGTTAGGGGTGCAGCACAGGCGAACCCCCTCCGGTTCTCATACGCTCGCGGTTGTTGTGAGCTGACTTATCCTGTTGGGGGGGGGGGGGCATGGTTAGAGCATCACAATTAGGCGGGTATCATCAGGACGTTCAGATATAGGCTACATTAATGCGGGGTGGGGGGAAAGTTGGAGCCACACCATGGCACCTCTCCAGGGGGTCGCGGTGCTCATGTGGGTTGGGTACAATGTTGTTCACCCCTCTCCACTCACCCTCGCCCCCCCTGGCCCTCGTACCCGGGGGGGGGGGGAGGGGGGTTGATGAGGGACATGGGGAGGAGGGTTGGTTGTGAACCAGGGGCACCCTCATGGCACTTACCCTGGCAGCCCTAGTGAGGTGGTGGAGCTTCTTCCTGCACAGCTCCCCGGACCGAGGGGTGTGTCCCACAGCACTCATTGCGGTGCCAACATCACACCAAGCGTGTCTCACTGTGCTGGACGGCTGGCGATGCCCACGCCTTGGGCAGTGGACGGCCCTACGTAGTTCCACCTCATCAAGGAGGGTGTCCAGGTCCGTGTCCAGGAACCTCGGGGCGGCTCTTCGGGGCTCGGCCGTCTCTCTTCCTTCTTCTGCTCCCGGGTCCATCCATGCGCGGATTGCGCCCATTAAGATGCGGCGTGGCATCATTAGGGCGCTGTGCGTGACAACGCGGATTTCGCGCCACACCCCCCGTGTTCCTCACGGCCCCAAAAATAGCCCATTTCCGGGGCCAGAATTGATCGCCATCGGGGCCGTTTCGCGCCGTTGTTAAACTCAACGGAGTTCACGATGGCGAGGTTGCTCCGGCGCGGCCTCAGAGAATCACACCCACCGACTCCCAAGTCCCTTTGTGCTTCTGATTTCCTAAGCATGATCCCATTTAGAAAATAGTCCATACCTCCATTTCCCCTTCCAAATTGCATAACCTCACACTTTTCCACATTGTATTCCATCAACCACGTCTTTGCCCACTCTCCTAGCCTGTCCAAGTCCTTCTGCAGCCCGCCTTCTATGCAGCACCTTGCCTGAGGCCTTCCGGAAATCTAAATAAATCATGTCCACTGGTTTTCCTTTTTCGAACTTCCTTGTTACCTCCTCAAAGAATTCTAACAGATTTTTCAGGCATGACCTGCCCTTGGTGAAGCCGTGCTGACTCAGTTCTATTTTATCACGTACTTCCAAGTACTCTCATCTTTAATAATTGACTCTTACCAATGATCGAAGTTAGGCTAACCAGCCTATAATTTCACATCTTCTGCCTCCCTCCCTTCTTAAACAGCGGTGTTACATTCCAAAGCAAGTTCATTGAACATGAGAGAATGGAAGTGCTCATGAGAAACTCATGAGGTTTAGTGAGACCAGTTGGCTTATGGTGTAACAAGCATCTCGAGGATTGTTGAGAAGCCATAGAATTTGCTTTGATCACACCGGTCATTTACTTTGGCATGTGGAGCGTCTGACCACAACTTGCCATTAGTTTAGATGTACAGCATACTCCTTGAATAGTAGGGTATAAGATAAAAATTGTAAATTGAGTTATCTATACAAATTTGCATGTAACTGTAAAGGTGGAGATGGAGTAGAGGATTAGCATGATTTGACTCATTTACTGGTGTTTGTATTGAGATCTTTCCAACCTTTTTCTCCAGTGTAACAAAGTTAATTTTTCTTGTTTAATAAATTGTTTGTTGTGTGTGTTAAAATTTCACAAGTCGACGCCTGTGAGTATGTTCAGTAAACCGACCTCCGTGTTTTAAAAAAGTTAGAATCCAGAAAGCCAGGTTCCACTTTGGGATCTGACTTATCCAGTAATATCAGCTGGAATTGCAGCAGAAAATTGTCAACTGAATTAATACGGCAAATAAGCATCACATCTTAAATTACAGCACCCGTTTTATTTTAGCTCAAATTTTAGTTAAACCTAAAAAGAGCCTAGGAAGCAAATATCCATTAAATGCAGCAGTAAACAGTAGATAAAAATGTTTTCAACAGTACCAACTTAATTTCCACTGGTCTGTGCAAAATCATCTATTCATAATTTGTTTTCGATGCTAGAGGTACCAAAAATCACATGTCCAACACATTTGTTTTTGCACAATAAACAGTTTCAAATTACAATCATTTATCATTTGCATAAGTGATACAAAATGCTTGCAGCTATGTTCTAAACATGAAGTAAACATTTAGTATACAACTTCCTGTTGAGTATTTAAAAAAAACACAAATACATATTCAAAAGTGGTATCTAATTTTAAATCTTTTCTTTCCTATTGTTAAAAAGTATTAAGTATAAGCCATCACAAAGTGGTGATACTGGTGCCTGCCAGTTCAGCCAGACTACTGAAGACAGAACAATAAAAAAGACAAATTTCTCATCTGGAAAGAGGGAAGCAGTCTCTCTCCCCCCAACAACCCTCCATGCCATCCCCATTTATAAATCAGAACACATCAATCTGTGCAATGTTCTGATGTCACACTGGACAAAGACCTCCAAGACTTTGTTGACCCATCCTCTCAACATAGAACATACAGTGCAGAAGGAAGCCATTCGGCCCATCGAGTCTGCACCGCCCCACTTAAGCCCTCACTTCCACCCTATCCCTGTACCCCAATAAGCCCTCCTAACCTTTTTGGACATTAAGGGCAATTTAGCATGGCCAATCCACCTAACCTGCACATCTTTGGACTGTGGGAGGAAACTGGAGCACCCGGAGGAAACCCACGCAGACACGGGGAGAACGTGCAGACTCCGCACAGACAGTGACCCAGTAGGGAATCAAACCTGTGACTCTGGCGTTGTGAAGCCACAGCGCTATCCACTTGTGCTACCGTGCTGCCCAAGTTCAAGGGCACCAGCAGATATGGGAAGAAACAAGATGGTTTACTACAAAGAATTGTTCTTTTTGATGATTTAAGGTTAGGGTTAGTTAGGGCAGCAGTTCAGGTGATAGCTTTCACCTGATGTCACCATTTGTTGAATATATAGCTAACTGCGGGTGGGTGGAGGTGTGGTGTCACAATGACTTTTGCACTTCTGGGCTTGCCATCCAGTCATTTTACTGGAAAGTGTATGTGTGGACACAATCAAGCTCCACTATAATGGCTGTTCAGCTTGCTGAAACATACTGGCTTGGTTTACAGATGAGGAATGGCACTTGATAAGCTGCCAGAACCCATGAAATTGGACACCAGCAGTAGTCACCTTTTTCATTAATAAAATGTAGGAGAAGAAAAATCTGTAGTTCGTAAATGAAATCCCACACTAAGCTGTTTATCATCTGGCAGATAAAGAAATGTGCAAAATGCGGAGGAACATTTTACCAATTTACACTGTTTTAAAACAGTGTAAATTGGCAATAAACATTTTCTTTTCATTAATAAAATGAAGCATTTTCTTCTACAAAAGTTCCTAACTTTTAGTAAACAGTATATGGACATAAATTCTATACTGTAACACTAATGTTCATGTTATCATCATTTATTTAAAAATCATAAGATATCTTGGTTGAAACAAATCCTACTTTATACTCATTTAACTTCCTCTGACTAGAAAACAAAATGTTTTATGTTCAGTAGATTAATAAACATTATTCACATAGAACTCAAGTAAAACAGGTAATGTTGCCAGCTGTTGTCATCAGGTGAATGTTGGTAAAGCTTGAAAGCAGTGATTTGTAATTAAAAATTATTAAGCAATTTGAACTGCTTGTAGAATCTTCATTATGGCACTAAAAAGCTCTTCAGCTTTACATGATGATCATTTTTTTCCTTTTATCCAGTCATATGATTAATATGACCCTAAAACAGAAACACATTCACAAATTATTAGTAAAATTCAACAGCATTACTGGCAGAACAAGTATGCTTAGCCTTTGAAACAAACATATAAAATAGTGGAAAATAACACATAACATGTCAAGCAAAAGTTGAAAAACTGTTTCTTCTAGTGTTCTATAAGCCACAAGATGTAAAAAGATAGTCACAATTTCTGGAAATGGCCAGCACTTCTGTCTGTCCAATCTTTCATTCTGTGTCCCGCAATCCCTTCACCTATTTTCTCTTTTCAATCCTCCCTAGACATGTACTTTGTTGGCATATGGTTTTGCGTCCTCTCTAGCCATTGGAGTTTATAAGAATTAGAGATGATCTTATTGAAACATATAGGAGTTGGAGGGGAATTGATAGTGTGGATACCTGGTGGATGTTTCCTCTTGTTTGAGGGGGGGAGGATTAAAACTCAGGGACATTGTTTAAAAAAAAGACAGATGCCGCAAACCCTTTCTCCCAAAGAGTCATTTCTCTGTGGAATTCTCCTCCCCTCACAGCAGTGGAAGCTGGGTCCTTGAATTTATTTGAGGCAGAAGTAGACACATTTTTGTCAGGTGTCATGATAGGGAGATATTAGGAACTTGGATCCAGAAACAGGGTCCAAGATGTAGCAGGCACTTTAGGGGTTAAAGACTGAGCTAAAAGACTGCTGGCATCAAATTCAGAGGTACGCCCACAGCCTGAGCTACCTTATCCCATTCAGACTGAACCTCGTTAGTGGGAATACACAAGATGCCCTGTTTCAGCCAGGATGATCCACTCAAGATTCATTGTCATTTTGGACAAACTTGTTTGATTACCATTAGCCCATCACAGTCTGATGACCTATTTGTCCGTTTATGGAAGGTTAGTTGCATATCAATAACATGGCTCTGTTCCTTTGTATAAACGGGAGTGGGCAATCAGCTAAGATAATGATGATAGGTTCAAGTCTGGAAACCTGAGAGAACCTTTAATTGAGGGTCTGGTGGAGCTTAGAGAAAGAGAGAGAAAGGCTGCTGTTCTGAACAGTTATAGGCAGATGACTGTGGGATTGGCTAAATAGGTCATGAGAGTTGCCACTGAGACAGGCATTGGAAAAGGGTTCTGAACAAATGTCCCTAACAAAAGGAAAATTGCTTTGTAAATGCAAGTTTTGCCTTGACCTGTCTGTGTAAGTAGCATGGTTATGTAAAGTGATATTTATTGGGAACTAGTTCCCAGTTAATATTAAGAAACTGTATGTAATCTGTTAGTGTTAGAGCTAAAGTAAAAAATAATTACTGTTTTCTTATCTTTCGCTGTAATAAAGCTTGTTTAAAAAATAACCAAGTCCAATTTCTTATATTATCGCTTCTGGAACGATTGGCCTTTCTGCATCGCATTAAAACTTTAAAAACATTGGCATCTGTCCAGTCTCTTAGCCACTGTTAAGAGCTGAACAGGTGTCTGTAACACAGGCAAGAGAGTAAAGAGTTTATGGGGAGCAGACAGCAAAATGAGTTGAGATCACAACCAAATCAGCCATGATTTTATTGAATGGTGGCACAGGTTTGAAGGGCTACTCCTGCTTCTTTGTTCCTCTGGGCAACCTCTTGTTCCTTTTCTGAATTACCATTATTCATGTAAGCCATGATAAGAAATATTATCAGTCCATTCAACCTAAGAAGCCATCACACCCAAGCTAAGACACCATCATACCCTAGTACGTCATCCAAATTTCTTTCTGGTAAGATTCAACAGATAGATGGCTGACAGAACTCTGGGCAACTTTCTTCTCCTAACTAAAGGTGCTGAAATTTTACGATCACCTAAATCATCATAGATGAAGGATTAAATGAAGGTGAAGTCAAAGTCCTTTGCCGTGAATGGCCCAGAAGCTCACTGAATAGACATCTTGAGCCAGTGCAGAGACTCAAGACAAGCCATTTGCTCAGTGGAAGCACTCTCACCTCTGCGTCAGAAAGTCACAATATCAAGCTCCATTTCAGAGACTTGAGCACATAATTTAGGCTGGTACTTCAATACAATACTGTGGGAGTGCTGCACTGTAGGATGAGATGTTAATTCAAGATCCCAAAAAGATACCATGGTGCTACTTGAAAGGCAGGTCCGTTCTCCTGTGTCAATATTATGTTTTAATCAACACCTGAAACAGATTGTGATAAACTTTCTTGCATATTTGCAACCAGAGAATTGTAAAGTGCCGGACATAAAAAAAAATCAAGACAGTTTGTGCACAAGAGCAATATGCATATAATTATTCGATCTTTTCAGTTCATCTATTGATCACTGTACCTGAACATATCCAGGCTCATTATCATGGCTGAGCCCATGCTAAGGAATGGCAGAGCCCATACTAAGTAATGGTTGTGCCCATGTTAAGGAACTGAATAAGGAAATTTTACACAATCAGTGGTTCAAAACAAATGCAAAATTCAACACAGAACTTTAGACACAGCAGGAAATTGACAATTCTTTGGTGCCTTACTTTAATTTTTAAAAAACAATCTTATTTACTGTTTCTTTAAATGTATTTTTAATGACTTCAGCATGCGTAACATTAAAAATAGAAAGGCTTCCACAATTGCATTTGCTTAAACATGCTGTGCCTAATGTCCAGGAAAGATGGTGAGATGGCTAGACCAAATGTCATATTAGAAAAATGTACAGTGCCAATTCCATACTTTCCTTGCACCATGATTGTTTACACCTCTGTTGAATTTTACATTGTCACTAGCATAAGCTGCATCACAGAAACTTTGGCTGTAAATTGAGAACACCCAAAATGTGCACAAGAACCGCATAATTTTGGATGTCACTTCCCAATTATGCTCCCTCAGGCAATTTTACCCATGATCTGGCCATTGATTGCAATGTTTTGTGGGACAATCTAAATTGACTGCTGTTTTTCCTAAATTAAAACAATTTCAAAAATGAGTACTTAATTAACCGAAAAGCACTTTGGAACATCCTGAACAGTGCTGATTTTCTTCTTTATAGATGCATTTAGCTGTCATCTTGGCTCAGTTAATAGCTTTCCTGCCTTTTATGGAAGGTTGTGTGAAGTCAAACTCTACTCCAAGATTAGGTTACATAATCACTTTAGTGCTAAGGAAATGCTGTCATCCATATGAAATATTAAGTACGAACCTGCACAAAAGAACTAAACAATTCTATGGCACCCGTGGAAGAAAAACTTGTAATTCTGTCAGTGTCCTGGCTAACATTCTTCCTTCAGCCAACAGAGCAAAACAGATTAAAGGCCCAGGCATTCATTTATATAGAGGGGGAATTTGCTTGCCATATTTGTCTACATAACACTGTCATAGAGGACTTTGAAACAGAGGTATAACAGTAATAAAATACAACCTCGATACATTTGGCCTTTCCTCAAAAAGGGAGATATCACCTGAAATAGTTGGCTTTAAACAATTTGTATTCCTATACCACTTGGAATTTAATAGGAGCAATTACAAAACAGAGTAAGACATAGAGCCACATAGAAATTTTAGGTCAGATGACCAAAAGCTTGGTTAAAGTAGTTTTTAAAGAGTGTCTTAAAAGACAAACAGCCAAGAGGCTGTGACGTATTAAGAAGGGGCAGAGAAGTGTGTTGGAACTTTAAAAAAAAAACAACCATTACAAATTCAACTGTTTCATTTTACTTAATTTAATGATGAAAATTATGAGAATTTTAACTTGTCGGCACTGCAATTTACTGTACTGCCTAATAATGCAGATGCAATTTTCGACATGTTCATTAATATTTTCAAAAAGTTAAGGTAATTATCTTGCATTTTTGATTTATCTTTGCAATGTAAAACAGGATTTTTCTAAAGGCTCAGGGAATTCCTCTGGTGAACAAATGAGTCAGTCGGGTCCAATGTTTGCACTGGGCTCAACAACTCCACATCACCAGATCACTATCAAACAAATTCGTTCTACGTGTGTGCATGTTATGTCGATATCAATTTGGTTGCAAAGTTCCCTTTGCTCGAGTAAAATTAGAAGCGGTCACTTGGGAGCTTAAATTTAATATCTAAACAAGGAGACTGTGCCTTCAGAAAATCAAAAAGTGACAAACAAATGTACTTCAATTGACATAACTGACAAAGAACATTAAATATAATATGCTCCAACCCACTCATTCTACTAAAAAATTCTATCGTTGGAGATTAATGCCCAAGTTCTTGCTCTCCATCACGATTAAAGGGTGCTAATCAAACATTTGTTACACCTGTCCATCGGCTTTCTATGCATATTTGCACTGGAAGTTGCAGTGATTAGAAAGCAATCTGAGTCGCCATGAATGGTTCGGAAGACTGTGCTGGCATCAGCAAACCTCCCCACTACTTTCTTTTTAATAAATGTTTTTATTGGGTTTTTGAACAAAGTATATTTACCATTATGTACACAGAATGATATGTATATATATATATATATATATAGAAGAGAAGAGCACACATAAAAATCAAACAAAAAGCAAAATAAAATAACTGGTGGAATATTATGCACTAGCTCAACAACAGCAACTCTGAACAATTGACAATATTATTTTTCACACATAAGTAGGCATTTGTTTGTGGAGGGGGGTCGGGAAACTAGGAAGGAGGTAGGGTGGCGGAGAAACAATTACAGAGAGCAATATGTGAATGGATCTGGTGTTGGTGTTCTCAATTGCTTCTCCTGGAACATTTTGCTGCCGTTGTCGCCTCGAAACTGCCCACTTCTAACTTTATGATGGGAGGTAGGTCATTGATGAAACAACTGGAGGTGGTTGGGCCTAGGACATTAGGGCAATACCTGGAGCATTTTCTGTAGTGATGTCCTGGAACTGAGATGACTGACCCTCCAACAACCACAACCATCTTACTTTGTGCTCAATATGACTCCACCCAGCAGATGAAATGAAAATGAAATGAAAATGAAGCAGCTGAAGATAGTTGGACCAAGGACACTGCCCCCAGGAACTACTGTAAAGATATGTCTGCCTCCAGGAACTGCTGTAAAGATATGTCAGTTTTGGCTCAATGCCTGGGTCAGAAGGCTATAGTTTCAGAGATTTGCTCACAAAATCTAGGTAGACACTTCAGTGTAGCAATGGGTCATAAAATGGAAGTGATGACTGGCCTCTCATGGGGAAATTAAAAATTCTGAAGCAATATTTGAAGAGCAGATTGGTTTTGTCAGTATTCTGTTAAACATTTATTCTTCGAATGACATCTGTAAAACAGATGATTTGATCATTTGTTTAATTGTTGTTTGAGGGAGTTTGCTGTGTGCTAACAGATCATGGGCACGATTCTCCCAGCCCCGCACCAGGCCAGAGAATCTCCGAAACCGCACCACGCTGCCCCAACGCCGGCGCGCGATTCTCTCAGGTGTGGAGAATCAACGGCATTTGCGCCGGCATGTTTGGCACGGCGCCGGTCGCTGTCCACGGCCGGGCCGCCGGTTTTCCGGCCCGGATGCTGCCGAGCGGAAGCGGCAGAGTCCAGCTGGCATCGTTCAACCCTGGTCGCTGCCTGCGGGAACTCTGAGCGAAGGGTCGGGGAGGCGGCCTGTGGGGCAGGGAAAAGCGCTCCTTCACCGGGGGGGGGGGGGCTCCGATGGGGTCTGGCCTGTGATCAGGGCTCACCAATCAGCGGGCTAGCCTCCATCCTCCTGGGCCTACTTTGTTCCACTTCCGGCCCCAGAACCCCTGCGCCATGTTGCATTGGGGCTGTAGCGCTCTGCGAGTCTACCGTGCATGCGTCGGTTTGCGCTTCGCCACTGCGCATGCACGGGTTGGCGCCACCCACAGTCCGTGCATGGATGTGAGGCTTGAGCGGTGTGAACCGCTCCCCCCCCCCGTGGGGACTAGGAATCGGTTGCCCCGTGCCCGTTTCGCGTCGGCGTGAAACTGACGGCGTGAACACAGAGGGCACGATTCTCCGAGCCCCCGCCAGGCCGGAGAATCGCCGCAACTGCGCTACGCCGTCAGCATGCGATTCTCCGAGGCGCGGAGAATCGGCGCTCTTTGCGCCGGCGCGTTTGGCGCGGTGCTGGTCGCGGGCCACTGTCCACTGCAGGGCCGTCGATTCTCCGGTCCGCATGGGCCGAGCGGAAACGGCAGAGTCCCGCCGGCGCCGTTCACCCCTGATCGCTGCTGGCGGAAATTCTGCGCGAAGGGTCGGGGACCGGCCTGTTGGGGGGTGGGGATGGGGTGGCTCGGTCCATGGGGGGGGGCTCCGATGGGGTCTGGCCCGCGATCGGGGCACACCGATCGGCGGGCCAGCCTCTCCCCCCCTCGGGCCTATATTGTTGCGCGGCCGAGCCCTGAACCCCCAGGCCATGTTGCATAGGGGCCGGCGCGCTGAAGAAGTCCCCCACGCATGTTTGGCGCGACGCCCATTTGGCGCCGGGAAGGGAGGCTGGAGTGGCGTGAACCACTCCAGTGCTGTGCTGCCCCCTGTGGCGGCCAGAATCACTTGTTACCGCATCTATTTTGTGCCATCGTGAAACGCGACGGTGTTCACGACGGTACGAACACTTAGTCTCCATTTTGGAGAATTGCGCCCCAAGTTTCCAACATTATAACATTGACTACATTTCAAAAACACTTAATTGATTATGTAAAGTATATTCCAAAGACTTTAAAGACACTCTATAAATACAAGTGCTTTTTGATGGTCTGGGGCAGAGATGAATGGCCTCTAGCAACAATAAACATCTTCCTTCGTAACTTGCCTGGATTCTTGCAAAGGTAGAGTTCCCTTACAATAGTTAAAAATATAAATGCTCAAGTTTATCAAAAACACTGTTCTTTAAATATTTAAGTTTAGGTAAGATAGGTGTGAGAAATGACAAGAGGATCGATGGGGCTCCGAGGCACTTTTTAGGTTTGATAATACACTACATTTAGGCTTGTTCAGTCAGACACAGGTTTACTACTCCAGGATAGCTTCTTTCCCCTTCATCCTTCCCCTCCATTAATTGTACTCCAAAAGAGTATGTAATTTCCATTTAAAAATAAAAGAGATGTTGCTACATGTTGCTTCATTACAACTTGTAGCAAATCAAGTGCTGATGATGGGAGTTCCTCTTAGGAGTCCCAAGAACACTGCATGGGAAGGATGAGGAAAACAGATATCAGGACAACAAATGCGGAGACAATGAGATGTAACCATCTTTATACAAAATCGTGTATTTACTGGCCCATCTGAGCATATCCCACTGTTGACATTTTTCTTTCACAAAGGGAAAAATCTAAAACTCTTGTTTAGATGTCAGCCTGCAGGCAATCTGTATGATAGGGAGAGATCTTCTTATGGGAATGCATTAAGCATACATTATCCAATTTTTAAATCACTGCAAATGGCATAAGCCAACCAGGTCAGATGTTCAGATGCATGAAGCTAGTAAGAGAAGGCTTGTTTGCAAGATAAAAGGTTCATCACTCTTCCTGAGGAAAGGAGGCAAAGCTAAGAATGTATCCCAGGAACAGGGTTACCAACATTACAAAGCATAATAGATAGCAGCCATACACTGCACAGACCCAAAAACGCGGCCTTGGTATTCCCACAGGCAAACTGCAGCACAGTCCTCTGGCACTTTGGTACAGTATCACCAACAGGTTAACCCTCTTCATTCCCCCCTCATACAGCAGTAGCACATCCACTTTTCCTAGCAATAAAACAGTGATAAGCTACAGTGCTTTGGCATTTGCCTCCAGGCATGTCTCATGTGTCCACATTGAGTTCGCTCTCATTTTACTTTGTTCCCTCTTCTACCCCAACAAAAGCCGACACAATATTTAAATTTATTTGAAGCATGAGACGGACTAAATAACACTTGTCCCCACTTACCTTTAAATCTGCACTTATTCTTTAAATTTAAGTTGCTGTTTCTTAGCTGCGAATGGAAAGCTAAAATCAATGCAAACAGCCATATCCATCATTCAAATAAGCTGGCCCACTTTATTTGAGCAGTTCCCTCAGTGCATGGTGGGCTAGTCTGGACCAGCCAGTCCCAAAGATTTTCTTGACCTTTGAAAGTGAGGGTTTCAGTAACATTTTATTAAATTTATGATATATATATTTGGCATTCGGTGTGCAGTTTCAACCTTCATTCAGGTAGTCTAGCCTCCATTTATAAAGACGGGGTGTGATTCTCCATCCCGCCAGCCCCGTTTTCTGGCATAGCGCAGCCCCGCCGGCACGCATGGGTGCGCTGCCAGCAAAGCAGAGGATCCAACCGAAGGAGGATCCCGCAAAGGATATTTATGTGTTCAGTAATTCTTAGAAATAATAAAATTACTTACCGATTCACCTGCTAAACATCGAGGACAAGGCTTTGATGTGCCCACTTGTTCATGGTTTTGTTGCATCTTTGAAAAGAAATGCTAATGTAAATATGAAATTTGTTAACATAATGTCAACTATCAAATAATCAAAAATAATCATTGGTAGCCTTTTGGGGTGAGTCAGAAAAGTTACTAATTGCCTGGAAGACTGTACATGGACAGATGTATTATGATGAAAGTTTATAAGTGGTTTCTTCTGCATTATTGCTCTAACATGCTTCATTATAGAGTGATAGGAGTGATACAGCTATGCTATCATGGAGATTAACTTTGCCACAGAACAAAAAGTGGAAGAAGTGAAAGAAATGTGTGTATTAGGATCTCTTTGGCTGGGAAATAGTCTCATCTTCAATAACGACAAATCAATTGGAAATTAAAATCAGTCAGTTTGTCTTTAATTATGTGGAGGAGGGAAGCTATCCCTTTTATTTTAGATTAATATTTCCCAATAGGAATAATGACAAAAACAGAAAACACTGGAAATGTGCAACATTTAAATCAGTCCATAAAGGAAAACAACAGGTTAATATTTCAAGGACACATTGAAATAGTTTGTATTCCCAACAAATTCTGTTTTTGTCCTCAAATGAGAAATCTGAAATGAAAAAAAAAGGAAAAATTGCAAATATTATAAAGTGATCAGTGTGAATGTGGTGCACTATGCTTACCTTAGATGATAAATACATAAAAATATAACTAGACTGCAATAATACGTGTTTAACAAAATTAATGATTTAACATATTCCATTTAGTAGAATTTGCTTCAGATGGAGAAAGTCAAACTATGGGTAACTCCATGATCTCATATTTCCAGAAAGGAACAATGCTCAGACAGTATAACATAGAAGCACAGAAAATAGTAAGTAAAGTAACCATAGTCCCAGATGACCATAGGATGCTTCCCTTTGACCGGGAGAGATGACTGGTGGTGATTTAACTTGAGGTTCACCACACCTCAGGTAAAGGGCAAGGCTGAGAAGCATTCATGAATAACATCAGCAGGTAGGGGAATTGAACCCAGGCTGTTGGCCTTGCTCTGCATCACTAACTAGCTGTCCAGCCAACTGAGCTGAACCGGTCCCCATCTATCTACTTCCTTATTAAACATATTCAGCATATTAAACATATTGGCCTCCCTAACCTTCCATGGTGGAGAATTCCACAGATTCACCACCTCGAGTGAAGACATTTCTCCTCATCTCAGCCCTAAATGTACTACCCAGTACCTCGAGACTGTGACCTCTGGTTCTGAACCCCACAGCCAGAGGAAACAACATTCATGCATCCAATCAGTCCAGCCGTGTTAGAATTTGTATGTTTCAATGAGACCCTCTCTAATTCCTCTAAATTCCAGTAAATACAGGCTAAGTCAACCCAATCTCTCCTCACACAATCCTACCATCCCAGGAATCAGTCTGGTGGACCTTTGTTACACTCCTTCCATGGCATGTATATCCTTTCTGAGATAAGTAGACCAAAACTGTACACAATACTCCTTGTGTAGCACAGCTGCAGTAAGACATACTTGTGTTAAGATGTTTGAGATGAAACAACTATCTTTTACATGTTGAGCGTTATATAGTAAAACATGAGGGAAACAATAAGTATAGGAAAAATGTCTATGTGCTTAAATATTGTGCAACATCCTTTATTCAGCACATCAACTTTTTCCCACGACTAGTGAGAAAAACAACATTTTCATCCTGGTATCACGTATAATGCAAAATGTATTCCAAGTGCAGACTAGATTTGGACAAGCAAAAATCTAGAAATTGTATAAAGATAATTCAACATAACAAAGCATCCATTATTATGCTTTGTGGCAGTTCTTGAATCTTGAAGCTGTTGAATGTTCCTTAACGTGAAGCATTCTAAAAATGTTTAATTAATTATTGGTTCATATTTATATACAGTTCATTTTGAGAAGTCAAAAATTAGTTGATAAAATATGCTGAGTAAAAGGTGGAATTGCAAAGTATTTCTGATCTTGAAAGTAGTGATACTCTTAAGATTTTTCATTTTCCAAATATTATTCACTGAGTAGATGGCAACTCTAAAAAGAAAAATTGGGCCATACCACAAAAGTCAACTTGTCCACATTAGGGACTGAAATTGTTCGACCCGTCAGTTCTGCAGGATCAACATGCTTCTGTAGATTCCAATGATCCATGGAATTCCAGTTTAGCTGGGTGTATGGTACATCATTCTCAACTGGAAAGCTACCATCTAATCCTTGGCAAAACCGTTTCTGAAATGAGAAAAGTGTATTACACCAGTTACATAAATGAATACAAATCTGAACATTATATTATTATTAATGAACAGCAATTTTCTGTAAAATGCATTGAATAGGCCAAGAAAAGCTGTCATGCTATAATTAAGGGTAAAATAAGGGTCTTTTAAAAAAAATTAATATTTCCAATTAAGGTGCAATTTAGCATGGCCAATCTACCTGGACCCTCTTCCGCAGCTACATTTGCGGCCGGGTGCCCCTGGAAAGGGAGCATGTGGTGACCATGGGAACCATCGAAGCCTTCCATGCCCGGTGAGGCACTCCAGGGGCTGGGGTGCTTTATTGACCTCTTTAACTGCATTCTTAGTTGATGTTTCTAAGTTTCCGATCTTTGTTCTGTTAGGAGCGCCCCTTTTTTTGCTTTGGCTCTCAGTTTGTTTTCCTTTCTTCTGTTTTGTTGGTGGACCTCAAAAGAATGGCCAATCCACCTAACCTGCATATCTTTGGGTCGTGGGGTAAAACTCACGCAGACATGGGGAGAGTGTGCAAACTTCACACAGGCAGTGACCCAGGGCCAGGATCGAACCCGGGTCCTCGGTGCAGTGAGGCAGCAGTGCTAATCACTGTGCCACCCCAAATGCGGTACTCTTAATGTGGAACCTTGCATAAAGAAAGCACACATCAGAGAATCAAAACTGCAGTGTTCTACCCCTAACTCTTATCCCTAACTGCGCTGGTAGCACTGAATTTACCACCATAAATTTTCTGATACCAGATTTACTTCTAAGATTGATATTTTGACAATCTTGACCTAACAGGAATTTCAGATGAGAATGTTAGATACATGTTGGGTAAAATGCAGCATAATTACAAGCCCCTGGTGAGTAAACAGGACATTAAAATAGCTCAAAATTAACATACAAATTTGAGGTTACAAATACATAAACCTTTGACTTGGAATGAACCACTGCTATTTTTATTTTTCTCTCAAATTATCTCCTCTCTCCTGAAGACTCCAGCTGATGCTTGTGTGAACCCCTAGCACCTTATCCTAGTAACTATTCTTCATATGCAAGACTAGACAACAAATTTCAGCATATCAGGGGTATTATATCTTAATGTTCTCCACCAAAATGTGAACAAAATGTACTAAACAGAAAAACTGGGTACTGAGAGAGATTAATATTCTCCCCCCACCTCCCCTCCGCTTGCTAGTCTTGGGCATTCATGCAAAATAATGCCAAAATATAGTAGCAGATAGGACCATGATACTAGAGTTAATACAACTGAAAATAATAGTATAGTAGCATTGTGGTTACAGCACTGGACTAGTACTCTGGATACACTAGTTCAAATGCCTCCACGGCAGCTGTGAAATATAAATAAATCTGGAATAAAAAGATAGTATCAGTCATGGAGACCATGATTATCAGACTCTCATAGAACCCCATCCATAGTAGTTCATTAATGCCCTTTCAATAGAACATACAGTGCAGAAGGAGGCCATTCGGCCCACCACGTCTGCACCAACCCACTTAAACCCTCATTTCCACCCTATCCCTGTAACCCAATAACCCCTCTTAATTTTTTTTGGACACCAAGGGCAATTTAGCATGGCCAATCCACCTAACCTGCACGTCTTTGGACTGTGGGAGGAAACCGGAGCACCCGAAGGAAACCCACACAGACTTGGGGAGAACATGCAGACTCCGCACAGACAGTGGCCCAGCGGAGAATCGAACCTGGAACGCTGGCGCTGTGAAATCATTCATTCTTACCTTATCTGACCAATGTGTCCTCTGAAACTGCCTAGCAAGCCCCTCAGTTGAATTCAGGACAGCAACTCACCACCATGTTCTCATCCCTTTTAAAAATAGACAGCGATCATATCCCAGGAATAATAGGTAGAACCTCAATATAATCCCAGTTTCACATTGCTCTACAATATCACTTTAAATAAAATGTTCACTGCTTAATCATATCAATTGAATTAGGGCAAATGATCACAGGTCATTAGAAAACATTAACTCAGCTAACTACACACTGAAAAATACACAAAATTGCACTGTTAGTATCTTTTAAGTAGCCTCAGATATGGCTGGATTAAATGCTAATTATGTAGGTGCCATCTTCCAGTTGTCCAGAGCACTAAAA
This sequence comes from Scyliorhinus canicula, assembly GCF_902713615.1. NCBI lineage: Eukaryota > Metazoa > Chordata > Chondrichthyes > Carcharhiniformes > Scyliorhinidae > Scyliorhinus > Scyliorhinus canicula. The sequence goes on from NC_052161.1 coordinate 44,623,190, forward strand.
GTTCCTCAAGATGTTTCAAATTAAAAAATAAGCCCCTTTTAAATTCATAGAATACCGTATGAATGACATCTAATTGCTCACATTAAATTTGACATCACTACACTGGATGAAGTTAATGTTTTTGTAATGTATTGACAAATGCTCCAAGGTACAATACTAAAACTAGGCACGATAATCCATCAATTCAGATACCATATAATTTGTGTTACATCATTACCCACTGCAGTAACAGGAGTGATGATTTGGCTGTAGATTACACAATGTAAATGGCTCTTCTGGGGCAACTGGAAACCTTATGACATAAGAAAATTATTTATCTCAAATATCAGGAGACTTAGAATATATTTAAATCGGACAGTTCGAAGCTTGTTTTGTGATTGGCACATCCTTCATTTCTCCTGAAGACGTGCATAAATTATATAGGTCTAAAGTCGCTAATACAAATGACATGCGTATATGTTAATAATAATACACATTGAATAAATAAAAGTTAAATCCTTAGCTAAAGCTGAATTCCAGAGGTTAGATGAGGGTGACTGCCCTTGATATCAAGGCAGTATTTTACCGAGTGTGGTACAAAGGAGCATTAGCAAAACTGAAATCAGGCAATAATCTCCACTGCTTGGTGTCACATGTAGCCCGAAGGAAAATATTTATGTTGAAGCCAGTCGTCTCAGCCCCAGGATTTGCTGCAGAAGATCCTCAGGGTAGAGTCCTTGGCCCAACTTCAGCTGTTCATCAATGACCTTCCCTCCATCATCAGGTCAGAAGTGGGATGTCCAGTGATGATTGCAGTGTTTAGTACAACCTGTGACTCAATGACACACTGAAGCAGATTGTGTACACGCGCAGCAAGACATGGACAACATTCAAGCTCAGGCTGATAAGTGCCAAGCAACATTTGCGGGAAAGTGCCAAGCAATGACCAATGTTACAACCAGGTTAGCAGGCGTGAACTGACTCCTCTCTTTGTCTCCCTCCTGAGTTGGTTATCAGAGTTTGAATTTTAAAGCGATGTAATATTGCCAATTTAATATTTAAATGTGCATAACTCAGTCCAAGAAATAAGCTAGCCAGGTTCCTATAATTTTTCAAAATTATTTCACAGGATATGGGCATCACTGGCAAGGCCATGCTCCATAGCCCTCAGAATGTGGTAATGAGCTGCCTTCTTCATAGAATTTACAGTGTAGAAGGAGGCCATTCGGCCCATCAAGTTTACACCAGTCTTTGAAAGAACACTCTACAAGTCCATGCCTCCACCTTAGCCCGTAACCCCACCTAACCTTTGACACTAAGGGGCAATTTAGTGTGGCCAATCCACCTAACCTGCACATCTTTGGACTGTGGGAGGAAACTGGAGCACCGGGAGGAAACCCATGCAGACACGGGGAGATGTGAATGTGATGTGAATGTTACTTGCCACTTATCAGCCCAAGCCTGAATGTTGTCCAAGTTTTGCTGCAGATGGGTATGAAATGCTTCAGTATCGGAAAAATCATGAATGGTTTTGAATATTGCACAATCATCAGTGAACATTCCCACTTCTGGCCTTATGATGGACGGAAGGTCATTGATGAAGCAGCTGAAGATGATAATCCTGATTCTTTTGCCCAATAAAATTGGGCTCAATAAAATTTGAGACGGATTTGCAGGTATCAATTGTTGTTTATTTTAACCAGCTAGCTGGGTGACTCACTCTATTGGGAGAGCAGGATACAACCAGTCTCCTGCCTCTTCAACAGCCAGAGTGCAGACAAAGGAACAAAACATCTCATTTCATATACATTCAAGTTGCAGCAAGTTTCACATACATACGACCAAATAAGGCAACGGTGCAAATGCAAATCTCCCATAGGCTTTCCCCACATTCCTTAACCTGGCCTGAGGCCCCTTTTCCCAGTATCCCTGGCAACAAAGAAATGGTCTTAGTGGCTGCCCATCCCCCTCTTCCTGCCTTGAATCCGAGTTGGTTTAAAAATCCACTAACCTAACTCCTTATTCTACTGCAGTAAAACTTTACTCCTAACTTGGCCTAACTACCCATTATGCCTTTCTGTTCATTTCCTCAAAGATGGTTGGGCCTCGGGCCCTTTGTCCTATGTATGACTTCAACCAGTGGAGAATTTGTACCCTCTGATTCCCATTGACTCCAGTTTTACCACGGTTCCTTGATGTCACACTGTGTCAAACACTGCCTTGATATTAAGGGCAGTCCATTTTCACCTCACCTCTGGAGTTCAGCTCTTTTGTCCCTATTTGGACCAAGGCTGTGCCAAAAACTAAACCGAGAGTCAGTGAGCAGGTTGTTTCTAAGTGTTGCTTGATAATACTATCAATGATTCCTTTCATAATTTTGCTGATGATCAAGAGCAGTCAAATGGTAATTGACTGGGATTTGTTCTTTTTTTATGGCTTGATGTACATGGGCAATTTTCCACATTGCTGCTCAGATGCCAGTGGCATAGCTGTAATGGATCAGATTGGCTAAGTGCATAGCTAGTTCTGGGGCACAAAGTTTCAGTACTATTGCTGGAATGTTGTCAGGGTCCAAAGCCTTTGCAATATCCAGTGCCTTCAATGTTTTATTGATATCACGTGGAGGGTGCCGAGATTGATCATCCACTCAGCACTTCGGCCTGAATATTGGTTCTAATATTTCAACTTTGTCTTTTGCACTGAAGTTCTGGGCTCCCGCATCATTGAGGACGGGGATATTTAATGAGCCTCCCCGAGTTGTTTAATTGTCCACCACCAGTCACGACTGGATGTGACCGGACTGCAGAGCTTAGATCTGATCTGTTGATTGTGGATCGCTTAGCTCGGTCTACCTACATGTTGGTTTTGCTGCTTTGCATGCAAGTCTGTGGGACAGGACATACTAAGGCAGGGGTGGGCAAACTACGGCCCGCGGGCCGCATGCGGCCCGCCAAAGGTATTTCTGCGGCCCACCAAGTCATTAAAAAATAAATAAAAAACATTTTTTAAATTAAAAAAAAATTTTTTTTTTTAAGGTTAATGGGGGGGGGGGGGTGCTGTTGGGTTACTTACTGGTATAGGGTGGATACGTTGACTTGAGTAGGGTGATCATTGCTCGGCACAACGTCGAGGGCCGAAGGGCCTGTTCTGTGCTGTACTGTTCTATGTTCTATATGAGGCGCCCAGAATCATAACCAGGTGAAGTAATTGTTTTACTTAATATACTATGCGGCCCTTTGTGAATTGTGAATTTCTGAATGTGGCCCTTGCACGGAAAAGTTTGCCCACCCCTGTACTAAGGAATGATGATGGTGGTGTCCAGGATATGTCTGTAAGATATAATTCTGTGAGCATGACAATGTCAGGCTGTTGCTTTGGCAGCTTTCCCTATTTTGGCACATGCCATATGTTTGCAAGGAGGTCCTTGAAGGATGGACAGCGCTGGGTTTGCCACAGTTGAAAAAATGAAAAATGAAATGAAAATCGCTTATTGTCACGAGTAGGCTCCAATGAAGTTACTGTGAAAAGCCCCTAGTCGCCACATTCCGCCGCCTGTCCGGGGAGGCTAGTACGGGAATTGAACCGTGCTGCTGGCCTGCTTTAAAAGCCAGCGATTTAGCCCAGTTGTTTTGGTGCCTAGATTGCTGCCGGGTGAGCAGCACAGTAGCATTGTGGATAGCACAATTGCTTCACAGCTCCAAGGTCCCAGGTTCGATTCCGGCTTAGGTCACTGTCTGCGGAGTCTGCACATCCTCCCCGTGTGTGCGTGGGTTTCCTCTGGGTGCTCCGGTTTCCTCCCACAGTCCAAAGATGTGCAGGTTAGGTGGATTGGCCATGCTAAATTTCCCTTAGTGTCCAAAATTACACTTAGTGTTGGGTGGGGTTACTGGGTTATGGGGATAGGGTGGAGGTGTTGACCTTGGGTAGGGCGCTCTTTCCAAGAGCCGGTGCAGACTCGATGGGCCAAATGGTCTCCTTCTGCATTGTAAATTCTATGATCTATGACATCCGGATTCATTCCTTTTTGGAGACTACGGAGCGGTAGACAATGGAATGGCTTACTAGGCTATTTCAGAGGGCATTTAAGAGTCGACCACATCGCTTATGCATGTAAGCCAGACAAGTCAAGGATGACAGATTTTCTTCCCTAAAAGGAAATCAGTGAAGCAGATGGTTTTATGGTCACTGTTACCGATACTAGCTTTTTAATCCAGATTAATTAACAGAATTTAAATTCGACCAGCTGCCTTGGTGGGATTCAGACCCATGTCCTTAGAGCATTCGCTTGGGCCTCTGGATTACTAGCCTGGTGACATTTCCACTGTGCCACTGTCTGCCCCGCTTGATGGGCCAAGGCAATGAACCAGGCAATGGCTGTGCCGAGCTTTAATTTCGTTGAAAAAGGCTAGATTTTTCCATCACCTCGCTTGCCCATCCGCCGCCCCTTTTGCTCGTGCCGTTGCCGGCTTCTCCCCCCCCCGGCTCATGCTGCTGCCCCACGGCCCCATCACCGCCCTTGCTTGCATCACTGCCACCCCCTCACTTGCCCCACCACTTTGTAACATTTTTCAAATGTTATACACCAGCCTGGCTTACTGCGGAAACCATGGATGTATTGAACGGAATCCTGGGTTCTGCAAAACCCAGTTTGGGAAACCTTGCGCCAGATTACTATTGAACCACGAGCAAATTAACAGAGGGTAAATAAGATCACAAACTGAATGCATTGCTCAAAGATTGCTGTGTGATAAACAGGTTTTGATTCCTGGGGCACTGGCACCAGGACTGGGGAAAGAGGGGGTTCTACAATGAAATGGTCTTCATCCAAGCTGGTTTCAAAGCTGTTTTTTATTGAAAAAAACCCAGACGGAAAGGGAAATTGGTTGTAATGTACTTTAATAAAGTTAAGCTTTATGAATGAAGGCTGCAAATTTACCAGTATTATAGAAACCAAACCATAATTTATTATCCTTATTCTGTGCAATCCATGTTCATAAATGAAAGCCCTGATGTGAAACTGCTTCTCCTAATTCTGTAATTTTCTTTCAGTTTCTCTCCAGTATTATTGATGTTAGTTTCAGATAATAATGGAGTGAAATGTCTCTAGGTTTGGAAATTTGAATTCTCATTGAAAATAAATCAATCAAACTTTTACAGGAATACTCCAGACCCTGTGGTGGACAATCTATACCTGAAAAAGGCTTTGCTGACTATCCACTCGTTTTCATTTTTATAGATATTAATCTTGGTATTTTGATATTTTGGCATCGACATCTGCAGTCACACTAACACAAGCGTACACATAGAATTTTCTACAGAAATGTTCACATGTATAATTTGAATCATCAGCTCACAACTTTTATAATCCCTCATTTGTTTTGTACTCTTCAGTCATATGGACAAGAGAAACATGCAATATAAACTCATACTGCTGAAGCTCTTGTTTCGTGCTACTGAAAACAACAAACACAAAAACAGCAGTCAGCCTACAAGAGACAAGTGGCTGCGAGGTGAGGTAGAAAGGCTGAGTCACAGTCTGAACTGCCAAAGAAAACTGGGCACAGAATTGGTCATCTGAATCAGTCACAGAGGCTGGGTGGGTCAGGACATTAAGCATGAATGCATCCTCATTAGGAAAAGCTAAAGAAGTGGAGCAGGTATAAAGGAAAATAATTTAACAGAGAAGCAAGTCAAACCAGACAAAAAGGAAAAAAAGTTCTAAACTACATCTTGTGTTGGATCATGCCCCAAAGTACTTCACATCTAATTAATTACTTTTGAAGTATACTGTCTATTATGTCAGCAAATATGGCAGCCCATGTGGAGAGTAAATGAAATTAACATGTTAATCTTTTTTGGTGGTGTTGGACAAGGTAGCAATGTTTGCCAGAATTGCCTTGGTTTTTCAAATACTGCACTGAAATTTTTGTCGCATCTTTTCAAGTAGATGCGAGAATCTCAATTTAAAAACAAAGTAAAAAATGAAGGAGCAAAATTAAAACGACTGACTGGTTCATGGTTTCTTGCAAGTATGGAATCATAGAATTCAGTGCAGAAGGAGGCCATTCAACCCATCAAGTCTGCACCGGCCCTTGGCAAGAGCAACCTACTTAGCCCTGGCCTCCACCCTGTCCCCACCTACCCTTTTGGACCTTAAGGGACAATTTAGTCTGGCCAATCCACTTAATCTGCACATCTTTGAACTGTGGGAGGAAACAGAGCACCTGGAGGAAACCCACGTAGACACGGGAAGAAAGTGCAAATTCCACAAGGACAGCGACCTTAGCCAGAATTGAATCCGGGAGGTCCCTGAAGCTGTGAGGCAGCAGTGCTAACCACTGTGCCACCCTGCCGCCCCAGGGTATAATGTAGCCACCATGGGCCGATGAGCAACATTTTAGGTAAAGATGGCAGAGTACCTCAACATAAATAGGAGACATTTTGTCCAAGAATAAACCTTTGCAGCACTATTATGTTCTGGGAATTTCAGGCTCCTCAGAGAAGTCATTTTTAAGTTTTCAGCTCATTCACCTGAAACAAACCGTAATAGCTGCATCACTTATAATAACTTGTTAGTTGAGCATAAAATCGAGTTAATGAGAGTTTGCACTGAAGACAGATATCATACAATTATGCCCCACTTTCTCGTTATTGAAGTGACACAACACAACCCGTAACAGCCTTCCCGAACAGGCGCCGGAATGTGGCGACTAGGGGCTTTTCACAGTAACTTAATTTGTAGCCTACTTGTGACAATAAGCCAATTTCATTTCATTTTTTTCATTTTCACATCCTCTAACAGGGGTTCACTAGTGAGCAATCAATCCATGCCTATTTTTATCCTCCTTAGTTAAGCAGTGTGAATCAACTCTAGGATTGTATTATTACTCAAATTGAAATCAGCTAACTCACAAACCTTTATACCCTGCTCAGCTAAGTAGCACACATGACAGTTCATTGATGTACCAAGCCCCCAAGGCAATTCTGACAGAATAATGAGCTTTTGAGTTCCGTTCAATCCTATATTCCTCCTCCTGAATGGAATTTTTCAAATTAATAGTGCACTATTGGAGAAGAAAATAGCATTGCAACTTCCTTAAGGTTTAACACCAATAGGACAGCTCCTACTCATCTCTTGGTCCTTACCCCAGTTTTTCACGTGACTGCAGACTAAACCCTGAATAGAGCATATGGTTTGGATGCAATACATCATAATCCTGCTTTAGTATTCTAGCTTCTTCAATAAACATAAGTGGGCAGGATTCTCCGGCCCCCGCCGGGTCGGAGAATCGTCGGAGGCGGCATGAATCCCGCCCCCACCAGCCGCCGAATTCTCCGGCACCGGATATTTGGCAGGGGCAGGAATCGCGCCGTGCCGGTCGGCGGCCACTGCGCCCGCGATGGGCCAAAGTAGCGCCCATTCTTTGCCAGTCCATTACCGGCGGGACCTGGCGGAGCGGGCGGGCTCGGGGGTTCACCGATCCGCGGGCGGGCCGTGGGGGGGGACTCTCTTCCTACACGACGGCCGTGTCAGCCTCTGCAATGGCCGACGCGTAGTCAAACCCCCCCTACGCATGCGCAGGAATGACATCAGCCGCTGCTGATGCTCCCCAGCATGCACGGACCCACGCTGGCCGGCGGAGTCCCTTCGGCCCCGGCTTGCGAGGCGCCAAAGGCCTTCCATGCCGGCCGGCGGGGCATAAACCACTCCGGCGCCGGCCTAGCCCCTGAAGGTGCGGTGGATTCCGCACCTTTGGGGCGGGCCAACACCGGAGTGGTTCACGCCACTCCATCCCACCGGGACCCCCGCCCCGCTGGGTATGGGAGAATCCCACCCAGTGTTTATTTTCCTACTCTCTGCTAAAGATTCTTATACAGAGTCTCCCAAAGCACAAAATGTTTCCCAGCCAGTTTCACAAATGCCAATGTTAGTATGCCCTTGAAATGAAAATGAAATGAAAATCACTTATTGTCACGAGTAGGCTTCAATGAAGTTACTGTGAAAAGCCCCTAGTCGCCACATTCCGGCGCCTGTCCGGGGAGGCTGGTACGGGAGTCGAACCGTGCTGCTGGCCTGCCTTGGTCTGCTTTAAAAGCCAGCGATTTAGCCTGGTGAGCTAAACCAGCCCGTTCACAGCTTTGAGGATGACTGCCTTGGACACAAGGATCTTAGGTGTCAGCACAGATGTTGCGTTTGTCAAAGACTCTCATCCTGAGGTGTCCAGAGGAGACACGGGTTTCTCTGATGTTGACAGAGGGAGATACCAGATCTTGCCCCAGGGCAGGTTGAAGGATTAGAGTCTTCTTGCGGTTGAGGGCGAGACCGATTCTTCGGTATGCTTCTGCAAAGGTGTCAAGCATGGCTTGAAGATTCTCTTTTGAGAAAGCGGCGATCGTGATGCCATCCACATTCTGTAGTTTGGTATCTTTTTCTTCTGGGATTTCAACGGTTTAGGTTAAAATTTTTCCATCCATCCTGTAGACGATGTCCACTAGGAAGCTTGTTCTTGACAAGGTAAAAGGACAGTAATGATGAAAATGGAGAAAACGGTAGGTGGGGCGGGGGGAGGGGGGATGATGACCCATCCCTGCTTGACTCCAGTCTTGGCGTTGAAGGTTTCTGTCTCATTTCTGTTGGTGAGGACTGTCGCCGACATCTTGTAACAAAGGAGTTAGAGGGTGTTGATGAATTTGTCTGGACAGTCAGCCTTTGTCTGGGTCTTCCAATTGACTGAGTAAAAAGCCTTAGTCAGATCGATGAAGGCCATGTAGAATGGTTGATGGTGCTCCTGCCATTTCTCTCGAATTGACGAGCAGTGAAAATCATGTCTGCTATTCCACGGTTTGGTTGGAAGCCACACTGTTTTCCAGAAGTATTTCTGGAGAAGGTGGCTGGCTAGGATTCAGGTGATGATCTTCATACATTTGGAGAGTAGGGAGATTCCTCAAGTCGTTCTCACAGTTCATTTTCTTTAAGGTGGTGGCGATGATGGCATTGGATCAACGCCAAGACTGGAGTCAAGCAGGGATGGGTCATCATCCCCCCTCCCCCCGCCCCACCTACCGTTTTCTCCATTTTCATCATTACTGTCCTTTTACCTTGTCAGGTTGGCAGGAATTTCTTCTCTGTCCCAGATTTTCAGCAACAGCGATGGAGATGACGGATAATCTCTTCTCCGATAAGTTTGAAAATCTCCGTTGGAATCGCATTCACTCATGTTGTTTTTCCATGTTTAATGGCGGCTTTAACTTTGTCCATGCTTGGTGGCAGTCCAAGTTCATCTTGACAGGAAGCTAGGGGATTTCCTCAAACACATCCTCACCTGAGACTGTATAATGGTTTAGGAGTTCTTTGAAGTGTTCTCTCCAAAGGCTGATGTTTCCTGTTTCTCAAGAGGGTTACCGTCCTTACTCCACACTGGTTGAGGCCTAGGGTACTGGGTCCATATATTGCCTTGGTGGCATGGATGTGTGTCATGCTTATCGCCCTATGTGTCGTGCTTATCGGCAAGGGGTTGCAGCTCCTCAGCTTTCTCAGTCCACTATTGGTTCTTGATTTCTTCTTTGTACATCCACCTTGACTGATAGATGAGCTATCCCTCTTTGCCTTTTTAGTTATGTTTATGTAGCTTTGTCAAGCGCAGAAAGTTTTCCTCTTCTTGTTGACAAGGTCTTGGATGGTGTGGTTTTTCTTGTTCAATCAATCTTGGTGTTTCCTGGTCATGTTGCCGATGGTTTCTTCACATCTTAAGATGATGGCTATCTTCAGCGCTTTTTGGTTTCTGGAAAGGACACAATTCTTTCAAGGACACCTGGCGGCAAGAGGAGGCCCAGAAAAGGAGCCTGAGAAAGGAATACCAGTGATCTAGACTCCAAGGACCAAATCCATCTCCTGGAAACACCTGCCAAGTGTGTGGTCGACAATAGGCTCACCAGCAATACAAGAAACGACAGAACCCATGACCAGCAATACAGAGTTTCTGAGGTGGACAATCATAATCCTTCACATGTCATCACCGAAGAAGAACCCTTCACTTATAAAATAAGATTCCCATTTGACACATTTTTGAAAAACTTTGTGAAATTGTTTTTGAAGGATTTTAGTCATAGAATAATAAGCAGAAACAGTAATCATTCAAATTAATTTTATTCTCTATTGACCGATACTGGTGAGTTATTCACCTCCTGCATCTACAATCAGAAGCCATGACTCGATAAAAAATTATATATAATGTATGACAGTCTCTCTCAGAGAGAAGGATCTCTAAGTTACCACAAGAGGGCACTCAATCCATACAAGTGTCTATATTCAGCTTAAGGTTTTGAATTTTTCTCCACTACAATGGGAATAAAGGTTTTCTCTTTGTTAATAAATTATGACCAGAATTATTCCCAGCTTTGACCTAGTTGCTACACAAATTAAATATTTTGAGAGAATTATTTCTTCAAACAATTATGGCAAACGTTACAGCTTATAAAATATATGCTAGTTACAATATCAGCCACCTCACTTTTCGCAGATTGGCTATTCGATCAGAGTGCAGGATTATCAAACCGAGATGGCAACTGGAAATAATCCAGATTCTGGAGGATGGGGAGGGGAAGTGGATTGAAATAGAGGGAGGAGAGAATATCAGTGCAGAAGGCCATTCGGTCCATCGAGTCTGCACTGGCTTTCTGAAAGAACATTCTGCATAGTCCCACTCTCTTCCCCTATCACTGTAACCTTGCACATTCATCCTTTTCAGAATGCAATCCATTTCCATTCCGAATATCTTGATCAAACCTACCTCCACCACCCATTCAAGAAGTTCGACCTAGTCTAAACTTTTTCCTCACATCACTTTTATTCCTTTTGATTCAGTGTCCTCTTGTTCTTAATGCTCTCTTTAATGGGAGAAGTTTCTCACTACTTACTCTAGCCATACCCCCTCAGGTTCCTGAATACCTCTGTCAAGTCTCTTCTCAGCCTTACAGTTTCAACCTCAATCAATGGTCCCAGTACTGACTCTTGGGAAACCCCTTTCTCCAGTCTGAAAACAACTGTTCACCATTACCATTGGTTTCCAGCCATGCAGCTATCTTCGCCTTCATGCTGCCATTGCCACTTTTATTCTACTGGCCTCAATATTAGAGGCAAGTGTATTATGTAGCACTTTACAAAACACCTTTTGGAAGTCCATATACATGACAACAACATTGCCCTCAACATCCCTTTCTGTTACTCAAAAAATTCAAATCAAGGTCAAGGTAATTTTCCTTTAACAAATATTACAGCCAGTACCCCTGCAATTTCCACCCTTATTTCCCTCAGCATCCTTGGATCATCCCATCAGCCCTGGTGCTTTATCAACTTTTAAGTGGTAGTGTCTTCTTCCTTGTTAAAGGCAGATGCAGAGTACACACTTAATGTATCAGACATGCTCCCTGCCTCCATGTGTAATTCTCCTTTTTGGTCACCAATCACCCCCAACCTCCTCTTTCTACTCTTTTACTATTTATATGCTGAAAGATGACTTTTGGATTCCCTTCTATGTTAACTGCCAGTCTCTTCTCAATCTCGCTTTGCCTTCATTTCCTTTTCACTTCCCCTTTAAGCTTTCCATAATTTAGCCTTGTTCTCCATTATACTATCAAGTTGACATAGGTCATTTGTCACTTTAAAAACAAAATAAGATGGAAGAAATAAAAGTAGGGCATTCAGACCAGTCAATAGGATCATGGCTGGTCTGACTGTTGCCTGGACTCCACTTTCCTGCCTGTCCCCCCAGAACCCTGAAATCAAAAATATTTCATAATTCTGCCTGGAATATATTAATTGACTCAACTTCCACTGCTGCCTCTGGAAGAGAATTCCAAAGACGAACGATCCTCAGAAGAAATTCCTCCTCATCTTCATTTTAAAAAGGGGACTCCTTATTTTGGAACAGTGCCACATAGATCTAGATTTTCCTACAAGAGGAAACATCCTCTCAACAGAGAGAATATAGTGTACAGTGCTGGTCACTGCATGATAAGAGGAATGTAATCACGCTAGAGAGGGTACAGACAAAATTTACAATGGACATTTCCAGGAATTATGAATTTTAGCCATGAGTAAAGATTCAACAGGCTGGGGTTGTTTTCTCTGTAACAGGAGAGATATATTGAAGTGTATAAAAGTGTACACTAGAAAAAATGGATGGCAAGAACCCATTTCCCATGAAAATAAGCCAATAACATGGGGAAGGGATTGAAACCAATAGTCAGATGGATTGGAAGGGAGTCGAGAATTCTTTTCACCAAAGGTGGTGCAGGTTTTGAAGGCTCAGCCTGAAATGGTGCTCGAGGCAAGAACTCTCATCACATTTATGTGTAAGTGGAGTTGAAGTTCCATTCAGGGCTGGGATCAAGAGTTGAAAAGTGGGATTAAGCAGGATTGCCAATTTTCAGTCAATTATAGGCACTGGGCTGAATGAGATCCTACTGCCTGTAAATTTTCCATGTTTAAAATAGCAGATAGGGTGACAAAGCCAGCTTTGCCCTTGATGCTATTGAGCTTTTTGAATGTTGTCGGAGCTAAATTCATCCAGGTATATAAAAGGAGTAGTCCAGCAGACTCCTGGCTTGTGCCTTGTACATGGTAGAAAGGCTTTGGGGAGTTAGGAGGTGAATCAGTCTCGATAGAATACCCAGCCTCTGACCTGTTCTGATAGCCACAGTGATTGGTCCAGTGACCCTCAGTATGTTGTTGGGTGATTCAGGAATGGTAATGTCATTGGGTGTCAAAGGGGGTGCTGCTATAGCTGTCACCACTGGTGGCTGAGAGCCTGCGTGGGATGTTGCTTTGTCGTCATTTAGGTGGTTGCAGTAAAGTTAGACTTGTCACCTTAAAACGGTTTGTATTGTGATCCCATGTCTGTGCCAATCTAAAAGCAAACATCCTGCTGGCATGATGGCAGCACTCTCACATCCGTCTGAATAAATCAGAGTTTATTTGCCACTTATACTCAAATATTAACTTTAATTTAGTCCACAATATTACAGCACCACAATAATGGAAACTATGGCAGCCACACATCAGGCATCAAAAGCAGTGGTGCTTAGGAAAGATTGAGACAAGCCAATTAGTTTGAGCATATACACTTTGAGACACATGATCCCAACTCTGTCCCCTTCCTCACTGATAGCTACATGTGGAGGATGATTCTTCTCAGTGGATTCAGGGACATTGCCAGGACATGCCATCACTCAAGAAAAAAAAATGAACTTATTGAATCTAATGCACAGGCAGATGGTAAATTACTGCCCTGTAACTCCATTGTCAAAACAACTCTGTTACTTGCTTTGATAGGGCAGACCATCTGCCTATGTTATGATTTCCAGGCCATGGATGTCCACCTCTTCAACCTGGCTGATTTCAGGTTGCAATAAGACAAGAGGAACGAGAACTTTTTCAACATCTGAAGACCTTTTCAGAGGATAACCTCTTGCCGAAAGGTGGGTTAGTCACCACTGTCGATCTCTTGACAAGGGTGAGATGTCACCCTCACTGGAGAACACAATGGTGCTAAATTTGCGTACAACTCAATTCACCCTAGAATACCACATTTTTGTCATATCTGCACCTCTGCTTCACCCAAGGCCCAGCACCCTGGTATCTGCCAAGCCAAAAATCTCCCAAGCATTGGATTCGCTGTTAGATTAGATTTAAACAGCTGCTGATGCCAAGGCTCTCCATGCTATTGCCTCCTCCTACCAGGAGCACTGGACTATTTCACAATCTAACAAAATCAGATCTCGCAATCTCCACGCCTTCATGTACACATCTGGGCCGGGATTCTCCCCTACCTGGCGGGGCGGGGCCCGGCGTGAACCACTCCGGCGTCGGGCCGCCCCAAAGGTGCGGAATTCTCCCACAGGTTCCCACTCCGCCGGCTGGAGTGAACGGCCTTTGGCGCCATGCCAGCCGGGGCCGAAAGGACTTCGCCGGCCAGCGTAAGTCCGCGCATGCGCCGGAGCGTTAGCGGCTGCTGACGTCATACCGGTGCATGCGCAGGGAAGGCGGAAGAAAAAGAGTGCCCCCACGGCATAGGCCCGCCTGCCGATCGGTGGGCTCCGATCGCGGGCTAGGCCACCGCGGGGGCACCCCCCGGGGTCTGATCACCCTGCGCCCCCTCCCAGGACCCCAGAGACCGCCCGCACCGCCAATCAGGTAGGTGTTTTGATTCCCGCCGGCGGGAGAGGCCTGTCAGCGGCAGGACTTCGGCCCATCGCGGGCTGGAGAATCGCCGCGGGAGGCCCGCCGACTGGCACGATTCCTGCCCCCGCCAAATCTCCGGGGGGGGGGGGGGGGGGCGGGCAATTCTCCGACCCGCCGGGGGGTCGGAGAATCCCGCTCCTGGTGTCTTGCCCATTATGTAAGCAAGCAGGCCAACCAGGTAAGCATTTTCTCAGTAAATGGAAATTACTGCCAGACCAAGAACACCATTACATGGCTGAAACTCGTAAGATAGCTGCCATCTTGGATGAGATCATAGTGATGACATCTTGGACATTCCTTTAAATGAAGTGGATGGGACACCTGCCCACAGGCCAAAGGAATCAGCTACACTCCATGTTCAGATCTGTCAGTCACCCTCATTCGAGCCATTCTTAACATTATCAGCTCAAATTGGTCACCCACCGATGTGCTAGGCGTCAGTGCCATTGAATGGTTACAGCTGGCCATCATACTTGCATTGCCTCCACACACTGTCATCCCCGAGTCTTTACATGCCTCGTTGGTAGTTGGCATCTCACTTTCGGTTATCAAGCATGAGCAACAATTTACTTTGACAAGTAAGAGTGTGTGGCACTTCTTACACGGTCACTGGCATAATTGCAAATGAACAACAGGACACCTTAATGGATACTCTCCTCCAGATACGCAAAGGACTTTGTCCAAGAGAATGTCCCTTAATTGTCTGTCATAGAGACTGATCCTACCCAATGGTTTTTCTGCCGTTAGGAGACAAGCTGCTTCTGGAACAGGAAATTACTCTTGAACTTCGAACATCCAAGAACACCAATAAGAACCCGGTAGCAGAGAACTCAGAATGAGAATTAGAAGGTGAGCTCCTGCACCACATGGAGACCCCATCACATCTTGATATCCGTCCATCACCACAGAACTAATCATTATTCTCAGGGCCTGTTAGAGATTTATGGACCAGTTCGTCAAGGTTCAGATTCTCGTATCCGAAAAAGATTACTGAGACATAATATCGACTTCATCAGGTCAATCATCTGCACAGTCAGAAGTCCAAGGCCCCTCAAGAAGAGCAGCCAACATTCACTTCAGTTGACCATACTACTTGGTCACCTCTGTCGACGACAGCTGGTGCAATCAGATTCATTGGTTCCCAGGTCTGTAGCAGAACTTGAAAATTTGTTTTTACAATAGCCAATTCTATTTTTAATTCCAATTAAGGGGCAATTTAGCGTGGCCAATTCACCTATCCTGCACATCTTTTTGGGCTGTAGGGGTGAGAATGTGCAAACTCCATATGGACAGTGACCCGGCGCCGTGAAGCAGCAGTGCTAACCACTGTGCCATCATGCCGCCTTGGTCTGTAGCACAAAGAGTGAAGAGATCCCTCTGCATTGATTCTGTGATCAGTTTCACTTCCGGCTATAGTCTTACCACCTATGGCGAATGCTCCCTGCCCGTCCAGCTTGTTCCTGCGAAACTTTACAAACCGACTGACCTATCTCTGCCCTCCACAGTCCCAGTGGTGTCAGAAGTGTCAGCTACTGAGCAAACCATGCAAACTCTTATGGCAGACCTCATGGACCTGCCTCCATCACCGCATTAGGACAGATCCCGGAGCTGCCCCCCCCCCCAATGTGGAGACAATGACATCTGAACTAGGACCAATGTCTTTGTTTCCCACTTCAGTCTTGCAGCCCCCAGCTCAGGGTTCTGATGTCATGGCACCGGCCTTTAGTCTGCCCAGCAAGACAATGAGAGACAAGCAATGTCCCACATTGCCTGTTTATAAACATGCCACTCATCAGACCTTTTCCACAGATAGTGGATGTAATACTTTTGGATTGATGCTGGTAATCAGGTTCTGAAGAATCCTCTGTGAAATGTATGTGTACCCAGTTTTTGCACCATTTATTATGATCCTATGCCTTTGTTAGGAATGACTTTTGCAAATACATTTTTATTTCTTAGGTTGGTAAGCAAACATATGTGGCACAGATGTTTACTTAAGAGTGCATTTTTACTTGTGGACAGGGTTTACATGCATTCATGGGTGGCAGGGTAGCACAGTTGCTTCACAGCTTCAGGGTCCCAGGTTCGATTCCTGGCTTGGGTCACTGTCTGTGCGGAGTCTGCACGTTCTCCCAGTGTCTGCGTGGGTTTCCTCCAGATGCTCCGGTTTCCTCCCACAGTCCAAAGGTGTGCGGGTTAGGTGGATTGGACATGGTAACAATTAGGTTAGGTGGGGTTTTTGGGTTACAGGGATAGGGTGGAGGTGTGGGCTTAAGTAGGGTGCTCTTTTCAAGAGGCGGTGCAGACGTGATGGGCCGAATGGTCTCCTTCTGCACGGTAAATTCTATGATCAAAACTCTATGATCATCTCAAGAGAATCAAGGTGGGTCATCGCATGAGGCACAAGGTGGATATTTGATGTACAGGTGAGAGGGAAATAAAGGTATTGCCCTCTGGTGGCTGGGAAATCTGTGGTCCAGCGCGAGTGTGGCCTTCTTGGCTCTTTGCTTTCTACTATTGTTTTGGTGGCTGCTGTTTTGTTACCTGTGTGGCAGGTAACATGTGCTACGCAAATCTTGGTTAGTGATGAGGTCTTCTGAATCTCAATAAAGAAAACTCAAACTCATCCAGTAGTAATAAAAGGTTTATTAATTAACTATAACAATAATTGTATGAGTTCTTAACTTTAACCAGTGATAAGGTTAACGAGATCTAACTACGGTAACTATACGTCACTCCACTAGCCATCTGAGAGAGAAAGAAAGAAAAAGAAAGAAAAAAAAGAAAGAAAGAAAAAGAAAGAAAGAAAAAGAAAGAAAGAGAAAGAAAAAGAAAAAGAAGAAAGAAAAAGAAAAAGAAAGAAAAAAAAGAAAGAAAGAAAAAGAAAAAGAAAGAAAAAGAAAGAAAGAAAAAGAAGGAAAAAGAAAGAAAGAAAAAGAAGGAAAAAGAAAGAAAGAAAAAGAAAGAAAAAGAAAAAGAAAGAAAGAAAATTGTAAAGAATGTTGTAAAGAAAATTGAAGAAACATAATGGATGTTTATGCAGTTTGCAAATGCATTACATAAAATCAATGAGTTAGTCGGTCAAATGTTAATACATTTAGCCTCTTAGGTTTTTTCGCTTGCGTGAAATAGGCAGGCAAATTATGCTATGTACAAGTTGTGATGATCTTGATGATTATACAAAGCCAATTAATATTTATGAATCCAATCTTAATTTTAAAAAACATTTTGAGTTCATACTTGTTCGGTCGAGTTGCTTTCTTCTTCTGTTGTTGAAGTGGTGATGTTGATGTTGTTATTTCTTTGTGAACGTCGTTAGTGTTCCTGTGTTTAAGTAACCAAGAAGTCATCAATGAGATATTTGAATGCTTGCGGTAGCGATTCTGTGTTACATCTTTGTTGCCTGACCTGGAAATTTTCCTGTGCTTGCGGTATTAATCTAGTGTGTCATCTGCCTTGAAAGCTGGCGTGCTTGCTTGTTCTGGAGCAGATGTGAATTTTTGAGATTCTGTGTCAGGCCGTGGCATGTTTGTAGTCTTGTCATTGTTTTGCAGTGTGCTGTGGCATTGTCCTTCATGTGCAGAGTTGTACCATGTTGTACAGGTCGTTGATCCATTCTTGTTGTTTCTGTTTGTTGTTTTCGTCGCTGTTCTTGTCGTTTTTTTGTCGTGCTTGTTGTTTCTGTTATGCTGCTTGTCTTTGTTGTTCTTGTTACGCTGCATATTGTTTTTGTTGTTGCTGTTGTTCTCGTTTCTGCTGTGCGTCTTGCGGTGTTTGTTGTTCTTGTTGCACTCAATCAGTATTCCGTGTGGATGATTTGAGTCATTGTCACAGTTATTGGTGTCAGTGTCCGTTGTGGTATCTGTTACATTGAGCGTTTCTTCTTGAGAATTGTGAAAATGATCTGATGGTGCATTGATGTTCGTGACATCAGTCATTTGTAGTGGATTTGATTCCTCTTCTTTGCTTCCTTGGTACTACTCTTCATTTCTGGTTCATTTGAATCACCTTTGGTTTCTTGGTGCTCCTCTTCTGGAGACAAAATCTTCAAGATTTCAATTGACGTCGTCTCTCTGGACTCATGAGTAGCCCTCCTCTGATTGTTGAGTGCTTCTGTGCAGACAGGCTGAGATCTGTCAGTCTCGCTGTGATCCTGCACATCCTGTATGGGAATTGTGATTTCTTTGTCACTTGTCTCACATACAGTGGGTAGACATTCAGGGTCTTCTTGTTGATTAAATGAGCTGGATAGATTTTCATAGTCTTCTTCTAGTGGCTCAAATAAGCTGGGTAGACTGTCATAGTCTTTTTGTTGTTCATGTGAGCTTGGTAGACTTTCATTGTCTGCTGCTGGTTGGGCAGATAAGGTGACCTTCATAGCCTTGTTCATGCATGGCGTTCCCTATGGAGTGTTTGCTTGTTTCCATTTGGGTCTTTCATTGCTCTCTCTGTGTGGAGTCTTTCATCGCTCTCTCTCTGTGGAGTCTTTCATCGCTCTCTCTGTGGAGACTGTCATCACCCTCTCTCTGGAGTTGTGCAGTGTTCTCGCTGTAGAGTCGATCTGTGCTCTGTGTGGCATCATCTTCTTGGGTATTGCTGTCATCCAATGTATCGACGATCGGCCATGGCATTATGGTATTGGATTCATCTACCATGAGAAGAGTCGCGTTGAGCCTTTCAACCATGTTGCTTATGCAATGATCATCAATTCCGAATAACTCATCCATGTCTGAGTAGCAGTCTTCAATGAACAATTCATCTATTTTTGTTTCGATTTGTCATTTGTCCTTTCTATGCCCAATGAAGAAATCATCTTCTGAGTAGTATTCTTTAATGAACAAATCACTGTGCTCTCCTCTTTGGGTGGTGCAAACTACTTGTGCCAGGGTGCTGCAGAGGTTATTTTTAACTGCTGGTGTAAGTTCGGGCATTGTTCTGTCTTTTGATGTAAGAAAATTGGGTTTTGCAGCTTTACGTTTCTTTTTGTTCATTTCCGTGCATTTCCCTTTTAAGTGGATGTGGTGCACGTCCTCTGATGTCATGACGCTCGTGATGTCATGCGTAGGAATCTATTGCACATGCGCAATTGGAGTTTCTTTTACTGTGCTCTCTTTTCGCAACTGTGCACGCGCGGCTTCTCGAGTGTATTTTGCCGTTTTCCTTCTTTTTCAGAAGTGCGCATGTGCCTACTCGCCGGAACTCTCTCGCTCAAGATGGCTGCCAATCAAAAAGTGCTGTTGCATCAAGTGAGATCCTGCCTCTGCCTCGTAGTGAGTGTTCGAGCCATATTTACAGATTTTCTTTTCTAGATACTGATTCTGTGTTTGTAAAGACTCACAGTATTGATTGTGTTTTTGTTCATAAGCAAGGCATTTTTGTATAGCAGTTTCTAGAGTTAGATACTTATCTTGTGAAAGTTCTTCCTTCAAATTTTTGTCAGACAGTCCATAAATGAACACATAAATTAACACATCTCGAGATCACTACAGCTGCATTAAAGTTCAACATTTACACCTTGAAAACGGTTTATATCGAGATTCTGGGCGGGATTCTCCGAGCCCCACGCCGGGCCAGAGAATTGGCACAACCGCGCCACGCCGCCCCGAGATTCTCCAAGGAGCGGAGAATCGGCGCCACTTGCGCCAGTGCGTTTGGCGCAGCGTGGGTCACGGACTGCCGTCCGCGGCCAGGCCGCCGATTCTCCGGCCTGGAGGCGAGCGGCCGCGCGGAAAAGGCATAGTCCAGCGGCGCAGTTCAAACCTGCTCGCAGCCAGTGGGAAATCTGCACACAGGCTCGGGGTGGTGGCTCCTTCACCGGGCTGGCCTTCCGATGGGGTCTGGCCCGCGATCGGGTCCCACGATCGGCGGGCCAGCCTCTCCAACCATGGACCTATTTTGTTACGCGGCCGGCCCCTGAACTCCCGCGCCATGTTGCGTCGGGGCCAGCGCATCGAGGAAGTCCCCCGCGCATGAGCAGGTTGGTGCGGCGCCACTGCGCATGCGCGGGTTGGCGCCGGGAAGAGAGGCTGGAGTGGTGTGAACCGCTCCAGCGCCGTGCTGGCCCCATGTGAGAATCAGTCGTGCCCGCGCCTGTTTCGCGCCATCGTGGAAAGCGACTGCGTTCACGACGGCGCGGACACCGCCTCCATTTCAGAGAATTCCGCCCCATTTATCTGTGCAATTCTGAAATTAAACACATCCTACATGACAAGAGATAGTTTGAACTCTTGCCACTGATCAGCTCAGATCACCTTGCTCCTTGTTACGAATACAGCTTTTGGATACAGAACCTTTAGTTTGTTTTTTTTCACCACTTTCCCTATTCAGACCCCATCTGCTCGTGCACTCATTCGTCTGTACACTTTGTCCCTTCCTGTCACAATCACTGATCCTATCGTTACCCTGTATGAATGCCGACAATAATCTTATAATTTTTATTAGTGTCACAAGTAGGCTCACATTAACACTGCAATAAAGTTATTGTGAAAACCCCCTAGTCGCCACATTCCGGCCCTTGTTCAGGTACACTGAGGGAGAATTCAGAAAGTCCAACTCACCTAACAAGCACATGGTTCGGGACTTGTGGGAGAAAACCAGAGCACCCGGAGGAAACCCATGCAGACACGGGAAAACGTGCAGACTCTTCACAGACAGTGATCCAAGCCGGGAATCGAACCTGGGACCCTGGCGCTGTGAGGCAGCAGTGCTAACCACTGTCATGTGCTACCGTGCCTCGACCTTTCTAACTCCCCTCATCTGAACCCTCCCTCCCACTATTTAACCTTCTCTGCTCTACAGCCGTCGTTATTCGATACACCGGGTACCCGCCCACCTCAGTGTAGATCGATCAATTCCCGCACTCGCCATCCAGGCTTTAGGAAAACCAAGACACTTCCCAAGACCAGAAAACACCCAGATTTGCTCAGCAAAAGTTAGTCGCCGAGTTAACAGTGCTGGTTGGATGTCACCGGCAGGCGGGCAGGCAGCTGGCTTGTTCGCTACTGCCCTCCAAAAAACTTCGAAGGAAACAACCAAGTTTGGTCAAAGTCAAACCCGGCTAGTTTTCATTCAGCAAGAGGTCAAAGCCCGCAACAAAAAAAGAAACCCAGCCCGAATTCTCAAGTGCAGACAGAGCCTGGACTCTGGACGCTGTTATTCTCTCGGAGTGGATGGACTCCGTGCTGCTGCTGACTGAGGTCTCACTGCCAGCTTTTCAGTCAGAAACAACTCTTTTATCCATCACCAACATACAGAACCGAGTAACTCTCCAAAACCCACCCCCGAAGTTTCTCTCACCCTGCGGGGTTTTTGTTATTAGGCTATTCAATGCGATCTATAATTACAGCCTCAGCCACAGTGTCTGAAGGTCAGTGTTCAATGGTAAATAACTGCTAACCGCGTCTTGCATTCTTACACCAGGTCGGGGATTCCTGTCCGGTTAATCTTTCAAAAGTTACACACCAACCGCAATTCGAAACTAGTTTGTTTCATCGATCAACAAACATCTATCGCTACCGAACCTTCCAGCAACACAGACGTGGTGCGCTCCCCCTTTCCTTGGCTGGGCTCTGCCTTCGGTTTATTCATTTATAATGTCCCACTCCAGGTTTGTTGTGGAGACTCACACTGTCCGCTTCTTCCCACTCAGCTGCTTCCTGGCTCCGGCGACGCTTCTGCACCGTGACCAAGTACTCCATGGACAAACCGCTGCCGGCGGCACTTCTACCCCCTGACTGAAAGTAGGAGCTGCTGCTACTTTCACCACGACCGTACCGCCAGCGTCCAGACTCTTCGGCTTCCCCTCGGGCACCTCTTCGGCTGAGCTCGTCGCTTCCGTTCGGGCATCTCTTCAACTGCACTAGGTTGCTTCCGCTCGGGTACCTCTTCGGCTGAGCTCGGTCTCTTCCGCTCGGCCACCTCTTCGGCTTAGCTCGGTCGCTTCCGTTCGGGCATCTCTTCAACTGCACTCGGTCGCTTCCGCTCGGCCACCTATTCGGCTGAGCTCGTCGCTTCCGCTCGGCCACCTATTCGGCTGAGCTCGTCGCTTCCGCTCGGGCACCTCTTCGGCTTAGCTCGGTCTCTTCCGCTCGGCCACCTCTTCGGCTTAGCTCGGTCGCTTCCGTTCGGGCATCTCTTCAACTGCACTCGGTCGCTTCCGCTCGGCCACCTATTCGGCTGAGCTCGTCGCTTCCGCTCGGCCACCTATTCGGCTGAGCTCGTCGCTTCCGCTCGGGCACCTCTTCGGCTGAGCTCGGTCGCTTCCGCTCGGGCACCTCTTCGGCTGAGCTCGGTCTCTTCCGCTCGGCCACCTCTTCGGCTGAGCTCGGTCGCTTCCGCTCGGGCACCTCTTCGGCTGAGCTCGGTCGCTTCCGCTCGGCCACCTCTTCGGCTGAGCTCGGTCGCTTCCGCTCGGGCACCTCTTCGGCTGAGCTCGGGCACCGCTCGCCTCCAAATCGCAGCGCGCGTGGGCTGCTTCAATCGACCGGATATTGTGCTCACGCGCCGGCGAAGGGCCGCTAAACCGCGTGCTAATTCAAAGCACAAACGGTCGCTGGTGTTTATGTGTGACAGTAACACTGTCACTGATGTTTTATGGACAAAGCTCCAGAATTCTATGAAACCAAAAGATATAACTTGTTTGTTAGCAAAGAAACAGAATGATTGGAACCACAATCAGCACTAGCATTACTATGCAGGCAACCCCCAAACCCTATCAAATTAATCACCTCTGGGCAGCACAGTGGCTACACAACATCAGGGTCCCAGGTTCAATTCCCGGCTTGGGTCACTGTGCGGAGTCGGCACATTCTCCCCGTGTCTGTGTGGGTCTCCTCCGGGTGCTCCAGGTTTCTCCCAAAAGATGTGCTGTTAGGTCATTTGGACATTCTGAATTCTCCCTCTGTGCACCCGAACAGGCGCCGGAATATGGTGACTAGGGGCTTTTCACAGTAACTTCATCGCAGTGTTAATGTAAGCCTACTTGTGACAATAACGATTATTAGAACATAGAACAGTACAGCACAGAACAGGCCCTTCAGCCCTCGATGTTGTGCCGAGCAATGATCACCCTACTCAAACCCACGTATCCACCCTATACCCGTAACCCAACAACCACCCCCCCCCCCACTTAACCTTACTTTTTAGGGCACTACGGGCAATTTAGCATGGCCAATCCACCTAACCCGCACATCTTTGGACTGTGGGAGGAAACCGGAGTACCCGGAGGAAACCCACGCACCCACGGGGAGGACGTGCAGACTCCACACAGACAGTGACCCAGCCGGGAACCGAACCAGGGACCCTGGAGCTGTGAAGCATTTATGCTAACCACCATGCTACTGTGCCGCCCCAGTTATTACCAGTTCTCTTCTGTACTCATCAATACCCAGTTTCTCCAACTCCCAAGCCTCTCTTGCATCCACTCCTTGCTGCACAGGTCCTAAACACCTTCCTTTCATTCAGGCAACACCAACATTCTAAGTTTTTGATGCGTTTGATACTTGGACAATTTTCCAACCATTTGTTTCTCCTCCAGCTCCAGGTGATTAGAAAGGGCTCGGGGTTGAGGGTGTAGCGCAGACTGGATTGATGACAAGGCAGTGCTCCAGTCAAAAAGGGACATAGACAGGCTCAGTGAGTGGGCAAAAAACTTGGCAGATTAATGTAGGAAAATGTGAAGTTATGCACGTTGGTCAGAAGAATAAAAAAGCTGAATATCATTTCAATGGCGAAAGACTGCAGCAAGCTGCAGCACAGAGGGACTTGGGGGTCCTTGTGCATAAATCGCAAATAGCTAGCATGCAACTTTAGCAGGTAATAGGGCAGGCAAATGGAATTTTGGCCTTTATTTCAAAAGGAATAGAGTATAAAAATAGGGAGTCTTGCAAAAACTATGTAAGACACCAGATCTCACCTGGAATACTGTTTAGTCCCCATATCTGAGGAAAGATATAATGGCATTGGAGGCAGTCCAGAAAAGGTTCACCAGGTTGATTTTGGGTATGGAGGGATTGTCTTATGAGGAGAGGTTGAGTAAGTTCAGCCTGTACTCATTGGAGTTTTGAATAATGAGAGTAAACCTTATTGAAACAAAGGATTCTCAGGGGCTTGACAAGATAGATACTGAGTTTGTTTCTCCTTGTGGCAGAGTCTAGGACCAGAGGTCATAATCGCAAAGTAAAGTGTCATCCATTTAAGACAGATGAGGGGGAATTTCTTCTTTCAGGGGATAGTGAATCTGTGGAATTCTTGGCTGCAGAGGTTTGGCCATTAGTGTGTTCAAGGCTGTGATAAACAGTTGTTCAAGTAGTGAGGAATCATACCTTTATGGGGATAAGGCAGCTCTCTCTTCCTAATTCAAGTTATTAAAATAGAAGTCATTCCATTGTAATTGTTCATATTGCAAAAGGATAAACAATTTCGCCGCTGATTAAACACGAGCAAAGCCGCAGCATACCAACTAAAATACTTGTTAAAACATGCAGCACACAACTGGAGATGGAGGTTATCAGAACTGGAGGATGTCTCTGCAATGGGGCCTGGGGCGGGCATAGGAGGAGGAAGGGGGCGGGCATAGGAGGAGGAAGGGGGCGGGCATAGGAGGAGGAAGGGGGCGGGCATAGGAGGAGGAAGGGGGCGGGCATAGGAGGAGGAAGGGGGCGGGCATAGGAGGAGGAAGGGGGCGGGCATAGGAGGAGGAAGGGGGCGGGCATAGGAGGAGGAAGGGGGCGGGCATAGGAGGAGGAAGGGGGCGGGGTTAGGAGGAGGAAGGGGGCGGGGTTAGGAGGAGCGGGTAGCAGGAATCAATCGCAGTCGCTGCGGGCAATCGATGCGCCACTAGCGTGGTCTGGTAATAATGGCGGCGGCGATGGTGGTAGTGGAGACGGCGAACCAATTCCAGGACGTGCTGGAAAAAGCCAAGAGGTAGGCAGGCCGGGGCCCGGAGGCCGGGAGAGTGTATACCTCCCGTTTTTGTCGGGATGATGGAATCGGAGGTTGGTCGGTGTGCGGGCCCTGATTCTTTCACGTTGAGGAGGGCCTAGGGGCTTCCGTCCTGTCAGGCTTTGCAACCGAAACCAGGCAGCATTAAAAAAAACAGAAAATGTTGGAGAAACTCAACCTTTGTGTGGAGAAAGAAGCAGCGTTAACATTTGGTGTCCCCATGACTACGTCAGAGCTGAGGAGGGGTAGAGACGTGATGGGTTATATCGTTGGGAGAGGAGAAGGTGGCATAGGATAGCAGCATCAGCAATTGTGTGACAATGTTGGGGGCAAGGGATGTGAAAGCCAGGCGTGCCTACGACCTCAGCAAATTGCTGTCTGAGGGAGGAAGGAGAAAAAGGGTTTAATTGAAAAAGACCCTCTGGAATAACTGACAATAGTCTTTTGAAAAGAAGTGGGGCGTAGAGGAACTGGCAGTCACTCTCGTATCCTCCAGCACCTCCATCCAAACCTATTTAACTGGCTCAGTCGGCTGAATTTTTTGTCCGTGTATTTTGAGTCATTAAAGTTTGTAAGGAGTATTACACAGATGGTAAAACGAGGAAGCCAGCTCGGTCATTCAGTTTGTGTTGGTAATTATCCTCCGTGCAAGTAAGCCCCAATGTCTCCTGCTCACCCTGTTCCTTGAGTAGGAAAGGATGTGGGGAAGCATGAAATACAATTAGATGCTAATAAGTTTATATTTAAAAGCCTTGGGAAGAAATTTGCTTCTGTGAATCTATGTTAATTCTTTAGGTCCTGGAAAGAACAGGATTTGGCATGACAAAATCACTGAGATCAATTCACCAAAATGGGTAATATGCTAAAATTGTGATCTGCTATGATTTTTTTTCTTGTTTAATCTGGTTTCAGGCTTTACCCCATTTCGGTCAGTAATGCGCTTAGTCATTTGATCATATTCTGTGCCATTTGCAACCAAACCAAGAATAAAGTATTTAGGTGTTTGTCTTTTAACCAGCACGGAATATTCTCCACTTGCCTGAATGAGTGCAACTCCAACAACACTCCTGAAGCTTGACACCATCCAAGACAAAGCAGCCCAATTGATTGACAACCCATTCACTAGTGTAGACATTTACTACCTCCAACACGGACACACAGGAGGGCTAGAAACGTGATGGGTTATATAGTTAGGAGAGGAGAAGATGGCACAGGATAGCAGCAGCAATTGTGTGACAATGATGAGGGCAAGGAATGTGAAAGCTTGTGACAAGATGCACTGCAGCAACTCGCCAAGGCTACTTTGACAGCAATAATGGACAATTGGACATAGGAGCAAAATTAGGCCATTCAATGTGGCTATGTTTACCATCCCTTGACAAGTCCTTCATTCCATGGATTATTCTTGTGAACCTCCTCTGGACCTTCTCCAAGGCCAGAACATCCTTCCTCAGAAATGAGGCCCAAAACTGGTCAAAAAATCCCAAATGTGATCCAGAGCCTTGCACAGCCTCAGAAGTATATCTCTGCTCTTGTATTCTAGCCATCTAGACATGAATGCTAACATTGCATTTGCCTTCATAACCGCCAACTGAACCTGCATGCTAACCTTAAGATAATCCTGAACTAGGACTCCTAAGTCCCTTTATGCTCTCATTTCCAAAACGTTTTCCCATTTAGAAAATAGTCTATGCCTCTATTCTTCCAACCAAAGTGCATAACCTCACACGTTTCCACATTGTATTCCATTTGCCACTTCTTTGTCCACTCTCCTAGTCTTGACAAGTCCTTCTGCAAATTCCCTGCTTCCTCAATACTACCTGTCCCTCTGCATAACTTTGTATCATCTGCAAATTTAACAACAATGCCCTCAGTTTCAACTTTACTAGTAACATCCTTGAAGAATTCCAGTAGATTCATCAAGCATGATTTCTCCTTTATTCAGTTCCCATCCCTGGTCACCCCGCAGCCAAGCCGCCGTTATCCCTATTATATCATACCTGTTTATATCTATTTGCGCGACTAGCTCATCCGCTTTATTACAAATGTTCTGCAATAAGGTACAAAGCCTTTAAACTTGTCTTTTCAACATTACTTGTCTCGCTTCCAATGTTTTTCACTGTGGCCCAGTCTGACTCTGGCCCTTAATTTCTCTGCCCTTCATTTTTCTTATTCTCCTTGTTTTTGTCATTGTTTCCTCCTCTTCTGACAACTTGCATAGGTTCCTATCCCCCTGCCATTTTAGTTTAAACCCTCCCCAACCAGTCTAGGACATCAGTCCTGGCCCTGTTCAGTTTGTACTGATCCCACCTCCCCCAGAACCTGTCCCAATGCCCCAGAAATCTGAAACCCTCCCCTCGTACCATCTTTTCAGCCAGTATTCATCCGATATCACCTGCTATTTCTACTCTGACTAGCAGGTGGCCCTGGTAGTAATCCTGAGATCATTACCTTTTGAGTTCAGACTTTTCAACATTCTTCCTAATTTGCTGTGATCTGCTTTTAGGATCTCATCCTTTTTTTTTCCTATTCGTTGATACACAATCATTGGCTGTTCACTCTCCCTCTCCAGAATGTCCTGTAACCACTCTGATCCCTGACTCTGGCGCCAGGAGGCAACATCTCATTGGCAGCCACCGAAACGCCTATCTATTCCCCTTACAATTCCCCTATAACTATTGCATTCCCACATTTTTTACTCTTCCCCTCTGCAGCAGAACCAAATGTGGTGCAACCCTGAGAGCTCATTACCCTCAACAGTATCCAAAGTGGTATATCTGTTTTGCAGGGGAATGGCCACAGGAGATTTCTGCACTGCCAGTCTAGCTCTTGCTCTGTCTAGTGGTCACTCATTCCCTGCCTGCTTGTGGAATCTGAGCATGCGGTGTGACCACTTCTATGTGCTACCCACGACAATCTCCGCCATGCGGATGCTCCACAGTGTTCCTAGCTGCCACTCCAGCTCCGAAATCCAGGCTTCCAGGAGCTGTAGCTGGAATCACTTGCACACGTTCTGGTTCTGGGCACTGGAAATGTTCCCAGCTTTCCACATGCTGCTAGAGAAGCAAACCAAGGTTGTGAGCTCTCCTACCATGACTTGCCCTTTAAATTAAAGCTTTGGAAGATGCTTGATATTAGATTATAGCCAATTCTCTATTGCCTTTCTTTCCTTGTCTCGCTACTGACAATTATAGCCCTTACAAATTACAAACCACAAAACGTATTTTCAAACTATAAGTGATAAAAGTTATAAAGACGTACCAAACTTATCGACTACTTGCCGATCAGCGCTCTCCCTTGTAGTCTCCCCTGCAGCAGGGCAGGAGCGCTCTGAAGATTTAAAAGTGAAAAAGCAAAACGCACCTCTTCCCACCCTGCACCAAATTCCCACCCTGTTTCACATTCCCAACATTAAAAGCACTCTGGCTGTGCCTCACTCCGGTGTGGCCTCTCCCACTGCTCGTGTGCAAAGCACACTATTCCAGAAGCATATAGGCAAATGTTTCAGAATTTAAGGGAACAGCCAAGACTTGTGCTGAATTTGAAAGGGTTAAGCAGAACAATTTTAGTAGGTGGCTGCGAGCATTGGAAGTTGAAACTACCTATGAAGCCCTGAGAGAAGTCATTCTCTTAGAAGAATTTAAGAATTCACCACCTTCTGTGATAAGAATACATGTTGAAGACCAAAGGGTGATGACTGTTGGACACGCAGTGTTATTGACTGACGATTATGAGCTCATCCATAAATTTAAACCTTTGCTCTGTCACTCATATAATTTTGAAAATGATAGGAAGTAGGAGTGTGAAAGGAAGGCAGGTAACCAAGGTAAGGGATGGATAGCTAGGAATATTCAAGATCCCCTCCTCAGACCAGGAAGGAAGATACTGAGGGTGGAGTTGATACTCGAAGGCCTAACTGTTACCATTGCAAGTGAGACACATTCATTCAGCATATTAGAAGTTGCAAGGAAAGCCCATGGGACTTGCTGGGTTCATAAGGAGGATTCTTAAAAAGAGAACAAAAGGGACTTCGGAAACATGTGGTGAACGCTGCTGTGGCAACAGGTCTGATGAATGAGGTTGATAAAAGATATGCATGGTTTTTATCTAAGTGGAAGATCACCCCATTTTCATCGAATGATGTAGGCAAAGCCATAACTATTTTAAGGGACACCAGCCCTACACAAACTCTTACTGGAGAGAGGTTTGGTTTTCCCTCCGGTGAGTTCAGTGAAGGTATTAGTGAAAGGAATAAGTGGAAATTATATCCCAGTTCCATTGTATAAAGTGTATTTGGACTGTGATTTATTTTCAGATCCAGCAGTTGTCGAGAGTGGTTAAGGGGTTACCAGTGGATGGAATAGACTTACTTTTGGGGAATGATTTGGCAGGAGTTAAGGGTGTACCGTCACCTATGGTTACAGAGAGTTTGATGGAAGATAAGGAGGCAGAACATTTACAGGACCAATTACCAGATATTTTCCGCAGTGTTTGGTGACCAGGGCAAATCACTAGAGATTAAAGTCATGCTGCAATCAATGGTAAAGTAACACAATGAGGATAATTCCGAGGAAGTGTTTGGTAAGACTTCATTAATTGAGGCCCTGGAGGGAGATCCAGAGATACATAGATGAGCATAGTCAGCTGTCAAAGAGGTTGAGGCTAAGGGGGTTCCAAAGTGCTATTACATTAAGACTGATGAGGAAGTGGAGACATCCTCATAGACTTGCGAACGAGGATGGATGGTTGTACATCAAATAGTGATACCGCCCAAATAGTGTAGTGAAGATGAGATACGAACAGCAGGACATGTGAGAATTTGGAAAACTAAGTCTGGCTAGGACTGCAGAAGGATGTAGTGTAATTCTGTAGAACCTGTCAGGTATTAGGTAAACCACAACATATGATTAAACCCGCACCTTTAGTGTACATACCAGTGTTTGAAGAACCACTTAGTATTGGTAGATTTTGTAGGACCATTGCCTAAAACAAAGGCAGGGCAATAGTACATTTTTACGGTCACGAATTCCAGAAGCAGTACCATTGAGAATTGTTACAGCTAAGATCGTCGAGAAAAAGTTCCGCTTTTTTACATGCTATGGCCTATTCCTAGAAGTACAATTTGACCAGGGTTCTGATTTTATGTCTCAAATTTTCCAGAACACAATTTGTAGTTTAGTTATTAAAGAATTAAAATCAACCATATATCACACACAAACTCGGGGAACGGGCAGCACAGTGCACAGTGGTCAGCACTGCTGCCTCACAACTCTGAGGACTCTGGTTTGATCCCGGCCACGGGTCATTGTCCGTTTTGAGTTTCCACATTCTCCTCATGTTTGCGTGGGTCTCACGTCCACAACCCTTAATGATGTGCAGGGTAGGTGGATTGGCCATTTTAAATTGCCTCTTAATTGGAAAAAAGAATAATTGGGTACTCGAGTTTTTAAAAAAACTACGGGAACTTTAGAATGATATCATCAGATGTCAAGATCATGATTAGGGCCTATTGCCATGAATATCCAAGAGATTGGATTTTTTTACTATTTACTAATCAATCGACACAGTCTTAAAAAGAACATTGCAGTTCTGATCTAGTATCTTAGCCACTTTGGGGCCTGACAAGGTGTCCGTAATGCTATGGATACTGCACTCCAGGAAGGATGTCTTAACCTTGGTAGGACTCGGTGTAGAGCAGAAACATCAGAATGTGAATAGGTCTAAAAGAGCCATGAGAGGCCAGGTTACATAGACTAAACTTATATTCCCTTGAGTGTAGAAGATTAATGTGTGATACAGTTGAGGTGTTTAAATTTATTAAATGATAGAGTAGAACATAGAACAGTACAGCACAGAACAGGCCCTTCGGCCCTCGATGTTGTGCCGAGCAATGATCACCCTACTCAACCCCACGTATCCACCCTATACCCGTAACCCAACAACCCCCCAACCCCCCCCCCCCCCACCCCATCCCCCAACCCCCCCAACCCCCCCCCCCCCCCCCCCCCCCAAACCCCCCCCCCCCCCCCCCCCCCCCCCGGTCAACACTGGATGGCCTACTTCTGTTCCTGTGGTCATGGCTACTTGTTTGAATGACATTGCAGGTCAACTAGCACAGAATTACAAATGGTGGGAGTGCAATATAAAAATTCTATAGTCCTGAGAAACCCAAAATACAACCATTGACAGATGTAACTTGACCATTAATCCATTTATATATTACATAATTACTGCTAGTTATGCTGAGGTTTGATTTAATATTAGATTTTAATGAGTCAAAATGACCACGGTGAATCAAAACTTGTCAGCAAAGCTCAAATCAAATGTCCAAGTTTGTTGCACTGCATACAGTTGTAGAAAACTTGGTTTCTTCATTAAGATGAAACTTGAACCTCTGCACACATTTATGTAGTGCAGTTGAGTTTCAATATATTGAAAAATGAACAAAGTACCAAGATCTGACCTTCTGATATCTGGACATTAAAGTTTATTAAAAAAATAGTTTCCTTTCTTTAGGTCACTGGTCGTGGTCCATTTTTGGGCACCATGGGCTCCACAGTGTTCGCAAATGAATGAAGTCATGACTGAACTGTCCAAAGAATATCCACATGTTACATTTGTGAAGGTAATTTTCCTAATTATTTTGCGATGTAATCAGCAACAAGTGATGCACATGATGAATGATTAACAAAGGTTGATAATACATCCAAGTCTGCTGATGGCACAAAACAGTGCAAAGGTGAGGATGTTAAGAGGCTTCAAGGTGATTTTGGCAAGTTGAGTGAGTGGGCAAATAGGTGACATGCAGGGTGGATAATTGTAAAGTTGTCACTTTGGATGGAGAAACAAGGCAAATGGAAAGTTCGTCTGCATTGCAAGAGGACTTAAGAACAGGAGTTAGGATTTCTTGCTGCAGCTGTAGCGGGCCTTAGTGAGACCACCACTGCTGTGTAGTTTTGATCTTCATATCTAAGAAAGGATATACTTGCCATAAAGGGAATGCAGCGAAGGTTCACCAGACTGATTCCTGGGTTGGCAGCATTGTCGTATGAGGAGACATTGAGTCGACTGAACCTGTATTCACTGGAATTTAGAAGAATGAGAGGGGATATAATTGAAATGTTTAAAATTCTGACAGGGCTGGACAGACTGGATGCAGGGCCGGGGGCTCTAGAAGCAAGGGATCACGGTCTCAGGATACAGGATGGCCATTTAGGACTGAAATGAGGAAACAATTCTTCATTTAGAGGGTGGTGAACCTGTCGAACTCTCTACCATCTCCCACCGAAGGCTGGGGTCCAAGTTATTGAATACATTTAAAAAGTAACCAGATAGATTTATGGGGGGGGGGGGGTATTATGGCTGGAGTATGGCATTGAGACAGCGGATCAGACATGATCATGTTGAATGTATCTCAGGCGCAAAGAGCCAAATGGCCTACTGCTCCTATTTTCTACATTTCTCTGAATTAGAAGGTGGAAAAATAAAATGCACCTGTTTTTACTGTGAAGTTCTCACTACGAAAATGGCTGAAAAACAGCTATTTGGCTGAATCTCAATTTTCAGTTCTTCCTGCCCAGCTTCATAGACATTTCAAATGAGTGGGGAGACTGAACTAATCTTAAACTAAATGGGGCAGATGGTACTAAAGTTAATAAGCAGAGGGCAGCACGGTAGCACAATGGTTAGCACAGTTACTTCACAGCTCCAGGGTCCCAGGTTGGATTCCCAGCTTGGGTCACTGTCTGTGCGGAGTCTGCACGTTCTCCCGTGTCTGCGTGGGTTTCCTCCGGGCGCTCTGGTCTTCTCCCACAGTCCAAAGATGTGCAGGTTAGGTGGATTGGCCATCCTAAATTGCCCTTAGTATCCAAAAGGTGGGGTGGGATTAGTGGGTTAGAAGAATAGGGTGGATGTGTGGGCTTGGGTATGGTGCTCTTTCCAAGGGCTGGTGCAGCTTCAATGGGCTGAATGGCCTCCTTCTACACTGTACATTCTATGATTCTGTGACAATAGCTGTGTGAATGGTTTGGAGTTGGAATATTTGTATGCAAATGTACATAGCTTTTAAAAGAAATAAAGCCAAAGAACTAATGACACTAATTAGAATGAAAAGATGTAATGATGTAACCTGAGCTGAATTTTATGTGCCCCATGCAACGTGTTTTCAGTGGGGGAGGGACATGTAAAATAGGGTGGTGCCATCCTCGAGTGTGGTTGAGGGAGCATGGGAGGAGGTGTTGGGCAGGTGTTGAAATTGTCCGTCTGCCCACCTTATTTAAATTAATAGTCAAGGATTAAATGAGGGTGTTAACAAGCCAGCTGAACCTGATACAGGCCGTCCATGCCATATTACAGTTGGAGTGGGCAGTCGGGCGGGGGAGGGGACGAAGAGCAGGCTGTTTTGGAAAAACGTTCCAAAGGGGAAGGGAGAGAAAAGTTTGCATTGATGGTGATGGAGTCTTTGTGTGTTCAGTTGATAAATAATGGATGGCATTATGTTTAAAGTGCATGGTAGACCGCTGAATTATTCAAAGATAATCATGGCTGGGATCTGTTGGGAAAGCAGAGAATTTTGCATAACCAATAGCCAAGGACTTTATCCTGCAATGTCACATGATCATATTCAAATCCCCTTTTCAAAATTTCTCTCTCTATATCTAACTAGAACCCCGTTTCTGTGGCTATGGCTCATCTTTCATTCTCACTCCACAGTATAAATATTTCCCACTTTCTCTATCTGTTAGCTTTGACAAAGAGTCATCGGACTCGAAATGTTAGCTCTTTTCTCTCCCTACAGATGCTGCCAGATCTGCTGAGATTTTCCAGCATTTTCTTTTTCGTTTCAGATTCCAGCATCCGCAGTAATTTGCTTTTAACTCGAAGCTTAGTGGTTCCATCTGTTTTGCTCTCTTGGATCTTCTTGTCTGATCTTGCCTTATCCATGTCACACTCCGATGGAGTTGTGATGTAGTGCAGAGCAAACTTCATAATTTTATACTTTCTTTTCCTCCTTGGTGGTATAAGAGTACTGTCCTCAGCAGAAGTCCCCATCATGATCTGGACTCTCTATTTGGCTTTGCAGTAGATAAGAACTTGCAGTATGCAAGCTGAATTTAGCTACATCCTATGCAGTAATACCTGCAGCAGTTGTGATACTGACTTTTAAAAATCTGGCAATTTGTCAGCCGATTGTTGCAGAATCCTAACTGGTTAACTGACTTGCTTTGGTGAAGAGAACCTGCCACCCCTATTGAGTCTGGGCTACACTTTACACCAGATTTACCTCCTGATTGACTTAATGTCCTTGGGAGAGCATGTACCGTCCACATCAGAAGATACTTTTATTAAAATCAATCCCTTAATCATGAGCCCTCTTATAGTGAAAGCATTACTCTGCCCCAAGGGACAACAGAGCATGAAATGCAAAAATGGCTATTGAGGATGGCACTTATAACATTTAGAAGGGAATTAGATAAAATTTTGAAAAGGGAACATGTAAAAGGACACAGGAAAAAGACAGGAAAATTTGATTAGAGCAGATAGTGTCAGTTGAAGAGAGTGCACAGGCTCGTGGTTGAACAATCAATTATAATCTGTGCTTCTATGAAATTTGATATCGTCCATTCTGTGGAGTCATAATTACTGTTCCAGCTACAATTTTTTTACATCCATGTTTCACATGAGCAAGAGATTAGGAAAAGGGAGAGTTGTCCTTGAAATCCTTATGTTCTCCATTTGAGTTTTATTACCTCGTAAAATAAAAAATACATAAATATACAGTGTAAATCTTAATTAGATCACATTGAAACTTGATACATGCAT
This sequence comes from Scyliorhinus canicula, assembly GCF_902713615.1. NCBI lineage: Eukaryota > Metazoa > Chordata > Chondrichthyes > Carcharhiniformes > Scyliorhinidae > Scyliorhinus > Scyliorhinus canicula. The sequence continues at coordinate 44,658,174 of NC_052161.1, forward strand.
AGTCAGGTTAATACTGTCTCTGTTGTCAGACGATTCTTAGATCTTTACAGCTGTCATTTTTAAAAATAAAGAAATAATCTGAGTAATAAAACAAATCATTTTTACTACATTTTTAATTTTATGAAATATAAATATTAATTTATTAGATCAAGGCACAAAATGTTTAAATCTGCTAATATACTGGGAAATGTATCCATATGGTAGCAGGTAAGTGATCTAGCATCTAAATTTAATGTTTTGAAGCCTTAAAAAGTCCCATCAATAAACTATAAGTTAATTGAAAGTTAGACAAAATAATAAGATTTGTGTGTAAACTTAAATTCTCCAATTTATTCTGGCCAGTGTCTTATCTGTCATCCTCCATAAACTCTTTAACTATTTGCAAAATGCATCTTAACGCCATGTCTGCCGAGTGTGCAGTTTTGTTTACAACTCACTGTTGTTCGATTGATTGAGCAGTTTCACAATAAAGGCAAGCAGATACAAAAATATTACTAAAAATAGGTGCTTGGTTATTGAAAAAAATTACAGTTTCATGGAACACATTGGTAATATTTGTGGCAGAGAGGAGAACCAACCAAACCTTTTATAATTGATCTAGCTGTTTTATCCTTAACATGTTCATTCTGGCTAAAATAAAATTTACTGCATTACTACAGTAGTCCCCCGTTATACTACGCTTCGCAATACCACGGTTCGCAATATACGGCGGGGGAGCTTATGGACCCCAACTGTCAGCTTCCCTCTCCGGATCGAGTTGGACTTCTTAGTCAGGATCTCAGAGCCCGATGAATGTTAACGTTACAAGGGAAGAGCATTCCCGTTAACTGAAGAATTACACAAACTTTCCTTGCAGAAACCAGTAATGGCGGGCAGCGCTGGACTGTCAGTGTGTGGCAACACCCAGTCCCAGCGGACTGACTGCCAAAATAAAAGAAGAAAGTAGGGGTAGTACCCAACAGCCAGGTAGAAAGCAGAGAGCAACAGACAGACACAAAAGCTACTAAAACATCTAATAGAGGGATCCTCAAATGAGGATGGAGTGAGGGAATTTCGGATGTGATAATTAGATGGTAAACAGTCAAGGGCGTGAGGCAAGAACATTGAACCTACCCAGTGTCATGAGCGCTCAGAGTGTCTCATGAACAGCAGTAACATTTGCAGTCACCTACCCGGAACACCTCCTCCTCCCCCCTCCCAATATGATATTTTTTCAGACAGCATGTATGTTTCTAATGGACTGACTGAGTTTTTGCGGATAAGTGGAGCTGGAGGATGTGTGTTAATCGATGAACAATCTCCCCCGGCAGCCGCCTTACTAAGACATGTAATCGAGAACGCCAAAGGAGAACAAGAATTTTTAAATAAATTTAAAACCCCCATCGTGGATATCCGGGTGGCTGTCTTGGACCCCAACACCCGCGTTATAACGGGGGACTACTGTATAGCGAATCTCAGTTATAATGTATGGCCCCTTTGGAATTTGTCAGGACAAAATATATTGCTAAAGGCAAAAAACAAAGTCTTTCCACATCTAGTAGTCAAGAATTTATAAGTCTTAAAGAATTGAAAGTGTTTTTAAGCCCAATCTCCAATAGTGGCCTGAAGACACTGAAATGTGTGCAAATGTGAAACCTTTGGGCCTGTTCCAACATGATGAAAGTTGTCTAAACTCAGAATCTTGGCGACTCTAGGCATTACATCAGTTTGAAGATTTTTCTTTACATTGTAATTATTTGTTTTGTCTATAAAATGTTTAACTTTTGCAGATATAATATTGCCATTGACATATAAAGAACATGAATTGTTTTAACTTCAAATTGATATGAACCTTTAGTCATGGTATTTTTATAGCTTGAAGCTGAATCTGTTCCAGAAGTATCTGAAAAATACGAGATTAGTTCGGTGCCTACTTTCTTATTTTTTAAGGTAAGATTTTATTGTGGTAAGCAATCTAAAAATCAGACCCTTTTGAAGAAGCAAAACACTAGTTGGATTGTTTCTATTTTTATGTTGCCATAGAAACCAGCTGTTAAACTGCCTGAATTTAACAGTGACAAGAATCTTGACCAGACTTGAAGTGTATAAATAATTTATTGCAATATCTGTCTCTGAAAATATTTCTTGAAATCCAGTTTCCTAACCTCTTATAGTGAAGAAATATTTGTATGCTAATTGTAATTTTTTACAGATACAAGTTACAAATTTTTTTGTAAGAATTCAATGAGTTGAGCAATATTTATTCTAAGCATTCCTGTAATCTTTAAATTGGATTAATTTTACAAATCTGCAGGATTTACTGAGTGACCATCTCTTGTTTTGTATGTTTTTCAATGGGAAATGTATTCCAGAAATCAAAGGATTGAGTTTGTACCTGTTGCTAGTACAAGGATTTCTGTATAAGAGCTGGGATTTTAAAATAGGTTAGATTTATATGTTGATTGACAGTCAGCAAAATCTTTTCAATTGGTTAAAAGGATAATTCTAAATTGTTCATACCTCCTGCTTTTTCTTCCATACAATCACGACTGCATGATCTGGATTAAGGTGATAGTCACAGCATTGTCAGTAATTCAAACTATTTTAAAAATGGACTATGACTGTATGGTTAGCCTCTTTTGATCTGGCTTTTAAAGATATTATGGGAAGTGGACACATTACACATGAATATAGAAAAATGCGAACAGCAAAACTTGGGTCTTAAGAGAAGGAAGAAGCCATTTTGCCCTTTCAGCCTGCTCTGCTTTTGATGACATCATGGCTGATTTGGTTTTGGTCTCAACACCACCTTCCTATCTGCTTTCCAGAATCCTAGACTCCCTTGTCTATTAAAAATTTATCGAACTCAGCCTTGAATAAATTCAATGGCCCAGCCTCCACTGTGTTCTAGAGAAGGGAATTCCGCAGACTAATGACCCTCTGAGAGAAACAAATTATCCTCCTCTCTATCCTAAAAGAGAGACCTCATATTCTTGAACAGTGTCCACTAGTCTATACCACAGAGTGCAAAATCCTTTTGAGGTTCCACCCTCTCAAGTCCCCATAGGATCTGTTTCAACAAGGTCACCTCTCGGTCACCTCTCATTCTTCTAAACTCCAATGGGTAGAGGCCCAACCTGATCAACCTACTTGATAAGATCAGCCCTTCATTCCAGGAATGAGTCAAGCAAATCTCTAATTGTTTCTACCATAATTGTATTATTTTTCAAATGAGGAAACCCAATATGTACACAGTACTCCAGAGGTCTCACCCAGGCCCTTGTTTGCTGCAGTAAAATTTCCTTACTTTTATTTTCCATTTCCTTTGCATTAAACACCATCATTACATTCACTTTCCTAATTGCCTGCTATACCTACATACTAACATTTTGTCCAGAATATTATACTCCCCACCATGTGGGTTCTGGGCAAGGGGTTGGGAGCATAAAATAGGTTGGACAGGATTTGATCCTGCCTGCCCCAGGGCCTCAGATGGGAAGCCCACCCATGCCCCAATTAAGGCCATTAAGTAGCCAGTTAGCAGCCCCTTAAAGGCCTTTTCCCACCCAGCCTGAATTTTTGGGCTGGCGAGCGGCCCGATGACTGAGGATGGGAAACAGAAAAAGATAATGTTCCTGATCTCGGGCAGGAAGGGGCAGGGCGCTTCCATTGATATTTTTTCTGGGGAATTGAGAAACCCTGCTGAATTGGGAAACCCTGTTGGGCTATTGAGCCAGTCCATGGTATAACTGAGCAGTGTGATTTCCCCATGCCCCTTGCATGTCAGAAGACGTGCTATTTCTACTTAAAGTATCAATTTAATTTGGAGCTCTGATACTACCAGCTTTTCAAGCCTTTAGAAAATTAAATCAAGAAGGTGTAGCTGAGATAAAAATGCAGTTCACAATTGATACTTTAATTTTCTCTTTGGTGTTGATGTTTGTTATAGTCTGCCAGATTATTATTGGCTGGGGTCTAATGGCAATCGCACAATTCTTAGTGAGTATGAGCTCCCCCAACGAGGAGGGCGGAGAAATCATTAGCAGAGCCACATGCATGAATAGAACAGGCCAGTGTGGAACCAGCCAGAGGAGAGAGCAGTGGTGGAGTACTGCTGTTGTGTATATATGTAAATTGTAAATAAAGTTATTTCTTTTCAATTCGACAAACTCGTGTGGATTCTTCGAGGCCCTCACAAAAATGGATCTTCTGCAATTCTTATCTTTTTTGTTTTAGTACAGAATTTTAATATATAAAACTAGATTGTGAAGCTTCCATTTTTGTTATTCTCAATTTCTGTATTGTACTGTGTTTGTAAACCATTTAAAATGGTGATCAGAGTCTTTGATATGCTGGTGGCCAAGATGAGTGTTACGGCTCTGCTAATTCTGCTGGAAATAGATTTTCTTGCCTTAAGTACAATTCTAATTATTCATGTCACTGATTTTACCTTACTCCATTTGTGGCTTTGATTTAATCAAAATACATATGTTTGCTTCAGAACTGTCAGAAGGTTGACAGAGTAGATGGTGCCCATGCTCCTGATTTAACTAAGAAGGTTCAGCAGCATGGTGAGACTGCGAAACAAGACCGGAATGACCAACTGAGAAAACTTCTAAATTCTGCACCTTGTCTGTTATTTATGAAGGGAACTGCTCAAGAACCTCGGTGTGGTAAGGGTTATTCAATTTTTAAAATGTACTTGAGCGGTTTTGTTAATTTTTACCACCTTCAGATGCCAGGAATACTGTTTAACTCATAAATAGTAAATCTACTTACGACCTACTAGCTTGGGATCCACCGACCTCGATTGATTTTCCATCCTCCCCAGGAAGGTTGCAGCTGGGCTCTGGTCAGTGCTGGTCCACGTGGACGGAACGGCACCCGGGGGGCCTCCTGGGCCATCGGAGATTCCTGGGTGGTCAGGGTCAGTGCCGTGGCACCCCTGGCCCACCCCCTGGAACACAGGCACCATGGCACTGCACAGGTGACACTGCCAAGGGTGGGCGGGGGTGTGAGGAGAGGAGGGGCAATGAAATGAGGGTGGAGGGGGCTTAGTACCCGTGTGTGGGAGGAGACATTTCCCATTGGTGGAGGTGACCCACAAGATTACCTCTGAGATCGGGACACCCGATCGAAGTTGAGCTCCCAGTGCTGAAAAGAAATTCTAAGTATGTGCGAAACTCCCCAGTGACTTGGTGTCATTAAATAGTGGTGGGGAACTTGCCGTCAGAGCGAGAGTAGAGGTAAATTTTCCTTCATTAAATTTTGACACATTCCTGTATTTAGGTTTTTAATTATAGTACCACAAACCATGGGGTACGGGCCTCTGGCACGGAGTCTGTCCCTGTTGCTCAGAAGGGAAGGGGGGAAAGGAGTAGAACACTAGTAATTGGGGACTCAATAGTCAGGGGCACAGATAGGAGATTTTGTGGGAGCGAGAGAGACTCACGTTTGGTATGTTGCCTCCCAGGTGCAAGGGTAAGTGATGTCTCGGATCGTGTTTTCCGGGTCCTTAAGGGGGAGGGGGAGCAGCCCCAAGTCGTAGTCCACATTGGCACTAACGACATAGGTAGGAAAGGGGACAAGGATGTCAGGCAGGCCTTTAGGGAGCTAGGATGGAAGCTCAGAGCAAGAACAAACAAAGTTGTTATCTCTGGGTTGTTGCCCGTGCCACGTGATAGTGAGATGAGGAATAGGGAGAGAGAGCAATTAAACACGTGGCTACAGGGATGGTGCAGGCGGGAGGGATTCAGATTTCTGGATAACTGGGGCTCTTTCTGGGGAAGGTGGGACCTCTATAGACAGGATGGTCTACATCTGAACCTGAGGGGCACCAATATCCTGGGGGGGAGATTTGTTAGTGCTCTTTGGGGGGGGTTTAAACTAATTCAGCAGGGGCATGGGAACCTGGATTGTAGTTTTGGGGTACGGGAGATTGAGAGTATAGAGGTCAGGAGCACAGATTTGACTTCGCAAGAGGGTGCCAGTGTTCAGGTAGGTGGTTTGAAGTGTGTCTACTTCAATGCCAGGAGTATACGAAATAAGGTAGGGGAACTGGCAGCATGGGTTGGTACCTGGGACTTCGATGTTGTGGCCATTTCAGAGACATGGATAGAGCAGGGACAGGAATGGTTGTTGCAGGTTCCGGGGTTTAGGTGTTTTAGTAAGCTCAGAGAAGGGGGCAAAAGAGGGGGAGGTGTGGCGCTGCTAGTCAAGGACAGTATTACGGTGGCGGAAAGGATGCTAGATGGGGACTCTTCTTCTGAGGTAGTATGGGCTGAGGTTAGAAACAGGAAAGGAGAGGTCACCCTGTTGGGAGTTTTCTATAGGCCACCTAATAGTTCTAGGGATGTAGAGGAAAGGATGGCGAAGATGATTCTGGAAAAGAGCGAAAGTAACAGGGTCGTTGTTATGGGAGACTTTAACTTTCCAAATATTGACTGGAAAAGATATAGTTCGAGTACATTAGATGGGTCATTCTTTGTACAATGTGTGCAGGAGGGTTTCCTGACACAATATGTTGACAGGCCAACAAGAGGCGAGGCCACATTGGATTTGGTTTTGGGTAATGAACCAGGCCAGGTGTTAGATCTGGAGGTAGGTGAGCACTTTGGAAACAGTGACCACAATTCGGTGACCTTTACGTTAGTGATGGAAAGGGATAAGTATACCCCGCAAGCCAAGAGTTATAGCTGGGGGAAGGGCAACTATGATGCCATTAGACATGACTTAGGATGTGTTGGTTGGAGAAGTAGGCTGCAAGGGTTGGGCACACTGGATATGTGGAGCTTGTTCAAGGAACAGCTATTGCATGTTCTTGATAAGTACGTACCAGTCAGGCAGGGAGGAAGGGGTCGAGCGAGGGAACCGTGGTTTACCAAAGAAGTGGAATCTGTTGTTAAGAAGAAGAAGGAGGCCTATGTGAAGATGAGGCATGAAGTTTCAGTTGGGGCGTCTGATAGTTACAAGGAAGCGAGGAAGGATCTAAAGAGAGAGCTGAGACGAGCAAGGAGGGGACATGAGAAGTCTTTGGCAGGTAGGATCAAGGAAAACCCAAAAGCTTTCTATAGGTATGTCAGGAATAAAAGAATGACTAGGGTAAGAGTAGGGCCAGTCAAGGACAGTGGTGGGAAGTTGTGTGTGGAGGCTGAGGAGATAAGCGAGATACTAAATGAATACTTTTCGTCAGTATTCACTCAAGAAAAAGATAATATTGTGGAGGAGAATGCTGAGACCCAGGCTATTAGAATAGATGGCATTGAGGTGCGTAGGGAAGAAGTGTTGGCAATTCTGGACAAGGTGAAAATAGATAAGTCCCCGGGGCCGGATGGGATTTATCCTAGGATTCTCTGGGAAGCCAGGGAAGAGATTGCTGAGCCTTTGGCTTTGATTTTTAGGTCATCGTTGGCTACAGGAATAGTGCCAGAGGACTGGAGGATAGCAAATGTGGTCCCTTTGTTCAAGAAGGGGAGTAGAGATAACCCCGGTAACTATAGGCCGGTGAGCCTAACGTCTGTGGTGGGTAAGGTCTTGGAGAGGATTATAAAAGATACGATTTATAATCATCTAGATAGGAATAATATGATTAGGGATAGTCAGCATGGTTTTGTGAAGGGTAGGTCATGCCTCACAAACCTTATCGAGTTCTTTGAGAAGGTGACTGAACAGGTAGACGAGGGTAGAGCAGTTGATGTGGTGTATATGGATTTCAGTAAAGCGTTTGATAAGGTTCCCCATGGTCGGCTATTGCAGAAAATACGGAGGCTGGGGATTGAGGGTGATTTAGAGATGTGGATCAGAAATTGGCTAGTTGAAAGAAGACAGAGAGTGGTAGTTGATGGGAAATGTTCAGAATGGAGTTCAGTTACGAGTGGCGTACCACAAGGATCTGTTCTGGGGCCGTTGCTGTTTGTCATTTTTATAAATGACCTAGAGGAGGGCGCAGAAGGATGGGTGAGTAAATTTGCAGACGACACTAAAGTCGGTGGAGTTGTAGACAGTGTGGAAGGATGTTGCAGGTTACAGAGTGACATAGATAAGCTGCAGAGCTGGGCTGAGAGGTGGCAAATGGAGTTTAATGTGGAGAAGTGTGAGGTGATTCACTTTGGAAAGAATAACAGGAATGCGGAATATTTGGCTAATGGTAAAATTCTTGGTAGTGTGGATGAGCAGAGGGATCTCGGTGTCCATGTACATAGATCCCTGAAAGTTGCCACCCAGGTTGATAGGGTTGTGAAGAAGGCCTATGGTGTGTTGGCCTTTATTGGTAGAGGGATTGAGTTCCGGAGCCATGAGGTCATGTTGCAGTTGTACAAAACTCTAGTACGGCCGCATTTGGAGTATTGCGTACAGTTCTGGTCGCCTCATTATAGGAAGGACGTGGAAGCCTTGGAACGGGTGCAGAGGAGATTTACCAGGATGTTGCCTGGTATGGAGGGAAAATCTTATGAGGAAAGGCTGATGGACTTGAGGTTGTTTTCGTTAGAGAGAAGAAGGTTAAGAGGTGACTTAATAGAGGCATACAAAATGATCAGAGGGTTAGATAGGGTGGACAGCGAGAGCCTTCTCCCGCGGATGGAGGTGGCTAGCACGAGGGGACATAGCCTTAAATTGAGGGGTAATAGATATAGGACAGAGGTCAGAGGTGGGTTTTTTACGCAAAGAGTGGTGAGGCCGTGGAATGCCCTACCTGCAACAGTAGTGAACTCGCCAACATTGAGGGCATTTAAAAGTTTATTGGATAAGCATATGGATGATAAGGGCATAGTGTAGGTTAGATGGCCTTTAGTTTTTTTCCATGTCGGTGCAACATCGAGGGCCGAAGGGCCTGTACTGCGCTGTATCGTTCTATGTTCTATGTTCTAAACCTGTGTGTCTGTATGTGTGCACAGCACCCAGTGAAGTTCTTTAATATTATTACTTGGTAGTATGGAGCTTGAAAATTGCTGAAAAGAGAGTGAGTTGCCAAAGCTTTTCGACTTGTACTCATCAGGACAATTGCAAGAATATCAAATTTTAAATACTCACAACAATTTATACCACTGGAGAAAAGAGTGATGATTGGTTGGCAAATCAATTCTGATTGGTTGAGAAGTTAGCAATATGCTGTAACATTGAAAACTGTTTTCAGTTTGTTTATGTCTGTGGCAAAGTGACCTTTGCTACCTTGTCGTCACCACGGAGACTACCTTGTTGAGTTCATATTCGAGTGATCAAAATCCACTAGGACATGGCAGCACAGTGGTTAGCACTGCTGCCTCATGGCGCCGAGGCTCCAGGTTCGATCCCGGCCCTGGGTCACTGTCCATGTAGAGTTAATACGTTCTCCCCGTGTTTGCGTGGGTTTCGACCCCACAACCCAAAGATGTGCAGAGAAGGCGGTTTGGCCACGCTAAATAGCCTCTTGATTGGAAAAAATGAATTTGGTACTCTGAATTTAAAAAGGAAATCCACTGGGACTAGTGATAATTAAACAAAGTATAACAAATTGAAAACTCCAGACTTGAATGAAAAGAAAACTTAAGTGCCTGCCTCCAAATCATGCTCCAATGTCCCTTATTTTTGTTTACTGTTTGCAGTGTATAATGCTAATTGCTTCCAGTATAAAAACATTTTGACATAGTCCAAAGAGAAGTAGAAGTTACAGAGACCTTGTAATGGACAAACAATAAATATACTTGCATAATAGCCCCCTGTCCATTATTGCTGTGGTAATGTTAACTAATTTGGTTGAAGTTGGTTAATATCACTGATAAATTAATGTGTAGACAAATGTCAAAACAAGAAAGAAATGGTTAATCCTCAATTATCTTTGAGGTATTTTCTCCTTTTTTGAGTCAACTCAGTATTTAAAGTTGTTTTTATATTCCTCATTCTAATTATTTTTGATTATGGTACTTTTTTTTTCTTTTTAAAATGTATATATACCCTACAAACATGCAAGCTTTCCAGCATAGTACAGGTGGCTGCCTTGATCCCACATTATATTGCTTGGTCTTTCATGGTGGGTATGATTCTAGTACAACCGCCAGGTCGTGATCTCCCTCTAGGCCAACTGTGTTTATGCATTATAATGCTGTTAATGATAATGCAGCAAAAAAATAGGCCTCAAAAATGGCCTCATGACCCCGCATCCATCCTTATCTAATCTTGTTTTATTTGACAGGCTTCAGCAGAAAGATCGTGGAAATTCTCAATGAACGTAATATTCGTTTTTGCACCTTTGATATTCTTTCTGATGAAGATGTGCGTCAGGGACTAAAAGTTTACTCTAACTGGCCTACATATCCTCAACTGTACATGAATGGAGAACTGGTGGGAGGGCTTGATATTGTAAAGGTTAGTAATGTAATATTTGGGTGGTCTTGGAGAAAATGTAGATGTTTTGCAGCTTTTTACTGGATCCAAGGGAAGAGCAGATGCAAGGATTATTGGTGGGATAAAATGCAGCAGCAGACTAAGGGATAATTAGCCTAAGAATGAAATGCACCGCATTTTTGAAGTCCTTGGCTCAGTACAAAGAATCTTGAGCAGACCATATAGGAAGCACAACTATAATTTTGTAAATAAATTACCAGCCATTCAGGAGGGTAATTTGACAGATGTACGTATTGAAAGGTATTCAATTGTTGTCTAAAAAGATTATCATACTTTTGCACAATAGACAGGCTATGACAAGAATGCAGCCACGATGGTTGTGCATGTTCAGCAATCTGTCCAATGACCCCAAGAGCCTAAAATACATCATGAGATACCCACTGAAATTTAGTTCAATGCTCTGAAATTCATAAACTAAATCGTGATGCCATAAGTGAACTGTTAAAGTTACACGGATGACCATATATGGCTAATATAATTACCATAAAAGGTTAAAAAAAGCTCTGGCTCTCTGTCACTTCGGGAAACAACATCTTAATGAAGTCAAGTATCCCATGAGTGAGTTTGCAGTCAGTGCTTAATCGCAGCTGGTATTAAAGTAGGTATGATTAAACGTTTCTTAACAGTATTAATATAGTGTTTAATTAATCTTGTCTTAACTAATGAAGCAATATGCTGAATATAACTATCAAGTTACATTGAACTAAAACCAGCTAACATTCATTTTTTTGCTTTTTTAAACATCAATACTAATTCCCTGACTCTCTTCTAGGAGCTAGCTGAGACGGGAGAACTAGAAAAAACTTGTCATACAGAAATGGGACTCGAACATAGGTAAAATAATTTTTCCAGCATTTATTTTAAAACTTAGTTAAAATAATGCTTGTTTACTGCAATGGATTTGATGTACCTTATACGGCAAAGATAATGTGAACCTGCTTAGATTTAAAATATGCAGCCTTGACTATGATACAAAGCTGCATTCTGCAACAATAGTTGGTGTTCAGCATCTTTGTGTTTGTAGGTTGAAAGCCCTGATCAATAAATCAAGAGTCATCCTGTTCATGAAAGGCAACAGAGGGGTAAGTATATTTTATTTTGTTAAGAAACAGCAGAATTGTATAAATATGTATATACTCCAACTGATGTTAGTGGCAGCATATGTGGAATCCGTGTAAACTATACTAGAAGAAAAGTTAATTGCATGAATAATCTAGCCAGTGCGTGAAACAGTCCTCAGTCCTGCTATGCAACTTTCTGCAGACCGCTATTGCCTTGTTGCCTACATCTCTAAAATCTCCTCCAATCTAAAGGGAAGCAACAACAAGACCTGCACCAGCTTCTTTGGATGCACAGCAAGCATTTCAAGGGGAAGAACATAATCCTTTTCACATTGTAAATGTTGTTTATAATTCTGTTCTTAGTTGGCAAAATGTGGATTCAGCCGTAGTATTGTGGGAATACTGAATGAAGCTGGGTATGTATCAGTAGCTGAACAAAAACATTTTGCATGAATTTAACTTGTTTTGTTTAAGTTGGAACTTACCATTGTACTTTCTTAATATAGTGTTGAATATGAAACATTTGACATATTGGAAGATGAAGAAGTAAGTTCTGTTTCAATTCTTAAGCTATTGTGTATAAAATGATAAGTTGTGGAGATTTGTATATATTTTTTGTAATTCTGTGCATAACTGCATCAAACTTACCACTCTGAAAACAAAGCGATTTATATCGCTAACATCTCTACCCCTACTGGCATGTGGAAGATGGTCCTGTTTAATAATCTAAAGCAACAGTTACATCACAATAGTGTGAAATGATCCAGATTGTACATAAAGATTTTCTGTCTCTGTTCATCAACATTCCAAATCATTATTGAAATTATGTATGATCTGTAAGTTGAATCCATCACAAAAAGTAAATGGATTGCAGCTTTACATCTTAATGAATTGGAAACTTCTCTCTTGGGCTGTGTCAATGGGAAACCTATTTTAACAATGTCAGCATTTACTTGCATTACTTATTATGCTTTTCGGTGCAAAACCCATCACGTGTATTGTGTTCTGACCAGAGTTACCTTGCAGTTTTTCTGCAGAGCCACTGGGTGTCAGCAAAGAAATGTCATAATCATTATCAGATCATAATGTGTGTGGCAGAAAGCAAATAATTTCATGGTATAAATGGCCCAAAAAATCTAACTGTTACAAAAACACATCCTCAATTTTACTAGGTTTCTAAAAATACATTGAGCTAACAATCAATCAGTTTTGTCAAATTTCAACACCTTCTCCCACAATCATTTGCGTTTATTACATTTTACCCAGCCACTACATTTTTCATAGAATACCTACAGTGCAGAAAGAGGCCATTTGGCCCATCAAGTCTGCACAGACTCCAAAAGCCCACTTTGCTGAGGCCCAGATTAGTTGTGGCCATTATAAATTGAAATTCTGTGCATCTTCACCTCATCCTCCACAACCATGATTTTCTTTGCTAGGAGTTTTTTTGAGCTTTTCTCTCTATGAATGGCTTGAGCTCCTTTGTAGGTATTTTGTCCAGAGGCCTTATTAGAATACAGGGTTGCATGTCTTTGATCTGCCCCTCTCTCACTTTCCCTCACCTTGGTCTAATCATTCCCACTCCAGCCTTATTTGGCCTGAATGCTGCAGTTGATCTTGTCTCGTTTATTACAGGCCATTGAGAGTTGATTTAAAAAGTCTACTTCAGGTAATACAGGTACACACCAAAACAAAATGCTAAAAAGGAAGTTTTATTTTGTATGGATGGTGAATTTTTGTGTGGCATGTAAAAGAAGGACATGTGTGAAGACCAGGTCAACTGTTTTAGAATAAGTAATGGGTTGTAACATCTTGCCACTCTATACCGACTTACCTGCGCTTAAATTCTAAAGCGCCTATCTCGCCCAACCTCCCTGACTCAGGCCGGTTGAGACTCAAGCAGTGACGCATGTCCCCAGCTCCAGTACCGAAGTGTAAAGGATTGGAGCAAAGGAGGACACATCTTTTTACGACACTAACTGCCATAAAGCAGGTGAGTTTAAAGGTCCCGTTAAAACTAACGGGGGGTGGGGGTTGAGAAGGGAAGGGGTTGGACATTGGGGGGGGGGAGGTGAGGGTTGGACATTGGGAGGGGGGTCTGAGTAATTATGCTGAAGTCTAATAACCCTTTCAGAGTAACAATGTGTGTGAAACTGGCAAAACCATCCGATTTTAGCGATATAAATCGCTTTGTTTGCTAGTTCCCAACTTAGTGCAATTGGCCAGGGGACGTTGCCCCTTCTGGACAATTACTTGGAATCTCCAAGAGGGAATTTCTCCATTCATCTTTAGGGTGAGTTCTTCCTTCCTTCCTCCCGCGCCCCCTTTCCAAAAACAATGCTGGAGTTTCAGGCCAATCTATAGATAAAAGCTTCTGTAATTATTTGCCTGATTCAATACCAAATCACCAATGTAAGTAACTTCTCATGAAGATTTTTGTACAATTGTATAACCTTTTACAATACACAGCAAGTTATTAAAACTGGTTGAAACCAAACCTAATTCAGTACATAATTCCACACCCCTTTGCTGCAGGTCAGCATCAGGGAGGTCAGGCTCAGCTATTAGAAGGAAACACCCAAGTTGTATGATTTTTGTAATACCACAGTATACAACAGTGCACGTCATAGGCCGACATGAACTGTTTCTCCTTCTCCACTTTGTATTTTTCTCTTTCTCTCACTCAGTTTGTGCTTATTCGCTCCACCTTCACCATTTGCACACTGCTCAGTTTCCAGATGAGTTTGCTTATCCCCGATGCTGTCATCCACACTACTGGCAATGAAGTGATGTGTTAAAATAGCGGAAGACCAGCAGGGATCATAGTGCATATTAGGACATCCAGGGTAATGATCTTGAGTGAATTCTGCATACAAGGGCTATTTTTCTTGAGCAACCAGCACTGCCTCAGGAGAGCAGACACCCATGCTGATAGAGACTGCTGCCAAAAGCAAAAGGGTTGAGATCCTAATCTATCCGTGTTCGATCTTCACTTTAGATTAGTAGGTCCGATATCATTGAATTGTCAAAAAGCAACACCTTGGGATACTTTCAGCTGGTTGTTAGTAAAGTGATCAATAGAATGAGCCAACAATATGAACTAGAGTAGATTAAGAAATTGTTCTTACACGTCCTGCCCTTAGCGCACTGTAGAACTAGAGTTAAAAGGCGACTTTGAAGCAAGTAACAGAAATGTTTCTATTGAGAGGATTGAGGAAAATGTCACTTTTTCTCTGTTCTCAAGACATAGCTGCTTGTTTCTTTGCATAATCTTTCAGTTTGCAAATCCTGCAATAAAAATATTTTGATAAAGGTGCAAAATTTCATTATTGTGAAGTATTCCTCCAAACAGCCGACTGGTAGTTGAAAAATCAGGGTAACCCCTGCATGTCATACAGCTTTGATTGTTGATCTTACAACTGCTGAATGATGCAGCAAAGTGAAAATGAAATGAAAATCGCTTATTGTCACGAGTAGGCTTCAATGAAGTTACTGTGAAAAGCCCCTTAAGTGTTTCCGCTCTTTTGTATTGGACTGCTATTTAATTGTTTTAACTTTGGGCAAGTCATCCATACATGTCTTTTTTTCACAGGTAAGGCAGGGATTAAAAACATTTTCCAACTGGCCGACATTCCCACAACTATATGTGAATGGTGAACTTATTGGTGGACTTGATATTGTGAAGGTAACTTAATATATTGTTAAATGTTTTTTCAGAAACAAAGAATTATCACCCTTTTCCCTCCCAAGTGAGAAAGGAAGAACCTTCACTTATGTAGCACCTTTCACAACTACACAATGGTCTAAAGTACATTATTGCCAATTGTTATGTGGTGACGCAAGGCAGGTATTTTGTGCAGTGTGCCACAAACAGCAGTGAAATAAATACCAAGGTGATCTGTTTTTAATGATGTTGGCTGAGAGATAAATATTGGTCAGGGAGTCTTTCACATCAACTTTGGAGGCCAGATGAAAATGGCACCTATGACAGTGTAGTACTGCCTGACACAGAAGATTTATTATTTCTGGGAGGAAACCAACCCCCTCTCCCATAGAATCCCACCAGTGCAGAAGGAGGCCGTTCAGCCCATTGAGTCTGCACTGACTCCGAAAGAGCACCCCACCCTAACCTTTAGACACTAATGGGCAATTTCTCATAGCAAATCTACCTAACCTGCACATCTTTGGACTGTGGGAGGAAAACGGATCACCCGGAGGAAACCCACTCAGACATGGAGAGTGCAAACACACAGACAGTCACCCGGGTCCCTGGCGCTGTTAGATAGCAGTGCTAGCTACTGTGTCACCTTTCCCAATAAGGTTGGATATAATTCATCTGATGTTGTACATTTCCAGCATAGTATGCCCCTGAGGGAGAGTAAACAGAATCAGTTTACTGGAACTAGCTCTTGTTTCAACTTAATCCCCGTGGGAATTCAACGTATAGATGGAGGAAGTAGGGTGACATATTTGCAGCTTAGAGTGAGAGGAAAGTTCAACAAGGCATTAGTCAAATTAGTACACATGAAAAAGAAAAGCTGAAGAATTTGGGAGTTAGTGATTGTTTATTCAATAGTTTTTGACTCCTTGTAAAAGTTTAGGGGGGAAAAGATGACATCACTCAAAACGATACCGTGGTTCTTTAAAATCACTTAGCAATGGCAATGTGGAAATCCAATTTGAAGACATCCAATTTCAAGACAAAGAAAATAGATCAAGAATGTCGAGAGGGATGAGAACTTAAAGCATAACTGTCAAGTGTAGGATGATAGATGTGTTAACACTGCAAAAAATGTTAAGACCCTTTCTCCTGAGTAATGGATGGATCAAAACTATATTCTTGTAGCATTGAAGGACATGAATAAGCTGAGGCTACAGTGTTTGAACCAGTACACTACCCGAGACTGATGGATTGTGAATGGAAGGATTTGCAAAAGAGTGATAGGGTGTGATTATGAACAGAGAGGATTGCTAATGAGAAGGAAGTACAGTGGGAAAGAAGACATCAGGTGACTAGAGTTAATGGAAATAAAATGAAAGACTAGACAAACCACAGAATTTATTCAAAAATATTCATGTCTCACTCTATCAAAAGCAGAAATGGTCCAGAACAGAATTCCATAGGTGCTTTTAAGCATAAACGTTGCATAAATTTTTTACAGTAGCTTGAACTGATTTCTTAATTTTGGGGGTGATTCTTCAGCCGCATTGCACCCTGCACACACCCCGCTATTCCAGGAGAATAGCGGAGGACCCTTAAACGGGTTCTGCACCAGGCGCCATGCTCCTGGTCAACTGCAGGTGATTTTTTAATCTGGTTCATACCCTCATTGGGTGTGAACCAGATGAGCATATTCAAATTTGTTTCAAACTGGAATCTCCCTGCTCCTGGTATTTCTCCCGCCCCCCCACACCTCCACTGGTGAAGCATTAGGTCGGCGGGAATCACTGTGTCTCCACCACTGGAGACCATGCTGGGGAACTCGGAGGACATTGGAGCCCCCGGGTGGCAGAGCAATGCCATAGCACTCAACCCTAGCACCCACTGACACTGCCATTCACTTGGAGATCCGGGCAGATATCCTTTAAAAATGGTACCCTTGAATTCTGTGGAGCCTGGCTTGCTGGTGTGTTTAGGCTCTGTGCCGGTGCGAAACTCTTTCTCTCTTTCCCCACCCCACCCCAAAAATTGGGTAGATTGTGAACTGGATTGCACCGAATCACACCTAGTTTCCTACCAGAGACAGCATTGAGAAACTTTCTGTGAGAATTCTACCCTCTGTTTTTGCAGTAAAATTAGGTTAAATGTCTGTTTGGCCAAGGAATGGGGAGAACAGTAAGGGATCATTGCCCAAAGTAAAATTGTAACTCTTTTTGGAGATTAGACTTCTGAGATGAAGAACCAAAATAGCATACAAGTGTGTCTCCCTGCTCTGATTTAATGTTTATGGTCGACTTTATACTCCAGTTAATGTGGCTTCTGTGCAAACACTGTCACGACACCCAGGGTTAGTAGTGCGCAGTCAGTTCCTGCCCCACTTGACCCAGAGTCGCAACACAGGTGAAGTTAGATTTTAGTTAAAATACCTGAGGTCCTTGGGAGTTCAATAAACTGCAGTCACCAGGGTTGTAATTTAAAAATACTAGTAACCTTTTGTTATGAACAGTATTATAATTAAATGGACAGAAAATTTACTGACTATCTACTTCCCCTTACCCAACCCTGCCTTTCTAACTGGCCTCACTCTCCACATGCACACATAGACAAACATAGACAAATGACACAAAGGGGAAAAGGGTGGTGGAAAGGAAATTTGATAAGGATCTTTGATGCACTGGGATGACATCCAGTCCATATTTTTCTGAAGTTCAGGCTTTTGTTTTGGTGGTACTTCCTTCTCAGCTTGAGATGGTTTTCTCTTGTCTACTTGCTCTGCAGACTCAGCATAATTTCAGGTTCACAGCAAAGGATGTGCCAGGGCCTCACTGCGTTCAGAACAATAGACCAGTTCTTTCACTTCAGTCAGTAGGAGAGAAAGAGAGTTCCTTTTAGTTCCACGGTGTAAACACTTCTTAATTCTTTCAAAGTATCACACAGGAACTAATCACTGACCGTTATCAGGCAGAACACTGTTCCTGGCCAATCTACCGGATGCCAGTTAACCAATCGAGCTGACTTCCTTCAAAGCTGCTTCTTCCTAAGACCCAGTTCGTGCCGAAGAGGGAGGCTTCTCTCTTCCAAAATACAAAATCTGGGAACGATGTCCTGGCAAGCAGGTTGCTTTAGCTTTGAATCTTCTGCTTAAAGGCACATTCTGATTTATGGGCCTGCAGACAAAATAATAAAATAAATAGGAACAAAGGAAACAAACGGGAAGTACTGTAAATACTGTGTTGTATTGTTCAAGGTTTTATTTCATGTGGAATAGAATTGGTGAGACCTTTTTCAAGATGCTTTTCATCAAAAATCAATATTATATCTGTGGAGTTTGAATTAATACCATATTATAGGAATGATTTTAAGTTCATTCTTATGTTTAGCAATCCAGGATTCAAGTTCCTATTGGTATTTCCGTAGTTGCAATTGAACTTGGCAGCATTCTGCAGAAGGGAAATTCAGAAAGTGGAGCTTAAACCACTGATTTCCATGTGAATGCTGTTTGCCTGACACGCCATAGTCAATATTAAGGTGTTAATGGATGGAATAGTTGACGTGTACTAATGTAATAAATATGCTACTTTTTCTGACAGGAATTGGAAAAGAGCGGAGAGCTTCTTTCAATTTTAAAAGGAGAAAATGCCAGTTAGAATTTTACAAAGCAGAACAACTGCCATCATCTTGTAATATTTGTTGACTTTAAAGATTGATCATTGGCGATAATGTGGTCTAAAATCTGGTAACACAGTGTTCGATATAAATCATTTTTGATGTTCAAGCTTCTGTAATAATTCATGATTAACAGCGTAGCATAAAGAGAGCAAAATGCAAATCGATTGGAACAATAATAAAATATTATACCTCTTTTATTACAATAAATAAAACAATAATAAAATATTACTGCTATTTATTGCGGGACTCATTATTACACAGTTGTTACGACACCCCAGGCTAGGGCGGGGTCAATTCCAGCCCCACTCATCCCGAAGTCACAATACAAATGAATGAACCAATAATTCTAAAGATTCCTGAAGTCTTTGGACCGTGGCTATCCAATAATTGCAGTCACCAGGGGCAGCACGGTAGCATGGTGGTTAGCATAAATGCTTCACAGCTCCAAGGTCCCAGGTTCGATTCCCGGCTGGGTCACTGTCTGTGCGGAGTCTGCACGTCCTCCCCGTGTGTGCGTGGGTTTCCTCCGGGTGCTCCGGTTTCCTCCCACAGTCCAAAGATGTGCGGGTTAGGTGGATTGGCTATGCTAAATTGCCCGTAGTGTCCTAAAAAGTAAGGTTAAGGGGGGGTGTTCTTGGGTTACGGGTATAGGGTGGATACGTGGGTTTGAGTAGGGTGATCATTGCTCGGCACAACATCGAGGGCCGAAGGGCCTGTTCTGTGCTGTACTGTTCTATTTGTCGGCTCAAACATAATTACTGTTTATAAATAATGATCTATATTGAAATTTGCAGTAAATACAACTGGATAACAACAAACCGGTACATACTACCCACTTTAAATGCCCCATCCTCTACCCATACACACAAGACAGACTAATGGGGGGGGGGGGGGGGGGGGGGGGGGGACGGGTAAAATAAGGATGAAGGTCAAACGTTAAGTGTCTGCTTGAAATGGTGGTTCTTTAGTACGCTTTCCTAGTAGCACCCTTGCTGATTAAAATCTCTGGCTTGCAGCTGGTAATGGTCTTTGCTGAGTCATTGATTCAGAATCCTGATAGGTTAGAAAAATGCGGTACTCGCAGGAGGCAGGCTTTCTGGAGAGACACTTTATTTTCCTTTTAAAAAATCTTTATTGGCATTTTCAACATTATATACATTGCTGTTCATTTATTGTACAGTACCTACGTATTTTAAAATTTCTCTACAGTGTGTTGCTGCCTGACTCAGCATACAACCCTCCTTCTCACCCCCCACCACCCCCGATGCCCTCCCTGCTTGTTCTTTGGAGGGGCCCCCCTCCTCATTTTCCCCCCATTTTCTCCCCCCAGCCCCCGTCAATTTCAACTGTGTCCATCTTGTGGGTTTGGGAGGGGTGGGGGGTTTCACCCTCACTCCGTGTTGTTTCTTTTGTTCCTCTCAGGCACTCTTCTCTTCCTCTCACTACCCCCCTCCCCTGGGTTGTGCATCCCTGTCACTCAGCTTTGTCTTATTTTTACTTTACAGTTTCCCCCCTCTACTAGCTGTTGCTGGCCTTGAACAGATTTTGGTCAACAAATTGCCCCCATGCAGTAAGGAAGCCTTCCTCCGACCCTCAGATGGCATATTTCACCTTCTCCAGTCGAGAAATTCCGATAGACCTGCCAGCGATTCTGCAGCTGTGGGTGGTGTGCTGATCGCCGGCCAAGCAGGATTCTCCGGCGTATGATTAGGGAAGCGAAAGATAAGGCAACATCCCTCTTCTCCATGTGTAGTTCTGGCTGCTCTAATACCCTGAAGATTGCCACATTTGGGCATGGCACCCCCCTCACCCCCCCCCCCCCCCCCCCCCCCCCCACAACCTTGGACATCGCCTCGGAGAAGACTGTCCAGAACCCAACAAGTTTGGGGCAGGCCCAAAACATGTGGGTGTGGTTGACCAGGCCTCTCTGGCACCGTTCACATTTGTTCTCCACCTCCGGTAAGAACCTGCTCGTTCTTGTTCTGGTCAAGTGTGCTCTGTGCACCACTTTGAGCTGCAGGAGGCTGAGCTTTGTGCAGGTGGAGGTGGAGTTGGCCCTGGTCCAGAGTCCCCAACCCACTTCTGTCCACAGTTCGCCCTCCTATTTCCATCTGGTCTCATCGAGTGATGTTCGGCCTCTGTCCAGTAGCTGTCCATATATTTTCCCACAGAGTACCCCTTCCTGTGTTCATCAGGTCCTCTAATAGTGTGGTCTCCAGGACCCTGGGGTATCCTACTGTCTCTTTGCGGAGGAAATGTTTTATTTGTAGGTGTCTCATTTCCTGTCCTGTCGGTAATTCCCATTCCTCCGACAGTTGGTTCAGCATCTGTTTCCTATATAGAAGTTCCCAACTGTCAGCGTTCCCCTGTCCTGTCTCTATTTTCTGAAGATTGTGTCTAGCATGGCTGGTGAGAACTTGTGTACGTGGGTGCACCCTTGCACTTCAGGGTCTCCCTTTGTTTAGGTACCCTCGCAAGTGGCTGCTTGCGGCACCATCTTGATTTCTCGGCCTGTTCCATGCCCGTTGAGGCCTGTGTCTGTTGCCGCCAACCCTTTCCTATCTTTCTGCCCCCTGTGTTTTGTGAGTTCACCCCCCCCCCCCCTCCCCGCCCGCCCCCTTGGGCAGATGCTCCCTCTCCCCTGAGAGGTGTGCCACAGCCTCCCTTACTGCCTGTTTTCCCGTGCTAGCCCTCCATTCTAGTATGGTGGCTCCCCTCCCTGGGCTGCTTTAGCCCTGTCTCCATTCTGTCTGCCTGTCTCCCCTTCCTCGCCCCCTCACCTGCTTCCCCTGTCCTCGCTGCTTTCTCTCTGCCTTGCAACTTTAAGCTGAGAACGAGGCAGCACAGTCCTGTGCATGCACAGTTGTTCCTGGTCCCATTGTCTTCCTTGCAGTCCTATTTTCCCACTGCCTTCACCGCTGCTGGATTTTTTCCCGCTCTAGATTGTTCGCTTTACAAACTCATCGGCCTCCGCCGCGATGCAAAAGTACTATTCCTTCCCCGGTACGTAACCCAGAGTCTGGCTGGGAAACAGCGTGCCAAACCTCACCCCGTTCTTGTAGAGTGCCGATTTTGCCCTATTGAACTCGGCACTCTTTTTTAGCAAGGTCCGCCCCAATGTCCTGGTAAACCCTGATTCTATGGCCTTCCCATGAGCACGACTTTGGTTTCTCTGGCCCACCTCAGGATC
This sequence comes from Scyliorhinus canicula, assembly GCF_902713615.1. NCBI lineage: Eukaryota > Metazoa > Chordata > Chondrichthyes > Carcharhiniformes > Scyliorhinidae > Scyliorhinus > Scyliorhinus canicula. The sequence continues at coordinate 44,680,114 of NC_052161.1, forward strand.
TTTTCCTGGTGCAACTTCGCGATTATCGCTCTCGGCTTCTCCCCAGAATTTGGTTTTGGCTGGAGCGACCTGTCGAGTTCTGGGGAGTTGGGGAAGCTGTCTTTCCCGCATAGGTTGCCCAGCATTTGGGCGATTGGGTCCCTTCCCTCAATGCCCTCTGGTAAGCCTCGACCTTTCCCTTCCAAGTTCCACAGGGCCGCCACCAACCTCTTCACCCCGGCCTCCAGAGCCACGATCCTGTCGCTCTGATCTGATGACACCTTTTCCAGGGGGCGTGGCCCACAATGGCACGGCCTGTGATCAGGGCCCACCTGCGGGTGGGCCTGTGCTGTAGGGGCACTTCTTCCCTCCTTGTACAGCTCCGCCATGGCCGATGCGGAGGAGACACCCCCTCTGTGCATACCCCAGCCAGTCTGCGCAAGCACTAACTCGTGCAGTCCCTTCGGCGCTGGCTGGCATGGCGCGAACTCTCCGGCGCTGGCCTAGCCCCCAGAAGTGCGGAGAATTCCGCTACTTCCGGTTGGCCCGACGCTGGAGTGGTTCGCACATTTTTATGCCAGCGGTGGGCTATTGCGCCGATTTGGGAGAATCCCGCCTGTGCTTGTTAAGTGATTTGGAGATTCGGAATTCTCCCTCAGTGTACCTGAACAGACGTCGGGGTGTAACTTCATTGCAGTGTTAATGTAAGCCTACGTGTGTTAATAATAATAAAGATTATTATTATCCCCATATCTCTGTTTCAGAACCATTTTTAAATTTTAGTACATTTATATTGCTCCCTCCTCCCCTTCCTACCAACACTTCACATACCTTTATTGAATGTAATCTGCAATATGAGCGGTTGAGGATTCTGGGTTTGTAATCATTGCAGTTTAGAAGGATGTTTCTTATTGAAACTTACAGAATACTGGGAGGTCTGGAGAGAGTGGGCATTGGTGGATGATTCTACTAGTAGGAACAACTAGAACCAGAGGGCACAGTCTCAGACTGAGGGGACAATCCTTTAAAACTTAAATGAGGAAGAATTTCTTCAGCAAGAGGGTGGTGAATCTGTGGAACTCTTTGCCGCAAAAGGCTGAGGAGACCAAATTACTTGAATGTCTTTAAGACAAAGATAGATAGGTTCTTGATTAATAAGGGGATCAGGATTATGGGGAGAAGGCAGGAGAATGGGGATGAGAAAAATAGAAGCCATGCTTGAATGGCAGAGCAGACTCAATTGGGCGAGTGGCCTAATTCTGCTCCTAGGTATTACGGTCTGATAAAAGTGCTCTTCAGGACAACTACTTTTGAACATAAATTCGAATTAGGCTGCAGAACTAGTCTGTTTCATAGCGGGTTTTAAATTACCCAATTTTTCAGTTCAGTCAAGTATTGATAAACGGTAGAAATGCTTGTGGATGTAATGATTTTCAGACACAACATGGAGGATGATACTGCACAGAAGGAAGCTATTTGGCTCACCGTGCCTGTGCCAGCTTTTTGTAAAACTATCCAATTAGTCTCACTCCTGTTTTTATTCCTGATTGCCCTGCAAAACCTTCCACCAAGAATTTATTTAACTCTTAAAGTTTTATTGAATCTGCTTTTACCACCCTTTCAGACAGTGTATTCCAGATTATCATAATGCACTGCCTGATGTTATGGGCCAGGGTTTGGAGAACCCGAAAGTGTATCATGGAGTTCCCCTGACTCTCAACTTTTACTAGATTGTGGTATGGGGGGCACACGGCCCACTCTACAGGTGTGGTACAGCAGAAATGGAAAAGTATTTTTTAAAGGAAAAAAAATTTATTCTATGAACTAGAGTTAACCCTTTTAAAACATACAGTGAACACCTTAGCAACCATTAATTCAAATACAACCCCCAAAGACTACAACACTAAGTAATCCTTTAAACTTTCCTTTTAACGTCCATACGACTTAAAAACAAAACCTTTAACAGAAGCACATCAGGTTAAAGTCACTACTGAAAACATTTATAATTCTGAATTCACCAAATGATCAAGAGATAGTCTTTTGATGGCAGACACCTGCTTGGTCTGGCTTCAGCTCCAACACTGAAAATGAAACAAAAACACACCCTGCAGCCTGCTCAAAAACTAAAGTAGAAAGCTGACAGCCCAGCCCCACCCACTCTCTGACACCACTGCAGTAGTAAACACCCATTTCTTAAAGGTACTCTCACTACAGATAATTACATACAAACCCATTTATAAACACCTATTTCTTGAAGGTACTCTCACATGACACCTCCCCCACCCCCCCCCCCCCCCCCCCCCCCATCCCAAGAAAAAAAAATCAACCCTTCAAGATGGTTTCATTTTCACTATCCTTTAAGAAATTCACACAGGAAGTATACTTTTTTGTTTCAAAAAAACAACGCACGCAAACAGGTATAATAATATAGTCCATTTTTTTTGTTGTTCTTCCTCCAACTGTCTTCCTCTATCTTTAAAGTCATATACTTTAGTTCAATCTGACCGCAGAGTCCTTTGCAATTCTCCAACACAGGAGCATTGCTTATCACAGCTTTCAGGCTGTCAAATGCCTGTTGAAAGTCTGCTGTCCCCTGAAACTTTCGACGTTGCTTCAACAAGCCCATCAGTGGAGCAATCGCGCTACAAAACGTTTGCACAAATGTTTGATCAAATCCACTCATGCCAAGAAATCGCATTATTTCCTTTTGCCTTTAGGCTATCAGAAACTCCTCAAGAAAAGTGACTTGGGTTTTTCCAAATTCACTTGTCTCCTGAAGTCAATCGAATAACTCCATCAGATGTTTTAAATGTTCTTTCCATGTCTGGCTGAAAATGACCAGATCGTCGATGTATACCGCACAATTGGGTAATCCTGAAACAACTATTTTAGTCAACTGTTGAAATGTGGCTGGTGTGTTTATCATGCCAAATGGGATAACTTTGAATTGGTATATACCATCTGGAGTCACAAAAGCTGAAATCTTCTTTGCCCTTTCGGATAAAGGTACCTGCCAGTAACCTTTAAGTAAATCTAGTTTGGAAATAAAAGCTGATTGTCCCACTTTCTCAATGCAATCTTCCAAATGTGGGGTAGGGTAAGAGTCCGTTCTTGTAACTGCATTAACATTTCTATAGCCCACACACAACTGTTAGGTGCTGTCTGGTTTTGGTACCATCACTATGGGTGAGCTCCATTGGCTGCAACCCACTTCAATTATGCCATTTTAAGGCATACTCTCAATCCCTTTGTTAACCTGTGCCAATTTTAAAGGGTTAAGTCTGTATGGATGTTGTTTGATTAGAACAGCATTTCCTACAACTATATAATGTATAGCCATTTTAGTACTTCCCAATTTATCTCTACAAACTTGCCCATGTGATATCAATAACTCTTTCAGGTCAGTCCATCAGGTAACTCAACAATTTATCCCAATTTTTAAGATCATCCTCGTGTTCCAATTTAATTTGAGGTATCTCAAATTCACAGTCATCTGGATTTGGTTCGTCACCTTGAGTTAGAATCATTAAAACGTCCTTTTTCTCTTCTTCCCTTTCAAAGTACCTTTTAAGCATATTCACATGACACACTCGGTGAGTATTCCTTCTATCTGGTGTTTTTAACCACATAATTCACCTCACTTAATTTCCTTTCAATCTGATACGGTCCACGAAACCTAGCTTTTAAAGGCTCACCTACCACTGGTAACAACACTAAAACTTTATCTCCACTGGCAAAACTATGAACTTTGGATTTCTTGTCCGCTACCCGTTTCATCACATTTTGTGCAACTTTTTTTTTTTTTTTAAATAATTTTTATTGAAAGAGTTTTTCCATACAGACATTTACCCCTACTAATTTTTAAATTATTTACAACACAATCCCTCTAGGCAAATGTCCCTCCCTCGCCCGCCCTCTCGCGCGCACCAGTCCTCCCCCCCCCCCCCCCCCCCCCCCCAGGCAACCTTAACAACCAAGGCAGCCTACAGTTTCAGACATGAGCAGCGAGCAGGCTTGCCCGCGTTACAGTCGTGCGTGTCCCCCCACGACCCTTGCTGCCCCCCCCTCCCCTCCCCCCCCCCCCTCCCCTCCCCCCCCCCTCCCCCCCTCCCCCCCTCCCCCCCCTCCCCCCCCTCCCCCCCCTCCCCCCCCCCCTCCCTCCCCCCCCCGGGTTGCTGCTGCCACGACCCCGAACGTCTATCTCTGATCTAAAAAGTCAAGGAAAGGTTGCCACCGCCTGGCGAATCCCTGTACCGACCCTCTCAGGGCAAATTTGATCCTTTCTAGCTGAATATAGCTAGCCATATCGTTAATCCAAGTTTCAACGCTTGGAGGCCTCGCGTCCTTCCATTGAATTAATATCCTTCGTCGAGCCACTAGGGACGCAAAGGCCAGTATTCCGGCCTCCCTAGCCTCCTGTACCCCCGGTTCTACCCCGACCCCAAAGATCGCAAGCCCCCATCCTGGTTTGACCCTGGACCCCACCACCTTCGACACCGTCCTTGCCACCCCCTTCCAGAACCCTTCCAGCACCGGACATGCCCAGAACATATGCACATGGTTCGCTGGGCTTCCCAGACATCTGACACACCTGTCCTCACCCCCAAAGAACCGGCTCATCCTTGTCCCCGTCATGTGAGCTCTATGCAGCACCTTAAATTGAATGAGGCTCAGTCTCGCACACGAGGAGGAAGAGTTGACCTTCTCCAGTGCATCCGCCCACGTCCCGTCTTCTATCTGCTCTCCCAGCTCCCCTTCCCACTTGGCTTTCAGCTCCTCCCCCGATGCTGCTTCCGCCTCCTGCATTATCTTGTAGATGTCTGATATCTTCCCCCCTCCGACCCAGACCCCCGAGAGCACCCTATCACTCGCCCCCTTACTGGGGAGCAGGGGAAACCCCTCCACCTGCCGCCTAGCAAATGCCTTCACTTGTAAATATCTGAACATGTTTCCCGGGGGGAGCTCAAACTTCTCCTCCAGCCCTCCCAGGCTCGCAAACCTCCCCTCTATAAACAGGTCCTTCAGCTGCCGTATGCCCACCCTGTACCAGCTCTGAAATCCCCCGTCGATGTTCCCCGGGATGAATCTATGGTTCCCTCTTATTGGCGCCGCCAACAGACCTCCCATTTCACCCCTATGTCGCCTCCACTGCCCCCATATCTTGAGGGTGGCCGCCACCACCGGGCTCGTGGTGTACCTCGTGGGGGGGAGCGGCCATGGTGCCGTTACTAGGGCCCCCAGGCTTGTGTTGCCACAGGACGCCCTCTCCATTCGTTTCCAAGCTGCCCCCTCCCCTTCCATCATCCACTTGCGCACCATTGACACATTTGCCGCCCAGTAGTACCCCGAGAGATTGGGCAGTGCCAGCCCTCCACTGTCCCTACTCCGCTCCAAAAAGACCCTCCTCACCCTTGGGGTGCCATGCGCCCACACGTAGCTCATGATGCTACTCGTCACCTTTTTGAAGAAGGCCCTAGGGAGGAAGATGGGCAAGCACTGAAATAAAAACAAGAACCTTGGGAGGACCGTCATTTTGATTGACTGCACCCTCCCCGCCAGCGACAACGGTACCATGTCCCACCTCTTAAACTCCTCCTCCATCTGTTCCACCAGCCTGGAAAAGTTCAACTTGTGGAGGGTCCCCCAGTTCCTTGCCACCTGCACCCCTAAGTACCTAAAGCTCTTTCCTGCTCGCTTGAAGGGGAGTCTCCCAATACCCTCTCCCTGGTCCCCCGGGTGTATCACAAAAACCTCGCTTTTGCCCAAATTTAATTTGTACCCCGAAAAGTCCCCAAACTCTGCTAATAGTTCCATTATCTCCGGCATTCCCCCTTCTGGGTCTGCCACGTACAGCAGCAGATCATCCGCATACAGCGATACTCGATGTTCCTCCCCTCCCCTAGTCAGTCCTCTCCACCCCCCTGAACCCCTCAGTGCCATCGCCAACGGTTCAATCGCCAGTGCGAAAAGTAGGGGGGATAGGGGACATCCCTGCCTGGTCCCTCGGTGGAGCCCGAAATACTCCGACCTCCTCCCGTTTGTCACTACACTCGCCGTCGGGGCCGAGTAGAGCAACTTCACCCACTTAATAAACCCTTCCCCAAACCCAAACCGTTTCAACGTCTCCCACAGGTACTCCCACTCCACCCTATCGAATGCCTTCTCCGCGTCCAGCGCTACCACTATCTCAGCCTCCCCCTCCACTGCCGGCATCATAATTACATTCAGCAATCTCCGCACGTTCGTGTTGAGCTGCCGCCCCTTCACGAACCCCGTCTGGTCCTCATGGATTACCCCTGGCACACAATCCTCTATTCTAGCTGCCAGGATCTTTGCCAGCAACTTGGCATCCACGTTCAGAAGCGAGATAGGCCTGTAGGACCCGCACTGCACGGGGTCTTTATCCCGCTTCAATATCAGGGAGATCAGAGCCTGCGACATTGTCGGGGGCAGAACCCCCCCCTCTCGCGCCTCATTAAAGGCTCGTACCAGTACCGGTCCCACCAAGTCCACATTTTTCTTATAGAATTCCACCGGGAACCCATCCGGCCCCGGCGCCTTCCCCGCTTGCATCTGACCTATTCCCTTGACTAGCTCCTCTAACCCTATTGGCGCCCCCAGCCCTTCTACCAGCCCCTCCTGGACCCTTGGGAACCTCAATTTGTTTAGGAAGTCCTCCATTCCCCCTCTCCTTGTCGGCGGCTGAGACCGATACAACTCCTTGTAAAAATCCCTGAAGACCCCGTTCACTTCTTGCCCCTTCTGCACTACCTTCCCGCCCCTCTCCTTCACTCCCCCAATCTCCCTAGCCGCATCTCGTTTGCGAAGCTGGTGTGCCAGCATCCTGCTCGCCTTTTCCCCATACTCATAGACCGCGCCCTGTGCCCTTCTCCACTGCGTCTCTGCCTTCCTGGTGGTCAGCAGGTCGAACTTGACCTGCAGGCTGCGCCGTTCTTCCAGCAGCCCCTCCTCTGGTGCCTCCGCATATCTCCTATCCACTTCCAATAGCTCCCCCACCAGCCTCTCCCTCTCCTGCCTCTCCTTTCTTTCTCTATGCGCCCTTATGGAGATCAGCTCTCCCCTGATCACTGCCTTCAGGGCCTCCCAGACCATCCCCACCTGCACCTCACCCGTGTCATTCAAGTCCAGATAGCTCTCAATGCTCTTCCGGACCCTTTTACACACCTCGTCGTCCGCTAACAGCCCCACATCCAGCCGCCACAGCGGGCGCTGGTCCCGCGCCTCCCCCATTTCCACATCCACCCAATGCGGTGCATGATCAGAGATCGCAATGGCCGAGTACTCAGCTTCCCGTACCCTCGGGATCAGCCCCCTGCTCAACACGAAGAAATCGATTCTGGAGTACACTCTATGGACGTGGGAGAAAAAGGAATACTCCCTCGCCCTCGGCCTACCAAACCTCCATGGGTCTACTCCTCCCATCTGCTCCATGTACCCCCTCAGCACTTCTGCCGCTGCCGGCCTCCTATTGGTCCTTGCGCTCGATCTGTCTAGCCCGGGGTCCAGCACTGTGTTAAAGTCCCCCCCCATGATCAAGCCCCCTGCCTCCAGTCCCGGAATGAGGCCCAATAGGCGCCTCATAAAACCCGCGTCATCCCAGTTCGGGGCATATACGTTGACCATCACCACTTTCTCCCCCTGCAGCTTACCCTTCACCATCACATACCTACCCTCCTTATCCGCCACCACCTCCTCCGCCACGAACGACACCCTCTTTCCCACCAGAATCGCCACCCCCCGGTTCTTTGCGTCCAATCCAGAGTGGAACACCTGTCCCACCCACCCCCTTCTCAGGCGAACCTGGTCCACTACCTTCAAATGGGTCTCCTGTAACATTGCTACATCAGCCTTCAGTCCCTTCAGGTGTGAGAATACCCTTGATCTCTTGACCGGCCCATTCAACCCCCTCACGTTCCAAGTGATCAGCCGGGTCGCGGGACGACCCGCCCCCTTCCCCTGCCGATTAGCCATGTCCTGTTCCCTGCTCGCCCCGGGTCGACTCTCCCCTTCTGACCCGCTCCCCATGGCGATGTCCCCCTCCCCCCACCTCTCCAGTCCTCCACTTCCCGTTTCTGGTCTTTTCAGCAGCAACCCGGTGTCCCTCCCTAACCCCCCCCCCCCCCCCCCCCAGGCTAGGACCCCTCCTAGCCGCGATGTACCCTCCATCGTACTCCCGTAAGTCAGCTGGTTCACGCTGACCCGGCTGCTCCTGCCCCACTCCGACTCCCCCCGGCTCGGGGGGGGGCCTCCCCCCCCCTTGCCACTCCTCCCTGGCCCCGCTCCAGCGCGGGAAAGGTCGCCATTGCTAGCCACGCCCCGCACTCCTCCCCTCCCCCTCCTCTGCCCCGCGCGCGGGAAAACAGAGGAAAGCCCGCGCTTTCGCCCTGCCACACCCCACCCCGCCATCTTCAGTTCCACCCCCGACCCCGTCCATGCCTGTAAAAGAACCCCCCCTAGGAGCCCATATCCCCGATCTGCTCTCCCCCCCGTCCCACCTCCCCAACTTAACATTATAAATAACAGATAAATAACAAATAACAATGTACTTAACAGTCGCCCTCTACCAACCAGCATAAATAACCATAAATAACCATGAATAACCACAATAACAATAACTAAGGGAAGTTGGCAAAGGGGGAAAAAACATCAGAAGAAAAACCACAGCAAGAGTTCAAAATCCAAACAAAGAATTCAGCTGAAAGTACCCGAGCGGCTACGGCCGCCAAGGATCCCCTGGGTCTAATTCGAGTCCAGTTTCTCTTCCTGTACAAAGGCCCACGCCTCCTCTGGGGACTCAAAATAGTGGTGTTGGTTCCTGTAGGTGACCCACAAGCGCGCTGGCTGCAGCATTCCGAACCTGATCCGTTTTGCATGTAGCACCGCCTTCGTCCGGTTGTACCGGGCCCGCCGCTTTGCCACCTCCGCACTCCAGTCCTGGTAGACCCTCACCGTCGAATTCTCCCACTTGCTGCTCCTTTCCCTCTTGGCCCACTCCAGCACTCTCTCACGGTCGCTGAGTCGCTGGAACCGCACCAGCACCGCCCTCGGGGGCTCATTTGCTCTTGGCCTCCTAGCCATGACCCTGTAGGCCTCTTCCAGCTCCAGGGGCGAAGGGACGGCCCCTGCCCCCATCAGGGAGCTCAGCATTTCTGCTACATATCCCGGGAGGTCTGACCCCTCCAAGCCTTCTGCCAGGCCCAAGATCCTCAGGTTCTTCCGCCTCATTCGGGTATCCAGCTCCTCAAAACGGCTCTGCCATTTCAGGTGGAGTGCCTCGTGCACCTCTACCTTTCCCACGAGGACCGTGGCCTCCTCCTCCCTCACAGTCATCTCCTGTTGCAGCTCCCGAATCGACGCCTCTTGGGTCGCCTGGGCTCCCATCAGCCTGGTGGTCGTCGCATTCATTGACTCCAAGAGCTCCATTTTCAGCTCCGTAAAGAAGCGCAGGAGAGCGGCCTGCTGCTCCTCCGCCCATTTCCTCCATTCCTCGGGTGCTCCACCGGCCGCCATTTTGGTCTTCTTCCCCCGCTTTTTTTTGGGAGCTGCTGTTGCTTTCTTTACCACCCCACTCCGGGTACCGACCATAAAGTTGGTCTGGTTCTCTTCAGGGAGCCTTCCCTCACCGGGATTTGTCCTTACAGCGCCGTTGGGGCCCTCCAATCGGCCCGAAAACACCTTTGTAGCAGGAGCAGCCAAACGTGCGACTTAGCTGGTCATAGCCGCAACCGGAAGCATTTTGTGCAACTTTTAAAGGTTGTCTAGCCAATTGACCTGCTCTATTTAATCGTTCCTTGAAATTTGACATGTAATCCAATAATGTAATTTCCGATTTCTCGCACCTATTTTTCCTTAATCAATTTAAGCGGTCCTCTTACCTCATGACCAAAAATTAGTTCAAAAGGGCTAATTTGGTTAACTCATTAGGTGCATCCCTAATTGCAAACAGTACAAATGGAATTCCTTTATCCCAATCATAGATTATCATAGAATTTACAGTGCAGGAGGAGGCCATTCGGCCCATCGAGTCTGCACCGGCTCCTGGAAAGAACACCCCACCCAAGGTCAACACCTCCACTCCATCCCCACAACCCAGCAACCCCACCCAACACCAAGGGCAACCCTGGACACTATGGGCAATTCACCATGGCCAATCCACCTAACCTGCACACCTTTGAATCCTCTGGATAATTGTGACAATAAGCCCTCAACGTTGTCTTTAATGTCTGATACCACCTTTCGAATGCTCCCTGCGATTCTGGATGGTATGCAGTTGATTTAAATTATTTTATTCCTAAGATATCCATAATTTCTTTGAATAACCTGGAGGTAAAATTTGATCCTTGATCCGATGGTATTTCTGTGGGTAGTCCATATGTAGTAGAGAATTTAAGTAACTCCTCCACAATCATTTTAGCTGTAATATTACGTATTGGAATGGCCTCTGGAAACCTAGTCGACACATCCATTATTGTCAAAAGATATTGATTCCCACTTTTCGTATCAGGAAGCGGTCCTACGCAATTAATTAGGACCCTTGTAAAAGGTTCCTCAAATGCTGGAGTGGGTATTACAGGTGCTGGTTTTATCATTGCTTGAGGTTTCCCTATCACTTGACATGATTGACAGAATTTAACTACATCTTTGTGCTGTCCAGGCCAATAAAAATGTTTCTGGATTTTAGCTTGAGTTTTCCTTATTCCCAAATGATCTCCCACTGGTACCTCGTGCAACTCGCAACACCTCCTTTCTATACCCTACCGACAATACTACTTGATGAACCTCTGCCCACTTTTCATCCGCCTGCATATGTAAAGGTCTCAATTTTCTCATCAAGACATTACTTTTACTGTAATAACACTCTGTATACACACAGATTTCTCTTCCGTGTATGCTTTCTACATCCATTTCATTTCTATATCTTTTTGTTGTAACTCCGTCAATTTTCCTGAACTAAACATATCCTCCTCATCCTCCACCTGTTCTTATTCGTTTTCAACCATCTGATCAAAAATCGTTTCTGATAATTGCACTTCAACTTCACCTTCACTCTTTGATTTAACCTCTTGTCTTAACCTGTGACTTTGCGACCTTGTTACTACACAATCTGGAAAAATCCCAGGATATTTGTCCTTCAACACTTCAGTTGTCTGATTTTCCAGTGGCTTATCCACCACAGTAGGCATCACTCCCACCTGCGATCCAGCTACATCATTACCCAAGATGAACTGTATTCCTGGACAAGATAGCTTCTCTATTACTCCTACTACCACGTCACCACTCTTCACTGGACTTTCCAACCTTACCTTATATAATTGAACACTCCTCCTCTCACCTTGAATTCCACATATTACCACCTTTTCTGGCAACATTCTTCCCAAACTACATAACTCCTCATCTCTTACCATTAAAGATTGACTAGCTCCCGTATCTCTTAAAATTGTGACTTCTTTACCTGCTCCTCCTGATACACATGAATAAACTTTACCCATATAAGTAAATTCTTGAAAGAGATCTGGCACCTTCTGATCAATCACCCCTTGATTACGCTGTACAATGTTTTGCACCTCCTTCGCTTCACTTGGGCTTTCCTTTACCACTTTAACAAACCCCACTGTCTTATCCTGTTTTACCACATCAGCCTTCCCAGTGCTTTTCTTCAACCATCAACACTGTGACTTTATATGGCCTAGTTTATTACACTGAAACATTTGAAACTTCTCATTTCTTTTCCACACTCCTGGATTTCTTTTTTAATCTGAGGTATTCTCTCCTTATTATCTCCCATCAGATCACCTTTACCTTTACCACTTGAGTATTTCTTATGTCCCCAGTTTCTATCCCTCACAGGCTGAAACTGATGTCGGAAACCAAGCTTTGATTTATGAACTAATTGGATTGGATTTGTTTATTGTCACATGTACCGAGGTACAGTGAAAAGTATTTTTCTGCGAGCATAATTCATAATCATCTGACATTTCTGCTGTTAACCTCGCAGTTTTAACCCTCTGCTCTTCTACATGAGTCCTCACTACATCAGGAATTGAATTTTTAAACTCCTCCAAAAATATAATTTCTCTCAGAGCTTCATTTGTTTCGTCTACTTTCAAAGCCCTTATCCACCTATCAAAATTACTCTGTTTGGTCCTTTCAAACTCCATGTGTGTTTGACCAAATCCTTTCCTTAAATTTCTAAACCTTTGTAAGCTTCAGACACTAGTTCATATGCACCTAAGATGGATTTTTTCACCTCCTCATACGTCCCAGATACCTCCTCCGGTTGTGATGCAAACACTTCACTCGCCCTACCTACCAGCTTTGTTTGAATCAGTAATACCCACATGTCCTGTGGCCATTTCATTTGTTTAGCTACCTTCTCAAATGAAATGGAAAAAGCTTCCACCTCCTTCTCTTCAAACCTTGGCAACGCTTGGACATATTTAAATAGATCGCCACCAAGCGTTCGACTATGACCCTCTTTCTCACTATCCTCATCACTATCTTCCAACTGTACGTTTCCCTTTATGTCTGCCAATTTTAACTGACTGTCATGTTTCATGGTCATTTTCCCTGATCTGTATCTCCCTTTCTCTTTCTTTTTGTTCTGCTAGGGCTATTCTTTATGTTTTCCTTTCTTCTCTCTCTTTTTCCTCTCTCTCTCTTTCTCTTTCTTTTTCTTCTCTCTCTTTCTCTTTCTTTTTCCCCTCTCTTTCATATTCAAGCAGCTTTAATTCTTTCTCGTGTTCCATTTGTTTAATTTGCAACTGAATTTTTGCTATTTCCAATGAGTCAAACTGTATCTCAGGCAACTTTAAATGCTTAGCCACCACCATAATGACCTCATTTCATTTTCATTTCATGTCATTTCATCTTTTCTCATCTTGTCAGGTAATGTTGACTGCAATGTTTCTGCCAAATCTAACAGTCTGTTTTTAGTCTCTCTTCGTAAGGTACTGTGTGTGACCGCCTCCATCCCCAAAAACTTCAGAGCCTCTGAAAGAGCCATTGTCCACAGCACACTCCCTACTTAAACTGTAATACCACACCTGAAAAGCAACCACAATATACTTACTCCTCACTGTCTTTAAGTTCACTAACCCAATCCAATAAATAGACTTCAATCCACCTCGAGCCCCCAATTTGTTATGGGTCAGGGTTTAGAGAACCCCAAAGTGTATCATGGAGTTCACCTGACCCACACTTTACTAGATTGTGGTATGGGGAGGACATGGCCCACTCTACAGGAGTGGTACAACAGAAATGGAAAAGTATTTTTTAAAGCAAAACAATGTTTATTCTACAAACTCAAGTTAACCCTTTTAAAACATACAGTGAACCATTAATTCAAATACAACCCCCAAAGACTACAACACTAAGTAATCCTTTAAGCTTTCCTTTTAACATCCATACGACTTAAAAACAAAATCTTTAACAGAAGCACATCAGGTTAAAGTCGCTACTAAAAACATTTATAATTCTGAATTCACCAATTGATCAAGAGGTAGTCTTTTGATGGCAGAGAGAACAGCAGTACACCTGCTTGGTCTGGCTTCAGCTCCAACACTGTAAACGAAACTAAAACACACCCTGCAGCCTGCTCAAAAACGAAAGTAAAAAGCTGACAGACAGCCTAGCTCCACCCACTCTCTGACATCACTGCAGTAGTAAACACCCATTTCTTAAAGGTACTCTCACTACAGATATTTATGTACATACCCATTTATAAACAGTGTTATGTGAAATTACCTTTAGGGGTTCTCTAAACATCCTTTTCTAAAGGTACTTTCACAGGACACTGAGGAAAGACATGCCTCTGGTTCTGTGGCTAATTAGTGTAAATCTATGTTCTCTCGTTATTGACCTTTCTGCCATTGGAAGCAGTTTCTTCTTATTTACTCCATCAGAATGTTCCCTGACTTAAAAATCCCTGGTCTCACCACATGCCTGAAGCGCTGCAGTCTGGTATCATTCCAGTAAATGTTTTAAAATATGTGCATATTTTAAATATTTATAAAGCATCCTTAACATTATGAAACAACACAAGTCACTTCACAGGAATGTTAACAAACCGAGTCTGACAGCCAGTCCATAAGGATTTTTAGGACCAGATGACCAAAATTAATCTTGGTTAAAGAGGTAGGTTTTCAGTAGCATATTTGAGATGAAGCAGTTTATGGAGGGAATTGGATTTAAGCAGTTGACAACAATGCATCAATGATGAAGCTACAAAAATATTATCACATATCCCTATCCTGAGATCTCTGTTTCAGAACCACCTTTAAATTGTACTACATTTATATTGCTTCCCCCCCCCCCTTCCAACCAAAAGTGCATCACTTAATTTACCTTTGTAAAAGTTCATCTGGCATATGTCTGCTTATTTCACCAGTTTTTTTCTATGTTCTCCTGAAGTTTTACTATTTTCCTTACTCATTTTCCAAATTTCATGTCATCTGTTAGGTTTGACGTTATGCCCTGACCATTCAAGTCCAGGCCATTAATAGATATCTAAAAGAGCCATGATCTTGTCTGGGAATCACCACTGTCTACTCCACACCACAAGTCTGGCAGGCAAAATAGCTTCACCACTCCTTTGCTTTCTCAACTATAGACCATGTTTTTCTAAGCTGACACTACTCCCTTAGGTGCTATGTCTTTTCGTCCGACGTCATTTCGTCCAACGACACTTCGTCCACGTCTTTTGGTCGAACGTCTTTTTGGCCGCTCGTCTTTTGGTCCAACGTCATTTTGTCCGGTGATTTTTTTCGTCAAAGAATTTTTGTGACTTTTTACGTGTTTTTGTCGGATGATTTTCTTCATCAAAGAATTTTTGTGACTTTTTACGTGTTTTTGTCGGATGATTTTTTTTGTCAAAGAATTTTTGTGACTTTTTACGTGTTTTTGTCGGATGATTTTTTTTGTCAAAGACTTTTTTAGTAGCTTAGTAATTTAGCATGACCAAACTTGCTTAGTAGCACTCCACTTCACTTTAACTTTTGTAAATAGAAATCTTCTCAAATGCACATAATATACAATAAAGGATCTTTATTACCGGCCTCTTTCCTTTAACGAGCCTCGTTAAAGGATAGTTATTATCGTTCTCTCCCCTTTAACGAGCCTCGTTAAAGGATAGATATTATCGGTCTCTTTCCTGATCCCGAATTCGCCCATCCCGAAATGGCAAAGTTCATTGTGTCAACGAAGAGTAAACGGAAGGTGGCTGATGGAAATAACTATATCTACGATTTTCATTCGAGCAGTGCACGGTCACGGAAAACAATGAGCCTAAAATTATTTATTTCTCTAATGAGCACCTTCATCCAGCTGATGTTGATTCGTTAAATGCTAGAAAAGCAGTTGCAGAATTAAAGCTTGAAGCGGTGGAAAACATAGCAGCAAGTTCGCGTAGCATACTAGCGGCCAAGTTTACGCAGCTATCAGAAAATACCTGCTCTCAACTCCCAAGGTTGCCCGTCGTCTCAAGGACTATTCAAAGGTGCCGACATAAAAATTCTGGATTTCCCGCTAATCCAGCGGCTAGACACGGTTTTGAAATACCTGAAAAATATTGCAAGCTTGACAATGGCGAGCAGTTTCTGAGGTACGATTCGGGCGTCGAGGATCAACAGCGCTTACTAGTATTCGCATCAGAAAGTGCTGTTCAGGATTTAGCATCATATCCTCATTGGGCATGTGATGGAACATTCAAGATTGTGCCACAACAGTGGTTTCAACTGTTCTGCATTCATGTACAAGTTAAAGGTAGCAGTCTACCAAGGGTCTTTGCATTACTGCCGAATAAAAGGAAGCAGACATACGAATTATTCTTTGACCAACTGAAAATTATGCAACCTAATGCAGATCCGTTTGATATTATGGCAGATTTCGAAGTTGCAGTTCACAAGGCAATTAATTCATCATTCCTTAATGCATCTGTCGTGGCATGTTTGTTTCATTTGAGCCAATCTGTGTTTCGAAAATTTACCGATTTAGGCCTCAAAGAAAAATACAACACAGACTCTGAATTCTGTCTTAAAATTCGATGTTTCTCAGCATTAGCTTTCCTCCCCGTTGAAGATGTCGAAGAGGCTTATGAAGATTTGATAGACGATGAAGAAATACCTGCTGAATTCATCGTTTACTTCGACTTGACTTACATAGGCATTGTGAGAGGACGTGGTGCCAGACGAAGGAGAGAAACACCTACATTCCCGACAGCTGTATGGAATGTTAATCAGCGTGTTCTACAAGATCTACCGAGAACAAATAATGCTGCTGAGGGGTTTCATTCTGCGATAAAGCGTTCGGCGGGTGGAGCTCATTTGAATATCTGGAGGTTAATCAAAACTCTGAAGGAAGAGGAAGGGCTAATAATAGGCAAAAAGGCTCAAATTCTTCGGGGAGATCAGTCGACTTCATGTACGCGATACAAGAAAATAACTGAACGCCTCAAAAGATTGGTCGTTGAATATGTTCCTACAGCGAAAATTGATTTCTTGAGGAATGTTGCTCACAATTTACATCAATTTTAAGTAATTTCGGGAATTCATCCTTAGTAAACTTTTAGATCTTTTTAAATGCATTTTTAGATTTTTTAACTTTTTAACTGCATTTTTCAGCTTGCATTTTACTTGCATTTCATCAATTACTTGCATTTTAGCAATTAAATTCACTTGCTGTATTGTGCCTGCTTTCTATCAATTAAATGCTTTTATACGGAGTTGATTTGTAATTGGTTAATTGGACGAAGTGACGTTGGACCAAAAGACGGGCGGACAAAAAGACGTTGGACCAAAAGACATGGACGAAGTGTCGTTGGACGAAATGACGTCGGACGAAGAGACGCGACACGACTCCCTTAATCCCATTGGCTTCAATTTTGGTAATAAGAACATAAGAACTAGGAGCAGGAGTAGGCCATCTGGCCCCTCGAGCCTGCTCCGCCATTCAATGAGATCATGGCTGATCTTTTGTGGACTCGGCTCCACTTTCCGGCCCGAACACCATAACCCTCAATCCCTTTATTCTTCAAAAAACTATCTATCTTTACCTTAAAAACATGTAATGAAGGAGCCTCAACTGCTTCACTGGTCAAGGAATTCCATAGATTTACAACCCTTTGGGTGAAGAAGTCCCTCCTAAACTCAGTCCTAAATCTACTTCCCCTTATTTTGAGGCTATGTCCCCTAGTTCTGCTTTCACCCGCCAGTGGAAACAACCTGCCCACATCTATCCTATCTATTCCCTTCATAATTTTAAATGTTTCTATAAGATCCCCCTCATCCTTCTAAATTCCAACGAGTACAGTCCCAGTCTACTCAACCTCTCCTCATAATCCAACCCCTTCAGCTCTGGGATTAACCTAGTGAATCTCCTCTGCACACTCTCCAGTGCCAGTACGTCCTTTCTCAAGTAAGGAGACCAAAACTGAACACAATACTCCAGGTGTGGCCTCACTAACACCTTATACAATTGCAACATAACCTCCCTAGTCTTAAACTCCATCCCTCTAGCAATGAAGGACAAAATTCCATTTGCCGCCTTAATCACCTGTTGCACCTGTAAACCAACTTTCTGTGACTCATGCACTAGTACACCCAGGTCTCTCTGCACAGCGGCATGCTTTAATATTTTATTGTTTAAATAATAATCCCGTTTGCTGTTATTCCTACCAAAATAGATAACCTTACATTTGTATGTTGTGTTTTACTTTATCAAATACGTTTTGCAAAGCCACACACACAACTACAGTACCTTCTTCAAATTCATCCCATTATTCCGTCAGAGTTCAACTAAGTTTGTAGGTACATATAAACACATTTGTGCTGACAGTCATTTATAAATCCATATTTTGCAGTGTTAATTTTGTCTTGAATTTCCTTTTCTAAAATATTTCCCCACCACTGGTCTGTTGTTTCTGGGTTTATGCCTCACTTTTACCAGACAGGGATGTAAAGTTTTCATGCCTCTCAGATCGAAGGTAGATTGGAAGATAAAAACAGAATGAAATGAAAAATGAAAATTGCTTATTGTCACGAGTAGGCTTCAATGAAGTTACTGTGAAAAACCCCTAGTCGCCACATTCCGGCGCCTGTCCGGGGAGGCTGGTACGGGAATCGAACCGTGCTGCTGGCCTGCTTGGTCTGCTTTAAAAGCTAGCGATTTAGCTGAGTGAGCTAAACCAGCCCCTGAGCTAAACCATGCTGGAATGCTGGAAACATTCAGATTTGGTTTAATCTGTGGAGAGAAAGAAACAAAGTTAAATGTTTCAGATCAATGACCTTACATGAGAACTGGAAAAATTAGAGATATAACTGATATATACATAATAAGTGAGTGTTAACAGGCAATTTAAACTGTTTGAGAAACCTTGTTTTGTGAAATTGGGTGTGGATTCCATTTTGTCACTAAAGACAGTTTCTTCTGATCGACACCCCCAAAGCCTTTTTCAGCATGATAGCTAAGATGATGAGAGGGAGGTGCAAGAGCCCAAGGATCCCCAAAAAAGTCCGACAAATAAGAACAAACATGGGGGCTTGGCCCTCCCAAACCTACAGCACTATCACTGGACAGCCACAGCGGAAAGAATGAGGGGATGGGTGTAAGAACCAGACACGGAATGGGTGAGGATGGAGGAGGATGTACAGTGATGACACTCCGGGCCCTCGTCACGGCAAAACACTCAACATGCCCAGTGGTGGTAGCCACCCTCAGAACCTGGAGCCAGATGAGGCGACACTTCAGCTTGACCGAATGGCCCCCATCTGTGGCAACTATAGGTTCGCACCAGCCATGACATACTTTTAAGAGATGGTGAGAGGACAGGGGGAGGGAGGGCTGACTTTTAAGAGACTTTTACGCAGAAGACAGACTAGTGAACTTAGATGAACTGATGGAGAGACTGCAGCTATTTAATGGAAACAAACTCAAACATCTACAGGCGAAGAACACGCAAGAAAGGAGAGGACAGCTTACCCACGGACCCAAAGACCACAATGTTAGAAGAGCTACTGGTCCCGGGTAGTGGTGGGGGTGCGGGGAACGGACGAATGTGAGGACCACGGACGACTGTGGGGACCTGTACGAACGACCATTAGAAAGGACATGCTCCCCACTGGATGAAACACGAGAAAAATGGGAGGACGAACTAGGGACGGAAACAGGATGGGAACCGGGGGGGGGGGGGGTCGACCCCAAGGAAACCTGCCGAATGTACAGTATATAAAATGTAATACTTCAATAATACCGTATAAAAAAAGTTTCTTCTGAAATTTTCTGAAACAGGTAGTATCTGAACAGTATCAAAAAGGGCTATGTGAGACCATTTGTGATTTCTTGTGTGGTTCCCACCTTTTGATTTATCTAACCTATCTGTTTGACAATTATATGTTTGCCTTTGCTGTACATGTAAGGAGGCAAGACAGCTTATGTTCTTCCTGACAGCAATTGTTGAGCTTTCATCCTCAAAACCACAAGTTAGAAAGTCTCTAGAATGCTGACCTGACTGTAAATTAAGGGTAAAGGTCATAGAAGAGCTATTATGTAATGCCCTATAGCAAAGAATGAAAGCAATACTGTGTAATACACAGTGCGGCAAAATCGAAGCTTGGCTCGCCTACTACTGAACCCAGCAACCATAAAAGGTGATACTCTGTGTTCTTTGCATTGTCTGTGATTATGATTTCTTCTAATTAATCTCAGTGCAAGATTCCACATCCAGAATCATTCCTAGCGCAGGAACCGACAGCTCCAAGATTTAATTTCAAGGTTCTCTATGGTATTTACCAATATTGCAGCTGAGCCAGATCGCAATTGAAGATTAGGGCAATTTTTCCAATCCTTAAACCAGGACTGCTTAAGAGTTATTAGATATCTCTGCATAAACTAGGCATTGAAGCTGGAGCACTACGACTATAAATAGCTCACTAGTCTAAGTAAATTAAGTCATTTCAGGACTTTTGAATACTTTAATTATGTTAAATTTTCCCTGTCAAGGAGGATTGTAGCAGATTTTATGCTACATTTTTTCTCAACAGTTAGAAAAACCACAAAAAAGGAATCAAACCTGATGGACCACCCAGCATCGAACCAGGCACCGGAAACGACAATGGCAAACCCAGCCCTGCCGACACTGCAAAGCCCTCCATACTAACATTTGTGCCAAAGTTCAGAGAGCTGTCTCACAGATTAGTTAAGCAAAAGCCTGACATAGTCATACTCACAGGATCATACCTTACAGACAATGCCCCAGACACCACTATCACCATTCCTGGGTATGTCCTGTCTCACCAGCAGGCCACACCCAGCACAGGTGGTGGTACACAGTGGGCAGGGAGTTGCCCTGGGTGTCCTCAACATCGCCCCTGGACCCATCAAGTCTCATAGCTTCAGGTTAAACATGGACAAGGAAACCTCCTGCTGATTACCATGTACCTGCAACCGTCAACTGATGAATCAGTACTCCTCCATGTTGACCACCAATTAGAGGAAACACTGAGGGTGGCATGGGCGCAAAATATGCTTTGGGTGGCGGATTTCAACATCCATCACTAAGAGTGGCTTGGCAGTACCACCACAGACCGAGCTGGCCGGTCCTAAAGGACATAGCTGCCAGACTAGGACTGCAGAGGTGCAGAACCGACAAGAGTGAAAATAGTATTTGACTTCATCCTCACCAATTTGCCTGCTGCAAATGCATCTGTCCATGACAGTATCGGTAGAAGTGACCACTACACAGTCCTTGTGGAGACAAAGTCCCGTCTTCACATTGAGGATACCCTCCATCGTGTTGTGTGACACTACCTCTGTGCTGAATGGGATAGATTTTAAACAGATCTAGCAAATCAAGACTGAATATCCATAATGTGCTGTGGGAATCAGCAACAGCTGAATTGTATTCATCCACAATCCGCAACTTCATGACCCGGCATATCCCTCACTCTACCACTACCACCAAGCCAGAAGATCAGCCCTGGTTCGATGAAGTGCACAGGAGGACATGCCAGGAGCAACACGCATACTGAAAAATGAAGTGTCAACCTGGTGAAGCTACAACACAGAACTACTCGTGTGACAAACAGCATAAGCAGCAAGTGCAAAAGACAAGGCTGAGGCATTCGCAACAATCTTCAGCAAGAAATGCCGATTAGATGATCCATCCCAGTCTCCTCTGGAGATCCCCAGCATCACAGATGTCAGTCTTCAGCCAATACAATTCACTCCACGTCATATCAAACAATGGCTAAGGCACTGGATACTGCAAAGACTATGGGCCCTGATGATATTCTGGCAATAGTACTGAAGACATGCTCCAGCTGTTACAACACTGGCACCTAACCGACAATGTGGAAAATTGGCAGGTTTGTCCTGTACACAAGAAACAGGACAAATCCAACCCAGCCAATTACTGCCATATACGTCTACTGTCCACCAACAGCAAAGTGATGAAAGGAGTCATCAACATTGCAATCAAGCGGCACTTGCTCAGCAATAACCTGCTCACGGATGCTCGGTTTGGGTGCCACCAGGGTCACTTAGCCCTTGACCGCATTACAGCCTTGGTTCAAACATGGACAAAAGAGCTGAATGCCAGAGATGAGGTGAGAGTGACTGCCCTTGACATCAATGCAGCATTTGACCGAGTATGGCATCACAGCTAAATTGGGCTCAATGGGAATCAGGAGGAAAGCTCTCTGCTGGTTGGAATCATACTGGCACAAAAGAAGATGGTTGTGGTGGTTCAAGGTCTCAGCTCCAGGATATCATTGCAGGAGTTACTCAGGGTAATGTCTGAGGCCAAACCTACTTCAGCTGCTTCATCAATGACATTCCTTCCATCATAAAGTCAGAAGTGGGGATGTTTGCGGATGACTGCACAATGTTCAGCACCATTCATGACTGCTCAGATAATGATGCAGTCCATGTCCAAATGCAGCAAGATCTGGACAATATCCAGGTTTGGGCTGACAAGTGGCAAGTTACATTCATGCCACACAAGTGCCAGACAATGACCATCTCTTACAAGAGAAGACCTAACCATCTCCCTTTAACATTCAATGGCATAACCATCGTTAAATCCCCCACAATCGACATCTTGGGGTTACCACTGGTCAGAAACTGAACTTGAGGAGTCATATTAATACTGTGGCTACCAGGGCAGGTCAAAGGCTAGGAATCCTACGGTGAGTAACTCACATCCTGACATCCCCCCCCCCCCCCCCCCCCCCCCCAAAGCCTGTCCATCATCAACAAAGCACAAGTCAGGAGCGTAACGGAATACTCTCTACTTGCCTGGATGAGTGCAGCTCCAAAAATACCCAAGAAACTCGACACCATCCAGGATAAAGCAGCCCGCATGATTGCTCCTTCTTCCACAAACATTTAAACCTTCCACCACCAACCAACAGTGGCAGCCGTATGTACCAACTACAATATACACTTCAGTAATTCACCAAGGTTCCTTCGGCAGCACCTTCCAAACCCACGACCATTAACATCTAGAAGTCAAGAGTAGCAGAAACCTGGGACCCCCACCACCTGGAGGTTCCCCTCCAAATCACTCACTGCCCTGACTTGGAAATATATCGCCGTTCCTTCACTGTCTTTGGAGCAAAATCATGGAACTCCTTCTCGAACAACACAGTGGGTGTACCTACACCTTGGGGACTGCAGCGGTTCAAGAAGCCAACTCACCACTACTTTCTGAAGGGCAACTAGTGGTGGGCAATAATGCTGGCCTTATCAGTGACACTCATATTCCATAAATGAATTTTCAAAAAGAATTACAATTTAAGATGCCTCATAACAGATATATTGTCTCTTAATTGGTTGAAATTAAGTTAATCTTTTTTGTTTGAAGACAATCTTGGTCGTGTTTAATATCTGATTATATTTGTGACAAGTCATTTTTTTCCCCAAGGTGAATAGGCTGGGACTTTAATTTGTAAATACAGTATATTTTCTGCAGCTATAGTTTTTATTAGAAATGTAGAGTGCCCAATTATTTCTTTTCCAATTAAGGGGCAATTTAGCATGGCCAATCCACCTAACCTGCACATCTTTGGGTTGTGGGGTGAGATCCACGTTGACATGAAATGAATGCGCAAACTCCACAAGGATAGTGACCCGGGGCCGAGATAGAACCCCGGTCCTCAGCGCCACGAAGCAGCACTGCTGACCACTGTGCCACCGTGCCGCTTAATTCTGTAGCTATATTTAATACAACTATGGGGCTGTTTAGCTCACTGGGCTAAATCGCTGGCTTTGAAAGCAGACCAAGGCAGGCCAGCAGCACGGTTCTATTCCCGTAACAGCCTCCCCGAACAGGCGCCGGAACGTGGCGACTAGGGGCTTTTCACAGTAACTTCATTTGAAGCCTACTCGTGACAATAAGCGATTTTCATTTTTTTTTTCATTTCAAATTGTGCAGCTAACAGGGAACTGTTTGCATCCTTTGGAATACCAACTATCTGAAAAATTACATTGCCCGAGCAGAGGTAACATCAGAAGCACATGTGATATAATAATAATGTTGGATCACATGACTGAGAAGGAAGAGCGATCTGAGGAGGAGAAGCTCCAACTTTGTGTAGAGATCCAAATGTGTGAATACTTGTTGTAAATAGAGTAATGGTTTTGAGAAACTACAGATTCAAGCATTATACTCGAGGAGAATAGATAATCCTCAAAACCCCTATCCAAACCTCAACCACACAACAAAATACCCCAGTCAACCTGCATTAAATTTAAACTGAATATGTTTTATGTTAAGAGCTAGTTCTATCCTGCTCATCTGTGGGTCACACATCGGAATCAGGAGTTTTATTTTGAAACGCCGGAGGAGGCATATGAGAGACGATGGACTGGGAGGAGCGTGAGGACACTGAACGGTGATGTTTAATGTGGAGAAGGTGGGTTCACAAGATAGGGGAATTTAATGAGAATTGGAGTGGAGAGCGTGTGTGCTTTCTTTTATGTTTGGATTTCGGGGTGTGGAGGGGTTGAGGGGCGGATTTGGAAAGGTGGATAGAAGGAGATAGGTGGAGGCCCCGTGCTATTAAGGGGGGGCACCATGCTAGCCAGTTGGCCAATTAACAGGACTGAAGTGGGGGAAGACAGGAGGAGGGAATGGAAGAGGGCGAGGTGGAGATGGGTTGGTTTTCTGTTTGCTTATGGGGGTGCAGGGAGGGGTGGGGAGGGATGCTGACGTGGGGAATGCTGGTATGACGCAGTTGGTTAAGGAGGAATAGCGGTGGACATCTTGGGGGCGGGCCTGGAGGAGTGCTGGGTACGGACCAGTGGGAGGGGGGGGGGGGGGGGGCTGGGTAAAAAAGGGATATGGCTGACCAGCTAGGAAAGGGAGGTGGGAAGTCTCCCGATGTGGTTATTTGCAGGGCTGAATGTGCCAGTTAAATGTTCGCGTGTTTTTGCACACTTAAAAAGGTTGGATCCAGGGTCAAACCAGGGTGGGGACTCGCGATTTTTGGGGTTGGGGTGGAGCCGGGAGTGCAGGAGGCGAAAGAGGCCGGTGTCCTGGCCTTTGCGTCCCTAGTAGCCCGTCGAAGGATTCTGTTACAATGGAAGGATGCAAGGCCCCCAAGCGTGGAGACCTGGATCAGTGGCATGGCGGGATTTATAAAATTGGAAAAGGTCAAATTTGCCCTGAGAGGATCAATACAAGGGTTCTATAAACGATGGCAGCCTTTTCTGGACTTCCTGGCTCAGAGATAGGTAACTGGGTCAATAGCAGCAGCAACCCGGGGGGGGGGGGGAGGGGGGGGGGGTGCATTATTGTAGTGTTTATTCTGTAACTTTATAGTGTGTTAATTTGCGTTGTTGTTAAAATGCTGGGTTGTTCATGGGGATGGGGCGAATGTATATGATTGTTAATATTATTGTTATTTTCGGTATTTTACTAAGGTGCGTTATTGTTGTATAAAATCAAAATTTCTCAATAAAAATTATTAAAAAAAAAAAAAAAAGTTTGAAGATGGACATCATGGTTTCTTCAGGAGACATACCTGAAGCTGGGGATCAGACGAGGCTGAGAAAGGGGTGTGTGGGGCAGTTGGTCCACTTCGGATTGGATATGAAGACAAGTGCTGGTTCTGGTCAACAAGACGGTGGCCTTTGAGGTCGGCAGTATCATAGCTGACCCTGGGGGCACGTATATGATGTTGGTGGGAAGTTGGAGGTGAAGCCTGTGGTGCGAGTGAATGTTTATGCCCTAAACTGGGATGACATGGATTTTTTTGAGGGAAGATTCTGGACTTGAGCAGGTATCAGCTGATTATCGGGGGAGATTTCAATATGGTTCTGGATTCTAGGTTAGACCAGTCGTGTCCTAGGTCCCTGAAGGTTTTGGCTACAGCGAAAGAGATGATGGAGTTCATGGAATGTATGGGATGGGCGGACCCATGGCGGTTTGGAGGCCGAGGGCAAAGGAGTTTTCGTACTTTTCACATGTTCACCGGAAGTACTCCCGGATAGATTTCTTTGTGCGGATAAGGCGCTGTTGGCGGGGGTTGGTTGATTCAGAGTATTCGACAATCATGGCTTCTCACCACACTGGGTGGATCTACAGATGGTGCAGGGGGAGACTCTGTGGCCGCAGTGGAGGGTGAATGTAGGATTGATTGTAGGTGGCCAATGGGGTCTGTGAGAAGGTGAGGGTGGCCATTTGAAATTATGTGGAGCTGAACAATACAGGGGAGATCATGGCCTCTATGCTGTGGGAGGCATTGAAAGTGGTAGTAAGGAGGGAATTTATTTTGATTCAGGCACATAGGGAGAGAGCGGAAGGAGATGAGAGGCTGAGGTTAGTGGAGGAGATCGTGAGGGTGAACCAGAGGGATTCGGTGGCACCAGAGGAGGAATTGAGGAAAGACGGGGGCACCAGATGGAGTTTGGGTTGTTGTCCACAGGAAAGTTGGTAGGGCAGCTGTAGAGGGGCGGTTTATGAATACAGGGAAAAAGTGAGGAGGATGTTGGCGCATTCGTTGAGGAAGCACGTGGATAGAGAAATTGGAAGGGTGAGGGGTGAGAGAAGCATGGTGGTGTCGGAGCCAGAGGGGGTGAATGGGATCTTTAAGGCGTTCTATCGAAGGCTGTATGATTCAGAGCCTCCGACTTGGGAAGAGGGTATGTGACGGTTCTTGTACAGGCTGGAGTTCCCAAGAGTGGAGGAGGAGAAGATGCAGGGATTGGGCTCAGGGAGGTGATGGATTGTGTGGGTTTGATGGGTTTCCAGCCGAATTTTACAATAAGTTTGGGTCGGAGCTGGGATCCCTGCTTGTTGGAATCTATAATGAGTCGATCCCCCTCACGTTGTCGCAGGCGACCATATCACTGATTTTAAAGACCTAGAGCAGTGTGAGTTCTACCGTCCGACTTCACTGTTAAATGTGGATGCAAAGGTTTTAGCACCGTGGATAGAGGGCTGTGTGCTGGGTGTGATCGGAGAGGACCAGATGGGACTCGTGAAGGGGTGACAGCTGTCATCAAATGTACGTAGGCTGTTCAATGTTATTATGATGCCCTCGGAGGGGCAGCAAGTAGAAGTGATGGTGGCAATGGACGCAGAGAAGATGTTTGACTGGATTGAATGGGCATCTGTTGGAGGTGTTGAGTCAATTCGTGTTCAGGCAAGGGTTTGTGGATTGGCTTCATCTGTTGTATAAGGTGTCCAAGGCTGGTGTCCTTTCAAATAGTTCGGAGTACTTTGCGCTACGCTGGGGGATGAGGCAGGGATGCCCCTCGCTCTGCTGCTTTTTGCTCTGGCGATAGAGCCGTTGGCAATGACACTTAGGACGTCGAGAGGGTGGAGGGGGATTGAGCGGGAAGGGGTCGACTACGGGGTCTCTTTGTATGCATACAACCTCCTGTTGTACATTTCTGATCCAGTGGAAGTTTTGATAGGGTCATGGGGATCCTGGGGGAGTTTGGTCATTTCTCAGGATATAAATTGAACATGGGGAAAAGCGAGGCGTTCCTGATAATTGCCAGGAGGTAGGAGAGGCGGCGGGGGGGAATTGCCATTCAGGGTGGTAGTTTCTGCTATCTTGGGATGCAGGTGACATGGAGTTGGGCACAGCTGCATAAGTTGAACTTGGCACGATTGGTGGAGGGTATGAAGGCGGACTTCAAGATGTGGGATGTGTTGCCCCTGTCTTTGGCGGGGCGTGTACAGATAGTGAAAATGACGGTGCTGCCCAGCTTCTGTTCATATTTCAGAACTTCCAGATTTTGTTCCTACGTCCTTTTTCAGAAAGGTGAATGGGAGGATTTCAAGGTTCAAGTGGGCAGGGAACGTCCCGCAGGTGAAAAGGGTGTTTCTGGAAAGCTATCGACAGGAGGGGAGGTATGGCCTTGCCAAGCCTGTTGAATTACTACTGGCCAGCAAACATCGCAGTGGTTAGAAAATCGGCGGTGGAGGAGGGTCGGTTTGTGGACACAGTTGATGGCACCCCTGTTGTTCTCACCGGTCTGGTACAACTTTAGCCCAGTGGCAGTATCAGCAGTGAGGGTTTGGAACCACTTTGGACTGGGAGCATGTTGCTGTGAGTGCCGGTATGTGACAACCATAGGTTTGTGCCGGTGGAGTTGGAAGCGAGATTCTGGGGGTGGCGACAGGTGGCAATAGAGTACTTCAGGGACTTGTTTGTAGTAGAAGGTTTGCTGGCATGGAGCAGCTTGAAGAGATATATCAGTAGACTAAGGGAAATGGTTTCACCTGCAGGTGAGGTACTTTGTTGGAAAAGAGGTGCCACTTCCTATGCTGCAAGACAAGCTGGTGTACGAGGATGACATTAGGGAGAGGAGAGTGGTGGATATATATGGAGAGCTGGTAGATAGGGAGGGCACTCCTGCGGAGCAGGTCAGATGCAACTGGGAGGAAGAACTGGGGACAAAGTTGTGGGCCAGGGTGTGGAGGCAAGCATTGCAGAGGGTGAATGCTTACTCATCGTATGTGAGGTTAAGCCTCATCTCGTTTAAGGTGGTGCACAGTGCCCACATGATGGCATTGAGGATGAGCTGGTGAAGGATAGGTATATGCGAGGGCCGGCGAACTATGTGCATGTGTTTTGGGCATGTCTGAGGTTGAGAGGGTTTTGGAAGGGATTTCTGGATATAATGTCTGAAATTCTGGGTGTGGGAATGGCTCTGAGTCCGGAGGTGGTGATATTCGGAGTATTGGGTGATACATGCACGGCTGTGCATGTGCCGCCGACAAGTGATCAGGGACCCTCTGGGTCCAGACTTCCCAGAGGACACCCGCAAGGGACATCAAAGGCCACAGGACATGGCTGCCTTCACCACTGATGTGCATCCTGGGGACAAACCTAGGCGTAGTGGTAGAGCTAGGAGGGCCAAGCGCATCGAGGATGACTGAGGGCACTGGAGAGGGGTTGGCATAGGTAGGGGCTGAGGGAAGGATGGGGGAAGGGGCACGGCACCATCGGGAGAGTGGGGAATTATCAGGAGTGGGGAATTATTACACAATAAACACCCTTGTGCACAACCAGTATGATGCCTCTGTCACTTTCTTCCGCAATACGGGCCTATCTCCGAACTCTTGGCCCATCTCTCCAGACATATTCCCGGAGCTGTGTACCATCCACTGGGTGTTTGGATGCATGTGTGGTGTTGTATCCTGCAGTATTCAGGCACAGTTTCCATGCATCAAGGTGTGATTGAATGCTATGCAATGACTCCCACATATTACATGGCACACCTACCTAGGGGAATCCATTTGTGTTGTGTAAAGTGCTCACCTAACCACATTTGTCAATTCCCTATTAGCAATAGTCTTCAGCCACACAGTCAGAGGGTTTGGAACCACTTTGGACTGGGAGCATGTTGCTGTGAGTGCCGATATGTGAAAACCATAGGTTTGTGCCGGTGGAGTTGGAAGCGAGATTCCGGGGGTGGCGACAGGTGCCAATAGAGTACTTCAGGAACTTGTTTGTAGTAGAAGGGGGGCAGTCAATGGGGGGCAGAGGGGCAGGGACAAGGATTGGCGCTGAAATGGGTACACACGATCCAGGGGTTGGCATGGTGGTGCCGTGCGTGGTTGTGCCCCAGTTGCCCCCCACCCTCCCATGGTGGTCCACCCCTGCAGAGGGTCCCCCAACCCCAGCCAATGGTCCCCACCCCTTGCCGAGCACTGGGGTGGCAAACCCAGTGCCGCTGGGCTCTTTGCCTGTGAGCAAAGATGGCCACTCACCTCCTCAGCTCCCTGCAGAAGCCCTTCCGCCAGGTTCACATTTTTCAAAAGGAGTAGTAATCGGCGCCAGCGTGACCACCTGTTGGGGAGACCGAGAACCACGGGAGACGGTTGGGTAAGGGGTGGCTCCAGTTCATTGTATGGAAATAGGGCTTAACTAGTGATAATTTGTTTCTTGCCACGCTATGGCGAGATTCCGATTTCGCCTAAGGGAGCGGGCCGGTTGTACTGTGAACTGTTTGCCGCCTGCCGTGGTTCTTGTTTTCAGCCTCTCCCACTATTCACTGGCCTTGTTTCTCTTAGCAAGAGCTGGAGAATCATGGCCAGCATATTTCTTAATACGTGTTGTAATATAAATAGAACCACGGACGAAGCTAACCGTCTGAATATTTAAAATAGTTGTTAACAATTCCATGATTTCCTCAAATGATGTGGATGATTTGCAGTTTATATCTTTGTTTAATATATTGCTCTATTATTCCCAAAGAACCATCACCTCCAATAGTTACAGATTTGCCAGGATTTAATTACGTACAATGAACAGCCTCCCAATGAGAAATATTAATTCACAGCACATGACAACTGAATGTAAATGGGTTCCAGTACAACTCCGGTAACATCATTGTTGTTATAACATTTTCCTTTGGTGATTGTGTCGTATGTTAGTGTGTTTCTTGCTGCCGGGTGGCCGGTTATCAGTCAGCATTGTTATCTGGCTACCAAACCCTGTCATCATTAATCATGACCACCATTTGACAAAATTGAGCTGGAAGGTAGGCCATCCTGAAACGCAAAATATGTTAGCTTCGCTTGTGTTGTTATCTCAGAGTACTTTTGATTATTTTTTTCAGTTTTGCTATTTGACATACCGTCATAATATATTTCTAGCGATTCGAAAACTTAGATCTATATAAATGAGTGTGAGCTATTTGAGTTACTGTATCAGCAGAGAGACAATGTTGGGATTAAGCATTTCCTTTATGTATGGAAAATACCTTTGCCTATTTAAAAAAAAAAGTATTGAATTTTATTTTGAGGCGGTAAACTGGGTATTGACATCTGTTATTGTGGAAATGTCACCACCTGCCAACTTGGTATTAACCCAGTCCAGTCTGTTTTTATGAGCCCATTCACATAGCAATTCTGCTTAGTTGATGCACCTCATCTTTATTCCCACCCCTCCCTCCACTTGCCCCCCCCCATCCTTCCTTTGCCTTCCTCTCACTCACTTGGCCTCCAATTCCACCTTTTACCTCACCTCTTCCCTCAGGATATCAATCATCCTCCGCCTTGTCTTCCTCGCCGGCTTGTAACCTTGCTCCACCTTAACTTTTCTCCCCTCAAACCCTCCTCTGCCTCCCTCACTGATCCGGACCATTAAATGGACTTCATCTTCCATCCCCTTCCCTGTTCACTTAATTTAAAGGGACATAAGGAAAAAAGCCTTTTAAAAGTACATTATTATGTGCAACTATTTTTTCTGAGATTTCTAGCTTGGCCTCTGGAGAAACTATTTCTGTACTGTGTTGGGCTGTAGCTATCGAATGGAGTTCTGCAGACAATCTAAAAGTAAAAGAAAGGGGGGAGGGTGGGGAGTCATCTGATGGGAGCTGTATTTCCGTGAACTCTAGCACTGGTCAGGCTATAATCCTGTTATTTATTGCACTCACCCAGCTTGTGCTTAACCAATCCAGCAGTGATAACTTCATATTATGTCCTTGGAAGATTTCTGGCTAAACGTTGGTGACAAAAGGCTGGGAAATATTAAGAAAATTGTCAACAAAAAAAAGCAGTCAGCAGTGACTGGGGTGAAGCCAACTCCTCAACATGGCGACTCAGTGAGCGAATAGACACTCGATACGGCACTCTCAAAGACATTACAACTGATGACTGCTAATATTATTGAGGTAACTGATGAGAAATTTGGTCTGTTAGCACAATATATCAGTGCCCATACTATAGAACACGGATAAAAGGCTTTATCTCACTGTCTTTGTGGAGTTTGCACATTCTTCCCGCGTTTGCGTGGGTTTCGCCCAAGAATCCGCAAGACTGCACTGCAGAGGAGAAGAAACATGGGTGGTCTGGCCTTTCCGAACCTACAATACTACCACTGGGCAGTCACAGCTGAGAGTGTGAGGGGACGGATAAGAGAACCGAATACGGAATGGGTGAGACTGGAGGAGACCTCTTGCAATGGATCCCTCCAAGCAGGGAATGTCCCAGAGGGCTGGAGAATGGCTAATGTAACACCCCTGTTTAAGAAGGGAGGGAGGTAGAAGACGAGAAATTATAGTCCGGTTAGCCACTCTTCGGTCATTGGTAAGATTAAAGATGAGATCGCGGACTACTTGGAAGGGCAAGATAAAATATGACTGAGTCAGCTTTGTCAAAGGGAGGTCATGTCTGACAAATCTGTTAGAGTTCTTTGAGGGGGTAACATGGAAGTTAGCTAAAGGAGAGCCAGTGGACATGATCTATTTAGACTTCCAGAAGGCCTTTCACATATAGGAAGTTATATAAGCTTAGAGCCCATGGTGTTAAGGGTAAGGTACTGGCTGTGATATGCGTCACTGTAGGTACACAAGGGGTTAATGTAAATATACTGGGGCTAAATAAACACTAGAGGGAGCACCAGAGACATCATGACACACAGACATTCAACCAATAGGTCAGTAAGATAGGACACGACCAATGGGCAGTAAAGACACACTCAGAGGTGACACTATCACAAGGGGGCTACCCATATAAAAGGACAGGGCACCCATGCTCTTTCTCGTTTCCATAGGCGACACTCAGAGAGACAGGGGCAGTTCAGAAGTATCACACCCACCGCTTGGATTAGAGCAGACTTGTTAGTTAGATTGAGTTACTATAGTTAGATTAGCAGGAGAGTCGAACTCAAGTAGGAGAATTGTTAACTGTTCAATAAATGTGTTAAACCTATCTCCAAGTCTGAACCTTCCTTTGTCAGAGCATACATCAAGAAAGCAGCTTATGCTATGTGAAGAAGCATAACACAACACTGGCATGGACAGAGGATTGGCTGACTGGCAGGAGGCAGAATGGGGATAAAGTGGTCTTTTTCAGGATGGCAGCCGGTGACTAATGGTGTGCCTCAGGGGTCAGTGTTGGGACCAAAACTTTTCATAATATACATTAACAATCTGGAAGAAGGAACGGAGGACATTGTTGCTAAGTTTGCAGATGATACAAAGATATGCAAAGGGACAAGTAGCATTGAGGAAGCAGGGGAGCAACAGAAGCACTAAGACAGGCTAGGAGAGTGGGCAAAGAAGTGGCAGATGGAATACAATGTGGAAGAGAGTGAGGTTATGCACTTTGTGAGGAAGAATGGAGGCACAGGCTATTTTCTAAATGGGAAAAGACTGAGGAATTCAGAAGCACAAAGGGCCTTGGGAGTCCTTAATCAGGATTCTCTTAAGATTAACGTGCAGGTTCAGTCGGCAGTTAGAAGGCAAATGCAATATTAGCATTTATATTGAGAGGGCTAAAATACAAGAGGAGGGATGTACTCCTGAGGCTGTATAAGGCTCTGGTCAGACCCCATTTGGAGTAGTGAGCAGTTTTGGGCCCCGATCTAAGGAAGGATGGCTGGCCCTGGAAACTGTCCAGAGGTGGTTCACAAGAATAATCCCTGGAATGAAGAGCTTGCCATATGAGAAGTGGTTGAGGATTCTGGGTCTGTACTCTGAGTTTGGAAGGATGAGGGGGGATCTTATTGAAACTTACAAGATACTGAGAGGCCTGGATAGAGTGGATGTGAAGCGGATGCTTCCACAAGTAGAACAAAATAGAACCTGAGGCCTCAGCCTCAGACTGAAGGGACGATCCTTCAAAACTGAGATGAGGAGGAATTTCTTCAGCCAGAGGGTGGTGAATCTGTGGAACTGTTTGGCGCAGAAGGCTGTGGAGACCAAATCACTGCGTCTTTAAGACATAGACAGAAAGGTTCTTGATTAATAAGGGGATCATGGGAGAATGGGGAAGCCATGATTGAATGATGGCAGATTCGATGGGCCGAATGGCCTAATTCTGCTCCTATTTCTTTTGGCCTTATGGTTTTATTTGACTGGTTAAGGAGGTACGATCCCCTGGAGCAGTCACTCCAATGAATTGTAATCATTACAAACTCCAGTGTACACACCAATGGAAAGTCTGTGGGCAAGAGTAATGAATGACTAGTGTCATTCGTTTGTCACTGACTGCATAATCGAGCCATTATGTCCCGGAACACGGAGAGCTTGGAGCATGGAGGCAAACCAGCTGGGTACTTCGAGACGAGTCCTACACTGCCTCAATATTTGTGCAGCCAAATGTGTGACAAATTTTACAACCAGATGTTGTCGCCTCAATTAACTAGTTGTCAGTTAATACAAACATTTAACCTAAAATTTTAGGTGAGAGGATGAATCAATGAAATGAGTGGATGTTCTGCAGAAGGTATGGATAGCCTGGATTTTGCTGAAGGGAGGATAGAAGGATTTCCTGGGGATCTGTGGGAATGTGAGACATGGGTGAGCAGGAGTACAAACAAATCTGGTTAACTTGTAGTAGATTTTGTGTTTCAACTATCTACTGCTCTTTTTATTGTACAGTTTCACCATACATTTGACAAGATGATTGGTGACAGTTACTTTATTACAAGATAGTTTCAGAGGCCAGTTTACAAAGTTAAAAACCATATCATTTCACAGCTCAACAGAATAGTAGAATAGTGAGATCAGATTTAAGAAAAAATATAATTTATATATATTCGATAAGGTAACAGCTGCTGGTTCAGCAATTGGGCAATGTAATTTAATATCGCTGAGGTGCCATGTTTATGAAACCTCAAATTTTAGTGTCTCAATTTACAATATTATTGAACCTGTAAATTGGATTACTACTTGGTGAAGGACTGATTTGAGTCAGCTTCTGAATGATGGAAATGATAATAGTATATAAAAGTTAAACAATTGTTTTATGAAAATTACTGCTGGAAGGATAATACACCTTATCATGAAATAAAGTTGTACCATTGCGATTTAGTACAGAGTTAACTTAATACTTGATACCTTCTCAAATGAATTCCCTGCACATTTGAAAGTTTCAAGCTCCACTACCCAACCATAGCCAGTGATGTTACTTTAAACGAGGAGGTCCCCCCATTGCATCCCCATCACTGAACCCCACACCTTCCCCACTACACACACCCTTGGCATTGCATCCATTGAGTCAGCGTTTGTTTCTAAATATTCCCTGTAAAACTCAGTCATTTGTGATTGATCCTTCAATGTGAGTCTCTTACTGTGTGTGCCGGAGGATCCTGCGAGAGGCCTTTCCTGGGATTCCCACCCGCCGTTACGCCTCACAAGATCTAACCAGATCTCGTGTAACATCACGATCCTGGTCCCGCCCACAATGAGTGGGACCTAGTCTCACTCGGCTAATTGAGTTTAAGAACATGAGACGGGATCGAACAGCCGCCAGGCATCTATGAGCCTCGCGAGGAGACGTCAGCTGGACGCCATTCAGCACTGGTTCCCACAAATGCAGACCAGAGAGAACAGTAGCTGGAGGGTCTCCCAGAAGATTGGACGCCCCTGATGTTTGGTCTCCGGTCACACTGGTATTGCTGGCGCCACCCGGGAACTTGGCAGTGCCACCTGTGTGCCAGCCTGTTGCTGCCAGGGTGCCCAGGTGGCAGTGCACCCGCACTTGGGATTGAACCCGGGGGGTGCCTACCCGTATGTTGTGGGCTGTGGAGGGGCTCAAGGAGCCCCCAACATGTGAGTTGGGATTGCATTGGAGGAGGGGGGGGGGGGGGGGGGGGTGGTATAGAGAGAGAGATTGAGCCGCCATTTAAAAATAGCGTCCTGATGTCTTCCTCATTGTCGGAGCTCCTCATTGCAGGAAATGATGCTAAGTGCAGGCTCGAGGGGGAACGTTCCACAGTGGGGCACAAAAATAAGTCAGAGTCTCGTTGGATAGCGAAGTTGTTCCCGGCACTTACAACCCACTAATCCAGCACAGAACGGATTCTGTTTTATTTATGATCGCACCCTATATGTCGCTTTTGTCTGAGCCTCTTATGGCTATCAAGGAAAATAAATTTTGTAACTTTTAATGAGCAACAAAGCACAAATGATGGTTATATAGGCAGCCAATCCCTAAACCTATTCCCCTCCCTGTAAGAAGAAAAATCTAGTTGGGAATAGAAGGGGCGGCTGGAACTGTGAGGGAACTGGTGACAGTTAAGTACTTAAGTAAAGCCTGAGATTCAAGTCCAGACTGAGATAGTTGAAAGTAACATTCAGAGCCCACATCCACATTCAAATCAAGTGTTCAAAAAACAAAGCAGGAAAAGAAAACCATAGTGCAATTTCAAAGTAAAGCAGTTAAGTGATCAGTTGGTAAGTATATGGCATAATATTAATTTTCTCTCGAAACAAGGACATTAGTTTAAGAGCTGCGAAACTAAAAAAGTCAGGGATGAGTAAAACAGTGAATGAATCAATAATAACTGTATTTGCACAGATCAGAGGCTGGATTCTCTGTTTTGGAGACTAAGTCCCCACGCCAGCGTGAAAACGGTGGTCTTTTACCACTGGCGTCAAAAGGCCACTGATTCCCCGTTTTGCTGGAAGGTAGCAGGGAGCCGACATAGAGTTTGCAGCTCTAGCTGCCGATTCAGGTCCCCGCACTTCCAGTTCAGAGGCCGTGCTCCATGGCAAACTCAGCCCGCTGAGACGGACCGCCAAAGTAATGCCTCC
This sequence comes from Scyliorhinus canicula, assembly GCF_902713615.1. Taxonomy (NCBI): domain Eukaryota; kingdom Metazoa; phylum Chordata; class Chondrichthyes; order Carcharhiniformes; family Scyliorhinidae; genus Scyliorhinus; species Scyliorhinus canicula. Next base: position 44,716,111 of record NC_052161.1, read on the forward strand.
GGCGCCACTCGCGATTTTGGCGCCAAGACGGATTCTCTGCCCGGATTCATAGCCGAACGCGATTTTTGCATCGGGGAGCGGAGAATCCAGCCCCAGTTTCATCTATGCACAGAATTCATTGGAATGTGAGGGAAATTGTTCAATGTGGGAATTTGGTGAGGTGGGATAAGAGATGGTAGTTAATATATAAAAAATATATTGTTTATTGGCGGGAGGTTTGCGGGCCTGGGGGAACTGGAAGATAAATCTGGGCTCCCCCAAGGGAACATGTTCAGATACTTGCGGGTAAAAGCGTTTGCTAGGCGACAGGTAGAGGAGTTCCCTTTGCTGCCCTCGCTGGGGGCGATGGACAGAGTGCTTTCGGGGGTGTGGGTCGGAGAGGGGAAGGTGTCTGACATTTATAAGGTAATGCAGGAGGTGGAGGAGTCGTCAGTGGAGGAGCTGAAGGCTAAATGGGAGGGGGAACTTGGGAGCAGATAGAGGACGGGACTTGGGCAGATGCCTTGGAGAGAGTCAACTCTTCCTCTTCATGTGCGAGGCTTAGTCTCATCCGATTCAAGGTGCTGCACCGGGCCCACATGTCCGGGACTAGGATGAGTAGGTTATTTGGGGGTGAGGACAGGTGCACCAGGTGTTCAGGGAGTCCGGTGAATCATGCCCATATGTTCTGGGCATGCCCGGCACTGGAAGGATTCTGGAAGGGGGTGGCGGGGACGGTGTCGAGGGTGGTTGGATCCAGGGTCAAACCAGGGTGGGGACTCGCGATTTTTGGAGTTGCGGTGGAGCCGGGAGTGCAGGAGGCGAAAGAGGCCGGGGGGGGGGGGGGGGGGGGGGGGGGGGGGGGGGAGAGAAGGGGGGGGGGTTTCTTATCGTAGTATCTATTTTTTTCCCCTATGGTTATGTAACTTAACATTGTGTTAATTTAAGTTGTTGTTAATATATTGTGTTGTTCGTTGAGGAGGGGCAAATGTTTATGATTGCTATTATTATTGTTATTGTTGGTATTTTATAATGGTTCATGTTGTTGTATAAATACAAAATTTTTCAATAAAAATTATTTTAAAAAAATATATAAAAAATAAATATAAACAAATAGGATTGAAAGAAGACTGTGGGCTAAGTTACATTAAAGACCTAAAGAAAGAGTTCAGAAAGTAATACATGAGTGTGATATGGCAGCCATTAGAGAGGGATGATTGCAAAGTGACCAAGCCTGGAAACTGGACATTCAAGGTAGTTGACATTTCAGGACAGGAGAAAAGGAAAAGGAGGTGGAATAGCTCTGTTAGTACAATTGTAAAACTCTTTCTTATGAATGCCACATACTTTCAGATAAGGAACCTTTAATTGTGAGAAATTGCAGTGATCTGGGGTGCAGAGGAATCTGGGTGTCCTAGTGCATGATTTGCAAATGCCTAGAATGCATATCAGCAAGTAGTTTGGAAAGCAAATAGAGTATTCCTGTTTATTGCGAGGGGAATTGAATTGAAGATCAAGATGTGGAATCAGTTTGGGTGGAGATATGAAATAGTAGTGCAAAGAAGTCACTGGTAGAAGTATTTTATAGTCCCCTAACAAAAGTTACACTGTAAGACAGAGTATAAATTAAAACTAATGGGTAGAATGGTACTGCAATAATTGTGAGTGGCTTTATTCTTTATAGAATTTGGACAAATCAAACTGGCAAAGGTACTTTTGAGGACAAGTTCAGAACATGTATTTAGGATAGTATATTAGAACAATACATTGTGGTACCAACCAGGGAACAGGCTATTTTAGGTCTGGCAATGTATAATGAGGCAAGGTTAATCAATGATCCCACAGTAAAGAGACCTCCTGGCTAAATCGATCATTACACAGGAGAATTTCACATTCAGTTTAAGGCTGCGAAACTTGGGTTGAAACTAATGTTTTCAACTTAAACAAAATGACTATTGCAGAGTTAGAACATAGAACATAGAACCTACAGTGCAGAAGGAGGCCATTCAGCCCATCGAGTCTGCACCGACCCACTTAAGCCCTCACTTCCACCCTATCCCTATAACTCAATAACCCCTCCTAACTTTTTCTTTTTGGACACTATGGGCTATCCAACTAACCTGCAAGTCTTTGGACTGTTGGAGGAAACCGGAGCACCCGAAGGAAACACACGCAGAAACGGAGAGAACATGCAGACTCTGCACAGTGATCCAGCGGAGAATCAAACCTGGGACCCTGGCGCTGTGAAGCCACAGTGCTAACCACTGTGCTGCCCTATGAGTTATGAAGATAGAGTTAACAGAAATGGGTTGGAAAATAGATTAAAAGGCAAAACCACAGATAAGCAGTGGCAGAAATTTAAGGAGATATTTCATAATTCTAAAACCTATATACTCATTTAAGAAAGAAAGAAACTGACAAGGGTAAGTAACCCATCGCTAAGTAAGGAAGTTAAGGATAGTATCAAATTAAAAGAAAAGGCAAACAATGTTACAAAGATGAATGGTAGGTCAGATGAATGGAAACATTTAAGAAACTAGCAAATGATGACTAAAAAGAGGGAGAAAATAGTTTATGAGAGTAAGCAAACAAAAAACATAAAATAATATATCACAAAACATAGAAAAAGATACTAGAGTATTCAAAAAGGAAGTGTGTAACTGAAGTAAAAGTTGATCCCTGAGATGATGAGACTGGGGAATTAATAATGAGAAACAAGGAAATGGAGGAGGCTTTGAATAAATATTTTGTATGTCTTCATGGTAGAATATAAAGCACCTGACTAATGGTACAAAACCAGAGGCGCAATTCTCCCCCCCCCCACGCCGGGTGGGAGAATTGCGGGGGCGCCGGGCGAGTCCCGCCACGCTGCCCTGGCACCCGCACATGATTCTCCCACCACCCCCAAACCGGCGCGGCGACATTTACGGCTGGCGCAGTTTGTTACGGGCGAGCGGCGATTCTCCGGCCCGGATGGGTCGAGCGGCCTGCCCAAAACGACGTGTTCCCGCTGGCGCCGGCCACACCTGGTCGCTGCCGGCGTGAACAGCGCGGGAACGCTGGGGGGACAGCCTGTGGGGAGGGGGTGGGGAGGGGGGATCCAGCACCTGGGCGCTCAAAAGGGGCCTACCGATTGGCGGGCCGGCCTCTCTGAAGGAGGCACTCCTTTCCTCCGCTGCTCCGCGAGATCACTCCGACATTTCTTGCGGGGTGCCCGCGGGGAGGATGGCAACTGTGCATGTGGGGGTGACGTCATTTACGTGGCGCCGGCCGCATAATTTACGCGCCGCCGCTTTCATGCGTAAATGACGTAGCGCCGCTCCTAGCCCCCTGGGGGTGGGATAATAGGGGGCGAGGAGCGGCCTCCGGGTTTTCACTCCGGCGTCGGCACTTAGTCTCCCGATGGGAGAATCTCGCCCCAGGGGACAAAAGGAAGGAACTTAAAACGGTCATTATTACTGGAGAAAAAGTACTGGTCAAACTAATGGGATGACAAGTTCTCTGGACCTGATGGACTGAGCCGTAAGGTCTTAAAAGAAGTGGCTGCAGTCTTGGTCCCTTCATTGGTTGTAATCTTCCAAAATTTTCTAGATTCTGGAAAGGTCCCAGAAGGCTCGAAAAACTCCAAACGCAAAAACATATTAAATCGCAGATAATTCGCTAGAATATATTAAGGGTTAAATTATCCAGCGAAGACAATCCATGTTTTGAGAATTTGTTACAGGTTTTTAAAAAAAATCTGAAACACAAGAAAAACAGCATATGTAAAAAACTTATTCTAAATAATTTATTTCATATTACTTAATTTCGCACTTCCTGATCGCAATCCTACTTGATGCTTTTTTGGTTGAGTTTTCTTACTCAAGAAAAGGAGGAAAACAGAAAGCAGGCCAATTAGTTCATCATCTTTCATTGCGAAAATTCTGGAATCCGTTATTAAGAAAATGGTAGCAGTTCATTTGGAAAATCCTACTAAAATCAAGCCAAGACAAAGGGCTGGATTCTCCGCCAGCCACCACTGTTGGCAGAGTTCCTGATGCGGCGGAGAATCCAGCATCGGGGAAGTTCATGCACGTGCTTGTGGGAGCATGCAAATAGATCATAATGAGCATTTGCATCCTATTAACTGGCTGGTCACTGGATTCTCCACACATCCATGAATCTCTGGCTCTCAGGGCCAGCATTCACGTGGGTGTGGATTGGTACAAATATTTCCAAGTGTGGCCGTGATGCGGTCGACCTCACAGTAGACCAAGGGGGTAAGTATTTCAGGTAGGTTCCCCCAAGACCAATGGAGGGCTCCCTCCCCCTCACAATGCAAATACTGCCCATCCCACCCCTCAGCCTCCCCCCACCAGGCACTCCACCTCTCCCCCGCCAGACCCCCCCATATGTGGTCCTCATCAGAGATCTCTGACAGGCCCCAACCAGAGACCCCACCCCCCAACAGACCTCCCCCATCAAATACCCCCACTAGAGACCGCCCATAACAAGGATTGGCAGCTCATGACAACATCAAAAGTGTTAAAGTGCTTTTTGCTGAAAGAAAGAGGAAGTGAACGCACTTAACTCCGAGATGTTTATAGATATTGTGGTTCCTTTCACAGCAGGGTATTTGAGATACATTTAAGCTGAATCCACCTGGCTGTCTGGAAGCTGTGAATTACAGTATAGTAAAAGCTTTTTCTCTTTGAAATGAACTTAAACCTTGCAGATCAAAGGATCTGAGGGGGCTTAAACCCTGGTGATGTAGTTTTCGCTCTCTATGAAGTTACAGCTGCTGCTTTCTCTGCCTGACGCAGCAGCTGTAAGGGACAGGTGAGTTTTAAAGCAGTAATTCTTTCACCGTTTCTGTCTGGACTGCTGTTCAGCTTCCGGGAATGGTAACTGATGGAGGGTTGGAGGGGGTCTCTGTTATGAGGGGATCTGATGTGGGGAGGGGGTTCTCTGTTATGTGGGGCCTCTGTTGTGACAGACTGATATGGGGCATTCCCTGATATGGGGGGGGTTCACTGATTATGGGGGGGGGGCGTTCCCTGATATGGTGGTGGGGTGGCTGATTACAGGGGAGTTCCCAATATGGTGGTTCCCTGATATGAGGGGGTCCCTGATATGGGGGGCTGGTTTCTTGCTATTGGGAGGGTTCCCAGTTATGGATGATCGCTGTGGGGGTGGTTTGTTTGGGGTATCTGTTGGGGAAGGGTCTGTTGGGGGTTTCCAGTGGATGGCTCTGATGGGAGTCTTGGTGGGCTTCTGATGGGGGTCTCTAGTGGAGGTTTGATGGAAGTCTCTGGTGTGGGGGTTTAATGGGGGGGGGGTCTCAGGTGGGGGTCTCTGGTGGAGGGTTGTGGGTGAGTTGGGTCTCCCTCCTGTGCGCGTTCTGTGGGGGGTGATGACCCAGCCGTTCCGATGTTGGTGGGAGGGGTGGATGCCTCTACTTGTCGGGGGCGGGCAGGATTTGGACTGTGGGGTGGCATGTGGCGCAATGGATAGCACTGGGACTGCGGCGCTGAGGACACGGGTTCCAATCCCGGCCCTGGGTCACTGTCTGTGTGGAGTTTGCATATTCTCCCATGTCTGTGTGGGTTTCACCCCCACAACCCAAAGATGTGCAGGTTAGGTGGATTGGCCACGCTAAATTGCCCCTTAATTGGAAAAAAAAATAATTGGATACTCCAAATTAATTTTTAAAAAAGGATTTGGACTGTGGGGTGGAGGGGAGACAGCAGCTGGACTTCGCTATTGGGCCACCCACTCAAAATGGCGGCGTGCTAACGGGATTTGTGATGGAATCCCTTGTGATCCCCACTATACATAGATTTGCATAGCAAGGGACACTGCATCGCTTCTGGGTGCTGTTCCCAATGCCAGCTTGAAACAGAAGCAATTAAGCTCTGGTGGGAAAACATAGGGCACGATTCCTAGGCCTCATTGCACTCTCACTCGAGAGAAACGAGGTAGAGGGGTGGAACTGAGGGAGCTGGTGATCACCACCTTCACCCCATGGGACGGGTTGGCACCCAGCGAATAGCAGATGAGGATCTCACCGTAGCATGGTGAGAAACTAATTATCACCACTTAGCCCTCTTCCCATACAATTTATGGGAGCAACAACATATCTAACGGCCTCCCGTGCTTCACGAGCCTTCCCAGCAGGAGTTCACGCTGGCGCCAATTAGCTCTGGGGGGGGGGGGGGGGGGGGGAACCACGCATGGCAACAACATGCCAACTGGTGGATCATATGTACCCATTCTGGGGGCAATTCTAGCTCCTGCCTGTCTGCCCCACTGGCCACCCATAACCCCCACTGACTGCCGAGGCCTCTGGCCATGCGGCTGATGGCTATTGCTAATAGGGAATTTGCAATCGTGTTAAGTGAGCACTTTACACAATCCGAGTGGATTCCCGTGGGTGGGCATGCCACATAGCATGTGGGAGTCATTGCCTGACATCCCAATCACACCTTGATGCCTGGACACTGTGCTTCAACACCACAGGAGGCAACGCCACACAAGCAGCAGCCAACATCAGAATACCCAGGGGATGGGACACAGCTCCAGGGATATGTCCATGGCCGGAGGGTGGGTGCGTGCTACGGGAGGGGTGGGAAGGACAGGGGGAGTGCCTGGAGCGATGAGCCAAGGGTTTGGAGTCAGACCACATTGTGGAATAAAGTGACAGAGGTGTCATACTACTTGTGATTAAGGGTTTTTAATGTGTCACCGGTGGCCCAAAAATGCCCCACTCTGGCAATGGTGCTGCTGCACTCTCCCCACCACCGCCTCGCGCCCCCTCCAACCTAAACCCCCATCCAATCCCTCCCTCCTCCGGTGCACTCGTGATCCACAACTTGCTTAATCTTCCTGCTGTACAGCTATGTCTTGGTGTGTCCCAAGGATGCATATCAGGCTGCTGACCACGTCCCGTGGCATTCGATGCCCCTAGCCGGCATCTTCAGGGGCCTCTGGGGCCAGAGGGTCCCGATGCACTTGTCGACAGCACATACACAGCCATGATACCCTGTCCTGTTCTGTTCTGTTCTGTGCTGTACTGTTCTATGTTCTATGTTCTCTGTGCTGTCTTCGAGACGCCGCCTCATCAGAGGGGTGGAACTGAGGGAGCTGGTGATCACCACCTTCACCCCATGGGACGGGATGGCACCCAGCGACCTCTCCTCCCGCTCAGTACACACAGGGCCCGGAGGTTCACTTGTGATGGAGAGGCAGCTGGTTCCAGCCCTGGCACCCCCCGCTTCATCCGGCTCTGCCACACTGGCTCCAGCCCCGGCTCCCCCTGCTTCATCCGGCTCTGCCACACTGGCTCCAGCCCCGACTCCCCCTGCTACATCCGGCTCTGCCACACTGGCTCCAGCCCCGGCTCCCCCTGCTTCATCCGGCTCTGCCACACTGGCTCCAGCCCCCGCTCCCCTGCTTCATCCGGCTCTGCCACACTGGCTCCAGCCCCGAAACCCTCTGCTTCATCCGGCTCTGCCACACTGGCTTCAGCCCCGACTCCCCCTGCTTCATCCGGCTCTGCCACACTGGCTCCAGCCCCGAAACCCTCTGCTTCATCCGGCTCTGCCACACTGGCTTCAGCCCCGACTCCCCCCCGCTTCATCCGGCTCTGCCACACTGGCTCCAGCCCCGGCTCCCCCTGCTTCATTCGGCTCTGCCACACTGGCTCCAGCCCCGACTCCCCCTGCTTCATCCGGCTCTGCCACACTGGCTCCAGCCCCGAAACCCCCTGCTTCATCCGGCTCGCCACACTGGCTCCATTCCCGGCTCCCCATGCTTCATCCGGCTCTGACACACTGGCTCCATTCCCGGCTCCCCATGCTTCATCCGGCTCTGCCACACTGGCTCCAGCCCCGGCTTCCCCTGCTTCATCCGGCTCTGCCACACTGGCTCCAGCCCCGGCTTCCCCTGCTTCATCTGGCTCTGCCACACTGGCTCCAGCACCGGCTCCCCCTGCTTCATCCGGCTCTGCCACACTGGCTCCAGCCCCGTCTCCCCCCGCTTCATCCGGCTCTGCCACACTGGCTCCAGCCCCGTCTCCCCCCGCTTCATCCGGCTCTGCCACACTGGCTCCAGCCCCGGCTCCCACTGCTTCATCCGGCTCTGCCACACTGGCTGCAGCCCCTGCTCCCCCCGCTTCATCCGGCTCTGTCACACTGGCTCCAGCCCCGGCTCCCCCTGCTTCATCCGGCTCTGCCACACTGGCTCCAGCCCCGGCTCCCACGCTTCATCCGGCTCTGCCACACTGGCTCCAGCCCCGGCTCCCCCGCTTTATCCGGCTCTGCCACACTGGCTCCAGCCCCGAAACCCCCTGCTTCATCCGGCTCTGCCACACTGGCTCCAGCCCCGAAACCCCCCGCTTCATCCGGCTCTGCCACACCGGCTCCAGCCCCGACTCCCCCTGCTTCATCCGGCTCTGCCACACTGGCTGCAGCCCCGGCTCCCCCCGCTTCATCCGGCTCTGCCACACTGGCTCCAGCCCCGGCTCCCCCGCTTTATCCGGCTCTGCCACACTGGCTCCAGCCACAACTCCCCCCCGCTTCATCCGGCTCTGCCACACCGGCTCCAGCCCCGGCTCCCCTGCTTCATCCGGCTCTGCCACACTGTCTCCAGCCACAACTCCCCCCCGCTTCATCCGGCTTTGCCACACTGGCTCCAGCCTCGGCTCCCCCTGCTTCATCCGGCTCTGCCACACTGGCTCCAGCCCCGGCTCCCCCTGCTTCATCCGGCTCTGCCACACTGGCTCCAGCCCCGTCTCCCCCTGCTTCATCCGGCTCTGTCACACTGGCTTCAGCCCCGACTCCCCCTGCATCATCCGGCTCTGCCACACTGGCTCCAGCCCCGGCTTCCCCTGCTTCATCCGGCTCTACCACGCTGGCTCCAGCCCGGCTCCCTCTGCTTCATCCGGCTCTGCCACACTGGCTCCAGCCCCCACTCCCCCTGCTTCATCCGGCTCTGCCACACTGGCTCCAGCCCCGGCTCCCCCGCTTCATCCGGCTCTGCCACACTGGCTCCAGCCCCGGCTCCCCCTGCTTCATCCGGCTCTGCCACACTGGCTCCAGCCCCGGCTCCCCCCGCTTCATCCGGCTCTGTCACACTGGCTCCAGCCCCGGCTCCCCCTGCTTCATCCGGCTCTGCCACACTGGCTCCAGCCCCGGCTCCCCCTGCTTCATCCGGCTCTGCCACACTGGCTCCAGCCCCGACTCCCCCGCTTCATCCGGCTCTGCCACACTGGCCTCAGCCCCGGCTCCCCCGCTTCATCCGGCTCTGCCACACTGGTTCCAGCCCCGGCTCCAGCCCCGGCTCCCCCTGCTTCATCCGGCTATGCCACACCGGCTCCAGCCCCGGCTCCCCCTGCTTCATCCGGCTCTGCCACACTGGCTCCAGCCTCGGCTCCCCCTGCTTCATCCGGCTCTGCCACGCTGGCTCCAGCCCCGGCTCCCCCTGCTTCATCCGGCTCTGCCACACTGGCTCCAGCCCCGACTCCCCCTGCTTCATCCGGCTCTGCCACACTGGCTCCAGCTCCGACTCCCCCTGCTTCATCCGGCTCTGCCACACTGGCCTCAGCCCCGACTCCCCCTGCTTCATCCGGCTCTGCCACACTGGCTCCAGCCCCGGCTCCCCCTGCTTCATCCGGCTCTGCCACACTGGCTCCAGCCCCGACTCCCCCTGCTTCATCCGGCTCTGCCACACTGGCTCCAGCCCCGGCTTCCCCCACTTCATCCGGCTCTGCCACACTGGCTCCAGCACCGGCTCCCCCTGCTTCATCCGGCTCTGCCACACTGGCTCCAGCTCCGACTCCCCCTGCTTCATCCGGCTCTGCCACACTGGCTCCAGCCCCGGCTCCCCCCGCTTCATCCGGCTCTGCCACACTGGCTCCAGCCCCGAAACCCCCTGCTTCATCCGGCTCTGCCACACTGGCTCCAGCCCCGGCTTCCCCTGCTTCATCCGGCTCTGCCACACTGGCTCCAGCCCCGGCTTCCCCCTGCTTCATCCGGCTCTGCCACACTGGCTCCAGCCTCGGCTCCCCCTGCTTCATCCGGCTCTGCCACACTGGCTCCAGCCCCAGCTCCCCCCGCCTGATCCGGCTCTGCCACACTGGCTCCATTCCCGGCTCCCACTGCTTCATCCGGCTCTGCCACACTGGCTCCAGCCCCGGCTCCCCCTGCTTCATCCGGCTCTGCCACACTGGCTCCAGCCCCGACTCCCCCCGCTTCATCCGGCTCTGCCACACTGGCTCCAGCCCCGACTCCCCCTGCTTCATCCGGCTCTACCACACTGGCTCCAGCCCCGACTCCCCCTGCTTCATCCGGCTCTGCCACACTGGCTCCAGCTCCAATTTCCCCTGCTTCATCCGGCTCTGTCACACTGGCTCCAGCCCCGGCTCCCCCTGCTTCATCCGGCTCTGCCACACTGGCTCCAGCCCCACCTCCCCCTGCTTCATTCGGCTCTGCCACACTGGCTCCATTCCCGGCTGTCCCTGCATCATCCGGCTCTGCCACACTGGCTCCAGCCCCACCTCCCCCTGCTTCATCCGGCTCTGCCACACTGGCTCCAGCCCCGGCTCCCCCTGCTTCATCCGGCTCTGCCACACTGGCTCCAGCCCGGCTCCCCCTGCTTCATCCGGCTCTGCCACACTGACTCCGGCCCCGGCTCCCCCGCTTCATCCGGCTCTGCCACACTGGCTCCAGCCCCGACTCCCCCCGCTTCATCCGGCTCCCCCTGCTTCATCCGACTCTGCCACACTGGCTCCAGCACTGGCTCCCCCCGCTTCATCCGGCTCTGCCACACTGGCTCCATTCCCGGCACCCCCGCTTCATCCGGCTCTGCCACACTGGCTCCAGCCCCGGCTCCCCCTGCTTCATCCGGCTCTGCCACACTGGCTCCATTCCCGGCACCCCCCGCTTCATCCGGCTCTGCCACACTGGCTCCAGCACTGGCTCCCCCTGCTTCATCCGGCTCTGCCACACTGGCTCCAGCCCCGTCTCCCCCCTGCTTCATCCGGCTCTGCCACACTGGCTCCAGCCCCGACTCCCCCTGCTTCATCCGGCTCTGCCACACTGGCTCCAGCCCCGAAACCCCCTGCTTCATCCGGCTCTGCCACACTGGCTCCAGCCCCGAAACCCCCTGCTTCATCCGGCTCTGCCACACTGGCTCCACCTCCGGCTCCTCCCGCTTCATCCGGCTCTGCCACACTGGCCTCAGCCCCGGCTTCCCCTGCTTCATCCGGCTCTGCCACACTGGCCTCAGCCCCGGCTTCCCCTGCTTCATCCGGCTCTGACACACTGGCTCCAGCCCCGGCTCCCCCCGCTTCATCCGGCTCTGTCACACTGGCTCCAGCCCCGGGTTCCCCTGCTTCATCCGGCTCTGACACACTGGCTCCAGCCCCGGCTCCCCCTGCTTCATCCGGCTCTGCCACACTGGCTCCAGCCCCGACTCCCCCTGCTTCATCCGGCTCTGCCACACTGGCTCCATTCCCGGCTCCCCCTGCTTCATCCGGCTCTGCCACACTGGCTCCATTCCCGGCTCCCCCTGCTTCATCCGGCTCTGCCACACTGGCTCCAGCCCCGGCTTCCCCTGCTTCATCCGGCTCTGCCACACTGGCTCCAGCCCCGGCTCCCCCTGCTTCATCCGGCTCTGCCACACTGTCTCCAGCACCGCCTCCCCCCCGCTTCATCCGGCTCTGCCACACTGGCTCCAGCCCCGGCTCCCCCGCTTCATCCGACTCTGCCACGCTGGCTCCAGCCCCGGCTCCCCCTGCTTCATCCGGCTCTGCCACACTGGCTCCAGCCCCGACTCCCCCCTGCTTCATCCGGCTCTGCCACACTGGCTCCAGCCCCGGCTCCCCCTGCTTCATCCGGCTCTGCCACACTGGCTGCAGCCCCGGCTCCCCCCGCTTCATCCGGCTCTGCCACACTGGCTGCAGCCCCGGCTCCCCCCGCTTCATCCGGCTCTGCCACACTGGCTCCAGCCCCGGCTCCCCCTGCTTCATCCGGCTCTGCCACACTGGCTCCAGCCCCGGCTGCCCCCGCTTCATCCGGCTCTGCCACACTGGCTCCATTCCCGGCTCCCCCGCTTCATCCGCCTCTGCCACACTGGCTCCACCTCCGGCTCCCCCCGCTTCATCCGGCTCTGCCACACTGGCTCCATTCCCGGCTCCCCCTGCTTCATCCGGCTCTGCCACACTGGCTGCAGCCCCGGCTCCCCCCGCTTCATCCGGCTCTGCCACACTGGCTGCAGCCCCGGCTCCCCCTGCTTCATCCGGCTCTGCCACACTGGCTCCAGCTCCGGCTCCCCCTGCTTCATCCGGCTCTGCCACACTGGCCTCAGCCCCGGCTTCCCCTGCTTCATCCGGCTCTGCCACACTGGCTCCAGCCCCAGCTCCCCCCGCCTGATCCGGCTCTGCCACACTGGCCTCAGCCCCGGCTGCCCCCTGCTTCATCTGGCTCAGCCACACTGGCCTCAGCCCCGGCTTCCCCTGCTTCATCCGGCTCTGCCACACTGGCTCCAGCCCCAGCTCCCCCCGCCTGATCCGGCTCTGCCACACTGGCCTCAGCCCCGGCTGCCCCCTGCTTCATCCGGCTCTGCCACACTGGCTCTATTCCCGACTCCCCCTGCTTCATCCGGCTCTGCCACACTGGCTCTATTCCCGACTCCCCCTGCTTCATCCGGCTCTGCCACACTGGCCTCAGCTCCGGCTCCCCCTGCTTCATCCGGCTCTGCCACACTGGCTCTATTCCCGACTCCCCCTGCTTCATCCGGCTCTGCCACACTGGCCTCAGCTCCGGCTCCCCCTGCTTCATCCGGCTCTGCCACACTGGCTCCAGCCCCGGCTCCCCCTGCTTCATCCGGCTCAGCCACACTGGCCTCAGCCCCGGCTCCCCCTGCTTCATCCGGCTCTGCCACACTGGCCTCAGCCACGGCTCCCCCTGCTTCATCCGGCTCTGCCACACTGGCTCCAGTCCCGACTTCCCCTGCTTCATCCGGCTCTGCCACACTGGCTCCAGTCCCGACTTCCCCTGCTTCATCCGGCTCTGCCACACTGGCGCCATTCCCGGCTGTCCCTGCATCATCCGGCTCTGCCACACTGGCTCCATTCCCGGCTCCCCCGGCTCTGCCACGCTGGCGGCTCTCCGATGTCTGTGCCATGGTGTTGACTCCTTCGGCGATGCTCCTCAGTGATTGGGCTATGCTCTGCAATGGCCTCGGCAAATTCGACCTGTGACTGGGACAAGCTCCGCAGCGCCTCGGCCATTCCCTTTTGAGATCAGGACATGTCCCTCAGCACCTCACCAAGGTCAGCTGGATACTGGGTAACATCTCCCAGAAAGTCAGACATTCTGCCGAAGCCCTCTGCATGGCCGCCACCGACTGCATGGACACATTCACTCATGCTACCGACGCCATGCACCAGGCTCTCCACTGCAGTCACCAGCCTAGTAGTGTCGGCCTTTATGCCACGCATTGCCAGCTACATCTCCTGCGCCCGTAGCCTCTGGGATTTTTCCAATTGGCTATGGACCTGCTGGAGTGTCACTGACATCTCCCGCTGAATGTTCCAGCCATTCCGTTATGTCTCCTGATGTACCATCAATTCGACTCAAGACACATTTAGGATCCGAACTGTGGCTTTAATCAGCTAGTTGTTAGCCCGGTGGTGAAGTACAGAGAATGACCGACCGCCGGGAACTCTGGGTACTTCTCCCCCTCCTCGGAGGCGGGGTCTACTTGCCTCTCGACCAATTGGAGAGCAGTCACATGACTAGTCCCAACCAATCTGACGAGAGGCACATGACCAGCCAGAGCCAATGGGAAGCCAGTGCTCTGCACCAATGGCAATGCTCATATCCATACCACCACATTCACCCCTTGTGGAGAAAGTGGGGGGGGGGGTAAGTGGGAGAGGGGGGGAGGTCCGAGGACTGGTGGTATGAGCAGCGAAAATCGATAGGGGTGAGCTGCCCACTGGCTCGTGGCAAAACAATACTACTACTACTAATAACAACAGGATAAAACGAAATGTCCAAAAAAGGTCCCATGGCCGCATTAGATGGAGACGATCAGCCTGTCGGGTGCCCGTGTTGTTCTGGATGACCTTCGCAGTGGAGCCGGTGATGTCGGGCCGATGGTCGTCCTTGCCTCTGGGAGCGTCGGTCGTAGATATGTCTCCATACCCCGGGCCGGTGGTGGAGACGCTGTAATCGGGGAGAGGGGGCATGTGCGCTGGGTCGTGGGGGAGCGGGGGGCGCTGGGGGGAATTGAGGTTGGATGGGGGGTGTTGGTGTAGGGGAAGAAGGCTGCACGCCGGCGGGTGCCAGGTCCCGAAGGGAGACCGTGTCCTGTCGTCCGTAGGGATACTCCACGTACGCATACTGCGGGTTGGCGTGGAGTAACTGGACTCGTTCAACCAACGGGTCGGACTTGTGCACCCGCACATGCTTCCGGAGCAGGATGGGCCCGGGGGTGGCCAGCCAGGTCGGGAGAGGGGATCCTGAGGACGACTTCCTGGGGAAAACAAGAAGACGTTCATGAGGTGTTTGATTAGTGGTAGTACAGAGGAGAGACCGGATTGAATGCAGGGCGTCGGGGATAACCTCTTGCCAACGGGGAATAGGGACCATAGGGCCAGCAAGGTGGTCTTCCAAATGGTGCCATTCCCCCGCTCGACCTGACCGTTACCCCGGGGGTTATAACTGATCGTCCTGCTAGAGGCTATGCACCTGCTGAGCAGGAACTGACGCAGTTCGTCACTCATAAAAGAGGACCCCCGGTCGCTGTGGATGTACGCGGGGTAACCGAACAGGGAGAAGATGGATAGGAGGGCCTTTATGACGGTTGCTGTGGTCATGTCGGGACAGGTAATGGCGAAAGGGAATCGAGAGTATTCGTCGATAACACTCAAGAAATATGTGTTACGAGTGTTGGAGAGGAGGGGACCCTTTAAGTCTATACTGAGACGTCTTAACCAGATGCGCTCGTTCGGGGCGGTAAAAGTGCGGTTTGCACTCGGCGCAGACGTGGCAGTCCCTAGTGACCGTCCTGACTTCCTCGACGGAGTAGGGAAGGTTGCGGGTCTTAATAAAATGGTAGAAACGAGTGACCCCTGGATGGCAGAGGTCTGTGTGGAGGGAGCGGAGGCAGCCGATCTGCGCGCTGGCGCAGGTACCGCGGGATAGGGCATCGGGAGGCTCGTTGAGCTTCCCAGGACGATACAAGATATCGTAGTTGTACGTGGACAACTCGATCCGCCACCGCAAGATCTTGTCGTTCTTGATCTTGCCCCTCTTTGCATTGTCGAACATGAAAGCTACTGACCGTTGGTCTGTGAGGAGGGTAAACCTCCTGCCGGCCAGATAGTGCCTCCAGTATCGCACAGCTTCGACTATGGTCTGTGCCTCCTTTTCCACCGAGGAGTGGCGGATTTCGGAAGCGTGGAGGGTTCGTGAAAAAAAGGACACGGGTCTGCCCGCTTGGTTGAGGGTGGCTGCCAGAGCTACGTCAGACGAGTCGCTCTCGACCTGGAATGGGAGGGACTCGTCGATAGCATGCATCGTGGCCTTTGCGATATCCGCTTTGATGCGGCTAAAGGCCTGGCGGGCCTCCATCGACAGGGGAAAGGAGGTGGACTGGATGAGGGGGCGGGCTTTGTCAGCGTAGTTGGGGACCCACTGGGTGTAGCATGAGATGACGCCCAGGCAGCGTTTGAGGGATTTGAGGGAGTTGGGGAGAGGGAGTTCCATCAGGGGGCGCATGCGTTCGGGATCGGGGCCTATCACTCCGTTATGCACCACGTAGCCAAGGATGGCTAGACAGTCGGTGCTAAACACGCACTTATCCTTATTGTAAGTTAAATTAAGGAGTTTTGCGGTTCGGAGGAATTTTTGAAGGTTGATGTCGTGGTCCTGCTGGTCGTGGCCAAAGATTGTGACGTTATCGAGACACGGGAAGGTGGCCCGTAAACCGTGCTTGTCGACCATTCGGTCTATCTCCCGTTGGAAGACCGAGACTCCATTTGTGACACCGAATGGAACCCTGAAGAAGGGGTAGAGGCGCCCATCTGCCTCAAACGCGGTGTACTTTCGGTCACTCGCGCGGATGGGGAGCTGGTGGTAGGCGGACTTAAGGTCCACCGTGGAGAAGACTTTGTACTTCGCGATCCTGTTAACCAGGTCGGAAATACGGGGCAGAGGATACGCGTCCAGCTGCGCAAACCTGTTGATGGTCTGACTGTAATCGATGACCATCCGGTTTTTCTCCCCAGTCCGAACTACCAGCACTTGGGCTCGCCAGGGACTGTTGCTGGCCTCGGTCACTCCTTCCTTAAGGAGTCTCTGGACCTCGGACCCGATGAAGGTCCGGTCCTGGGCCCTGTAGCGTCTGCTCCGAGTGGCGACAGGTTTACAATCTGGGGTGAGATTAGCAAACAAGGAAGGGGGGGTCCACTTTGAGGGACGCGAGGCTGCAAACAGTAAGTGGAGGAATAGGGCCGCCGAATTGAAAGGTCAAGCTCTGCAGGTTGCACTGGACGTCCAGGCCCAGGAGGGCCGGAGCGCAAAGACGGGGGAGAATGAGGAGTTTGAAATTTTTGAAAACCCTCCCCTGGACTGTGAGGTCCGCTATGCAGCACCCGGTGATTTGGACGGAATGCGAACCTGAGGCCAATTCAATTTTATGTTTAACTGGGTGGATGGGGAGCGCGCAGCGTCTTACCGTGTCGGGGTGGACGAAACTTTCCGTGCTCCTGGAGTCCAGCAGGCACCTCGTTTTGTGTCCGTTGAGCTGCACCGTCGTTGTAGTCTTGGCGAGCGAGCGTGGTTGCGACTGATCGAGCTTCATGGAAGCCAGTCGTGGTGAGAGTTCCAGATCCTCCTCAGTGGCAGAGTAATCGCTTGCAGGGCCTTCCAAGTTGATCCAAGATGGCGGCGACCAGGACCCGCACATGGAGTCAGGTCCCAAGATGGCGGCGCCCAGGACGCGCACATGGAGCCGGGGCCCCAAGATGGTGGCGCCCATGGCCTGCACATGGCGTCCGGGGCCCAAGATGGCGGCGCCAGTGGGAGCCTCGTGGCGGCTGGGGGCAGAGTCAGCGGCGTCCGCGAGCCGGTTGGGGCAACTGGGGGCACGGGTCGGGAGGACCGTGGGGCCGTTGCGGGAGCCGGGAGGCGGGCCGGAGAGGTTGGTGCACGGCATGGGGCCCTGGGGGGGGGGGCCCGGGGGGCGATCTGCGGTCGCTGCGTGGAACAGCAGCGACCGACTTGGTCTGGCAGACCACCGCATAGTGGCCCTTCTTCCCGCAGCTCTTACACAGAGCGGAGCGGGCCGGGCAGCGCGGGTCCTGGGCGCCGCCATCTTGGATCAACTTGGAAGGCCCTGCAAGCGATTACTCTGCCACTGAGGAGGATCTGGAACTCTCACCACGACTGGCTTCCATCAAGCTCGATCAGTCGCAACCACGCTCGCTCGCCAAGACTACAACGACGGTGCAGCTACAACGCCATGTGGGGGTGCTTTGAGAGGCCAAAGAAGTAGCAACGGGGCCCCGCTAGTTTATCAGAGCGACCCGCAGCGCAGGCTTGGGGGGAGGTCGGGGTCCACGGAGGATGGGGGTGGCGCGTGCCATGATATCCAAGGGGTTGCTGCGCGGCCGGGGCGTATGCGCGGGCGTTCAGGTCGGCAACCTCCAGGGAGGTTGCCAGAGTCCGTGCCTCAGCTAGGCTGAGGGTGTTCTTTTCTAACAATCGTTGGCGGATAGAAGGAGACTGCATGCCAGCAACGTAAGTGTCTCTGATTAGACGTTCCATGTGCTCCGTCGCCGAAACTTGGAGACATGCGCACGTTCTCCCTAGAGCTGCGAGGGCCTGGTAAAACTCATCAAGTGACTCACCATGGAACTGTTGTCTGGTCGTCAGGAGATGCCGTACGTAAACTTCGTTGACCAGCCGGAGAAAGTATCCTTTGAGGATCTCCATGGCCGCATCAAAGTCGTCTTCGTCTTCGATCATTGCATAGACCGATGTGCGCACGCAAGAGTGGAGTATGTGGAGTTTCTGCTCCTTGGTGGGCTTGCCGGCTGCAGCCGTCAGGTAGTTATTAAAACACGTCTGCCAGTGTTTAAAAATTGCAGACGCATTTGCAGCATGCGGGCTGGTGCGGAGGCAGTCAGGCTTGATGCGAAGCTCCATTCCAAAATTCTAGCTGATTAAATTGATGTACCATCAATTCGACTCAAGACACATTTAGGATCCGAACTGTGGCTTTAATCAGCTAGTTGTTAGCCCAGTGGTCGACTACAGAGAATGACCGACCGCCGGGAACTCTGGGTACTTATACCCCGCCTCAGAGGCGGGGCCTACTTGCCTCTCGACCAATTGGAGAGCAGTCACATGACTAGTCCCAACCAATCAGACGAGAGGCACATGACCAGCCAGAGCCAATGGGAAGCCAGTGCTCTGCACCAATGGCAGTGCTCATATCCATACCACCACATCTCCATCAGCTCTGGGTAACCCTGTATCAGAGGCTTGACATCAGGCTAGGTCCCAGATGGGACACAGGGTCCAGCAGACCTCCGACTGCTGTGTACATCAGCAGCTGTGTGGTGCGGGTGCTCACCACATTGTGCCCCAAAGGCCTGACCACAAATGTTTTCCACCGAGGTATGTCTCTGCGCTGGTGGAGGGTGGGGATGACAGCTGTGACACGTCGATCCTGGCATCCTCGGAGCTCTCCTTCGAGGTGTTCTCCTGGGAGGCAGGTGAGGAGGGCAGCCAGGATGGGCGAGCGTCCCCGAATCTTGGGGTCGGTCTGCGAGCTGAGTGGGGTTGGCAGAGCAAGGGCCGCTCTCCCTTGTTGGCGAGGAGCTGGCGAGCGCGGTCCCGGTGAATTGGTTGGCGAGTCTTCATTTGCAACGAGAAGCCCGTGGGGGCTCGTTAATTGGACCAATTAATGTTTAATGGTGCGGCTCGTCTTGCCAGGCCGAGCACCGGGACGCTCGCGGCAGTTCCTGCTCGCTAGCACACTTGGAAATCTTTCCGGAGAATAGCACCCATAGTCTCCCAAATGGTGAATCCTGTCCAAAATGGTTTTACGAAAGGGAAATCGTCTTTTTTTTTATAAATGTTTTTATTCAGTTTTCATATTTTATATTGAACAAATTACAAATTGTTAGGAGAGAAAAAGAACAAAAAAAAAAAAACAAACAAACAAACACGCAAAAATTAACATACATATTTACAGGTAAGCATCTTCGTAGTGGTAACTGCGCCCCCCCCCCCCCCCCTCAACATGTTTATTTAGTTTGGTTTTGGGCCTTAGCTAGCCATCGAACCCCCGTACCGAACCTGTAGCCCCCCCCCCCTCCCGCCACCTTCCCCCGACTATTCTTCCTCTTGTACATTGGCCACAAATAGGTCCCGGAACAGTTGCATGAATGGCTCCCACGTTCTGTGGAAGCCGTCGTCCGACCCTCGGATGGCAAATTTGATTTTCTCCATTTGGAGAGATTCCGAGAGGTCGGACAGCCAGTCCGCAGCTCTGGGCGGTGCTGCTGACCGCCAGCCAAACAGGATTCTACGGCGGGCGATCAGGGAGGCAAAGGCAAGGGCGTCCGCCCTCCTCCCCAGGAATAGATCTGGCTGTTCTGAAACCCCGAAGACCGCCACTATCGGGCATGGCTCCACCCTCACTCCCACCACTTTGGACATAACCTCGAAGAAGGCTGTCCAGTACTCCACGAGTCTGGGGCAAGACGAGAACATGTGGGCGTGGTTGGCCGGGCCTCTTTGGCACCGTTCACATCTGTCTTCCACCTCCGGGAAGAACCTACTCATACGGGTTCTTGTTAAGTGGGCTCTATGTACCACTTTTAGTTGCGTCAGGCTGAGCCTTGCGCACGTGGAGGTGGAGTTGACCCTATGCAGTGCTTCGCTCCAGAGTCCCCACCCTATCTCCATCCCCAGGTCGTCCTCCCATTTCCTCCTTGTTGCGTCCAGTACGGTGTCGTCCCTATCTACCAGTCGGTCATACATGTCACTACAGTTCCCTTTCTCTAGGATACTTGCGTCCAGTAGGTCTTCCAGTAGTGTCTGTCGTGGCGGTTGTGGGTACGTCCTTGTCTCCTTTCGTAGGAAGTTTTTGAGCTGCAGGTACCGTAGCTCGTTCCCCCCAGCTAGCTGAAATTTCTCTGTCAGTTCGTCCAGTGTTGCGATCCTGTCGTCCGTGTATAGGTCCCTGACTGTCAGTGTCCCCCCGTCCTGCCTCCACCTTTTGAAGGTGGCGTCAGTCAGTGCTGGTGTGAACCTATGGTTGTTGCAGATGGGAGCCCTGTTCGACATTTTGGTCAGGCCAAGTTGCTGCCGCAGTTGGTTCCAGGATTGGAGGGTGGCTGTCACCACTGGGCTGCTGGAGTGTTTTTTGGGTGGGGATGGGAGTGCTGCCGTGGCGAGGGCCCGGAGGGAGGTTCCCATGCAGGAGGCCTCCTCCGCACGCACCCACTCAGCCTCTGGCTCCTGGATCCATCCCCTTACTCGCTCGGCTGTTGCTGCCCAGTGGTAGAATTGTAGATTCGGGAGGGCTAGCCCTCCCCTGGTTTTTGTTTTTTGTAAGACCTTCTTTGGGATCCTAGCATTTTTACCCCCCCATACGAACGCCATGATGAGTTTGTCCAGCGCTTTGAAAAAGGCCTTGGGGATGTAGATCGGAATGGATCTAAACAGGAAGAGGAACCTGGGCAGTACGTTCATTTTGATCGTCTGAACTCTCCCCGCGAGGGAGAGCGGGAGTGTGTTCCATCTTTGCAGGTCCTTTTTAACTTCCTCCGTCAGGCTGGTGAGGTTCCATTTGTGGATCCCTTTCCAGTCATGGGCTATTTGGATCCCCAGGTAGCGGAATTTATGTCGGGCTTGATTGAACGGCAGCCCCTTTAGTGCTGCCCCCCCCCCCCCCCCCCCTTGCGGGTGTACTGGGAAGATCTCACTTTTGCTCATGTTGAGTTTGTAGCCCGAGAAGGCTCCAAACTCTTTCAGGAGCGCGATGATTCCGTCCATGCTGCTTTGTGGGTCCGAGATATAGAGGAGCAGATCATCCGCATAGAGTGAGACTCTGTGCTCTCTACCTCCCCTTCGGATCCCCCTCCAATTTTTTGCTGCCCTGAGCGCGATTGCTAGCGGTTCAATTGCTAGTGCGAACAGCAGCGGGGACAGTGGGCATCCTTGTCTGGTGCCCCTGTGCAGCTGGAAGTATTGGGAGTTGGTATTGTTGGTCTGTACACTCGCCATGGGAGCGTTGTACAGGAGCTTTACCCAAGCGGTGAACCCTGTTCCAAGCCCGAACCGCTCCAGTACCTCTATGAGGTATTTCCACTCGACTCTGTCGAAGGCCTTTTCTGCGTCCAGGGAGACGATCACCTCTTGTGTTCTCTCCCCGGAGGGGGTCATTATCACGTTCAGCAGGCGCCTGATGTTCGCGGTAAGCTGTCTACCTTTGACAAAGCCCGTCTGGTCCTCTGTGACCACCTCAGGTACACAGGGAAATCGTCTTTGACAAATTTATCAAAGTTCTTTGAGTGTGTAACATGTCAGCTGGATGAAGAGGAACTGGTAGATGTCGTGGGCTGAATTTTCCGCTGTCGGGATTCTCCTTGGACCGGCAGGCCGGGGGTTTCCCGGTGGCGTGGGGCTGCCCCACAATGGGTAACCCCAATGGCCAGCCGGCAGAACGGAGAATCCTGATGGCGTGTTGCGGCGGGACGGAGAATCCTGCCTCATGTATTAGAATTTCAAAAAGGGATTTAATAAGATGCCATATAAAAGATGACTGTAAAAGATGGGGTTCGAGGTTATACATAAGCATGGATAGAGGATGGCCAATGAACAGGAAGTAAAGAACTGCGGTAAATGGGTCATATTCAGTTTGACAAGTTGTAATTAGTAGGGTGCCAAAGGAGGTCAGTGCTGGGGCCTCAACTATCTATAATCTTTATTAATAATTTGGATGAAGCTACATGGTGTACTGTAGTCAAATCTTCTGATGATATAAAGCTAGATCTGAAAGCAAGCAGTGATACAGGGCCGAATTCCTCTGTCCTATCATTCTGGGCAGGGCTGGAAAATGCAGTGAGCCATTCAAAATTCTTCAGCGGGACTGGAAGACCCCACCGTCAGGTGGGTCTGGGAGATTCTGGCAAAAGACTCAGCAAAGTGGATAGGTTAGTTAAGTGAGAGGACAAAAAGTTGGCAGGTGACGCATAATGTGGGAATTTTTTGATTCACTCATGGGATGTGGGCACTGCTGGTTAGGCCATCATTTATTGCCCAATCCCTAATTGCCCATGAGAAGGTGATGGTGAGCTGAGTTCTTGAACCGCTACTGTCCATGAGATGTTGGTACGCTCACAGGGAGTGAGTTACAGGATTTTGACTCAGCGACAGCAAAGGAACAGCGATATATTTCCAAGTCCGAATGGTGAGAAACTTGGAGGGAAACTTCCAGATAACAGTGTTCCCATGTGTCTGAGGTTATCCAATGTAGTGGGAACGACAGTAAAGCAGAATATTATTTAAATGGCGAGTGATTGCAGAACGATACAAAGGTGTCCTCATCCAAGAAAAATGAAAAGTTAGTATGCATGCACAGCAAGTAGGCAGATGGAATGTTGCCTTTCATTGCAGTGGAATGGAGTGGGGAAATCTTACTATAATTGTATACAGCATTCCTGAAACCATACCAAGAGCACTGCATACAGATTTGGATTCCTTATTTCAGAAGGAATGTATTTGCACTGGAGGCTATTCAGAGAATGTTCATTCAGCTGATTCTTGAGTTGAAGGGCTGTCTTATGAGGAAAGGTTGAGTAAGTTGGGCCAAAACTCAATGGAATTTAAAAGAATGAGAGGTGTCTTATTGAAATATATAAGATCCTGGGGGCCATGACAGGGTTGAATACTGAGAGTATGTTTTCCCTCATGAAGGAATCTAGAACTAGGGGACATAGTTTCAGAATAAGGGGTCACCCATTTGAGATAGAGATAGGGAGGACTTTCTTCTCTCAGAGGGACCATAGGCCCATTCCTGTTTGCGTCTCTTATTTTCTTATCTTAAGTCACCAAATCCTATAGATAGGGGAAACAAAAACACTTCAGATAAAGTATCAGCAGAGCCAACACCTGCAGGGGTAGTAATGATGAATTGCTCAGCAGCACTGAATGCCAGCCTGCAGTCACCATCACTAGGGACATCTGTAACAAAAGCCAAGGTCTTCAGAGTAGCCTATGTTTCATGCACAGATGTTCAGTATGCTGTTACAGAGACAAGTCTAGACTTTGATGTAAAAGATGAAAATCGGGAGGCAGGACTAATCCCGCTGTTGTGATCCTGCTTCCCTCTTGGCACTGCCAGTGGGTAGGATTTTCTGGGGTCCATTAAGTGGCCTGAAGGTGGGTAGAGTTCAGACTCTACAGGTTAAAAGGACTGCCTTTGTTCCCAAAGAATCTCAGCCAATGCTTCTGGGGCAATGGAGACTCTCATCTACATACAGTTGAACATTCTGACTACTTTAAACTCACCCTCATCCATTCAGCCCATCATCCCATCACTCATTATCCACACGATGAACAGAACTCGAGAACCTTAATAAAATTTGGAAGCTATTGAATAGCCCATAAATCAACCAGAGTAAGAAAACAGATTATTCATTGAGGCTGTAGAAACAACATGAAATACTTTTAAAATGATTCATTGCATTGCAGCCAAGAGCCCATTGTGTAAGAAAGTAAACAGACTTCAAACTTTAATCTAAAAAAAACACCAAATATATCGAAATAATGGGATATGTTGAAACATTTACACTTGGTTATCATACTGGGCTACCCTTTCAAGAGTGTTAAAGGTATTCTATCTTTTTATCAATTACATTAACCTTTTTTAATGCTGAAGACTTTTTCGCATTCAACAATGCTGATCTTTTACTTGACACCTTGCCAGTTGGCAGAAACGAGAATCCAACAATCATATTGTTTATGGGGTAGTTACACTTTCCAATCACAGCACTGTTGTAACTCACATTACTGAACACAGCTATAACGTATGCTACAGCATCTATCGGTGAACTGCAAAGGAAACAAAAATATTTTACTTAACTTTTTTAAATTTTCCTGCTTCCAAACCATGGTTCACAACTCCATGAAGCTGGTGTAAAACCCATCTACTGTTAAAACCTGGCTGCTCCATGGTAATTAAAAATGGGACCTGGGAGTGGGGCTCAAGGAGCTCACAACATTGTCATTTTCATCCATTATATGAGCAGGTGGGTTCCGCAGCCCACTCCCTCCCTCACCCTTATGAGGACATGAACGGAAGTCGGATCTTTGACCTCCCTATTTGCTCGTCATATCTTTTAGTCTCTTTTCTGTTTGTCCCTGATCAATGTTATGAAAATTCATGTCTCAGGTGCGTCAGATTGGAAAAGGTTGCATATTCTTAGCTCCAAAGTACGGGGACTGGCATAACGACAAACATGACATTGAATTACCTAGAAATTAGTTGGCTTCCACGTCCCTTTATTCAATTTACTGAATTCCACCTATCAACCCCAGATAATTTTCCTGGGATTCTGCCAATCATTGTCTCTAACTGGCTGATAGGAAATGTACCAGAATACCCTCAGGTGATTTGCGCTTTGATCTTTTCATGGTTGGATCCCACTCAGCACCTCTTCTCAAGCAAAATTAGGAGTTTGTTGAATTAGGAGCCCTAAGTGCCCGCTTCAATCGCTCCCTTTCAATTAAAATGCATTAAATAAAAAGTGAACTTAAACAATATCCCCTAGCAAAACAAGGCATCAGTTTGCAGTAAATTATTTCGTATGTTAAACACCAACAGAAAGATTTTTTAATCAATCAAAAACCTATCGCTTTTTGTTGGTATCAGTTAAAGCAGATTTGTGATAAAGTCGCAAAAGGTTCAATATTCATAAGCCAAAGATTATTCAGCTGTGTCATTATAGATGGCATTTTTAAGTAGCATTGTGCTTGATTATTTTATGAAAATCAATTGGTTTGGAAATGTTGCTCTTTATTCTTCAGCAATATTGAACTCTAACCTGTTAAATTATTCTGGTATAAAATGTTTTCAATTATATTTCCATTTCTCCAGCGACAATGATGTGTTTTTTTTATCAAGCTTCAATCCCATTTTATGTATTTTCTAGTATGTATTGTAAAACTATTAAACACTGAAATTGTATGTTAATGCATTTCAATTATGCATCTAAATATTATTTTAAGCACTCTAAAGTATTTATCAGCAGAGAAAAGCTTGCCATCTACTAATATCAAGTTATTACCAAGCTCTTTGATTCAATTACACTTAATGTCCTGACCCTTGTAAGAAGGATTAGATGTACAAAATTGTGTATATCTTGGATTTGATTTTTATATTGAAACATCTAACCTGTGGCTGAAAGAGAAGACAAATGCCTACCATACCTGTTTAAAACCAGGAGAGGACAGTGTGCACCACAGAAACCAATATTAATGTGCATTTTTGAATTCTCAGTCTGACCTCTGAGGGGCATAGTTGTAAAATGATTCACACCAGGTGGGTCTGTTTTACTTCTTGTAATAAAAAACGAACTTGTTTTCTCGCACAAAAGCAACTTCAGAAAAATAAACTAGATGCAACTGGCCATTTAAAGCCGGATTGCTTTATAAAATATAATTTTAGAAAAAAATAAAAGCAACATTTAAATTGTCCACCTGGAAAACAATGAGCTTCCTCAGAGGATGTCCCTCAGATGCATGATATATACTGTTAGTTTGCAGAAAGAAAGCATTAATTAGTATTTTTATTTCCTAGGCTGTAAATATATTGCTCAATTATCTTCCTGCCACTACTTTAACCCATTTATTTATTTTTCCATTTCATTCCTGTCTCCCAGCTCAAGCAATGTTTGGAATCTAAATAGCGACCAAGAACAGAATGGACAAAAAAGGGCCAATAAAAGATAGGCATGTGCATTGAATATTTATTATGAGCTTGCTTCAACTATTGTTTTATTGTTTATACTTCAGTAAGAATTTCTGAATTGGATTATTCATCCTTTTGTAGCCACCTGGGTTGGCCACTTCCCGATTCCAAAATGGATGCCCGCAAAGAATACAGGGAAAAGTGGTCAGGCACAGGGAAACAAGCAGGTGCAAGGCTTCCTGTGTATTAAGACTTGCAAAAACCCAGACAGAACCAAAACCAGCAACCATCTGCATATTAACGAGCAATCCCCAGGAACAATTAGATACATTGAAACAATCGGGACCAAACCAGACTCCCCGGTGCCAGCGGGAGCTAGGACAAAGGAAGGCCAACGGACACATAGGAACCGCCCAGCGATCAGGGAACAGCTCCAGTATTGGAGAAATCGATTCAAGCAATTGGGACTTGGTCCAATTGATTGGGATCAGGCCCGGGGTCCGCCCAAAAGGGCGCGAAACCCCTGGGGGCTATAAAACAGAGCCCCCAAGTTCAATTCGTCCTTTTTGGCAGGGTCTCTCAGCAGCTCGAAACAACTCTTGACCGTGACTCTCAATAAGGAGAGACCTGCCTAGCAGCTGCACCAACCAAGTAAGTCTTAAGTCTCCAGTCAATGCACGCTATGAGGTAGGCGCTCCTAGCTACTAGTCCATACCAGCTTGAAGCCTGCAGCCTCAGAATCAAACGAAAGGCCATTGTTCCCCTGACCTGGTGGGCCATTTCCAAAGCTAAGTATGGGCCTTTTAGTGTTAGAGATAGTCTAGTAAGTAGAGTTTTATGCATGAGTAGTGATTGACTGTGTGTATAACAAATGTGTTTTGATTTGAAACTTACTAACTGGTGTATTGAGTTATTAATCAGCACTTGGCTTTGAACCTCGTGGTGATATCATAAAGATACCTGGCGTCTCTAGAGCAAGGTGATTAAACAGAGCAAATTAAGTAAAAGCACAATACTTTCATTTCAGGTTTTTCAAAACTTCCTCATTCAGTTTTGATGTTACGACAGAAACAAGTGTTGATATGTCTGTAATTTTGATTGAATTAATGCGTTGTTAAAATAGTGGAGAGAAGAATGCAACATAGTTGAGAGCCCTGTCAACCACTGTGGGTGGGAAATCACAATGAAAGAAGAAGCAGCATGGTTTTGGAAAGTGGCATCATTGGAACTGATGTCATGGAGGCAAAGGAAGTGGGAGAATGAGGAGGGAGTCCTGACAGGATGTGGGTGTGAAGAGCTGTAGTTGAGGTAACTGTGGGAGCTTGTGGGCTTGGTAATTGATACTAGTGGACACGTTATCCCCAGAAATGGAGATAGAGGGGCCAAGGAAGGAAGTGTTGGAGATGGACCATGTGAAAGTGATAGAAGGGTGTGAGTTGTACGCAGAACTGATGATCTTTTACAGGTCCAGACAGGAACCTGAAGCGGCATTGAAACAGCTCCTCACACCCCACATTTGTAAGGGCACCATCTCATTCTAGCGGGAGAGGTTTCCATTTCCGTGGGGGCAGGGGCTCCATTTTATTTTTATTTTTTTCCAGATCGGGGCACCCTTTAAAAGGATACTCTGATCTGTCAGGGCTGAAATTGCTGTCATTGACATTGTGGGTCCCGCCTCTTTCACTTTTTTCAAAGTGCTTGAAAATTTAGGGGGAAAATACAACCAGCTTTTCACGCCCAAGACAATACTGAAAAAAATTTATAAAATTCCACCCAATAATTCCAGCAGACATGGGCTAATAGAATTTCTCTGGAATGTACTGAGGGATGAAAAGACAATCCTAAGTGTGCCCTTTCTGCCTCTCTCGCTCTCTGAAGTATTCTGCATGGATTTGTAACCAAAATGAGAAGATAAATTTATTGCAAATTGAGATATTTTGGGAATAAAGCATGGAAATCTGTCCTAAACTACTACGACTAGGAGGACAACTGAACAAAACCCTAGCAATGTTAAATCACTGCATCAAGACTAGTCAAGGAGCAGTGTACTCACTGTGTACTCCTTTGTTTTTATCTTTTTTCATGAACTTTAAAAACCCTTAAATCTGTCTTCATATTCTTCCATTTGAATTGGTATTATTGTTATTTTTATTATGTATGTGCGAGAGAAGGGCAGCACGGTGGCCTAGTGGTTAGCACAACCGCCTCACGGCGCTGAGGTCCCAGGTTCGATCCCGGCTCTGGGTCACTGTCCGTGTGGAGTTTGCACGTTCTCCCCGTGTCTGTGTGGGTTTCGCCCCCACAACCCAAAAATGTGCAGAGTAGGTGGATTGGACACGCTAAATTGCCCCTTAATTGGAAAAAATAATTGGCTAATCTAAAATTTTTTTAAAAAAAATGTATGTGCGAGAGTCAAGAAGAACCAAGATGATGTGTGAATGGTGGTTGTAATTTACCTAGTCTTTGATTTTAACGTGGGAAATAGTTTCAATAAACTTATCTTATTCTTTGCTTATCCTAAGAAAACATGTCTGGATGATTCTTTACAATCTCAAAGAATAATTAGTGTAACTTCTACAGATTTGGCAAAACACACGTTC
This sequence comes from Scyliorhinus canicula, assembly GCF_902713615.1. Lineage (NCBI taxonomy): Eukaryota > Metazoa > Chordata > Chondrichthyes > Carcharhiniformes > Scyliorhinidae > Scyliorhinus > Scyliorhinus canicula. The sequence goes on from NC_052161.1 coordinate 44,744,667, forward strand.
TCTAAATCCACTAAAGAAAAACCCTTTTTACGGCCAGACTGTTTAAAAAGTGTTTTTATTAAAAAGAGATTTTTAATAATATACAGAACAAGGATAAGCGTGGACATACATTATAAAACAAAAGAAACATAAAGAGAAATATATACACATCGGTAGGCTTCTGTTATTTACATCAGCTTCCTTTTTTTCATTTTCCAGTTTGGTTCTGGCTGGGTCCCCTGCTCCCCTCTCCCCCTTTTATTCCTGACCTCCTTCCTCCTCTGGCCATCTGGCATGCCCTCCTCAATCATCTGCTTGTGTGTCCTGCTCCTGTTGCGTTGGTGTGGTGCCGTGTATTTGCTATATGCTGGGCATGGTTGGGTTCCATGACTTCTTGTTCCCCTCCCTCCCCGTTCTCCTTATTATACCATGACTACGGGCAGAACGGTGGCGCAGTGGTTAGCATTGTTGCCTCATGGCGCTGAGGTCCCAGGTTCGATCCCGGCTCTAGGTCACTTTCCATGTGGAGTTTGCACATTCTCCCTGTGTTTGCGTGGGTTTCGCCCCCACAACCCAAAGATGTGCAGGGTAGGTGGATTGGCCATGCTAAATTGCTCCTTAATTGGAAAAAATGAATTGGCTACTCTAAATTTAAAAAACAATATTTAAAAAAAAATAATACCACGACTACTCTCTCCTTTCCCTTGGCTTATTGGCTGTTGGTTACAAACAGGTCTCGGAATATCTGAGTGAATGGCTTCCATGTTTTGTGGAAGCCCTCTTCCAGTCTCCGGATGGCAAATTTAATTTTATCCATTTGGAGGATTTCCGACAAGTCGGACAGCCAGGCTGCAGCTGTGGGTGGTGCTGCTGCTTGCCAGCCAAGCAGGATTCTCCGGCAGGCGATTAGGGATGCAAGGCAAGGGCGTCGGTCCTCCTCCCCATGAAGAGATCTGGCTGTTCTGATATCCTGAAGACTGCCACTTTTGTGCAAAGCTCCACCCTCATCCTCACCATCTTGGACATTGCCTCGAAGAAGGCTGCCCAAAACCCAGCAAGTCTGGGGCAAGACCAGAATATGTGTACATGGTTGGCCAGGCCTCCTTGGCACCGTTCACATTTGCTCTCCACCTCCGGGAAGAACCTGCCCATTTGGGATCTAGTTAAGTGGGCTCTGTGCACCAATTTTAGCAGAGCATAGTCGGAGATTGCAATCGCAGAATATTCCGCTCTTACTAGGCCTGGAAGCACCGATTTCCCCACTGCAAAGAAGTCGATCCGCGAATATAGATTGTGTTCTTGGGAGAAGAAAAACTCCTTCTCCCCTGGGTGGGTGAACCGCCATGGGTCCACAGCCCCCACCTGCTCCATGAATGTGCCAAGTTCTTTCACCATGTTGGAAGTCTTTCCTGTTTTGGAATTCAACCTGTTCATCTGTTAAAGTACCCCCCCCCCCCACATGATTAGTCAGTGTGTATCTATGGCAGGGATTTCAGCCATGTTCTTTTTAATAAATTCTGTGTTGTCCCAGTTGGGAGTGTACACGTTTACCAGAACTACCGGTGCCCCGTCTCGGACACCGTTGACCATGACGTACGTTCCCCTGAGTCTTCATCGCAGTAAACACCATTCTCCTATTTAGTAGTATGGCTACTTCCCCGGCCCTCATCCCGTAGCAGGAATGATAAGTCTGTCCCACCCAGCTCTTCCTTACCTGCAGTTGGTCCTCTCTCAGGTGCTCCTGTTGGCAGAAGACAATGTTGGCTTTCAAACTTTTCAGGTGGGCGAAGACTCTGGATCTTTTCAATAGGCCAATAAGTTCCCTGATATTGCAGTTGCCTATCTTGATTTGGTTTTTCTGCTCCCCCTGTCCTGCGAGAGTTACTTGGTGGATGCGCCATTGCAATCCAGGGTTTCCCTTTGTTAGGGGGCCGTCTAAAAAGGCAGCAGTCACCGTCCTCCCCGTGAGGTTGGGTCCCTCCGCTCCGTGGTATCCCTTTGTCCAGGGGGCACCCAACATGGTCACCAACTGTGAGTTCGCCATGTGGGTGAGCCCCTGCACTCTGGGGTTTCCCTTTGTTCGGAGCCCTCCAAAGTGGTTGCTTGTGGTGCCATTTTGTTCCAAGTTGCCACTTGTGGCCTGTTGTAGCCAGCCCACTGCCCTTGCTCGCTCTGTTCCAGTGTTCCCCTTGTGGTGTTTTCTCCTCCCCACTGCCTTCCTCCCCCCACCTCCATATAGCTGTTCCGCTGCTCCCTTATCTCTGTTTCTTCCCTCAGACCACGTCAGCACATACCCCCTTGCAGGAGAAGTGCCTTGACCTCTCTTTCCCTTCACACTTCCCAGTGCTAGCTTCCCTGCTAGTGTGGTGGCCACCCTCCTGGAGCTAGTTGTGAATCCTCCCATTGCACATTCCCTGAGCTTCATATCTGCCATTCCCCTTACCTTCTCCTGTGCTCTGCTGCCCTTGCTCCTTCTTTCCCCTCTTTCCTCCCTTGTCCCCAGAACGAGGCAGTGCAATTCCGTGCAAAGTGTTCGACATGGTGGTTCACAGTTGGCAACTCAAAAAGTAAAAGTCTCTTCGGATGAGCTCTTCATCGCTGTCCCTGCTGCCTTTCTCAAGTCTGTTCTCCAAGACAAACTTGTCCGCATCCGCAGGGGCCGTGAAAAAGTGCTCCCTGTTTTGGAATGTGACCCAGAGCTTGGCTAGGTACAGCATCACAAACTTTACCACTGCTTTTGTACTACTGAATTCTGCCCGGCGCTTGGTCAGGTCAGCCCAATGACCTGGTAGATCCAAATCTGGCGACCTTCCCAGTTACAGTTCTTAGTTTGTCTCGCCTAGCGCAGGATTTGTTCTTGGTCTTGGTTCCGGTGCATTTTGGCGATTAACACCCTCGGCTCTTCCCCGACTCTGGGCTTTGGGCGAAGTGACCGGTGTGCTCTGTCGATTTCTAGTCAGGTGGGGAAGTTCTCTCTTCCCACCAGGTTCCCCAGCATTTGCGCCACATACTCTGGGGTTCCTACCTTCGACCCCCCCAGGCAGGCCCACAATTTTGGTGCCTCAATTGGTTCTCCTGGTCATTGATTTTCCCCCTTATCCAATTGCCCTGGTCTGTTGAAGCTTTTTCCAGCTCTTTAATATTATTCTCCTGAGCTTCCAGTCGCCTCCCAGCCTTGTCTAGGAACACCTGCATGGTTGCCAGAGCTTCTGCAACCGCATCCTTGACCGCAGCTTGAATACCTGTTTTTGTCTCTTCCCAATGTTCTCGAAATTCTCTTGAGAGAAACATCCCCCACCCAGCCGCTGGTGTGGGCAAGAGGGGCGGGGGAACGGTTGGTCCTTGCTCGGCAGGCTGGTCCTTCTCGTCTCGTGAAGCCCGAGCCTCACCGCCTCGTGCATTGGCCAACTCGGTCGTTTGTTTCTCTAAGCTTTTTCCGAGGCCTCTGGAGTGGCTGCTGTTCGGCATGTTCCTGCTAGAGGTGTGGGGATGTTTTTCCTTTGTGCCAGTGGCCTATTCTGGGTGAAAGGAGCCTATTTTTCAGGTTCGTGAGAGGAGAGCCACCTAATGTGCGACTTCTCAGCACATTCCCGTCACCGGAAGTGTGGGTCAAACTTGAGTGGGAGAATAGAAGAGTGATTTCACCCCTCTTCATGTGGTGGTAACAGTGACAGGAAACTGATGAAATTCCTGGTTTTCATCAATTCTCTGCGCACACAGTTTACCAGTTTAGATAGAATGGCGGAAAGCCTCGTCTTGGCCATCCAGTGCCTCACTGAAGTCCAGTAAAAATACTCTCCAGCTCTTGGCTAGCAGTGAAGTGCATTTAGACCATGATACATACAGAAGATGCAAACAGTGCATGTGGAAGAGGGGACTATGTGTAAGGTGCTCCCAGTTGCTCACTTCCTTCATACCCTGCCAGAGGCCCAATGCTGACCCCTATCTCAATGATTTGAGTCTTCCCCTGCAAAGATACAAGTTGAGCACTCTTTGGTGGAGACCTCACATGCTGACAAATGCAGAGGACTTTGGGCGCAAACATCAGAGCTGTGGTGAAACAATAAGGGTAGCACAACATGAGAGTAATCGGAAAAGGAAAAGATGGCATCACAAGAGAAATCATTTGTGTTTTTACAGTTCTATCAATGTGTCAAATGCATTGCCCATTTAGCTGGACCAAAGACATTATTTCAAATCTCCATTGTCTAGTTAAGTGCCATGGGCCTTGAAGAAAATGATATGACTGGAGTAGAAGACGAGAAATGAGCATGATTGAAGTGGAAGAATGACTGATTGTAACGAATCTTTATCTTGTGGGAATGGTGGGAGGGGGGGGAGCAGGGGCAGTGGGGAAATGGATTTAACATTGGTGTGCCCTAAGGCTTAACAGCCTCCTGTTTACTGATTCATGCGTGAGTTCATCGTAGGCATCTCTGGCAGTCAGGTGAGTAGCTTCAGGGACCCTGGCCAGACCAGTCTCCTTTTCCTCCCGCTAGTGTTTGTATTACTCGTGCTGCTTGTTTTGATCCTCATCAGAGGTCCTATGCTGACAGCAGGAATGCATCAATCAAGGTGAAAAAACCCAAGGTAGCAGCAATGACCTCCAACGTCCATGAAATGATCTTGTAGATCACGTCTAAAGCAGTGAAATCACATGCTCGGTAACACATCCTGTGAGCAAAAGCCTTTCACTTAGGCAAGGCAGCAGCTGTCATAGATCAGCATTTAAATGCTTTCTAACCCTGTCAATTTCACATCTCCGTCCTTTCCCAATTTTGCTTTTTTCCTGTTGACCCTGATGAGTTTCAAATAGCTGAGAAAATTCATTACACTGGCAGTTAATGCCAAATTGCTTGGGTAAATCTTCAATTGTCAGACATTGCATAAAACAGTCTCTGACCTTCCTGTGCCACAGGGATTTCCTGCATGCCTGAAAACACAAACCAGTTAATTACAGGGATAAGTGCAATCAAGTTGGTTTCTGACGTGCCAACATTTTCTCATGTTTAAAGTCACAGCAAACACCAACATTCACCTGGAGGTCACAATTCCCCTGGTTAAATATGTTTCTCTAAGGCAAAAAATGACCTCCTGTGTATTTTTTAGTATTTTCTGTCTGAAGGTCAGAAATTTATGGGTGGTCAAAAATATTTTGTTTAAACAATTTGGTTTTCTGGGCAACCTACCTCGTCCAGCGAGTTTTATAACTTTTCCATTTACTTCAATTTGCATAATATTCACTTTCACATATAATGCTAATTATCGATTAGACCTGTGCACTTTTGAGAATACTATACTACTTAAATTTTCCTTTCATTGGGTACAATTTTAACTAATTCACAAACCGTTCACTTATACAGAGTTAAAATCCGGCCATTCATGTGAATTTGAATAATTTTCCTTGTAGTAAATTATAACCCATAATATTGGCATGCTGATCATTTGAAGAGGAAGGAGCAGTGCTCCAAAAGCTAGTATTTGAAACAAACATGTTGGACTTTAACCTGGTGTTGTGAGACCTCTTACTGTAATCATTTGAAAGCCATTAAACTTTTAATTCCAAGTCTTTCCTTTTTTAATAAAAGCTGCCTGAATTCTTAGAGTGTCAGAGAAGAGGCACTGGGTTCATTTAGAATAATTAGAATGATACAACAACACAGAAGGAGGCCACCCAGCCCATTGTCTCTGTCCTGGCTCTTGAAAAGAGCAAATCAAGTAATGGCCCCCTCCTCAGCTCTTTCCCCAAGTTTTTCCTTCATTTATCCCCATTTTCCATCAAATTCCAATCCCACTTTCTTTTTAAAGTTATTACTGAAACCACTTTCACCACACTTTCTGGCAAATAGTCATTTCATAGTACATAACTTGAGTACTGCTGAAAAACAGAGACAAAAAAAAAGCCTAAGCTTTTCGTCTTCCATTCATCAGGACAGATCTCAAGATTACCAACAGTAAAGAGAATACTGCATGAGAAATTGACAAGTGGACTCTGCTGGGTCAAGGCATTGTCAGAGAGAATGTAGCAGGGAGCAGTTAACTGCTAAGTTGCTGTTCAAATTCAAACCAGCAGGCTCACTCTGATTGGTCAACACACTGCCCCGGGAAACGAATCAGGGAATTGTAGTTCAAAAAAGGTGCAATGCGTGAACATGCTCCATCTGTCTGCAAAGGATTGGGTCTTGTGTGTGAATATGCATGGCTTCTAGCATGCGAGCCAGATTGATAATCTTAAATTATATTCACACACAAAGCCCTGTCCTTTGCAAATCAAATTGTAAGTCCATATATACAACATTAACCACATTACTCCATCAACTCTTTCCATTACATCATCAAAGAACTCATTCAAGTTAATGAAATACAGTTTGCCTTTAACAAATCAATGCTGGCTTTCATTTATTGAGCCATACTTTTACAAGTGGCAGTTAACATTTTCCCTGAATTTGTGTCTTCAACAATTTCCTACCACTGATGATGTGCCTACTGGCAGTTTATCCCTCTCATCCTTTATGAACAGGGTGTTCATTTGAAATCCTCCAGTCCTCTGGCACCACTCATATATTCATGTGGATTGGAAGATTGTTGTCAGAACCTCTATAATTTCTAGCTTGCTTCTCTCAACATGGATAAGATTCGTTTTTTTTACTGTTTGAACTGCCAATCTTTTAAATGCCTCTTTTTAGTTATTTTTTATTCAAATAATTCTCTCCTCCCTCCTCCTTTACTGTGACATGAACAGAATTATATTCTTTAGTGAAGCTGCAAGGTATGCATTTCGTACCTCAGTCATGTCATCTCCCTCCGCAAGAAGATCTCCTTTATCATCCCTGATTTTCACTTGAAAACTTTTACTATTAATATGTTTATAAAGTAACTGTGGGTTTCCTTTCATGTTATAAACTAATGTATTCTCTTAGAATCTCTTTACCGCTCTTATGTCCCTTTTCAAAGCTTGTCTGTACGTTTGAATTCTGCGCGTCTCTCTATTGAATTATGCACCTGACATTTACCATAAGTCTCCCGTTTCTGTTTTATTTTATTTTCTATGTCTTTGGTCATTGAGAGAGATCTGGTTTTGAATGTACTTCCTTTCCACACCACCTCCCCAAACACGCACCCATGGGAATTGAAGTGTTGGCTAGTGTAGACTTGAGAGATGAACAGACACTTCCAACACTGATGAAGGTTCAACTCAATTTTATTAACTACTTCTAACTAACACACGATGACTGTGGGTCTAAATTATGCTAACTTAAACTAGAGACCTAAGCCTTGTACGAACCAGTTGATTCTCTCAGCACGTGTTGTAAGTCTGTGCTGGGCTGGATGAGTTCTTGTTACACTGAGAGGCAGCACCCAGAATGAGCGGGAACCGTGGTGCCCTCTGCCTTTATAGTGTGTGTATTCTAACTGGTGATTGGCTGCGGTGTTTGTACATGTTGATTGGTCCGTGTGTGTCCATCAGTGTGTGTCTGCACCATGATATACTGGTGTATATTATGACAGGAATGTATCCAGTCGACAGCTGAGCTTGCTCCCTTTGTAGGCCTTCCATTGCTGATGGGAAGTTAATCCACCATGGCCGGATATCTTTTCAATTTTCAATAGCAAAGTGGTTCCTTTATTCTTCCATAACTTTTTAAAATTAAATGTAGAGTTCCCAATTATTTTTATTTTTTTCCAATTAAGGGGCAATTTAATCTGGTCAATCCACCTACCCTGCACATCTTTCGAGTTGTGGGGGTGAAACCCACGCAGACACGGGGAGAATGTGCAAACTCCACACTGACAGTGACCCAGGGCTGGGATTCAAACCCGGGTCCTCAGTGCTGCAGTCCCAATGCTAACCACTGCGCCACCGTGCCGGCCCATTCTTCCATAATTCTAACCAAGCAGATTCTGGCAGTGTGCAGAATTTTACCAATCAGGCGGATGACCCGATGCACCAGGTAGAAACGTGTGTCGCTGGCAGACATGGATAACTGACAGGAGCTCCCCCTGAATTTTACTGTTGATCCCCAGTCAGGGGGCTAGTAGTTCAGCTAGTGTGATAGCCACTGCCGAGACAGACGTTGCAGCCTTCGAAGGTGAGGAGAAAACATTCTTAAACGTATGAGGAGCTACATTGTGGAGATGGAATCTCTCCAGGGATATGGTTGGATCTGTGCTGGCTTCCCTGTACTTCCTTTCAGCAACCATCCTGCCAAGTCCCCTCAGGACCATACATGTTTCAGTAAGATCACCTCTCAATCTCCTGAACTCCAATGGATACAGGCCCAATCTGCCAAAACTTTCCTCATAAGGTAACTCCCCATTCCAGGTACCAGCCAAGTGAATCTTCTCTGAACTGCTTCTCTTGCATTTATATCCTTTCTTAAATAAGCTGTACAAAGTACTCCAGGCGTCATCTTGTTCATATCTGAATTTCATATTCATGTTTGAGGGTGGGAGTAGCGGAACTAAGACCACTGTATTAAATTTATATAAGGGTAACTATGAGGGCATAAAGACAGAGCCGACTAAAGTGAAATAGAGAAGTCAGTTAAGGAGAGGTCAGTAAGTAGGCAATGGCAGGTATTTAAGATATTTCAGAATACTCAGAAAAGAAACAATCCAGTAGAAAAAACAAATCGAAGTGAAGGAAACACCATCTGTGGATAACTATGGAAATCATATCAAATTGAAAGAAAAATATTTAGGCTCTTAACTTATGTTGAATCTTCTGGCGTATGGAGATTGTATGCCGAACATGCGCGTTGGGATTGTGCGGTAGTCTCGACGCACAGACATGTGTGCTGAAAGCACGGCAATGTCAACCTTGGCTGGGATTCTCCCTTACCCGGCGGGGCGGGGGGTCCCGGCGTTTTGGAGTGGCGTGAACCACTCCGGCGTTGGGCCGCCCCCTCTCCGCACCTTTAGGGGCCAAGCCCTCACATTGAGGGGCTGGGCCCGCGCCGGAGTGGTTTCCACTCCATCAGCTGGCGTGAACGGCCTTTGGTGCCACGCCAGCTGGGGCCGAAAGGACTTCGCCGGCTGGCGTAAGTCCGGGCATGCGCCTAAGAAGGAAATGTGAAGACCATGGTGAAGATGGAAGAAAAAGAGTGCCCCCACGGCACAGGCCCACCCGCCGATTGGTGGGCCCCGATCGCGGGCCAGGCCACCGTGGCGGCACCCCCCGGGGTCAGATCGGGCCGCACCCTCCCCCCCCAGGACCCCGGAGCCCACCCACGCCGCCAATCTTGCCGGTCAGGTTGGTGGTTTAATACACGCTGGCGGGAGAGGTCCGTCAGCGGCAGGACTTCGGCCCATCGTGGGGGGCCCGCCGACCGGCGCGGCGCGATTCCCGCCCCCGCCGAATCTCGGGGGGGGGTAGAATTCGGGACACTGAGGGGGCGGGATTGACGCCAGCCCTGGGAGATTCTCCGACCCGGCGGGGGTCGGAGAATCCTGCCCCTTACATAGTTTTTTTCGGTTCGAGTCAGCAAGCAGAGGTACAAGACAACAGAGAGGATTTTTTTCATTGGTTAACAATTTATAAGAGTGTTTATAAATATATTTAAATGCACATAAAGTGAAAGATAGATACATGTATATATATATATATATATATATATTAACTTTGGTTTGTCATGAGGCTGTTAATTCCATTAAAAAGTACTGAATGCATAAAGTTAGTTTGGAGACACAGAAAGTGAAAGAAAGATTCTTTTAAGCTTCAGTTTGTTATGAGGATGTCAATTCCGTTAAAGGAACTGTTTGGAGTGTATGTAATCTTCAGCAATCACTCGCTAACAAGTATGATTGCCCACCTAACAAACTCCATGTTACTGGTCATGGGCTCTGTGGGTCCTTGTGTGGCTGATGGGCCAGATCATAGAGTTGACCACAGGTGTTTCCGAAAGGTGGGATCAGTCCTTGGACTCTCAATGGCTGGTATTTCTCTCATGCTCTTTTTCCAGACATCCTCTTGCCTTTGGGTGTCCTCGAGGAATTGTGTCCTTCAATCAAGGAGGTTCTTCCAAGTAAATCTCTTCTGAGCAAGGGTCTCTCACACATTGACATCTATGCTGCATTTCTCGAGGTAAGCCTTCAGAGAGCCTTTGAAACACTTCCTTTGTCCTCCTCTTCTTTAGGAGCCTTCCTTAAGCTGGGCAGAGAAGATTTACTTTGGCAGTCGGGACTCTGACATCCCAAGCACATGGCAGGCCCAGTGGAGTTTGTTTCGGATGACCATGACCTCGATGTTGGTGTTCTTGGCTCCTTCAAGGCTGATGATGTTAATGAGTCTTCCCAGCTGCTGCGGAGCGAAGGTATATTTGGATTTTGCAATGTATTTTAAGCTGTGTTATTTAAGGGTCTCCCTGATGTAATGTTGGTCTCAGTGATGCAGACGTAAGCCTCCGCTCACACAAAATGGCTAACAACAAGAATCCCTTAAAGCGTGATGGGAAAAAAGCCACCCTTACAAGCCTTTGAAATAAGATATTTAAAGAAGCTTGCAAAGGGTGCAAAACAAGACAGGAAACAGTTTAGCTGCACAGGGTGACACCTAGACCAGAGATATCATCAAGGCCTGTGTTAAATGGGACACCTAGACCACAAATATTATTAAACAGCAAAAATGCCCCTACTGGAATGTCACATGGTGGAATTAAATAAGAAATTGAAACCACAAGATCCAAGCATAAGCTGAGTGTGGGAAAAATGGCTGCACGGTGAACCGATGCAATTAGAAAATGGGATAATTTGGCCTTTTGCTGTCTCGGAGCAGAACTATCGATAGAAAACAGGGACATGTGCATGCAGGAGGCATAAATATCCCGCGCTTCGAGTCTTCCATGTCATAACCCCAGAAGAGCCTCACGGAAAAAAAACCCATCATGACTTGGCTCAGAGACCGAAGACCCTGCAGAAAAGAACTTGGTCGGTTTCTACACAGTAGTAGCTATCGAAAACATCCAATCTGTGAGTTTTGGGGAAATTGTAATCAGCAGTGAAGCATAAAAATTGCATGAACAGTGTATTTGCTTAAGTATACAATAAAATTGTATTGAATTATAACTTAAGTTGTAGAGCATTTGTTTGATACGTAAACTGTTTGACCTCTTGTAAGAGCACAGAGAACAAGAGGGTCTACAGTGATTACTTCAAATGTTTTAGCAAAGTTTGATGCCTCAGTTTAAAAAAAAATTTAGTGCAGCCAATTATTTTTCTTTTCCAATTAAGGGCAATTTAGAGTGGCCAATCCACCTAACCAGCACATCTTTGGGTTGTGGGGGTGAAATCCGCACAGAAATGGCGAAAATATTCAAACTCCACACGGACAGTGACCCAGGGCCGGGATTCAAACCCGGGTCCTCAGCGCCGCAGTCCGCCCCTTTGATTCCTTAGTTGATGTGTGCAAGCCTCCTGTAAGCTAATGGAAACTATATATATATCTCTGACAAGTATTGCAAAGTCCAGTGCAGATCCAAATTTGGGCGAGCGATTTAACAGCCTTGTCGTCCCCAACTTGCAATGCTCGAAACGTCTCGGCATTTAACAAATTATTTGCGAGACATCCCAATCTGGACCTTGCACTCACTGGGTTCGATCCAAATCTGCATTTTAAATGATCCATTAGGCTAATTTAAATATGCGTTTGCAGAATTCTCCCTGTACCTGGGACCTAACGGCGGTGCCTGGGAGATTTTGCCAGGGCGCCTTTCAGTGCTGGTTTCCACAAGCGTGGACCAGTCGTAATGGCACTTGGGAGGGTTCCCCAAGCCTTTAAAGACCCGTGGGTGGTCGGAGGCAGAGCAGGGCACTCCCTCTAGCACCTGGACATCTTGGCACTGCTAGCCTGGTGCCCTGGCAGTGCCAGCTGGGCATCATGGCAGTGCCACACTGGTGCTCAGGGTGCTAGGGTGACGCTGCCAGACTGGTAGGGACATGGCTGGGGTGCCAGGGTGTCCAGGTGCCAGTTTGACACGGCAAAGGATCTGGTCTGTACCAAGTGGATTATAACTGGATAACATATTTGAAGTAATAAAGCCAGAAAAATAGTAATGATAAACACCAATCAAAATGTTTCAAAAGCAGATTTTACATTAAGTCGGTGGCCATCTGTACAGAACAATGAAAGCAGGAGCTTGCATCAGGAAAGGAGATGGTATGCCAGCCCCACCCCAGTCAGCGAATGCTCCTGGGCCTGCTTTGCCTGCAGAAAGAATGGAAATGTCACAGAGTCAGGTGAAAGCTTGTGCCCCAGGGGACTTTTCCCTTATAACACTTACGACCGGGTCAGAACCATCTCCCAGGTAACAGCATCTTATGGCACCTCAGAAAGTTAGCAAGGAGTCAGGCTTATTTACACTGGATGGGCTCATTCACAGCATAACTATTGTATTGTATTTTTGGCACCCTCAGAAAGTTAGCAAACAGACATCATTGTGTGTTATCAAGACTGCTTTTGATACATCAAAAACTGAATAGGCAGAACAACCATTCCCTTCTGAACTTTTAGTCAGAATCTAAGATTTTAAGTTTTAACAATGACTTTATAGAATAAGATGCGTACATAACCTGTATCCAACTCATCGTCCCTGAAGTTTTGACTGCTCTTGAGTTGCCATATTCTAAATTACTTTTAACCATGCAACACCTGAAGTTAGATAATAATATATTGCCGATTTATATAGTAGTTTCAGAGATTTCTAACAGATAACAAAACCTATGCACACTTATTGTTATAACCCAACTGGAGGCCATGGGGTCTGCAACATCAGGGACCTGTGGCCTCACCTGAGTATGATCTCCCTAGATGAGGGGGTGGAGCTGCACCCTAAAGCCACAGGCCTCATGGGACATAAATAACCTGGCAGGGTGCAGGTGATCCTTTGGGGATTAGGAGTTGTATTACAGAAGGTAAAATAAACTTGAGCTTTTTCTTACAGTCATCGCTTCCGACTGGTCTCTCACCTGGAACTTTACGCTGGCGATGAGGATGGGAGGGCTGGGCCGACTATGGTCTCACTTCCACATGAATTTTGTGGACCCTTTCAAGGAACTATGTACCTACTTATCATGGACACTCATTCGAAATGGATGGATATCTGCTGCTTAACCCTTCAGTGTCAGTGTCGGATTCGCCAATTTTCTGAAGCAAAACGGGATCCGTGTGTACGGACTGCACCTTATCACCCACCATCCAATGGATTGGCCAAATGGGCAGTGCAGACATTTAAGCTCAGCATGTGAAAACAGAACTCCGATTCCCCGGAGACCCATCTGACCTGTTTCCTTTTCTATTACTGGACAATGCACCGGAGTGGCGCCCTCGGAATTGTTAATGGATTGTCAGCTGCACATGTGGTTAACCCTCATTCTGTCAGACAAAGGGAAAAAGGTCCGCAATTGGCAGGAACACACTGAAACATGACCATCCAGATCCATCAGGAAGTTTTTAGTGGGCGCGTAGTCTACATCTGAAATTTTGCCAGCGCGGCATTGTGGATGTCAGGGACAGTAGTAAAGCAATTGGGGCCAGTCTGATAACTGTACGAGTACAAGGAAAATAATCGAATAGGCACGTGGTCCACCTCTGCAGCCGAGGACAGACCAAAGCTCCCATGACTGGTGGTGTCACTTCCTCCTGAGCCCCTCCTGAACCCCTCGACTTGGAGATGCGGGAGGCCAACTCATCCAACCCAGAGTTGGACATGGAAACTTTGCCAACTGCAGTTGAAATGGATGCAGTAGCGACCACAGAGCTAAGCACAGTGATACCACACAGGTGTTTGGCCTGCAAACATTACTCCCTGGTTCGTTACACCCCTCTGGGCCCAGAACAGCAGGCTTTCGAGAGACAGCCCTGAGCAAAGCGGGCAAAGGATCTCCCCACCTCCTGTCATCGAGATGGAAGGTTTGTCAGTCTTCGGGGGGGGGGGGGAATAGTGTTATAACCCGACTAGAGGCCATGGCATATGCAGCATCAGGCTCCCTGTGGCCTCACCTGAATATGATCTCCCTGGATGAGGGGGCGGAGCTACGCCCTTAAGCCAAGAGCTTCATGGGACATAAAGACAACAGCCCAAGTGTGGGACGGGTACGGGAGACACTTCAGGGCATAGGAGTTGTATCATAGTAGATAAAATAAACTTGAGCTTTCTCTTACAGTAATTGCTCCCGAGTGGCTTCTCGCCTGGAACTTTACACTTATAAATATTGAACAATAGTCATCTTAAATCATAACAAAATAAAATTTAAAATTGCACTACTTTAAATGTGCCAATAACAATACCATTAATTGTTTAAAAGAAATCATTAAAAAAAATTGAAAATGTTTTAACATAATAACAGAATCCTTGGGCTGTCACTGTCTTCACTTTAAAACTGTGTGGCCCTGTCATCATGGAGTGTGGCTAGACTCCTTCTGTGCAACGCTGAGGCTTGCGGAGACTGTCCCTTGGCAGGCTGAAGGTTGCTAATCTTATCAGGAGTTCCATCGGGATTTTTCAACAGAGGTGAGTACGTGACGAATCTTTCTATTTTTGGTGGCCCATGACTATCCACCACAAGGTGGAAGTCATGGGTCATAATCCTGCTAAGATGATTGACCGGTCTGAGAATTGGAGATGTGCAAAACCTTGGTGAGGCCACAGCTGGAGGTCACAGTGTGCAGTTCTGGTTGCCTCACTATAGGAAGGATGTGATTGCAGTGGAGAGGGTGCAGAGGAGATTCCTCAGGAAGTGGGACCTTTGCTGTTCGTAGTATTTATAAATGATTTTGAGGAAAATGTAACTGGTCTGATTAGTAAGTTTGCGGACAACAGAAAGGTTGGCGGAATTGTGGATAACGATGAGGACTGTCAGAGGATACAGCAGGATTTAGATTGTTTGGAGACTTGGGCGGAGAGATGGCAGATGGAGTTTAATCAGGACAAATGTGAGGTAATGCATTTTGGAAGTTCTAATACAAGTAGGGAATACAGTGAATGGTAGAACCCTCAAGAGTATTGACAGTCAGAGAGACCAGGCACAGGTCACTGAAATGGGCAACACAGGTGGAGAAGGTAGTCAAGAAGGCATACGGCATGCTTGCTGTCATTGTTCAGGGCACTGTTGCTCGTTCTGGTTGAGTGTGCTTAACACTCAATTGGCTCTGTTTCGTTACTTAGCTTTGGAGTCGTAAGGTATCGTTAAGATACCGCCACAAGTTTCAAGGTCAAGTTCAAAGCAATAAAACCATACACCAATTAGTAAGTTCAAACAAGACATGTTTATTATATTACAGTAATCTACTAATCATGCATGTAAACTATAAGACTAGGCTAATCCTACCACTCCTAGGCCAAATACTTATCTGGATAAGGGGACTGCCGGATCAGGGAACAATGGCTTCTAGCTTTGTCCTGGGTCTGCAGGCTTCCAGTGGTTATGGTCTAAAGGGGTCAGGAGTGTCTATTCCCGTAGCGTGCGTTGTGACTTACTTGCTGGCGGCTTCTGTCCAGACCTCTCCTGCACAAGGTTCTTCTGCTGCAACGGCGTTCTGCTGGGAGGGCTAGCTGGTCAAGGAGAGGCTGACAGAGAGAGCGAGCTGGAGTCAGGGTCTCTGTTTTATACACCTCTCCGGGTCTTGTGCCCACCTGGGCGTACCCTCTATACTCTCGCAATCGATTGGGTCTCTTCCCAATCGATTGATTTGAATTCCCCAATAACGGGACAGTATCTCGATCACTGGGACGGTTCTTGGGACTCATTGTTTTGGGCTTCTTCGGCACCGAAAAGTCTGGCCTTCCATTTAATGTATCGGTTAGTGTTAACTTGTTTCTTTTGTGCCTGGGATCGCCCGGTATCGCCTCATTAATATGCTAACTGTTCCTTTTCATTTCCTTTCCTGGTTTCAGCAACAGCCAAACTGGTTTCTGCAGCAGTCCAAATATACAAGCACTCTGCAAGCTGCTTGCTTTTTACAACCTGTCCAATTTTCCCTGCATTCCTTGCAATCTTCCATTTTGTGTTTGGGCAGTGGTCACCCCAGGTGGCTACAGCACTGAGTATAAAAATTGGCAAGTCATGTTGCAGCTGTATAGAACCTTAGTTTGGCCTCACTTGGAGTATAGTGTTCAATTCTGGTTGCCACACTACCAGAAGGATGTGGAGGCTTTAAAGAGGGTGCAGAAGAGATTTACCAGAATGCTGCCTGGTATGGAGGGCATTAGCTATGAGGAGAGGTTGAATAAACTCGGTTTGTTCTCACTGGAATGTCGGAGGTTGAGGGGCAACCTGATAAAGGTCTACAAAATTATGAGAGGCATAGACAGAGTGGATAGTCAAATACTTTTTCACAGGACAGAGGGGTCAATTACTAGGGGGGCATAGGTTTAAGGTGTGAGGGGCAAGGTTTAGAGGAGATGTATGAGGCAAGTTTTTTTACACAGACGGTAGTGGGTGCCTGGAACTCGCTGCCGGAGGAGGTGGTGGAAGCAGGGACGATAGTGACATTTAAGGGGCATCTTGACAAATACATGAATAGGATGGGAATAGAGGGATATGGACCCCGGAAGTGAAGAAGATTTTAGTTTAGACGGGCAGCATGGTCGGCGCAGGCTTGGAGGGCCGAAGGGCCTGTTCCTGTGCTGTACATTTCTTTGTTCTTTGTTCTTTATTGCCTGCGATGGAGTATTTGAGCTATGAAGAGAAGGGTGGATATGCTGGGGTTGTTTGTTTTTAAAGAGCAGAAAAGGCTGAGCAGGGATCTGTTTGAGGTGTATAAGATTAGGAGGGATAGGGACAGGGTGGATAGGAATCAGCTGTTTCTCTTAGTTGAAAAGCCAATAACAAGGAGGCATAATTTTAAAGTGAGGTGCAGGGGGTTTCGAGGGAATTTGAGGAGGATTTTTCACCCAGGTCATCTTGGGAGTTTGGATGGCACTGCCTGGGAAGGGAATAGAGGCGGAAAACCTCACAACCTTTAAAAGTATATGGATGAGCATTTGAAATGTGATATCATTCAAGGCTACAGGCCAAGCGTTGGATTGGTATTGATTCAGTGCAATTTTGTCGGTGCATGCTCGATGGGCAAAAAAGGCCACTTCTGTACTGCATGAGTTTATGACCTGACCTGGCACCTTATGAAAAAAATAAATTTAGAGTACCCAATTCTTTTTTCCCCCTATTTTTTTCCTATATTAGCCTGCACACCTTTGGGCTGTGGGGGTAAGACCCAAGCAGACACGGGGAGAATGTGCAAACTCCACACGGACAGGGACTCAGGACCAGGGTCGAACCCGGGTCTGCAGCGCTGTGACGCATCAGTGCTAACCACTTCGCCACTGTCCCACTTGCCATCTTTACATAATCCCACCCTGTGTGTGTGAGAGAGTGTGTGCGTGAGAGAGAGTGGTTTTAGCTGCCGCTGCTCTCACCAACACTTGGAGTGAACTATGAATTAGAAATACCCTCAGGCACAGTCCACTTTTCAGTTTACTGTGTCATCATCTCTACTGATATTCATCATTGTACATTTTCTGAAAATTCTTTTCCATGTATATGAAAATGAAAATCGCTTATTGTCATGAGTAGGCTTCAATGAAGTTACTGTGAAAAACCCCTAGTCACCACATTCCTGCACCTGTTCGGGGAGGCTGGTACGGGAATTGAACCGTGCTGCTGGCCTGCCTTGGTCTGCTTTAAAAGCCAGCGATTTAGCCCAGTGATCTAAACCAGCCCCTAAAATCGCTTATTGTCACAAGTAGGCTTCAAATGAAGATGCTGTGAAAAGCCCCTAGTCGCCATATTCCAGCGCCTGTTCGGGGAGGCTGATATGGGAATCGAACCGTGCTACTGGCCTGCCTTACTCTGCTTTCAAAGCCAGCGATTTAGCCCTGTGCAACAGCTAAACATATGAAAGAATGTGAACAGATTTTTCAAGACATTTAATCACTAATCAGACAGACGTCTGGATTTCACATATATATAAAAATATGGCTTGTGCTTATGCTGCAAAGACCCTTTTTTTAACCAGCACAATTAACCAAAATGAATAAAAATAAATGCTTTATTATGTTTGAATTGATTTGACTTGACCATACAAATTGCTGATCAATTACTTCTAAACATTACAGATGTGAAAAAGATAGTTATGAAATACTGCTCATAAATAATTGAATCTGAGGATAAACTACACGGTTATCAATTACAAGTGGACTGCGCCGATCGCTGACTCAAAATCAATGCAGTCAACAATAATGAAAGCATCTCAGGAAATGGTGTCTGCCATGTTTCCTTTGTAGTTATGATGATGTTGGAATAGGAATTTATTTCAGAATATGTCATAAACTGGCATCTTCCATTAAGTAGCACAGACAAGGAAAGTCAACACTTTCTACTCTTATGATGTAATTGATATAACTGGTTGATGCTCTATCAATTACGACGAGACGAGAGTAGAGAGTAATCGAGGCTTTATTACGCAGAAATGTGGAGCCTCCTACAGCTGCTGCCGAAATGGCTGCAGCTCGGTGAGCACACACATTTATACTCCGCCTACTGGGCGGAGCCAGAAGGCAGGGATCTACCCCCGTACCTGTAGTACAGGGGCCTTTCTGTAATACCCTCGTATGCAGTATATACAATACAACAGTGGTGACTACCACATTCACCCCCTGTTAAAAAAGAGTCCAGCGGGAGTGGTGGAAACTATTTACTAACAGGTTGTTGGAAACTATTTACATAGAGGTTGTTTAAAATTTTTTTTGTTTTTTTTTAAAGAGTCTTGGATCGTCTTGGAGCGGGGGCTGCGGCAGACCGTCCCATTCTCCTGCTCCACCTGCCCCTTTCCCCGGGGGTTGTAGCTGGTCGTCCTGCTCGAGGCAATGCCCCTGTTGAGCAGGTACTGGCGCAGCTCATCACTCATGAATGAGAATCCCCGGTCGCTGTGGACGTAGGCGGTGAAACCGAACAGAGCGAAGATGGTGTTAAGGGCTTTGATGACGGTGGCAAACGTCATGTCGGGGCATAGGATGGCGAAGGGGAATCTCAAGTTTTCATCGACCACATTGAGAAAATACGTGTTGCGGTCGGTGCAGGGGAGGGGCCCTTTGAAGTCCACGCTGAGGCGTTCAAAGGAGCGGGAGGCCTTTACCAGGCGCGCACGGTCTGGCCGGTAGAAGTACGGTTTACACTCCACGCAGACCTGCCTGGCAGTCTCTGGTGATATCCCTGACGCCCTCGATGGAGTAGGGCTGATTGCGGGCCTTTATGAAGTGATAAAAGCGGGTAACCGCTGGGTGACAGAGATCATCGTGCAGGGTGCGGAGCCGGTCTACTTGTGCGCTGGCACATGTACCTCGGGATAGGGCATCGGGGGTTCGTTGAGCTTACCGGGGTGATACAAAATCTCGTAATTGTAGATGGAGAGCTCGATCCTCCACCTCAAGATCTTACCATTTTTGATCTTACCCCACTGTATGTTGTTAAATATGAAGGCAACCGACTGTTGGTCAATGAGGGGAGTGAATCTCCTGCCAGCCAGGTAATGCCTCCAATGTCGCACAGCTTCTACGATGGCCTGGCCCTCCTTTTCGACAGAGGAGTGCCGAATTTCGGAGGCATGGAGGGTGCAGGAAAAGAATGGCAAGGGCGTGCCTGCTTGGTTGAGGGTGGCGGCCAGAGCAATGATGGATGCATCGCTCTCGACCTGAAAGGGGAGCGTCTCGTCGACTGCGTGCATCGCGGCCGTGGCGATGTCGGCCTTGATATGGTTGAAGACCTGGTGAGCCTCAGGCATCAGTGGGAAAGCGGTGGATTGAATGAGTGGGCGGGCCTTGTCCGCATAGTTTGGGACCCACTGGGCGTAGTACGAAAAGAACCCCAGGCATCATTTTCGGGTCTTGGGGCAGTGGGAGTTCCATGAGGGTGCGCATGTGATTGGGGTCGGGAATGGAGGAATTTGGAAAGGTTAACGTTGTGGTCCTGCTGGCCTTGGCCGCAGATGGTGACGTTGTCCAGGTACGAGAAAGTGGCCCGCAGTCCGTACCGGTCAACCATTTGGTTCATCTCCCGTTGGAAGACCGAGACCCCGTTAGTGACGCTGAAGGGAACCCTAAGGAAATGGTAAAGGCAGCTGTCCGCTTCAAATGCGGTGTACTGGCTGTCCGCCTTGCGAATGGGCAGCTGGTGGTAGGCAGATTTCAGGTCCACTGTCGAGAAGACCCGGTACTGTGCAATCTGATTGACCATATCAGATATGTGAGGGAGGGGGTACGCATCAAGCTGCGTGTACCGATTGATGGTCTGACTGTAGTCAACGACCATCCTGTTTTTCTCCCCAGTTTTTACCACTGCCACTTGGGCTCTCCAGGGGCTGTTGCAGGCCTCGATAATACCTTCCCGTAGCAGCCGCTGGACTTCAGACCTGATGAAGGTCCTGTCCTGGGCACTGTACCATCTGCTCCTGGTGGCGATGGGTTTGCAATCCGGGGTGAGGTTCGCAAATGACCTTAAGGGTCGTGAGGCCGCATACAGTAAGGGGTGGTAGGGGCCCACCAAATTTCAAGGTTAGGCTCTGGAGGTTGCACTGGAAGTCCAGTCCGAGTAGCAAGGCAGCGCAGAGGTTGGGGAGGACGTAGAGGAGGAAGCCGCTGAACTCTACGCCCTGGATAGTGAGGGTGGCAGTGCAGTACTCCCGGATGAGATTCTCTGGTTGGTGGGGTGGACCGTGAGGGAGCAGCACTTTACCGTATCGGGGTGGAAAATCCTGCCGGCAGCCAATGGCAGGCTGGATCCGCCACGGGAAAACCCACCATGGAGAGGTTATACATTCCCAGCCTTGTATCTGGATTTAAGAATTCTAGGACAGGATTGTCCATTTGGGAGACTATGGGATGGATTATCCGCACCCCGAAATCGAGGCCGGCGCCGGGGCGGGGAATCCAGTTTGACGCCAAAATTGGGCCCAGCATCGGTTCGGCGATTTCACCGAAAAGCGGCATCACCGGGGAGTACGCTGTAGCACCGGGGCCCATTGCCAGAGGCCCGCTCCGGCATTCTCCACCCCCAACAGCCCATGTTCCCGACGGCATAGAACTAACCTGCTATTGCTGGTTGGGATATTCGTGTGCCGGCTGCAGACTCAGTCCGCGGCCGCCCTGATCGGGGGCGGACCGAATGGAGGCTGGGGTGGGGGGCATCATAGTCGGCCGGGGAATGCTTGTGCGGGGTTTGAGGGCCGGGCACCCAGCTGGTCGGGGCGTCTCTTTCTTGGGTCTAGATCCACGGTCCGTGTCCACCATTGAGCAAGGCGTGACTACTGGAGGCTGCTGCCGTGCGCATGCGCAGCCTCCGACCCGCAAGTGTGGGGGCCCGTATCTGCAGAAAAAGCTGCGAGATTTACTCCGGGTCCCTGCTAGCCCCCTGCAGGACTATGAATTTGTGTCCCTTTTTTCCAGGGTTTTCTGGAGTAAAACTCCCACCGCTTTCACGACAGCGTCAACACTTAGTCTCCAGAATGGAGAATTCAGCCCTACGTTCTCAGGCTGGCGATGAATCGCTTCGTATTTGCGCTCAAGCTGGGAGTGGCGCCCAGAGGCAATTCAGTATCCCTTGCAAATTTATGCATGGCAGGGATTCCAAGGGATTCCCTCATGAATCCCGCTATTGAACCACCATTTTGAGCGGGCTACCTAATACCCCCCCTCCCAATTCTGGCCCCATCACAGGATTTGCTGGGTCACCACCCCACAGTACAATGGTGGCCCAGCCCTCCCCCACCGACTCCCTATCAATGACCCCCAGAAGATAGACCACCACCAGAGACCCCCATTATAGACCCCTCTCCCGCTTTACCCCTGCCTGGAAGCTACAGTGAAGTCCAGACAGAGACAGTGAAGAAAAAGATCACTGCTTTAAAACTCACTTGCGTCCTATACTTACTACCTTGGGAGAGAAAGTAGCAGCTGTAAATTCCTAGAAACCGAAAATCACATTTTCAGTGTTTAAACTGCCTCAGATCTTTGATCTGCAAGACTTTCATTCACATCAATGAGAAATGTATTTTTCTATGCTGTGCTTGTCTGGATTGTTTAATTTTATTTCCCTTCATGCTGGAATGGATCTCATGTAGCCTGCTGTGAAACTAACCGCAATGTTTACAAACATTTTGCTATAATTGACAGCTCTTTACCACAAATGAAAATAAATACACACTATGCTGTTATTTCTTTTGCCGAACAGATATGGGTGATGGTATGATTCCACAACAGCTAATCTGGGTACGAGATACCATGATGAAATACCTTATGTTATAAAGCATTGGTTCTGACTGGATTGTCAATACTTCTGCAGTTGAAGAAAGCTGTGAATTAGTTTGGGATTCATAATAATTTCACGCAGAAGGCACATTGTTGCTGCAGTAGTGTGTGGTTTTTGTTACTGTAACTAAGTATATTGATTGTATACTAAGTTCAAATCACATGAAACCTATAACTGATGGAAATTACCATTAAATGCAGCACCCTTTGTTGGAGCTCATCGTTTTCTTAGATTCAATATTTGCTAAAAAGAAATCTCGGCGGTCCTGATGAAATAAAGGCAATTTATCAAGTAAATGCAAGACAGACATATCTTTTATTTTTGTTATAAAATATATTGCATGCAACTCTAGTGGCAGTTTGTTGCACAAAGATGCACATGGCTTAACGCTGCCGAGCGTGTTCTCAGACCTAAAGCCAAATACTTAGGTATAGCTCTATTACATTCAATACTACACTCTATTAACCTCCATCTGTTGCTGCAGAGTGAGAAGAGGGAAAGCAAAGAGTGAGATGGAGATCAAAATAAGCAAGAAGCACAAGAAGGCAAAGGGTAAAAGAAAGCCTTGAAAGGCCCATTTGTATACAATGTTTATGATCTGCTTTTGTGAACGTACTGATAGGACAGCAAGCAGAGACCAAGCAGTT
This sequence comes from Scyliorhinus canicula, assembly GCF_902713615.1. Classification (NCBI taxonomy): domain Eukaryota; kingdom Metazoa; phylum Chordata; class Chondrichthyes; order Carcharhiniformes; family Scyliorhinidae; genus Scyliorhinus; species Scyliorhinus canicula. The sequence continues at coordinate 44,767,589 of NC_052161.1, forward strand.
TTATGTTTTCTAAACATTACGCCGATGATTAACTAGCATATAAATATAAATACATAAATATGCAAATGTTTACAATATATGTAAGCATCATTATCTGAGGAAAGTTGGTAAAATTAGTTTGGATAGGTGAGTGTTTTACCATGTGTTAGGGTCTAGACTGGTTTTTTTGGGACTTGTCTATTCTCCCAAAGTAAGATGCTCAAGAAGATAATTAGTTTAAACCATTACTCTTTATTTATAGCTGCATACCGGGACCTTTGCCCTAGATTGGCACTTCTGCTTCTTCCAGGTCTCAGTTAATTAACCATGTGATGCTACATCATCATTATATCAACATCATGTCCTTTTGATGTTAACCCTTTACTCTGCATCTACCCCAAGTCTTTGTCCCTATCATTATTCACAACCTCCACAGGAACAATTCAGCCAAAAGAATTTGAAGCGCATTTTGGGCGTGTTTGGCAGGGTGTTTCCCGGCAGCTTTTTGGGTGAGATCCAGACCGGTATTCACCCACACATAAGGTGCGATCAAACCAAATGGGAACTATGTCCCATAACGAGCATGTTTAGCCAAGGCCGCACTTAGTCCTATTTCCTGCACTGAGGAGCCCCGTTCGCTGAAACTCCTCATGCAGAGAGAGCTCGGGACGCCATCTTTAAATGACATCCTGATCTCTCAACTCCAGGATGCGACCCCCGAGCCCTCCCAAAGCCCCAAATCACTTATAATGGGGGCTCTTTACCCCTCCTCTCACCCCACCTCATGTGCACAGGGCACGCCGGGCATGATCACCAACATGCAAAAAATGTCAACTTGGTATTGTGGCATTGCCACCCTGGCAGTTCCCCTTCCAACTGGCAGTGCCACCTGGGCAGGGTTCCAGGCCGGCAGCACCAGGGTACTGGTGCCAGTGTGCCAGACTGGCACTAGCGATGCCACCCAACCCAGAGGGCAAGCACCTTAGCACCTCCAATCCCCTGGGAGACCCACATGAGTCCATTTCCATCTGGACCCCATTTGTGGGTACCAGTACTGAACCGCGCTCATCTGACACCTTGGTTACCTTAAGGAATTGTATATTAGAGTGAGACTCACTGTCTCACTCTAATATGCAGATTTGCCAAAAAGTAATCCCGCCTACAATGGACGAGCTTCACATTGCAGCATCTTGTAAAATTGTCTTAGATCTTGTAAGGTGTGCCAAGCCGGGTATCTGCTAGGTGTGGGGTCTCTCGGCATTTACCGGCCACGTTGTGCCATGGTGCTTTGACTTTCGGGCGCAGTGTAGTTGGTAGATCGCACCCATTGTAATTTCCTTGGGCCTTGGGGTGTTTCGCCCTGGTCTAGCCCACGCCGTTACACTTTTTTGGCAATTGGGAGCTGAACTCGACGGCGAGACCAGCTCCTTAGAAATCGGGTCACCTTTTTGAAAGGATGCCCCGATCTCTAAGTGAGTTTGAAGGTCCCTCACAACTCCCACCCACAGACAATGCACTCCCAGCACATCATGTACCAGCTCTCCACTTATGTGTTAATGAACTGACCTTGCAGTATAATATGAAGTCAGTTCAGTGCATTTCAATGTTGCATATGAAGAGCAGGTTGCTGATGCAATCTTGGTGCAGTGACACTGTTATCGGCCTCTTTGAAGTGAAAAGAAGGATGAATAAACAGTTCCAAGTGAAGTAAGATGGCAATATATTGTGGACCATGCTACTGTTGTCTTTGTTTTGTTGTGTGTGACTATCAAAGGTATTTGCCCAGCAGGTATAACACTTTGAACCTCTTGCACTACAACTCCTTTCCCTGGAGCCTGGGTTAAAAAGGCTGCGGGGCCACTGCCTGACAAGAAGACCGTAGTTTCACATTGGGAGGCTGCCTGCTCATGCTGACCACGACTGTGAGCAAGCAGCTCCTGGAATCATGCACAAGACATCCAAAGGAATTGAAAGCATTCAGACAGCCCTACTTGTGAATATATTCCACTGAAGATTTGTCAACAGCATTGTGTGGGAATGCACCCACTTCTGATACAGGAGATTCTGATTGAGGATTGAGGCCATAATTTAGGCTAATCCCCCTGTACAGCAACGAAGATGTGTTACATTGATACAGTTGCAGCCTTTCAAACTATTAAAATGGACAGCACGGTAGCACAGTGGTTAGTACAGTTGCTACACAGCACCAGGGTCCCAGGTTGGATTCCCGGCTTGGGTCACTGTCTGTGCAGAGTCTGCACTTCCTCCCTGTGTCTGCGTGGGTTTCCTCTGGGTGCTCCGGTTTCCAACCACAAGTCCCGAAAGACGTGCTGTTAGGTAATTTGGACATTCTGAATTCTCCCTCCGTGTACCCGAACAGGCGCCCGAGTGTGGCGACTAGAGGCTTTTCACTGTAACTTCATTGCAGTGTTAATGTAAACCTACAGGTGACTAAAGATTATTATTATTATATTCTCATGTGGAATTCCCACTGTTGTACTGAGATTTCAACAAACCCGCATGCAATGCAGCATTTTACATTCATTCAATTGGAAGTCTTTCATGTGCATTTGTCCCCACAATTGTATAGGGTGATATGCTTAGATTGTGAATGCACATTCAAATTAATTATCATCCAACAAAGACACAATGTACATTGATGGCAGCTTGCTGCTTTCAGGCTTGCTTTTACTGACTTTGTGACATTACTAAACCTGGTCCCGTACTGGAGTGGAGTCCTGGGGGTTAGGAAGTTGATACTTCCCATTTGTGCCATTGTTTTCCACATGTCCACAGCTGCTGTTGTACTGGTGGATCTCCTGCTACCTACTGCCACTATTCCATTCCCCATCCCATGCCTGTTTTACTTCAGCTAATATTTAATCCATTGTCCAGAAAAACAAATTTGGTTGAATTACTAATTCACAGTAGAGGAGGGAAAGAGGAACGGCATTGTTTAAATTAGGTAGCTAAGGGCAGCACGGTGGCACAGTGGTTAGCATTGCTGCCTACGGCGCTGAGGACCCGGGTTCGAATCCCGGCCCTGGGTCACTGTCTGTGTGGAGTTTGCACATTCTCCCCGTGTTTGCGTGGGTTTCACCCCCACAACCCAAAAAGATGTGCAGGATAGGTGGATTGGCCATGCTAAATTGCCCCTTAATTGGAAAAAATTGGGTACTCTAAATTTATTTTAAAAAAATTAGGTAGCTAAGCGTACAGACTGAACTAACATTTAATTAAAAATGGCAACTCAGGAAGGGAGTGATGCGTGGTTTCTGCAGAACACGGGAGTTCCAGGTAGCAGCTGTTGACTTGAGACGAACATATCCACATCTCAGACCCAGAGGTGGAGTTGGAAGATGTTCTGACACATTAGCAAGGAAGAGAGGATACTGAAGTAAGGAATTCAAAATTAGCCCCCTGCACCCCACCCCCACCACTGCACCCCACACCGCTCACCACCCCTTGGGCCCCTCCACCTCCCCGGGCCATCTCTGGCTCCCTGCCACCCCCACAACCCGACCCGAGCTGATAAAGAATTTGAACTGGTAGAGGAAGGGCTTGTGACTATCTGCAGGTCAGGGAAAGTGCAGGGAGGGAGGCTGTAGCAGGAATTCTTGAAGCAAATCAGCATATTGACACGTTTGAAGTAAGTAGCAAAGTTAAAAACAGATGAGGCAAATAGGCAAATAATAAAATTAAATAAAACACATGCAGAAAGAATAAGGGGAGTCGAGGTGGAAAATCAAATAGACCAGGGGCAAGATTATTTTTGCTTACATCAGCCAGGAGACACAGCAATGGCCTGTCTCTGATTTTGTCACAAACGTCTTGCCTTAATGCATACTTTTATTTAAAAAATGACCAATTATTGTAAAATTACCAAATGGGAGAATTTGCTGAAGAAGAGAATGGGTGGGACTCCCCAAGCCACCGTGCTGCAATCGCGGTTGGCACGGGGGCAGAGAAAGGGCGTTGACGCCGAAATCCTGCGCAACACCACTCCCGCGATTCTTTGGTCACGGGAGAATCGGCACCAATCGCGCGCACGTGGTCGAAGCAGCGCTGGTCGGGGGCCGTTGAAAGAGGCCTCTGCGGCGATTCTCTGCCGGCAACATAGAACATACAGTGCAGAAGGAGGTCATTCGGCCCATCGAGTCTGCACCGACCCACTTAAGCCCTCACTTCCACCCTATCCCCGTAACCCAATAATCCCTCCTGCCCTTTTTGGACATTAAGCGCAATTTATCATGGCCAATCCACCTAACCTGCTCATTTTCAGACTGTGGGAGGAAAGTGGAACACCCGGAGGAAACCCACGCAGACACGGGGAGGACGTGCAGACTCCGCACAGACAGTGACCCAGCGGGGAATCGAACCTGGGACCCTGGTGCTGTGAAGCCACAGGGCTATCCACTTGTGCTATCATGCTGAGTTCCCGCCGTCGTGTTTCTAACATGGTTCCACCCGGCAGGTACTCGGGGTGGCAGCTGCGGACTCAGTCCGCGGCCGCCCTGGTGGGGGTCGGGGGTACAACACCGGGGATGGCCAGGCTCGTGATCGGGGCCTCCGATCGGTGGGCGCGCATGATCTGGAGGGGGCCTATATTGTGGGGGCTGGCCTGCTGTGTGGGTCCGCCGATTTGCACGGGGCGGCCGGAAGGGCCCCGTATCGGCAGCCAGAGCTGCGAGGACTACTCCGGCGCCCTGCTGGCCACGGAATCGCTAGGCCAAGGGGCCCGTTGACACCGGCGAGAAACATTCCACTGTTTATGCCAGCGTCAACACTTAGCCACCATTTTGGAGAATCCCACCCAATATATTTTCAAAAATTTACATTTAGGGTTAATGTGAGACAATCAGAGATGGATCTATATTAGATTAGATGCAGAATCAAATTACTTTTGAAATGTACCAATAATGTGGCTTAATTGAACCGCAAAAACAGCTGATTTTACTGGATCAACATCACATTTCTGGCTCGCAAACCATTTATTCTTATTACACTCTGGGTGACACTGCTAAATTCAGTTTCAATCAATGCTTGACTATTGACTGTTCTTCGCATTGGATTTGTGCCCTCTAGTACTGAATTGGGACTATCCAAACTCACTTCCCTTTCAAAATTAATCATAATTTCAAGGAAAGAATGCTGTCACCATGTCAGCCTGACTACACTTAGTGGTAAAGTAGTTTTCCGTCCCAATGCTGGCTATATTTTCCAATGTTTTATCATTATTACACAACAAAACCAGGCTGAATAAAGAGTAAAAGAATTCCAATAGGAAGTATTAAGTAACTATGCATCCATCTTGACTGTTTATCAGCAGATTTAAGTACCTTCAAAGATAGGTTAACAAACAATAGTGAAAAGTGATTAAAAAGTCATGAGCCTGGTTTTTGCAGTGGTAATGATGTCAAAACTGTCAGTGTTCACTGTCATTACTCCTTTGAAACTGACAGCAACGTTGAAAATTCTACACAAGTACAGAATAATGTAGAAACCCAGAAGCTCCTGTCAAGTGTCTCTTTCTCCACTGGATGGAGTGCCTCTGGAGGAACCTCAAAGCTATCATTGAATTGACTAATCTTCCACTTTTATATTGTTTGTCTCATTATAAGATCTCTTTAAAATATTATACCTTGTTAAATGTGCTATAAATTAGTTTTTAATGATCTATTAAATTCAGAATTATCACAAAAAATTCTCATTGGGCCTGAACAGCTAATTCCATATTTATTGAATGTCAAATTTCTCTATTATAATATTTCACATTTTTTTATTTTAGAAATGTGATATTTATCTATAATATTTCAGCTTCAATAATCATGTATTCGCTTTTTAAAAATAAATTTGAAGGGATTCAGTGCTTTATTTCCTTGTCTGCTCTCTGTGAGAATACATCACTGTGATTGGCTTCTTACCCTGCTTGCTGATATCACAGCCGTTGGATACCCTGAGATCCCCTTAGCTTGGCACCAGATTCAAACAGCCATTGGGAAAGGAGAAAAGGGGAAGTTTACACCACGGTGATTATAGCTTTCTGTGAGATCAGTGGTGAGCACTGATGTTTCATTGCTGACCAGATTTTTTTTTTAAGAACAGTACAGCACAGAAAAGGCCCTTCGGCCCTCGATGTTGTGCCGAGCAATGATCACCCTACTTAAACCCACGTAACCCGTATACCAACAATCCCCCCATTAACCTTACACTACGGGCAATTTTGCATGGCCAATCCACCTAACCCGCACATCTTTGGACTGTGGGAGGAAACCGGAGCACCCGGAGGAAACCCACGCACACACAGGGAGGACGTGCAGACTCCACACAGACAGTGACCCAGCCGGGAATCGAACCTGGGACCCTGGAGCTGTGAAGCATTGATGCTAACCACCATGCTACCGTGAGGCCCCTAGATGGTTATGATGAACTCATTTGCAAATACAGTTAAATTATAAAGTAGGTTTACTCCAAATTGTCTTGACAGAAGTAACTAATACATGGCAGTTTTTGTCACAAAGCATAATTTTAGTCGCTATTGATGTGGATATAGCCATGGAGCAATAAGAGGAAAGGTGACCCAATATTGTAGAAAGCAAAAGTAGCACGTGTCATGACTACTAAGAAGAACAAGACTTGGATCTGCCTAACACCTTTCACAGCAGCAGGACACCACAAACTTTAATAATAATAATCTTTTATTGTCACAAGTATGAAGTAACTGTGAAAAGCCCCTAGTCGCCACATTCCAGTGCCTGTTCGGGTAATTTTTCTGCGTCACAAATCAGCTGTCTAGCCCACTGGGCTAAACCAGCCCTTTACAGCCAATGAAACACTTTTGAAGAGTATTTACTGTCATAATCAGCATGGTGACACAGTGGTTAGCACTGCTGCCTCACAGCGCCAGAGACCCAGGTTCAATTTCGGCCTTGAGTGACTGTCTGTGTGGAGTTTCCTCTTTCTTCCCGTACGTGTGGATCTCTTTCGGGTGCTCCGGTTTCCTCTCACAGCCCAAAGACGTGCAGGTTAGGTGGATTTGATATGCTAAAATTGCCCCGAGGTGGGGGTACAGGGATAAGTTTGGGGTGCGAGGAAGCAGTGGCGTAGTGGTATTGCCGCTGGGCTAGTAATCCAGATTCCCAGGGCTATGCTCTAGAGTCCTGGGTTTGAATCCCACCATCAAATGGTGGAATTTGAATTCAATTAAAAACCTGGAATTAAAAGTCTAATGATGACCAGAAAACCATTGTCGATTGTCATAAAAACCCATTTGGTTCACTAATGCCCTTTAGAGTAGGAAATCTATTGTCCTTACCTGGTCTGGCCTACACGTGACTCCAGGCCCACAGCAATGAGGTTGACTCTTACATTCTCCGAGGGATGAGCAATAAGTACTGCCCAGCCAGCGACACCCATATACTGTGAACGAATAAACAAATAAAGAGATTGGGCTTAAGTAGGATGCTCTTTCAGAGGTTTGGTGCAGACTCGATGGGCACTTTCTGTACTGCAGGGATTCTATAATAACCCGCATGGTACTTATAGGATAGGAATGAAAGGTACAGCACAGAAGGGAGGCCATTTGGCCCATTGTCTCTGCACCGGCTCTCCAAAAGAGCATCATGGCACAGTGTCATCCCCTGCTTTTTCCCCATACCCCTGTATGTTGTTTATATTCATAATCTTTATCAGTGTCATAAGTAGGCTTACATTAACACTGTAATGATGTTACTGTGATTCAAGTAATCACCTAATGCCCTTTTGAATCCCTTGATTGCACCTGCCTCCACCACACTTCCAAGCATGGCATTCCAAACCCGAACCACTCGTGTAATTTTTTTTTTCTCACATAGTATTTGCTTCTTTGGCAAATCACTTTAAATCTGTGCCCTCTCATTCTTGATCTTTTTAGTTGTGGGAATAGTTTCTCCCTATGTACTCTGTCCAGACCTCTCATGATTTTGAACATCTCTATCAAATCTTCTCAGCCTTCTCTCTAAGTCCCACCCTCTCCAATCTATCCTCACAACTGAAGTTTCTCATCTCTGAAATCATTCTTGCAAACCTCGTCTGCACTCTCTTCAATGCGTTCACATCCTTTCTGCAGTGTGGCATCCAGAATAGTACACAGTATTCCAGCTGAGGTCTAACTGATGTCCAGTATAAGTTCAGCATAACCTCCTTGTCCTTGTGCTCCTATTAATAAAGGCCAGAATACTATGTGCTGTATTAATTGCTCTCTCCACCTTTCCTGCCAGCTTCAATGATCTAAAATTCCACCATCTGCCTTGGTGGGAATTGAACCCATACCCCCAGAGCATCAGCCTATATTACTAGTCCAGGAACATCACCACTATGCCACCATTTCCCTATTCGCGGGGCAGCAGCCAAATCTCAATCCATCTTGTCAGGTCACAAAGGTGCAGGAACATCCTAACTCATGGAAACAATCCCTAAATCACCCAGAAGAGCGATATTCCTAATGTTGCAGTGTAAAGCACTGTACAGGGAAGATCAGTGTCCTGCAGGCGTGACCCAATGAATCCACTGCACAGGCAGGGACTCTTTAGCAAGTCTGTGCAAGTCAAAACCCCAGCAGGTCACAGAGAACCCAAAGGTAATCCATGAGATCTAAACTGAAAAGCCAGAAGACACAAAGTCACGCTTCTTAGGTAAAGTCAAAGATTATGGCTCTTCATTTTGGATTGCTGACATCCTGGTAAATGGACATCAAACATATTTTAAATTAGATCCAGGGGCCAGTGTGACTGTCCTGTCAGACAATGAATCATGGCTCAAAACCCTCTGACATCAAACAACAGACACCAGGGGGAGTCCGACTTCCAGTGATCGACATGATCCTGGAACCCCTGAGGTATGGCAGCAAACAGATCTGTTATAACCTGCCTGCTTACCACTGGCTGAGGACTAATGGCAATCCCACAATCCTTAGGGAGTATGAGCTTCCCCAACGAGGGGGTGGAGAAATCATTAGCAGAGTCCCTGCATAAATAAAGCTGGCCAGTGTGGAACCAGAGAGGAATGAGCAGTGAGGGGGTTACTGCTGCTGTTGTGTGTATGTATATATATATATATATATATATATATATGTTATTGTAAATAAAGTTTTATTTTTGCTCTACAAACTTGTTCTGGATTCTTCGTGGCCTCACAAAAAATCTTTGAGCTGATTTATGTCATCCACAACCAATTTATTATATATGTGTATTTTTGTTGTGTTGTTGTCTGGTCACGTGATCGTCTGTGATGTCATTGGCTGCTTCGCAGACTTTGCCTCAGTCTAGATCAGGGTTTTTCAAAGTGCATGTCACGACCTGTGTGTGGGTCACGGGTGATTGTCGGGAGGGTCGCGGAGCGATTGGTCATGTCGTTTCTGCGGTGGTCCTAGGAAGCATCCACCAGCCACCATCGGCTTTTACATTGAGAATGACACCAGTTTTCAGGGGGCGGAGCATGGAGGACCAGCATCAAACTTGCACCAGCTCAGATTGCAGCGTGAAAATCCATTCTCCACCCGGTCGCCGAACATGATTTCAGTGTCGGGCTATGGAGAATCCAGCCCCAAGCCTTTTTGTAGTTCACAGCCAACTCATAAACCTCTGTTGATCATTGCATCCAATCTCATATGCTTCCACATTACATTCTTTCATCCTGCAAGTACAATGAGTCCATTCTGTCCTGAGTTACCTGTGTCGCCCTGGGTGTCCTTCAGACAGTGGAGGATGTCAAGATTCCAGTGTCTTTAGCCAATCAGAATAGTACGATTCTGAGTACTCAAACTATAAAGAGTATTTACACTCCGATTTCACTTTTGATCTCTCTTCTCACTTTTCAGAGCAGGATTTCCCATTATTATTCCTGGTATGAGCAAGTCCCCAATGGTCAGACTAACCTCCTGCCCCTGAGATTACCAATGGCACTCTGATGGAAGTGGTACTAGGGCATGATCAGAAGTGTGAGAAGTCTCTATCTCTAATTAGAACAATGGTACAACTGGTTTAGTCATTTGACCTTTCTGCCCTGTGGGATTACTGATAAAATAGAATTCAATTACACCCTTTGTATGAAAAATTATATTGAATAATATCGTACACCCAGGCAGAAGAAAGTCTTCTATCTCTTCTACAGAATGGAAAAGATCTCTGCAGTTTATCTGGATTGCCAGTTTTGGATCCTTCCCCCCAAAATAAATTTACTGTCACTGTATCCGAATTGTGCAGAGTAAAGTACATGTTTATGAGGGCTGAGATAGTAATGAAAATCAGTGTTATCACCTGCACTGTGTCATAAATAACCAATGGGATATTTTCCTGTCAAGTTAACAATATTGCATGATTTTGTTGAAGAAAAATTTACTCTCTGGTTTGTTTAATAGTCATGGCTGGATCACGTAGAGGGAAGACACAAACAAACACTACATTATATTGTTAATATTCTTAATACTAATGAGCTATGCTGCTTATATAATTTTATGATATTTGTCAATGGATGTCAACAATGGGCGTTATAACTTTATTAGGGATTTTCTGTGATTATTTGGTGAATTGATTGCTGAATCTTGAAAGGGGAAAAAATCTCATGCATGGTTGAGTGGGAGGTGTGATGATAGGTAGACTAAAATCTGTAAATAATATGAGTAGTTCATCATTACTGTAAATTTTATGATCCATCAACTGCATGTGTATTATAAATTACATGTTTTACTGTTGTAGTTCTACCATCCAACCACTTGGGGCGAGTACGGAGTCCCAGGACATGGGCTGCACCATGTGTTCCTGCAGAAGGTGTTTGTTCGGAGTTGCTAGCAGTCATAGATTAGAATAGCTCTGTTGTACCTCAGTGTAAGTTAGTGATTGGCATTTATTTCCAACTGTATTCATCTTAGGCATTTTAGTTATTCGTTAATGTAGTGTAGTAATAAATAGCTTTGTTTATAAAACAAAGTCTAATGTTTTTTGTTCAAATCAGCCCAATCACAGAACGTTACAGGAGGGTTAAAGGGGAGGGGGGAAATAAGGGGCCCCAAAACAGAAGAAGCGCAAGGGCTAATCTTCTCTATAATTGTAAGGGTCGATATGGAGTTCATTTGCTTTAGCTGGCATTACTGATGTGGCAACAGCCTTAAAATAGTTAATAATCTTATGCATCATTTAGCTGAGAAAATGGCTGGCTCCATTTTGAAAGGTGTCCACAATGTTTGCCTATTTCAAGTAGTTTGCCCCTTCAAATGTGATGGAGATAGGATCCTGATTGCCATTTTAAATTGGAACTGGTCAGTGTGTGCTTGCCCCCAGTCAGTTTCAAGGGCAATAAAGTTAAAGAGGCCCAACAAGAACAAATCTGAATGTTCCTCCATGCCTCACAGAAATAATGGGCTGGATTTTGTCATCAGTTTATCCTTGATTGAGAAGAATCCTGCCGAGAAAAGATCTAATGATCTCTGTCTTGTGGATTTTCCCTTTTCTTTTATCAGTTTGAATATGGTGTCAAGTCAAAGAGATCACCTGGTATCTGTCATCAAGCCGGGGAAACAGTCAATTACACTGCAGTATTCTTACAGACAATATGTCAGGTGCAGAAACCCCTTGAACCCCTTCATTTTTAACTTGAGGTTTTACAGATAGCAAAATAAATTAACCAGACATTTTTAAAATACATGAAACTTAACCTAATGCAGTGTTTTAATATTCAAAAAATATATAATTACTCTCTCACGGCCAGTGAGGCTGCAGAGCAACAATTATGGCCTTAGTATGCTGTTAAATTCTGAAGTACATCATTTAATAAGATGCAACATTTTCAAAAGTTTTTACAGTGAGATTATTAGCTTAAGAGTGCACATTCTTGCCATATCAATGATTTCTAATTGTTTGCATTCTGGGGGACCTCAGGAGCAGACCACTGGAGTAATGTAGAATCACTGCCTGCATATTTTGATTTCTGAGTTGAACTGCAAACTTGCACATTTCAGAAGTTGCTGTCAGTTGGAGAGGCGCAATGATTGTGAATGCTGGCAGTTTCACCATCATTACCAGCACAAACTTTAGACCAATATGGTTCCCTGACTGCCCGGGACCTGTACTCTGTGATCATGATTCTTCCCTGAATTTATATTGCTGGTAGTTAGGCAGGCCTCGTATTAGAATATAAGGACACCCCAGCAAACCATGCCCATATGTTCTGGGCATGCCCAGCGCTGGGGGAATTTAGGAAGGACGTGGCAAGGACGGTGTGGAGGGTGGTAGGATCCAGAGTCAAACCGGGCTGGGGGCTCGCAATATTTGGGGTTGCAGAGGAGCCGGGAGTGCAGGAGGCGAAAGAGGCCGGCATTCTGGCCTTTGCGTCCCTAGTAGCCCGGCGGAGGATTCTTCTTCAGTGGAAGGATGCGAGACCCCAAGCGTAGAGGCCTGGATCAACGATATGGCGGGGTTTATTAAATTGGAGAGGGTGAAATTTGCCCTAAGGGGATCAGTGCAGGGGTTCTTCAGGAGGTGGCAACCATTCCTGGATTTCCTGGTAGAACGGTAGAAATAAGGCCGGCAGCAGCAGCAACCCGGGAAGAAGGGTCCCTTTGTTTTGGGCTGAAGGGACGTGTATATTTGTTTTTTGCTAATGTCGGGCATTAATTTATTTCTTCTTTTTTGTATACGGGGGGGTTGTTCTTTCTGTTCTTAGTATTTTCTGTTATTGATATTTTGTGAAAATTTGAATAAAAATTATTTTTTTAAAAAAGAATACAAGGACACAAGAACTAGGAGCAGGAGTAGGCCATCTGGCCCCTCGAGCCTGCTCCGCCATTCAATAAGATCATGGCTGATCGTTTTGTGGACTCAGTTCCATTTACGCGCCCATCACAGTAACCCTTAATTCCTTTACTGATCAAAAATCTAACTATCTTTGCCTTAAAAGCATCCAATGAGATAGCCTCAACTATTTCACTGGGCAGGAAATTCCACAGGTCTACAACCCTTTGGGTGAAGAAGTTCCTCCTCAACTCTGTCCTAAATCTGCTCCCCTTTATTTTGAGGCTGTGCCCTCATAGTTCTCGTTTCACCCACCATTGGAAACAGCCTCCCTGCTTCTATCTTAACTATTCCCGTCATAATTTTATGTTTCTATCAGATTCCCTCATTCTTTTAAATTCCAATGAGCATAGTCCCAGTCTACTCAGTCTCTCCTCATACACCCATCCTCTCAACTCTGGAATCAACCTTGTGAATCTCCTCTTCATCCCCTCCCGTGCCACTACATCCTTTCTCAAGTAAGGAGACCAAAACTGTACACAGTACACCAGGTATGACCTCACCAACACCCTATACAGCTGCAACACAACCTCCCTGTTTTTAAACTCCATCCCTCTAGCAATGAAGGACATAATTCCATTTGCCTTCTTAATTACCTGCTGCACCTGCAAACCAACGTTCTGTGATTCATGCACAAGACCACCCAGGTCCCTCTGCACAGCAGCATGCTGTAATTTTTTACCATTGAAATAATAGTCCATTTTGCTGTTACTCCTACCAAAATGGAAGACCTCACATTTACCAACATTGTACTCCATCTGCCAAATCCTTGCACACTCACTTAAACGATATCCCTCTGAAGACTTTCAGTGTCCTCTGCACACTTTACACTACTACTCATCTTAGTGTCATCTGCAAACGTTGACACATTACACTTGGTCCCCAACTCCAAATCATCTCTGTAAATTATAGACAATTGCGGTCCCAAAACTGATCCCTGAGGCACACCACTAACCACTGATCGCCAACGAGAAAAACACCCATTTATCCCCACTCTCTGCTTTCTGTTAGTTAACCAATCCTGGATCCATGCTAATACATTACCCATAACACAGTGCACCTTTATCTTATGCAGCAGTCTTTTGTATGGCACCTTATCGAATGCCTTTGGAAATCCAGATACACCACATCCACCGGTTTCCCGCTGTCCACCACACTCGTAATGTCCTCAAAGAATTCCAGTAAATTACTTAAACTTGTCCTGCCTTTCATGGACCCATGCTGCATCTGCCCAATGGGACAATTTCTGTCCAGATGTCTCGCTATTTCTTCCTTGATGATAGATTCAAACATTTTCCCCACTACAGAAGTTAAGCTACTGGCCTACAGTTACCCGCCTTTTGTCTACTTCCTTTTTTAAAACAGTGGCGTCACATTTTCTGTTTTCCAATCTGCAGTAACCACCCCAGAGTCCAGCGAATTCTGGTAAATTACCATGAGCGCATTTGCTATTTCCCCCGCCATCTCTTTTAGTACCCTGGGATACATTCCATCAGGGCAAGGAGACATGTCTACCTTTAACCATATTAGCTTGCCCAACTTAGTGAAAATGATCATTTTTAGACCCTCACCTGCCATAGCTTCCTTGCCATCAATTATTGGCATGTTATTTGTGTGTTCCATAGTGAGGACCGACACAAAATACCTGTTCAATGTCTCGACCATTTCCTCATTTCCCATTATTAAATCCCCCTCATCCTCTAAAAGACTAATGTTTACCTGAGCCACTCTTTGTCATTTTATATATTTGTAGAAACTTTTGCTATCTGTTTTTATATTCTGAGCTAGTCTACTCTCGTAATCTATATACTTTTATTTTTAACTTTTATCGTGGCTTTTTGTTGACATGTCTCAGTCCTCTGATTTCCATTAATCTTTGCCACTTTGTATGCATTTTTTTTCAATTTGATACCCTTCTTTATTTCCTAAGATAGCTATGGTTGATTAGTCCTCTTCCTACAGTCCTTCCTCTTCACTGGTACTGAAAAATTCAATCTGACGAGTGACATTAAAATCGACAATCAGCATGAATGGAGTGGGGATATATAATTGCTTCATTTTAGCTGCTCCCATCAGTTGGTAAAAACTAAAATTCTCCTGATTATAGACAGGTCATTGTCCAACAGATATTCTCTTGGAATGTTAATATTTTAATTCACAAATGATTAGAATTTTAAAGAACTATAAACGAGAAACTTGATGGGACCATCAATTCACGCGACACGTGGTTAGAAGTGAACAGTGATTTTAATCGTCTTACAACAGAGCCTGCCTGTGACGGGATGAACTCGAGATGAACTGGCAGCAGGCTCACAGCACTGATCTTTATACTTCCGGCTGGGGGAGGAGCCATGGGCAGACCCATGGGCGGAGCCAAGGGTGGAGCCCAGTACAAACTCCTCATCTCCCCCTATGGGCAGGGCAGCGCGATTACACACAATCCGGTACAGAGTACAGGCTCAATACATGTGATACAATACAGTGTGAATTACTGAGGTTTATAATTCACCACAGTCACCCTCTGTGAAAAAAATCAAGTCCGGCGGGGGTGATTGGTCTACAAATTGAGTCTGTCCGGTGGCCGAGCTGTCCTTTGTGATCGGCGGAGCACCGGAGTTGCAGCCTCTTCCGGTGGCTGGACGATAACGGTTGGTTGGGGTACGATGGCGGACTTCGGGGGTGATTCTGTCCGAGCTTCGTACCCGCCTGGTTCGACTGGCGATGGAGAGCACTGGAAGCTTGTGGGCGCGGGTGCGCGGAACATGGGTAGCGAACCGGTAGGTGCGGGGGCGTGGGGCGCGGCGAGTTGGGTGGGGTGTAGTGTGAGGGGTACCTCGGCGGTGGTAGTGGTGGTATTAGATCCTGCAGGCGCTAGGTCCCGGAGGGATACAGTGTCCTGACGGCCGTCAGGGTACTCTATGAGGCGTATTGGGGGTTTGAGTGGAGTAGGACCACTCTTTCTACGAGTGGGTCAGTTTTGTGTGCCCTGACGTGCTTCCGGAGGAGTACTGGGCCTGGTGTCTTCAACCATGCTGGGAGCGAAGCCCCCGTGGTAGTGTCCCTGGAAAAAACAAAGAGCCGCTCGTGAGGGGTCTGATTGGTGGCCGTACATAGGAGGGACCTAATAGCGTGGAGCGCGTCGGGTAGGACCTTCTGCCAATGGGAGGTCAGGAGATTCCTGGACCGGAGGGTCAGTAGGACGGTCTTCCAGACCGTCACATTCTCCCTCTCCACCTGCCCGTTCCCCCTGGGGTACAGCTGGTAGTCCTGCTCGAGGTGATGCCCTTGTCGAGCAGGTACTGACGCAGCTCGTCGCTCATGAAGGACGAACCTCTGTCGCTGTGTACGTAACTGGGGAAACCAAACAGGGTGAAGATATTATGCAGTGCCCTAATGACTGCGTGGGAGGTCATATCAGGGCACGGGATAGCAAAGGGGAAGCGGGCGAACTCGTCGATGACATTCAGGAAGTACACATTCCGATTAGTCAAGGGGAGTGGCCCTTTGAAATCGATAGCGAGCCGTTCAAAGGGCTGAGAAGCCTTGACCAGGTGGGCCCTGTCTGGTCTATAGAAGTGCGGTTTGCACTCCGCACAGATCGGGCATCCCTGGTGATGGCTTTTACCTCCTCAAAAAGGCAGATTTCGGGCTTTGAAGTAGTGGGCGAGCCGGGTGACCCCCGGGTGTCAGAGGTCATTGTGGATGGCTTTCAGGCGGTCGTTTTGCGCGCTGGCGCACGTACCGCGGGACAGGGCATCTGGGGGCTCGTTGAGCTTCCCCGGTCGATACATAGTATCGTATTTTTAGGTGGAGAGTTCGATCCTCCACCTCAGGATTTTATCATTTTCAATTTTGCCCCTTTGAGAGTTGTCAAACATGAAGGCAACCGATCTTTGGTCGGCGATGAGGGTGAACCTTCTACCTGTGAGCTAGTGCCTCCAGTGTCGTATAGCCTCCACAATGGCTTGTGCTTCCCTTTCGACCGAGAAGTGTCGCAGTTCCGAAGCGGAGAGTGTTCGGGAGAAAAAGGCGACTGGCCTCTCTGCCTGATTCAATGTGGCTGCGAGAGCGACCTCTGAGGCATCGCTCTTTACCTGAAAGGGGACGGATTCATCCACCGCCCACATGGCCGCTTTTGCGATGTCCTCCTTGATCCGAGTGAAGACCTGACGAGCCTCATCCGATAGAGGGAAGAGTGTGGCCTTAAATAGTGGGCGGATTTGTCCGCATATTGAGGGACCCACTGGGCATAATACGAGAAGAATCCCAGGCACCTTTTGAGGGCCCTGGGACAATGAGGGAGAGGGAGTTCTAAGAGGGGGCGCATACGGTCCGGGTCGGGGCCCAGGACTCAGTTTTCCACGACATAGCAGAGGATGGCTAGTCTGGTCGTGCGGAAAACGCATTTCTCCATGTTGTAAGTGAGGCTGTGTTTCTGGGCCGTCTGGAGAAATCGATGGAGGTGGCATCGTGGTCCTGCTGGTCATAGCCGCAGATGGTGACGTTATCCAAGTACGTAAATGTGGCCCGCAGCCCGTACTGGTCCACCATTCGGTCCATTGCTCGTTGGAACACCGAGACCCCATTCGTGACGCCAAAGGGAACCCGGAAGAAATGGAAGAGGCGGCCATCGGCCTCGAACGCCGTGTAGTGGTGGTCCTCCAGGCGGATTGGGAGCTGGTGGTATGCAGACTTCAGATCCACCATGGAGAAAATACAATACTGGGCGATCTGATTCACCATGTCTGCAATCCTGGGGAGGGGGTACGCATCGAGGAGCGTGAACCGATTAATGATCTGACTATAGTCCACTACCATTCGGAATTTTTCCCCGGTCTTGACGTCCACCACCTGAGCTCTCCAGGGGCTGTTACTGGCCTCTATGATCCCCTCACGTAGGAGCCTCTGGACCTCGTTCTATTGAGGTCTCATTCCGCAGCCTCACCTCGTTCCCTGCAGACCCCACGACCCCGTCATAGGCCCCCGACCAGCGACTGCCCCAGGCCTGCGGCGCGCAGCCACCCAGCCACTATAATGCACCAGCGTGCCACTTTTGTGGACAGCACCAGCACCCGCACTGCCCGGCCCGCAACGCGACCTGCAGCAGCTACGGTCGCAAAGGACAATATGCCCGGGTATGCCTGGCGAAGAAAACTCCTGCCCCAAACTCTCTCGCAGATGAACACCCTGTTCTGTAGCCTGTATCGCCTGCTGCGGGTGGCTACGGGTTTACAGTCCGTAGTGAGATTGGCAAAGAGTGGAGGGGGTGAGATTCATAGCGTCGCTAGACTGCAGATAGTGAGTGGGGGTAGGGGTCTGCCGAAGCTGAGTGTGAGACTTTTGAGATTACACTGCAAATCGAGTCCCAATAGGAGTGGGGTGCAGAGTTCAGGCAGGACGTATAGCTGAAAATTCGAGTAGCTAGCGCCTTGGACCGTTAGAGTCGCAACGGTGCACTCTTGGATGTGGACAGAGTGGGAGCCCGAAGCGAGGGAGATAGTTTGCCGTGCAGGAAAAACAGGGAGCGAACAGCGTCTTACCAGATCTGGGTGTACGAAGCTCTCGGTGCTCCCTAAGTCGAAGAGGCACGGTGTACTGTACCCGTTGATTTTAACAGTCATCATCGAGTTGCGGAGGTGTTTCGGACGCGACTGGTCTAACGTGACCGAGTTGAGTTGCGGGTAGTCGGCGGCTCGACCAGCTTTGCTGGAGTGGCCCCGTGACGATTGCCCGCTGAGGTCGCAGTCTTCGATTTGAGTTTCTGAGTTTGGAGAGGATGGAGCCCAAGATGGCCACCCCTGTAGATCGCACGTGGCAGGCGGCGAGGAAGATGGCGTCCAAGATGGTGGCCCCCATGAGTCGCACATGGCCGGCCACGTGGTGGGGGGTTGCCAAGATGGTGGCCCCCATGGATCGCACGTGGTGGTTGGGGCGGAGTCGGAGTACAGGCCCCAGCATTACGGGGCTTGCGGGCCTGCGAGTTCGGGGACCGAGTGCTCTCGGCTGCGAGAGAGTTTGGGGCAGGAGTTTTCTTCGCCAGGCATACCCGGGCATATTGTCCTTTGCGACCGTAGCTGCTGCAGGTCGCGTTGCGGGCCGGGCAGTGCGGGTGCTGGTGCTGTCCACAAAAGTGGCACGCTGGTGCATTATAGTGGCTGGGTGGCTGCGCGCCGCAGGCCTGGGGCAGTCGCTGGTCGGGGGCCTATGACGGGGTCGTGGGGTCTGCAGGGAACGAGGTGAGGCTGCGGAATGAGACCTCAATAGTAGTGGCGAGTTCTACAGTGTCTTCTAAGTTTTGGGCCCCCTTCTCAAGCAACCGCTGGCGCATATAGTTGGACCTGAGGCCTGCAACGAATACATCTCGGACAGCGAGTTCCCTGTGTTCGGCAGCAGTTACAGCTTGATAATTGCAGTCCCGGGATAAGGCTTTTAAATTGTGCAGGAATTCTTCTAGCGATTCTGTGGGGCGCTGGCGGCGAGTCGTAAAAATGTGGCGCGTGTAGACCTCATTGACAGGCCTCACGTACATTCTGTCGAGCAGGGCCAGGGCCTCCATATATGAGTTGGTACAATTAAGTTGTGTAGAGATACGCTGGCTCACCCTTACGTGCAGTAGGCTGAGTTTCTGCTCCTCCGTAGTTTCTGTAGTGCTTGCTTCAGCCAGGTAGGCCTTGAAACATCTGAGCCAGTGTGAAAAGATTTCTTTCGCCTTTGCATCCTGTGGGTCGAGTTCCAGTCGATCAGGTTTGAGGGCTGCTTCCATAGTTGTTTCTTACTGTTTCTTAAGACGATTAAATTGATGAGACCATCAATTCACGCGACACGTGGTTAGAAGTGAACAGTGGTTTTAATCGTCTTACAACAGAGCCTGCCTGTGACGGGATGAACTCGAGATGAACTGGCAGCAGGCTCACAGCACTGATCTTTATACTTCCAGCTGGGGGAGGAGCCATGGGCGGAGCCAAGAGGGGAGCCCAGTACAAACTCCTCATCTCTCCCTCTGGGCAGGGCCGCGCGATTACACAGAATCCGGTACAGAGTACAGGCTCAATACATGTGGTACAATACAGTGTGAATTACTGAGGGTTATAATTCACCACAAAACTATTATTGGTGATATTAGTGATGATTGCATCTCATGTTCATGTGACATTCCTCTATTTTGCAAAGCTGTTAATGCGCTTCAAATCATTAATGCAAACGCCAAAATAACAATGAGAAGAATTTCAGACAAAGATATTAATCATTCAGGCACCATTATTTCACAATAGAATTTCGATTCCTTTATTTTTGATAGTTAGTAGTTTTCTTACAAAGTGGGTTCATATTATATTTAATAAAAAGCTAGTTTATCTTAAGGCATATTTCTCTACATTTCATGATAGCTCCACAGGTGCAGCAATTATGAATTAGCCTTGTTGGTAATAGAATATCTAACATCAAGGCTTTTTTCCCCCAAAAGTGGGTTAATAG
Source organism: Scyliorhinus canicula (assembly GCF_902713615.1). Classification (NCBI taxonomy): domain Eukaryota; kingdom Metazoa; phylum Chordata; class Chondrichthyes; order Carcharhiniformes; family Scyliorhinidae; genus Scyliorhinus; species Scyliorhinus canicula. The sequence goes on from NC_052161.1 coordinate 44,787,865, forward strand.
TCACTCAGTTTGTTTTGATTCCAAACAATAAACAATCAAGAGAGTAGATGAGAGTAGTTTTTCTGTAATCAATATTATGCTGGGGAATATTATCACCAAGACAGACAGAAAATTGTCTAATTGCACATACGCTTAATAATTAATTCACTATTCTCCTTACCTGGTCTGGCCTAGATGTGACTCCATACTCAGCAATGTAGAAGACTCTTCATTTCCCTCTGAAATGGCCTATTCAATAGTCTCAAAGGCAAATAGGGATGGGCAATAAATGCTGGCCTTGTCAGTGCCTTCCAAATTGCATTAAAAAAAACCTGCAATCACGTCTCAAGAGGCTAATTAGCCACTTCAGTGATATAAATTAAGGCATTTAATTCATAGTTATTTCTGTTGTTCCAGCATTGTCACTTTGCTTTTGTATGCAACAAAGTAATTTTCTTATTCCCAGTCTGGACATTTTGTTTTGCAGTAAATACTAGGAAATTGGGCAGCACAAGCTTACTATCCTGTCAAGATGCTCACCTAATTTTGTATCCATTCATTTAGATGAATAGAAAAACAGGTGATAATCTCAGGCCCTCAGTCCTCCCTGATTTTCCTCTTCTCTGCTCAGAAATTTCTGTCCAATGGTAAACAAGAAGATTTACCCCTGATTTATAAAACCTAGCATTTATTTTGTCTTTTTTAGAGCTTTATCAGCTTCTGATCCCACTTTTAATGATTAACCACAGAAGCCATTAAGTCTCCACCACCACTACGAATAAAAGTATTATATATTTTCTTACTTCCTTCTCTCTCAGAATGTCTCAACTCTCATTGCTCCAAGTCAAATTTCATCCAGCATCTATCTGCCCAATCTACTAACCTGGCCATGCTCTGCTGAATTCATTCAGAATCCTCTTAATAATTAACTACATCTTTTGGCTTCACCCGCGGCGATTCTCCGGCCCGCGATGGGCCGAAGTCCCGCCGCTGACAGGCCGTCCTGCTGGTGGGAAGCAAAGCACGTCTGGTGCCGGTGGGACTGGCGGTGCGGGCGGGCGCCGGGGTCCTGGGGGGGGGGCGGGACGATCTGACCCCGGGGGGTGCCCCCACGGTGGCCTGGCCCGCGATCGGGGCCCACCGATTGGCGGGCGGCCCTGTGCCTTGGGGACACTCTTTTTCTTCCGCCCCACCATGGCTTTCACCATGGCGGGGGCGGAAGAGACCCCCCTCCCCTGCGCATGCGCCGGGATGACGTCAGCAGCCGCTGACGCACCGGCTCATGGGCAGACTTCCGCCGGCCGGCGGAGACCTTTCGGCCATGCCTGGTGGGGCGCCAAAGGCCGTTCATGCCGGCCGGTGGAGCGGGAGCCACTCCGGCGCGGGCTTAGCCCCTAAAGGTGCGGAGAATTCCGCACCTTTGGGGAGGCCCGACGCCGGAGTGGTTCACGCCACTCCGTCCCGCCGGGGCCCCCCGCCCCACCGGGTAGGGGAGAATCCCGGCCCATGTTACTACTGGACAGTCAGGACCCAGAATGGAATCCTGGCTTGATAGATTCTCTGCTGAAATGGCGTTTGGCGCGGGGGCGGAGAATCAACTTTTGCGCTAAAATCGGGCCCGCCGCCAGTCCAGTGATACTCCGGGACTCGAGAATCGGCCTTTTCGCAAATTACTTCACACAGTTGGGGAGCCATTGCCAGAGGCCCACCCAGCTATTCTCCGATCCCTACTGGCCGAGTTCCCGATGGCATGGTTCTAACCAACTATTGCCGTTCGGGAACTATGCGTGGTGGCTGCAGATTCAGTCCATGGCCGCCCTGGTGGGGGCGGGGGACCGGGCACCGGGGGGGAGGTGATAAGGCCTTATGGGTGGCCTTATCAGGCCGGTCCGATGCAAGGGCACACGGCCGATTGGCTGGGGCTACATTTTGGAGCTGCCTCCACGGTCCACGTCCACCATGGCGCTTGGCGCGGCCGCTGCAGGCCGCTGCCATGCGCATTAGCGAACTCGAAACCGTAAGTGCGGGGGCCCGTACCCGCAGCTGAAGCGGGGGAGTGCAACGTCAGCTTTTTTACGCCGGCGTGGGGACATAGCCCAATTTTGGGAGAATCCAACCCCTTAACTTTAATTTTTTGACTCAATATGTGGATGAAGAGAATCACAGGAATGCTCGTTAACTGAACAAATGAATGAAACATTTGTTGAACAAGAAAAGATTGACTAATAATATAATACTCTTTCACCCCACCTGTATCTTCACAGATGTATACAGATAAAGCTCACACAAGTCACAAAATATATTTTATAATTGTAATGAATGCAGGAAATTGTATATTGTATTTTATATTTTATTGTAGTAACGTTATTAAACCCACCGATCGTCGGGCCAGCGTCCAAAACGGACGCACTCTTTCCCCTCCGCCGCCCGGCAAGATCAAGCCGCCACGTCTTGCCGGGCGGCGGAGGAAAAAGACGGCACCACGCATGCATGGGTTTGTGCCATCTGCGTGCTGATGTCATCTGCGCATGCGCGGGTTGGAACCGGCAACCCGCGCATGCGCGGATGACATCAGAAAAGCGCCGTTTCCACGTCATTTCCGGCCCGACAAGGTCGCGGCCGGAAACGACGGGGGCCCGCTCCTAGCCCCCCGGGTGGGGGTGAATTAGGTGCGGGGAACAGGCCCCGAGGCTGTCGTGAAGCTCGGCCGATTTCACGACGGCCATCCCGATTTTTATCGGGAGCGGAGAATACCGCCCCTTATTTCTAATACCCAACAATACAAATATAGATTGTTTGAAACTACCTGTTTCCTGACAGATACTCCCACAATCTTCATTGATCTTTTGAGGACTGGATTCTGCTTTTTTCTTTTCTCATTACTCCACACATCCACCTTAGCATCTGGATCTCATTCGTATCCTCAATCATTGTTCCTTTCTTCTTGATGCTTCCAAAGTTTCTGCTTCATGTAACAAGGCTGATCGCAACTATTTTGTAGGTTCTTCCTTTCAATTTCAGAGATACCTTTCTATTACATAACACTCCCCTATACTTCTTCCAATTACCTCAACCAGAGATAATCTGTTACTTAATTTCCATTTCCATACTTCTATCTTCTGCCACCACCAACCACAGGTACTTGAAACTACTCATTCTCTCCAAGTCTTTACCCGTAATCGTTATACCCTCTCCCTAATCTTCTTTATTATGCTCAAGCTGCATAAATTGGGTCTTTGGTCCACTGACCTTCATACACCTGTTTTTCAGAACTTTTCTCTAGTTCTCCAGATGCCTGGTTATGTTTTCACCGTCTCTATCAGATAGAACACATCATTGCACCATGGCACAACCTGTGTCACTTGTTCAATTAGACCATCAATGACACTCAACAACAGAAAAGAACTCAGTGCTGATCCAACTTTGGCTTTGAAACTCGCGCTCTCCCACACTGCCTCTTACTGTTGTTTGGCACTCTTTGTACATGTCTTGTAATAGTCATACCTACTTCTCAGGGACTCCATGAATTCTATCAATCTCCAGATTTCCTCTCTCAGCACCCAGTTAGAAGCCACTCCTTTAACAATTCCTTCTTTTCTTTGACTACCCTTTCTGTGTTTTCATTCCACCACCAAGTTTCTTTTCCATCCTTTCTCCTTCCTGATGATCTTTCACACACTCCTTCACCATTTTCCTAATCTAGGCTGCCACTGAGTTCCACCTGTCTTCCATGGTGTCTCTTGTAAATATTCTATTTCTCTCACCATACAAAATATGAATCCTCCCTTCACTCGGGAATCATTGATCTTTTACCATCTGTCCACCTCTTATCAGCTGTTGTTTTGTTTCCTTTGCAATCACCCATATCACCAGGACTCTTGGTTGGCTGGTTAACACCTCATTTGGGAAATGTAGCAGTTCTCCCCTTCTTTTGCACGTCATTTTCTAAATGTAATGTAGTCCATCTGTGTTTCTCAGCGACCACTGTTGTGGGTTATAAAGTGATGTCTGCATTTTTGGTACCAAGTTTTTAGTATTAACAGATGGTTTGACATGACAAACTCCAGCATCTTGGCTTCTAATTCATTTGCTGCTCCAAAACCATGTCAGCCTTGGATAACCTTATATCTGTTTCTCTCCTTACATGCCCATTTTGTCACCTGCCACCACTGGCCTGTCACTGTTTGGTATTGTTTGAATTGCATTGTCTGTCTTTTCCCAGAATTCTGCTGTCTCCATTGGTCTGTGGTGCAAAACAACTATCCATGTTTCACTTCTCACCCTGATTTCTTGCTTTATTTTGATGATACTGTCACTGATTCTGTCCACTGCCAAAAGCACCTTGTTCTTCATTTCCTCCCTTAAGTATTTTTCCAACACCTTTTTTCCTCCCCATCCGATCCATGGTAGGAAACTTTATATTGACTACCAATTCCTTTTGTCTTGATGCCTTCCAGTTTGTTTCCTGGAGGCCCATGATTTTTATTCCTTTTCTGAAGAGCAAGTCAGTTACTTCACTGCTTCTCCTTGTCAGGCTACTGATACTTACACTTGTTTTGAGTTTGGTCATCTTTCTACCTCTTCCCTGGGTTTTCTTCTTTGGACATTGTTGTTCATAGGATGGTGACCCATGCCCATTTCTCCCTGGGTTTGGGTAGGGAGCAGGGGCACTGTGCATTGCTTTCAGGGTAAGCCCTAACATGTGTGCCACTCACAATTGAAACAACGATATCTAGATTTGGCTGGCAGTTTTACAGCAAAATGCTCTTCCTTCTGCTAACCCTTCCCATTTATCCAGGCTTGGAGTAGGCATTCGGACCATCCTGTTAAAGCTCAACCCTGCTAAATGTGGATTCAGTGTCAACCAGATTCCCAATGTGGGTCACTTATTCACAACTTTACGACAGATGTCCATTGCTGTGAACAAACATACTTCTCAGAGTTTCCTTTGTGTGATGCATTATCTTTACAAGCACATTTCTTGCTACAGTGAGGTCAACAGATCCCTTCATCAGCTCCTCCAGCAATATGTCAAATGGTCTTGGCAGAAGTGTTCAACAAAGGCAAGTGTTCAAGCAGGCACTCTCAATCATCAGGTGCTACAACACTATAATGTACGAACAACTGTACTCCGATCAGCAGATGCCTCCCATTATGGACTTGATTTTCTTCCAGTGACTGTTCTCGCACACTGTTACACCTCAGCTGCTTGTCCCAGCTTAAATGGAGAAGATGTAGGCCGGATGGCCATGCGAATGCTGGGACGACATTAGTACACATGTTGGGAGCGCGGAGTTCTCTCTGGAGCGTGGGCAGATGCACACCATGTCAGAGCTGCTCAGAGTTAACAATAAATTTTTATTGTTCTCACACCTTGATCACCAATCATTGCAACCCAGCACTTCTGCACAAAGCTAAACATCCAAGTTAGGAATTATAGTTGATGCCTATAAATTGCTCCATTTTCATGCCTGTCTCATCGCCTGAACTATTCGGTTGTATTGTCTACATGCTCTGTAAATCATTCAGAACTATGTTATCCTATATGCCATGTGCACTTTGCTTGAAGGCTGATCCTTGGCTCATTGTCTGCTTATTCTTCATCCTGAGTTCTTTTCTTGGCAGTTTTATGTGAGTGTGGGTTCACCATTACTTTCTCAACAAGGCTGCTATGTGGCAGATGCGACAGGACGAGAAAGCAGGTCCCAGATCTACTTCAGTCAGAATGTGAATTAAACCACATTGTAGGTATTATTCTGAGCCACATGCTATAACTACTCAGCCAATTGAGCTAACTGGCTTTCTGTTATCCTGTATCCACACAGAATTTGGAAGCAAGGCTTCTGATGCACAATTCTTTAAACTATGTGAAACCTTGTGTGTAGATATATATAATATGAATTTAAGATTGTCTACCCTTGCTACATTTCATAATTTAGGTTACATTTTGAATTCAATCCTTGTTCTCTCTAAAAAGAAAATAAATTCTGAATAAAATAAGACAAGAGTAAATGACAAGAAAATTAAAAACCTGCACAGAGTTCCTTGAGCTTTCTTAAAAAATAAATTTGATGCTTGATTTATTTTACTGCTGCCATTGGAGAACTAAATCACAGATGTAATACATATTAGCAACTGGGGATAGTATTGAATCTGATATGACTACTGCGGGAGGTGTAAAGCGAGAATAAAGTGTAGTTGATTTATTTAGGAAGCTGACAGATCAAGGATAGCAACCTGGGAATGATCTAAACTGTTTGACTGAAAAGTTTGCTGATTCAGGGATAAAGCGTCAGAAAGCTATATCAGAAGTGATATAAGTACTAGAGCCACTTGTGATTCAGCAGTGAGATTTAACATGATACAAAGTCTTGTGTTTTCTGTTGCAGAAAAATAACTTAATTAAGTGGGAATCTAATTCCAGTAATGTATTGCTGTTTGGAAGATTCATTAAACCACCAGGGATAAAGTTGTCTTTGTCAAATGAGATGTGACATGTACTTTGCCATCAGCCCAGTAGGTAACCCATAATTAAAATGCCTTTGCATAAAATTCTGGGTTAAAATAAGTTAATAGATTCATCACTTATTATAGCCAAAGAAACACAGATATTAAGGTGGAACCTTTTAGCAGAGATAAAAAGCACATGCACATAAACATCCCATCTATCTCTGTATGTATTCATGGCATTGCCTAAGTACTACTAATTATGTCATGTGCATGCTACTATATTTTTTTAAAGGAATAGGTAATTCATATTGAAAGTAATGGCAAGAGTAGCAGCTGGAGCAGCGAGCAAAAAGAACCACTATGCGTTATCATGCCTAATGCCATCAATTAGTGCCATTGGTGGAATGCTCAAGGGGAACATCTAGTTAGAATAGAATCTGACTTATCCATCAAAGAAAATACTGCCCAGTTTTCAGACAAGCAATAATCATCCGAACACAAAAATCTTGAAGTTAAATAAAGAGGAGAAAGGCATTCAGCCCTTCTTAACTTCTCTAAAAAAGACACCTTGAAATTAATCTTAAGGCCAGGATTTCCCGGCCTCATCATGGGGACGTCCGCTGCCATTCAAATGTTTGTTGACTTTGGCGGGACCGGAAGATCCTGCCAGCTGGGAGGGCCTGGAAAATTCTGGCCTCACGTAATTTACTTCCATCATCTGACCCAAAGACTATTCCAAATTTTGATTACTCTTTGTGCAAAGAGAGCCATCCTGTCATCATCCCTAAATGCATTTTTATTATTTTTAGCCTATGCCTCTATGTGCTACTACCTTGAAGTATTTTAATATGGACTAATAAGTCTAACTCTCATTCATGCCCCAAAAGGATAATGGGCGTCATTACATTTTCCAAATCAGCTTGTGGCCCTTTGCTACTCTGCTGACTGCCGGAATGTTTTCCTTGTGAATAGAAGTTTTAGTTGTTGTCTTATTTGTATGTAAAGGATAATAATAATCTTTATTATTGTCACGAGTAGGCTCACATTAACATTACAATGAAGTTACTGTGAAAATCCCCTCGTCGCCACATTCCACCGCCTGTTCGGGTACACAGGGGGAGAATTCAGAATGTCTAATTCCCTTAACAGTACATCTTTCGGATCTTGTGGGAAGAAACCGGAGCACCCGGAGGAAACACATGCAGACAAGGGTTAGAAGATAAAACTCACAAGAGGGAAGATTAGGTTGGAAAAGGTCACCGAGGTAGGAAGGAGCAAGTTTGTAGAAGGATAGCAAGAATGGTTTTAAATTGAATCTGTTGGACAGCAAGGAGCCAGTGTGGCTAAGCAGTGGCTGGTATGATAGTGTCATGGATTTAATGCAATTGTGGTAGTTACCTGGCATGGTGGAGAGGATCAGTTGATGCAGCTGCTTTATATAGACATACATTAATTTGAGGTGCAAATCAGATGAAAGGAATAATAAATTGGATATGTGAGACCACCCTGTCATTATTTACATGGGAACCTGCATCATTGTGCGCCGCTGCCTGCCCAAACCATCCTGTTGTCATGGCATAGCAAGACAGGAGATTCACTGCTGACCTCAGGGAAGCTCCATGGCCTTTTGGCCTCTCTCAATAGAAAACATTTTGAGTCAAAGAAAAAGGTTTTTTAAAATTATGAAGGATTTCAAGCCTAGCCCTTCCATTTCTCATGCTCCTATACTTGGCCTTAACTTGTATTTCTCAACTCGTTTGGTGATTGATGCAAAACACATCAATCACTAAACTAGTGCCTTTCGCCAACCAAGGGTTTAATTCAATTTCAATTTTTGAATTAAGGGTTTCTTCAAATAGTCTTTGACAAAGGGTTATCTGGAATCGAAATGTTAGCTCTTTTCTCTCCCTACAGATGCTGCCAGAATTGCTGAGATTTTCCAGCATTTTCCCTTTGGTTTCAGATTCCAGCATCCGCAGCAATTTGCTTTTATTCTTCAAATAGTCATTGAGTAGCGGGTGCCAGGAGAAACCTTGGGCGGGATTCTCCTATACCCGGCGGCGCGGGGGGAGGGGGGGTCCCGGCGGGACAGAGGGCTGGCGCCGGAGTGCTTTGCGTCCCGCCGGCCCCCGTGGAAGGCAATTGGCGCCACGCCAGCCGGGGCCGAAGAGACTCCGCCAGCCGGTGCGGGTCCGCCCATGCACGGGAGTGTCAGCGGCTGCTGACGTCATCCCCGTGCATGTGCGGGAGGGGGGGGGGGGTTTCACCTTCGCGCCGGCCATCGCGGAGGCCTACACACTGGCGCGTAGGAAAAGAGTGCCCCCACGGCACAGGCCCCGATCACGGGCCAGGCCAGGCCACCGTGTGGGCACCTTCCAAGGCCATATCGCCCCCCCCAAGGACTCTGGAGCCCGCCCACGCCGCCAGGTCCCGCCGGTAAGGGACCTAGTCCTAGCATAGAACAGGCGGGACTTCAGCCCATCGCAGGTCTGAGAATTGCCGGGGGGGGGGGGGGGGGGGGGGTGGGGGGTGGGGGGGGGGGGGGTGCTGCGAGCGGCTGCTGACCGGCGCGGCTTGATTCCCGCCCCGTCGAATCTCCGGCGCCGATTAAATGAAATGAAAATGAAAATGAAAATCGCTTATTGTCACGAGTAGGCTTCAATGAAGTTACTGTGAAAAGCCCCTAGTCGCCACATTCCGGCGCCTGTCCGGGGAGGCTGGTACGGGAATCGAACCGTGCCGCTGGCCTGCTTGGTCTGCTTTAAAAGCCAGCGATTTAGCCTGGTGAGCTAAACCAGCCCCTAACGCCGACCCCCGGCGATTCTCTGACCCGGCCCGGGGGGGGGGGGGAGTCGGAGAATCCCGCCCCTTGTCTCAATTACAGAAATTGAGTGTTTCTGAAAAGAGAAGCATGCCAAAGTTTTTTGTCTTGCACTCATTTGGACACTTTGCAAGAATACCAATGAAAGGGTAAAGCAACTATTTATACTATGTGAGCAGAGAATAATGATTGGTTGGCAAATGGGCTCTGATTGGTAGAGGTGTTGCCATGGAGAATGCACCAGTTGATGTTGGCTGACTGTTAATGAGATTCATAGAATCATAGAATTTACTGTGCAGAAGGAGGCCCTTTGGCCCATCGAGTCTGCACCGGCCCTTGGAAAGAGCATGGCACTTCAGCCTATCCCAGCCCGGTAACCCAGTAAACCCACCTAACATTTTTTGGACACTAAGGGCAATTTATCATGGCCAATCCACCTAACCTGCACATCTTTGGACTGTGAGAGGAAACCGGAGCACCTAAAGGAATCCACGCAGACACGGGGAGAACGTGCAGACTCTGTACAGACAGTGCCCCAAGCCGGGAATCGAACCTAGGATCCTGGAGCTGTGAAGCAACTATGCTAACCACTGTGCTACCATTTGCCGGCTCATTCCTCAGGGTCACACTCCCCATTGTTTAAGTTTTAAACAATGCTTGGCAGTTAACTGTCAGTCACCATCAACAGTTGAACATGTTTCCGTTGCCCTAGCTGGGAGTGCATTCAAAATTCTAACCATTCATTCCATGCTATAATGTAACTGTTATATAAGAACAGGTTTTAACAGGTACAAAGTGAGCAAATCCACAGTGGCCCTCATGGAATATAGGAGGTACAGGGGAGAACTTAGAAAAGCAATTAACAGAGAAAAACTGATGTAAGGTTAGGGAAAATCCCAAGTATTCCATAAGTATATCAAGGGAAAGTGGATTACCAGGGAAACGGTAGAATCTATTTCGGAACCAAGGAGTAATCTGTGCGTTGAGCTGGATGATATTGGTAGGAAGTTAAACGAATACTTCACATCTGTCATCACTTTGGAAAAGGGGGATGTGGGTGCATAATTCAGACAGAGGGATTGCAAGGTTATTGTGCAGTTTGACATTGGGAGTGAGAAGATACTGGAGTTTTTGGAGGGCTTAAAAGTAGGCAAATACCCAGATCCAAATGAGTTATACCCCAAGGTGCTGTGAGAGGCAAGAGAGGAAATGATAGGGGCTCTGACCCAAATTTTTAATTTCTCTCAGGCCACAGGCAATGTACCAGAGGACTATAGGATGCCAAATGTGGTTCCACTTATCAAGAAGGGCAGGAGAGATAAGCCAGCAAATTATAGATCCGTGAGTCTCACATCAGTGGTAGAGAAACTGTTGGAGAAAATTCTGAAGGACAGAATCAATCTCTACTTGGTGAGACAAGGTTTCTCCTGGTACAAAGTGAGCAAATCCACAGTGGCCCTCATAGAATATAGGAGGTACAGGGGAGAACTCAGCAATGACCGCACCTGCAAGACCTCGCAAGGCACCATTTAGTACTGGTCCATGCAGACATGAACCAGGCATTATAGCACCTGGGAGAGTCTCCCAGGCCTTTGGAGACCCCCAGGTGGTCAGGGACAGGTCAGAGTGGCACCCTGGCATTCCACCTGGCATCTGGGCACCTTGACACCACCAGCCTGACACCATGGCAGTGCCACTCTGGTACTACCAGGCAACAAGGACACTGCCTGGATGCCAGGCTGCAGATTGGCAATGCAGGGATCAGGCCTGGAAGGCATTACCAGGTAGAAGGTGGATGAGGGGGTTCCCTGGGGCCTCACCGAGGTTGGGGTGGAGGGGGAGTCAAAAGCGGGGGAGTGCTGGAAGATCAGGGCATCCAGACACAGTGGCACCCGATCTGCGAGGAACCTTTCCTGCTGACGACCTTCAGCTCATCAACAAGAAATCACTCCGAGTGTGGCCTCGCTGAGGTGAAGAGAATCTTCCCAAGGCCAAAAAGAACCGACAAAAGTACGGTTGAATCGCAAAGGTTTCTCAGGCTGCAGCCGTCAAAAAATAACCTGCTAAACACGCCCAAAACCAGACTCATTTTCAGATTAAATGAAAATCGCTTATTGGCACAAGTAGGCTTCAAATGAAGTTACTGTGAAAAAACCCTAGTCACCACATTCCGGCGCCTGTTCGGGGAGGCCGGTACGGGAATTGAACCATGCTGCTGGCCTGCCTTGGTCTGCTTCAAAACCAGCGATTTAGCCCTGTGCTAAACCAGATGAATCATTCCCTCAATTTTAGATTAGGATGTGAACAGACAAGAAGCTGTGCTCTCAATACAGTTCAGTCAAAGACCTGTCTGTGAACAGATGGTCAGTTTCTGGGAAAAGGAGTTCAGTTAAAGATTTGACTAGACAGACAAGCAGCTGTTCCAGACAGTGAGATAAAGATTTTCCTGTGCACAAGAGAGGAGCAAGGTCTCTGGCTGGCAGTTCAAACAATAGCATGCCACAGGCAAGAATCTGCAAGCTGGGTCCTGAAGGATATTATTTATCCAAGGCATTTCTTTACAGCAAGTATTTCTGGGTCTGCTATGTGTACTTAAAAGTGCATTGTGACCTGAGATGGGTTTTGTTTGAGTGGTGATAAAGATAGCAGTTAGAATTGTTTCATTGTAGCGTTTAACTGGTGATTGAAATCTATTTGGTTCTATCATGTTAAAGTTATTAATATTGTGTTAGTGATAACGTTTGTTCTAATGTACTATTGACGCGTTTCAACCAAAACATTTCTAAGTGTCATTTTGAGCGTATTTGGCGAGGTGTTTCCCAAGGGCATTTTGGGTGCGATCCACATGGGTATTCACCTACATTTGGTCATTTTTTTGGGCCTTGGGGAGTTTCTCCACCGTCTAGCCCACACTTTGAAATTTTTCCAATGATGGGGAGTTGAACCCTTCGGCTCCTCAGAGATCGGAACACCATTTTGAAAAGGTGCCCCAATCTTTAAGTGAGCATGAGTGTTACCCCCCCCCCCCCCCCCACACACACACACACATGGACAATGGCACCCCCACCACACATGGGCATTACCCCAAGTGAGGACGCCCCACTGACACCCCTGGCTGAGCGCTTCCACTTTTCAGGCCTCTCCAGCCCCCCTTTTGGGCCCCCCCCTTTCAGGACCCCAACCCTTTAGCCCCCAATCTTTATGAGGCCCTTTCATAACTGCCCTTCAACTTTCCCACACTTCATAGCTCCCCCTCATCCCCTCTTTCATGGGCATGGCTCCCCTGAGGCCTGAACCCTTGTGAGTGATACTCTGACACCCTGACAGTGCCCCTGCCAATCTTGTAGTGACACCTAGACACCTTGGCAGCGCCAGGGTGATAGTGCCAAGGTGCCAGGCTGGCAGTGCTGAGGTACCCGGGTGCCAGAGGGAGAGCCAGGGTGCCAGCCTGCCTGGCCATTAGTTCCCGGGTGCCAGGAGAATCCAGTGCATGCATTTTTAATGAGCCAAATAACTCATTTAAATATACTGATCTGAACCTTGCCGAGTGTGAGCAAGATCCAGATAGTGACATCTCGTGAGGTTTTGTTGAATTTTGCGAGATGTCTCACCAATGTCCTCACCGTGATGCCAAATCGGGCTCGATGAGGCTGATAAATTGCTCCCTCTCTTCCCTATTTGTGTGTGAAATCACTCCTAAAGCGAAGTATCCTTTTGCACAGTCTCACAAAATAAAAATAAATTGTTGGGGTTCCTGTGCGGTATCCTAGTAATTGTTAGGGTCTAGTCTGGGGTTGTAATAAAGCAGCATAACTGTTGGTGAGCGCACTGCCGATGCGCACCCGCGCCTGCTGACCAAATTATTGCGCGAGAGCACGATGGTGTCAGGTTACATGGCCAAAGAAATCAAATGCTATTTAACGTGCTTCTGGATTGGTTGCGCTCCTGCCTAGACGTCATAAAATTCCACCCAAAACCTGGAAAGCGCTCTGGACAATAATTCACGGTAAAGCTCAAACCACTGTGTTGAGATGAAATATTCAAATCAGATTCCTAATACTGTTGAATGTTGAAGAGGACTTTAATAAACTTGCACAATGCTTTTCAATTCAATGGTCACTTACCTCCTAAGGACAAACCCCCATGATCAATCACTGCATTTAAAACATACTTAAATCATCATATACTATTAGAAGTTTGCAAAACCTTTTAAACTTGCCTGTCTAAAGGATCCTGACTCCACAGCAAGCTTCCTCCAAGATTCGCACATTGACCTACCTGGTCACAGTCTTCAGGAACCCACCCACGCCAACGATAATACTGATGTCATAAAATTAGATTTTCAGGTGGCATGGTAACTGGTGACCCTGATGTCACTTTACATGAGCATCAGGTTGCGTTGTGCCACCTTTCCCACCCTGGGGAAAATGGTCTCTGGTGGGAATTAGCTGCTGAGTTTAAAAATGTAGCCTTGCAATCCCTCAGTTTAGCCATTCATTATAGGTTTGGTCAGTGTCAATAAGGGAAAATACAGCCTAAAGTGTTTTCTCTAATTCCATTGCACGGATCCTTCATAGCTTTACATACATATCCACATGCAGTGGGATACACTTTCTATTTGCAACCTAGGTGGTTACCCTATGCCTGATTTTACAATTTTACAATCAGAGCAGGGTCATTGCCCCATCATTCAATGGACAGGATTTTCTGGCCCTTCCCGCAACTTTTGATCCCCGGATCTTTTGTTTCCCGTCGAAGGTGAGTTCTCTAGTGGCGGTTGAGCCACGCAAAATGTCGTAGTTTGCCGGTCCGGAAGATCCTGCCGGTGGCCAATGGCGAGCCACCTTTGCCACGAGAAAACACATCAAGGGGGGCTGGTGGAGGAGAAAATCCCTCCCAATGTCCTTATCCAATGGCTGGAACTTTCCACTCTTCATGCTGGCAGGATCTTGCAGTACAACTGACAGCGCAGCCCCGCCGCCGGTTTCACGGCATTATGGGGTACATTCGATGGAAAAACACGTTGACAGCAACGGGACCAGATGATTCTGCCGCTGGGCAATGAGCGGGTCACCTTCACCAGCACAAAATATGTGGCCGTGTGCGCAGAAACTCCCACCCAGTGTCTTCATATTTCTTCATCTCATTGTTAATTGCAAGACATTGCTGCTGTATTAGCCGACATAATAGCAGTCACCATGTGCAGCATTTTGTGATATTACAAAGTGTTATCAAAATAGACATATGTATTTAATTGGGTCCTGTACAGCCTAAAAACATGAGATTGTATTAGAGTGTACAAAGGCTGTTCATCCTTCAGTGGGACAGTCAGCTGCATTCCCATTTTAAAATTCTATTAATCAGTTTGCCAAGGGTGTGTTTTGAAAAAAGTGTATTATAAATGTCCAAGAAGATCAGATTGGGAATCATTGCTTATTATTCTGGCGATGCAGGAAACTTCAGCCCTTTCTGCAGGAGATAGAGAGTCACTTGATTGTCATTAATGATACCCTGTGCTTTGGGAACCCTGTCATTGCAGGAAGTTCAGTTATTTCATGTAATTATTGGCTGTCTGTGGGAAATATAATTGCTCGCTCTGATCAATAAGGCATTAGTCACATTTCTGATACATCTGCGCACAGTAGATTGGCTGATGCTGTTGATGCTACCTTTGGAAACCTGAAGTGTGACATTGAGTGTCTTATGAGATACTGGATCTGCCTGTGCTAGATTGGAGTTCTACTGGTGAGTGAGGAGGTGATGCCAGCAGACTATTCTGGGACAGAAAAGGCATAGATCGACTCAGAAGGGGACTTACCCAATTTCCTATCTCGTTTCACCTGTGTTGCTGAAATTATAATTGATCACTACATTAGGCAACAATAGATTGGATTTTGAATAGCTTGTAACTGAAGACAGTAGAACAGTAAAAGATGAATTTCTGTCATAGTATTCTTATGTATTATATATATTCTCATGAACTACTTAGTTGCCACAGTGAAGGTAATAGTGTAGTGTTATTGTTGCTGGACTAGTAATCCAGAGAGCATGATGCTCTGGGGACCTGGGTTCGGATCCCGCCGTGGTAGATGGTGAAATTTGAATTCAATTAAAAAAAAATCTGGAATTCAAAGTCTCTAAAAATGACAATGAAACAAATGTTGAAAAACTCCATCTGTCGTCCTTACCTGGTCTGGCCGATATGTGACTCCAGACTGCAATGCGGGAGTCTTAAATGCCCTCAGGAATGGACAATAAATGCTGGCCCAGCCAGAGCCATGAATGAATTTTCAAAAAACTTACACAAGAACACAAGAAATGTGAGCAGGAGTAGGTCAGATGCCTCTTGAATCACTATTCAGCGTTGAACACAAATGTGACCCTCACAGCCCATAACACCCAATTCCCTTAGTGTCCAAAAATCAATTGAACATAATGATGTGAAGATGCTGGCCTTGGACTGGGGTGAGCACAGTAAGAAGTTTTACAACACCAGGTTAAAGTCCAACAGGTTTGTTTTGAATGACAAGCTTTCGAAGCACAGCTCCTTCATCAGGTGACCTGTTGGACTTTAACCTGGTGTTGTACGACTTCTTACAATTGATCTTAGTTTTGAATGTACTCACTGAGTGTGCATCGATTGTTCTCTGGAATTCGAAACATTCGATAAACTCTCTGAATGAAGAAACTTCTCCTCCTATCAGTCTTAAATTGCTGCCTTCTATTCTCGGAATACAACCTCCAGTACTTAGACACTACAGCGAGAGGAAAAAGCCCCTCAGCATTGTCCATGTGGTTAAAACTGGGCCCAAGCAAAGTCATCCCAAATTTGCTATCCCCTTCAATTTGTTAAATTCCTTCTCGGTGAGGAGGGATGGGCTGTCTCCCTTTCTTTTTTTTAACCCTCTTGATTGATCGCAACACATTTACTTCAAAAACGATCCTTTCCCTTGTGGATATCTTTTCCCAGCCCCAATCTATTTGTTTTAAAAAGAGCCAATTGTATCAGGCTCGCTTGAGTTAAAGAATGAGTGAGTTTATTAGATACTGAACATGAGGAATAATAAAACACATGCATATACATTCACACAGATCAGAAAGGAGAACTGTGTCCAAAAATAAGTTAAAAAAAAATATGTGAATCAGTCTTTGACTTGTCCGTTAGGAATAGATGGTTAAACGTTGAGGCCATTTGAGCGTCATAATTTCAATAGCAGTGACTTCAGATGTTGGATAAAGAGTCCAGTTTCACTGAGAAGTTGTCCTGTCTCCTTTTCAGCTGTGGCTTCGCTGACTTGATTTGTTTTACCAATCAAAGAGATAGAGAGTGAGACTTTTATTTTTATTTTTACCTGCCAGCCAGATCTGGGGGAGCTCTGCAGCTCCTTTGCTCCTGTGTCACACACTCTGACGCACCTAGCACTAGTCCACATTGACCAAGTTTAGCAGCTAGCTTCTTATCTTAGTCTTTTATATATTCCTGGAAAGCGGAAATCCATAAACTGGTCTAAATCATAACTTACATGATATAATTCCTGCTGAGAGGAAAATCAATCTCCATGATCTCCAGAGGCTGTTTGAATGACTTCTTCTTTTCAAAAGTCTGTCTGAGACATGGTGTGACATTCCATTTTATTTCTCTTTGTATCACCCACCCAGGAGCAATGCAGACAATTACTGAATTTATATTCTCATAATGTACATCTTCAACCATCTTTGGCTTGCATGTCCATTTTTAAAAACACATTTTTAAAAACACATGTCTTATCTAAAAGTTCAGTATGTTATTGGGGCAGTTTCTTCTTCAACACAACAATGCGAGGCCCTCTAACACTTTCACATCTTTCAATTAATCTCCTCATGTTCTTTTAAACTTCAGAGAATATCAGCCCATTCTACTCAATCTCTCTAAATAGGACATTGTTATCAGTGCAGAAACTTAATTGATGTGTCTTGCAACTTCAAACTCAAATGAGGATGGGTTGGGATATGGGGTTAGCCAGTGTTTGGATTTGAAGTACAAGAGTATCTTCTTAGTAATGTACTAAAATAATCAAAGGAGTATTTTTATGATCACCCATGTATATGCATATATTAGGACCAAGAAGGTAGCGAGAGAAAGTGTTGGTCCACTCAAGGACAAAGGAGGGAAATTATGTGTAGAACCAAAGGAAGTAGGTGAGATCCTTAATGAGTATTTTGCATGGGTATTCACAGAGAGGGACATGTTGATTGGAGGCGTCTCAGAGGGATATGTAAACACTTTAGAACAGGTCCTTATAATGAGGGAGGAAGTGTTAGGTGTGTAAAAAAGCACTAAGGTAGACAAATCCCCAGGGCCAGATGGCATCTCTCCCAGATTACTGAGGGAGATAAGAGATTAACTCGCTGGGCCCCCAGCAAAAACATTTGTTTCCTCTTTGGCCACAGGTGAGAACCCAGAGGACTGGAGGATAGCCAATGTTGTCCCATTAATTAAGAAGGGTAGCAAGGATAATGCGGGTAATTATAGGCCAGTTGGCTTGACGTCAGCGATAGTGAAATTGTTGGAAAAGATTCTCAGAGATAGGATCTGTGCGCATTTGGAAGTGAATGGTCTTATTAACGACAAATGGCATGGTTTTGTACGAGGGAGGTCATGTCTCATGAATTTAATTGAGTTTTTTTGAGGAAGTGACAAAAATGATTGATGGGATAAAGGGCTGTGGATGTTGTCTACATGGACTTTAGTAAAGCATTTGGCAAGGTCCCTCATGGCAGGCTGGTGCAAAAGATTAAATCACACAGGGTCAGGGGTGAATTAGCTTGATGGATTCAGAACTGGCTTGGCTGTAGAAGACAGAGTGTAGCAGTGGAAAGGTATTTTTCTGAATGGAGGTCTGTAACTAGTTGTGTTCCACAGGGATCAGTACTGTGACCTCTGCTGTTTGTAATAGATATAAATGACTTGGAAGAAAACATAGCTGGTCTGATTAGCAAGTTTGCGGATGACACTAAGATTGCAGGAGTTACGGATCATGATGAAGATTGTCAGAGAATACAGCAGGATATCGATGGGCTGCAAATTGGGCGGAGAAATGGCAGATGGAATTTAACCTGGATAAATGCGCGATGATGCATTTTGGTACATCCAATTCAGGTGGGAGCTATAAATTACATGGCAGATCCATCAGGAGCATAGACACACAGTGTGATCTGGGCATGCAGGTCCACAGATTCTTAGGTGGAAATTGTGTTATAGAAAGCATATGGCATGCTTGCCATCATCAGATGGGGTATCGAGTATAAAAGCTCGCAAATTATGTTACAGTTATGTAGAATGTTGGTTCGACCACATTTGGAATAATGGGATGGATTCTCCGATTTTTGGGCTATGTCCTGACGCCGGCATGGGAACAGTAGCGTTCTACGACCGAAAATTCAGCGCAAACGGCCACCGATTCTCCGTTTGATGGGGGGGACTAGTAGGCAATGTCATGAGGCCATCGATACACCGCTTTGGAGGGGCGGAGCATCGCAAAAGCGGCGGCGCCTCCGATTATGGAGCGAACGTTGATTCTCCGGCCGAATGCGACTCCTCCGTCGGTGGCCGGAGAATCCCACCCACTGTGTCCAATTCTGGTCACCGCACTACCAGATGGACATTGAGGCTTTGGAGAGAATACAGGAAAGGTTCACCAGGATGTATCCTGGTATGGAGGGTATTAGCTATGAGGAGAGATTGAATAAATTGGGATTGTTCTCCCTGGAGCGTGGGAGGTTGAGGGGCGACCTGATAGTTTATAAAATTCTGAGGGGTATAGATAGGGTGAAGAGTTGAAGGCTTTTTCCCAGGGTGGAAATGACAATTACAAGGGCGCACAAGTTCAAGGTGAGGGAGAATAGGTACAGTGGAGATGTGCAGGGGACATTTTTTATACAGAGGGTGGAGGTGGCCTGGAATGCACTGCCAAGTGAGTGGTTGAGGCACATTACAACCGTTACAACTTATCTGGATAGACACATGAACAGACGGGGTATAGACGGATACAGGCAGTTGGTCTCCATAGGACACGTGATCGGCGCTGGTTTGGCGTGCCGAATGGCCTGTTCCTGTGCTGTATTCTTTGTCCTGATCACTGAAAATAATTAATCAGTAATTACTTTATTATTTAAAACCTATTAATTTATTTCTAGTAGCACTATTGATGGAAATAAATGGATCAATAGATCTGTAGCAGTATCATTGTGAAGGAAGAATTCCTGACCCTACTCTTTATTAAGGTTTTCTCTAGTTGGCATTCAAACTAAATTTGAATACATTTATAATTGTGCCAGAAATACTGACAATTGGGTGTCTTCTAAATATGTTTATGATGTTAAATGAAAGGGTAAAACTGGAAGTGTTGGAAATTTGCAGTTAGTTAGTATTCATGAAGACAAATGTCTTGGGAAAACAATAGAAGGCCAACTCGACACATCTTTCCAGCAATTTCCACAACAGTTCTGATGCTGCTACACATAAACTGAGAAATCTCTGTTTTCAACATGATCTTGCTGGTGGGAATTATATGGAAGAGGCAACAATTTTGTGAGTCACTGAGCTTTTGCACTTAGCACAGCATTGTCAATTTCTATAACTGGCAGTAATGTGTTCTTTTGCAGTGTGTGTATTCAGCTAATTACCTGGTTTTCATAAACTGTGCGCGCATGAATTTGCCTAGGTCATTTCAGCTGTATTCTAAAGGTCAACTGGCTCATTGTGTCAGCAGTTGGTACCTTTCACAGTAGTGTTTATTTCTTTTTGCAAGCACACAAATAATGGTGTTCACGTTCAACATTCCGCTTTTGCAGTATTTAATGGCAGATGTTGGAAAGAAGCAAAGGAATGATGCCAGGATTACCGAATGGCACCAGAGATGGATTGCAGAACTTGCCAATGTGACATTCATTTCTACAATGTAGCCACCTGGGGTGACCACTGCCCAAACACAAAATGGAAGGTTGCAAGGAATGCAGGGAAAATTGGACATGTTGTAAAAAGCAAGCAGCTTGCAGAGTGCTTGTATATTTGGACTGCTACAGAAACCAGTTTGGCTGTTGCTGAAACCAGACAACACTATGAAAAGAAACAGTTAGCATATTAATGAGGCGATACCGGGCGATCCCCAGGCACAAAAGACACAAGTTGACACTAATCGATACATTGGATGGAAGGCCAGACTTTTCGGCGCCAAAGAAGCCCAAAACAATGAGCCCCAAGAACCGCCCCAGTGATCGAGCAACTGCCCCGCTATTGGGGAATTCGAATCAATCGATTGGGAAGAGACCCAATCGATTGCGAGAGTGTAGAGGGTCCGGCCAGGTGGGCGCAAGACCCTGAGAGGAGTATAAAGCAGAGACCCCGACCCCAGCTCGCGCTCTCTGCCAGCCTCTCCTTGACCAGCTAACCCTCCCAGCAGAACACCGTTGTAGCAGAAGAACCGTGAGGAGGAGA
The DNA here is from genome assembly GCF_902713615.1 of Scyliorhinus canicula. Classification (NCBI taxonomy): domain Eukaryota; kingdom Metazoa; phylum Chordata; class Chondrichthyes; order Carcharhiniformes; family Scyliorhinidae; genus Scyliorhinus; species Scyliorhinus canicula. Next base: position 44,808,591 of record NC_052161.1, read on the forward strand.
GGTCTGGACAGCAGCCGCCAACAAGTAAGTGTCACAACGCACACTACGGGAATAGACACTCCTGACCCCTTTAGACCATAACCACTGGACGCCTGCGGACCCTGGACAAAGCTAGAAGCCGTTGTTCCCTGATCCGGCAGTCCCCTTATCCAGATAAGTATTTGGCCTAGTAGCGGCAGGATTAGCCTAGTCTTATAGTTTATGTGCATGATTAGTAGATTACTGTAATATAATAAACGTGTCTTGTTTGAACTTACTAATTGGTGTGTGGTTTTATTGCTTTGAACTTGACCTTGAAACTTGTGGTGGTATCTTAACGATACCTGGCGACTCCAAAGCTAACGGACGAAACAGAGCCAAATTGAGTGTTAAGCACACTCACCCAGAACGAGCAACAACAAGCTACCTGTTGATGCAGAGGGGGACTGACTCCACAGAATAAGGTTCAGCAGCAAAGCAGTTACTGAACTGTGCTACCTGCTTTGTGGACATCTGCAGTCAACTTCCATTTTAAGGATGGCCTGCTAGTCGGAGTCCAGGTATCCATGAGTCTCAGGACAGAAGTTTCCCAAACCACCCACCAGAGAAGCCAGCGACAGGCAAAAAGTCCTAAAGATGCTGGCTTTAAAATGGTTTGTAATTCTCCCAATGGCGTGGTAAAGGCAATTCGGGCGTCTTGCTGTTCAGTGACATTCTCCACGAATGGATTCCCCACGAACCGGCGGGGCGGGCCACTCCGAGGAATGGGGTGAAGCACTCTGGCGTCAGACCGCCCCAATGGTGCAGAAACCTCCGCACTTTCAGGGGCTCGGCCAGCGCCGGAGTGTTTGGTGCCGCACCAGCCAGCGCGGAAGGGCTTGGTGCCATACCAACCGATCCGTGGGCGGACTTGTGCCGTGGGGGCACTCTTTTCCTACGTGTCAACCGTGTCAGCCTCCGCGATGGCCGATGCTTAGGTGAACCCCCCCCGCGCATGTGCGGGGATGACGTCAGCAGCCGCTGATGCTCCCATGCATGCGCGCGGACCCATGCCGGCCGGCGGAGTCCCTTCAGCTCCTGCTGGCGTGGTGCCAAAGGCCTTCCACGCCAGCCGATGGGCACAAACCACTCCGGCGTTGGCCTAGCCCCTGAAGGTGCAGAGGATTCTGCACCTTTGAGGCGGGCCGACGCCGGAATGGTTCATGCCATTCCGTCCTGCCGGGTACGGGAGAATCCCGCCCCTTACATTATTCTCATGCCCTGGAGGGAAGCTCAGGTGCAACCAATATTTTAAAAGGACAACATGGGCTGGTTTAGCTCACTCGGCTAAATCGCTGGCTTTGAAAGCAGACCAAGCAGGCCAGCAGCACGGTTCGATTCCCTTACCAGCCTCCCCGGACAGGCGCCGGAATGTGGCGACTAGGGGCTTTTCACAGTAACTTCATTGAAGCCTACTCGTGACAATAAGTGATTTTCATTTCATTTCATGTCAGCAATACTGAGTTGAGTTACAGGTGATATTGCTGGAAGGAATCATGAGAGAAGCCTTATATTGACCACTGTTGTTATTCTCGAGGGCCATTTAAAATGCAATATTTTTTATACATCTATCAAAGCTCAGTTGGTTAAAATTATCCACCACTGCCTTTATCGTGGAGAAAATAAGTATTCATTCAATAAAGTTAGAATTCATACAACAAATCTTCCAAGTCAAATAAACTGTTAGTTAGAATTTTTTAAACTGCTGAGAATAATATTTTAATGTAAAACACCAGAGAATTAATTAATAAAGCTACATTCATGTTTAATAGGAGAATATCAGAGATTTAATTTAAAATGAATGCACTTCAGTATAGGATTAGGAATTGCGGGGTTGTGAGTTAGATTAATCAGAGTCAGACCTATTCAGTAACGAACCATTGAGTTTTAATAACACAATGACAAGAAGATTCAATTCTTATTCATCCAGTACTGTGCCTGTCTGGTCCCAACTCTATGATGTCTGGAGACAGCTCTTCTATGATCTGTGGTCTTTAACTGGTGTAAATGTAAATGTTGCCACAGTTCCAGAGGATCAAAAATTGCTCTCCCCTTTGAGGGCTGACTGATCTGGTGATTTAACCTGACGGTCACAACACATCAAGTGAGGAGCAATGTTGAGAAGATGGAGCCTTCATGAAAAACCTCAGCCAGTACAGGAATTGAACCCATGCTGCTGGTTTGCTCCACCGACAGATATAATTATTTTTTAATAAATCTCCGTTGCTTTTCCTTCAACTGAAATAGTATTTAAATAAATCAATTTTTTCTTTATAATTAAAGATGCTAAAACATCCATATTTTTTTGCCCAGTGTTTACTGCTTTCAAACAAAATATCAGGGGCGGGATTCTCTGACCCCCCCGCCGGGTCGGAAAATCGTCGGGGGAGCGGCATGGATCCCGCCCCGCTGCTCTGACGCCGGCTGCTGAATTCGCCGGTGCCGGTTTTCGGGTGGGGGGCGGGAATCACGCCGCGCTGATCGGGGACCGTTGGCAGCAGCCCCCACGGCAATTCTCCGGGCCCTGATGGGCCGAGCATCTGCCTGTCTTTGGCCAGTCCCGTCGGCTTGAAATGGACATGGTCTATCCCGGTGGGACCTGGCTTGGAGGGCCGCTAGCGGAGTCCTCTGTCGGGGGCGGTGGCCTGGCCTGTGATCGGGGCTCACCAATCTGCGGGCGGGCCTGTGCCATGGGGCCACTCTTTCCCTCCGCGCCGGCCTCTGTAAGGCTCCGCCATGGCTGGCGTGGAGATGAAACCCGCTGCGCATGTGCAGGAAATACGCCGGTGATTCAGCGCAAGCGCCAGATCACGCCGGCAGTCCTGTGCATGCGCCAATTCATGCTGGCTCACGGCGGCCCTTTGGCGCTGGTTGGCGCGGAAGAAGGCGGCCCAATGCTGGAATGGTTTGCGCCGTTCTTGGCGCTGGCGTCGGGCCGTCTTGCCAATTGCGGGAGAATTCCGGCCCAGGATTACGCATCATGGGTCATTTTCTGTTTTTGTTGATCACAGTATGTGACCATATAATTTTCGTTCATAACTTAAATGAATGATTGGAAAATTGTGTGAAATGCATTCTTGAGTACACATTCTGGTCCTGAGGCTTCTTACTGGCAGCATGAAATTGGAAGCTTAGCTCTCTATGTTTTACACACACCCATGAACATTCACCAATGATATTCATGTACAAAGTCACACAGTACATTTCAAAGAGAATTGAAATAATTTTTCCAGTCCTGGGTGGGATTCTCTGACCCTCTGCGCTTGAATTGCGCCCGGCGCAGGGTCGGAGAATAGCCGTTCGTGCCCGGCACGGGGGCGGAGACTAGCGATTCTCCACGGACCCGGCAGTCCCGTGCACGCAGTCGCCCGCCGCCGGTCGGGGGCCGTTGGAATAGGCCCCGGTGGCAATTTGCCACGCTCGACCAGCCAAACTCCCGCTGGCATGGTTTACATGTGGTACCACCGGCGGGAGCTGGGACCCGCGCCCACGGTGGCAGTCCTGATGGGGGCGGGGGGTGCATCTGACTCTGGGGGAGGCCTCAGCGGTGGCCAGGGCTGCGATCGGGTGCCACTGATCGGTGGATCATCGCAATCTGAGAGGAACCTACCTTCCTCCGTGCGGGCCCGCTGTGTGGCTCTGCCATGTCGTCGGAGCCCGGCCGAGGTGGGCCACCGCGCGCCTGCGCAGACCCGCTTACGGCTGCCATGCACATGCGCATCCACGGAGTCTGGAGCCGCCTGCAGCCAGAACTGCAGAATGCACGCCGGGGTTCTGCTAGCCCCCCGGAAAACGGGGAATCACCCCGAACCTTCAATGAAAAAGTCCAGAGTGATTCCCACCCGTTTTCCAGCAGGCGTGGGTCTTAGTCCCAAAAAGGGAGACTCCCGCCCCATATCTCTGAAAGATCTCAAAGCATTTCTCATGGAATATATTACATTGTGCAGTTACTTGTTGTCACGGTTAATGTCGCAGCAATTTTCTCACAGCAAAGTCCCACAAAGACATGAAAAATCACTTAAACTCCAGTTTTATCTGTGAGCATGGATTAGACGAACAGATTGGGTTACATGGCAAACTGCCCAGCGTCCCCAGCAGTATGAGGCTTGAGTGATTTTAAATTTTGGGCCTCAGGCTGCATACTTTATGTAAGTCTCTTGCCTGAATCGCTGCCTGGTGCACAGAAAACGCAAACATTTTTCTTCTGCGCCTTTTCTGAATCGGGATCCACATGCAACAAATTGGCCTATAAAATCAAGCTAGACAGCTTCCTGTACAGGGCTGGGGTTAAAAATGTAGTCAGGTCTCTATTTGGGAGACTATGGGCGCTGGAATCTCCGATTCTGTGCTATGTCTGGAGGAAGCGTCTGATCTTAAGACCAAAAAGTCAGCGCCGCTTCCGCACTGATGCTCTGCCCAGTGGGAATCTAGCAGCCGCGCCACGTAAAGCCCCCAGCTTTACCCGCAGATATGGACGGAGAATGGCCGAGTCCGTGGCCGCACATGCACATGGCGGCAACCTGTGGCGGCCGCACCGTGCAACATGCTGCCGGCCGCGCATGTACCCGACCTGCCAGATAGTGTCCCTCTGTAACCCCCCTTGCCACCCCCGGACCACCCCCCACCAGTCACCCCAGCCCCGCCGAAGCACCCCGGCCAGCGGAATGGCTCCCCCCGACTGAGGCAGTGCTGGACACAGTCCACAACCACCACGAGAGGTCCCCGAAAACTGTGAGCACCCATGCCCCATGCTGTCAGGAACTCGGCCCATCAGGGTCGGAGAATCGTGGGAGGGCCTCAGGTGAGGTCCTGAGGCTGTCCCAACGGTGTGCGGCGTACTCAGCGATTACGCTGTTTTTGAGGGGGCGGAGCATCTTAAAAACAGCGCCGCCCATGATTTTGGAGTAAAAACGGATTCTCCGGCCAATCGCTGAACACGATTCGGCATCTGCAATTGGAGAATCCCACCCTAAGTCCTCCCTAAGCCAAAGCTGAATTGTACCTGAAATAAGCAGGCGATTCCCAATCTTTCGTCACGTAAATATATGCATTGTGAGGGATTCCTAAGGGAATCCAGTATCAGGGCGTCATTTTGAGCCTGCAATCCGATTGCGAGTTCCCGCGGCTCGCCGACCCCACAACCCTGCCCACCCCCCCCCCCCCCCCCCCCCGCCCCCCCCTCTACCACTGCACAATTCTGCTCCCCACCCTGGATTTTCTGGGACCACTCCCCCACAATATAGGGGTGACCTGACTCGCAACCCCCAGAGACACCCTAAATAAAGGGACCCTCCACAGATGCCCCCAAAATAAAGGGATTCCCCCACAGAGGCCCCCAAAATAAAGGGATTCCCCCACAGACCCCCTCCAAATAAAAGGAACCCCATAGAGTCCCCCTAAATAAAGGGACCCTCATACCCCCAGAAGACAGACCCCTGTCTGGAAGCTAGAGTGCAGTCTAGACAGAGGCAGTGAAAAGAATTACCACTTTAACACTCAGCTGGGCTCAGCTGGCTTAGACAGAGCCAGCACCACGTGTCAAATCCTGGAAAAAGAAAACCAGTCAGCTGTGTTTAAACGTACCTAGATCTGTGGGCTGAAAGCCATTTGTTTATTTCTCTTTGATACTGGCTGTGATGGACAGCTTCTGCACACACACAGCTGTCAGCATTGATCCATCAGCTTCCTTCATGCTTGAGTCACTCTGAACTGCTCTAACCACAATGTTTATGAACATCAACCACTGCAACACAGTTAAGTGCTGTCAGTTTCCAACTGAGCACTTTAAAATCACTCAAGTGTGAAGAGAGATGATTAGGTGCCTGCAGCGCCGGGAACGAACCCGCTATCAAACGGTGCTTCAGTTTTTCCTGGCTTCGGTCAAGATTGCCCCACTGCAACTGCACTTACCTCACTTCCTGTCCTGATGAGTTCACTATTTTTAAATGTCGTCCTGATCTCTTGGAGGACCTCGGACTCTCCACCACAGCCTCTGGATCACCCCCTCCTCCCCAATGCCCCGACGTACCTTAACCCCACCTCTTAAGGGCAGGGCATCTCTGGGCTCTATCCCTGTCACGGGAAACCTGCCACCCAGGCATCTTGGCAGTGCCCCAGCCAGCCTGACAGTCTCACCTGGACACCCTAGCAGTGCCAGGGTTGCACCGGCACAGTGTTTAGCACTGTTGCCTCACAGTGTCAGGGAACTGGGTTCGATTCTGATTTTGTGTGACTGGCTGTGTGGAGTTTGCACATTCTTCCCTTGTCTGTGTGGGTTTCCTCTGGGTGCTCCGGTTTCCTCCCACAGTGCAAAGACATGCAAGTTAGATGGATTAGCCACACTAAATTGCCTCTTTGTATCCAAGGTTAGGTGGGGTTACGGAGATGGGTCGGGGAGTTGGGCCTAGGTAGGGTATTCTTTGAAAGGGTTGGTGCAGACTTGATGAGCCAAATGTCCTCCTTTTGCACTGTAGGGAATATGATACCACCCTGCCCAGAGCACGACCATCTGGGGCCTCCGATGGCCTGGGTGACCACCCTAGGTGCTGTTATGCCTGGGTCTATATTTGTGTGCACCAGTCCTAAACTGCATCATGGCAAGGTCCCCCAGACGTGGCCGTTCATTCCCTGGCCTCAGGGGATTAGGGTGGCGACATATTTTCACTTAAATATGTAAAGCTGGATCTCGCGAGGCGTTCTGAGTGTCACAAATCTTTCGAGAAGCCTCTCACGGGATTTAACGGCCTTGCTGCGAGTAGGGCGCGATGCGGCTGTTTGATTGTGTCCCTTGTCTCTTAAACAAATTCAACATAAATTCCCATATATAAATGCTGAATCTCCATTTAAGAGAAGCCAAATTAGTATTTGGGCCTCTATTCATTTACTTGCCTGTTGGAATGTATATCTTTAAAAGCCAGATTTATTTTTTTTCTCTCACAGAGAAGAATATTCTCCTTTCTATATTGGGTCAGGGATACTACTTAACCTACTGTGGTACTCCTTGCCAAGTCATGAAATACCGTTTGGACCTTTGCACAGGTTCTCGTCGCGACTGACGACAAATTGATCTGATCTTTTGACGTCTTGTTCCAGTGTATGTTTGTGAGCTGCCTGCCAGAAATAGATCGGCTAGTTAGGTCTTGCTGGAGTGTGAAAATTCATGGCATGCCCTGGTAATTAGATTTGTTCTTGCGTGCTAAGATTTTAAAGTTCTTTTGCCCACTAATTAACTGGATAACAGCACAGTGAGGGCAGCAGGGCCTCGGGTGAACAATGGGACAAACAGTGGGCGGAATTTTCCTGGCCTGCCTGGAACAGGAAGCAAAGCAGAACGGGGAATTTAATTACACAGGAGGCCAAAACCATTCCTGACAGTGGGTTTAATGTTTGGTATTAAGATAGAAGCAGGTCAACCTTCCTGACCCTGATGATCATGAAACACTTTTGTATTCCCTAGCATGCCATTCATACTCATTAGAACCCCAGCCCTCCGGTATTACATTCATATCATTCTGGTCATGAAGAAGAAAAATGTGCCTTAAAAAACACATCTATAGAAAAGGGGCATGTAGCAGATGAGGGAGACTTCTTTCTGGACCCTCCGGTGAGTGTCTGTTGTTTCATGCTTCTGGAAACTTGTCCATTGGCAGACCATGGTTCAAACCAGTTGTTGTATGGAGTAGTTTGCTGTTCAAGGGAGGCTGCCTGTCTGCGACAAGAAGCCTTCCCAAGGAGATAGGGAGACAGGCAAACGGCCGGAACGCTATTCGGGGCAGGCCGGAAGCTTGCAATGTAAAGCTAAACATCGGATGGTTTGGGGTGTTGGGCAGTAATGGAACTAAAGAGTGGTTGGTTGCGCCAACAGAAGAATCCCAAGGATTGAATGCAAGCAACAGGGAAGCCAAGGGGACAATGATAGTGAAGAGGGAGGGGGGAGGGGGGGCAAGGAAAAGTGGGAGTTGAGATTCAGGATAAATGTGAAGGGTCCAGAGTGACTGGGGAAAGTTGAGTTTTACAGTCCTTCCCCGGAGCGGAGAAACTACGACATCTTCTTTACAGCCTTCAACATGTTATCGATGAAGATGAACATCTTGCCAAGGTCATCCCCACACCCCCACTACTTGCCTTCAAACAACCGCACAACCTCAAACAAACCATTGTTTGCAGCAAACTACCCAGCCTTCAGAACAGCAACCACGACACCACACAACCCTGCCATGGCAATCTCTGCAAGACGTGCCAGATCATCGACATGGATACCACCATTACACGTGAGAACACCAGCCATCAGGTATGTGGTACATACTCGTGCAACTCGGCCAACGTTGTCAACCTCATAAGCTGCAGGAAAGGATGTCCTGAAGCGTGGTACATTGGCGAGACCATGCAGACGCTGCGACAATGGGTGAACGGACATGGCACGACAATCGCCAGGCAGGAATGTTCCCTTCCAGTCGGGGAACACTTCAACAGTCAAAGGCATTCAGCCTCTGATCTTCGGTAAAGCGTTCTCCAAGGCAGCCTTCAGGACGCACGACAACGCAAAATCGCCGAGCAGAAACTTATAGCTAAGTTCCGTACACATGAGTGCGGCTTTAACCGGGACCTTGGATTCATGTTGCATTACATTCATCCCCCACCATCTGGCCTGGGCTTGCAAAATCCTACCACTGTCCTGGCTTGAGACAATTCACACATCTTTAACCTGGGGTTACCCCTCTCTCTGGATCTGTAAAGACTTGATTACCTGCAAATGCTCGCATTCAAAGCATTGTCTTGTATCTTTGACTTTGTCTATATATATGTTTCTGGAACATACCTCTTCATTCACCTGAGGAAGGAGCAGTGCTCTGAAAGCTAGTGATTTGAAACAAACTTGTTGGACTTTAACCTGATGTTGTAAGACTTCTTACAGGTTTTACAGAGGGGAGGGTAAATGTAAATATGAAACCATCTATGGCAGCTGGGGGTGGGGGGGGGGGGGGGGGGGTACTTGCGATGTCGCAGGGGAGGTTTGAGGGTGAAGGAATCAAATCAGAAAGTAAGGTGCACTATTGTAACTCATGTAGGCTCACTATGCAGTCCCTTGTTGATACTGTGCAGTAAAAATGGGAGGAGGCTTGGGGGCAATTCCTAAATTTCTCACATTCCCAAATAAATGCAAAACTAAACAGAAGCCAGTAAAAACAACCTGTTGGATAATGAATGCTGCAATTCAGTTACCACAAAGGCTCCCACACTCACGCCTCTCATAACACCAAGATCCCAACCAAGTTAGGTGATGCAAAAAGGTCTGTGTTGAAGGACAATTCACACTTGTTGGGGGTTTGGTGGGGTGTTGCCATAATGCTAAGCTGTCGAGGAGCCTTTATTGCCCCGGATGGATAATTCTGAATGACACGGGGAGGTGGCTGTGCAGATATTATTGATTCAATGGTTGCACGTTGTCATATGCAGCTAAAGGTTGTACCTCCCTGAGGTCATTCCTCTGATAGGGCAGCAGAGATGGGCAGGCTCTGAGTGCACTGGGCACAGGTCCACATGATACATCTGATGGAGGTGAAGTGTTGGCTAGTGTAGACTTGAGAGATGAACATACACTTCCAACACTGATGAAGGCTCAATTCAATTTTATTAACTACTTCTAACTAACTAACACATGATGACTGTGGGTCTAAATGATGCTAACTTAAACTAGAGACCTAAGCCTTGTCCGAACCAGTTGATTCTCTCAGCATGTGTTGTAAGTCTGTGCTGGGCTGCATGAGTTCTTGTCACACTGAGAAGCAGCACCCAGAATAAGTGGGAACAGTGGTGCCCTCTGCCTTTATAGTGTGTGTATTCTAACTGGTGATTGGCTGCAGTGTTTGTACATGTTGATTGGTCCCTGTGTGTGTCCATCAGTGTGTATCTGCACCATGATATACTGGTGTATATTATGACAGGAGGTGCGTGCCACTCACCGTCCTCTGTGACAACCCTTTCCAGTCGCAAACTTACAATTCATCAGACCCCTTTAAGTATAACTTTGCATTTAATAGACAGTAGAGTAGACACTGGCAGTGCGCAGCAGATCATTCATCCGCCTGTAGCAATGAAGCCAGTTTCTCTTGGTGGACCCACGGCTGCTGACATACTTTGCTACCGCTATCCTGGCCACTTTGGTGAATAGCATCCTGTTGCCATCTCTGAAAAGAAGATATCCCTCCTTTCCCAGATGCCCTGGAGTTGAACCTGGGTGAGATATTGCTAAAACGTGGGGCAGCACTCTGTCTGGTGACACACATAGGTGGTGTTCGACGATACTTAGGCATGAATTTTCCCCTCCCACCAACGATAGGGAGCAGAGAACATGGGGGTATTTTGCATCTGCATTCACTGGGAGTGCAAACAATGACCTGGATACAAACTCCCATGAGAGCTGGGTAAGGAGGTTCTCGCTAGCAAGATCTCACTTCCAGATTTACACCACCCCTTGCCGTTGATGGGCGAGAACCTCAGTTCAATAAATTGTAATACATTCCAGCCACATGACCCCCCCTCACGAAACATTCATACCTCGCTGCTGTGACCTCATGTGAACTTTACAACAGCTATACAAGAATGGGCATCAGTCGAGGGGAGCAAAGGTAAGTATAGCCCCACGGCAGAGAGGGACATGCCCTGGCAGTGTCATGGCACTTCCTGCTGGCACTGGCCTGGCACAGGTAGGCACAGCCCCGGCAGAGGTTGGCACTGTCCCCGATATTAAGGTGCTGTTGTTGTGGGTCGGGGGTGGGGAGGAAATGTAATGTTCACAATACTTCCATGGTGGTTGGGGGGTCTTCCACGTTCATGGAGGGGAAATGTATATTTTAAACACAGATCAGGGCTCCCCTTAAAGATGGTACCCCGATCTCTGTGATCTCGGTGCAAATTCTGTGATCCAGGGGGGAAAAAAATCATAATAATGGTGGTGGGAGGGTACTGGTTACTGAAACTGTGAGAAGGGGCATTGGGATGTGGCAGGGTCAGAGAGTGATTGTCTGTCCATGGTGGATGTAGGTATCATTTAGGTTTTTGGAAGGAACACGAAGTTTAACATGGATCTTGAGAATGGGCAGGATCAAGGTGGGCATTTGGGAGGTGACAGGTTTGGGTCCTTTGGGGAGAGAAGGCATTTGAAGGATGACAGTGATGGGCTTGAGGGTGATGGGGAAGGTTCAAAGGTGAAGATAACACCATGGGAGAGGGGGGCGGGGGTGATGTTGATGGTGGAGTGATGGTGGTGAGTGGGTTCCAGAGGATGGTAGACAGTATTGAAGAGAGTTTGAAATGTGACCCGCATCACCCTGATGTGAAGTCAAATCAGGATGTCAACACCCTCATGTTTAGCAGAAAAGGTGCTGGGTGTTTGGAGGGTATCGGCTGGACAGAGTTGAAGATCAGCTTAAATTGACAACTGAACCCTGGTAATCTATCCCGACAAGGCAAAGGTCTCACTATAGACTCCAAAGTGCATTGGAGCCCAGGGGAATAGTGTGATTGAGAGGTTCCTCGCACATAGTTTGCAAGGTCCTTGGCAAAGAGCGTTGGCCCTGGATGGAGTCATGAGTCAGGATGGCATAGACCAAACCTTTTTCCCCTCCCCCTCCATCCCACCCCACCTCCCCTGCCTTCTGGAAGGGCAGGGATGGTAGTGAGCAACGGAAATAACACAAGCAGCAGCAAGTAAAACCCAGGAGACCTCTGTGAAGTGCACAGATTACTATATTTACAAAGGTACAGTCATTATTTACAATGTTTGCACACCCATGCCAGCAATGTGAACTTAATACTTGTTAACTTTCCTTACCCTACTGCTATGTCTAGGTGCCTCCCTGACATCTGCAGCAGAGGTGGAGACAGTCTGCTGACCACTATGTCCTCTTGCCTCTGATGGCTTTGGTGGGATTCACTGAAGGGCTGAGGTCTTGAGGAGTTGTGTTGGATTGGCTCCCTGATACGGGATATTTTTTCATTGGCAGGACAGGAAGCGGACAGGCTCGGCACCTCAAGAGGATGGGCAACTAATTTCTGCTCGACTAGGGGAAAATCAGTACCTCACTGCGTCAGGAAGCCACTAGCTTAGTGGAGGCACATTCTCCCCATGTCTGCGTGGGTTTCACCCCCACAACCCAAAGATGTGCAGGTTATGTGGATTGGCCACTCTAAATTGCCCATTTATTGGAAAAAAAAATTACTGGGTACTCTAAATTCAAAAAATAAGTTTTGTGGAGGCAGCCTCCCAATAGCAACCTGGGGGGAAGGATTCACAAAGCAGGGACCGAGCTGTGGACAGGGAATGCAGTCTCAGTGGCCTCAGTGATTTCCCATGAGGAGTTTCCCCTGCAGTGGGATCCTGTGTCATCCAAAAATTCCAGTCACATTTAATACCAGGAGTTTTTCAAAGTCAAAATGTGATTTATATTCGAGCTAGTGACTTTAGATCCATGCTTTGACCATCTCAAATTAGTTTTCCAATAGGCTACTAGATAGAACCTCATTTGCAATTAAACACTAAGCTGGACTTTATGGTACTCAGTGATCCTTGTATCTGTACCACCATTCTCCCGCCGCCCATCTTGCTGTGGAGCCATGTAATGACTTGTGGGTAGTTTTGGCTCCCAAATTTGCCGATCCAGGCCACTGTGCCAAAGAAGTGTAACTCCCTGGCATTTATTTCATTCCTGAGTCGGGAGCTTAAATCGGAACATTTCATGGCTCAGCACACCTGTATCGGGAAAAAGTGCCCGTATGGCATGCGTGGGATTCAGTTGGGCCCACCACATATCAATGAAGACCACAGGGCATGTTGAGTGCCAAGGAAGGCTTCAGGTTCTCTGGGAATACATCCCAGCTGTTCTGTTAAACATCCTCTAGCTCTCATCCCTCATACTTCCTTAAACCTTCAAACATCCCAAATGCCTATTCACACCAACTGATGCAAACTTGAATTTCCCACTCACCCCCGATAGCACCCCCCCCCCCCCCCCCCCCCCTTACCCTCCATGGTAAACTATGTCCTCCAACAATCCAATGGTCTGTTATAGCTCCTGTTCCAAATTAGTGCCAATTAATGCCAATCCATACCCCCCACCCATCACTCTTTGCTCTTACATTTCATGCTTGACTCGGAATCCACCAAAGGCAGAACTCAGGAGCCATGCTGGGATAAAATAAAGTTCAAAATATATATTCCAAAATTGACTGTATTAAAAATCTCCCATTTATAAAAGCACATTCAATATGATTAAAAATCCTCATGTACTTAATCACTTCTAAAAACAAATATTGTTCTTAAAAGCCACATATCAAAAACAGCAATCCTTTAATATTCATTTTGAGCTGCCAATAAAATTGTGAATCTACAATCTTCGCTTCTCGAACTCAGTCAATAATGATTGTTTTTAGGATTATGATAATAGACAGCCGAGGATGGCTAAGCGGTCTGTGCGGAACACGCACTTCTCCTTGTTGTACGTGAGATTAAGGAGCGATGCGGTGTGGAGGAATTTAGAAAGGTTGGCATCATGGTCCTGCTGGTCATGGCTGCAGTTGGTGACATTGTCGAGGTACGGGAAGGTGGCCTGCAGTCCGTACCGGTCAACCATTCGGTCCATTTCTCGTTGAAATACCGAGATTCCATTCGTGATGCCGAAGGGAACCCTAAGAAATTGGTACAGATGGCCATCTGCCTCGAAGGCAGTGTAGGGACGGTCCGATTTACGGATGGGGAGCTGGTGGTCGGCGGGTTTCAGGTCAATAGTAGAGAAGACCCGGTACTGTGCAATCTGATTGACCATATCAGAAATGCGGGGGAGGGGGTACGCGTCGAGCTGCGTGTACCGGTTGATGGTCTGGCTGTAGTCTACGACCATCCTGTGCTTCTCCCCGGTCTTAACCACTACCACCTGGGCTCTCCAAGGGCTGTTGCTGGCCTCGATGATACCTTTCCAAAGCAGCCGCTGGACTTCGGACCCGATGAAGGCCTTGTCCTGGGTGCTGTACCGTCTGCTCCTGGTGGCGACGGGCTTGCAGTCTGCGGTCAGATTGGCAAAGAGTGAGGGAGGCTCGACCTTGAGGGTCGTGTTGCCGCAAACGGTGAGGGGAGGTAGGGGCCCGCTGAATTTGAGGGTGAGGCTCTGGAGATTGCACCGGAAATCCAGGCCTAGTCAGAGTGACGTGCAGAGGTTGGGGAGAATGTACAGACAGAAACGGTCGAATTCCATGCCCTGTACAGTAAGTTTAACCAGGCAGAAACCCCGGATCGGGACAGAGTGGGACCCGGAGGTGAGAGAGATCTGCCGGTTGGCGGGATGGACTGCAAGGGAATAGCGCCTTACCATGTCTGGGTGGACGAAGCTCTCGGTGCTCCCGGAGTCGATGAGGCAGGAGGTCACGTGGCCGTTGACCAGCACCGATGTGGAAGAGGGTGCCAGGTTGCGAGGACGCGACTGGTCGAGCGTAACGGAGGCGAGTAGCAGGCGATCGGCGGTCGAGTCAGATGAGTCCGGCGAGGAGCAGCAGCGACCCGTGTCCCGTGGCCCCGTCCCGGGGAGGACAAAATGGCGGCGTCTGGAGTACCTGTGGGTAAAATGGTGGCACCCATGGAGCGCGCGTTGTGGGGTTGGGACAAAATGGTGCCGCCCATGGAACGCACATGGCGGTAGTGGATGAAGATAGCCGCGCCCACTGATCGCACGTGGGGTCCGGGAAAGCGGACGGTGGGGCCCATTGAGCGAGCGGCTGAGGCAAGGGGACCGGGGGCACGATAGCGGCAACCATCCGGGACTGACACACTGCTGCAAAGTGGCCTTTCTTGCCACAAGCTTTGCAGGTCGCGGTGCGGGCCGGGCAGCGCTGGCGGGGGTGCTTCTGCTGACTGCAGAAGTAACAATGGGGACCCCCAGGGAGCGCGATGCGGTGAGCAGCGCAGGCGTAGTGTGCGGGGGCGGCTGCTGGGGGGGCCGTTTGCGGGGTCCACGAGGGGCAGGTCGGGTGGGCCTGGGGTCCGTTTGCGGGGTCCACGAGGGGTAGGACGGGTTGGCCAAGTGGCTAGCAGAGTAAGATTGCGCACTACGGGAGGCGGCCGTCATGGAAAGCGCCAGGGCCTTTGCGGCCGCGAGGTTGGGGGCGGCTCCTTCCAGCAGCCGTTGCCAGATGGTGTCCGATGCAATGCCTGTAACAAAGGCAACGCGCATGTGTAAGTCAGAGTGTTCTGTGGCTGTGAGGGCCCGGCAGTCGCAGTCTCGTACCAGAGGTATAAGGGCCCTCCAGAAGTCCTCAATAGACTCACCCGGCTGCTGGACGCGAGTAGAGAGTTGATGCCTCGCAAACAGGGTGTTCGCCGACTGTGCATAGTTTTCCTTGAGCAGTTCCATAGCTCTGGTGTAGTCAGTCGCATCTCGAATTAGCGGAAAGACACTGGAGGTAAGTCTGGAGTACCTGAGTTGCTTTTTCTGAGCCTCCATCGGGGGAGGGTCCGCTGAAGAGATGTAGGCCTCGAAGACTGCCAGCCAGTGAACAAAGTCTTTTCTGGCATGAGGCATGAGGTGACTGTGGATCCAGCTGCAGACGGTCAGGCTTGATTCTGATGTCCATGGTGAACGGAAAATCACACAGCAATAAATTGTAGCACTAACAATTATACTCAAAGACAAGAGAGTAGTACAATAGAGGCTTTATTGCTGTGCGATGCTATTCCTCCATCTGCAACTGTAGACTAGGGTCTGAGTGACTCACACGCATATTTATACACAAGCTCCCTGTGGGCGGAGCTAGCCGGCAGGGGCTTACCGGAGGAACCTGCATTACAGGTACAGGCATTCATCCCCCTACTGCAAGTACACATCACTACAGTGGTTATATCACCACAAGAGTTTTATTATTTTATGAAGCCAACGTCAAGTTCTGTTTTTGCTGTAGTCTGGACTATGATTGCAGTGTAAATTTTGAACTACTAGCTGTGGTTAGCCGACCTATTTGTTAAAAGGCTGGCAATGTTTGGGCAGATTTTCTAGCCTCCTCATCATGTGGGATGCTCAGACACCCAGTATGGGCAGCATGGTAGTATTGTGGATAGCACAATCGCTTCACAGCTCCAGGGTCCCAGGTTCGATTCCGGCTTGGGTCACTGTCTGTGTGGAGTCTGCACATCCTCCCCGTGTGTGCGTGTTTCCTCCGGGTGCTCCGGTTTCCTCCCACAGTCCAAAGATGTGCAGGTTAGGTGGATTGGCCATGATGAATTGCCCTCAGTGTCCAAAACTGTTGGGTGGGGTTACTGGGTTATGGGGATAGGGTGGAGGTGTTAACCTTGGGTAGGGTGCTCTATCCAGGAGCCGGTGCAGACTCGATGGGCTGAATGGCCTCCTTCTGCACTGTAAATTCTATGCCGCAAGTGATTTTGCAGCCTGTTATGTTAAGCACGTCGAGATAACACGGGCTGCAACTGGATGCAGCTATAACTCAAGTAGACTCCAGACCTAGAGTTTAGTTCAAATTGATTTATTGAACCTTTCATAGTTAGCACATTTCTATGTGAGTTTGACACTCTGCTAACCTAGCTGTGATCTCTCTATCTGAACTGAACCAGACTAGCTCTTCTCCACGTGATGTATGTGTTATGTGATTATGTACACTGGACTCACTCTGTAGATGTCCACAGTGGAAAGAGGTGGAGTGTGAGTGCCTTGTGCCTTTTATAGTGGGAAACCACCTCCCAAGTGTTCTGCCTGCTGATTGGTTATGTCCTGTTCCCTGTGCCCCTTGGCTGCCTGTTTGTAT
The DNA here is from genome assembly GCF_902713615.1 of Scyliorhinus canicula. Taxonomy (NCBI): domain Eukaryota; kingdom Metazoa; phylum Chordata; class Chondrichthyes; order Carcharhiniformes; family Scyliorhinidae; genus Scyliorhinus; species Scyliorhinus canicula. The sequence continues at coordinate 44,825,412 of NC_052161.1, forward strand.
CTCATTAAGTGCCTGTCAGCGTATCATGACACAGCTAGAAAAATCCACTGATTATTATTAACCCAGGCCCCAGACAGGCAACTTGCAGGTCTACAACTGTTATTATGCTAAATGCTCATTGTAAACAGGGCTCTCCTATTATCTGGCCTCCTCTTTCAATAAAGAAATAAATCCTGTGTGTCAATGCATTTAAATGAAAATAGTTTGTACCAAGCCAATTCCCTTTCTAATTACTCAATTTGGTACATCAAGAGAACAATTTCCACTTTAAAATTGTACTCAGATGAGGAGCTTTTCACACTTCAGAGGACATTGTGGTAAGGCTGGAATAAATTAAATATAAAAATATTGTGATGTCATTTCAACAAAATGATAATAATTGCATCAATTATTATTTTAATTTTTAATGTAGATAAATTAAATTGGCTCCACGGTTAAAACTTGAGGATTTATAAGACTTAGTGATAAATTACAGAAACTTCAATTTGTCAATAGGACTGAGTAACGCCAATTCATTATCTGACTTTTTAAAGTATGAACTCACCCTTTTCGAAAGGCTCATGATCCAGTTTAAGAAGCATTTGCTTAATATATTAATTATTTCATACTAAATACACTGTATTTAAGTAGTGAGTGCTATATCTGAGTGCTGACTTGGGTTAACTACTGAGCATGATAATGCTCTTGTGCAGCGCTACGTTTTTGGAGAAATTAAATAAATACTGAAGCACAGAAGGTTAAAGATAACATCTGTGCTGATATTTATTCAACTCTCCCATTCTGCTGAGCGAGCCCTTCAAGCTAATCACAAAATGTTGCCACCAACTTTCACAGGCTAAGTAATAAAACATTGCTGGAAATAAAATTATTTCATAGTCAATCATAACATTATGTAAATATGTTGCTAAAAAAAAACACAGCAAAGTTGCTTTTTGCGATTTGCTTATGAGGTGATGGAGGAGGGAACATTAGATGACAAGAGCAGCAATCTGTGACTAAGTTGTGGTACTGTTAGGATGGCTGGATGGATGTTGTGGAGATTTGTTTAGTGACCTTCAGAAATGAAGGGGCATTTGTACAGAACTTCATGACATAGCATCCTTTGAAGGGACTAGGATTGTTGTCTTTTATTAATACTGATAATTCATATCCCCGAGCGGCAGACTTTAATCATACTATATCTTTACTCATCAGTATATAATTCCATCAGTGCTTAATCGAAAGTTTCATCAAAAGTTATACCAAAAATGCTGTGAGCTTAATTCATTTTCCTCGTAATCAGCTTAAACGGATCAAGTATTCTTGAAGTTAGTTTAGTCTTTCAGAATTAAATAATCAAAACTCCAAGAACTATAATTATCTCCACTGAGTCATAACAGCTACCTGGCAGTTAGCTACCACTCAGTCTGCAACCTGACATTTAATTAGTATTGTACATCATTACATATTATTTAGCCAGTTCTTTCATTCCCTTTAGCAATTCAATATGTATAACTCCACTGAGATGAAATCTGCAGCCCTGCCTGGCACACTCTTACTTTAGCTACAATATTCAAGAAAATTGTGAGAAAAAGTGCCAGACCTATTTGAGTATTACACCAGTTCTATATTTAAAGAGGTTAACAATTTGTCTGGTATTTTTACTCCTGACAATTTAATTTTTACCATCAGGCTCAGAACAAGCCCAACAGGACAACTCAGAGGCCATCATCAATGACATCAATATGGATTGGATAGGATTGCATTGGATTTATTGTCACTTGTACGGAGGTCCAGTGAAAAGTATAGTTCTGCGTACAATCCAGACAGATTGTTCCATACATGTAAGAACATAGGACATACATTTTTTTAAAATAAATTTAGAATACCCAATTCATTTTTTCCCAATTAAGTGGCAATTTTGCATGGCCAATCCACCTACCTTGCACATCTTTTGGGTTGTGGGGACAAATCCCACGCAAACACGGGGAAAATGTGCAATCTCCACACGGACAGTGACCCAGAGCCGGGATTGAACCTGGGACCTCGGCGCCGTGAGGCCGCAGTGCTAACCCACTGCACCACTGTGCTTCCCAAAACATAGGACATACATAAATACACAATGTAAATACATAGACACAGGCAATGTTGAAGCATATGGAGTGCAGTAATACTCAGTAGAGAACATGTGTGCTGAGATTAGTTAAGTCCATAAGAGGGTCATTCAGGAGTCTGGTCAGAGCAGGAAAGAAGCTGTTTTTGATCCTGTGCGTGCTTGTTCTCAGACTTTTGTATCTCCTGCCCAATGGAAAAGGTAGGAAGCGAGAATACCTTTTATTATGCTGCCTGCTTTCCCAAGACAGCAAGAGATGTAGACAGAGTCAACGGGGGAAGCGGTTTTGCGCGATGGTCTGGGCTGTGTTCATGACTCTCTGTAGTGGCGGCATTTGTAAAATTACTCCTCCAATTCTAGTTTATAGCCAAGGGTACACGAAATAGCACTCTCAACGTTTCTGTGTGCAATGTTTATGATCTTTTCCATTTATGGTGTCAATAACAAGATGCTTTGTTTATCCATGCTGATGTACGGTAATTCGACTATCAAATTTATATTAGCCTTCTTTGAAGAACTACTGAAGAAAATAATTCCTCTTCGGGTGCATTTACTGTGCAACCATCAGTCTGGGAATAGTAGTTGCAATTCAAGTGCTACCAGGACCATTTTCCTTTTTAAAAAATTAATATATGGGATGTAGGCATCACTGGTTAGGCCAGAATGTATTGCCCATCCTAGTTGCCCTTCAGAAGGTGGTGGTGAGTTGCCTTCTTGAACTGTTGCTGTTGGTATATCCACTGTGTTGTTAGGGAGGGAGTTCCAGGATTTTGCCCCAGTGACAGTGAAACAATGGTGATATATTTCCAAGTTAGGTCATCAGTGACTTGGAGGGGAACCTAGTCTTTGACCTGTCCTGTATTAATATGGCTAGTTCAGGTCAGTTCCTGATCAATGGTAACTCCCAGGATGTTGATTGTGGGGGATGCAGTGATGGCAATCCCATTGGATGTCAAGGGGCATTGGTGAGATCCTCTCTTGTAGGAGATGGTCATTGCCTGGCACATGTGTGGCATGAATGTAACTTGCCACTTGTCAGCTCAAGCCTGGATATTGTCCAGATCTTTCTGCATTTGGACATGGACTGCTTCATTATCTGAGGAGTCACAAATGGTGCTGAACATTGAGCAGTCATCCGCAAACATCCCCATTTCTGACCTTATTGATGAAGTAGCTGAAGATGGTGGGCTATTGCGTGACTCTTGTGTGGCTGCAACTTTAACTGCCCTGTTTAGGACTGAGCTTTGAATACATGCATGAATATGTACATGTAGTATCAGGATCTGTTGCATAAAGTGTTAAAGTGAGACTGATGTAAGAGAAAGCATGACCCGCACCTGGTATTCAGTGCAGTGTTAGAAGCAAGCATGGAGAAAGCGAGCTTGGACATTTACTGGACTTATGTATATATTTTTTAGTAGTTTATAAATACTTACTGTTGAACCACTTACTGTTGAACGATAAGACCTACTGAACTTTGCCCTACACTTTAAAAAATGGTGGCAATGAATGGAACAACTCACAACCTCACGAGTCTGTGGAAGAACATTAAAATCCTGTAAAACTGAAAAGAATAACTAAAGAAGCACTCTGACCTGAAGAATAGCTCAGGGATCAAATTTACAGAAGGAAGTTGCCAGAAAAAAGCTTCAAAGAAAGGCTTGGAAGCTGAAGGCAAAAATTAAAATCTTCACTGCAGAAGAAGACTCCATTGAATTCCATGGAAGTCCAGATTAAATACCCAGAATGTTACGTCAGCCAGGGTAAGCTAAAATTTAAAATTCCGAGACAATGCAAGCCTTGAAAAAAATCAATACTGCAGTGATACCTGATACCTGAGCCAGCAATTGAGCACATGGTGGCGAAGCTCATTCCAAACAAAGAAAAAAAGTTAACCAATTAAAAATGAATCACAATTGAGTAGGTAGCTTTAAAAACCCTGGAAAAGGTGCAAATCAACGCTTTCAAGATCCAAGAACATTGCGCTCAAAACGGGGCAGAGTTTAACCAGTCCATCTAGGCAGACATTGTTGAAAAATTTGAATGCAAACACCATTACAGCAGGATCCTGAACAAAATCAGCAAGCATGAGAAAACCCTTTGTAAAGAAGCATAAGGTGGTGCCATTGTGGATTTTCGGAAACCTTTTAAAGCTGATCCTTCAATTTAAAATGCTTATCCATGGAACAGCAATCCATTCTTCCAGAACAATTTGGACTTATCCAAGGCCCAGGTCAATCACAAAATTGGGGACTCTGGTGAAATATATTCTTTAGAGACATGATTGCTTCAGGTTTAGATTTTTTTAAAATGCAGCTGAACAAGTTAACACACTGCTTTCTTCAGTAGGCCCAATGGCCAACAATATCATAGCTAAACAAGAAATTAATGAAACATTTCAAAATTTCATGACATTTTGGAGTTATTCATTGCTTATTTTAACCTCAGAAGTAACAAAATCGTTCAAAGGGCTAAATTTAATAAAAGCGTTGCCACAACATTCTGGGCTAGTGCACGGTCAATTCTGGCCCCACTTAGCACACTGGCTTGTAATGCAGAACAAGGCAGTAGCACGGGTTCAATTCCTGTACCAGCCTCCCTGAACAGGCGGCGGCGGAATGTGGCGACTATGGTCTATTCACAGTAACTTCAGTGAAGCCCACTTGTGACAATAAGCAATTATTATTATTACTTGACCCAGAAACACAGGTAAATTTAGATTTAAAATACCTGAGGTCCTTGGTTGAGCCCAATATACTGCAGTCACCACGTTTGTAACTTTAACACAAGTAACGTTTATTACGTGCAGTATTCTTTTTTTAAAATAAATTTAGAGTACCCAATTCATTTTTTCCAATTAAGGGGCAATTTAGTGTGGCCAATCCACCTAGCTGGCACATTTTTGGGTTGTGGGGGCGAAACCCACGCAAACACAGGGAGAACGTGCAAACTCCACACGGACAATGACCCAGAGCCGGGATTGAACCTGGGACCTCGGCGCCGTGAGGCCACAGTGCTAACCTACTGCGCCACCGTGCTGCCTATTACGTGCAGTATTCTAATTAAACAACAGAAAATGTAACTTGCTTTCTAAAACCACTTCCCAAGCTCCTTCCCTAACTACCCCCACTCTCTACACACACATGCAAACAACACAGAGGGGAAAGGGTGGTGGGAAGGTCAAGAAAATATTAATAAAATGAAAGGATAAGGATCTTTACTGGGATGATTTCCAGTTAACTCTCCGAAGTTTCGCTTTTGTTTTGATACTTCTTACTTCTAGGCTTGAGATGGTTTTCTCTGGCAAGGTTGTCTACCTTTTCTGCAGACTCAGCATCATTCCAAGTTCACAGCAAAGGATATTCTGGGCACTCCGCTTTCAATACAATAAAGCAGTACTTTCACTTCAGTAAGCAGGAGAGTGAAAGAGAGAAAGAGAGTTCCTGTCACTCCCAAGGTTTAAACACTTCTGCCCAATTCTCTCAGAAAGCATCAGACAGGAACCAATAACCAACCATTGTCAGGCAGGAGACTGTCCTTGACTAACCCACCAGTTGTCAGCCAGTTGTCAGCCAACCAATCAATCCAATTTCTTTCAAACCTGGTTTCCTAATATCCACACAGTGCCACGGAGTCTGATTTCTCCTTTCCAAAAACAAAACCTGGGTACATAGTGTTCTGACAAGCAGGTTGCTTCAACTTTGAATCTTCTATTAAAAGGCACATTCCGATCATGGGTCCACGTACCTTAATAATAAAATAACATAAAAGAAATGGGAACAAAGGAAATAAACAGGAAGAATTCTTACAATATCCAGTAACAAGGAGATGTGGTAATAGTAATGATGTAAATACATGGGGAAAACTGGGACAACTTGTAAAAACATTGGATAAAGACTTGAGGAAAGATGTGGTATTAGGATCTGGCACATAAAAGGTTAACATGGGACTGAGTAGTGTATCCCCCCACACAGTGACATAACAGAACCTAGGGATCAGTGCAGTTGGACAGAGCCATATGTAGAAGCAAGCATGGAGTCAGCTCCCAGTCCGGACCTTTACTGTGCCTGTGTATATAGTTTTTAGTAGATAATAAACACATATCATTGAACTTCCTAACGATAAAAATACCTTAAGACCTACCAAACTATGTCCAACTCCTTAAACAGTGCACATTGCTCTCTCCCAATGGTTACATATTTAAACATCTCTAAACATTTCAATTGAAGTAAAGGAGAAATCAGGGTTCCAAGTAGTTTGTGAACAATGTTAAAGAGGATTGGATTGAAACAGCATGCTTTATCAAACTGAAATGAGAGTGACCAATTCTTTCTTCTACACAAGTTCACTTTGGAGTCGAATAAAGCTTTGCCTTTGGATTTGCATGGTTTAACAATTTAATGATTGTACTTAGTCAAAATTGCTTTGCACCAATACTAAATTTGCAGTGTATTTGAACACTTAATGGTTGGTAACTTCAGAAACAACAGGGATGAAATTGGATTACACTAGTGGAGAGAAATGGGCTCACAGTGAAGCAGCAGACCTTTTTACAACCTGCCTCATTTTCTTTTCCATTGACTTCAGTCCTATTGCAATCTGATACAGTTTATGTTGCGATGATATCAGCAGCCAGGATCTGTGCTTAACGAAAAGGTTATTGCCATCTATTTTCTTGAAACCGTTTAAAAAGTTAAGGGCAATATATGCCTTAGTATTGCTTTTCAATAAGTTAGTGGCAGTGGAAATGAATTCCTGTTAATCTTGGCACAGTTAATTTAAAGCAAATGTGGGTCAGTGAATTTCAGTGCAGACCATTTGCCCTGTGAACTGATTTCCAGTTCATTGCAGACCGAATAAAAATCTGCTCTACTTCTGACAGCTGTTAGTGGGATTGTTTGAAGCTGTCTCAGTCCAATATTGCCCTTGGATTTGCCACTCTTGGCATTAAACCAGCAATCTCATTCTGATTATGAGGACAGATGGTGTGGAAAATTGAAAAGTCACACTGGTTCAATAGTGCATGTTTTTCCTGAGACTCAAGATCGTGTTATGATGGCACTGGGTTTAACCTGTGCCAAATCTGGCTGGGGTGAACTTGGATCTAAAAGTGTGAACATTCTAAGTTGCTGAGAAGTCTCCCTTTATCTTACGGAATGCATTGTCACAAGAATATGTACACTATTTTCACTTGTATGTGATGAATGATAGATTTTGCGAGGATCACTCAGGTCATTAAATGCAGTAACTATATGAATCCTTTCCTGAAGATATCCACTGGTCAGTTAATTGAAATGCCAACCAAACAAACCTCTGAGTGCAATTACGATAGCGCTATACAGAGCAACTAACATAATTCCTCCTGCTTGATGTCAAGGCAGAAATAAAGTGCAATCAAATCCTATTCTATTAAGATACAGCATATGTTGAACAGCTGTGCTCTAACTGTATGCTGTTGTTGCGAGCAAAAGCAAGAAGGTGAGAAATTGCTTATGCTAATACATTAGTGGAAAAGTATGAAAACAAAAAAATGAAATATAAAACAAATTGTACCAATTTCACAATACAGTCCACTGCTGCCGCATGTGAGGCCTGGGGATTATGATGCATGTTATGCAGGAGAGGATGAAAATTAAGCTACATTTTTCATCAATTGCATCGGTTTCTTTTCCCCCTACTTAGTTTCATCATTTTGTATTGTCAGCCAAGGGGCTAGTTTAGATCAGTTGGTTGGGCAGCGGGTAGACAGGGCCAACGACACAGCTTCAATTCCTGTACTAGCTGAGGTTATTCATAAAGGCCTTGCCCCTCTCCTGCGGTGTGGTGAACCTCAGGTTGAACCACGACGTCAGCTCTTCCCCCCTCTTTCATAATTCTATCAATTATTATTCTTCAATTCCATCATTTTTTAACATATTTTTTATCTTGTTATCCAGCTTTGCTCATTGGTTCTGGTGCCTCGTTTGCTGACTCATCCTGTGGGTTGATTCTTAGTTATTGATTTCTGTGAATTCTATGGTTTTTAAATCTACCTGCAATTTAAATCTAATTGCAGGAACAACTCAACTTTTCTTCACTCTAATTCTGTGGATTAGTGTGCCAATTAGTTTTGCCAATGATTTTTGGTGATTAGTTCTTGCGCTCCATATTGGATTTGTCATTTAATCTGTTAAATTGTTTGGCGGCCTCAACTTTTTCTCGGAGAAATAATTATATTTTAGTTGTGAACTGATTTATTTTGTCATTCCAATACTTCATATAGGCTGACTGCTATTCAGTTTGGTCATGTGTACGTTTTTGACACAGGACAGTATTCCATACAGATTGAATGACGTTGTTCTGTTAAATTTCGCTGTGAATATTTTCATTCATTGCAAAATTGGTGCATTTTAATTCTACTTTTGCTGTGAACTTTGCCATAATATTTTGCACTCACCACCCTTGTTTTCGAGAGCATGCTAATTTAGGCAGTATCTATAAATTCCACCCTCCCCCTGTTAAAACAAGGTAAATGGGCTGGGATTCTCCGCCCGCTGGTTTCCCGGCGGCATGGGGCGGCTTCAATGGGAAATCCCATTCACAAACGGTCGGCGTATGGAATCCTGCCGCCAGCGAACAGCGCTGCGCTGAGAAATACGCGACTGGGGATCCGAATAATTCAGCCCATGATCTCGATGGTCTGTATTGTGGTGCAGTTTGTCTCCGTAATGTCAAACATTCCAAACCTATTGTTTGTGCCAATGACATGCTTTATGTTTCATGCTGCACAAGCTATCAAGGTACGGCTTTTACCCATGAGTAAAAACAATTGTAATTTGAAAAGGGGGCCATAGTGCCTTCACTGACCTTAAGTTGGATATGTTTCTTTTCATTAAGTGCATTTGAACCACTTAGTTATTGGGTCATAAATTAGAAAGCTGCAATAATACTGTAATAAATTACATTCTGCAATCTGCTGGAATAAGTAGGCATCCATTTATATAAAAAATCTGGGTATAATAATCACATTCTCAATATCCTAGATTCTCTTCTTATTGGAGGGACTGGGGTTGCAATAGAATACGATGGGGGGAGGGGGTGTTTCTGGCCAGCTCATTTACGTGCTTGCCATTGTGAAATCACCACAAACGCGCTGTAATTTCCACCCGGAATCTTTATGGACCATGAGGTACTGTGTGGCTGCTAGAAAGAATTCTTCATTGGCTTACCGCTGCTGGGAAACAGAGAAATACATTTTTAACAACCATCAAAGCATTACTTATCAACAAGTAGAATCAGCAGCAGCCTGTGGAATATCAGCAACTTGGAAGGGCCCGCATATTTTCCAATGCATTTGTGGTGGTGCTGCTGGCAGAAGTGGGGTCCATAAACGTACATCTAATGAAGTGAAGACCGGAGATCCCATTTGGGGATGGCACAGCTGCCAGAAGGATGGCTACAGAGGCAATGTTTCCACCAGCCTAAGAACATATTTGCAGAAATGACACCTAGGTGCTGGGAAAGAAAGCTTGTGATAGGCAAGTGAAATAGTTTGAGTGGTAGAAGAAGAATATTGACATCACTCCCTAATTTACTCCCTAGTTTATACCAACAAAAAGGAAGGACGGAAGAAAAAGGGAAAATCGACCGTGGATATCTAAGGAAATAAGGGAGAGTATCAAATTGAAGGAAAAAGCATATAAAGTGGCAAAGATTGCTGGGAGATTAGAGGACTGGGAAATCTTTAGGGGGCAACAGAAAGCTACTAAAAAAGCTATAAAGAAGAGTAAGATAGAGTATGAGAGTAAACTTGCTCAGAATATAAAAACAGACAGTAAAAGTTTTTATAAATATATAAGACAAAAAAGAGTGGCTAAGGTAAATATTGGTCCTTTAGAGGATGAGAAGGGAGTTTTAATAATGGGAAATGAGGAAATGGCTGAGGAACTGAACAGGTTTTTTGGGTCGGTCTTCACAGTGGAAGACACAAATAACATGCCAGCGACTGATAGAAATGAGGCTATGACAGGTGAGGACCTTGAGAGGATTGTTATCACTAAGGAGGGAGTGATGGGCAAGCTAATGGGGCTAAAGGTAGACAAGTCTCCTGGCCCTGATGGAATGCATCCCAGAGTGCTAAAAGAGATGGCTAGGGAAATTGCAGATGCACTAGTGATAATTTACCAAAATTCACTAGACTCTGGGGTGGTCCCGGTGGATTGGAAATTAGCAAACGTGACGCCACTGTTTAAAAAAGGAGGTAGGCAGAAAGCAGGAAATTATAGGCCAGTGAGTTTAACTTCGGTAATAGGGAAGATGCTGGAATCTATCATCAAGGAAGAAATTGCGAGGCATCTGGATAGAAATTGTCCCATTGGGCAGACGCAGCATGGGTTCGTTAAAGGCAGGTCATGCCTAACTAATTTAGTGGAATTTTTTGAGGACATTACCAGTGCAGTAGATAACGGGGAGCCGATGGATGTGGTATATCTGGATTTCCAGAAAGCCTTTGACAAGGTGCCACACAAAAGGTTGCTGCATAAGATAAAGATGCATGGCATTAAGTGTAAAGTAGTAGCATGGATAGAGGATTGGTTAATTAATAGAAAGCAAAGAGTTGGGATAAATGGGTGTTTCTCTGGTTTGCAATCAGTAGCTAGTGGTGCCCCTCAGGGATCCGTGTTGGGCCCACAATTGTTCACAATTTACATTGATGATTTGGAGTTGGGGACCAAGGGCAATGTGTCCAAGTTTGCAGATGACACTAAGATGAGTGGTAAAGCGAAAAGTGCAGAGGATACTGGAAGTCTGCAGAGGGATTTGGATAGGTTACGTGAATGGGCTAGGGTCTGGCAGATGGAATACAATGTTGACAAATGTGAGGTTATCCATTTTGGTAGGAATAACAGCAAACGGGATTATTATTTAAACGATAAAATATTAAAGCATGCCGCTGTTCAGAGAGACTTGGGTGTGCTAGTGCATGAGTCACAGAAGGTTGGTTTACAAGTGCAACAGGTGATTAAGAAGGCAAATGGAATTTTGTCCTTCATTGCTCGAGGGATGGAGTTTAAGACTAGGGAGGTTATGTTGCAATTGTATAAGGTGTTAGTGCGGCCACACCTGGAGTATTGTGTTCAGTTTTGGTCTCCTTACTTGAGAAAGGACGTACTGGCGTTGGAGGGTGTGCAGAGGAGATTCACTAGGTTAATCCCAGAGCTGAAGGGGTTGGATTATGAGGAGAGGTTGAGTAGACTAGGACTGTACTCGTTGGAATTTAGAAGGATGAGGGGGGATCTTATAGAAACATTTAAAATTATGAAGGGAATAGATAGGATAGATGCGGGCAGGTTGTTTCCACTGGCGGGTGACAGCAGAACTAGGGGGCATAGCCTCAAAATAAGGGGAAGTAGATTTAGGACTGAGTTTAGGAGGAACTTCTTCACCCAAAGGGTTGTGAATCTATGGAATTCCTTGCCCAGTGAAGCAGTTGAGGCTCCTTCATTACATGTTTTTAAGGTAAAGATAGATAGTTTTTTGAAGAATAAAGGGATTAAGGGTTATGGTGTTCGGGCCGGAAAGTGGAGCTGAGTCCACAAAAGATCAGCCATGATCTAATTGAATGGCGGAGCAGGCTCGAGGGGCCAGATGGCCTACTCCTGCTCCTAGTTCGTATGTTCTTATGTTCTTACCTTGACTACACTGGTGAGATCATTCCACTTCTTTGTGAAATTTGAATCTCAGTCTAGGGGCAGGATGTTTGCTCAGTTGGGAAGAGCATGCAGACATCAAAGGTGTGCAGCACCCAAATGCAGAGGTCTCACTCCTATATCCAATTGATCAATATTTTTTCTGGTCGTGGAAAGTGGGTATGGTTCATGCACCCTGCTCAAAACATCTCTTTTTTATATGTTTTTTAAGGGGCTGTCTCTTACATTCACTTGGGACTACCACTCGCGAGCACCACAGTGAGTTGCAAAGTGTACACATTCGGTCACCCAGGCTGCCAAAGCATCGGGCATACATGTCTGCCCTGCTGGGGTGACCCACAGCTTACTTTCTTTATCATCTGTACATCCCAATTCTTGCATGACTTTTTATCGCTAGCAGGAGCTTCCTCCTGTAGCTGGATTACGTCAGTAATGGTCTAAAGAACAAAGAAAATTACAGCACAGGAACAGGCCCTTCGGCCCTCCCAGCCTGCGCCGATCCAGATCCTTTATCTAAACCTGTCTCCTATTTTCCAAGGTCTAAAGATTTTTGGCATAGGTTTTTCAGAGGGAGACTTGTCTTTTGAGCTTTTAGTCTGGCTCATCATTTTGGGCACCACCATTTCCTTTGAACGGGAAGCTTCTTTTGCTTGGTGGTCTGCCTGCCTATTTCCTTCATCTACTGGAATTTTTCCTTTCGTATGGGCAGTACACTTTATCACTGCTACCTTTTCTGGGAGCATAAGAGCTTGGAGTAACTGGGTCACAGCTGCTGATGGGAAATTGGGGTGCCAGCGGATGTTAAGAATCCTCTGTTCTTCCATAATTGTCCAAAATCATGTACGACTCCAAAGGCATATCTGGAGTCTGCATAAATATTTACTTTTTTGCCTGCTCCTAGTGCGCATGTGCGTATTAGTGCAAACAATTCTGCTTGTTGGGCCGAGAATGGAGTTTCAAATGCTGCTGATTCTACTGTCTCCCCAGTTTCAAATGCTGCTGATTCTACTGTCTCCCCACCCTGGTTGACTATAGCATATCCTGATAACCGCTCCCCCCTTTCACCGATGGAAGCACTTCCATCTGTGAACATGGTCAGGTCTGGGTCGTTAAGAGGGGCATCCGATAGGTCCTCCCTGACAGATCAATCGTTCTTTACAAGTGACATGCAATCGTCCAGGGTGTTCTTGCTCAAAGATCCATTCTGCATGGGACAGAGTGGCTTAATTAATCTGAAAAAAATCTGAAAATTCAAAATTTAAGATTTGTAAGTTCCAATTAAAATGCATCGTCAGCTGTGTGGACTGTTCATTACTTTATCAGAATTTAAAGGGCCAGAGCTCACAGGCAAATCCAGCATGGGAGTGTCAAGACATCTTCTGGATTACACACAAAAGCTTGTTGAAAGGGTTAATTGTCTTGGAGAGACAAAAAGGGGCGTATAGTGGGTGGATAAATTGGAATGATGCCATTCGCATCTCTAAACTTTTTTTTATATTTTTCACTCAAATGGAATGGGAGTAAAAGTTGGAGTGCTGCCAAATTCCCGTTATCAAGGGCGCGATTCTCCCATATGGGGAGAAATCGTAAGGCTGGCGTCAAATCCGGGCGGGTTTGAAGCCAGACCCCCCCTTCCCGACCGGGAACCGATTCTGGTCCCCGGTCGGGGCTAGCATGCCGACGCCGTAAACTCCAGCATCGTGGGCTTAACGAATTTCGTTAAGCCCGCTTGCCAGAGTTAGCGCCGGCTGACGCGTCATATGACGTCAGCCGCGCATGCGCGGATTGGAAGACTCCAACCCGCGCATGCGCGGATGACGTCATCGCGCATTTGCGCGAAACCCGCGCATGCGCGGGCCGGGATGCCCCTCAGCCGCCCCGCGAAAGGATACTGCGGGGCGGCGGAAGGACAAAGAGTGCGCGGGCATCGGGCCCGCTGCCCGCGATCGGTGCCTACCGATCGCGGGCCCATGGCACCCTTGGCACGGCCGTGGTACTGCCGTGCCAATCGGTGCCATGGTTTTAAAAATCGACAGTTTACGGCCGTTTTTATGAACGGCCAGACCAGGTGTGTTTGCCGTTCGTAAAAACAGCCGTAAAGGGCTGGGAACTCGGCCCATCCATCAGCTGAGAATCGCTGCCGGCCGTAAAAAAAGGCGGCAGCAATTCGTATCGGGAGTCGGGCGTGGGGGGGGGGGGAGAATAGCAGGAGGGCGTCGGAACAGCGTGGCCGTAAAATTTTACGAGCCACGCTATTCTCCGCACCGTCGGGAGTGCGGAGAATCTCGCCCCAAGTCTTTCAGCAAACACAATATGTTATTGAAACTCTTGAGTGAACCAATTTTGCGTGATCATGGACATATTTCATTTACCCATCTGTTGTTTATAAGTAATTCTGCAATCTCATAATTAAAACATCTGCGTTGTGAGACAGGTTAGTTTCACCCTACTGATGATTATTTGTGTCAGGAGAGTTTTAACCCTGAACTAAAACACCGGCTTGATCATATTTGTCATTTGTATTTCAACTATCCTAACCTCCACTGAACACCATAAAACTAATATTTTCTTATTCTTACATATGTGATTTTGCACCCTGATTAAAATTCCTTGTGTATCAAAATTACCCTGGAAATGCCAATGATAGCCTTTGAAAAGAAAAAATTGTTAACTGAACTCAAACTATAATTTTTAAAGGCAATGCGTAGACAATTTGAAGCTTTCAAGTAATCACAGCTCGTAACAAAACTTTTAAAAGTCAAGATCTGAAGTCAAAGTCTGAATACAGAGACAGTGAATAGTTCAGAACAAAGTTTAGATGCCTAAAACTCTCTCTCAATAGATGCCTAAAACTCCCTCTCCCTCTCTCTCGCTCTGTCTATCTCTCTATGTAACTCTGTCTGTCTCTGGAACTCTTGTCGCTCTTTCTCTTTATCTAACTACCCCTCCCCGTCTCTGTCTCTCCCTGACTCGCTCTCTTTCGCTCTCTCAACTTTTGCTGTCTCTATCAGTCCCTCTCTCTGTCTCTGGCTCTCTCTCTAACCCTCTCATTCTTTCTCTAAAGTGGAGCTCAATTAAAATATTGAACAAAATTTTCCATTCTCCTTTATCTGTGTCATTCCATTTAAGTCAATTTCCACTGATTAATTTTAGAGGCATTAGCTATTCTTAGAGACGTATATGTCTTTGTGCAGATGACCTGCTTGCTGAAATGGTTAAATTTTTGTACAGAATCGAAAGTGGTGGAGAACTTGGCATGATGCCATCTCCATCCGCTATGTGACCTCAACCATTATCCATCCTTTCTTTCAATTTTCAATGTTCGTTATTTAACCGGTTTTTGGAAAGAGACATTACTGGATGTTTATTTTTCTTTTATTTCAAATGAGTTGAATTACTGCCAAATTTATCTGGACGGCTTGAAACGATCTGAAGTTATTCTCGACATGTATCCATTGTTAAGTTTGTAACCGTAATCTTGTATTGATTTCCCTCCCCATTTTTTCGTTTTGGGAGGCGGGGATTAGTCATCCTCAGATATTCATGAACAAAACTAATTGAGTGTTTTAGCCCCTTTCTGATCTTTTGGACTTCACTTAATTTGATTTTTTTTTCCCTCCTTGAGACATTCCGGGACAGTCGTTAGCCGTAATTGTTGGCAGTTTTGTGATGTCTTTACGCTATCTTTACCCACTTTATTGCTATGCTTAAAGGAGTTAGAGCTCAATTCCTTTAAACCAGCCTGTCTTCCAAATGGTGTGAAGGTTTAATTTATGTCATTTGTGCTTCTAACTTTATTTGTCTTATCTTTATTTCTGTGTATCTCACCATTTTTCTCTGTTCCACAGAAATCACACCCATCTTTGATCATTGCTTTATTTGTCAGAGTATTTTGCTTTTCAAAAACCCCCCCAAAAATTTTTAAACTGACTCTTTTACTCATTTGGGCTTGATACCAGATTTATTGGATGTTACTTCACCGTCTGTCCGCCTTGCCGAGTGACTCTAATTTTTGGCGGTCAAAGGTTTGACTACTCGCCTTGTCCACCGGCACGAGCGGCGTCCAGCTCAGCAAATCCTTCCATACTTATACTAAATGTTAGGGGTGAAAATAATCACACGAAGGCCTGAGTATCAGTAACAAAGCAGTTTATTATGTCAGAATTCTGGGAGATAAGATTTGGGAACTCCGCAGTCCCTGACAACACCTTATCCCACTTAAGCTTAAACTCAGATGGATTAATATAAAGATTCAAGGCGGATAGCCTAATGACTTGGATCTTTTCCCATATGCGCATTTCTTTATTTTAAGACCTTGGCTGTTTTAACTATTCCTTTCTCTGTCAATTTTATAGCCAATTTTAATGCATTAGTTTCCCCCCAGTGGCCATTTTTCTTCTCCTAAATTTTTATGCAATTCTCCTGACAATTGTCTCAGTTGCTTGGAATATTCCGGATATTGTTCAAACAAGATTTGAAGCGCGCTTCCACTATCAGAGGTTGTATCTAACGTATTACCCATCTCTAACACTATTGGCAGTTAATGATCCTTGCGATTATTGTTTATTTGGCGAAATGGTCCTGGACCACTTTATTCAATCATGAATTTAAACGGAGTTATCCTGCTCCGTTGCCCAATTCAGGCAGGCTCATCCGTGCCTGCAAGCTTATCTAACTACAAGGTTATAACTTCCTTGTTATATTATTACCTTAGGGTTGATCACGCACCCTTCTAAAGCCTCTTATCACGGGGGCACTTTTAGACAAAAGCAAGGATCATGATGATGCCGAAACCTCTTCTGTAGCTATAACTGTAGGGGCTACACACCCTGCCTTAAAGCACTAGTCCCTGACTGTGCCTGTGACTATAACTGTAGGGGTCACACTCCCTCCCTTAAGACACTAGTCCCTGACTGTGCCTGTGACTATAACTGTAGGGGTCACACTCCCTCCCTTAAACGGGTTCGCCGGACTGACCTGGATTTCGTAGGAGCGTCCCTGAGCACTGGTAGCGGGGCCGAATCGCGGACAGTACAGCGGAGGGGAATACCAAAGTGGCAAAACTTTTACTCACAATGGTGGCCCAATTCCTCCTTCACTCCTGAACTCGATCAGTCACTTATGCCGCCAGTCTCAGTGGAGACTCTTTCAAATCCCACCGCTGCCACCAAATGTGAATGCGTCTCTAATTCACTTGTCTCTCAGTCCGGAAGAAACGGTCTCGAACACGTTCGTACTTTAGAATATTCTTTATTGCGATCGGGGCAGCCCTCTAGGTATTCCGAAGGAACACCTCTGAGAGTGCCAAAGTCTTGCTCAAAACATCCCCTTTTTATATGTTTTTTAACATTCACTTGAGCTTGCCCACATTACAAAGCATGCATTTGTTATTGCAATAGCTCCAGTACATGATTTTACAGACTTTGAGGTTATCTATTGGCACATGAGTATGTAGCAGTCTTAGCTTAATTAGCAGGTGTTAGCTATAGTTGCAAGCGGCTCCCACATTTCATATCCTGTCACCCGGCCATGCTCCTTGTTTCTCAAGGCTGTACGGCTTATAGTCATGAGTCGGCTCACGACTTCAAATATCAACTCCTTTATCTGAGCAAGTTCATTCTCCTTCAATGGCTTCAATAACACATTCCTCTACTTTGTGATTTTCCACTAATGTACCCAAGTCATTCTGGCTCTTTCTAGCTATTAACCCTTGCTTCACATTCTCAATAGCAATGTGGGGAACATGTACTAGTTTTGGCTTTGTTCCCGCAGTTGTCGAACTTTCAATAACTTTTGGAAAGTATCTATTTCTTCATAGTGTCAAAAGCAATCATCATCCTTCCCTTGCAATTTCAGATTCAGTAGGTTTAGAATTGAAAAGATGTCTGTGAGGTAAGACACAGTTAGCTTCCAAGTTTCATCACCAAATAAATCAGCCAGAGGGGATGATTTCTCGAGGAGGAAAGTGCGGATGTCATACCTCAGCTAGTAAACTCTGACAAGCACCCGGCCCCTTGACAGCTGTACCTCTGTGTGGAACAATAAATGTGTGTGCTCTACCCCATATCAGAACACAGAGCCTCAAAAGGCCTGGTGTTGAGTGCTCAACACCACTTAAAGATCGAATAAAATTACTTTCCATACCAATGACTAACAAGGAACAAAACAATGATTCTAAACAATGTCCTGACCAGCTGCCTTTTTAATCCTTATTATAATTTGCCTTTTTTCCCAGTAATGTTGGCTGCCCAATCGTTTGTGATTCCTCTGCAATTAACCCAGTCAAACTCTCATTTTTCAACCAAGTAACTATTCAATGCTTTAAAAATCCCTGCATCACATATACTGATTAGTAATGTCAGGTAGCATAGCAAATCCTCAACAAATTCATTGTGCCAAACATACCTCTTGTAAACTAAGTTGTACAAACTGAAATGCCTGTCCATTCATCCAGTTAAATTGAGACCTCCTGTGCTGACTTTAAACAAGAAATAAGCTTGGCTTCTAAATTCTCAGTGGTATCACAGGTTTGGTGAACCACTATATTATGAGTAAATGGGATGCATTTCAGTTTTTCAGCTGACCTCTAATCTGGGGCCGTACAAGCCATGTCTAATGTTTCAGGGAGAATTCATCTCTCTGCTACAGTGTGGGGCATTTTTTCTTTAGCTACAAGGCAAGATATCATGAAAGAGGCTAATTGTGCTTTGTTATTCAATGTTACATTTCTGCTAAGGACTTCAGCTGATGATTTAAGTTCTCGCTGCATCCTTCGGAAAAAATCAAGGGGTTTGTCCTCGAACTCAACATGCTTAGTCTTCAAATGCCTTCGAAGTTTTGAGGGTTTTAAATTTACATTTGCCAGTACTTCCCTGCATATGGGCTTTGTATCCTGATTTGCATTGGCACAATTAACAAAGCCATACCTCAGGAAATCATCTTTTTACTGCTTTGTTCCTGATTTCAGTTTTTTCTCAGTAGGCTTATCAACCAGAGACCCTGGAGCTCTGTATACAGTTCAAAGTAGCACTGCTTTGTTCTGCCATGGACTCTCCTGAGCAGCTCTTGCTCGCAGCTAGAACATTGAGAAATCTCTCCTCTGTGATTCAGCACCAAAAGCACGGCTATACAGGGTGTGTGATGTCAGTGTACGTGCCGTCGCTTCTGGCAGGAAGACTGCATTGTTCACATTTAAAAGCCACTTATGTCTGGGACTCTCAACTTAAAAAGCCCGTCGTGGTCGTTGGGCGATTCGCCCGAGATCAGGATCCGCGATCTCCCCAACACCCGCCCGCGACCCGCAGTTTGAAAAACCCTTGTATGCACGAGTCATGGACTGATGGAGTAAATGGAATTGCTTTGGAAGGGCAGAGAAAGTTTGTGTAACTCTCATGACCTGAATTTGTTTTTAGATGTTTCATTCGTTAAACTTAAAAAAAGGCTGCAGCTGTCTATCAGAGTTTTAAAAAGCTCCCTGCTGCATTGCCTTGACAGATGTTGGTTACATCTGGTCATGCAGTTTCAGTAGAGTTCTTTCCCAAGGACTATTGTTATTTTACTATGGATACTTGGCTGAGTTTCAAATGCTACAATTATTTCAGCAGAGTGGGTTTGAAGTTCAAAGTTTGAATGACAGATAATGAGGCTATTAAAGATTATTTTTCAGCTGGATCTAAATAGGATTTAAAAAAAAGAGATTAACCATATGACATTTACAAGCTTTGAATCAACTTCATGAATGGGAGAGTTTTTTACTACTAAGTTTGTATGTTTGAGAGCTGTATTAGATTGCAGAAGTTTATTAATCTTTTATCTCTACATGGTGCCTGAGGTCTGCCCATGGTGGATACTGGGTTGATGGTCATGGGCATGGCATGCAGGATAGGAGGAGCAATGGGAACATCAGCTGGCAATGAGTTGACCTAAATGATACAAGGGGCCAATGGGGATGTGCAGGAATGAGGTTATGAAGGATGAGGTCGAGACAACTTCTAAAGCAACTGGGGTGAAGTTCCAGTCGACCAAGGTGGGCTCTCTAATCAGCCCATCTCGGCACCCTCTTCATTGGCCACCTTGGATCTGCTTCTCGGGACCTGATACAATCCAGCCCCAACTTCCCAGAGTGAAAATTGAGTCCAACAGAGCCCTTTAAACCGAGGTGTGTCCACCGTCAGGAAATCTCCTGACTCAAGCTAACTGCCTCAGTAGTGAAAATCTGTCCTTTTTTGTTTGCCATTAAAGAGACTTTGGTGAGTTGCTAACACCACAGTCTGGATTTTCTCACTGGGGTGTGAGTTGGGATTGCTTCTGTGTCCCAAACATCTACCTGCGGAGGGAAAACTTTCACTCTTCACATTTTTCTAGGTGGTCCCCACTTAATTGTAATGGAGACTTGTTCACTGTCCAGTTAAGATAAGTGGCCAGGGTGTCAAAGGTGGGGGGTTAAGCTGAGGCCTTCCAGCTTGAGGGAAGCAGCAGCCTGCAATGGACAGTAAATAACTCAGAGCATGCATTAAGATGAAGCTGCCCTTTCACCAACATTTTAAAAGATTAAATCAGAAACAGGTACAGCAGCCCACGCCACCACTATATTTGGAGGGACAGTCAGGAGATCACGCAAAGAGAGATCTTTGGCTACACCCACACCTAGACAGGCAGGGAAAGTCGCTAAACCTGCCTGAAGCATTGCCCCCCACAACCCCCATCCCCACCCTACCACTCGGTATCTGCCTCCAGGCAGTTAAACTGACTTCTATCTGGTTGGCAAACTGGAGCCGACTGGGAGATCCCAGTCTCCTTTAAGTAAGCTGACAAAAGCCCAAAACGTGCCTAATTGACTACACGTCTCATGGGTGAGGGTAGCTGTACCAACCCTGAACTTGACTTGACAGAAATGACCGCCACCAGGAAAGGGGCTGGGAAACTAGTAAACTGGCTGGTGCTGGGTAGTTTGGGGCCCTATTCATCACCATTTGATGAGTGATCGGGCAGCACGGCAGCATTGTGGATAGCACAATTGCTTCACAGCTCCAGGGTCCCAGGTTTGATTCCGGCTTGGGTCAGTGTCTGTTTGGAGTCTGCACATGTGCGTGGGTTTCCTCCGGGTGCTCCGGTTTCCTCCCACAGTCCAAAAATGTGCAGGTTAGGTGGATTGGCCATGATAAATTGCCCTTAGTGTCCAAAATTGCACTTACTGTTGGATGGGGTTACTGGGATATGGGGATAGGGTGGAGGTGTTGACCTTGGGTAGGGTGCTCTATCCAAGAGCCGGTGCAGACTCGATGGGCTGAATGGCCTCCTTCTGCACTGTAAATTCTATGATTTCTGATCTTGACAGGGTCGGAAAATTCAACCTCATAAGAATTGTAAACAGAATCAAAGAAAACAAAGCATTTTCAAGCATACCAGATGTTGCTAACATTAAACAATCTGTTGTTAAATTCATTTCATTCTTCATTCATTTTGGTGTTCACTTATACCAGTTGAAAACTGGTGGAGCAGAAGCCTTTTGTTCATGCACATCGATAGCCATATGGTTCAGTCAAATACTCCATCTATTTTGGAGACTACAGCATTCCAGTTAAATTGGACAATTCTGTGATGTGGCTGTTCAGTGGAGAAGGAGATGATGTGTTGAATAATGAACAGATCATCTGTTTGCCAGTTTGTGTGATTCTGCAGGTGTCTTCTGTGCTAACCAGGAAGGAATCATTAAAGTTAAGACTCATGGATACCTTGGCAGCTACCAACATGCCCTCCTTAAAATGGAAGTTGCCTGCAGATTTCATCAAAGCAGGTAGCACAATTCGATAACTGCGTTGCTGCTGAACCTTAGACTATGGAGTCAGTGCCCCACAGTAGCAGCAGGTAGGAGAAATGCAAGCCACATTGGCAAGTTCTGCAATCCATTTCTGGTGCCGTTGGTTAACGATTGCACCATTCCTTTGCTCCTTTCCATCATCGGACATTAAATACCTCAAAAGGGGGAATGCTGAAAGTATTGGCCAGGAGGCATTTCTGCACCCTCGATCCAGGGCAGAATGAAAGATTAGGGTTGGAATAAATTTTTAAAAAATGTTTGGAACGGAGGTTTGAGCTTGAATGTGCTTCCTAATGTGTTTGCACTGCTTTGCCATCACAATTTATTTCTTTAACAGATGTACAACTCCTTGCACAGTTCCTTGCAGCTGTCCCCTTGAGGGAGCACAGAAGAACTGCCAGCCCGCACTCTCGCTTTTCTCAGCATTCATCCTATTTCCACCCTCCCTGGCAGTGCTGAGCCTTCCCCAGCGTATGTTTTACACCGGTTAATTGGTCAGCGTGTGAGAAACCATGGCCGATCGCTGTCGAAAGCGGGTTCTGCGCCTGATGGGTGGAAAATTGCAATCCATTGCAAAAATGGGCTTGCAAAAAAGAAGTAAACACTATAGAAAAAGGTACCGGCTTCTCACATGTCAGTTGACCGTTCGAATACAGCTGAAATGACCCAGGCAAACTCACACACAGTTTATGAGAACCAGGTAATTATGTGAATACACACTGCAAAAGAACACATTACTGCCAGTTATAGAAATTTACAATGCTGTGCTAAGTTTTGCTTGGGCTCCTTGATACCATACTTGGTCAAATATTGCCTTGATGTTAAAGGTAGCCTCACTTCTGGAGTTCAGGGATGGGATTCACCACAATCGGCGAATTGGCCTGATGCCAAAAACGGCGCGAACCACTTTGGCGTCAAGCCAACCGGAAGTTGCGGAATTCTCCGCACTTCCGGGGGCTAGGCCGGCGCCAGAGAGGTTGCGCATGCCAGAACCACTGGCATGGCTAAGTGCATGCACAGACCGGCCGACATATTCTAGCACATGCGCAGGGTGGGTGTCTATGTGGGTTTCCTCCAGGTGCTCCGGTTTCCTCCCAGTAGTCCCAGAAAGACGTGCCGTTAGGTAATTTGGACATTCTGAACTCTCCATCTGTGTACCCGAACAGGTGCCAGAATGTGGTGACTAGGGGCTTTTAACAGTAACTGCATTGCAATGTAAGCCTACCTGTGGCAATGAAGATTATTAATTAATTAAGTGGCTAGACCTGTTTGAAGTCTATCCCATTCGGCATAGTGGTAGTGCCATACAACACAACATCCTCAATGTGAAGATGGGACTTCAGCAAGGACAGGGTGATAGTTACTGCTCCCAATACTGTTGCCTTTTCTGTGGCTCTGCTGTAACTATGGCAATCAGTGAGGTTGCCCTCCTTTCTTTTGATATCTATATTCTAATGCTCAGAGTCGCCAGGTATCAAATGATACCACCACAAGGCTCAACCGGCTATCGATCAAAGAGCCAAAGATCAGTTAGTTAGTTCAAGGGTATATTATTTACACACACAATTGATCATGCAACATATACTACTAGTTAACTACACCTATCAGCTAAGACAACCTGTACTTAACTTCAGGCACCCGGCTTAGGTCAGAGGAACAGTGTCCGTTGTTCGATTCTGGATCTATTGAGTCTGGAGAAGTAACTGCTGCTCAACTAGGCTCATCCGTCTGGTAGCCGGCGTTGAACTTGGACTTGCTTCTGGTGGTGCTGGGATTGGAGATGGTCGGTGCCGGGGCACCAGGTCCAAAAGAGGATGAACACATGGTGGTCTCTCTTCTTATACTTGGGAGTTTTCGCGCTCTTTTGAGCGGTCCTTCAGTTTGGACCCCACTAATTGGGTGATCCCTGATCACTATGTTCGATGGGTGGGTGCCTGGATGGCTGGGCGTGTCCCAAGCAGTCACTGACCCTGTTGTTTACACTTCCCTAGTACAGGCAGTGGCGCCGAAATGTCTGGGACTGTACCGGTCGCTCAAGTACCCGTCCTTTGTCTTGGTGGAGATGGGCCATCAAATGCTAATCGGTCCATCAAAATGCTAATTGGTCGGGATTTCGATACCGTCTGGATTCCTCACTTGTAAATATACATTTCAGGCTCTGAGCCTGCCTGAATCTTGCTCTGTCCATTTTACCTGCTATGTTTTGCGAGCTTCTCTGTTCCTGGTTGTAAGTGGCCATTCCAGATGGCAACGATACTGTTATGGCAGGCAGCTTGGCGAGAATGAGGTCAATTATGTCTATCCTTCTTATTGGTTCCCTCACCACCTTCCGCAAACCCAGTCTAGAAGATATGTCTTTAGGATTCGACCAGCTCAGTCAGTCAGCAGTGGTACTACTGAGCCAGTCACTGTGATGGACATTGAAGTCTCTGACCCAAAGTACATTCTGTGCTTTTGCCACGCTCATTGCTTCTTCCAAGTGGTGTTCAACATCGAGGAGTACTGATTCATCAGCTGAGGGGTTTGATGTGAGTGTAAAGTGTGGGTGGTGGTGGAGGCATGATAATCAGCAAGTAGTTTCCTTTTCTATGTTTGACATGGATGTCATGAGACTTCATGAATTCTGGAATCGATTTTGGGACTCCCAAGTCAACTTCCTCCCAAATGTATACCATTGTGCCACCACTTCTACTTGGTCTGCCCTGCCGGTGGAACAGGACATACCCAGGGATGGTGATGGCAGTGTCTGGAATATTGTCTGTGAGGTATGATTCTGTATTCATGACTGTCAGGCTGATGCTTGTCTAATCTGTGAGACAGCTCTCCCAATGTTGGCACAAGACCCCTGGGGCGTGATTCTCCGCAAATGCGGCGTATCGTAAAGGCTGCCGTGAAACTGGCCGTGTTTCATGGCAGCCTCTGTGCCCCCTCCCAGGACCCGATTCTCCCCCCGGGTGGGGCTAGCAGCGGGGCCCCGTGAAGCACGGCATCGCGGACTTAGCGACCGTCGCTAAGTCCGCGCACCAAGCGTCACGCCGGCTGACGCGCACGATGACGTCAGCCGCGCACGCGGGGCCGTCATCTCCCTCAGCCGCCCCGCGGACTGATCCTGCGGGGCGGCGGAGGGAGAAAGAGTGCGTCCGTTACGGACGCACTGCCCGTGATTGGTGGGCACCGATCGCAGGCCCATGCCCCCCTTGGCACGGCCGTGGTACTGCCGTGCCAATCGGGGCCCTGGATGCCCAGAACGGGCATGTTGTGGCCGTTTTTACGACGGCAGCAAGCAGGTGTGTTTGCTGCCGTATAAACGGCCGTAAAGGCCTGGGCACTCGGCCCATCGGCCTGGGGAGAATCGCTGTTCGCCGTAAAAAACGGCGAGCAGCGATTGGTGTCGTGGGGCGGCCGTGGGGAGGGGAGAATAGCGGGAGGGCGTGAAAAATATCGCGGACACCCTCCCGCTATTCTCCGACCCATCGTGGGGGGCGGAGAATTGCGCCCCTGATGTTTGTAATCATTAGACTTTTTCATTCCATATTTTTTATTGAATTGGATTTGAAACCTGGCCCCCAAAGAGTTACCTGGATCTCTGGAATGCCACTGCACCACCAACTTCCCTCGAAGTAGAACCTGCGCCTTAAAGGAACAAGTCAGAATATCTAATATATAATTTACTCATGCTCCAGACATAAACCAGAGCTTCCAAAACTTTCTCCCAGTGTGACTCCATTTTAATGCCAGAAGTTTTGAGTGACCCTATGGTGCAAACTTTGGGGGTACCATCGCTGTTGAGCAGGCGGGTGCGACTGCAGTTGTTGAGTGGTGGAGGTAGAAAAGGTATTGAGCATACCCCAACTCTCCCTCATTCACCCCTATTCCCCTTCCATCACCCCCAATTCCCTGGGCTTCACCCCACCTCCCTGTCCTTCAAACTACTGTATCTATAAGCAACAACATCTCATATTGGGGAGAAGAACCAAATTTGTAGTTTTGGGAATTCCATTTGAAGTATTCCAGACCCTCTCGGTGCTGAAGAAAACTGAGGCCTTCATCACTGAATGCAGTCGCCTCTGGTAGCTCAGAAGGGTAATTGATCACTCCAACGCCAGTGACCTTTCATTTGTAAAGTTTTGGGGCTTCAGTAATTAATGCCACTTCGCAGCTGGCAAAAAAATTCTGCTGACAGTTTATGAGAGTAATCTGGGCGTGTAATCTGAGAATCTGCAGACACTCCCATCTCATGATGGGATGAGATGGGATGGATGGAAGATCGTTCCAGGCCCTCCAGTTAGAAAATGGCTGCGTGGAAAAATTAGGGTGGAATTGCTATTGAGTCTGGCCCTGTCACACATTTGTCAGGAGCAAAATCTACTCTTTGTTTGGCAATGGAGCTCAGTAGATTATTCAAAGGATGTGTGAGCACACAATGGATGGAGGAAGCCCTAACATTTTAAGAATGCTTTGCATTCAGCTTGGTTACATTTAAAACCTACGCCCTCACTTTATTTTGAAATGCTCCACTACACAACTATTAATGTGCAAATTACAAAACATTAACTTTTTAAAAAATAAATTTAGTGTACGCAATTCATTTTTTCCAATTGAGGGGCAATTTATTGTGGTCAATCCACCTGCCCTGGATGCACTTCTTTGGGTTGTGGGGGCGAAACCCACGCAACATGGGGAGAATGTGCAAAGTCCACACGGACAGTGACCCAGAGCCAGGATCGAACCTGGGACCTCAGCGCCGTGATGCAGCAGTGTCAAAAAATTAACTTTTACGTCATCTCCAGCTCTGCCTTACAGCCTTGGGAAGAGGAGGGTAGCACCAATGTGGCTAACCTCTTATCATAGCCACAATCAGAGCAGTGTACGTTTCCTCCCAATGTAGGTAAATTCACAAATCATTAAGGATTCTTCTGCAGTGACCAAATTTGATGTTAATTCCTTCATTTTGGATCTTGGTGCTGTTTTTTCTGGTTACGCCAGGGCCACGTTCCCTTATTATAGGTCAGGAAAGACGTCCGTATCCTCAGCTACTCAAGCTGGGATGATTGATTAAATATTTATGTGGCAGGTATTATTTGAAAGAGCATGATTTTTTCTCCTCCTCTGAGTTACATGTCAAAACCACCATCTGGGTATGCTGATTATTGATTAAGATAAAAAAAAGGTAGTAGCTCTGAAATTTACCTAATAAATATACAGCATGCTGTCAACCAAATTGCCTCAAAATGAACTCATTCAAATTTATTGGGGATATATATTTTATTTGTGCTAAGGAATGGCAAGTTGGAAATGATGTTGAATAACTCTCAGTGAAGGTGAGATAAAGGTTAAAGGCAGGATGAAGAAGTAGCCAAAAAAAATAATCAATTTATATGGATAGGGAAGGGCTGGATGATAACGAGATTGGTGAATGATTAATGAACAACTGGCTCAGGTTGCTTGAATTAATTTTAAATGCTTTAGTTTATGGAAAACAATTGAACTATTATATGAGCTTCCACATATGATCATTGTATTTAATGTTATAAAAGTTACTGTGTTGTATGTTTTCTATCTTGAATCTATGCAGTGATGGCACCGCAGGTCTCTGTGTATTGGAAGTTTACTTACAAGAATTTTATACAATGCTGTACCTATCAAATCTAGTAACTGAGAGACACAAAAATGGTGAACTTAGACTATGGGTGTAATTTTCCAACCCCCCACCACATGGCGCGTTTTCTAGAACAGAGAGGGCTCACCATTGGGCACCCTGTGGTAGTCACCACCAGCGGTATATTGTGTGTATTACGGTACTGCCTGCATATTACTGGTACGACGGTAAATCCCTGCCTGCTGGCTCTGCCCAGCAGGCGGCGTATAAAGTGTGTGCTCTTCTGTGCTGCAGCCATTCTGGTTCCAGCTACAGGAGGCACAACATCTTGTTCAGCAAAGCCTCGATTGTTCCACCATTCTCGTCTCGTGGTAATTGACGGTACACCACACCCTTCCAGTCCCGGCAATGTTTAAGGTACTTTGCTCGGCTTGCTGGAGAACCTGCCACAGGGGGTCGCCTTCTGCGGAACCAGAAAATCTCGCCAGTGGGAAGGGCTGGAAAACCCTTTCCTACATGTCGACTTTAAAGTGATAAACAAAACTGTAGAATGAGGTGAAAGCTAGAGTTGAAGCATGGAGTAGATATTTGAAAGCATTGTAAGGAAAGGCAAATCACCATAGTCCCAGATGATCCTCCTTTGAGTGGGAGAGCTAATTGGGGGTGGTTTAACCTGAGGATCACCACATGCCAGGCAAAGTAGACCTTCACGAATAACCTCAGCCGGTACAGGAATTGAGCACACGCTGCTGGCCTTATTTTGCATCACAAACCACAGGCTGGATTCTCAGTTTCTGCGGCTAAGTGCTGACGCCGGCATGGGAACTATGGCGTTTTACGATGCCAAAATCGGCGTAGCTGCTAGCCTCTCACCGATTCTGAGACCGGTGAGGAGCTGGCAGCGGCGCCGGGTAAAACACCCAGCTCCCGCGGTAAAAACAGCCGGAGAATGGCCATCTATGGCCGCGCACGCGCACGGCGATGACCTGCAGTGGTCGCACCGTACAACATGGCACTGGCTGTGCATAGACCCAAGCTGCCAAATATGCCCCACAGAACAACCCCTGGCCAACCACTGGGCATCCCCCACCAGTTCCCCAGCTCCTGTCCGACTGTGGCGGTGCTGGACACAGTCTGTGGCCACCACACCGGGTTCTTGACCACTCAGACCACACGCCAACAGTTGGGAACTCTACCCATTGAAGGCAAAGCATCGGGGGAGGGCCTTCTGATGACGCACCAACGCCGTTCCAATGGCGTTGATGCCATTTGGGAGGGGGCGGAGTCTTGAAAACTGGCGTCAACTGGCACCACCTCCGATTTGGGCATCGGAAAGGATTCTCCACCCAATCATTGATTATGATATCGGCATCGGGGCAACAGAAAATCCCACACAATCTGTCTAGCCAACTGAGATAAACCAGCCCCATATAAAATTCTTGGAAAGGTTCCTGCACATATAGAGCTGGTATGTCATCTTAGCATTGATCCAAGATAAATTCTGCACATTTCTCAGAGAAGCAGCATTGTACCTTTACAGAGAAATTTATATTTCCATTTACTCTCAGCCAGTGTAACTCAAGCAGAGAGTCATTTGCGCTGATAGGTTTGCGAATGCCTTTCAATCTACAGTTGACAACAATCAGAGTGCATTTTGCTCAGACTTCAAGGTAGGTTCCTTCTGGTGAAGAGATTATTATGTATTAATTCTGAAGTGCCTCTAAATAATTAATAACTGTGTTTAAAGTGGTCTTCCAGCACAGCTGAACAATGTTACATCAGCAAAGTAGGTTGGGAGTTTAATTCCCTTGTAATGATAGCCTTGCTACTAACTGAGCTTGAACAAAGCTCACATACTTTATTGGCACAAAATAATTTAGGACAAGTGTTGCACATGATTGTTCTGCAGTTTACGTATATAGAGGGAGATATTTTTAGATGGTAGCAAGGCAGTAGAGGATTGAAAATTCAGCGTAAATCAGTTTTGATCAGCCAAGGTAAGGTAGAATTTCTTTATTGATTTCTCCCATTCGGTGAGCTGCCTGTGGAGTGGTGAATAGCACTGACTGTTAGGGCTGATTGTGCAAATGAGGCCCATGGATCAATTTTTACCAATTTTCAGGCCTCTTAATTTGTGTGTGTCCAGCCTCTGCAGTGTCAAGCCGAGGCCCAAACTGATTTCACTCCATTGTGTCTGCTTTGGGACTTCCATGTATCTGAAACAATTGGACCCTTTTTGGCAAGACAAGAAGTAATCAACGCTGACATATTATCGTCAAAACCCTTGTTTTTTTCATATCACAGAATGATTTCCTTGTTCTTATTTCAGCAAAGAAAATATAATGGGCTGGATTATCCAATTTGGAGACTATGTTGTGACGCCAGCGTGGGAATGATGGTGTTTTACGACCGAAAAATCAGCACCGTGTGGTGGGGGGCTAGCAGGCACACAGTGTAGAGCACCCAGTTCTAACTGATGATACAGCCGGAGAATTGCCCGGTGCATGGCCGCGCATGTGCACGGGCTGCGGCTTGCAGCGGCCATGCCATGCAACATGGCGTCAGCCATGCGAGGACCTGGCCTGCTAAATAGTGCCCCACTTTGGTCAGTCTCACCACTCCCGGACTACCCCCACCAGTGACCCCAGCCTCTGCCAAAGCCTCTCTGCCCGGGAATTGGCTCTCCCCCGATCGTGGCACAGCTGGACACATTCCGCAGCCACCTCGTCGAGTTCCCGAAAAAAAATTAGCATGAGTGACCCATGCCATCGGACCTTGGCCGATCGTGGTCAGAGCATCTGGGGGAGGGCCTCAGGTAACATTCTGAAGCCGTCCATACGGTGTGCGGTGTACTCCTAGAGTACGCTGTTTTGGAGGGGGTGGAGATTCGCAAAGCGGCGCCGCCCCCGATGTCTGCGCCAATGTGGATTCTCTGGCCAATCGGCAAACATGATTTCGGCATCGGAGACCGAAGAATCACGCCCAATGAATTCACTGAATATGAACAAATTCAGGGCAAACTGAGGGGGTGAGTAGTTAAAATTGCACAAGTTACATACCTGCGATGGAACTGTCAGAAACCACCAATCAAAATTTTAATCTTCCCAACTGTGTAAACAGCACATTTATCCACGTGATGAAGGCTCTTTTTACAGATGCATGGTGGGCTTCAATTATATCATATGGAAGGAACAGCAGTCTGAGCGATAAAGTCAGGGAGTTTCCTACAAGGATAACCTTGGACCCCAGGAGGAGCATGTGCACTTTTCCAGGCCTTGCTCTTCCTGATGTTTAAATGATCTAGACCCTGGTGTGCAGGGAACAATTTCAATGAATGCAGATGATACAAAACTTTGAAGCTTTTTAAGCTGAGCAGAACAGTGTAGAGCTTCAGAGGGACATAGACAAGTCGGTTTAGCTCAGGCTCCTGCAGTGATATTTGCAGCACTCCAGTAGTCACAGCTTTCTAACTGGAATGTGCTCCGTCTATCCCAAGACTTTGCTACCTGACCATTAACCAATGCCATGCTAATATATTACCCCCAACTCCTTCTTATGCATTAACCATTTGTATTGAATGCCTTTTGGAAATCCAACTATGCCATATCTATAGGTTTCCCCTATATCTGCTCTAAAGTGTTAACCGGTTTCATAAATAAACATTATTTTAATTTAAAAGTACAGAGATTTCTGTTGCATCACACCTGCAGAGTAAGCCCGTGTGTTCCCCATAACCACAATCTATTAAAAGTTGTGGGTCAGGCGAACTCATGATACACTTTGGGGTTCTCTAAACCCTGGCCCATAACAAATTCCAAGAAAAAAAAATAAACCATCAACTTTACGATGGTTTCATTTTTCACCTTGTCACTTTCCTTCAAGAAATATGGAAATGAATATATATTTTTTTTAACAAAATAAAATACGCAAACATTTAATAATAACATTTAATAATAAAATTTTTGTTCTTCCTCTGACTGGAATCCTTCTCGATTGACAGTCTCTTTGAACAGGAAGGTCTTTGCACGATCCATCCATTTCTCTACGCCTCGGCATTTCTCTTTAAAGTCAGATATTTTAGTTCAATCTGATCACAGAGTCTTCTGTAATTCTCTAACACAGGAGCATTGGTGATCACAGCTTTCAGGCAGTCAATACCTGTTGAAACTCCGCTGTCCACTCAAATTTTCGACGTTTCTTCAGCAAATTCATCAGTGGAGCAACCACGCTGCAAAAGTTTGGCACAAATATTCGATCAAATCTACTCATGCCAAGAAATCGCATTATTTCCCTTTGTCTAGAGGGTATTGGAAACTCCCCAATAACTTTTGTTTTCACATCCCGTGGGACCATTCAACCCTGTCCGATTGTATGGCCAAGGAAAATGACTTGGGCTTTTCCAAATTCACTTCTGTCTAGGTTTACCACCAAACCCGCCTCCTGAAGTCGATTGAATAACTCCATCAGATGCTTTAAATGTTCTTTCCATGTCTGGCTGAAACTTACCAGATCATCGATGTACACCGCGCAATTGGGTAATCCTGAAACCACTTTGTTAGTTAACCGTTGAAATGTGACTGGGGCGTTTTTCATGCCAAATGGCATAACTTTGAATTGGTATACCATCTGGAGTCACAAGGGCCAAAATCTCTTTCGCCCTTTTGGATAAATGTACCTGCCAGTAACCTTTAAGTAAATCCAGTTTGGAAATAAAAGCTGATTGTCCCACTTTCTCAATGCAATCCTGCAAACATGGGATAGGATAAGAGTCCATTCTTGTAACAACATTAACCTTTCTATAGTCCACACACAACCGTTGGGTACCGTCTGGTTTAGGTACCATCACGATGGGTGAGCTCCATTGTCTGCAACCCACTTCAATTATGCCATTTTTAAGCATACTCTTAATTTCTTTGTTAACCTGTGACAATTTTAAAGTATTAAGTCTACATGGATGTTGTTTGATTGGAACAGCATTTCCCACATCTACATCATGTACAGCCATTTTAGTGCTTCCCAACTTATCTCCACAAACATGCCTATGTGATATCAATAACTCTTTCAGGTCAGTCCGTTTTTCCTCTGGAAGGTAACTCAGCAATTTATCCCAATTTTTAAGAAAATCCTAATTTTCCAATTTAATTCAACATCGTCTGGATTTGATTCGTCACTTTGATTTAGAATCATTAAAACCTCCCCCTTTTGCGCTCCTTCCCTTTCAAAGTACCTTTCAAGCACATTCACATGACACGGTGAGTTTTCCTTCCATCCGGCTTTCTTACCACATAATTCACCTCACTTAATTTTCTTTCAATCTGTTAAGGTCTACAAAATCTTGCTTTTAAAAGTTCACCTACCACTGGTAACAATACTAAAACTTTATCTCCACTGGCAAAACTACGAATTTTGGATTTTTGTCCGCTACCCGTTTCATCACATGTTGTGCAATTTTTAAATGTTATCTAGCCAATTCACCTGCTCTATTTCATCGTTCCCTAAAATTTGACACATAATCCAATAATGTAAGTTCCGATTTCTCACTCACCAATTTTTCCTTGATCAATTTAAATGGTCCCCTTACCTCATGACCAAAAATTAGTTCAAAAGAACTGAATTTGGTTGACTCATTAGGTGCATCCCTAATTGGAAACAGTACGAATGGAATTCCTTTATCCCAATCCTATGGATAATCGTGACAATAAGCCCTCAACATTGTCTTTAATCTCTGATGCCACCTTTCTAATGCTCCCTGCAATTCTGGATGATCCGCAGTTGATTTAAATTGTTTTATTCCTAAGCTATCCATAACTTCTTTGAATAACCGTGAGGTAAAATTTGATCCTTGATCCAATTGTATTTCTGTGGGTAAACCATATCTAGTAAAGACTTCAAGTAACTCCTCCACAATCTTTTTAGCTGGAATATTGCATCCTGGAATGGCCTCTGGAAACCTAGTTGACACATCCTTTATCGTCAAAAGATATTGATTCCCACTTTTCGTTTTAGGAAGCGGTCCTATGCAATCAATTAAGACCCTTGTAAAAGGCTTTTCAAATGCTGGAATGGGTATTAAAGACTCTGGTTTTATCACTGCTTGAGGTTTCCCTATCACTTGACATGTGTGACATGATCAACAAAATTTAACTGCATCTTCATGTAGTCCAGGCCAATAAAAATGTTTTTGGATTTTAGCTTATGTTTTCCTTATTCCCAAATGACCTCCCACTGGTACCTCATGTACTACTCGCAACACCTCCTTTCTTCTAAACCCTACCAGCAATACCACTTGATGAACTTCTGCCCACTTTTCATCTTCCTGCATATGTAAAGGTCACCATTTCCTCATCAAAACATAATTTTTATGGTAATAACACTCTGTATACACTCAGATTCCTCTTCCGTGTATGCTTTCTGATACATTTATTTTATTTCTATATCTTTCTGTTGTAACTCCGCCAATTTTCCTGAACTATAAATATCTGCCTCATCCTTCACCTTTCTTGTTCTTTTTCAACCATCTGATCAAAAATCGTTTCTGATAATTGAACTTCAACTTTATCTTCACTCTCTGATTTCTTCTCATCTTAACCTGTGACTTTGCAACCTTGTTACTGCACAATCCGGAAAAATCCAAGGATATTCATCTGTCAACATTTAATTTGTCTGATTTTCCACTGGCTTATCAACCACAGTAGGCATCACTCCCACCTGCAATCCAGCTATATCATTATCCAAGAAAAACTGTATTCCTGGACAAGATAGTTTCTCTATTACCCCTATTACTACTTCACCACTCTTCACTGGACTTTCCAACCTTACCTTATATAATGGAACACTACTCTTCTCACCCTTAATTCCACATATTACCACCTTTCCTGGCAATATGCTTCCCAAACTTCATAACTCCTCATCTCTTCCAATTAAAGATTAACTAGCTCCCGTATCTCTTAAAATTTTAACTTCTTGACCTGGTCCTTCTGGTACACATGAGTAAACTTTACACACACTCTTATGACACTCTTTCTCACTATCCTCATCACTATCCTCCAACTGTACGTTCCCTTTACATCCACCAACTTTAACTGACTATCATGTTTCATGGCCATTTTCTGAAGTTCAAACTCTCTCTCTTTTTCTTTTTGTTCTGCTCGGGCTATTCTTTCTTTTTCTCGATCTTCTCACTCCTTTTCTCTTTTCCTGATCTGTATCTCCCTTTATCTTTGTTTTTGTTCTGCTCGAGCTATTCTGTCTTTTTCTCTTTCTTCTCTCTCCTTTTCTTTTTCCCTGATGTGTATCGCCCTTTCTCTTTCTTTTTCTCTGATTGCTGCTTTATTCAAACTGCTTTAATTCTTTTTCATGTTCATGTTGCTTAATCTGCAACTGGATCTTTGCCATTTCCAATGAGTCAGACTATATCAGGCAATTTTAAATGCTCATCTACTGCGGTTAGTACCTTTTCTTTTTGCATTTTGTTAAGTAATGTTAACTGCAACGTTTTTGCCAAATCTAAAAGTCTGCTTTTAGTCTCTGTCCGTAAGGTACTGCGTGTGACCTTCTCCACCCCGAAAAACTTTAGAGCCTCTGAAAGAGCCATTGTCCACAACACACTTCTACTTAAACTGGAATACCACACCTGAAAAGCAAACACAATATGCTCACCCCTCACTGCCTTTACGTTCACTGAGCCAATCCAATAGATAGACTTTTATCCTCCTCGCGCCCCCAATTTGTCATGGGCCAGGGTATAGAGAACCCTATAGTGTATCATGGAGTTCACCTGACCACAACTTTTAATAGATTATGGTTATGGGGAACACATGGGCTTACTCTTCAGGTGTGATGCAATAGAAATCTACAGTACTTTTAAATTAAAACAATGTTTATTTATGAAACCAGTTAACAATTTATAAACCCACAGTAAACATCTTAACAACTATCAACACCAATAAATCCCCAAAGAATACAGTACGCTATAAGTAACTCTTAATCTTTCCTTGCAACATCCATAAGACCAATAAGAACCCTTTTTACAGAAAGACATCAGGTTTAACTTCTCTACTGAGAACAGTTACCACTTTGAAATCACCAAATGAACATTCCCCAGCCTGCAGAGATTCACACACATCCTGCTGTGACTGCAGCTTCTCCAAAACTAAAACAAAACTAAACACACCCATTTATTTAAACACAAAATTAAACACAGTCTCAAGCGCAAGTAAAATCAGACAGACAGCCCAACTCCATCCATACCCTGACATCACTGATAAATACCCATTTCTTAAAATTACATCCACTACAGATATTTTTATAAACACCCATTTCTTAAAGGTACTCTCATATGATAAGGGACTGTCTGTAAATTGGGAAAATTTGGAAAGTCATAACAATTTCATGCACTGGGCGGGATTCTCCATATGCCGACACCAGAATCAAGAATTGCAATTCTCCATTTCCTCGGCAAAGGAGTCAATGCGTTCCAGAATGCACATGTAGTAAACACCGTTTGCATATCATTAGCACGCCTGACCCAGAATTCTCTGGGGCCTCCCGATTTCCCACCTCTGATGGGCCGAATTCCCAACGGCGATGTTCTCTTGTGCTTTTAAACATTGTGAAACCGACGTCATGGCTGCTGAGAGAGAGAAGGGGTATGGAAAGTGTCCAACATCACCATAATGTGCTGACTGCTGGCCGAGGGCTTCTGCCAGGACCTGTGAGAAGTAACTCAGGGTGGCCAGAAGTGGGCCCTCCTGATTCCTGTTCCTCTGAGCTGTGCACCATTTCCTACCAGCAGAGCTGCATTGCTGGCTGTGCCTTCAAGGCAGGCTTGCTCCAGGTAATGAAGGATTGCATCATGCAAAACCTCAGCTGTGTTCTGACCCTGGCAGCCTTTTAAAGAGGGCACCAGCCACCGGTGTCAGCTGAAGCCATAATATCAGTCTCCAATCCTGGAATGGTCACCCTGGACCCCCCTCCCGGCCCCACCCCGTTTACAACCCACCACCAAACAGTAGTTAATTGGCCAGCTGGCACAGGATCAGACATCAGTTCGGGAGTGACAGAGCCACCTCAGCTCTCCTCACAACATTTAAGTCCACCTATGAGTTAACCATCATTATTTTGTAATAATATCTTATCGGGCCAATTCTATACTTGCCAAATTGTCCTTGATATTTCCCCACACAACACTGTCCCCAACAGCTGAAATACTTGTGCAAGGTTCTAAGTAGATTACAGGCAATTCTGAAATCTGAACTTGGGCAGGCAGCTGGAAATCTGCACATCTGAAATCTTTTTGAAATAAGTTTACGAGCACACAGAGAAACATATATTGTCACCTTCATATTTAATTAATCTGATAGACAGTTTCCAGTGCTTAAAAGTGTACAGTAGTGATTCTTGGGAGGCAAAGTTAATTCTTCGTTTTGCTGTGCTTGTGCTTTTCAGGGACTATGAATAACTCCTTCAGTTTATTTTCAGCCTTAAGGAAAACTACACACACCGTATCACAAGGCTTAGCTATGCTAATTGGATTGATTTCGCTTTTGATTTGTATAATTCATTTTTGCACAAACAAAATTCCCACAGGAGATGCAGCTTTTTTTGAGCCTTGGCAAAGGTTATTTAAAATGCTCAGGAACCATCTTATATGCTGCTGTTGTACATTGATGAGCAGAGGCAGGCAAACTTAATTGGCAATCTGTCAAAACCTCTTTGTTTAATGTGGGGTTTGGATGAGCTTGGGCAGTCCTGTGTGGGAGATAACAAGGTCTCACTGGCAGATATAAAATCAGTCCTCCAAGGGGTAACTAAGAAACGCCTCCCTGCACACCTTTTCTTGGATTTTGATTTTACTATTTAGATACTCGTTCAAACTGATTTACTTCAGTTTTTCAGTCATAAATATACAATAATTAACATGCAAATATTTTACTGTCACATTTCCATGTACATTCAATTTAATCAGCAGGATTAATAAAGCATTAAGTAGGAAATTTAGACGCCTGTGTGCTTTGTTGTGTTGGAAGCTGGACAAGCCTTTATTTGAATTACTGACCCAGGAAATTAGTTACAATTTTGCCCAGGACGTTTGGTAAATAGTTGAGTAAAATATCAGCAATAACATAGGATTAGGTCATTCAGTTTCTCGGGCCTGTTTCACTATTCAGTTAGATAATTGATAACCTCTACCTCAAAGTTGTCAACCTTTAGTTCCTATCACTTGATATCCTTGATTCCCATTCTAAAAAGACTGAGCATCCGATATTCTCACTACCTTTTGTAGCGAAAGTGTTTCCTAATTTCAGTTCTGAAACTATTGTGTTCAATTCTATTAAATGGGGGGCCAGCTAGGTTAGCTGGCTAGAGTGCAATGCAGAATGATGCCAAGATTCAGTCCTTGTCCAGGTTGCAGTAGTTCACGGAGGCTTGGCTCCTCATCGTGCTCTACGTTTGCAGAGTGATATCCTCAAGCTCGACATAACAAATTGCCTCTCCTGAATGTCGAGGCGCTGATGGACGAAGGCTAATTACCTCTATTCAATAGTTGGATCATTTCACCCATCAATTCTTTAATAGTATCCTTTATTAGTGTCACAAGTAGGCTTACGTTAACACTGCAATGAAGCTACTGTGCTCCCATGACCACTCCACAACTTAGTAAACCCAAGGAAACACAACTGAAGGTAATGCAATCCATAGTATCCAAGGGCACAATATCCATTCCTAAATGTAGCACAGTGGGGGCAGCATGGTAGCACAGTGGTTAGCACTGTTGCTTCACAGCGCCAGGGACCTGGGTTCGATTCCCGGCTTGAGTTACTGTCTGTGTGGCGTCTGCATGTTCTCCCCGCGTCTGCATGAGTTTCCTCCGGGTGCTCCAGTTTCCAGCCACAAGTCCTGAAAGACGTACTTGTTAGCTGAATTGGACAATCTGAATTCTCCCTCAGTGGTATCTGAACAGGTGCCGTTGTGTGGCAACTAGGGTTTTTTTTACAGTAACTTCATTGCAATGTTACATTAGATTACTGGAAATAAAGATTAGATTAGATTATTAGATTAAGGGCTGCCAAAAATTGATTGCCCTTGATACAGGGTCTGACGAGGCTTTGTACAACTGAAGACTAATTTTCTCCCCTTTGATATAAAGGATGCATTTCAGCTCTTGATGTCGGGATGAGGCCATTGAATCTCATGAGAGGCCTCTCGTTGGATTTACGACGCTCAGAACATCTCGCGAGAATCAACGGAATCTTGTGAGACGTTGCGATTTGGATCTCGCCTTCATTGGGCATGACCCGATCTGCATATTTAAATGAGATGAATGGCTCATTTAAATATAATTTGCTGGATTCACCCGGCGCCCGGGATTCAGGACCGCATCTGGGAGACCTCGCCAGGGCGCGTTTCGTACTGGTCCACACAAACATGGATCAGTGTAATGGTACCTTGGGGGGTGTCTCCCAGGCCATTCGAGACTACTGGGTGACCAGAGACAGGAGGACGGCATTCAGGCTCTCCCTCTGGTACATGGGAAAATTGGCACTACTAGCCTGATACCCTGGCAGTGCCACCTAGGCACCCTGGCAGTGCCATCTGCCAAGGTGTCAGATTGGCAATGCCAGACTGACAGGTTGGTACTTCCAAGAGTTGGACCCAGGAATCTTACCAAGTGGGAGGGAGGGCATGTTCCCGGGGACCTCCCAAGGTTGGTGGGGGTGAGAGGGGATCACAACAAGGGTGGAGGGGCTGAAAGGGGGCAGGAGAAAGATTGGGGGAGCCTTCCAAAATGGCACCCCGATCTACGAGGAGCCTTTCACGCTGGTGAGCTTCAGCTCATCTGCAGTCAATCACTCTTAAGTGCGGCGACACACAGAATCTACCCGAGGCCAAAAAAACCCAACAAGGTACCATTGAATAACAATATGTTTCTCTGCAATGCAGCCACTGAGAAACACCGCTCTAAATGCGCCCCAAACTGGAGATAGAGTTTTCAGATGAATTGCGGCCAAAGTATCTACCCTCCAATTTGATTGTTAAAATTCTTTCATGGGATGTGGGTGCCGCTGGCTAGACCAGCACTTATTGCTCATCCCAAATTGCCCTTGTGAAGGTGATGGCGAACCATGTTCTTGAACTGCAGCAGTTCGTCTGGTGCTGGTAC
Organism: Scyliorhinus canicula; assembly: GCF_902713615.1. Lineage (NCBI taxonomy): Eukaryota > Metazoa > Chordata > Chondrichthyes > Carcharhiniformes > Scyliorhinidae > Scyliorhinus > Scyliorhinus canicula. The sequence goes on from NC_052161.1 coordinate 44,864,775, forward strand.
ACCCACAGTGCTGTAAAGGAAGAGAATTCCAGGATTTTGACCCAGCGACAGTGAATCAACAGTGATATAGAATCATAGAATCCGACAGTCCTTCGACTCTCCACTGACCCTCTGAGAGAGCACCCCACCCAGGGCTGGTCAATGGAAAGTCCCAGGATGTTAAAGATGGTCATTGCCTGGCAATTATGTGGTAAAATGTAACTTGCCATCTATGACTTTAAGCCTGAATGTTGTCCAGGTGCTACTGAAGATGGACATAGAACCTCTATAGTGCAGAAGGAGGCCATTCGGCCCATCATAGAATCCCTATAGTGCATAAGGAGGTAATTTGGTCCATCGAGTCTGCATTGGCCCACTGAAAGGGTACCCCACCTAGAGCCAGGATCCATCCTATCCCGTAACTCCACCTAACCATTTGGACACTGAGGGGCAATGGATCATGGCCAATGCACCTAACCTGCACATCTTTGGACTGTGGGAGGAAACCCGAGGAACCAGAGGAAACCCATACAGACACGGGGAGAAAGTGCAAACTCCACACAGACAAAACCCAAGGCCAGAATTAAACCCAGATCCATGCACTGTGAGGCAACAATGCTAACCACTGTGCCACCATGCTGCCCACATGGACTGTTTCAGTATCTGAGTAATTGCGTATAGTGCTGAACATTGTGCAATCATCAGTGAACAATGTTTGTTGGAGAGAAGGTCATTGATGAAGCAGCTAAGCTGGTTGGGCCGAGGGCACCATCCTGAGAAACTGCTACAACAATGTTCCGGGCAGGGATAATTGCCCTTTAACAGCCACGGCCTTTGTTCTAGGTTTGATTCCCCTGATTCCTATTGACTTCAGTTTTACTTGGGCACTTGACATTCAGTCAAATGCTGCTTTGGTATCAAAGGTAGCCACTCTCACTTCCCCCTTTGAGTTCAGCTCTTTTGCCCATGTTTGGACTAAGGCGGTAAACAGGCCAGAAGCTGAGTGTCCCTGGTGGAACATGTTGTTTTGCTCCTTTCTAGTTCTTTCACACCATTATGAAGTGAACTATAATGTTTAATTGCAGTCATATATTTGCTCTGAGACCAGGGATTATGAGACATGAGTTATTGTTATTGGCTTGTGTTACAATTGTTTCAATACATATACTTTAAGCCAAGTCAATATTGTCGACAAAATACTTGAACATTTTGACTTTAAACATTTTACCAGGCTATTGGCATTTTACCAATGCCAATAGCCTGGGTTTTGCGGTAAGCATAACAGTGAGATCATTAGTGTTCACTGTCATTAAGAAGTAAACGTGACAGCTACGTTTGACATCTGCTCAATGCGCAGTTATACATGGAAATCAGAATGATAGAAATATATAATCCACACAGTCCACAGAGGCCATTCGGCCCATCGAGTTTGCACCGACCCTCTGAAAGAGTACCTTACCTCAGCCCACTCCCCTTCCCCATCCCACTCCCCTTCCCCATCCCTGTAACCCCACAACCCCACCTATACTTTGCACACTCAGGGACAAATTAGCGTGGCCAATCCACCTCACCTGCACATTTTTGGACTGTGAAAGGAAACTGGTACGTCCAGAGGAAACCCACGCAGACATGGGGAGAGCGTGCAAACGCCACACAGTCACCCGAAGTTGGAATTGAACCCGGGTCCCTGCTGCTGTGAGGCAGCAGTGCAAAGTTGCCTTGCTTTGTTTCCAAGCTTTGCTACACTGGTACTTCTCCCAGAGACTCAGCGTACACTTACACGGATTTCTGCCCCTCCACTCCCACAAGCAGGGCCACAAAGACTTTTAACTTTTCCCTTCCAGTGATCTCTGTATGTGCATGGACATAAGGAGTTAATATCTAATCAGTAGCACCAGATGATCACTAGAGGGCCGGATCAACAAGGGTATAAAAGCAACTACATTATGTGTCTCTCTCTCTCTTTTGGATGTACTGTGACCAGGACAGGAGTATCAGATTAGCTCAGATGGTTAGTGCAGTTACGCATAGTTACTGTCGTTCAATCTTGTTAACTTTACCACTAGTATCAATATTAAAGTAAAATAACTCACCCAATTATTGTTATAGTTACTCAATAAACCTTTTGTGACTACTGGACGAGTTTGAATCTTCTTCATTGAGATTCAGAAGACCTCATCAGTAACCAAGGTTTGAGTAACACACATTACATTCCATAGTATATCAAAACACACAAAGAAGTGTAATAAAAGATGATACAGGAATGTAATAAAATATGGTAACAGGTCTGTTGGCTTTAAAAGAACTAGTTTGATTAGGTTAGAGAAAAAGAGAAGAAAATTCAAACCGGATATTCGACTGTGGAAGAGTTCACAGCATATGGACCCTCGACGACTAACTGATTTGATGGCACTCTTTGGAGCTCCATGGCAGCTGGAAACAACCGGTAATTTAAGTTATAACTGGAAAATGTTTGAATAGATGTTCCAAATATTTATCTCAGCTAATTATTTGAGAACAGCCTCTGACGCAACAAAAATAGCGCTGCTACTCACAACAGCAGGACATGAAGCTAGAGAAATCTCTAATTGCTTTAATTACATAGAAGGTGAAGACAACACCAAATTAGAAGTAATACTCAAAAAATTTGAAGATCACTGTAGCACCAGTAACATGCTGCTTTAAGACATTCAATACTTGGAGACCAAATTGCACAGGGGATGAGTGATGCAAAATTCAAACAATCATTATCAGAACAGAAAGTTGAACTCTAGAAATCGCAATTAATCAGTGCATAGTGCATGAACAGAAAAAGGATCAATACTTTGAGACTTAACAAACAAAGAATTATTATCTAGAAAACAAAATCCCAAAAAACGATGCGAATACTCACGACGAGGCAGAGGCAGTGTTGAAACTGAAAATGATGTTCTGAGCGGCAGCCATCTTGCGCATGTGCAGTCTGATCAGTCTGCGAATGCGTAAGAAGCCGCGCATGCGTAGTTGCAAAAAGAGCGCACAGTAAAGGAAAATCGAATTGCACATGCGCAATCGATTCTTACACATGACGTCATGAGCATCATGACATCAGAAGACTCACACAACGCCTACTTAAAGGGGAAATGCCCGAAAATTGAAAAAAGAGTTTTAAAGCTACAAAACCCAATTTTGTTACCTCGAAAGACAGAACAATGCTTGAATTTCAACCAGCAGTTGAAAATAACCTCCGCAGTACCCTGGAACAAGCGGTTTGCACCACCCAAAGTGAAGAGCTCAATGACAAATCCAAAACCAAAGAAGATGATTTGTTCATTGAAGAATACTACTCAGACATGGCTGAGTTATTTGGATATGATGATCATAGCATCAGTGACACGGTTGAAAAGCTCAACATGACTCTACTCATGGTAGATGAATCCAATAACATGATGCAATGGCAGATCATTGAAAATGACATCACACAGGGAGTACTCACCGACTCCGTGGAGAGAGCACAGATCAACTCCACAAAGAGAACACTGCACAACCCCACAGAGAGCGATGAAAGACTCCACAGAGAGAGTGAGCAAGCCTCCACAGAGAGCTCATTGACAGACTCCAGAATGGTTGCAACTAAAGACTCCAGAGCACCAACCATGCACGAAGAAGACTATGAAAGTCTATCCACCTTACCTGAGCAACCAGAAGCAGACTATGAAAATCTAACAAGCTCACGTGAACAACAAAAAAACCATTAAAGTCTACCCAGCACACATGAGCATTAAGAAGACGATGCATGTCCAACCTCTGTATGTATGAATACTGACACAGTGATCACAATCAGCACACACGATGTGCAAAATCATAGTGAGACTGACAGATCTCAGTTTGTCTGAACAGAAGCACTCAACAATCAAAGTCAAACAACACATGAGTCCAGTGAGACCACATCAATTAAAACCTCATCTACTCTAACTACCCACAAAAAAATGAAATCTTGAAGATTTTGACTCCAAAAGAGGAGCACCAAGAAATAAATGATGATTCAAGTGAACTAGAAATGACTCCAGAGGAGGAGCACCAAGGAAGTAAAGAGGAATCAAATCACCACAAATGACTGATGTCACCAAGATCAATTCAACATCAGATCATTCTCACAATCCTTAATTCAAAAAGCTCAATGAAACACACCACAAAGGACACTGACACCAATAACTTTGAGAATGACTCAAATCATCCACATGAAACAGTCATTGAGCGCAACAAGAACAAGAACCAAAAACTACAAGAAGCACAACAGAAACAAGAACAACAGCAACAACAAAAACAACAAGAAGCACAACAAAGATAACTACAAGAACAACAACAAAAACAACAAGAAGCATAACAAAGACAACAACAGGAACAACAAACACGACAAAACCAACAAGAACAACAATGAAAACAACAAAAACAGAAACAACAAGCACAACAAAAACAACAAGAACAACTACAAAGGCAGAAACAACAGAAACGACAAAAAGAACAACAATGAAACAACGACCGGTACAAAATGGTACAACTCTGTACATGAAGAACAATGTAGTAGCACAGTCCAAAACAATGGCAAGAGTACAAACATAACTTGGCATGACAACAAATTTCTCGAATTCGCATTTGTTCCAAGACAAAGAAGCAAAACAATTGTTGAGGCAAATGTAACACAGAATCGCTACCACAAGCACAAAAAAAAGTCAAAATCAGACAACGAAGTGATTCAACCATTTGAACACCTCATGATGACTTGTTGGGACTGAACCACAAGCAAACGGTAAAAAATACTAATAGATTAAATGTATTAACATTTGACTGATTAACTCATTGATTTTATGTAATGCATTTGCAACCTGCATCCATTATGTTTGTTCAATTTTCTTTACAGCATACAGAAAATATGTAACACAAGAAAAAAAGATGTGATCTCTATATGTGCATGTACATAAGGGGTTAATGTGTAATCAGTAGCACCAGATGATCACTAGAGGGCTGGACCAACAGGGGTATAAAAGCAATCACATTGTGTGTGTTTCTCTCTCTGTTTTGGATGTACTGTGACCAGGACAGGAGTATCAGATTAGCTCAGATGGTTAGTGTAGTTATGCATAGTTACTGTCGTTTGATCTTGTTACCCTTATCACTAGTATCAATGTTAAAGTAAAGAACTCACGCAGTTATTGCTATAGTTACTCAATAAACCTTTTGTTACTACTGGATGAGTTCGAGTCTTCTTCATCGAGATTCAGAAGTCCTCATCAATAACCAAAGTTTGAGTAACACATATTACACTCCGTAGTATATCAAAACACACAAAGAAGTGTAATAAAAGATGATACAGGAATGTAATAGCGTGAGGCAGCAGCGCAAACACTGCAAAGTTGCCTTGGTTTGTTTCCAAGCTTTGTTACACTGGTACTTCTCCCAGAGATTCAGGTTCACTTACACGGATTTCTGCTCCTCCACTCCCACAAGCAGTGCCACAAAGACTTCCGGACGCTGTCCTAGCCTCCTTTGAGCGACTGATTATAACTGCATGGTATGTTAAATATGGGGTTCCCAGCCTCTGCTTAATATTGAAATGACCAACTTGTCTTCTGAGAGTGGTCTGGCTGCCCTTTCCCTGACCCCTTTAAATCTGGACGTGAGCAGGTAAGATGCAGGCTGGGGTGGGCTTTTAGAAATTTTACATCTCAGCTGATCACAACCCACCCACCTTTGCGTGTTAGAATACACCTCTGCATCTCTTGATAAGGATTCTTCAATCTGATTTGTTGAGAAGACACATCATTGTTTGCGCTACTACACAGGTCTCTGATCCCCTCTATGGGACCCCAGAGTAGAATTTCAGGGTCTTTTGGTTTTGGGTTACTCATGAAGGGAACTACAATCAGAAATTCAAAATGAAAAGAAATGGAAATAACTGTAGAAGTAAAGGCAAGAAAAATATTGCCTTCTGGCTCAGTGTATTTTGCGAGTGAGTGGGTAAGTCATAGCGAGGAAAAAGAAAGGCTTCCTTTTATGTAGCACCTTTCAAATGATGGGACATCACCTTTGAAGAGTAGTCGTTATTGTATTGCAAGAAATGCCGCTGCCAGTTTGTACACATCAAGATCCCACAAGCAGCAATGTGACGAAGACCAGATAATCTTTATTAGTGATGTTCATTGACCAGAACATTCGGGGTAGTCCTCTCCTCTTAGAAGCATAGGATCATAGGATTGCTACAGTGCAGAATGAGGCCATTCGGCCCATCAAGTCTGCAGTGGCCCTCTGAAAGAGCACCCTAGCTAGGCCCATTCCCACGCCCTATCCCTGTAACCCAACCTAACTTTGGACACTAAGGGGCACTTTTGTATGGCCAATCGACCTAACCTGTACATCTTTGGACTGTGGGAGGAAACCGGAGCACCCAGAGGACCCCACGCAGACATGGGGAGAACGTGCAAACTCCACACAGTCACCCGGAATTTAACCGGGGTCCCTAGCTCTGTGAAGCAGCAGTTCTAACCACTGTGCCACCATGCCGCCCCCCCCCCCCCCCCCCCTCAAAATAGTGCCCTGGGATCTTTTACATCGGCCCGAGTGGGTCGACGTAGGCGTGGTTTAATGCCTCATCTGAAAGATGATGCCTCTGTCAGTGCAGCATTATTGGAAGCTGGATTTTGCTCCATGTTAACTAAAAGTCAGTAGGGTGCTTAACTACTGCTTTTGAGTTCAGGAAGGTTCTATTGGTGATTTGGATTCATATCCAGCATCCCTTCTCAATGAACCAATCCCATTCCAATTTCCTGATCTCTAATGTTATGTCCTTGTCCATTTACATGGTGTAATGGGCTGCAAAATTGACCCATTTGATTTAGCTATGAAGGGCAGTCTGTTTTGTAACTTTTCTTTGTAAATTAAGTGCAATTAGTATGATTTAGATCTTTTCTGTCGGCTATCACACCCTTTATATTTCACACCACATACATGTTGAAACCATGGAGTGAAATCGGCTGTTAACTCTGATGTCATCATTTTCTCCTCCTATTGTTTAATTTGCTCCCAACAGCCATAAAAGTTTTCTCATTGCTCTACAGTAACATTGGATTAGTTTAACGTCGCAATCAGGTTATACTGACTCACATTCAGCACTGACATGTAGTTCACCCCACTCCCAATCAGGGCACATGGCAATCTGTTCATCTGACTTGTAATTCCGGAGGGATCTCCAGTTTAGAGCAATAAATTAATGAAGTCATTCATTTGTTGCCTCAGAAGGGTTGCAAGTGACTTAGGACAGGGTTAAGCACTTGTATTTCAAAATTAAATGAGCATATTAACATAGAATTAATGAAGAAATGTACGTACAGAAGGTTATATCACACAATTACACATCAGCCTCCATTCCTGCTCTTTACCATTTAGCAACAAGATTAAATCAAAATAAAGGTTGTAAAAGTTTTTAACTGAGCAACAAGTGCTCTTTACTAATGTTCAAGACATGTTCACAGCCGAAGTATAGTTGTTCTCCATTATCTGATGTAAAGGTTAAAATGTGTGAAGAAAAAATTATCTGGATGAATCAACGGCATGCTCTGGGACTGGGATTTCAGTGTGCACTATATGTGCTGGTTGTGAGAACTGTATCTTTCCCTGGTGTTTCCAGTAACATCCAAGAATGCAAAATCTGATATGTAATTAAAAAAAAAATTCCAAATGGATTTTATTTTTGCTGCAAAGACATCACAACTTAGAAACAAGGGTGATTATTCTTCAAATTAAATTCATTTTGTCTGCGTTGGTAGAACACAAATCACCCCACATGCCCCCATAGAGTCGGACAAAGTTTAACTGCCGAGCAATTTGGGCAATAGTGGATTGACTGGCTGGTTACATCCCTCCCATGTTTTATTTACATCAAAATCTATCCTACTGAAATTACGACAGTGTGTAAGGTGGTCAGTCAATGAGTAACCCATGAAAGTGATAATTCACCCAATGGATATTCAATATTAGTTTGATATCTTTGAAAGATAGAAATAATGGACGCGATCTAACGGGTGAAGCGCTAAGTACCGTAGCGGATGTGGTTTCTTGGGTGCTTTCTGACGGCCGACTCGGCGGAACCAGGGCTGGTATCGGTTCTGTTCCGTGATCTTGTCTCTGCAATGAATCTACAGAACTGCTGGTGACTTAACTAGAATGATGGTTGATTGATTTACACATGGTAAGGTAACAATCAGAATGCTGAACAAACCAAGTTACTGACAGTCACCCAGACTCTCCCAGAACTACCCTTATGTGCGACTGTCCTGGTGTACACCATACAACCTTCTGCCGATAGCCGGATGACACATGACTCCCTACATATCGGGGACGGGATTCTCTGACCCCGGGGCCGGGTTGGAGAAGCGCCGGGCTGGGTGTGGTTCACGCGATGCCGCCCCGTCGCTGGCCCGCCGATTTTCCAGTGACCGGAGAATCAGCACCATTGGCGTCAGCGCGGTCGGCACGGCACCGGTCGGGGGCCGCTTAACCCGGTACCCCCCCCCGGCGATTCTCCGCATGGGATGGGCCGAGTGGCCGCAGAGATAGTCTGAGTCCCACCGGTGCCGTTCACATGTGGTCTTATCCGGCGGGACCCCGGCATCCATCCTGCGGGGGGGGGCGGCCTGGTAGTGGGGGGGGATCCGACCCTGGGGGGGCCTCCACCCTGGCCTGGCCTGCGATTGGGGCCTACCGATCAGTGGACCGGCTTCTCCTGGTGGGGGCCTCTTTTACTCCGCGCCCGCCCCTGTAGCTCTACGCCATCTTGCGTTGGGGCCAGCGTGAACAAGTAAGCTAGCGCGCATAAGCGAGTTCGTGCCAGTCGCAGCGCGCACACACGAATTTATGCCGGCCGCAACATGCATGCGCAGATCCGCGGTACCTGTTTGATGCTGGTATCAGCCGCTGGAGCTGCGTGAGTCGCTCCATGGTGGCCCCTGTAGGGCTCAGCATCGCTGCTCCCGGGGGCCTGTTGACACAGTTGTAAAACGCGACGGTGTTTACGACGGCGTCAACCTTTAGCCTCAGGATCAGAGAATCCCCTCCAGGTACTATCCAACTAGGCACAAGGAGAAATGGGGGAAAATTCACTTGTAATGCCAATGTTTATCTTCCAAAAGCTGGTTATTGTAAGAGTGGCCATTTGCATATGTACATGTGTACGTAGTAAAATCGTAATATACAGCTTTCAGTTGGTACTTGCTTTACGTGTGACACGGTCACCTTTCTGCCTGCAAATATAGCATAGGATGGCAATGAGGTGGGATTGTGGATGTCCTGAGCTGAACCAATTAGGTTGGAAACGCTTCCAGCAAGCTAGTAGAGGAATTGAGGTTTTTGTTTGCTGAGAAATAATTTTTTTAATCCAGTCTTAGTGAAAGGCTGTTTATACATGTGGGTGGACAGACTTCAGAAACATGTAATACTGGGAGACTGGGAGAGTATAGTCATGACGAAGAGTCTTTTGCTGTGTATATGGAGCAGCTGGATATCTATTTCACTGCTAATGGTATCCTTGATAATCCTGATAATTCAGCTGTTAATCAAACCAATGGGGGAAAGGAAGAAGTCATCTTCTTGACAGAAAGAGGTGTATGAGACACTCAAGAATTTGCTTTCCCCACTTAAGCCAAAAGACATGTTGCCGTCAGACATTTTGCAGTACCGCAGCCCAAAGACATTGGAAGTTGCTGAAAGCTATGATTTGGGATCCAGGAATCCATTTCCAAGTGAGGACATTGGATAGTTTATCGTGGCTTTAAAAAATCTGACTATCCATTCTAATTTTGGAGAATTTCAAGAGAGATCATTATAGGACAGATTTCCATGCAGTTGAATGCATTTCCAGTAAATTGCTAACACTGAAAGTTAACTTTCCCCATAGCTTGCCAAACAGCATTGTCCATGGACGCGGCAGAACATGACTTGAGAGAAGGCAGAGGTAACAACTGCCAGTCGTCTGCTGAAGTAAATAAGATGCAGCTGAGTAAGTAGCAGGCCCTAATGCTAGCAGTTAGTAGTAGCTGCGGTACAGCTCAGTCTTATTACCGATGCTTTGGCCAATGTTGGGCACAGAATTGTTCATTACGAAGGCAGGGTTTGAAGCTGCAAGATTGCTAAGGCGTGGCAAAAGAATGTAAATGGAGAAAACTGGTTGGAGGAAATGGCCGTCACTGTGTACAGTTATTTAACAGCACCAGATCATTTAGGGATCCATTGATACCCATGTAATTGAAGCGGAAGGATGCTCAGTGAAAATTGGTAGGACACTGTATTCCAACTAGCATTGGCAGGGGCTCCAGTAAACATGAGGTCCTTTTTCACCCAGTTTTGGGGGGAAATTTTATATGAACGGTCTCCAGTAAAGATGTTGTAATGAGAAGATATCGAAAGCCCAACGGGAGAAAATGGGACAAATAGGAACGAGCGCAGGTCCGGCTGACAGCTCAAGTTCGGTGCAGAGTGCTGTGGAAAGAAAGATGGTGGGGGCAAGCTTGCCAGGTGGGGCTTTGCCCATTATGGCGAACATGCTGGCCAAGGTGATGGCGGTGGAGTTTGAGGGGCAGTTTGCCAAACATTTTGAGGGCATGGAAAGGAGAGATGATGGAACGCTCAAACAGTTGGTGGACAATACCTTGGCCCTGATAAAGGAGGCTCTTGGAAATATATCATTTTTTTTCTGGCCGGAGCCAGTGTTCGGGAGGCAAGAGCGATCAGACGGTAATGGCTTTTGTCCATCCGATGACACAGCACTGCCCCAATGCCATAAGGCGAACATCACAGGAATCATACAGAGGCTCAGAAGAGTCAAAATGCGTCAACACCCCTGAAGAGGGCAACCGCTGCTTCATCATTTGAAATGTGGCTCTTGGGCCACGCTCCAAGACCAAGGCTGGCACTTCTTCAAAAGCAAGTGTAGGTGGGCTAATACAGTAGCCAAATTCAGAATAAATTGTCCGTAGCAATTAACCAGAACAAAGAAAGAGCGAAGTTTTGTGGTGTCTCGCTGAGTGAGGGCCATTTTGATGACACGTACCTTCTCGGTGACCGGGTGGAGCTCACGTTTTCCCCGTGTCTGCGCGGGTTTTTCCTCCGGGTGCTTTGGTTTCCTCCCACAGTCCAAAGACGTGCAGGTTAGGTGGATTGGCCATGATAAATTTCCCTTAGTGTCCAAAAAGGTTAGGAGGGGTTATTGGGTCACGGCAATAGGGTGGAAGTGAGGGCTTAAGTGGGTCGGTGCAGACTCCATTGACCGAATGGCCTCCTTCTGCACTATAAGTTCTATGTTCTATACTCCCAAGCTTCAGCTACAAATAAGCATTGCTCACGTCCAATTTTGTGACTGTACAGCCACCAGCTAACCTTGCATACAAATCCTCGATACGCAGTAAAGGGTAATGGTCTAATTGTGAAGGTGTGTTCAACACTAACTTATCGTCTCCGCAAATGTGAGTAGTCTTATTTGGCTTCATTACAGGGACCACCGGCGGCGCGCAATCAGCAAAGCGCACCAGCCAAGTGATCCCCAAACTTTCCAAACACCAAAGTTTGGCCTCAAACCTCTCCACTATAGCATAGGGAACCGGGCAGGCAGGTAAATATTGGGGCTGGGCATCTGGGTCCACAGGGATTGTGGCCACGGTTCCTTTAAATGGTACCCAAACCTGGCTGGAAAACCTCTGGGATCTTGCTCAGCATCGTACACAGATCGCCAGACTCAACTTGGAGGATATGCTGCCAATCCAACTGTAGCTGATGCAACCAATCATGGCCCAACAAGCTGGGGTCATTTCCTTGCATAACCATGAGGGGAAGACGAACTGATTGATGCCCATAAACGACTGGAGTAAGGATGGACCCCACAATATTTAATCGGTCCCCTGTGTAAGTGGTCAAACGAGCCATTGCGTCTGTCAAAGCCAAAGTATGCACTCCTTGCTTGATGAGATCAAAAGTGCTCTGCAACACCACAGCAACGGCCGCTCCCATATCCAGCTCCATTTGGTGCCACATGTCCCTCAGCGACTGGGATATGACGTCGAGGCCCTCAGCATCAGCCATGCTTATCATAAACTGAGACATGCCTTGGACACTCAAGAAGTGGAGGTCGTGCTTTAAGCTTTCCACTGTGGTCGCCATCCCAGCAGTGTTGGCCTCGGTGCCAAGCATTAGTGGCAGCATCTCCTGCGACCATAGCCTTTGGAACTCCTCCGAATGGCTGAGCAGTTACTGGAATCTCGCTGACACCTTCTCCTGAAATTCACAGCCATGTCCTATTATCTGCATCAGCTGTGGGAGAACCTTGTCCAGAGGTTCAGTATCTGACTGGGACTCAGCAGAGTGCTGGGATCCAGCAGACCTCCGACTGCCGACTCCCGTGGATGTTCCAGCTCCACCTGATGTGCATCAGCAACTATGTGGTCAGTGAGAGGGGAGGGTCATTTTGTCTGGCATGAACTTGAGACCAGTTATCTGAGTGAAGGGGCAATGGAGCCTCACTTCTGTGGCACAGGCCAACTGCACTGTCGGTGACTGCCCTCTCCTTGGTCAACCACCAATCTCCAGGGCCTGTTCCTCATAGGGGGTGAGGACTTGGATCTCTGGCATCCTGCCCCCCCCCTCCTCCCCCGCCTTGGCCCTTTGCCACTTATTATGGGCTACCTTCTCCTGCAGGGATAAAGAGAAAACATTGTGAACCACACACTTGATGGGTCAGGGGGGTCTATAGCCAGTTGCATGTCTGGACACCGCGCCTGGACATGAAGGGATTGTGCTGGTGGGTGCTAGGGGGTTCTGAGGAGCAATGGATGTGATTGGATATGGAGAGGGTGCGAGGTGTTAGCCAGGGATTTGTGGAGGTGGGCCTGGGTTTGGGAATTTGAGGGATGGCTGGCAGATCAGATGCAGAAGACAAGTGGTAGCTTACCCTTCCAGAAGGGTATCAAGGTGGCACAGTGGGCAGCACTGCTGCCTCAAGAGGGCCAAGGACTCAGATTTGATCCCGGCCCCAAGTCGTTGTCCGTGTGGAGTTTACACATTTTCCCTGTGTCTGCATGGATCTCACCCCCACAGCCCAAAATATGTGCAGGATAGGTGAATTGGGCATGCTAAATTGCCCCTTAATTTGAAAAAAAGAATTGGGTACTCTAAATTTATAAAAAAAACACAACTTATCCTTGCAACTCAGTAGAGGTCGTTGGTCTTCTTCCAACATTGGATGGCAGTCCTCTTGGACATGCTGCCTGCACTGACAACCGCTGTCACTTCCTCCCAGGTGGCATTGCTGACTCTGCTGCTGGTCCTCCAATCCCCTCGGGGGAATGGCGTGGCCCACTTCTCATTCACAGCATCGAGCAGCCTTGATGGGTTGGCATCCCCAAAGCCAAGAGCAGGTCTGTGCGCTGCCATGCTTATGGGTTGACTGGGAGTGAGTGGTGAGGGAGCGTTTAAAAGTAGCTCCCCCTTGTTAGTGGTGAGAAGCTGAGACACATGTCTGGTGAATCAGACGGTGAGACAGGCAGAAATAGCGTGAATCTCATGGGGTTCATTTTTGTCACTAAGTGCCGTTCAATATGGGCCACTATCTCGCTAGCGCAAGCAACAAGAAACACCCCGGCAAACGGTCCAAAATGACACTTGGAAATGTTTCCCTTGAGTCACGACCATTATTTGTGAACAGAGTAATACTCCCAAAGTAGTAGTACCAGAGTCAGATGGTAACTGTAAATCAGGTAAAGGTATATAATCCAGCTGTTAACTTGCCAAATGTGGACAATCTGTTTCAAAATTAAATCTGACAAATGCCAATCTGCAACTTGAGTTAAATGATGAGTCTAAGGCATATTTCACTATTAATACTCCTTGGGCCTTTTTCATAGGGCAGTCATTTTCAAACCCAGGGTCGCAACCTGAGGGCGGGTCGTGGACGTGTGTCGGAGCGACCGGCTTTTAAAAATGCTGGCCATGACCAGCTTTCAGAATGCTGGCCATTCCACGCATGCATGCCCCCCTCAGCAGTGCGCAGTGCCTGGGCCCAGTGGGTCAGTACGCCACCTCCTGACGTCAGTGCGCAGAACCAGGAGCAGGTTTTTTTTCAAAGGAGTGTCGGCAGAGAGCAGGTCACACTAACATCACCTGTTCTGCCGTGAGTGATATTCTTCCCTTTTGCAGCTGTCAGCAGTGCCGGTGTGAATCCAGGGCCTCTGGTCAACAACCCATGAAGAAGAAGCTGAGGACTTGATCCAACGGCCACGCTGAGCCCGAAAAGCAGCTCGCCACGGTGCAGTGTGGCCATTGTAAACCAGGAAACACTGCTCCCAGGATCTATCCGGCTCGCAATGCCTTGTGAGGTTCAATGAAATCGCATGAGACGTTGCAAGGTGAATCCCACAATTGGCGAGATCACGTTTGAGCAAATCTGCATATTAGAGCAAGGCAGTAAGCCTCACTCTAACATGCAGATTCCCTAGGCACCTGAAGCTTTGTAATTCAACCCCTTTGCCTCCGAGACCTTGGGTGAGCCCTGTTCGGCACAAGCGGGGACCAGATGGAACAATAGTTGTGGGGGTCTCCCAGGGAATAGGAGGCCCCAGCTACATGCCCTTTGGGCAGGGTGTTGCCCTGGCACTGCTGCTACCCCGAGGTACCCTGATAGTGCTATCCTGGTACCTTGGCAATGCCATCTGTGTGCCAGCCTGGAACTGCCAAGGTGCCCTAGTGGCATTGCCAGCTGGCAGGGGCACTGCCAGGGTGCCAAGCTAGCATTTATTTGCATGCATGTGATTGGGCCAGAGATGCCCTGTGTGGGTGTTTGGGGACGGGGTGGGGGGGTGGTTTCAGGCGGACAGGGGACGGGACACCCACATTCTATTCGGGCTGAGGGGGAGGGAGGGATTATTTTGGGGGCCTGAGAGATTGGAATGCCATTTAAAAATGGGGTCCCGATCTCTCACGACGATGGGGAATTCCAGCAAGCGGAGCCCTCCACTGTACAATAGGGTGGCCTTGGCCGCGCATTCCACATTCAGGCCCCTTACTCAACCTGAGTTGCTAGGGCACTTTGTTCCCTTTTGGGAGAATCGCGCCCTCAAATCAGGAACAAAGCAGCATAAAGATAATTACTTGAGATATGAGTTATTAATTGTGTCATTGCAAATCAAGATTCAACGTTTGTGTGTGTTATATGCAAGGCAGCACGGGCAAATTCATGTTCAAACCCCTCGAAACTTCAAAGGCATTTGAAGACTAAGCATGATCAGTTTGAGGACAAACCACTTGATTTTTTTCAACGGAAGCATTGAGATCTTAAATCATCAGCTGAAGTCATTATCAGAAATGTAACATTGAATAACAGAGCAAGTGAGATCGTGAGGACCAAGCAGGCTTACTTGCCACATTAAAGGTAATTGAAAATGGTGGGTCGCGAGGGTTGGTCGACCTAGGTTGCAAAAGTCGGCCGGTGTGGGTCCCAAAGGATGGCTGAATAGTACAAATGTGTTCCGGGCAAAAAAGTTTGAAAAGCACTGTCACAGGGTGTTTCTTTCACCCTCAGAATAAGGTAACCCAATGTTTGGAAAACATGGAGTTTGGACACAAATATGTGGCTGAATGCCAGAGGTGAGAGTGACTGCCCTTGACATCAAGGCAGCATTTGACCGAGTATGGCATCCAGGAGCAGTAACTCAACTGGAGTCAATAGGAATCAAGGGGAAAAACTCTCCACTGGTTGGAGTCATACCTGGCACAAGGGAAGATGGTTGTGGTGGTTGGAGGTCAATCATCCCAGCTCCAGGCCATCACTGCAGGAGTTCCTCAGGATAGTGTCCTAGGCCCAACCATCTTCAGCTACTTCATCAATGATCTCCCTTCCATCATAAGGTCAGAAGTGGAGATACCCGTTGATGTTTGCACAATGTTCAGTACCATTTGTGACTGCTGGGATACTGAAGCCCAAATGCATCAAGGCCTGGACAATATCCAGGCTTGGGCTGACAAGTGGCAAGCATCAATCCTGCCACAAAAGTGCCAGACAATGACCATCTCCAACAATAGAAAATCTAACCATAGATCCTTGATATTCAATGGCATTGATGTCGACAATAGCCAGGACAAAACAACTTGGTTGATTGTTTGTTGATGGGGTGCCATTCACTCCCTCAATCATTGGCAGCAGTATGTACCATTCACAAGATGCTCAGCAGGAACTCACCAGAGTCCCTTCCAAACTCAAGATCACTGCCAACTAGAAGAACAAAGGCAACAAATACATGGGAACACCATGAACATCTGGATGGTCCACATCAATCCACTTACTATTCTGACTTGGAAATATAGCATTATTCCATCACCATCATTGGGTCAAAATCCTGGCATTCCCTCTCTACCAGTACTATGTGGGTGTACCACATGGGCTGCAGGGTTAAAGAAGACAACTCACCACCACCTTCACAAGAGCATTTAGGGTTGGGCAATAAATGCTGGCCGAGCCAGTGATGTCGATATCCCATGAATTATTATTTTTTAATGTGAAATTTTCTAATTGATAATATAGGTGACCTTCAATAGATTGCAACCATTGTGTAGCAATCTGGCAATTAGCTTTCTCAACATCATTTTGAGCAGAGGTTTTCGAAATGTGGTTCATGCGCATTTTACCTGGTGGTCCACAGATTGGTCCAAAATGCAGGTTATTGTTGGACAATGTCATGGCTGAGGCCACTTGTGAGAACAGTCTAGAACCCTCACCCACTTTTACTTGCATTACATCATATAATCTTAATGTAGAGATGCCGGCATTGGACTGCGGTGAGCACAGTAAGAAGTCTTACAACACCAGGTTAATGTCCAACCAATTACCTGCAAATGCTCGGATTCTAAGCATTGTATATTATCCAATTACCTGCAAATGCTCGGATTCTAAGCATTGCCTGGCATCTTTGAATTTGTCTATATATATGTTTCTGGAACATACCTCTTCATTCACCCGAGGAAGGAGCAGTGCTCCGAAAGCTAGTGTTTGAAATAAACGTGTTGGACTTTAACCTGGTGTTGTCAGACCCCTTACTGTCATATAATCAGACTGGCTCCCACGAGTACAGCACAATTTGTTATCCGCTCGAGCAACAATAATCTAATTTTGTAAGCAATATCTCTATTACTGTTGGTATTATTTGATTAATTTAGAATCTAAGATAAGTAATAGTTTCTTAAGAAGATTATTGCGAAGATCGTTTAACACATATTAGAATGTTTCAAATAAATATTTCCTCCTATATTAATGTTTCTAATAAAAAGTATCAATACTTTTACCTCTGGGATGAATCATTTGTTTTATTCTTGCATTGGTTGTTGGTGTCTTTGGCTGGGCCAGCATTTGATGCCCATACATAATTGCCCTTGAGAAAGTGGTGGTGAGCTGCTGCCTTGAACCCACTGTGCTGTTGGGATGGTAGTTTCAGGATTTTGATCCATTGACGGTGAAGGAACAGTGATATAGTTTGAATTCAGGATGGTGCAAAGCTTGGAGGGGAACTTGCAGGTGATGGCATTCACATGTGTCTGCTGCTCCTTGCCCTTCCAGGTGGTAGAGTTTGCAAGTTTGAAAGGTGCAGTTGGCAGAGCCTTTGGTGAATTGCTGCAATGCATTTTTCAGAGGGTACACACTGCCATCACAGTGCATCATTGTTGGAGGGCATGAATATATTCGTTGGAGGATGGGGTGTCAATCAAGTGGACTCCTTTGCCCCCAGATGCTGTCTAATTTCTTGAGAGTTACTGGAGTCACACTCATCCAGACAAGTGGAGAGTATTTCATTATACTCCTGACTTGTGCTTTGCAGGTGATGGACAGACTTTAGGAAGTCCGGAGGTGAGTTACTTGCCTCAGAATTTCCAGTCTTGGATATGCTGTCATGGCAAGACCAGTTCAGTTTCTAGTCAATGGTAATCCCCAGGATGTTGACAGTGGGGGATTCAGCGATGGTAATCCCATTGAATGTCAAGGGTTAGATTCTCCCTTGTTAGAGATGGTCATTATATGGCACTTTTGTGGCATGAAGATAACTGCCACGTATCTTCCCAAGCCTAATCTTGCCTAGGTCTTGCTGAATATGGAGAGGGGGCACTTCAGTATCTGAAGCATTGCGAATGGTAATGAACATTCTGTAATCATTCTCATACTTTTGCCAGAGATGGTTTCAGAGTTATGATGACAAACTGCCCAGCAGCACGAGAAGCCAATTATTTATTTCTATTCATTTATAGGATGTGGGCATCACTGGCTGGGCCAGCATTTATTGCCCACCCTTATTTGCCTTTGAACGGAGTCATTTTGAGTCAAACACATTACTGTGGATCTGAAGTCGCATGTAGGCCAGACCATTTTGCCTTCCCTTAAGGACATTAGTGAACCAGATGTGTCTTTACAACAATCGGCAATGGTTTCATGGTCATCATTAGACTTTTAGTTCCAGATTTTATTGAATTCAAATTTCACTATCTGCCTTGGTGGGAATCGAACCCGGGTCCCCAGAACATTACCATAGGTTATTAGACCAATGACAGCATAATGGGTGGCACGGTGGCACAGTGGTTATCACTGCTGCCTCACAGCACCAGGGAGCCGGGTTCGATTCCCTCCTTGGGTCACAGTGTGGACTTCGCAAGTACTCCCCGTGCATGGGTTTCCTCCGGGTGCTCCTGTTTCTTCTGATAGTCCAAAGATGTGCAGGTTAGGTGGATTGACCATGCTAAATTGCCTCTTAGTGTCCAAAAGGTTAGGTGGGTTATTGGGTTACAGCAATAGGGTGGGTCGTAGGCCTAGGTAGGGTGTTCTTTGAGAGGGTCGGTGCAGACCTGATGGGGCAAATAGCCTCCTTCTACACTGTAGAGAATCTATGATTCTACAACTATGCCGTCACCTCCCCAATTATGGGGATCATAAGCAAGATTTATGCAGGACTTTCCAATCTTCTCAAAGGCAATGTGCAGTACTCGGCAACTCACAGGAGTTGAATGCATAATGGCAATACCTAATCCCTTGGAATCTGACCCTTGCCAAAAACAGAAGGCAACAATCATCCACAGGCACAATCCTGTCATTGCATAAGTCTCTCATTGAGTCTGCTACCACTAAGAGTTATCAGGTCAATTAAAAGCCTTTGATCGCCTTCCTCCTCATCTCCCTTTCCTCAGATTGCTCTCTCTTATGTCCCAGTTATTATGGCTGCAATTCACTGCACTACAGGCATAGTGAAGGCTGCTGATCGACCTGTGTTACTTCATTGATCCAATTAGCCTTTCTGCTGCCTCAGTCTGCTCAGTCATCCTAATTGGATGACACTCCTGGAGATGGCTTCTAAATAGGCTGTTTCCCAGAAGATTGTGTTGATTGTCATGCCATGCACATGTATGGGTTGTGACTGGAAATCAGCTCATTGTTGGGCTCATAACTCAGGGAAAATTCAGCTTGTTGGGGTGTCATTCATGGTGATGTATAAAAGTACTTTAAGGGACTGTGGAGAAGGTCATCGATTAAACGTGTAAATCATGATTTGTACAGGGCATTAATGGAAGGTTATAGGCAGTTTTCTCTTCACCTCAATGGAGCACAATCTCAGTGGTTCCGTGCAACTCTGCATCAAACCAACGTTGACCAATATATCCAGCGAGAGCTATGAATCAAGGGTTCTCTTGGATGTATCTTCACTGTGTACATCTTCAATCAGAAAGAATAGCATTAGTACGGGCAAAGATAGTCCCTGCACTCAGATGCTCTGAATATACTGGGTTTTAGCACAAGATGTTGCAGCTAGCTAAATATTTTTGAAGGACAAGGGTGGAGACTTGAGGGAGCAGATCCTGGAACCTGTGCAACTGTAAAGTTCTCTGCATGAGCTTGTTTGTGAGCCGCTGTCCTGTAAAATCTGGCATCAACAAAAGAGCCCTGCGGTAAAATTAATTCTATGGGGCTAGAAAGAGCAGGAGTCCTCCTCACAGCTCCACATGAGTACCACCTTCCTGGGTTCCCTTCACCCCATCGATCAAAAGCAACACTTTGTTCACACCCAAACTCAATCCTGCACCGCCCCCTCCCTCCCCCCCCCCCCCCCTACCACCAACCACCACCCAACTTACCTTTTCCCTGACCAGGTCATTATTGCGGAGTGGAGACAAGTTACATTGGGTCTCCTATTTAGGAAGAGCAGCTCGCTGTACATACTTTGAGGTCTGGCCGTCAAAATGTGCTGTGCTCCTGCTGTCACTCTCAGGCGGATGTCCAGCACTGTTTGGCTGCTTGATAGTTAAAAGTCTTCCCCACCTTCTTTTCAACTGATAGGATATTCTCAAGGGCAATGGCTCAATAAAAGGACCTGCCATAATTGAACCATCCAATAATTTAATATTTTGTAGAACTAGAACTGCCAAACTTTTCTAATTTAACATGGATTTATTACTAATCCAATGAAAGTTTGTTAATATGGATTTAAGAATTACCTGAGAGGTGAATAGGAACCATGGAAGAGAAATGATAGTGTGGCAAGATTAATATTAAATACAGTAAAACTGCCAATTAAAAATAGGGGAATGGATGTCCACTGGTTTAGATCATCTTTTATAATTTGTAAAATGAAACTTATCATAGTTTGACTTAATAGCACGAGCCAATGAATATAGTAATGTGATTCAATTTTTAAGTTTCGCTGGCTACTAGTAAAAATGCGGACTTGCAAATCTCAGAAGCCGTAAATGTGTCCAAAGGCAGAACCTTCGGTTTATCCATATTTTATGACTACAAAGGTTGTTATGCAGCTAACCTCAATCTACTTAGAGGTTGGATATTATTATATTTGACTTGATATTAGAAAGTGAGACTGATGTGCTCTGCACTTTTACAGGGAAATTACCATCCAGCAAGATTGCTTTTGTTGGCTTGGAATGGGCAAACAGGGGTCAAGAGTTCAGAGGGGGAATCCTTCCTCCTAGATTCCTGCCCAATTAGCACGACTTATCCAAAGAACCTTTTAAGCAATCTGCAAGACTAAAATCAATTTAAATCTATACAAGTATTGTGGTGTGTATTTTTATGTCTGAAATGGGTATTGAGGTCCATGTGCAAGGAGGTTATTTTCCATGTGTTTTTTTCATGAATTTATCACAGAATAGGTAGGACATGTTTAGACAGAAACAAAACTTGCCATATAATTGCTTGCAAATCAACTTCAAATTAAATGCAGTTGAAGCTTTTCATCAGAACAAGGACTAACGATAAATCCTTTAACATTATAAACATTTACTAGAGTACTAGAATGAGCAGATGTCTAAATGTAATCTACAGAGTCGAGAACAGTCATCAAGTAAAGTTAAAATTAGTGATGGCGGTTATTGTGGAGAACCCTATAGTATATAAGTGCCTGAACATGTGACAAGGAGAACTATTTTTAAGCAGCCCATTGTTATAAACCCATTATTCCGTATCTACTCCCAAGTATAATCACAACTTTTTTTTAATATCGAACTTAAACTATTTATGTTACATTTTTGAACATTTGTAAACTTCATACCTGTTACAGACTCTATCCAACACCAGGGGCAGCAGGGTAGCATGGTGGTTAGCATAAATGCTTCACAGCTCCAGGGTCCCAGGTTCGATTCCCGGCTGGGTCACTGTCTGTGTGGAGTCTGCACGTCCTCCCCCTGTGTGCGTGGGTTTCCTCCGGGTGCTCCGGTTTCCTCCCACAGTCCAAAGATGTGCGGGTTAGGTGGATTGACCATGCTAAATTGCCCGTAGTGTCCTAATAAAAAGTAAGGTTAAGGGGGGGTTGTTGTGTTACGGGTATAGGGTGGATACGTGGGTTGAGTAGGGTGATCATGGCTCGGCACAACATTGAGGGCCGAAGGGCCTGTTCTGTGCTGTACTGTTCTATGTTCTACCATTCCTCTCCCAAGTCGCTGTCTTAAAGGGCATCAATTTTCCATGGTTTGCTGCTTTTTGTGAGGAGATTGTGGACATGCGTTCTCCATATTTTTCCTGAAATGTAAATCCTACTGGCTTCTGTTTTTCTGGCAAGTTCATGAATAGCTGTCCTCTTCTGCTCCCTTTTCTTTGTGGAACTCAATTTTGACATGAGTGAAGGAATAGGAATTTATCAGCTTCTCCAAGCATTTGTCCAGCTGTAGTAGGTCTGCAGTCTCCCAATGCAACAAGTCCATTGCCTGACAAAGGTATCTGCTGATTCAGCTCATTCAGTGATTCCTGTCCCTGGAAAGACATGCTGCCAATGTTACATTCATGATTCGATCAGATGGATAAACAGAACATAGAACATAGAACAAGATTTTTCTCAAGGTTGGTTAATGGTTCTTTAGTCGGTATTGCAGGGGTTCATGTAATAAGTGCACATTCTGCCCTTTCAACTGTGTATTTCCTCCCTTCACTGGGTCTTGACACCTCAGGAGTCCAGCAATCAAATCGATATCAGCAGTAGAGCTAGTTTTCACCTCAGTTTCTCTTCAAGGTAGTGTTCTACTTGATTTGGTTGTTGTTTTATTGTTTCTCTTTCATGTGCGTCTGAAATGTGTGTGAATTCAGCAGCTGGGATTTCAGCAGCCATTTGTTCTTCAGTTTTGAGATCAGGTTTTCCTAAGTCAGGCTTATTTTCTGCAGTAGGTATTCTGAGAACTTCTGTTCCTGGTTGTCGTCAAGCCAGTTAGTTCCTGCAGCAGGTTGCTCAATGTCACAGGTTGTTTTATGTCACAGGTTATTCTATATGCAGTAAACCCAATTCAACAAGGACTGATGGGATGATACCTGCCCAGAAGCATTCAGAAATCTGCCTTCCGACAGCATTAGCCAGCATTCAAAGGGCATGATGAGATGCAACTTTCCTAGTAATGAGATTATCAGGCATCCAGACAGAATCAGGTGTAAATCATCCTATTAGTAGATACAGCTGACCGAGATGACTGAGAATTCAGTGGCGGTATACACATGCTGATTTCTATATTCAAGGAATTTGAGAGAGGCAGACAGCAGACACAAAGAAGTATCAAAGGAAAAACATGTTATAATTGCCAGCCCCCTCAGAGGCAGAGGAGCCAGTTTATATCTAACAGCCTGAGAGACCAGTCTACAACTCACAACCAGGACCTTACAGGCATCTAAGAGCCAAGGCTGTGCAGAAACCTTCATAAAGGCAGTCTTTGCTGGACCAGGAAAGATGTTTCCCTGTCAGCCCTGTATTGTTTAGTAACTATAAGCTGGATTCTACTTCTAGGTTTAACTAATTTGGATGGTGTTTGGGGAAAGCATTAAGGAGTTCAGGGATATATTTGGGAACAAGTGGTACATTCTACGTAAACTGTGTGTGTGTTTGTTGATTAATTTATTTAATAGTCATAGAGTTTTGTAGTACTGTTTATGTGTGTTTGTCTTTAATTTCACAAATAGTCTTTAATAATTGTTCCATAATGACTGGGCTGGTTATTCTCACATGATTTCTCACACCATTCCAAAAACTTAATTGTACATCCCCACAAACTGGTGTTTTAAGTTGGGAAACACATGCAGATCCCATCAGTATGGATCGTAAGATATGTCACTGAGATCCTTTCCAGAATTATCAGGCATTCTGGGACCTTCCTCAATGTCATTCTGGTTACCTTCACATTTGTCATCCATCCTCCCTTCGAAGAGGTTTACAATTGGCCGAATATCCTGCTATGGATACAGGTGTGAACATTTTCCCAGAAAACTGGCTCGGATTGTTCTAGATTGACCAGGGTTTCTACTGCAACAGGTGAATAAAGGAGCTGCTACACTATACACATTTTTACACTTAATAAAGATGAATTTTGATTATGCAAGATATAGAGGGTCTCAGTAATCTCTCATCCTATGTGGCAAAGGATGTTAGTAATCTGATGATTTGTGCCACATGCTCCTTGCAATTTAATTCTTGATAATTGGCTGCCTACTTCTTCAGCCATTCCAAATGGTCAGCCAGTATTGTAATACCAGCTCCAGTGTCAAGTTTGAACTCAGTTTTAAGGACTTTAACTTCCAAAGCAACTGACCAAGATTTTTGTTCTCGATCCTTTACTTCTAGGAAATCAATATTCTCATTTATTTCCTGAATATGAATTTCCTGGATTGTCTGCTTTTCATAGGCATTCCCTTGCTTTCTTCCTGTAAGTGCATATTTGTTTTTACAAAATGGTTTGAAGTGTCCTGTCTTTCCACATTGGAAATACGTTTCACCCCCTGTTGGGTATCTTGCCTGTATTTTAGCAACAAAGCATGGGCACTTTATAATGGCTGCTGCAGGGTTTCCAAATATTGTCCCTGTTTTGACGAGCTTTTTAGGGGGCAGGACTGCTGCCTTTGCTCTTACCCAACCAACAAACATGTCCAAAGCATCAGTATTTCCACAGATTACGGTGTGATTTTGCTCCCTAAATTCAGCCTGTTTTGTGTGTTGAACCCCTTGTTTGAGTTTTAAGTCATAGTTTGTTTGCAAAAAATCTGACAGCTTTTGTCCCTGGCTCCAACAACATGGACCAGTGAATCTTTTAATGCAATTCAATTCAATGGATTCCCCTGGCTTTTGGGGTCCCTGATTGAAGTACACTCACTCAATTGCGAGGCTCTATTTTGGGCGGAAGGTATGTATTGAATAAATTTGATTGAATTTTTGAGGAGATGACGAGGTGTCTAGATGAGGACAGTGCAGTTGATGTTGTCTACGTGGACTTCATGACTTTTGACGAGGTACCGCATTGAGGACTGATCATGAAACCAGGGCAATTGGTGCATAGTGGTTAGCACCGCTGCCTCACAGCGCCAAGGACCTTGGTTCAATTCAAGCCTTGGGTCACTGTATGTGGAGGTTTTATGTTCTCCCCATGCCTGCACGGGTTTCCTCCGGGCTCCGATTTCTTCCCACAGACCAAAGGTGTGCGCATTAGGTAGATTGGCCATGCAAAATTGCCCCTTGAAGTGCAGGCTAGTTCATGGGGTTACAGGATAGAGAGCGGGTGGATAGGCGAGTGTAAATGGGTAGCTCATACAAAACAGTCAGTGCAGACTCAAAGGGCCGAATGGCCTCCTTCTCCACTGTAGGGAGTCTATGAATTTGGCAAATTAGATCCAAATTTGGCTTAGTGGCAGGAGGGAGATGGTCAAACGTTGTTTTTGTAACCGGCAGCCTGTGAACAGTGGTGCAAGGTAGGGCACAGTGCTGGGTCCCTTGCGTACATGAATGATCAAGATGTGAATGTGGAGGAGTACAATCAGTAGCTTCACAGATGACACACAAATTGGCAGTGTGGTAATTAGGGAGGAGGAAAGTCTTAGATTACAGGATGATATAGATGGGCTGGACAGGTGGGCAGAACAGTGGCATCCCACTTGGCTCACTGTCTGTGCGGAGTCTGCAAGTTCTCGCTGTGTCTGCATGGGTTACCTCCGGATGCTCCGGTTTTCTCCCAACAAGTCCTGAAAGACATGCTGTTAGGTGAATTGGATATACGGAATTCTCGCTCTGTGTGCCCGAACAGGCGCCGGAGTGCGGCGACTAGGGGATTTTCATAATTACTTAATTGCGGTGTGAGGTGATGCATTTTGGGAAGGCTAACAGGACAAGGGATTACCACAATGAAGTATATGTTAGGAATTACAGAGGAGCAGTGAAACCTTGGGATGCATGTCTAAAGACACCTGAAGGCAGTAGATAAGGTGGTTAAGAAGACATGGAACATAGAACATACAGTGCAGGAGGAGGCCATTCTGCCCATCGAGTCTGCACCTCACTTCCACCCTATCCCCGCAACCCAATAACCCCTCCTATCCTTTTTGGACACTAAGGGCAATTTATCATGGCCAAACCACCTAACCTGCACGTCTTTGGACTGTGAGAGGAAACGGAGCACCGGGAGGAAACCCACGCAGACACAGGGAGAACGTGCAGACTCTGCACAGATAGTGACCCAGCAGGGAAACAAACCTGGGACCCTGGTACTGTGAAGCCACAGTGCTATCCACGTGCTACTGTGCTGCCCATATGGGATACTTACCTTTATTAGCTGAGGCACCGAATATAAGAGCAGGGAGGTTATGATGGATTTGTAGCTCGTTAGGCTACAGCTAGAATAGCATGTGTAGGTCTGGTCTCCGGACTATAGGAAGGATGTGATTGCACAAGGATGAGTGCTGAGGAGATTCACCAGGATGTTGCCTGGCTGGAGCGTCTCAGCTACGAAGAGAGGCTCAATAGACTGGGGTTGTTTTCCTTGGAGCAAAGAAGGCTGAGGGGGAATGTCATTGAGATGTACAAAATTATGAGAGACATAGATACGGTAGATAGGAGAGCCTTTTCCCCTTGGTAGGGTAGATAGGAAGAGCCATTTCCCATTAGTAGAGAGGTCATAGATATAACGTAAGATTCAGAGGGGATTTGAGGATAAATGTTTTCACCCAGAAGGTGGTGGAATCTGGAACTCACTGCCTGCAAGGGTGTTAGAGGCAGAAACCGTCACAATATTTAAGAAGCATTTAGATGGGCATTTGTTAAGCCTTGGCGTACAAAGCTAAGAACCCAGTGCTGGAAAATGGGATTAGAATAGATAGATGTTTGATGGCTGGCACAGGCACAAAAGGCTGTAGGGCTTCTTTCTGTGCTGTAAAACTCCATGACTATGAATGCTTTCAAGATAGTTTCAAAAACTTATGCCCCTTGTCTCAGGAGAACATTTTCAGCAATGTGCTCCAGTGCATATAAGAATGAACTAAACGGCTGCTTCTGCTCCAGGGTCTGCAAATGTCTGCTGCTCAATACCTCAGGAAGTGCTGCTTTTCTTCCATTGCTGGTCTCTCTGTGGACTATCAAGATTTTCAAATGCTTGCAGAAGGATCAGTAACTGCTCAACAGGTGCAGTCAAGGCTATAGGTTCTCAGTTTGACTCTCACCAGTAAGTCTTCTGATGGTTCCTTTGAAGAAACCTTCTTCCAATTTCTCCTCGTGGGTATTCTATTGATGGCACCAAATCATTGTTAGATTGATGTCATCACGGTTTATAGTTGGGCTTCCACTTTGAATAATATTTGTATCCCTCTTCAGGTAATTTGTTCTGGATTGGGAAAGATTTCCACTACTTACGAGTGAGTGACTTAGGTCTAATTCAGGTAGATTCCTTCAAAATTCCTTGATTTATCCTATAGTACATTTTCAGCTTCCAAGTGAGTACATCTATCATTTGTATAGATAATTCTCTCTTCTCAGTCTCATGCACATGACTGCTGATGTTGCTGTTACATTATGATTCACATCACTGTATAATTACTATAACCATTAACCCATTATTCTACAGTATCTTCAGGCCCTGGCACACAAATTAACGCTGCTTGAGAAGGATTGTGATAGCACATTTTCAGTTCAACACAGACGTCATTGCTGGGTTTTACCAGTCTGTAGAATAAAGATGCCACTATAAGTGTCAGTCAAGGTCAATCCTGCTGTTGATGCCTCTACCTCTGCTTATTTTGGGTCTAGCTGCGGGCTTTTTTCCAGTGTCAGCCAGTGTGATACAGCAGCCTGCATAGCCAGCACTAATTTACTTTCTACTCAGTAGCAACAGGTACATACTATGGCCATTGAATATCACCACACTGATACATTTCCCAAAGAACAGAAAAATTGCAATAGCAACTAGGTAATTATCACTTGCTTGTTTTCCTCTATCACCACTCATGCCTGTTGACCAGTGCATCAAGCGATGCTACTTCTGGTCTAGATGAAGCCCCGGGGTATCTTTAGCTGTGTTCATACTTTCAAACAGCGGAGAGAAATTCAGTGTACCATCTTGCTTTGTGTGAATAGGATACTTACAGTGGTAGAAATAAAACAAAAGTCAAATTGTTGTCTCCAACAGACATTTGGGCGGGATTTTCCGGACCTCCCAGCCTTGTGTTTCTCAATGGAGCAACTTTTGCTGGTGGCAGGATTCTGTCGTCCTGCAGCTTGTTAATGAGATTTCCCATTGAAGCTACCCCGCGCTACTGGGAAACCCACGGGCCGGGGGTGCACTTCCAGTGGGAAAAGTGGCAACGACCGGCCTATTGGATTCAACAATTATTTAGGGGGTCCTTTAAGAGAATCAGCTAGAAAATAAAATGATTCTTGAAAAATTACTGAATCTGCAGAAATATGATCAAGTTATAAAAAATTGACTGAACTATTGAACCCTGACCATGACTGTCTATAGATGATGACAAAAGTTGCAAAAGATGTACTGTACAAAATATGTCCAGAGAAACTATATGAGGGTACATTCAATGAATTTGCAACAATCTCGTAACAATGGTATAAGCTGAGACTAGACATGACATAAGGTGTTTGACCGTGGGACAGAATGAATGAGAACCATGCAGTGTCAGGGGAAGGATAATTAATTTGGAGTAATTGATAAATGCCTAATTAACCAATCATCTGTTAACTGACTGACACTTTCCTGAACGAATTAAGGTGAGAATTAGAACCAATGAAATAAGGGGTTAAACCATAAATAAGAATTTCCTTAAGAATGTCATCCGGATGACTGATTATTCAAAGAACTTTAGCCTTCTGAGATTCTTGAAGCATCTGTGAAAATTACTTTGAAAACCTTTGTTGAAATTACTTTTATTTTGTAGCCTTTGCTGTAGCTACTTTTATTTTGAAGCGTTTTCTTTTACTGAAGTGAAGGCTTGAAAAATATAGAGGGCGGGATTCTCCCAGCCCGGGGCCGGGCCGGAGAATCCCCACAACCGGGCCACCCCGCCCCGACGCCTGATTCTCCCCTGAACGCCTGTGCCATGTTGCGTCGGGGCCAGTGCATTGAGGGAGGCCACCGTACATGCGCGGGTTGGCACCACTGCGCATGCATGGGTTCGCACCAGTGCCACTGCGCATGCGTGAATCCCACGGCACAAGTTCGCACCAGGATGGGAGGCTGGAACTGCGTGAACCGCTCCAGCGCTGTGCTGACCCCCTGTAGGGGCCAGAATCGGTACTCCCAGCGGCCCGTTCATTTCAACGTGAAACGCACTGGTGTTTCCGATGGCATGGACACTCTGCCGCTGAATGGGTGAATCCCACCAAGAGTGCTTTGGATACCTCTTCAACCGGACTGAATACCTTATCCTGTGTAGAGATAAGAAGATCTTACACGGCCCTTTAATTCATACAGAGCTTGTATTATATTGCACGCTTGTGTCTGTATACCTTTGATGGAATAAGTGAGAAGGGATACAAGACATAAAAACAGGATTATATTTATGATTATAGGGTTCGTCTTCAGGGATGCTGTCCCCTCTTTTCATGCTCTTTCATTCAAAAATGCCTTAGGTGGATTGCCCAACGAACGTACATTTAAAAAGGATGTTTCATAAATCGAGTCTCAATTTAATTTAGCAGTCCACAGCCTATTCACTAGAATCTCTCTAATCAACCCTTTAAACTCATATAGCCTGTCAGAGATAATATCATCAGGCAAAGACACAAAAATTGAATTAGCGAATAATACCAAACTTTACTGAACACGAGCAAACTAAAAATAATTCATAAAAGACTTTATGATAACTTTTTAAATCTGTGAAATGAAATGAAATGAAAATGAAAATCGCTTATTGTCACGAGTAGGCTTCAATGAAGTTACTGTGAAAAGCCCCAAGTCGCCACATTCCGGCGCCTCTCCGGCGCCTATCAATTAACTAATATAACACAATAAAAGTATACTTATCGACCAAACATACAGACTTCACACCTTCACACCAGGGATTGGTTTAGCACAGGGTTAAATCGCTGGTTTTTAAAGCAGACCACAGAAGGCCAGCAGCACGGGTTCAATTCCCATACCAGCCTCCCCGAACAGGCACCAGAATGTGGCGACTAGGGGCTTTTCACAGTAACTTCATTTTTTTTTTCCGTGCTGGGCTGGTTTAGCACACGGCGAAATCGCTGGCTTTGAAAGCAGACTAAGGCAGGCCAGCAGCTCGGTTCAATTCTCGTACCAGCCTTCCCAAACAGGCGCCGGAATGTGGCGACGAGGGGCTTTTCACAGTAACTTCATTTGAAGCCTACTTGTGACAATAAGCGATTTTCATTTCATTTTTCATTTCAAATGGATGGCTATCCCCAAAAAATGGAAATCTAGCTCGACACTTTGTGCTGACAAGTATTTGCCTCTGCCTCCAAAGGAATCTCACTATTCAGGATCCATGCCGGCAAAGGTACCAAGGGTTCAGTGCTTCAGTAATGATCCTTGCACTAACAGGAACTCTCTCTGCCACAATGCAACACTTTTTTTCTCTACTTGGTGATATCAAACAAATGGTTCCCAAATCCTCTTTTGTACCCCTTTCTGGCATCATCCCACCTTAGCCCATAGTTGTTGGTATTGCTACGCAATAATAATTTCATTGTTTCTAGCCATTTGCACACATTACCTCAGGCATGAAATAATGCATTATTTCAAGATGTACCCATTATCTCAAAACTGGACCAACATATTAGTCATTAGGCCCTGCACTGGGCTAGTCAAGGACACTGTTCTCATAGAATCATAGAATCCCTACAGTGCAAAAGGAGGCCATTCAGCCCATCAAATCTGCACCAACCCTTTGAATGAGCACTCTATGTATGCCCATCCCCATAACTCCATAAACTAACCTGCACATCCCTGGACACTAAGGGTCATGGTCAGTCCACCTAACCCACATCTTTTGACTGTGGGAGAAAACCGGAGCACCAGGAGGAAACCCACCCAGACACAGGGAGAATGTAAAAACTCCACACTGTCCCTGGCGCTGTGAGACAGCAGTGCTAACAACTGTGCCACCATGCCGCCTCTGATGCTGGATAATGTAGGTTCCTTTTTAACAGATCTGTTACAGCATGTTTCAAGATTCAGCCTTTAATCCTAACATGAGAATATTAGTAGGAAATACAAAATAAATAGCATCTGACTCTTATTAACTACTTCATCATAATTACTTATCCTTCAATTACAAGGTAATTGAGGTACTTCTATACAATCATCTGTTGCTGGTTAGTGACAACTTCACACTATGATATTAGCTGGTTGTAATTGATTAACAACGTCAACATGTCTTCTTTTCTGACAGCGTGTTAGTACAAAATGGCTATTTGACCGAGTTGGTCGATTGCAGAATACATGTTTGGAGAAAACCTTGAAAATAAAATGGTCATGTTAAGTAAGGACACCGAATCCTACTAAAACAGCATCTGAAACATCTCCCTGGGTTGATGGGAACTGTATCATCAATATATTGATCCCTCATCAAATTTAATCTAATCTACTGTAATCATGTCCGTTGCAGGGGTAGACAGGTTCTTAGTTCAATCATTATTCTTCTCTCAATTCTGACTGCAATGATCAATACAACCATAATGATCAGTTGAATCCAAACCAGAACATGTGAGATGACTGCAATCTTTGAGGGCATTTCAATGTCCAGGCCAAAGTCCCACTAATATCCTTTGACTCCAACATCTAGTATATCTTAATCAACTTTCTCATTCCATTGTATTAGCAGATAAAAATGCTAATTGGAGCAAGTCAACCTCTGCATCAACTTTGTCAGGTGTCCAGGCAATGGTGGAATGACACACCCAAATCTATTATATTCCTGTAGTTGATCCTTTACATTATCCCAAACAGTGATGTTTAACTGTTGGTTATTGTGCCAGCTGTGTAATAGTTCTGACCCTATCAGCGATGGTAAGGCAGGGGTAGAACACAAACGGGCAGATCTGACGACCAAACTGGCATCCTTGGAAGGTAGTGGTGCCATAATACTCTCTTTTCTCTCTGTATGCTAAACCTGGGCCGAAGGGCCTGTTCTGTGCTGTATTTCTCTATATCTATTTCTACAGGAAATTCTCTCCCTCTAGTGGCCATCACAGTGCAGTTCGGGTTTCTTAAATCCCAAGTAAACTCACCTGCCGGTGTTCTGTGAACAGTTACATTATAAGGGCAGACCATGACTTGGCCGTTTCACGTACAGCCTTTCAAGCCAGGGGCTATCTAAGTTGTTCCATTTACCGGGACTATATACCTTAATTCCGGTAATACTGGACTATGTGCCTTTTGTGAGGGCTACAAAGTATCCAGCACGAGTGTAGTAATCCACGGGAGGCAGGAGTTCCGTCACCACACCAATATTTATTTACAATAACGATATTACAGGAGCAGCTACAAACAGTGCTGCTAGCAGTCCAGTCAACTTAAGACTGGCTCACAAAGCCTACACAGGTGATTATATGGGCCCCCTCAATGAGCTATCATTGAGGGAGCTCATACTCCAATTGGCCAACCAATAAAGCCAATTGGAGTTCATTACACCCCTCCCCCCAAGGTCCGAGGAATTCCTGCCTGCTGGCATTCCTCTGAGCTTCTTCCTGCTCCTCATGTCTGGGTCTGTCACCTCTGTGTCGTCCGCCGGGTCGTTCTCTGAAGTGGGCGGGGTGTACCTTATAGGTGCTCGTCTTTTCCTTGACGACATCCTTGGAAGTTGTTCATCCTCCTCCTCGGGGATAGGTGTCGCGGCGGCCTCGTCGAGAGTGTCCATCTCCGACTCTGATGACTGGATGACGGGGTCTGGAGAAATTGCTCAGGGCTGGGATGTGGGTATCCTTTCCGTCTGGGCTATCCCAGCTTGAGGCGGTCCTGCTTCGCCTGCCTCCAGGTGTGGTTCCGCAGCCCTTATTTGGTCTAGGTGTTTCTTCAGCACCTTACCTCCTATTGAAACCTCATAGGATATGGGCCCTGTTTGGGACTCTACCGTGCCTTTGACCCACGTTGGTCCATTCCCATAATTCTTGACCCAAACCGGTGCCCCCACCTGGAAATGTCTCTGCTGCCGACTATTATCATGCCCCCTGCGTTGGGCCTCCTGGTGTTTCTTTACTTTCCCCGTTAAATTTGGGAAAAGGAGACTCAGCCTCGTTCGCAGCCGCCTTCCCATTAAGAGTTCAGCTGGCGGTATGCCCGTTGTGGAATGCGGTGTGGTCCTGTAATCAAACAGCCAGCGGGAGAGCTTTGTGTCTATTGACGCTGCCGGCTGCTTCTTGAGTCCCGCTTTAAGTGTCTGGACCGCTCTCTCTGCCAGGCCGTTGGTCGCTGGATGGTAAGGGGCCATTTTGATGTGACAGACTCTGTTTTCCTTCAGGAATTTTCCAAATTCCCCACTTGTGAATGCCGTTCCGTTGTCCGACACCAATACCTCCAGCAGTCCATGTGTTGCAAACGAGGCCCTGAGATTTTCAATTGTCGATGCTGTGCTTGCCGTGTTTACCCGGTGGACGTCCAACCATTTGGAGTGGGCGTCCACTATCATCAAAAACATTGAGCCCATGAAAGGGTCGGCGTGGTCAATATGCAGGCGGGTCCACGGTCTGCCTGGCCATTCCCACGGGTGCAATGGCGCCGCTGGTGGCACTCTTTGCCCCTGTTGGCACTCCTGGCACCGATGTACCAAGGCTGCTATGTCTGTGTCCAAACCTGGCCACCAAATGTAGCTTCGAGCTAGCATCTTCATTTTAGATACCCCTGGGTGTCCGTGATGTAACTCAGTTAAGATTGCCTGACGGCCCTGAGCTGGGACGATTACCCGGGCTCCCCATAATAGGATACCATCTTCTACGGTTATTTGGTCCCTTCTGCTCCAGTATGGGTGCATCTGGGGCTCCACTGGTCTTTCCAGTTCCCCTGTTAGCAGTAAATGCTTCATCTTGGCTAAAACTGGGTCTTTTTGCGTCCACAACCGAATATGTTGTGCGTCTAATGGTAGGGTGTCCAAAAAAATTAGAGTCATTACTGTCTCCTCTAATTTTGGTATTTGCGGCGGAGTGTCCGGGAGGGGAAGTCTGCTCAAAGCATCTGCATGTGCTACTCGCATTCCCGGTCTGTGCTCCAGAACGTATCTATATGCCGCCAGTAGCAACGTCCAGCGTTGGATTCTAGCTGATGCAATCGGGGGTATTGACTTGTCTTCTTTTAATAACCCTAATAACGGCTTATGGTCCATCACTATGGTGAATTTCCGCCCGTACAGATACTGGTGAAATTTTTTTACTGCGAATATCACCACCAGTCCTTCCTTCTCGATTTGGGTGTACTTCCTCTCAGCCATCGCCAAGGTCCTCGAAGCATAGGCTATTGGCCGTTCTTCCCCACTATCGCAGGGGTGCATTGTGGAACGTAGTTCCTTCTTTAAGATACTTCCAGCAGTATTCACATACTATGCATCCCCCTTGCCCTTCTTTTAATAATATTTTTTTAATAACATTTTTAAAATAATCTTTATTGTCACAAGTAGGCTTACATTAACACTGCAATGAAGTTACTGTGAAAAGCCTCTCGTCGCCACATTCTGGCGCCTGTTTGGGTACACAGAGGGAGAATTCAGAATGTCCAATTCGCCTAACAGCTCGTCTTTCGGGACTTGTGGGAGGAAACCGGAGCATCCGGAGTAAACTCATGCAGACCAAGGGAGAACTCCACACAGACAGTGACCCAAGCCGGGAATCAAACCTGGGACCCTGGCGCTGTGAAGCAACAGTGTAAACCACTATGCTACCGTGCCGCCTATAAGCGTTAAGTATTTAGTTAATTGATATATGTATTGTTGTTATTTAGCTTGCATTCGGTGAAGGTAATTTGGATATTCTGAATTCTGAAGGTAATTTGAACATACTGAAGAAGCGGGAAAGAACCTCAACCTTTCATGCCTCTGTCTCTGAAGGAACCCGTTCTATTCTGGGTCTGCGCTAACAAGGATTCAACTCTGCCCATGGGCCCAGTACTTTAGTAATGATCCCCACACTGACAGGAACCCCCTCTGACCCTAAGGATTTGTCGAAATAAGCGTTTTTTGCTCTATTTCGTGAACACAAACAAAATGGTTTCCAAAATTCTCTTTTATAACCAATCCTGACATCACCTCACCTTCGGCAACAGTAAGCAGTTTTGGATGGGTGCCAAATTGGAATCAACCCAAATCACCAGTAATTTGTTTTAACTCTCACGTTTGAATGAGGATTTAGACCCATAGGGTAAGGCAAGACTGTCCACAGAGTGAATTCAAAAAAATTGTGTATAACGAGAAATGTAAATTAGTACAGAGTTGTAATAAATAACAATGAAATTATAATGCAGAATTATTTAAGCATGGCGTGAATGTGCTGCTGATGAAATGGAGGATCCTCCCAATGGAGGATTAAGCCCCACATCTGCCTTTAAACTCTTTAAGTGGTTGAAACTATGGGACCGCTTGATCGGCCCATTCAGTCCCCTAACATTGCAGGAGACCAGCCTAGTTGGAGGGCTCCTCGCGCTCCCACCCCGGCCACTGATCTACCATATTCACCTTTTTCCCCCGGCCCTTGATCTGCCATATTCACCTTTCAATGGATTCCGCTAGACCCCAGTTTCACCCACATCTTGAGGTCCCTCAAGATGGCCACCGTCATCCTCCCCTAGCCAACAGCTCCACAACAATCCTTTCAACATCAGTAACTCTCCCTTCTCCCCAGCCCCTCCCCATCCTAAACACAAAATGTTCTACCTCCCCCCAAGCCACTAATAAAGCACCGATGCAGCCTCATGATGGTCACTGTCAGTAGCTCTCCCGCTCTCGACCTCCTCCACAGCGGCCTGTGTGCCCGATCAACTTCAGGAGGATGGTCAAAGACTCCCTCCCCCATCAAATGCTCAAACATCTTGGCCACATACTTTGTGGTCTGCGTTCTCCTGATCCCTTCAGGCAGCCCCACGATCCTCAGATTCTGCCTCCTCAAACGATTCTCCAGTTCATTTGCCTACTCCCTCAATTTTTTCTAAGCCTTCGCCATCATCAGCATTTCAGACTCCAATGAGGCCAAATGATCCTCATGGTCAGCCATCACCTCCTCCACCTTCTGGATTGACGCATTTTGTGCCTTCAGCTTCTGTTCCACTTCTCCAGGGCAGTTCGAATTGGCTCTGCCAACTTGGCCAGGTCCTCTGAGGCTGCCTTCCTTTGCTGCTTCAACTCAACCCCCAGGAATTGCACCAACTGCTCTGCTGACCCTTGTGCGGGCAACTGCGCCACAGGACACTCTGCTATCGTTTCTGCTGCTGTGCCACGCTAGTCCTTGTTGGCCAAATGTTGCTCCTTATTTGCCATTACCCACCGAAGGAGAATACCTTAATCTTTAAGATTCTCACTTTTTCCACTTGCCAAAGCCTTGTAAAACGGGCAAAAAGGGCCAAATAATTCAAACTCGGGTAGGAGCCAACATATGTGCGACCACTCCATGGCCGCCACCAGAAGTATGTGTTTGCAGATTCTATAAAAGGTTTTTTGATTGATCTTTAACTTAAAACACATTACAAAAACATATCTGATAAAAACCCATGTGAGTTTAAAGTTAATCCTTACCATTGAACTTAAAATGATTAGTCCTTCTAAATAGGTAGAACTGAAAATTAAAGCTTTGTGAATTATCTATTTCTCGGCTAGTATCCAATTATGCTGCTATGGTTACTGCCATTATTCCTAATACATTGTAACTCTGCCAAAGCACATGTATTTGCTGAAATTAATGGAAGTTTAAAATTACAGTGTCATGTATTTCTTCAAAAGTCTTTTTAAGGAGTTTTAGCCTTGTCTTTTAAAATAACTATTGATTCATCTAAACTTTTCATTTAAAATTAATTGAAGTTCACCATCTTAAAATCATCCGCTGCTGGCTTTTCTAATCCATTCAGTATCCAAAGTGCCCGAGCAGATTCAAAAGGTTTGTAACGTCTGAGACCCGCAGCAGCCTAGCTCTATTCCATTGAGGTATCTCATGAAAGTAAAAATGTGTCTGGATCTATCACAAGCAGAAAGAGCACATGCAGAGTGATTGATACGTATGCAACCCCCAGCTATTCTATTCATCACTGAGACTGCATATCCTGCAGCAGGATGTAGAACACCCCTTGAAAATGTTCTGATGCTAAAGCTTTCAATCATAAATTGCAGCTTGAATGTGTGCCCTGCTGGAGTATTGGCTTGCATGGTAAGCAGTAAAAGAGCTGTAAAGTTGGGTGAGGGCTTGGAATGGGTCAGTAATAAATGTGCAACCAATTGCTAGGCAACACTTTTGGAATGCAGATTAGGGCTAGCAAACTGAAAAAGAGGACAACATTGACAATTTCCTTCGAGTGTACATCCCCCTGTGCTGCTGCTTCCAGATTCTGTGAGTAATGTACCGAACATTGACCTTAGCCTTCACTTCCTGCCAGTACATATGTTGGAAAGAGTGCTTTGGAATGTTAAATGGGGAAAACCTCACATCCATATCACGTCACCGCAATTCTATGATACCAAGGGATAAACAAGAGTTTGAGTGCTGCATCATGTTCTCACTTAACTACATTGTTTCTTTTCTGCTTTGACATTGGTTTAGCTTTCCACTTGTTTATGCTTTATACAGCCTTTAGAAAGGCTGGCAACAATTGTTCTTTCCTGATACAACCACATTTTTAAGTGCTCCTTTACATTTGGACTGCAGCCCATGAAGACTGAGTAATAATGTTGCAAGTTCTAACCCCTTGATTGCAGTGCATTAAAAATTGCACTGTGCACTTTGTCCATTTAAGGCTACCAGACACATGTACCAGCAGAGGGAGTCTAAAATAAATATAAAATCCATGTTTTGACAGCATGTGCAACAGTTCTGATTCTGAGTTGCTTGCTGTACCTGCATACCTTTGTGACTCATGTACCATGACACCTAGATCTCTCTGAGTTCTCAGTTTAAGTAAAACTCTTCCTTTTTATTCTTCCTGCCAAAGTGAACAACTTCACATGTTCCCACATTGTACTCCATCTGCCAGATTTTGGCCACTCACTCAACCGATCTCTATCCATCTGAAACTTCCTTATGTTCTCTTCACAATTTACCTAACTACCTATCTTTGTGTCATCTGCAAACCTAGCTACCATGCCATCAATCCCTTCATCTAATTAATTGAAATAAATTAAAAAAAGTTGAAGCCTCAACATAGGGATTCTGCTCATCATGCCCTGCCAATCAGAAAAAGATCCATTTATGCATACGATCTGACAGTAAACCATTCTTCTATCCATACTAATATGTTAGCACATGCACCATGAGCTTTTATTTTCTGCAATAACCTTTAATGGGGCACCTGATGAAATGTCACTGCATGTCCAAGTACAGTACTTCTGTAGGCTCCCCCTTAACTACAGTGTATATTACTACATCAAAGAACACAAATAAATTGGTTAAACCTAAATTCCCTTTCACAAAACCATGCCGACTCTTCCCGATTACTTAAAGTTTCTCTAAACACCCAGCTATAATCTCCTTAATGATCAATTCTAGCACCTTCCTCACAACAGATGTCAATCTAACTGATCTATAGTTTCCTGTTTTCAGCCTCCTACATTTCCAAATTAAGGGGCTATATTTACTACTTTCCAGTCTGATGGACAATTTCCAGGATCTACTGAGTTTTGGAAAATCAACACCAAAGCGCCACTACCTCATTAGCCACCTCTTCTAAGATGCAAGGATGAAATCCATCAGGACTCAAAGACTTGTCAGCCTGAAGCTCCATCAGTTTTCTCAGTACCTCTTCCCTAGTGGTTGTAACTTCATCAAGTTCCTCTCCCCCTTCCACCACCAGATTTACACCTAGTACTGGAATGTTTTTTGCATCTTCAATAGTGAACACTTATTTATTTTATCTGCCATTTCCTTATGACCTATTATTAAAGCCCCATTGTCACTCCCCAGACAACACTCACTTTGCTTACTCACTTCATTTTAAATACCTGTAGAAAATATTCATTTTTAGATTTCCAGCTAGCTTCCTCTG
The DNA here is from genome assembly GCF_902713615.1 of Scyliorhinus canicula. Taxonomy (NCBI): domain Eukaryota; kingdom Metazoa; phylum Chordata; class Chondrichthyes; order Carcharhiniformes; family Scyliorhinidae; genus Scyliorhinus; species Scyliorhinus canicula. Next base: position 44,903,727 of record NC_052161.1, read on the forward strand.
ATACTGTAATGTCTCTCTCCTGATTAAACTTTAAAGTCATCTTCTGCTATTCCTTACATTCTGGTGAATCATTGAACCTATGGGCAGTTATATGCTTTTTGCTTAAGTTTGCTACTTTCCTTAACTTCTTTAGTTAACCACAGAAGTAGGTCCATCTCTTAGAATATTTCTTTGTAGAGGAATATACTTATTCTGAGTATTCTGAAATACATTCTTAAATGTCTGCCAACGCTTCTCTACTGATCCAGCCTCCAGCCCCATATCCCAGTTAAGTTGAGCTACCTCAGGGTGCCTTCACACTGAGGCTATTAGTCCTGTAACATTATACAATACTAAATCTAATATAACCTGCTCCCTGGTTGGTACCAGAATATGCTGTTCTAAGGAACTATCTTGAAAGCATTCTATGAACTCCTCATCCAGGCTATTACTGCCAATGGGCGGCATTCTCCCCTACCCGGCGTGACGGAGAGTCATGGAGTAGGGGAGTGGTGCCAACCACTCAGGCGTCGCGCCTCCCCAAAGGTGGGGAATTCTCCCCACCTTTGGGGGCCAGCCCCGCGCCGGAGCGGTTGGCACCAGAAGACTGGCGCAAAAAACCGGCGCCCCCGGCAGCGGGGCTGGCCGAAAGGCTTTCGCCGGTCGGCGCATGCGCCGGCAGTGACGTCAACGGCAACTGGCCGCTGACGTCACTGACGGCGCATGCGCGATGTGGGGTTCTCTTCCGCTTCCGCCATGGTGGAGGCCGTGGCGGTCGCGGAAGAAAATAGTGCACCCAGGGCACTGGCCCGGAGTCTGAGCGGGGGGCCCCGATCGCGGGCCAGGCCACCGTGGGGGCACCCCCTGGGGTTCGATCACCCCCCGCTCCCCCCAGGACCCCGGGGCCCGCTCGCGCCGCTGCGCCCGCCGTTCCAGAGGTGGTATAAACCTCGGCGGCGGGACTTCGGCCCATCCGGGCCGGAGAATCACCGCAGGGGCCTCTCCGATCGTAGTGGCGAGATTCCCGCCACCGCCACTTCCCGGGTGGCGGAGAATCTCTGCCACGGCGGGGGCGGGAATTTAGGCGCCCCCAGGCGATTCTCCGACCCTGCTGGGGGTCGGAGAATTTCACCCAATATGTTTATATGTAGATTAAATCCCACATGATTATTACCATATCTTTATCACAAGCTCCCAATATTTCTTCTTGTAATCTTAGTCCAACATTGGGGTTACTGTTATTAGTGACTCCCTCTCATGACTTCTTTCCGTGACTCATCTCCACCTAAGTTGTTTCTACATCCTAATATCCTGAATCAAGGTTATCTCTACCTATTGCGCCAGTACCATTCTTAATTAACAGTGCTAACCTGCCATCTTTACCTAGCTTCCTATTCTTCTTGAATGTCATATAACCCTCAATATTGAGGACCTGTAGCTATGTCTCCGTATTGGCTGCCAGATAATATTTATTACTTCAATGTGTGTTAGCAATTAATTTACTTTGTTGTGGATGCCACAGATAGAGATCCTTTAGTGTGTCTTTTTGTTATCTATGTAACATCTAGTTTTGACTGTTGGTATATTCTTTGTTTTTTTTCTCTGTCCCTTCCTGTTCTCCTGTCTTGACTCCCACCCTTGATTTGATGCACCTCCCAAACTTGATCCCCTCAACCCAATTGTTTATTTGAAAGCCCTTTCTACCTTCCTAATTATGCAACTCACTGGAACACTGAACAAAGCGTGGTTCAGGTACAGATTGCCCCAACAGTACAGCCTGCACTGTCCTGAGTACTGAAGCTGATGACGCACAAACTGGAAGGCACTCCACAGACCAGTTTTTGAACCACACTTTCATTACCCTAATCTTATTTGTCCTCTACCAATTTGCCCATTGCTCAAGGAATAATCCAGAGAATATTACCTTTGAGGTTCTGCTGCTTAATTTTGTGTCTAGCTCTTCATCCTAACAATGCAGAACCGCTTTCCTTGTCCTGCCTATGCCATTAGCTCTGAGCATCACTAGCAGTACTACCCGCACCACCAGCACCACCAACTCACCAGCAGTATTGTCACCACCAGCAGCACCAAATACAGCATCAGCATCACTGATACCAGCACCATAACCACCAGCACACCAGCACCATCCACAACCACCAGCACCACCACCTGCAACACTACCACTACCAGCACCACCAGACCCAAACCACCAGCACCACTAGCAGCAGCAGCACCACCACCACCAGCACCCCTGGCCACAGTAGCAGCAGCAGCACCCCCAACAGCACCATCACCACAAGTACCAGTATCACCTTTACCAGCAATACCACCTCCATCTCCGCGAGCTCCACTCGCAGTCCGCACCACCACCACCAGCGATGACGCCGGTACCACCAACACCCAAAGCACCACAACCAGCATCTCCACCACCAGCACCACGACCAGTACCAGCACCCCCACCAGAACCACAAGCACCAACAGCACCACTGGCACCAGCACCACCAGGCCCAGCACCATAGGCACCAGCACCACCAGCACCAGCATCACTAGAACCATCACTACCATAAGAAACGCCAGCCGCATGCTCTCCACCAGCACTACTAGCACCAGCACCATTGGCTCTGGCACCCAAATCAGAACCATCACCACCTGCACCGCCACGAGCACCTTCAGCACCACCAGCACTGGCAACAGCACCACTGACACCAGCACCGGCACTACCGCCAGTACCAACACCACCACCAGTACCACTTCCACTACCATGACCGCCAGCACCACTTCCACTGTACCAACACCACAACCAGCACTGACAACAGATGCACCAGCACCAACCGTAGGATCATCAGCACGCCACGACCATAATCACCATCACCGGTACTATGAACAGCACCACAGAGTGTTACTTCCTATAATTCACACATGAATTGAAACTCATAACTGTCTAAGTATGAGACATTAAAAATGTTAAGTGCTGGATATTGAAACAATGGCTGCCTCAGTAAGACACCCAAAATCTCTTGAAAATACACAATGGGTGAAGCAGTTCTGGGCCAGGCTGCCAACCACTTGAGAAAGATTGTAACTGACATAGGTGGTGTTAGGAATTCCTTCAGCAGAGCAAACAGGCTACTCTCTCCCTCTCTTTTGGAAATAGGAATAAAACCTTTGTCCGGTTTGAGAAGCCAAACCTACCAGTGAAACGTGATCTCATAATAATTGCAACATCTTCTATATCTGAGAAACCAACTAATGTAAATCAGCCAAGGCTTGTGTGTGTGTGAGTGTGTGTCTGTGAGTGCGTGTCTATTTTTAAATTAATTTTGAGGCATGTCGATGTGGCTGGCTGGGCCACCATTCATTCCTCATTCCTAACTGACTGTGAGAAGATGGTGGTGGATTGCTTTCTTGAACCACTACAGTCCATGTGATGTAGCTAGACCCAGAATGCTGTCAGGGAGGGAGTTCGAGGAGTTTGATCCAGTGACACTGAAGGAACAATGATATATTGGAGTCAGGATAGTGAATGGTTTGGAGGGGAGCTTTCAGTTGGTTCCGTACCCCTGCATCTGCTACCTGTGTCCTTCTAGATGAATGGTGATCGTGCATCTGGAAGGTTCTGCCTGAGGAGCCTTGGTGAGTTCCTGTAGTGCATCATGTGCATTGTACACACTGCTATAATTGTTTCTGGTCAATGGTAATAGAATCATAGAATCTCTACAGTGCAGAAGAAGGCCATTCAGCCCATCGAGTCTGCACTGACCTCCAAAGGAGCACTCTACACAGGTCCACACCCCCGCCTACCCCGCCCTATCCTCGTAAACCCATAACTTAAACTGCACATCCCTGGACACCAAGAGGCAATTTATCATGGCCAATCCACCTAAACTGCACATTTTTGAACTGTAGGAGGAAACTGGAACACCTGGAGGAAATCCATGCAGAGATGGGGAGAACCTGCAAACTCGACACAGTCACCCAAGGCTGGAATCAAACCCAGGTCCCTGGCACTGTGAGGCAGCAGCGCTAGCCACTATGCCACCATGCCACCCCAAATATTAAATTCCACCAGCTGCCATGGTGGGGCTTGAACCCATGTCCCCAGAGCATTCACCTGGCCTCTAGTTTACCAGTGACATTTCCACATCGGTTCAGTATCTGAGGAGTCGCGAATGGTGCTGAACATTGTGCAATAATCAGCGAACACCCCTACTTCTCACCTTATGATGAGAGGAAGGTTATTGATGAAGCAGCTGAAGATGGTTGTGTGGAGGATACTCTCCTGAGGTTTATGTGCGTGACTGTATGAGGGGTCGAATGCTTAATGTCACATTTTTATTATTTTTATTGGGTTTAGCAGTTAATAAATTTGCTCTTTTTTGGGCTGGGATTTTCTGGCCCGCCTACCATGTATTTTCTGCCAATGAAGGCGGCTCCGTATTGGCCGCCACCAGGTCCTTCCAGTCCAACCAAAGCCAATGGATATTTGCATTGCTCATTGGCCTCACCACTGGGGATCCCGTCCAGGGGACTGGAAAATCCTATTGGTAGGAAGTCCTGGTAAATCCTGCCCTTTGACTCAGGAAACCTTGTATGACTGGCCCCTTATTGCTCACAGCATTAATACTTAAAAACATTCTGATTTGAAAAAGGCCAATCCTTGTGGAAAAGAAACTTAAACCTTTTCTTGTGACCAACTAAAGAGGTTAAATAGAGGGGAACCACTTTAACGTTCCTCACCTGATCATAACAAAATTTGTATTCCATCACCTGAATTAAACCCATATAACCTCAGAAACAGGAGGCTCCGCTTGACCCTATCAAGATACGATGTTTTCAAGTTACATGCCATTCATTATATCAAAGAACATTTGAAGATTCTCAATCAAGTAGTGAATTCTAATGAAGATAATTGGTTTGTTGCAACTCAATGACCAAGATTAATTTCCTTACCAATAATTGTGGTGTATTATTGTCAGGATAGTGGTGGGGTGACTACAAAACTCATTATCATTCTTAACACACTTCAGAGCTCCGAGGAAGAGTGATACTGGACATGCTGCATTAACTCAATTTCTCTCCCAACAAAGGCTGCCAGACCAGCATTTTGTCTTTTTGTTTCAGATTTCCAACATTCACAATATTTTACAGAATTCTGAGATACTTGTTGTAAAAATATTTATATATTACAGCTTTGTCATATGCTTCTAAAACTTTAATGCAAGCTTAAACTGGGCTTGACTAAAATTGTAGCTCAAAGGAATGGTTAATTTGCAACAGCCCTTTGATAGATGAGGTTAACAACTTAAGAAGAGCCTTGCAGCAACAATTGATATCAGATACATGTCCCCTTATCAAGATTTAGATAACAGCTAAATGGAAAAGAATTGTTTGTCTAATGGGAAGGCTAGATTGTATCAAACTAATTAAAAATGAGCAATTACGGTTTCTCCAGTTTGTCTGTTCAGTCGAATAGCATCCAGTAAAAAGATTACATGATTGAATTGATTATGTTATTATGGTCTAGATAGTGTTGCCTGGAAGGGTTCAGCAGTAGCTTCCAAAGAGGGAATATTTGGAGGACTATAGGAAAAGAACAGAGGCGTGGGATTAATTGAATATCTCTTCAAAGCGTCTGAGGTTGGGCCAATCGTCTTTCTGTGTTATAGTGATATGGGGCGGGATTCTGCCGTAATCGGCGGGGCGGGCAACTCTGGTGGGAAAGAATGGCGTGAACCACTCCGGCGTCGGGCCGCTCCAAAGATGCGGAATCGTCCTCACCTTCAAGGGCTAGGCCAGCGTCAGAGTGGTTTGCGCCACGCTGGCCGGCGTGGAAGGGGTTTGGTGCCACGCCAACCGCTGAAGGGCTTCCGCCGGCCAGTGCGAGTTGGCGCATGCGCGGGAGCGCCTGCGTACACTAGCATCATCCCAGCACATGCGCAGAGCACTTTGTCTCTGCAACAGCCATGGCGGACTGCCACAGTCGCCGGTGCGGGAGAATAGAGTACCCCCACGATACAGGCCCGCCCGCGGATCGATGGACCCTGAACGCGGGCCAGGCCACCGTGGGGGCACCTCCCGGGGCCAGATGCCCCTGCGCACCTGCCCCCCCCCCCCACCCAAGGACCCCAGAGGCCACCCATGCCACCAGGTCCTGCCGGTAAGGACCTACTCTAATTTATGCCGGCGGTTCTGGCTCAAATACGGGCAGCCACTCGGCCCATCGTGGGCCGGAGAATCGCTGGGGGGGCCACTGCTAGCTGCCGCCGACTGGTGTGGCGCATTTCCCGCCCCCGCCAAATCTCCGGCGCCAGATAATTCGGCGGCCGTGGGTGGGGGGGGGGGGGGGGGGATTCACGCCACCCCCCGGCGATTCTCCGACCCAGCGGGTGGTCGGAGAATCCCACCCATGATTCTATAATCATACTGGGTCATCACCAGTTGGGTTTTCTTGCGATAAATTAAGATATTTAAAGTCATGATTTGCCCACCCAAGCATCAGAACCTCAGATGTGCTTGAACGTTAAAATTTGTGAAGACCTTTTTGAAGTAGTTCTTCAAAAGCTGGCAAGAGGACAAGTTGTTGAGTCAAATAGAACTGAAGAATGCAAAGTGTCTCATGATAATAAGCAGGTTTCTGAGCAAAGAGAGAAAGCATAGGGTAACAAGACATAAACAGGCAGCTCGGTAACGCTGCCTCACAGCGCCAGGAATCCAGGTTTGATCTTGACCTTGGATGAATGCAGAGTTTGCACGTTTCTCTCTGTCTGCGTGGGTTTCCCCCAGGTGCTCTGGTTCCTATTACAGTCGAAAGTTGTGCAGGTTAGGTGGATTGGTTGTGCTAAGTTGCCCCTTAGTGTTCATAGGTTAGGTAGGGGATGTGGGCCCTATCTACCCCTAGATAGGGTGCTCTTTCAGAGGGTTGGTGCAGATTCGATGGGCCAAATGGCCTTCTTCTGCAGTGCAGGGATTCTATGGTAAAATGTTTGGTCTGGACTTTATAGTAGTAATGATAGTATGTGGCCAGGTGATTTGCTGGTCGTTGGGTGGATTGCCCTCAGTGTCTAAAAGGGAAGGTGGGGTTTCTGGGTTAAGGGGATTGGGGTGAGGGGGGAGACTGAGAGACGTGGGCCTATGTAGGGTACTCTTTCAGAGGCTCAGTGCAGACATGATGAGCTGAATGGTCTCCTTCTGCACTGTAGGGATTCTATGATTCTATGATTCTATGAATGATGCAACAACCAAAACTGTTGCCTACCATCTCTGAAATTGACTGCAGTTAAACACAAACCATCTAGGAATCACTGTTTCTATGAATTCCTATAGGGTAGAAAATCCCACAGACTGCCAGCAATTACAACTCACTGATCTATCGAGGACTTTTCCTTTTATTTTGTAATACCACGTTTAAAATCCACTACAAAGAGTACTTCTGAATGAGTTGGAGCTGGCTTTTTAACAGTGCAGAAGGTAACATCTACTTTTGAAGAACCTCCCTTGCCCTGAAAAAACAATTTTATAATTTTGTGTAGTCACATTTTTCCATTCTGATAGCAAGTCCAAGTTGTAATTTATTTTGTAAATTGCTTGTTGTGTTTCCGCTTTGAATGTGTATGCTCGGATTTATATTTAACGCTCTGTAAAATTTAATGAAAGCGAAGGATAATCAGTTTTGATTTCTGTGGGAATTCTTTAATATGTCTGGCTGCTTACTCTGCTTGGTGACATCACTGTAGCAGGATTCCTGGAGATCTTCTGAGGTTGTCCCAGATTCAAACAAATGTTAGGAAAGGGGAAATCCACGTGACTAAATTTGCTAGATCGGTGTGAGCAGCTTACTTTGGGGTTATAGTAAAACCCTGTCACTTCGCTGCTGACTGTAACTTCTATGTCCAAGCTGAGGTAAAACTAGAAAGAAAAGACAAATGATGATGATAACAGATGAAAACGTGTCGTAGACGTTGCCAGAACAATGTATAGCTTTCTCACAAAGATTGAGCTGTGATTATTTTGACCTCGTATCGGAAAGGCTACACAATTTAACTGATGAAAGAGCAGCTTTAGATTGCTCAGATCTCAATTGCTTTTTGAGAAGACAATTTTGGAGATAGGACCAAAGTTTCAGGCCGTGTGTTGCCAAAGAATGTCATTGGGAACCATGATAGAGTTGAGCCATTTTAAAATTTAGTACAAGCAGTGTTCTGTGGCACTGGCACACGATAAATGTATTGTTTTCTGACCACTGGGACTCTTTTGGTTGCTATCTTTCATATCACGGTTTGAGAGTTGATCGCTGAAATAAGGATTATATTATCAAGTTAAACGTACTAAAATCCAAGAAAAGTTAAGTTGTCCAACAAACAATGGGGTGAAAATCGAGTAAGTTCTGCAATAAAATATTTAATGGACTGCTTCAACAATGCTTTGTAGCACGTAATTCATATTCAGCTCATTCTTTGTGTGAAGAATTATTTTTGAATCTTCTCATCAGTGTATATTATTTTAAATGTGTGTCTTGTACATTGCTTCTAAATTATGTTTCCATGTGGTGAACTTTCAAAGAACAGGAAGGCTGTGGCAAAATGATAATGTCACTAGACTAGCAATCCAGCAAGCCCACATTGTGGGCGGCATGGTAGCACAGCGGATAGCACTTTTGTTTCACAGCGCCAGGGTCCTGGGTTCGATTCCTACTTGGGTCACTGTCTGTGCGGAGTTTGCACCTTCTCCCTGTGTCTGTGTCGATTTCCTCCGGGTGCTCCAGTTTCCTCCCACAAGTCCCGAAAGACGTGCTTGTTAGGTGAATTGAACATTCTGAATTCTCCCTCTGTGTACCCAAGTGACTTCATTGCAGTGTTAATGTTGGCCTACTTGTGATAATAATATTAATAATTATTATTATAATCTGGGGACATGAGTTCAAATTTAACCACAGCAGGTTTGTAATAAATCTGGAATTAAGCCATTGTTGTTAATAACCTATTGGATTCAGGAAACCTGCTACCCTTTCCTGGTTTGCCCTACATGTGATTTCAAACACACAGCAATGTGATTGACTCTTAAAGGCCCTCTGAACTGGATGTTGTCATTTCACCCTCTTGGGCCTTGCCCAAATTTCTGCCCTCCTGCAGATTTCTGTTGCTTGATGTTGGCCTCTTTTTTTTCACTGACTAACAACTTGCTGCCAGCCAAATTGTTCCCAAGGAGGATATTGATTCCTGCTACTGGTAGTTTAAAGACAGCTCCTACTATGACGGGAGCAACACAATGTCACACTCTCAAAGGACCCTTTGGAGTGGTACATTGGTCAGTGCTTTTGTCTTCAGGGAGGACGCAGTGGTGGAGTGTTTATGTTTCTCTCTGGCATTAAGGAGTGAAGGGCCCTTGTGTCCTGGAGCAATAAAACATGCTCACATTTTGCGACGAGAATGGGGACTATTCCGAAAAGGACAAAACTCTGGAAATGCTCTGGGGGGGTCTCTCTGGCTGAGACACACATAGCACCATGCCCTCCAATGGGTAAGTTCAGTAGTGAGGGTCTCTGTCTGCTCTGCTGCCCTACCCACTGGGGCCTCTTTTTCAGGTGGGCTACTCGTATGGAGCTCTATTAGACCAACAGGCTCCACTCACAATCTCCAGCGCTGACGCCTGGAATAGCCTATTTTATTGCAATTGGAAATCACCGGACTCCAGGGGTTTTCCTTTCTCTCCACAAAGAGCCTCCTGCAACCTCTTTTATGCCTTCCTTCATGGGCGGGGGGCGCTTCCTATCTCGATTGCCTTTCTTATCTTTCCAATTCTTATGAGGGTTGGTTTAGAAATGGTCTGTCTGATTTTCTAGGCCTATGGGTGAGATAATAGCAGTCCGCTGTGACAGCTGCAACCCAGCTAAAAGGATTCGCTGCTCTTCTAAGTGCACCTGCAGGTTGGAAGCTAAATATTTTTGAATTCTTCAAACAATACCAACTCACACAGTGCTTCTTAAGTGTGTGGGATTCTTCGGGATCCTACCAATCGCCGTTTGAATTCCCATCACAGAATTGATATGGTGCTGAAGGAGGCCATTCAGCCCATTGTGCTGCATGTCCGGAAATACTTATGATGTACCCCCAAGACTGACTTGTGGGCAGTTAGGAGCCATGGTTCACTCATAATTCATGGACACATTCATATTTAAACTTCCAAGTCAGGATGGTGAGTGACTTGGAGAGAAACTTCCAGGTGGTGGTGTTCCCATGTATCTGTGGCTCTTGCCCTTCTAGATGGTAGTGGTCGCGAGTTTGGAAGGTGTTACCTAAAGAACCTTGGTGAGTCGACACGGAATAAGCTTCTTGGGCCCTCCCTGACAGCTGCCGTTCAATCAAAATGTACACATCTCCAATGTCTTGCTACTTTCTCAGCAGTGGCAGAAAATTACCCCACATCACTCCATTCAAATTTGAGACTGAATCTAACGTACCTGAGGGCCTCAGAGATGTTTGGGTGAGATGATGAGCGGCGCTATGAGGTAGAGAGAGATTTTCCCTTGCAGCCTCCAGGTGTCTCTTTCGCTTTGGGCTGCTAGCTCCATTTCCAATTTTCGGAGTTGGAGCTCTCTTTCCCTTTCCTGTTCCCTCTGCTGAGATTCTAGCTGAAATCTGTGCTTTCTTATCTCAGATTTAACCTTGTCAGGAGTGGTATTCGGACTCATGGGGCATGATTCTCCGCAAATGCGGAGAGTCGTGAAGGCTGCCGTGAAACCGGCCGTGTCTCACGGCAGCCTCCACGCCCCCTCCCGGGACCCGATTCTGCTTCCCGGTCGGGGCTAGCAGCGGGGCCCTGTGAACTTCGGCAACGCGGGCTTAGCGAATTTCGCGGATGACGTCATCACGCATATGCGTGAAACCCGCGCATGCGCGGGCCGTTATGCCCCTCAGCCGCCCCGCGGACTGATCCAGCGGGGCGGCGGAGGAACAAAGAGTGCGCGGGGTTCGTACCCGCTGCCCGCAATCGGTGCCCACCGATCGCGGGCCCATGGCACCCTTGGCACGGCCGTGGTGCGGCCGTGCCAATCGGTGCCATGGTTCCCCAGAACGGCATTTTGCGGCCGTTTTCACGAACTGTGAGAGCAGGTGTGTTGCAGTTCGTGAAAACGGCCGTAAAGGCCTGGGAAATCGGCCCATCGGCCAGGGGAGAATCGCTGCTCGCCGTAAAATACGGCGAGCAGCGATTCGTGTCGGGGGGCGGGCGTGGGGGGGGGGGAGAATAGCGGGAGGGCGGGAAAAATGTCGGGAAGGCTCTCCCGCTATTCTCCGACCCGTCATGGGGGGCGGAGAATCGCGCCCCTGGTTTAGTTTATAAATTTAGAGTACACAATTAATTTTGTTTTCCAATCAAGGGGCAATTCAGTGTGGCCAATCCACCTAACCTGCACATCTTTGAGTTGTGGGGGTGAAACCCATGCAGACACGGGTTGAATGTGCAAACTCCACACGGACAGTGACCCAGGGCCGGGATTTGAACCTGGGTCCTCAGTTCCACAGTCCCAGTGCTAACCACTGCACTGCCGTGCTGCCCTTTCAGACTCATGGTTGTGCTCTATATCTAACTGCCCTAACGGTGACATGGGATCCAAATGTTCTACAACAACGGGATCAGTTCACTTCACTTTACTGGGCAATTTTTAACTGGATCTCCTAACCAGCAGCTTACAGCCTTTCTGTGAGAAGAGCTGCTAAATATTCACAGTGAAAGTCCCCTTGCTGCACCCACATCTGGGCATCAAGTGTTGCCACTTTCTGAGTGTTAGGGGAAAAGGAATTTGTTGTGGTAAGCTACCAGGTTTTAAAAGTTTTTCCAGCCCCAGTTGGCCCTTTAATATCAGATTTGGCTCTTCTCCTAATTTGGACCCTGATCCAATGCAAATGACTTATCCCAGACTTGAGCCCCCAATTTCTGTTAGGGACAGGAGGTGATGGTTAGGGGTTAATTAGTTTCTCCTCTCACCACACCCCTCGGAAACAGAAGGTGTTTCGATTTTCATTTCACCCTTTTATGAGCTTTGGACTATTTCCCACCACCTCCATAGAATTGCTACAGTGCAGAAGGATGCCATTCGGCCCATCGAATCAGCACCAACCCTCTGAAAGAGCACTGGTAGGCCCCGCCCTAACACCATAGCCCCACCTAACCTGCACATTTTTGGACTGTGGGAGGAAATGGGGAGCACCCAGAGGAAACCCACACAGAGATGGGGAGAATGTGCAGACTCCACACACAGTCACCCAAGGCTGGAATTGAACCTGGATCCCTGGCACTTTGAGGCAGCAGTGCTAACCACGCTACCACCCACTCAGTTTTGGTTTCTGTGAATACACCCAAAACAAACTCGCGATAGGATAAACTCCACCTCCTCAAAGACCCTGCTCATCTGGGCCGCCGTCATGTGGGCCCTGTGGACCACCTTGAACTGGGTCAAGCTAAGTCTGGCACCTGACAAGGATGATGAATTGACTCTCCAAGGCTTTTTCCCACAGTTCAATTTCCAGCTCTCCTCCCATTTCCTCTTCCCTCTTCACCTTTCTGATAGGGGCCCCTTCCCACTCCATCAACTCCTTATATATGTCCGAAACCCTCCCCTCTCCAACCCCTATTTTTGACATCACCTTGTCCTGGCATCCCCTTGGAGGGGGGGGGGGGGGGAATCTTGGAACCTGCCTCCGTACAAAGTCCTCCTCTAATGCCTCCAGGTTCGGGAAACCCTCCTGAATGAAGATATCCTCAAATCTCTCAACCCCTGCGCGCTGCCATCTCTTAAAGCCCCGGGGCAAACCAGTGGTTGTCACAAATCGGTGGCGTCTCCTCAAAACTCATGTGCTACCTCCATTGCCCCACACCCTTCGGGCTGCCCACACCACAAGGCTTGTAGAGTACCAAGCCGGCAAAAACAGCAGGGGGCCATCAGTTCAGCCTCCAAACTCGTACCCTTACAGGATGCAGCGTCCACTCGCTCCCACACCGATCCCTCCCCCACTACCCACTTACTGACCATTAATATGTTGGCCGCCCAGTAATAGTTTATAAAGCTCGGGTGGGCTAAGCCCCCTTCTCTGCGACCCCGTTGCAGGAGTGCCTTCTTTACTCTCGAGGTTTTGCCCGCCCACACACAACCCGATATCGCCGCATTCATTTTCTTGAAAAAAGCCTTTGGGCCAAAAATCGGAAGACATTGAAAAAAGAAGGGCAGTCTCGGAAGGACCATCATATTCACCGTCAGGACCCGCTCCGACAGTGTCAGCGGGAGCATGTCCCATCTGTCATGTGAAATGGGTGTTTATCAAATAGCTGCAGTGACGTCAATGTGTAGGTGGAGGTGAGCTGTGACTCTGCATACTTTTGCTTTGAGCAAAAAGCTGGTGAGTGTCTGTGTGTTTTAGTTTTGTTTTCAGGGACTTTCGGTGTGGACCATGGAGTAAGTGGTCACATACAAGGCAGCTCCTGCCCAAGGTTAAAGAAAAGAGCTCTTTTTAATCAATACAGGGTGGAATTTTGATGAAAAGACGTACGTGAATGTTGGAGGAGTACTTTCCCCCAGGAATGATATGTCTCTTGGTTTCCAGACCCAGCAGAAACAGTGAGGGATTTGGCTGGTGCTGCAGCAAAGACAAAAACCTATTCAAGCAGGCTGGTGGGGGAAGGGCAAACTTAAAGGCTTCAAACTAACGTGATGGCCTTTTTAAGCTGAATTCCAGCAGCAGAAGGAACAACTGCGAAAAGATCTCGCAAAGGCCATTGAAGAAGTGGTGACGAGACTTCCGGTGGCGGCCATGGAGGAGTAGGCCACACATTTGACAGCTCCTGTCTAGAACGGACTCTTGGACCGTTTGTGAGGAGTTTTCACTACTTTTTGGGGCAGATTGGTGAAGCTAACACTGTCAAAAGGATTCCCTCTCTGTTGTATGGATAGCTGGACCAGGATTGGGCGGGTGAAGCGTTTAAGTCCCAACAGACGGAAGCGTGCAAAGCGGGCGTCGAGGCACGGCATGGCGGCTGGTATAGACCAGGGTGTATGGGCGCAGTGGTCACAGGAGCAACAGGAGTTCCTTAGGGGCTGCTTTGCTGATCTTTAAAAGGACATGCTGGCCCCGATTAAGGCAGCAATAGACCAAATGATCGCAACTCGGGCGACACAAAGAAAAGTGATTAAGGAGATAGAGAAAAAGCTATCCGACCATGAGGTCGAGTTGGTGGTATTGGCCCTTAGGGTGGAGGTGCAGGATGACCTCCACAAGAAGTGGCAGGAGAGGCTGGAGGACCTAGAAAACAGGTCCAGGAGACAGAACTTGAGAATTGTGGGTGTCCCCGAAGGTGTGGAGAGGTCGGATGTGGGAGCATTTGTGTCTAAGATGCTGGAGACGCTGATAGTGACAGGGGTATTCCCTCGACCCCTGGAGCTGGACGGGGCACACAGAGCCCTCGCAAGGAAGTCCAAGACAAATGAACCGCCGAGGGCCATGGTGGTGAGATTTTGTTGCTTCTCGGACAAGGAACTTGTCTTGCAGTGGGCAAAAAAAAGAACAGAGAAGCAGGTGGGAGAACAGTGTGATACGCATCTACCAGGACCTGGGTGCGGAGCTGGCCAAGAGGCATGCTGGATTCAACTGGGTGAAGGCGACCCTCTTCAGCAAGGGGATGAAATTTGGGCTGTTACACCCAGCGAGGCTATGGGTCACGTCCAAGGAACGGCATCATTATTTTGAGACGCCGGATGAGGCGTCGTCATTCGTTAAACAAGAAAAGCTGGACTCGAATTAAAGGGCAGTTAAGCTTTGGTGGAATGCGGCGGTGGGGCTGGGTAACACGGTACCGTTTCTAATGTAAGATTGCATTCAATGTTGGGTGCATGTAAGGGCTGTGGTGGTGGCTGGAGGGTGCGGTGTTTTCGGCAAAGTTGAGATACGGAGAGGGAAGGGGGCTTAGTACTTAGTGCGATTTTTCGGGAAGTTGGGGCCTTGGTTCAATAAGTGTCTCCTCACGGGGCAATGTTAGAGTCTTCTGTTTATTTTTCATTTCGCATTGCAATTTACTCACTGGGGCTGGAGAGGTAGTTTAATTGGTTAATTCATGTGGGGAAAGGGGAAAGGCGACAGTCTGATCGGCGCCAGGGGCGGGAGCCGCCGGGGTCAGCATGGGTCAGATGACTCTCAGCGTAGACTCTGAGCGTAGTGGGGGGTGAGCAAGTGCTCAGCTGGTGCTCGGCGGGGGGTATTGGGTTGTGGGGCTGTTGGGGGGGTGGGAGGAGAGGGAGGGGATGCTGCTTTGCTGACAGAAGAGGTATCAATTTCGGGGTACCAATTGAGGGTCGGGGGCAGTGGCTCCCTGTGGGGTGCTCGAGGAAACGAAGGGCGCGTGCTCGAGGTTGACCTAGAAAGGGCGATGCCCGGGGGGGCGGGGGGGGGGGGGGGGGGGGGGGGGGGGTGTGGGGGGGGGGGGTAGCAATTCTGATCAGTAAGGGTGTGGCTTTTGAGACTGGGAGAATTGTGGCAGATAAGGGGGGCAAGTATATAATGGTGAGTGGAAAGTGGGAGGGGGTCGGGGTGGTGTTTGTGAACGTCTACGCTCTGAATTGGGATGATGTGGAATTTATGAGACGCATGCTAGGCAAAACCCGGGACTTAGAGTCAAACAACCTGATCATGGGGGGAGATTTTAACACAGTCATTGACCTCGAGCTGGACCGGTCGAAGTCCAGGACAGGGAAGCGACCTGCAGTGGCTAAGGAACTGAAGGGTTTTATGGAGCAGATGGGGGAGTGGATGTCTGGAGGTTCGCGTGGCCGAGAGCGAAGGAGTTCTCTTTTTTTCTCCCACGTTCATAAGGTTTATTCTCGCATTGACTTCTTTGTCTTGAGCAGGGCGATAATCCCAATTGTGGCGGGGACAGAATACTCAGCGATCACAATCTCGGACCATGCCCCGCACTGGGTGGACCTGCGGCTTAATGAGGAGAGAGGGCAGCGCCCACTCTAGAGACTGGATGTGGGGCTGCTGGCGGACAAAGAGGTTTGCGGGCGGATTAGCAGGAACATCCAGGATTACCTGGAAACAAATGATACGGGTGAAGTAACAGCGGCAACGGTCTGGGAGGCTCTGAAGTCAGTTGTCAGAGGGGAGCTCATCTCAATTTGATCCCATAGGGAAAAGAGGGAACGAGCAGAGAGGGAGAGACTGGTGGAGGAGATACTCCGAATGGATAGGAGATACGCGGACGCCCCCGAGGTGGGGCTACTAAGGGATCACGGAGTCTGCAGGCGAAGCTTGAACTGCTGACCACAGGGAAAGCGGTAGCACAGCTGAGGAAGGCAAGGGGACAGCCAATGAGTACGGGGAGAAAGCGAGTAGAATGCTGGCACACCAACTGCGAAAGAGGGAGGCGGCCAGCGAAATCGGGGGAGTAAAGAATAAGGAGGGTAACATGGTCTTGGATCCAGGGGGGGGTGAATGGAGTCTTTATGAAATTCTACAGTAAACTATACGAGTCGGAGCTCCCGACGGGAGCAGAAGGGATGAGGCAATGTTTGGACCAGTTGAGGTTTCCAAAGATGGAAGAGGACCTGGTGGAAGAGCGGGAGGTCCTGATTTAAATGGAAGAGATTGTCAAGGGTATAGAGGGTATGCAATCGGGTAAAGCCCCGGGGCTGGACGGTTACCAGGTAGAATTCTGAGAGATTTTCGGAACTATTGAGCCCACACCTGATGAGGACCTTCAATGAGGCTAGAGAGAAAGGAACCCTCCCGCCAACAATGTCACGGGCTTTGATCTCACTCATTCTTAAACGAGGGAAGGACCCGAATATTGCGAGTCATACAGGCCGATTTCGCTTTTAAACGTGGATACCAAATTGCTAGCTAAGATTCTGGCCACAAGAATTGAGGATTGCGTCCCAGGGGTGATAGAGGAAGACCAGACTAGGTTTGTTAAAGGCAGACAACTCAATACCAATGTCCAGAGACTTTTGAATATTATTATGATGCCCTCAGAGGGAGGGGAGGCGGAGGTAGTAACAGCGATGGACGCAGAGAAAGCCTTTGACCGGGTGGAGTGGGAAACACTGAGGAGGTTTGAGTTTGGTGAAGGCTTTATTGGCTGGGTGAAATTGCTGAACCAGGCGCCTGTAGCAAGTGTATGTACAAACTGGCTGAGGTCGGGGTACTTCAAGCTTCACCGGAGAACGAGGCAGGGGTGTCCCCTCTCCCTGTTACTATTTGCCCTAGCTATAGAACTGCAGGCTATGGCACTGAGAGCCTCAAGGAACTGGCGGGGACTGGTTCGGGGGGGTGGGGATGGTGGAACATCGGGTCTCCCTATACGCGGATGATTTGCTCCTGTACATCTAGGATCCTGTGGAGGGGATGAGGGAGGTTCTGCGGATCCTGAGGGATTTTGATAGTTTTTCAGGGTACAAACTGAACATGGGAAAGAGCGAGTTGTTTGTGATCCAGGCCAAGGAGCAGGAGGAGAGACTGAAAGAGCTGCCGCTCAGGATGGTAGGGAAAAGTTTTCATTACCTGGGTATACAGGTGGCCAGGAAATGGGGTGCCCTGCACAGGCTCAACCTGACCCGGTTGGTGGAGCAAATGGAAGGGGACTTTAAAAGGTGAAACATGCTCCCGCTGTCACTGGCAGGGAGGGTGCAGACCGTGAAAATGACTGTCTTCCCCAGATTTTTATTTGTCTTTCAGTGCCTCCTCATCTTCATCCCTAAGACCTTTTTTAAGCGGGTCAGTAGGATCATTTCAGGCTTTCTGTGGGCAAATAAGACCCTGCGAGTAAGGAGATCACTGTTGGAGCGCTGTCGGGGGGTGTGTGGGGGGGGGGGGGGGTGGGGGGGTTGGAGCTGCCGAACTTTCGCAACTACTACTGGGTGGCCAATATAGCTATGATTAGGAAGTGGGCGATGGGAGGTGAGGCGTGGGAGCAGCTGGAGGCGGTGTCATGTAAAGGTGCTCGTCTGGGAGCTTTGATAACGGCTCCTTTGCTGTTCTCGCCGACCGATACTCCACAAGTCCGGTGGTGGTGGCGACACTGCGGATCTGGGGACAGTGGAAGAGGCACGAGAAGGTGGAGGGAGCGTCGGTCTGGACCCCGATATGTAACAACCACAGGTTTGTCCCGGGTAGGATGGATGGTGGGTTCCAGAGCTGGTAGAGGGCAGGTATCAGAAGGATGGGAGATCTGTTCATAGACGGAAGCTTTCCCAGTTTGAAGGCGCTCGAGGACAAATTTAATCTGCCACCAGGAAACGCCTTTAAATATCTGCAAGTACGAGCCTTCCTGAAAAGACAGGTAGTGGCCTTTCCGACGCTGCCGCCACTGAGGATACAGGACAGGGTGGTCTCCGGCACCTGTGTGGGGGAGGGGAAGTGTCGGATATCTACGGCAACTACAGGAGGCGGAAGAAACCCCGGTGGAGGAGCTCAAGGGCAAGTGGGAGGAGGAGCTAAGTGAGGAGTTGGAAGTGGGTCTGTGGGCAGAGGTCCTGGGCAGGGTTAATTCCTCCTCATCATGTGCCAGGCTCAGTCTAATTCAATTTAAGGTGGTCCACCGGGTACACATGATGGCAGCGAGAATGGGCAAGTTTTTTGGGGTGGAAGACAATTGTATGAGGTGCAAGGGCAGCCCTGCAAACTATGTCCACATGGTTTGGGCATGCCCGGAGCTTAGAGAGTTCTGGCAAGGGTTCGCGAGGGCAATGACTAAAGTGCTTAACACACGGGTGGTGCCGAGTCCAGAGATAGCGATCTTTGGAGTGTCAGAAGACCCGGGAGTTCAGGGGGCGAAAGAGGCCGACTTCTTGGCCTTTGCCTCCCTAGTAGCCCGGAGACAGATTTTATTAATGTGGAGGGACTCAAAGCCCCTGAGTGTAGAGACTTGGGTTAACGACATGGCTGGGTTTCTCAGCCTCAAGAAAATAAAGTTTGCCTTAAGAGGGTCTATGCTAGGGTTCTCTCGGAGGTGGCAGCCGTTTGTCGACTTTCTCGGGGAAAATTAAAATGTCAGTAGCAGCAGCAATCCATGGTGGAGGGGGGGGGGCGGTGAGTGCTTCATTGGGATCGTGTGGGAAGACTGGGTCGCGTGGGGTAATGTCTATTTAATTGTTATTGTATAATCTCTTTTTGCACTCTAGTTTGTTTTGTTATTATAATGGCTCCTGTTTTATTATGAAAAATTCTGCAAAACCTTAATAAAAATACTTTTTTTTAAAAAAGTTTTGTTTTCAGAGTGGAGAGCTGCAGTGAAAGCAAGCAGATGTGTATGGATATTTCTACAAGTTGAAGAATTTTCATTTGGCTGATTTGAAAGTAGTACCTGTTTGTGTATGAAGGGTTACTTATAGAATATTGTATCTGTGGGGATTATTGGTGTTGATAGTTGGAAAGATTTTTACTGTGGGTTTATAAAGTGTTAACTGGATTCATGAATAAACATGGTTTAATTTTAAAAGTACTTTAGACCTCTGTTGCATCATATCTGTAAAGTATGCCCTTGTGTTGCCCATAACGACAATCTATTAAAAGTCGTAGGTCAGGTGAACTCCATAATATACTTTGGAATTTTCTAAACCCTGGCCCATGACACATCTGAAAAAGTTCCTTTTCATTTGATCGACCGCTTTGCCCAGATTTAACTTATGAAGCTGCCCCCAATCCTTAGCCACCGAGATATCTAAAACTCCTATCAGCCACTTTAAAAGGTAGTTCCTTCAATCTCCTTTCCTGTCCCCGTGCCTGGATCACAAACATCTCGCCCCTTCCCATATTTAACTGGTAGCCAAATTCTCCTAATGTCTGCATGATATTGCCCCCCCCCCCACCGGGTCTGTGACATAGAGCAGCAAGCTGTCTGCATAGAGAGAGTCCCTGTGCTTCACCCTCTACCCTCCTCTCACTATCCCCCACCAGGCATTCGATGATCTAAGGGCCATTGCTAAGGACTCTATGGCTAGGGCAAACAGCAATGGGGAGTGCGGGCATCCATGCCGTGTCTCCCTGGAGAGACTAAAGTATTCTGACCGAACTCGGTTGGTTGTTACATTTGGCACCACAGACGAACCCAATCGACAAATCCCTCCCCGAACCCAAACCTGCCTAAAATGTCCCATAGGTACTTCCACTCCACCCAGTTGAAAGTCTTCTCCGCGTCCATGGCTACTGCCACCTCAACATCGTGCCCCTCCGCTGACATCATTATAACATTAAGAAGCCGTCTAATATTGGACGTCAGGTGCCTGCCCTTCACAAATCCTGTCTGATCATACCTGATTACCTCCGGGATACAATCCTCTATTCGGGTGGCCAAGATCCTTGCCAGCAATTTAGCATCCACATTTCAAAGGGAAATTGGCCTGTATGATCCACAGCTCTCTGGGTCCTTGTCTCGCTTCAGGATGAGAGAGAATGATGCCCGTGGTAGCGTTGGGGGAAGCACTCTCAGTTCCTTGGACTTGTTAAAAACTTGACCAGCAGCAGCCCCAGTAGCCCAGAAAACTTGTTATAAAATTCCACTGGGAATCCATCAGGTCCCGGGGCCTTGCCCGATTGCATCGCCCCCAATCCGTCTATCACATTCCCGAGCCCAAATGGGCCCCCCAGGACTTCCACCAGCTCATCTACCTTCGGGAACTCTAGCCTCTCTGATGGACATCAATTCAGTCAAGACGCTGAGTAGTCGAGAACCGATGCTTTAATAGACTAAAAGTATGCCAACCTGTAGCTCCTCACACACTGCAAGACTGCCCCAATTCGACGGGCTTTATACCTCCTCAGAGGGGGCGGAGCCACAGCGGAGCCAACAGCATCACCAATAACAACATTCCAACAGTACAACAGCAACAACCAATAACAGAACAGCAATAACAGTAAGTACATACAACAGTGGAGATAATGATAGTAATAGAACAGTCGAAAGATAGTGAACATATATGCAACAGCGTTATGTAGCCATGCATGGCTCACCACACTCTCCAGGAATTGATTCATACCCCCCTCCCCGTCCGGGAAGAGGGTATATAATCGACTGTAGAATTCACGGTACATATCGTTACCCGCTCCTGGGTCCATCACTACATTCCCCCTCATATCCTTTATTTTCCCTATATCTCTCGCCGCCTCCTGCTTCCTCAGCTGATATGCCAGCATCCTGCTAGCCTTCTCCTCATATTCATATATTTCTCCTTTTACCCTCCTCAGCTGTCCCTCCGCCTTACCTGTGGAAAGGGGCCCAAATTCCATTTGGAGTCTCTGACGCTCCTTTAGGAGTTCCTCATTCGGAGATTCCACATATCTCCTGACCACCTATAAGGTTTCTCCTACCAACCTGCCTAGCTCCACCCATTCAGTCTTCTCCCTATGGGCACGAATCGAAATACATTCCCCTCTAAAACCACCTTCAATGCCTCCCACACCACCCCAGCTGTGGTCTCTCCCGTGTCGTTGTTCTTTATATACCCCCGAATGGCCTCCCTCACTCGCTCACAGATCTCGTCGTCCGCTAACAGCCCTCCATCTGATCTCCACTGCGGGCACTGGGACGTTCTTGCGCTTACCCACAGGTCTATTCAATGTGGCGCGTGGTCTGACACCACAATTGCTGATTACTCGGTGTCCTACCCCCGGCCAACAGTGTTTTATCCAGTATAAAGAAATCTATCCTGGCGTATGCCTTGTGCACATGAGAGTAAATTGAATATTCCTTGCTCCATGACCTCTCGAATCTCCACGGATCAACCCCTCACATGCGCTCCATGAACCCCCGCAGTTCTTTCGCATTGCTGATACCTTCCCTGGCGTAGAACTTGACCGATCCATCCTTGGATCTAAGACCATGTTGAAGTCACCCCCCATAACTAACCAACCGGTGAGAGTCAAGGTCTGGGATCTTTCCCTGCACCTTCCTGACAAATGCGACACCATCCCAGTTTGAATATAGTAAATATCTTCTAAAAACCATAGATCTGAGAATGTTTTATTATTTGTGATGTTGTGTATGCCTGTTATTATTGAGGACCGTTCCGTTCTTTGTAATAAATTTTGTGTACATTTGTAAGCTGTGCTAACATTCAAATAATTAGTACAAATCCTATTGCCTATTTTCAGCCCTTTAGAGTGATTACTAATGAGGCATATTAATCCTTTTTGGTTAATATTAGTTGGAAGGCTAATAAATTTAGGATTTTTGTTACTGTTATATTTAAGTTGGTGCCATCCTGAAAAGGTGTTTAGTGGATAGCCTGCAGATTTCCGTAAGTTAATAAATTTCTTTAGAAAAATCTTGTACCTTCCTTTTTCACATGAATATGCTCCAGAACGGACCACTACAGAGCGAGGGACACTCTGATAGATGTACCATTCTGCTGTTTCTGAAGCATTAAAGGGAATAGTTAAGAAGGGAATACCTTCTCCCGAGTTAGTAGGGGTTGCAATGCATATCCAACAATTGGAAATGTTGAAATTTTTAGCAAATATCTTAGATGTGTAAAGGAATGTGTTCTCATTCAGTTCTGGTCCAACATTTGCAAAGCCAATCAAATAACTGAAAATGAATATAACGGTAAACATTTTTACAGATCTTAATACTTATACGTGCGTTCACATGTGATGTGTGGATCCAACTTTTCTTTCCTTAGTATTGCTTAAAACATTGATATACTGATTAAAAATTGATAGCATGATTATGTAATTCAGTAATAAACAATTAGTAATAATAATTTCATGTATACAAAGAAAATGATTTTACAGTAAAATAACTGATTTAGTAATAATTGGTAAAATGATTATCAAAATTGATTATGTAATTTAATAATAAAATTATTAATAATAATTCACTAATAAATGAATAAAAATGCAGTAAATAATAGTTCAACAGAAACTTTCCATTTTGATGTTATTGGCTAGTAGTACATATTAATTAATATGAACCATGTGGATTGGTGGGGAACTATGGGTAGGTATGCATTAGCCAAAGTATCTGATCAGCAACATTAGTACGTAAATGATATGTCCAAATATGCAAAATAGGAAATGTCCCTTAATGATTTTAATTCCTGCGCCACCCAACCAATTGGAAAGCCAGCCCCAAAGAGTGTAATCAAAGGGTTGGTCAAGTTTTTAAAAAAACTTTGTATTGGATGTGAATTGCCAAGTCTTTGACATCGTCTGGATTATACACAAAAGCCTGTTGAAAGGTTTAATTTTCCTGCAGAGACAAAAAGGGGCGTATAGCTTGGAATGATGGCCATTCGCATCTTTCTCAAACTTTTTTTTGTATATATGCCACTCAAATGGACTGGGAGTAAAAGTTGGATTGCTGCCAAATTCCCATTATCAATTGTCTTAGAATGGAATGTTCTCTCCATGGATTTGCTTTTAATCAGAGTTACTTTTCTTAAAAACAGCTTCCACATTGTCTGAAGTTTTAATTTCCGAGCTAATTTTAAACATTTATTTTAAAATATCAAACACAATAACTTATTGAATATATGACTGAACTAATCTTGCGCTGAATTAATTTGGTTTTCTGTAGATTAATTTGTCAGCTCTGTTAAAGAAAGCAGAACTAACAAGATTTGTTAATTTCTTAAAATTAAAAAAGCAACATTCAAAATAATGACAGTTTTCTCAGTTCGTGGCAACTTTTTGGCGAAACCTGACTTAGGGCATATCCCTGTAGCCAGGGGGCGGGCCTTCATCATAGGAGTCCAGTTTGTTATCTTGAAATCTGAAATTCGCAAAATGGGCGTCTTCAACACGAGAAAGGAATTTCATATCTTTTCTGGCATTCTTTTTCGAAGTGAGTACAGGGGTTGGATTTGTCGTTAACGGAGGAGAAGTAACGACTGATGTGCTATTTTTAGCAGTTGCTGTTTCGGATTGAGGTATGGGTAGGATCAAGTTTAAAGCTGCAGACAGTTCTGGTTTTAAACCAGTGTCAAAATGGGTTTTAGATGATAGATCTTTTAAATGGTTTAAAACCCAGGCTGTTGAATTTATCACTTCAACTCCAAGCTGTTTGGTGCTTAATGGGTTCAGTTGTATTACACTATGTTTGCCAACAGGCTCGTAGCGCAACCAAACAGGCTTTTCTTGTTTAAAAATATCACAGTCTATTAAAGCTGTCATGAGAGGCTTTTGGATCGGGTCCAGCAGCATGTCGTGGTCGGTTTCATAGTAAGATAACGGTTTGTTCTGGGGTAAAAGGGTCCTTGAACCCGGAATGGACAGATAGTCCATTTGGTCAGACTCCCCCTGTGGAACTTCAATCAGTGTATTCATTGTTTTCATGTCAGTAGCAGCTTGCAATAATGTAGGATTTGATTTAGATATCACTATTACATCTTGGACCTTAGTTAAAATCATTTCAACTCTTGTCGTTGGTGGAGCTGTTAATTTGTCTGTCAGTAATTTGTTATGACATTTCATGGTCTCCGTGTCACTTCCAAAATACATTTTCCTCAAGTAACTGGCCACTTTGACTTTTAAGACCATAATTTTCTGATGTTAACTATTGAAGTTTGGATTCTGGGTCAGTATTTCTCTTTTGGATATCATCAATTTGTAATAGTAATAGCTGAGTTCTGCATTTTGAGTCTGCCAATAGTGTTTCAGTTTGATCAGATTTCTCGAGCTTAGATTTTCCAGCTCACAATTGGTCAATACTGCCACTAGTTTTTCTTTGGCAGTTTTAAGTTCACAATTCTGTTTTGTGTTTGTGACTGTTTCTTGCTGTTTATGGAGCTGTGCCATTACTGCAAAAGACCATTTCATAGATTTCTTTTTTGTCAATCGTGGGTTTTTTTTCCAAACCTTTTTCGATGTTGTCAAGGGACCACTGTCCTTAAAGGGTGTCATATTTTGATTCAATTTTTGTGGATACTTTAAACAGTCAAAAATGTCTATAAATCAAAGATCTAGGGCGAGATTCTCCGCAAATGTGGCGAATCGTAAAGGCTGCCATGGGACAGGCCACGGCAGCCTTCACGCCCACTTCCGGGGCTGATTCTCCCCCCCGGGTGGGGCTAGGAGCGCAGCCCCGTGCGTCACGGCGGTCGTCAAGGCCGCACGTCAAGCGTCACGCCGGCTGACGCGGCCGATGATGTCTGCCGCGCATGAGCAGGTTGGACAATGCCAAACCGCGCATGCGCAGTTGCCGTCTTTTCCCTCAGCCGCCCCGCAAGATGTGGCGGCTTGATCTTGTGGGGTGGCGGAGGGAAAAGAGTGCGTCCGTTACGGATGCACGGCCCGCGATCGGTGGGCACCAATCGCGGGCCTATGCCCCCTTGGCACGGCCGTGGTACTGCCGTGCCAATTGGGCCCCCAGATGCCCCAAATGGGAATCTGGCGCCCGTCTCACGATGGCAGCAAGCAGGTGTGTTTGCTGTCGTGTTGAAACAGGCGTGAAGGCCCAGCCGCTCGGCCTATCGGGTTACGGCGAGCGCCGATTCGTGGTGTGGGTCGGGCGTGGGGGGGGGGGAGAATAGCGGGAGGGTGTGAAAAATGTCGGGAGGCCCTCCCGCTATTCTCCCACTCAGCGTGGGTGGCGGAGAATCGCGCCCCTAAGATCTCCCAGTATATCGCCAACAGAGACATCTGGTACAGTGTAACCTCCCCTTGAAGTTGTGGGAAGTTGATCTCTACCTTTTGAATGTTCTGAATCTAATTTAAGGAGTCATGTCCGCTATAAACCCAGCCTTACACCCAATTTTTTGGTCGTCAAATATATTTTTGTGCAAACTTTGATTACACCGCCGCGTTCAGTCCCGTTTTATTTTAGTTTCTACGACTGGCACCTGATTGTATAACACCTTCTGAAAAAGGCCTTTCTGAGGGGTTGAAGCACTATTTGATGCGGCTTTAACACTTTAAATGGGTGAAAAATATATTTTCTTACCCCAGTCTTAGCCATTTTTCAGATAGATGTCTTTGGGTCTTCCGTCCTTCTGGTCTTTCTTCCGTCTTCCGATTTCCTCCGACTCTGCGCTCCTCCCATCCTGCCGACTACGCCAAATTGAAGAGATCTACCATGCGGATCTAGTGAAGTCTTGCGACACTAAAACTCAGTAGAAATTTGAGTTAAACTTCTCGGATGCAAACAAGAATCTTTTATTGCCTCTACTTGATTACAAGTGAGAGAAACTTAAATCTATTCTCAATAAAGTCCAGCTAGCAAAGGGCTTAAAGAGAAGTAACTTACAAACAATTTAACTTTCAAAATAATACAGAAATGGTTTCTTGCTTATGGCAAAACAGCTTGCATTTACTTCAGAGTTAGAGTGGAGAAGGGAAAATATGAAAATAAACATAGAACATAGAACAGTACAGCACAGAACGGCATGGGGGCCTCACGGTAGCATGGTGGTTAGCATCAATGCTTCACAGCTCCAGGGTCCCAGGTTCGATTCCCGGCTGGGTCACTGTCTGTGTGGAGTCTGCACGTCCTCCCCGTGTGTGCGTGGGTTTCCTCCGGGTGCTCCAGTTTCCTCCCACAGTCCAAAGATGTGCGGGTTAGGTGGATTGGCCATGCTAAATTGCCCGTAGTGTAAGGTTAATGGGGGGATTGTTGGGTTACGGGTATATGGGTTACGTGGGTTTAAGTAGGGTGATCATTGCTCGGCACAACATCGAGGGCCGAAGGGCCTGTTCTGTGCTGAACTGTTCTATGTTCTATGTTCTAGAACAGGCCCTTCGGCCCTCAATGTTGTGCCGAGCCATGATCACCCTACTCAAACCCACATATCCACCCTATACCCGTAACCCAACAACACCCCCCTTAACCTTACTTTCATTAGGACACCATGGGCAATTTAGCATGGCCAATCCACCTAACCCGCACATCTTTGGACTGTGGGAGGAAACCGGAGCACCCGGAGGAAACCCACGCACACAGGGGGAGGACATGCAGACTCCACACAGACAGTGACCCAGCCGGGAATCGAACCTGGGACCCTGGAGCTGTGAAGCATTTATGCTAACCACCATGCTACCCTGCTGCCCTAAAACTAAAGGTAGCGAGTTGTTAGATCAAAGTATAGAATGATCCTGGATAACGATGGCCGTGCGGACCATCATGTTTAAAGGGAATTTTATCAGTCTGAAGCCATCTGTCTACACCTCTATGTCGTCCTAATTGGTTTGGGTGAGAATCAAATATATTTGATTCGATGGTTAACTGTCAATCCTTAATGTGTAACATAAGTTCTGAATGTTTCATGTTTGAATATTTGTGTATGCTATGGAATGCGATTTTGCGCTATTATCAAGACTGGCTGCTGCTGGTTTTCTGCTGACTTTGCTTTATCCACATTATGGGCAATGGTGCCTTCATATTGCTATGGTGTTTACTTAACCTTGATCTCGATTACTGGTACAGCTTATTTCTTAATGTCAAACTGACTTTGAAAATATGTTTATCAGTACAATGGCTTTTTCATTTTCTCAGTAAAAATGTTGTTTTAATCTACAATTAGTTATGCATGTGTCAGGCTTTTGTGCTTCTGTTGAAGTTATGTGTTTTGTCATGACCTGATGTTATGAGTGCAGAAATCCTTATTTGAAAAATGGGTATTAAAACTGGACTTTAATTTTTACATTAGAATAGCCTTTTTACCTATCAGATCTATCAGGAAATAGTTGATTACTATCAGGGCATATACATTTACCAACACGGTAAATGGGCAGCACGGTAGCACAAGGGGTAGCACGGTAGCACAAGTGGAGAGCACTATGGCTTCACAGTGCCAGGGTCCCAGGTTCAATTCCCCGCTGGGTCACTGTCCGTGTGGAGTCTGCACGTTCTCGCCGTGTCTGCATGGGTTTCCTCCGGGTGCTCCAGTTTCCTCCTTTAGTCCAAAGACGTGCAGGTTAAGTGGATTGGTCATGATAAATTGCCCTTAGTGACCAAAATGTTAGGAGGGGTTGTTGGGTTACGGGGATAGGGTGGAAGTGAGGGCTTAAGTGGATCGGTGCAGACTCGATGGGCTGAATGGCCTCCTTCTGCACTATATGTTCTATGTTCTAACACTGCCATTCCCTCCAGTTTCCTGCTAACCATAATAAATTTGCCTCCCGGGTCAGCCTCTATCTTCCCTACCTCAAATGCCACCCTTTTGTTAATCAGGATGGCCACCCACTTTGTTTTGAAGTCCAGTCTCGAATGGAATACCTGTCCGACCAGTCTAACTTGGCCTCCCAGCTTCAAATGTTTCCTGTAGCATGGCCATGTCCACTTTTAGCTCTCTCAAGTGTGCGAACACACGGCCCCTTTTGACCGACCAATTCAGACCATGAACATTCCATGTAACCGGTCAGGGGGGGAGGTTCCTGCCCCCTCCCCTATTGATCAGCCATGACTTTTCCCAGGCCAACCCTTAGCCCATGTCGCACACCTCCCCTGGCAAGCCCCTCGGATCTCCCTGAGGGGCTTGATCTCCATCTCCAACCTCCTAAAAGTACCCTAATGTCAGCAGTCCCCTCCCCCTCCCCCCCTACTCTGTCTCTCCAGTTCTCCCCCCACTTTGCTCCCGTGAACCAGCTTTCCCAGCTAGCCTTGCAGCTGCTGCCCCTGGCGCCTAGCCAGCTACCACCTTCTGGATCCTCACCCACCCGCCCCCCCCTCCCCCCCTCTTCATATAAGTTCTCAAAACAATAGCAACAAACACAGAAAGCAAACAAACAATCCCCCAAAGTCCAGGAGCAGAGGCCCACCCCTCCTCCCTTACAACATCCTATCAGTCCCATCACCTTCAAACGGAGCCAAAAACAATAGAAGAAACATCAAGCCAGTTAAGAAAAATAGATTTTTTACATGCAAAAACTCAAACCATCTTCTCTTTTTTCCTTGCCCCCCCCGAGAACATCGCAACTTAAAAACCTCTTTTACCGTACCTCGGTACATACAGCAGGGGATCAAAATCAAACCAATCCGAGATATTCTTATTTTCCCGATTCCCGCAACTTAAGTTACAGTGAAAGGCTAAGATTTTTAAAATATAAAACAACAAAAAACTTTGAACTCAGCCCACTACCATCTAGATTTTAAAGTCATTATGCCTCTACCAGATCATTGCCCGTCATGAAAACCGCCACTTCTTCCAGTGAGCCAAAATACAGTTCCTGGTTCTCGTAGGTCAGCCAAAGACAGGCCGGGTAGAGCAGTTCAAATTTTATTCCCGTCGCATACAAGGCCGTCTTAACCTTATTAAAACTCGCCCTCCTCTTTGCGAGTTCTGCTCCCAAGCCTTTATCGACCCGGATCTCAGAATCTTCCCACATGAACCGTTTTGTCTGCCTGGCTCACCTCATAATGTGTTCCTTGTCCAAGAACCGATGAAGCCTCACCACCATCGCCCTCGGGGGCTCATGCCCCTGGAGCTTACGCATGAGCACCCTGTGAGCCCACCTGTAACAGCCTGTCGAATGCATCTGCCCCGAGAATCTTCTCCACCTTTTCCACATACGCACGATCCGGTCCCTCCTTTCCTTCTGGCAAACCAACAATCCGGATATTCTGCCTGCAAGAGCGATTCTCCAGGTCCTCCACCTTCTCCAACAGCCATTTCTGCCAATCCTGTAGGATATTAATTTCCATTGCAGTGGACTGCTCTTCTTGTTTTGGATTGCCTGTCCCTAAGTCGTCATTTTCTCTTCCACCCGGTCGACCACCTCCTTAATCGAGGCCACCGCCCGGGTCAGGTCCTCCGCACACTCCTACAATGCTGGGGGAACTTCTCATCCAAGTATTTAACCCACTGATCCATCGTCCATTGAGCTGGCATGGTCGGACTTTGCTTCTCTGCCATTGCATACACTAAACTCTGAGTTTCACTCCCAACCAACTTTTGATTTCTTCTTTTACGATTTTTCTTGGGCGCAGCTCCATAAACTAGTGGTCATCCTCCTCTCACTTTTATGAAAAATTCTCACGGAAATCCAGCTTAAAAGCCGTTAAAAGAGAACTAAGGGCGGGAGCTGCTAAATGTGCGACCGTTCACTCCATGGTCGCCACCGGACGTCAGCGATTGACTACATCTATAAATGACATACAGAGTGGTAGAATGTTCTCCCGACTTCTACAGATCCAGGATCGATTCTACTCAGGAAAGCCTGCGCTCAGCTGCCAGGATCAGTACGCTATGGCCTGACTGGTCAATCGGGTCGCATGACCCTTCAAAACCTTGCCTCAATCAAGGAGACCGCTACTACAATGTTGAAACTGTCAGGAAAGAGGAAACTCGAAAGCCTAGGCCCCGTTTAAATTTGAAAGATGTTCAAAGCTCACTTTAGAAAGCAGATTAATATATTTCATCAGAATGCTATCAATCCCACTAATGTCTCACACAAAAAAATGATTCTGAGTTAATGGAAGAAAGATATTAATATTTTGTTTGGGAAAGGTTCTAATCAGTGAATCTCCTGAATAAAGAGTATGTACGGTAAAGGTCATCCTGAAATGATATGTGATGTCTTGATTGTCTTAAATTACATTTCATGAGGTTGCACCATAATTGTCTGGACAGTGCATTGCACTCATACTTGTTTATAGATGATGCAGCAGCAGAACAGTCTAATCTAAAACAAATGACATGTTTACAGCCCATGATAAAGCCTGGACAAAGCTAAATTACTCTGTAGTTTGTACAGAAACAAATTGATAGAGTCATTCAGTCACAAGTGACAGATTTTCCAGAGTCATTTGATGTGCCAACCATTAACCACAAATCCAACACAAACCATAAAAGGCTGTTTTGTACGATCACAGACGCTGACACAGACATGTGGATTTGATGAGGCTTAAACGATTTTAAATATAAATTTAAGGAAAATTACTTCTTAAATAGGACCAATAATCTTTTTATGTCAATATTGGTTGCGTTGGTTTTAACATTTTGAAGACACCTGTTTCCATGAGCAGATTTTCTGTTTGGTACAAATCTTTAGTTTCATATAAAACATGACCATTTTTAAGGGGGACAAGGGAAAACTTGGCATCAGCTCCACCCAAATCACATGTTATGACTGACCATCACTGATTTACCATCAGTGCAAATGATCGGAGGGAAGCCTTTGGATCTGATTGGCCTACCATTTGTACAAGAAGAGATCTGTAATAGTGACAAGTCAAAAAAAAAGAATAGCTCTAAATTGAAGGTTTGTAAGTGGTTGGAGAGATTGCAATATCAAATGTGCAACTCCCAGAAATGTTGGAGCCAAAGGTAAAATCATGTCCAAATTCACATCCATTAATCTTGCCTTTGGTTGTTGCAAACAAATTTCCCAAGAGAATGCCTTTTTGAAGAATATTTGACCTGTGGTAACGCAATTAGGTAACAATTTGGAAATAAGTGCTCAGTTTTTCCAGATAATTTTGATTAATGGATAAGTGAGATGGAATATGTAAAGTGTTACTTTTATTATTGGAACATTTAACTTTCACCACACAATATGAAGAGCAAAGTTGACATATTTTTCTATTTTCTATGGTTTACTTCTATGGATTACATGTCAGGCTTGAAAAATTGTAGTTTAAACAGTGTCACATCTCGGCAAAAAGGAGAAGATGTTTTAAGCATGATTTAAAGAATGGTGTTCAATGCCCTGCTTTTGGTACAGGCGTATGAATAACTTAGGCAGCTTGTTATTTCTATAAATATCCCTCGGCAGCCTCAGAACTACAAACACAGCGTATCTCCAGTTTGAAGTGTGGCATAAATCTTTGCACTAACTAAACTTTTGCATTTTCCTCCCACTACTCTAGAAGCCAAGGAGATTTGTATCAAAACATTTCTGCAATATCCTTCTAACTAATGGCAGTTTTAAAATTTTAGCCTATTTTCATGCTTTTTCTTCAAAGAGCTATTGTTTCCCAATGCATGCACCATGTTATAGGTCTGAAAAGAGATGGAGAAGAAATTGTTCCCGAATATGCAAAAAGGGAAATAAGTCACAATCAGAAAATGTAGGTCAACCTTGCCTGAAAACATTGACATAACTCTGCATGCAAAAGTGTTACCTTGCACTTGACTATGAGCTCCAAAGTGATCTTCAAGTCATTATTTGACATCCCGAGGGGAGGGCAGCAGGGGGTGACCAGGTGTGACCAGGGGATGGACGCTGGGGTCGGGGTGACACCCCAAGGGACCGGGGCATCAAGGCATGAGCTGCCATTGCCATGGCCTGCAATATGGCCATCTCACTGCACAACTCACTGAACGCCCACTGTGGCCTTCCAGGTGCGGAATGGGGATCGATCTGGAATCTCACCGAGCTCGGTGCACTGGTGCATCTGCAACCTCATGTGGGTTCTATATGCCCATTCAGCACAATATATTAAATTCAATGTGGACTGAGCTCACCAGGATGCCGGACAGCGGAGTTCGCTGGCATCACCGAGATGGCCCAGGTCCAGGAGATGCATGTCGACCTACGATCAGCAACCCATAATGGGCCAGTCTTCAGAAACTGAAAGGGGTTTCATTCGATGAACGCGCAGCAAGCATGTGACCATGAGCTGCATATCTGGGCCCGATACCCTGGCAGTGTGCACAACACCTTCAACCTGGCATGTGCGACGTTTCCTGACCTATTCGAGGTGCACCCCCCGGCTGAGCGATTGGCTCTGAGGTGACAGGGATTGGATTGGATTGGATTGGATTTGTTTATTGTTACGTGTACCGAGGTACAGTGAAAAGTATTTTTCTGCAAGCAGCTCAATAGATCATTCAGTACATGGGAAGAAAAGGGAATTAAACAGAATTCAAGAAAATACAAGAAAATACATGAGAATACATAATAGAGCAACACAATATATACAATGTAACTACATAAGCATTGGCATCGGATGAAGCATACACGGGTGTAGTGTTAATGAGGTCAGTCCATAAGAGGGTCATTTAGGAGTCTGGTGACAGTGGGGAAGAAGCTGTTTTTGAGTCTGTTTGTGCGTGTTCTCAGAGGATTATCCAATCCGAGTGTGGTGATGACGCCTATCCAGAGGCCACACAACGATACGGAGTCCCGTTACAACGATGTCCATCAGCAATCAGGGGTGTGGTCTCCCGGTGCTTCGGCATCCTGACGATGCGGTTAAGGTGTCTGGACCGCTCTGGAGGGCCGTCTAGTTTAGTGATAGGAGGGTCTCCCACATTGTGGTGACCTGCTGCATCTTCCAAAACATCGTGCAGCAGAGCAGCAACATGTTTAAGGATGAGGATGAATGCCAGGACTCTCCCGACGAGGAGGATGCGAAGGAGCATGAGGATGGTAAGGACATGGGCCCGGCATGTACAGGAGGCTGCTGAATGTGTGTGCCAGGGCCGATGTGCACAGGATGCTCTCATGGCCTCCAGGTTCACCCACTCGGGGGCCTCGCCAGCGGCATGGATACCCCATCCTACGCTGCGGCTGACCACTCCCACCCATGAACACCCCCCATGTGCCATCTTCCCCCCCCCCAACTTTGATTTGTACCTGCCTCACTATGGGGTGCAGGTCCTGGGTTGCTAGTGATAGCAGATCTGGTCCGTGGGATGGAGGATGATGACAACCCTGGGATGAGCTATGTTACTCGGCATCATATGGCAATGTCTGACTCCTGCCCACGGGAGCACTTTCCAGCCCATCCCTCACACCCATCGGACAGAGCACCGAGGCATGTTGAAATACTGTGAACAGGCGTTTATTGTGAAAGGTGGACATATATAGACAGGTTTGTGCCCTAGCCCCTATGGCTATACTGTGTACTGCACCGTGACAACTTAATTGGTGTCTACCTTTCTGGCCTTACGGGCCCTAATGTTACGTGTAGGTGGATCCCCAGGCAGTTCATCAGAAGTGGAGGTGGCCTGCTGTGAATCCCACACTGTGATTTGGGTCCTCTTTGGTGGCCGGCTTCTGGGCCGACCAGGTCTGGATGCGACTGGCTGCTGCTAGGGTGTCCCAGGTGGCATGATCCCAACGATGCCACCCTATTCTGTCTGCTGCCCATTAGAAGCACCAGGGACAGGAGAGTGGAGTCTGAGGTGCTGTGGTGTTCCGGGACCTCCCCTGCAGGAGTCACCAGCATGGACTCCATCATCATCTCCTTCCTTGGCATGCCCAATGGCTTCCAGGCTACTCCTTGAGACAGGCATGAGAGGGAAGCTAACCCCCGAGTCTTCCCCACCAGTGGGTGGTGCCAGTCCTGGGGTCTCGCTCCTGTCTCGACTGGGGTCTCGATGCTCACAGCCATGGAGGACAGGGAGTGGTTCCAGTGACTGTGCCACCACCGTCTGGGTCTGTGCCACATCAGCTTGCTGTGACTGAGCCATGCTCTTGAGTGCCCTGATACATGGCTGTCTGTGACAGGGCAGCCCTGTCCTGGCCTTGGCCACCGCCTGCACAGTGCCCCAAGCTTTGGACATCTTTACCTCTGGCCTATACCCTCACCCTCAAGGCCTCCACTGCGGACACCACCCATGCCGTGTTGGCCTGGGTGGCACGCATGGTCGGCATCACCTCGTGACCCTGCAGGGAGTTGGACTCCTCAAACTGCACCTGCAGGCACTGAATGGTCGCTGACAAACCCCTCATGTAGTCCCTGGCTCTGTGTCTGCATCTCCACTATCGCTGGGACCACCCTTTCCAGAAGCCCGAAAGGCTTCTGGATGATAGCTGGTCCATGGGGTTGGGATGCCCACTGACAGTCCTCCACCTCGGGATTCCTACCTGCACCTAATGTACCGTAGCCGTGAGTGGTGTGCATCAGATAGTGTCCCAGGAGCCTCTTCGCTAACATGCCCAACCGAGGTGCGTGTCTCTGGGATGGTGGTGGGAGCCAGCTGTTTCGGGAAGTCAATGTCTTCCCCGGACTGGTGCTCCAGGGTGTCTCGTGGTGCTGTTCGAGGGCGCCTGTCGCTGTCCCTGTCCCCTTCTTCGCTGCTACCCACTTGGGGTTGGGGTTGTGGTTGGGGTCGAGTGTGGGGGACGCGTGAAGGGCCCGCCTCATCGCCAGGGGATCCTGCGAGACACAAGAAATGAAGCATGACGGGATCGAGGATTGCGGTGGTTGGTGATGGTGGTGGGGTCTATAGGGGTGGTGTGGAGGGGTGATGGTGGAAGGGAATTGTTGGGGGTGGTGTGGGTATGGCGGGATGTGAGGGGTTTGCGTTTGGTGTAGGGTGGGTGTGGGTGTTGGGCTTGTGACACACATGCCATGGCGATCTGCGCCTCGGCGACAACCCTCTCTCCTGGCCCACCTACTACGTCCAGTGCCCACTTCAATTCAGGTCCGGCGGTCCCCCTCCAGTCCTTCTCTCTCCTGCGAGATATGCGCCTTCACCTGGGGGTGTGGGGAGACAGAAAGCGCACAGTGTTAGACGGGCAGATGAATGCAGCACAGGGGGTGGGTAGCTGGGGGCCTTTGTGGCCAGAATAGCCGGCCATGGCGGACGATGTGGGTGCTGACATGTGGGGCAGGGTGGGAACGCTCGCCCTCTGGGTTGGGGGGCCTCCCTCTCTGGGACCCTTCCTGGCCTGATGGGTGGCTGGGTCCTCAGGGTGTGGGGTGGGGTCTGGCACATTGGCCGCCATCTGAAGCCTCTGTTGATGCTGCTGCTGCCATCTCTAGCGCCTGGCTCTCCTCGGTCCAGAATATCATTCATACAATTCAATATCTGTAAGGATTTGGAGAGCACGAGAGACTGACCAACAAAGCTGTTTTCCACTCTGGGACCCTCCATTCCGCCACTGGTCCTCCTCTCCACCACAGTGGGAATGCCCTGATCAAGCACACCCCAGACGGAACAGGGGCTCCCGCTCACCGGAGTCCAGACCCTCTACCCCTGACATTCGCACATAATGTTACCTAGGCTGGTTGCTGACCCGCTCACCATTGCACTCACTCTTCCTCCTGCCGTGGACATGTCCCCGGGGTTGGAGCCTACCCCAACCCCTCTGAACACAGGTCCAGCAAGCCCAGTGTCCCTGGGCACAATGCCTGTGAGAAAGATGGCTACTCACCTCCTCGGGTCCCTGCAGCAGCCCTTCCGCTAGATTCACATTTAAAAAAAGAAATACTCAGTGACACCAGCGTGAGCACTTGCTGGGGAAGAGGTTGGATCGCAAGAGGCCATTGGACATGGAGTGGCTCCAACAGGGGCCTTAGTCTTAGTGGTGATTATTGGTTCCTGGCCATGCTGCAGCGGGATTGTGATTTCACCTCCGGGAGCTGGCTGGTTGATCGCAAACGGTTTGGCGCCCAGTGCGGTTCTCATTTTTGGCCTCGAGTGCAACGAGGCCACTGATATGCCCATAGTATTAGGATGCATTACTAAGATAATCCAATAAAAAATCAACTCCAAATGATTTAATTTCTTTGTGAAAGAGCTTGCCAAGGCATCATTTAGAATAGTATGTCCAGTTTCGGTGTTCTCAATGAGCAGTCATATGGAGGCACTGGAAAGGTTCAGATGAATGCCATTAGGTTGGCATCTGGTTTGGAACCTATTCGGTATTGTGACATACTCAGACTGCAAAGTAGGGAGATTTGGTTGAAGTAGTTAGAATAAAGAAGGGACCACACTACGGTGATCCTGGTGGACATGCTAGAGGTGAATCCACTGCCGCAGCACTGAGGGTCAACTTTTGGGAACAAATTGGCTCAGTGAAAGCAACTTTATTGCTGGTGTTCAAAGGCAGATTGACTTTTTCCTAGCTATTACTGACATTACTGCATACAAAAGGTAGATAGGATGTTGGGTGATGCACACCTTGACCAGTGTGGTCTCCTGTAATTCACGTTGAATAGCCTTTTGGGGACGTTCAGACAACTTTCCGCCAAATCTGACTTTACTCGAAATGGCCCGGGGTTTTAGTTTTGCCTCAGTCAGGAAATAACATGCATGTTGGTGGGTGGGCGGCTCAGAGAATTCACTGGTCTTTTCCTGTCCATCAGTTTGGTGTGCTATTATTGTCACCCTTACGTGTTTTCAAACTGGCCTTTAATGAAACAGAGAAAAAGATTACAGGAGTGACAAATAATTTATTGTTACCTGAGCTGGGAAAAGTGTTTTAATGGTCTAATTTTCACTGGCTGGTACGAAGTATAAAGGTTACACTCAGTGATAGTGCAATGTGCAAAATTTACTGTTTTGCCCTTCCTTCCAGTTTAGATGGTAGCAAGCTATTGTCAGAAAGATAATGGTAGAATGAGTTAGCATTTTGTGTGACCTTTCATAATTTTTCTCTTATATCGCTAAAGACAAATTTACTCCTGAAATGTTCAGCAAGTAACTGGCATTATATTTCCAATGGTTTAATAGCCTCCAGCAACAATATGTTACTTCACCTCCTATTTCTCAAGGTTTTATGTTCTTATTAGCTGTATCTCACTATTTGTACGAGCTGTTGCCTATTTGATTACACAAAAGTATTGATGTATGCTCCTGAGGAAATGTGGTTACATTTTCGAAAGAGGTTACGACAACCTAGTCATCAAAATTGTGAAGATTTATTCTGAATATGACATTTCTTTATTCACACAATAACGGCCTCGGAATTATGTTGTGGAATATTTTTATTTGAATATTTGATGGTCACCGCCTGTAATTTTGGCTCCAATATATTAGTGCACGCGTTAAATCATTCCAATTAAATTCCTTCTCCAACAATAGTGAATAGAGAAAGTTAAGGTGAATGTCTTGAGCAATCTTCGGCCATTGTCTCAGCTTCTACCAGGCTGTTTGCAAACATGATATCTTATTTGATCCTGAGCTAAGCTTCCAACTACATTTCTTTTCCATCATCAGGACTACCTATTTCAGCCATAAAACCATAAGATACAGGAGCAGAATTAGACCATTCGGCCCATCGAGTCTGCTCCTCCATTCAATCATGGCGGATATGTTTCTCATCCCCATCTGCCTTCTCCCCGTAATCCCTGAACCCTTATTAATCAAGAACCTATCAACCTCTGTCTTAAAGACGCTCAGTGATTTGGCCTCCACAGCCTTCTGCGGCAATGAGTTCCACAGATTTACCACCTCTGGCTGAAGAAATTTTTCTCATCTCAGTTTTAAAGGATCATCCCTTCTGTCTCTGCCCACAGATTTTGGTCTCTCCTACTAGTGGAAACATCTCCTCTGTGTCCATTTTATCTAGGCTTCTCAGTATTCTATAAGTTTGAATGAGATCCCGCCCCCCATCCTTCTAAACTCCATCAAGTACAGACCCACAGTCCTCAACTGCTCCTCTTATGCTAAGCCCTTCATTCTTGGGATCATTCTTGTGAACCTCCCCTGGACCCCCTCCAAGGCCAGCACATCCTTCCTTGGAAATGGGGCCCAGAACTGCTCACAATATTCTAAATGGGGTCTGACAAGAGCCTTATACAGCCTCAGTAGTACATCCCTGGTATTGTATTCTAGCCCTCTCGAAATGAAGGCAGCTCGTCCCTGGGGTCGGCCCACTCTCCGACCCTCAGCCCCTCAGGCGTTCTACCTCTACCTGATGTACCAGAGCAGCTGTGTGGTGTGCACCAGCGAGTAAACCAGGAGTCTCTTCACGAAAGTGCCCAACCAAGGTGAGTGTCTCTGGGATGGATGTGACGGTGTTGGAGACAGCTGTGACAGAAAATCAGTGTCATCCCAGACTCGAGCTCTGGGGGGTCCTGCATTTTCGTGTCGATGGCTCCCATCTGTTTCGGTGACGTCCTCGTGGCTCGTTGGCACACGGAGCGGGGGGGGGGGGGGGGGGGGGGGCTCAGGTTGTGGCGCTGGCTGAGGGCAGGGACACGAGATGAACCTGGCCCATCACCAGCAGGTCCTACAAGACAAGATGTATGATTAGACCGTGGGCCAGGGGAGGGAGTGGGGGTGATGGGGGTGAGAGAGAGGGTGAGGGTGGTGTGGGGGTGAGGGTGATGTGGGGAGGTGGTGTGGGGCTGGGGATTGGGGTGGATCACAGACGTATCATGCGGACCTGCAACTCAACGGATCTCACTTCCTCACTCATGGCCAACCTCCTCTCTGGCAACTTCCCTTTCTTCTTCTGGCCTGCCGACTACTTCCAACGCCCGCCGCTCAGCCACGGTGAGGGGCCGCAGTCTGGCGATCCCCCTCCAATTTTCTCCCACTCCCAGAGGTTATGTGCGGCCTTCTCCTCAGCAGTTGGGAAACTTAAAAGGACAGTGTTAGACAGTCCGACGCATGCAGCCCAGGGGGTGGGGAGCTGCTTGCCTCAGTGGGAAGTGCACCCGACCCATGACGGTTGGTATGGGTGCCGGCATGTGGTAGAGGGTGGGGGTTTGGCCGCTCTTCAGGTTGGTGGGGGGGGGGGGGTAGGCAGTCACGGGTGGGTGTGTGTGATGGGGCTTGTTGCATGGGACACAGTGATGCCTACTCACCCTGGCCACCCTGACGAGGTTGTGCGTTTTTTTTCTGCAGGCCGGTCTGGACGATATTGCTTATGGCACTGACCGCCTCTGCCACCTGCACCCAAGCACGGCAAATAGCGGCGGTTGGCAGCATCCTTTCTGGGCTGGGGTACAGAGTGGCCTGCCTGCTTCCACCTCATCCAGGAGGGTCTCGAGCTCGGTATCGGTGAATCGTGCTGTCCCGTGTCTTGTTGCCATCTTGTTGGCTGGGGTGGTGTGTATCCGCCTGCAGCTTGTCAGCCTCCTGAGTGTCAATCGAGAACCCGGTAAATCTGGCACCGTTTCTGATTCAAATGGATGTGTGTTCCACCTGGCACCAGTGCTATCCCCTTACCAGTCGCTGAATCAGTCCAGTTTTGCTGTTGTTGAAGTCCACAAATCCTGCCCCGGCATCAACAGTTAGTCTCAGTAACGGAGAATCCAGCTTTTTGTCTTTCTAATCTCACAACTATTTCTCTTTTTAACTTTAATGTGAAGCAATTTGAGATAGATAATGAAAATGAGAAGTTGCCGTTTTCCTATGACATCTCTCCTGGACTGCTTTTCAAACTCGGCCCGCTACCCAGAAGTATCCCTTTCAGCTCCAGCTCTTTTTTAAATCTGCATGTGATAAATTATAAAAGTAGCATGGACTTACTGGCCTTACCCACTATTTACCACTCCGCTCTCTCACTTGTCACCTCAACTGCTGCAGCAGGCCAAGACCACTCACTGAAGATTCAAAAGTTACAAGGCAAGGAGAAAAAGCAAAAAGCACCTCTTCCTGTTCCACACCGAATTCCCACTCTGTTTCAAATTCCCGTTAGTCACATTCACTCTGGCTGTGTCTCTCTCCAGATGTGGTCTCTCCCATTGATTGTAAGCAAAGATCATCTCTGCCCCTGTCTTGGATCATCTTTTACTGAAGATTCTTTGTTAACTCCCAACTTAAGCACTCCAAAGAGTTCCCAGACAGCTGGCCTCTGATCATTCAGTTTTCTTAAGCTCAAAAACATCCAAAATTACACTGTCTGTATCCTAACTGATATCAAGTTCCATTCACTCATTATCCCTGTGCCCACTGACCTACAATGGTTGGCGTTGGTTCGCCAGTACCTTGGGTTTTAAAGATAATCATATCTGTGTTCAATCTAACTATGGCATCATCACACCTTATCTTTACAATACCTCTCGTGTCTGATCACCTTCCAAGATTTCTTCATTCCTTCAAATCTGATCTCTAGTGCAACCCCCAATTCCTTCACACCACCTATGTCCTAAGTTATGGAATTCTGTCTCTAAACCTCTCCACCTATCCACTTCTCTCCCTCTCTCTCTCTCTCTCTTAATCTTTCAAATGGTAATGAAAGCATACTTCTTTGACTAATCTATTATCACCAATTCTAATGTCTCATCCCTTGGTTCCGAGTCAATGTTTGTTGACTTATGTGAAGTGCCTTGGGCCATTTTCCTGTGTAAATATAAGTTGTTATTGTTTTTGTTGTATTCAATATTATTTCTCTGGGTATTTCCCTCAGAACACTTTAATTACCACAAGAAATTCCAAGGTTTGGGCAGCATGGTAGCACAGTGGTTTGCACTGTGGCTTCACAGCGCCAGGGTCCCAGGTTCGATTTCCCGCTGTGTCACTGTCTGGAGAGTCTGCACGTTCTCCCCGTGTCTGCGTGGATTTCCTCCGGATTCTCCGGTTTCCTCCCACCAGTCCCAAAAGACGTGCTGTTGGGTCATTTGGACATTCTGAATTCTCCCTCCGTGTACCCGAACAGGTGCCGGAATGTGGCAACTAGCAGCTTTTCATAGTAATTTCATTGTCATGTAAGCCTACTTGTGACAATAAAGATTATTATTGTAGGTAATAGCATGGGCCAAAAAGAGAAAGACAGAGTTTTAAATTTCTTTAGCATTATTATTTGGGGCTGAACAAGATAATAAAACAAGGGGATCTACATTTACATCACAAGCACCGTTCATTCTTTTTATGCCATTAAATGCTCCCAGCTCCACTGAAGCCTTTTGAATTGGCTTCTGTATTATAAATGATTTTTCAGATAATTTGACAGTTAAAATGCCTTGAGACCGGTTGTTTATGTTTGTTGGAAGTTGTCTTTTACAGGTTTTTCATAATTAATACCTTTACAAAAAGCAGGCTGACATGGGGCTTGTCGGATGGATTATGATTTCAAAGAAACTGTTACTCTCAACAGGCTATGCAAAGACTCAATAAGATTGATCTCCCAAGTTGTACATACTGAAGTTGGGGGAAATATACAATTAGATACAGATTTTAGTTGAATAGGCTAATAGTTCTAGGAAGCTTTTACCAGCATTATCTTAATATGTGCAATACCACAAAAGTGTTTACAATTGGTCAGAATTAGCTTCACATTTTTTTAAAACCTCCCTCACTGTACAATGCAATTGTTACAGCTTATTTAAAATCAAATAGTTTTGATTCCAATGACTTCCTTAACCCTGTGGTCTTCTCACTGTACTTTGCACAGCACTCTGCAAGACTTTACATGACTAACCCAGCATATCTTCTGACCTCTCTTTAAAGATATATTTTCCTCTATCATCTTTTTCCAATTGTCCTTTTCATTTTATAAAATGTACCTTTCTCAAAATATAAAAAATGTTATGTTCTTCTGTCCACGACCTTTGGGTAAAATAATATTTAATAACTTTGCTTCATTTAGTATGACATTTACGTACCGCGTTTGAAATTTAACAACGAGAAATTCAAAACCTGACTTACCACCTAATGCAAATTTCTACCCGTGTTCTGTTACTTACAGGACATCCAACTTGGCCCTATGTACTTCATGCAAGCCATGATCCTCACCAACGAATCCACCACAGATCCAACATGGGAAGACAGTGGAACAGTAATAGCAGGCGTTTTGGGGGTTATTCGGGAGGCACAACAGATATTCATCTCGAGGAGGAGGAAACATGCTAAGGAGAGGATAAGGCATCCATGGCTGATGAGGAAAGTCAAGGACAGTATAAAAACAAAAGAAAAATCAAACAAAGTGGCCAAGATTATCGGGAAGCCAGAGGATTGGGAAGCCTTTAAAAGCGAGCAGAGGACAACTAAAAAAGCAATGGTGGGGGGTGTGGGGGGGGGGGGGGGGGGGGGGGTGGAGAGAAGATGAAATATGAGTGCAAGCTAGCTAGTAAAATAAAGGAAGAGATTTTTTTCAATATATAAAAGGTAAGAGAGAGGCAAAAATAGACATTGGACCACTAGAAAATGTGGCTGGAGA
Organism: Scyliorhinus canicula; assembly: GCF_902713615.1. Classification (NCBI taxonomy): domain Eukaryota; kingdom Metazoa; phylum Chordata; class Chondrichthyes; order Carcharhiniformes; family Scyliorhinidae; genus Scyliorhinus; species Scyliorhinus canicula. The sequence goes on from NC_052161.1 coordinate 44,946,407, forward strand.
AGTAAGAATAGGGAACAAAAATGGCAGAAGAACTGAATAGTTACTTTACATCAGTCTTCACAGTGAAAGCACCAGTGGGATGCCAGAGTTCCAGGAGAATCAGAATCAGAGGCAGAGGTGAGTGCAGTGACCATCACTAAGGAGAATGTTCTGGGGAAACTGGAAGCTCTGAAGGTGGATAAATCACCTGAACCGCATGGACTACACCTCATGATTCTAAAAGAGATGGCTGAGGATTTTGTGGAGGCATTGGTGATGATCTTTCAAGAATCACTGGAGGCAGGAAAGGTCCTAGAGGACTGTAAAGTGGCTAATGTAACACTACTGTTTAAGAAGGGAGGGAGGCAGAAGATGGGAAGTTATAGGCCAGTTAGCCTGACTTCGGTCATTGGTAAGATTTCAGAGTTCATTATTAAAGATGAAATTGCGGAGTACTTGGAAGTGCATGGTAAAATAGGACTGATTCAGCACGACTTTTTCAAAGGGAGATCTTGTCTGACAAATCTGTTCGAATTCTTTGAAGAAGTAACAAAGGAAGTTGGACAAAAGAGAACCAGTGGACATGATTTATTTAGATTTCCAGAAGGTCTTTGACAAGGTACCACATAGGAGACTGTTAAATAAGTTAAGAGCCCGTGGTGCTAAGGGTAAGATCCTGGCATTGATAGAGGATTGGCTGACTGGCAGAAGGCAGAAAGTGGGGATAAAAGGGGTCTTTTTCAGGAGGGCAGCCAGTGACTGGTGGTGAGCCTCAGAGGTCGGTACTGGGACCACAACTTTTTACAATATAAATTAATGATCTGGAAGAAGGAACTGGAGGCACTTTTGCTAAGTTTGTGGATAATACAAAGATCTGTCGAGGGGCAGGTAGTATTGAAGAAGCAGGCGGCCTGCAGACTTGGACAGGCTAGGAGAATGGGCAAAGAAGTGGCAGATGGAATACATTATGGAAAAGTGTGAGATGATGCACTTTGGAAGGAGGAACAGAGGCATAGACTATTTTTAAATGGGGAAATGCTTAGGAGATCAGAAGCACAAAGGGACTTGGGAGTCCTTGTTCATGATTCTCTTAAGGTTAACGTGCAGGTTAGGAAGGCAAATTTAATGCTAGCATCGTGTCGAGAGGGCAAGAATAAAAGACCAGGGATGTACTTTTGACGTTGTATAAGGCTCTGGTCAGCCCCATTTGAAGTACTGTGTGCAGTTTTGGGCCACGTATCTAAGGAAAGATGTTTTGGCTTTGGAAAGGGTCCAGAGAAGGTTCCCAAGAATGATCCCTGGAATGAAGAGCTTGTTGTATGAGGAACAGTTGAGGAGTCTGGCTCTGTGCTCAGAGTTTAGAAGGATGAGGGGGGATATTATTGAAACTTACAGGATACTGTGAAGTCTGGATAGAGTGGACGTGGAGAGGATGGTTCCACTGTAGAAAAAAACTAGAAGCAGAAGACACAATCTCAGACTCAAGGAACTATCCTTTTAAAACAGAGATAGATAGGTTCTTGATTAATAAGGGGACCAGTGGTTATGGGGAGAAGGCAGGAGAATGGGGATGAGAAAATATCAGCCATGATTGAATGGCGGAGCAGATTCGATGGGCCGAGTGGCCTAATTCTGCTCCTATGTCTTATGATCTTATAGTCTTATGGGAGTCAACCAGACACTCTTCTTCACATTCCTCACTGCTACACTCCACCTCATCATCATGAATCTCCCTGCTGAAGTGGAGCTAACATCCAGGGCAAGCAGTTTCTGTTCAACCTCCAATACTCCAGGCCAGAAACAAAACCACCCCAACTTCTGTCATCGAGCTGCAATATGCAGAAGATGCCTGCATGTGCATACACTCAGATGCCAAACTACAAGTCATTTTCAACACATTTACTGAGGCATATGAGAGGATGTGCTTCAGACCAAATACCTAGAAAACACATGAGGCTGGATTCTCCGACCCCCCCCGTCGTCTCCGGCACCGAAGATTCGGCGGGGGCGGGAATCACGCCGCGCCGTTCGGCGGGCTCCCCCGGCGATTCTCCGGCCCGCGATGGGCCAAAGTCCCGCTGCTGTCATGCCTCTCCCGCCGGCGTGAATCAAACCACCTCCCTTACCGGCAGGACTGGCGGCGCAGGCGGGCTCCGGGGTTCTAGGGGGGGCCCCAGGGGGTGCCACCACAGTGGCATGGCCCGCGATCGGGGCCCACCGATCCGCGGGCGGGCCTGTGCCGTGGGGCACTCTTTTCCTTCCGCGTCGGCCATAGCCTCCGTGATGGCTGATGTGGAAGTGACCCCCTCCCCTGCGCATGCGCGGGGATGACATCAGCAGCCGCTGACGCTCCGGCGCATGTGCGGACTTCCGCCGGCCGGCGAAGTTGCTTCGGTCCCGGCTGGCGTGGAGTCAAAGGCCTTCCACGCCAGCCGGTGGGACGGCAACCACTCCGGCGTGGGCCTCGCCCCTCAATGTGAGGGCTTGGCCCCTAAAGGTGTCACGCCACTCCATCCCACCGGGACCCCCGCCCCGCTGGGTAGGGGAGAATCCAGCCCCTGTTCTCTACCAGCCCACTCCTGCCACACAAAACTTCCCCCCCGATCATCAAGATCTACGGCAATCCCCTGGACAACAAGGACCATTTCCCATACATCAGGAGCCTCCTCCCAACATGATCAGACATCAACAATGAAATCCAACCGACTCCAATGCAACAGTGCATCATTCGGATGCCTTAGAAACAGAGTACACAAAGACTGAAATCTCAAATCCAGCACCAAGCTCATGGTCGACAGAGCGGCCATGGTCCTTGCCTTCTTGTATTCATCAGAAACATGGAAAATGTACAGCACTTCAAGTCCTTGGAGAGATACCACTAACATTGGGCAGCACGGTAGCATGGTGGTTAGCATAAATGCTTCACAGCTCCAGGGTCCCAGGTTCGGTTCGCGGCTGGGTCACTGTCTGTGCGGAGTCTGCACGTCCTCCCCGTGTGTGCGTGGGTTTCCTCCGAGTGCTCTGGTTTCCTCCCACAGTCCAACGATGTGCGGGTTAGGTGGATTGGCCATGCTAAATTGCCCATAGTGTCCTAAAAAGTAAGGTTAAGGGGGGGGGGGGGTTGTTGGGTTATGGGTATAGGGTAGATATGTGGGTTTGAGTAGGGTGATCATTGCTCGGCACAACATCGAGGGCCGAAGGGCCTGTTCTGTGCTGTACTATGTTCTATGTTCTATGTTCTATGTTGCCTCAGCAAAATCATGCAAATCCACTGGCAGGATAGGCGTACCAACATGAGCATCTTCTCCTCGACCAATAACCCCAGTTTCGACGCACTGGTCACGCTTGACCACGTGTGATTGATGGACCACATTGCTCGCATGCCAGACACAAGACTCCCTAAACAGGTGCTCTACTCTGGAGGAGGGCAGAGGAAATTCTAAAAGGACACGCTAACAATCTCCCTAAATGCAATATCCCACTGACACATTGGAATCGCTTGCCCTAGAATGCACAAATTGCAGAAGAAGCTTCAGCGAAAGTGCTAACCGCCTCAAGCGTCACCGAATGGAGCACGTGGAGGCCAAGCGTAAACAGCGAAAGAGCTCACTGAATCCAATATGTCCCACCCACCCGCCTCATTGATCACCACCTGCCCCTCTGTGGCTCCCGGATTGGTCTATTCAACCACCGCAGAACCCACCCACCCTGGAGTGAAAGCAAGTCATCCACGACCCTGAGCGACCGCCAAAGAAGAAGACGATTCACTTCAAATGTCTGCTTTTCACACATAGCCACTTTGATGGTTTAATTTCCATTAAAACGGAGTTCCCAGTTTAATTAAATTGGACATACACACTGGGGGACTTATAGCTGGGGGAAAGGCAATATAGCTGGGGGAAAGGCATACTTATAGCTGGGGGAAAGGCAATTATGATGCTATTCGGCAAGATTTAGGAGGTATAGGATGGGGAAGGAAACTGCAGCGGATGGGTACAATCGAAATGTGGAGCTTTTTCAAGGAACAGCTACTGCGTGTCCTTGATAAGTATGTACCTGTCAGGCAGGGAGGAAGTTGTCGAGCAAGGGAGCCGTGGTTTACTAAGGAAGTTGAAGCACTTGTCAAGAGGAAGAAGAAGGCTTATGTTAGGATGAGACATGAAGGCTCAGTTAGAGCACTTGAGAGTTACAAGTTAGCCAGGAAGGACCTAAAGGGAGAGTTAAGAAGAGCGAGGAGAGGACACGAAAAGTCGTTGGCGGATAGGATCAAGGAAAACCCTAAGGCTTTCTATAGGTATATCAGGAACAAAAGAATGACTCGAGTAAGATTAGGGCCAATCAAGGATAGTAGTGGAAAGTTGTGTGTGGAATCAGAGGAGATAGGGGAAGCATTAAATGGATATTTTTCGTCAGTGTTTACACTGGAGAAAGACAATGTTGTCGAGGAGAACACTCAGGTTCAGTCGACCAGGCTAGATGGAATTGAGGTTCAAAAGGAGGAGGTGTTAGCAATTTTAGAAAATGTCAAAATAGACAAGTCCCCTGGGCCAGATGGGATTTATCCTAGGATTCTCTGGGAAGCCAGGGAGGAGATTGCTGAGCCTTTGTCCTTGATCTTTATGTCGTCTTTGTCGACAGGAATAGTGCCAGAAGACTGGAGGATAGCAAATGTTGTCCCCTTGTTCAAGAAGGGGAGTAGAGACAACCCTGGTAATTATAGACCTGTGAGCCTTACTTCGGTTGTGGGTAAAATGTTGGAAAAGGTTATAAGAGATAGGGTTTATAATCATCTTGAAAAGAACAAGTTGATTAGCGATACTCAACACGGTTTTGTGAAGGGTAGGTCATGTCTCACAAACCTTATTGAGTTTTTTGAGAAGGTGACCAAACAGGTGGATCAGGGTAAAGCTGTTGATGTGGTGTATATGGATTTCAGTAAGGCGTTTGATAAGGTTCCCCACGGTAGGCTATTGCAGAAAATAAGGAAGTATGGAATTGAAGGTGATTTAGCGGTTTGGATCAGTAATTGGCTAGCTGAAAGAAGACAGAGGGTGGTGGTTGATGGCAAATGTTCATCCTGGAGTTCAGTTACTAGTGGTGTACCGCAAGGATCTGTTTTGGGGCCACTGCTGTTTGTAATTTTTATAAATGACCTGGAAGAGGGTGTAGAAGGATGGGTTAGTAAATTTGCAGATGACACGAAGGTCGGTGGAGTTGTGGATAGTGCTGAAGGATGTTATAGGATACAGAGGGACATAGACAAGCTGCAGAGCTGGGCTGAGAGGTGGCAGATGGAGTTTAATGCGGAAAAGTGTGAGGTGGTTCACTTTGGAAGGAGTAACAGGAATGCAGAGTACTGGGCTAATGGCAAGATTCTTGGTAGTGTAGATGAACAGAGAGATCTCGGCATCCAGGTACATAAATCCCTGAAAGTTGCCACCCAGGTTAATAGGGCTGTTAAGAAGGCATATGGTGTGCTAGCCTTTATAAGCAGGGGGATTGAGTTTCGGAACCACAAGGTCATGCTGCAGCTGTACATAACTCTGGTGCGGCCACACCTGGAGTACTGCGTGCAGTTCTGGTCACCACATTATAGGAAGGATGTGGAAGCTTTGGAAAGGGTTCAGAGGAGATTTACTAGGATGTTGCCTGGTATGGAGGGAAGGTCTTACGAGGAAAGGCTCAGGGAATTGAGGTTGTTTTCGTTAGAGAGGAGGCTGAGAGGTGACTTAATAGAGACATATAAGATAGTCAGAGGGTTAGATAGGGTGGACAGTGAGAGTCTTTTTCCTCGGATGGTGATGACCAACACGAGGGGACATAGCTTTAAATTGAGGGGTGAGAGATATAGGACAGATGTCAGAGGCAGTTTCTTTACTCAGAGAGTAGTAGGGGTGTGGAACGCCTTGCCTGCAACAGTAGTAGACTCGCCAACTTTAAGGGCATTTAAGTGGTCACTGGATAGACATATGGATGAAAATGGAATAGTGTAGGTCAGATAGGCTTCAGATGGTTTCACAGGTCGGCGCAACATCGAGGGCCGAAGGGCCCGTACTGCGCTGTAGTGTTCTATGTTCTATGTTCTATGTACACCTGCATTACAGAATACCACAGTACCTCAGAAATATTAAATAACTAACATTTTCTTTACAGTTATAATGGGTATAAGTGGGCATTGCTGCTGACGCAATTTGCCAGATCCAGTGCAAGGATGTAGCAAATTGCTATTAAAGAAACTGAACAAAATTGTATGCTGGGTATTATGATGACCACGAAGGATACTGGGAATCATCGATTGATCTCCCCATGGGGTTTGTGGAATACAAGTTTCCCTATTGAACGAGTGGAGGCTTGCCCAATAGGAACCAATGGGCAGCAGTTTAAAACCCGGAGCCCAGGTCCGGACCAGCATTCCCAATTCCCCTGGCTGGGAAGTAAACACTGTACACCGTGGCGTGGTTCATTTTGGTGTTCAAATAAACAAGAGTTTTGCATGAAGCTTGGCCTTGGCGAGTTGTGACATCTGGTGACGAGGAGTCAAAACAAGGGGCGCGATTTTCCGCAACGGCCGACGCCGGAGTGAAACCCGGAGTGTTTCACTCCGGCGTTGGAGGCCGCTCCTCGACCCCTATTCTCACCCCCCCCCCCCCCCCCCCCGGGGGGGGGGCTAGGAGCGGCGTTGCGAGAAACTCGGCTGCCGGGCCTTGACGCTTGCGTCAAAGCGGCGCACCGAGAATGACGCGGCTGGCGGCGCCTAGGTGACGTCAGCCGCGCATACGCAGGTTGGCCGGCTCCAACCCGCGCATGCACGGTTGCCATCTTCCCCTCCGCTGCCCCGCAAGACATGGCGGCTTAATCTTGCGGGGCGGCGGAGGGGAAAGAGTGCATCTCTTAGAGACGCTGGCCCAACGATCGGTGGGCACCGATCACGGGCCAGTCACCTCACGAGCACGCCCGTGGTGCTCGCTTCTCTCTCCGCCCCCCACAGGCCCCACGCTTACCTGTTGCGCGATGTTCACGTCGGCAGCGACCAGGTGTGATTACCGCCGGCGTGAACCCGTCGGGGTCGTCAGGCCGCTCGGCCCATCCGGGCCGGAGAATTGCCAGTCGCCGGGAAAAACGGCGAGCGGCGATTCTCCGAGCGGCATGTCGCAAACGCGACACGCCATTTTGGGGGGGTGGGAGAATCGCGGGGGGTGCCAGGGCGGCATGGCGCGATTCGCCCGGCCCTCCCGCGATTCCCCCACCCGGCGTGGGGAGCAGAGAATCGTGCCCAAGATTTCCAAGCAGCCTTCAGAGTGAAACAAACAACTGTCCAGTAAGCAATAATGAAAATTCCACTTTCCATTAAACTCGAGCCACACAACATTGGCAGAGAACACCGGGCACAATATGCAGAGCGCATGTGCTATTTCTTCCGGCCTAACAACATGCTGAGATGTAGAAGGTAATTTTATCAGGGGCTGGTTTAGCTCACTGGGCTAAAGCGCTGGCTTTTAAAGCAGACCAAGTAGGCCAGCAGCACGGTTCGATTCACATACCAGCCTCCCCAGACAGGCGCCGGAATGTGGCGACTAGGGGCTTTTCACAGTAACTTCATTGAAGCCTACTCGCGACAATAAGTGATTTTCATTTTTTCAATTTCATTTTACTGACAGCATGCAGGGTCCCAACTTTTAGCGTAATATAAAGCCTGACTGTTCCAGATGCCCCATGGCTCAGAAACAATTGGTGAGTTTGTATTCCTGGTGTGAAGCCACTCTGGCTTAAAGACCCCAATCATCCTCCAGAGGTATCATTTCAATACAGCAGGGAGGACCCCGGCGAAACCCATCATTAATTTCCTCAATAAGCAATGGAAAGTGATGAAATACCGTGAATTCGGCCCATCCCAGACCAAAATGCTACATGATAGATTGGTATGCGGCATAAACAATGTCGCAACAATAGTGTCTTCTGGTTGGGAGGACAGGCCTCGTGTAAGAAATCCCATACCTTAAATGGAAGCACCTACGTGAGTCAACCATTCCCTGATCGGAAATCCCCAGGGGCTCCCTGGTAGTTAAAGATAACTCATGACAATCTCAGGTATAGCAATGTGGTCAGAATCGGCAATATGCGGATTGCCCAAGCAAGAAGGCAAGCTTGTACCAAGCAGGTACACCAACTTCCAGACAAAGAGACAAAGCAATTGAACTGCATGGTCACAACTAAGGTTGTCCCGATAATGATAAGGCTACTCATGAAAGGCCATTTATTAGAGATGGAAGTGGACATGGGTTGCTGTCTTTTTCATTGGAGAACAGACTGACATCTCACCTCTTGAGTCTACAGGACACCAGAGCAAAAGTATCCACCTATATGACGAGCCTTTACAGATTATGGGAACCACAACTGCCCCAACATTCACCTCAGTGGAACAGACTGAATAGGTTGTAAAATTTCAGATTGGACTTTGAACTACTTTACAAAATTATCAGTAAATATTGTGAAGTCTTCCAAGAAGGCCTTGGAAAAACAAATAGAGCCAGAGCCAGAATCGACGTTGAAACAGACGTCATGGTCAAATACTTCAGGACTGGACTGGCCCAATATTCATTTCTAGTCTTGCACAAAACTAGATATGAGGCACTCTGACCTCCAACTCGAACTGGACGAACCCTCCCGTAAATATGGCACAACTAACACACATAAGGGTGTGTACAAGTATACATGCCTGCCCTTCAAGTCTTGTTGGCATGTGCCATATTTCAGAAGGTTATGGAGAATATACTCAAAGGGTTATCCAAGGTGGTGGTGTACATGGATGATGTTCTGAGAACAGCGACTGCTGAGCATGAGTACCTCGAAAACATTGATGAGGACCTGCAGCATTTTCAAAAACTAGAATGCATCTTGAGAAAAGTGTGTTTGTGAATGAAGTAACCTATCTATGTTACAGAGTGGACAAAAAAAAGGCATATACCCCATGGAGGACAAGGTCAAAGCCATTAAGGAAGTGCTTATCCCATAAAACGCCACGGAATTGAAATCCTTCGTTGGACGAGTCAATTATTATGGGAAGTTCAAGCCAAACATGGCCTCCTTTTTCTCGCCATTATCTCAACTATTAAGGAAATACCAGAAATGGTCCTGGGAAGCACCACAAGAAGAAACCTTTGAGTCAAACAGCAGCTATTATCGTCCAATGTATTGACCCGTTATGATCCCAAGAAGTAGCTCATAATGACGTGAGGTGTCTCTCCTTGTGGAGTTGGAGTGGCACTCTTGCATCGTTGGAAGGATGAGACACAACGACCCATTGCCTACGGGTCCAGGACTCTTTCCGATGCAGAGCGACGCTACTCACAAATTAAGAAGGAAGGTTTGTGTACTATTTAGTGTACCAGTATGTCTATGGTAAGCATTTTGTGATACTGACAGATCACAAGCCTTTATGGAACCCTAGTGACACAGTGGTTATCACTGCAGCCTCACAGCATCAGGGACCTGCTTTCAATTCTGGCCTTGGGAGACTGTCTTTATGCAATTTGTACATTTTCCCTGAGTCTGCGTGGGATTCCTCCGGGTGCTCTGATTTCCTCCCAGAGTCCAAAGATGTGCAGGGTATTGGCCATGCTAAATTGTCACTTTTTGTACAGGTTACATGGGGTTATGGGGATATACAGATGATCGGTATAAACTCGATAGGCCGAATAGCCTCCTTTTGCACTGTGGGAATTCTATATTCTAAGATAGAATCCATTCTCATTGTCTCTACCCTGATACAGTATTGGGCTTGCTACTGGCAGCCTACGAATATTCCTTACAGCCTCGCTCTGGATTGCGAAGAGCCAATGCTAATGCTTTGAGTCATTTCCTGCTGCCCACAAGCTTGACTCCGATCCTGCTTTCGAAGAGGTCACAAGGGCCTTGAATTACTTAAAACCCTCCCTGATATCAGCAAAGCAAATCAAGGCTTGGACACAGGAGGATTAAACATTATCAAAGCTGAACCACGTTATCCTAAACGGCGAGATCCAAAGACAATCCACGGATGACATGAAATGATACCTAACTAAGAGAAAAGAACCCAGTGTCGAGGATGGTATAATCTTGTGGGGATCCCAGGTAGTTGCTCACCACTCAGGAGAATTACATAACAGCCACCCTGGGGTTTCCAAAATGAAGATGCTCGCCAGGAGCTACGTTTGGTGGCCTTGGCTCAACACTGGTATCATGGACCTGGTTAAACATTGTAACTTATGTCGGGAAAATCAGAAACTCCCCTCTTCAGCCTCCCTCCACCCATGGCAGTGGCCAGACAGGCCATGGGTTCGGATACATGTCTACTTCACCGGGCCTTTCTTGGGGTCTATATTCCTGATATTAGTGGATGTGCATTCCAAGTGGATGGAGGCACATCGCACAACTTTGACAAAGTTTTAGCACACGTGGACTTCACTGGTGGGGAGTTCTAGGCCTTTGTGAAGTCAAATTGCATCAAAGACATTAGGACGGCTCATATCACCTGTTATCCAACTCAGTGGTAGAGTGAGACCTTCAAGTACACAAGGAAGAGGTAGCTGGCTGCATCTATGGAGACTAGGCTGGCATGGTTCTTATTTGATTACAGGACCATTGCCATGACTCGTCTCCCCGGCAGAACTATTGATGAGACAACAGCGTCACACCAGGATAAGCTTGTTATTTTCAAACTTGGCAGTGAGGGTTTTCACAACAGGAAAATCGGAAATGAAATCATGATGCTATAAGATCTGAGAGAATTTTCAAGACTGGTGACTCAGTCTTTTCGGAGAAGCTCCAGTTGGATCATTGGAGTCATATTGGAGAAGACCAGACCTGTATCCTTTAAGGTCAAGGGCCAAGACATATTTCTGCGGAAGCACTTGGATCAGTTCAGCAAAATGGAGCCTGCTCTCGTTGAAGCTTCATCTCCGACTCCAGTGGTGGATATTGCTGGCACAGGGCTGTAATATGTATCAGCTAAGAAGAGTAAAGGGTTAACAAGATGATGTTCATGTATATCAACACTAGATGGCATCACTGAGTAGTCTTATAAAAGGCTGCATCTCTGGGCATGCTGGGAGAAGCGGATGGAGAAGTCGATGTAGAAGAATAGTGTGAGGTTGAGTTACAGTGTAGTTTATATATTAGAGAGATTATTAATTACTGTATCACAGATTCAATACTATTATTTTGTTAACTGTTACTCAGTAGAGTGAGTGAACCAAGTTAAGTAGTGTAAAATAAATTAGTTTTGATTTAAACATATATCTTTATGTTCTTTGGCTATCTTGGAGAACAAAACAAGGAACATAACAAGGGTTACCATCTGTGGAGGAGGACCCAAGTCCATCTTCCCCGATTGTGGAGACTTGTTCTGACATGGAGGCCAAGGAATTGGGTATTTCCCGATAGACAATGCTGAAGAAGAACCCATGTTGGTGACCTTAAGGCACTCCCTATGAGAGAAAAGATTGCCAATCTCTTTCATTGCTTTGGATCATGCTCCACCTACTATGGATTCTGAGCCAAGTGTGAAGAGATGGAAAAGGCCTCCCAATTGTGGCAGCACCAGGGGTGAAACTGATCTAAGGGGGTAGGGATGTTATGACACGATGAAGTACACGAAGGATCGTCAATTGAACTTCTGTGGAATTCCCTTATTGAGTAGGCGAAGGCTCACACAATAGGAACCATTCAGAATGAATTTAAAATCCACAGCCCAGAACCGGACTGGCGTTCCTTTTGGCCCCTGGGCTGGGACGCAAGCATTGTACACTGCGGCAGTGGGTTTTCTCTTTGTTCGAATAGATGAAGCCTGGCCTTGGCGAATTATTACACAAGGAAACTATACCTTCTACAAAGCCGCACATTTTTGTCAAAAATGGGAGAAGACATTAAATAATATTTTCTACATTTAACAAAGATGTAATCGAATCTACGTTTACACCATCACAATCATACTACATTAATAATGAAGAATAATATCTTTACTCTGTGAAATGCATTTTTGGCAACCAGACAACTCTTATGTTATTAGTTGCCTCAATGCATACTGTCATGATAAAAAAGGTAATGTTTGATGTTAAAAAACTGTTGTTAATAAATCCTACTTGCCACTTCTACTCAATTGTGGAAGCATTGATTTGAAATGTTTGGACAAGATTTTAGCTAGAGTTGTACAGTATGTCAGTCAGGGAGATTACAAATCTTTTACAAGCATTGAAATCATTATTCTAATGTCACATGTTGAAGCGAGAGTAACTGCCCTTGACATAAAGGCTGCATTTGACGGAGTATGGCATCAAGGAGCCCGAGCAAAACTGGGGTCAATGGGAATCAGGGGGAAAACTCTCTACTGGTTGGAGTCTTACCTAGCACAAAGGAAGATGATTGTGGTTGTTGGAGTGCAGTCATCTCATCTTTAGAACATCACTGCAGGAGTTCCTCACTGTAGTATCTTACGGCCAGCCATCTTCAGTTGCATCATCAATCATCTTCCTTGTTCGCTGATGACTGCACAATATTCAGCACCATTTGTAACTCCACAGATACTAAAGTAGTCTATGTCCAAATGCAACAAGACCGAGACAATATCCAGGCTTGGACTGATAAGTGGTAAGTAATATTTGTGCCACAGAAGTGCCAGACAATGATTATCCCAACAAAGGGAGAATCTAACCATCACATGTTGACATTCAATAGCATTACCATTACTGAATCCCCCATTATCAACATCTTGGGGGTTACTATTGACCAGAAACTCAATTGGACTATTATGGCTTCATCCACCACCAAAATAAATTAGTAGCAGTGTGTACCATCCACAAGATGAACTGCAGGAACTCACTAAGGCTCCTCAGACAGCTTCTTCCAAACCCACAACCACTACCATCTATAAGGACAAGGGTAGCAGATACATGTGAATACCAACACCTGGAAGTTCCCCTCCAAATCACTTAACTTCCTGACTTGGAAATATTTCACTCTTCCTTCACTGTCGCTGGGTCATAATCTTGGAACTCCCTCCCCAACAGCACTGTGGATGTACCTACACCACATGGACTGCAGCGGTTCAAGAAGGCAGCTCACCACCACCTTCTGAAGGGAAACTCTGAATTGGCAATAAATGCTGGCCTAACCAGTGACGCCCGCATCCCATAAATTAATTTTGAAAGTTAGAAGCTCTATCCTTGCTCTACCTACGTAATTGGTACCAACATGGAACACAAAAAATAGATCTTTACCCTCCCACTTCAATTCCTCTAATGTCATATCCCAAACCCAAGCCCAGGCAACCTTCTGGACTGCTAATCCTGGTCACAGAGAACAGTGTCTATGGACCTAACTATTCTATCCCCGATTACGACTACAATTCCTTTTCTCCCCCACTTGAATGGCTCTCTGTGCCATGGTGCTGTGATCAGTTTGCTCATCATTCCCATAGTTCCTGCTCTCAACCACACACAGAGCAAGAATCTCAAACCTGTTGGACAAGGACAAGGGCTGAGGCTCCTGAAGCCTTACCTGCAGGATCCCTCATTCATTGTCATATCCTCCTCTCCCTGACCACTGGCAAATTCAAGGTACTTAATCTAAGGGTGTGACTTCCTCCTGAAACACAGTGTCCAGGTAACTCTCCCCCTCCCTGGTGTGTTACAGCATCCGAAGCTCTGACTCCAGCACATCAAATCTGAGCTGAAGTTCTTCAAGCAACCAACACTTGCCACAGATGTGTTCACCAGGAACCACAATGGGGTCCATCAGCTCCCACCTCATGCAGGTGCAACACATCGCCTGGCCCTCCATCTCTATTTTATTTAATTTGTTTTTAATTAGTTTTTTAAATTTAAATTTCCAGCTGGTCTTTCTAACATGTTAAATATTTCTGATCTGAAAGTAAATTAGAATAGGAAATGTAACTAAGCAGCTACTTACCAGCCAATCTACTTACTGTTTATGGTGAGCTCATCCCCCACTGGCCTGGTCTGCTCTCTCCCCCCGGATCCGCCTCTCTCCCTGGGCCCACCTCTCTCCCCGGGTCCACCACTCTTCCCGAATCCACCTCTTCCCCTGGGTCCGCCTTTCTCCCCCGGATCCGCCTCTCTCCCCCCGGGTCCACCTCTCCCCCTGGGCCCACCTCTCTCCCCAGGTCCACCACTCTTCCTGAATCAGCCTCTCCCCCCCGGGTCCGCTTCTCTCCCCCCAGGTCTGTCTCTCTCCCCCTGGGTCTGCCTCTCTCTCCCCCGGGTCCACCTCTCTCTCCCCCGGGTCCACCTCTCTCTCCCCCGGATCCACCTCTCTCCCCCAGGTCCACCTCTCTCCCCCGGATCCACCTCTCTCCCCCAGGTCCACCTCTCTCCCCCAGGTCCACCTCTCTCCCCCAGGTCCACCTCTCTCCCCCGGGTCCACCTCTCTCCCCCGGGTCCACCTCTCTCCCCCCGGTCCACCTCTCTCCCCCCGGGTCCGCCTCTCTCTCCCCCGGGTCTGCCTCTCTCTCCCCCGGGTCTGCCTCTCTCTCCCCCGGGTCCTCCTCTCTCCCCCGGGTCCACCTCTCTTCCCCGGGTCCACCTCTCTCCCCCGGGTCCACCACTCTCCCCCCGGGTCCACCCCTCTCTCCCCCGGGTCCGCCTCTCTCTCCCCCGGGTCCGCCTCTCTCTCCCCCGGGTCCGCCTCTCTCTCCCCCGGGTCCGCCTCTCTCTCCCCCGGGTCCGCCTCTCTCTCCCCCGGGTCCGCCTCTCTCTCCCCCGGGTCCGCCTCTGTCTCCCCCGGGTCCGCCTCTCTCTCCCCCGGGTCCGCCTCTCTCTCCCCCGGGTCCGCCTCTCTCTCCCCCGGGTCCGCCTCTCTCTACCCCGGGTTCGCCTCTCTCTCCCCCGGGTCCGCCTCTCTCTCCCCCGGGTCCGCCTCTCTCTACCCCGGGTTCGCCTCTCTCTCCTCCGGGTCCGCCGCTCTCTCCCCCGGGTCCGCCTCTCTCTCCCCCGGGTCCGCCTCTCTCTCCCCCGGGTCCGCCTCTCTCTCCCCCGGGTCCGCCTCTCTCTCCCCCGGGTCCGCCTTTCTCTCCCCCGGGTCCGCCTCTCTCTCCCCCGGGTCCGCCTCTCTCTACCCCGGGTCCGCCTCTCTCTCCCCCGGGTCCGCCTCTCTCTACCCCGGGTCCGCCTCTGTCACCCCCGGGTCCGCCTCTCTCTCCCCCGGGTCGCCTCTCTCTTCCCCGGGTTCGCCTCTCTCTCCCCCGGTTCGCCGCTCTCTCCCCCGGGTCCGCCTCTCTCTCCCCCGGGTCCGCCTCTCTCTCCCCCGGGTCCGCCTCTCTCTCTCCCCCGGGTCCGCCGCTCTCTCCCCCGGTTCCGCCGCTCTCTCCCCCGGGTCCGCCTCTCTCTCCCCCGGGTCAGCCGCTCTCTCCCCCGGGTCCGCCTCTCTCTCCCCCGGGTCCGCCGCTCTCTCCCCCGGGTCCGCCTCTCTCTCCCCCGGTTCCGCCTCTCTCTCCCCCGGGTCCGCCTCTGTCACCCCCGGGTCCGCCTCTCTCTCCCCCGGGTCCGCCTCTCTCTCCCCCGGGTCCGCCTCTCTCTCCCCCGGGTCCGCCGCTCTCTCCCCCGGTTCCGCCGCTCTCTCCCCCGGGTCCGCCTCTCTCTCCCCCGGGTCCGCCGCTCTCTCCCCCGGGTCCGCCTCTCTCCCTTAGTCCGCCTCTCTCCGCACTGTTTCTGTCACTGAAGCTGCTCTCGGATTTGTTGTGATGTGCAGATGCCGGCATTGGACTGGGGTAGACACAGTAAGAAGTCTTACAACACTAGGTCCAAGTCCAACAGGTTTGTTTGGAAACACTAGTTTTCACTCACCTGATGAAGGTGCTGCGCTCCGAAAGCTAGTGATTCCAAAGAAACCTGTTGGACTTTAACCTGGTGTTGTAAGACTTCTTACTCGGATTTGTTGGGGATGTGTTCCCCGCTAACTCTCCAAATGTCCGGAACCTAGAACCCTGCCATCCAAAATTTCACGTCTATATTTTGATGCCTGGAATACATTAGGCTGGATTTTACTTGATCCTAATTAACAGTGCCTTTTGTATTGTCCAAGCATTTTTGTTGTAGTTGTTTTTGTGAATTGATATCAAAGTTAGGGGGTCTCCTTTCCTTCTTTCTGAATTTTATCCATGTGAATTTGGTGTTCAGCTTTTCTGGGGTTAATTGTGCCAGCAATAATCTAAGCTTTCAAGGTTACTCTAATTGGTTCCCAAAACTATTGCTATCAAAACTTATCGACATTATCAATGGAGGACATGTAGTGTTCAAGGATACATATTCAGCATTTCTCCTGGACGCAAATTTTGTTTAGTCTCCACTGATCTTACTACGTGTTGGCTGAAGGCATAGTCAAATTTAACAAGAACAGTAGCTTCAGCTGCAGTTAGTCCTGATGGTAACTAATTTAAGATGAGAATAAATTCCACGAGTAAGCCAATTTGGTAATGCTTTATCAAAATGAAATTCCCTCTACTCCCCTCATGATCAGCTGGTTAAGTAATGGAAAAGCTGAATTTTGCACACCAGAACACTGGTTCATTTACCTTGCCTGTGTTGAGGAACCAGGGGTGGGATTCTCTGACCCCCCCGCCAGGTCGGAGAATCGCCGTGGGCCGGCGTGAATCACGCCCCCGCCATCTCCTGACGTCTCCGGCACCGGAGATTCGGTGGGGGCAGGAATCGCGCCGCCCCTGTCGGAGAGCTCCCCCCCCCCCCCCCCCCCCCCCCCCCCCGGCGATTCTCCAGCCTGCAATGGGCCGAAGTCCCGCTGCTGACATGCCGGTCCCGCCGGCGGGAATCAAACCTTACCGGCGGAACCAGGCAGCGCGGGCGGGCACCGGGGTCCCGGGGGGGGGGGGGGGGGGGGGGGTGCGTGGGGCGATCTGGCCCGGGGTGGCCTGGCCCGCGATCGGGGCCCACCGGACGGCGGGCGGGCCTGTGCCGTGGGGGTACTCTTTTCCTTCCGCGCTCGCCGTATTCTTCACGATGGCGGATTCGGAGGTGACCCCCTCCCCTGCGCATGCGTGGGGATGATGTCAGCAGCCTCTAATTGGTTCCCAAAACCATTGCTATCAAAAGAGGAAGAAATCACTTTTGATCTATCCTGTAAGAGACATCACAATTTCTCTCTTATTAATACTAACAAAGTAAAAATAATTAGGATTGACAAGTGACTAAGATAAAGATTAAACATTTTCAGTATGAAAACAAAATGGGGGTTTGTGTTTTCTGAAGTGTAATTATTCTATACTGTTATATTTGCCCAGGTATACTTATATTGTGAAACAGCATAAACTTCAATGCTGATAAAGGTGTCTGAAATATAAGTGTTCTGGGGATGGTCAATAATCAATTCTGTGCAAGGTATTGGACCAAAGAGAGCTGAAAAAAAGAGGCTTGTCAGATATCACCTTTCAAACAGATAACAGAAAGAGATTTTTGCCATTGTTCCATGTTGAAGAGTGATTAGCAACATACTTAAAATTATTGGACTAAATAGAAAAATACCAAACGCAGATCCATAATAACTATATTATGGACAAATACCGATCTGAAATTGAGAACAGTTTTTTAAAACTGAGAGATAATTAAAAATCCAAGACCTATTATTAACCCTCAAGTCCATAACTTAATGTTTTACCAGTTGTCATAGCTCTACCAACTGGATTGTCAAAGGTTAGTAAATAGCTTTCAATGAATTGTTCAGGTCCCAATTACTGACAGAGAAAGAGCGATAAATTGAAACCGCCACTTCCCTTCTCTTACCTTCAGCAAACAGTGCAGTTATTTTGGAAAGGTAGATGCGTGTGTGTGTCCAAGCCCCCTTTTTGTGTGGTCAATATTAAAACAAGCAGCGGGTATAAATAAAGATTATTAATTCACACACTCACCTCCGACGGTCTAAATATTATATCATTCACACTCCACACATTCAGGAAAGATTCAACTAAAGAAGATAGTGCATTTCTACAATGTTAACCCAAAATAATAACTTAACAGTTCATTGGCTTGCTACAGGAGAACTGCCATTGTGGACTTGGTAAAGAAATATATCTTTTTCACTCTTGAGTTATAGTTCAGTTGGGTTATCAAATGGTTGAAGTCAGATATCCAGATTGTTGAAGGATTCCTTGAAGAGATTATTGTCAAGTACCTTTACAGATGGACGTGAACTTTTGGAATCAGGCTGGGATGTTCTTTTAAGGTTTATGGCCTCCAAGTCCTTCACACCAAAGATGACATAGCCTTTTCTGAATCTCTTTCTGTATTTACAGCAGATTGCTCAAGTATTTCTGGGCCTTCAGCTAAAAACCTATTTCCAGCCAGTTTCAGTCATATTTCCAATACTGATATTGTCCAGCCGGAATTGCTTATCTGAAAGTCATTGCTATACAATAGAGGTAATAAAACAGCCCTTCACACTTACTGAGGATATATTGGTTTCTGTCCAGATCTGATTATTTGACTCCATCTCGGAGAAAAGAGGACTGGACTTGAGATTTGTTTGGTAAAATCCCAAACAATAGTAGATGAGAATCCCACAGACTTTCTTTGTCTCCAGGAGTGATGTAATTAGGATTTTTTCAGAGGCTTCAGGTAATCTGTGGTGAAGTTGCAAAGTAATCTGACCTAAGGCAGCCATCTTAACAGTTCATCAGTTTCCATTTTAAGTAAAAGACAGTTCCAGAAACTTCCATGTAATCATAGAGTCCATATGTTAAAGTTATGAATATGACACACCTTTACTGAGCATATAGCACCTTTGATTACAATACAGGCTGCTAATTTCAATGATTTCAGGGATGCCGTTCATCACTTGGACGTACTATCAGGGAATCAATATTGTGAGTGACTACAGACATTTCGAGCTGGGCTGCGCTTCTTAATTGTACTGGCAGTTGTGCAGGAAGTGAATCTCACCCAGGAACTACAGAAGTATAGTTCGAAATGGGTTAGAGCAGGCCCCACCGATTTTGGGCACGGCACAGGAGACCTTGGTGCAGGAAATTGAAAAGAAAGGTATCCTGCATCCACAAAGATGCAGAAAACAGGGCAGGCAAATGGACCGAAGGCAGTGGGAGCTGACAACCAGTGCAAGGATTCATGCTGGTTCTGGACATCTTAAGAAATTCAATGACTTTCCATGATTGGCTCGCAGCTCTTTGAGGTGGGATCTCCTCCCTTACTGGGACAGGAGCCCGAATGGCAATTAACCAGCTGCTAGGTTGTCATTAATTTCAGCAGGGGCTGCCATTAGCGGCCAAAATGATGGTTTTCCTTCCCAGCATTGGGGCCACTGTCATATGCAAAAAAAAAAATCCAGCATGGGGAGACACTGGGAATGACTGGGCTGCTGACAGAGGAACAGGGAATTGGGGAGCTGGTGCAAATTTACTGGAGAGCAGGGTCACATGCATATTCCACTGCAGAGTACTCAGTTGAGTACCTTGATTGGGTAGCTGACCGAAGAAAACTGATAAATGTGCACGATAAAATGCACTGGGAAACTGCCAGAAAGCCTGCAGTTCAAGTCAAGGAACATGGAGGAGTCTGGCACCAACTTGGCACAGGACTTTGTTCAGAGCTTCGAGCCTATCCTTTCTTTCACACTGGTGTTCAACTTGGCATACTTGTGGACCAACCATGATGCAGTGACTGATGGCTAAGGTCACTGCTATTACAATGCAAGCAGCAGCCACTCAATTTGTCCTTCAACAGAAAGAAAACAATTTTCGTCCCACCATTGCCTCCCTGACAGTGTCTTTACAGCTGCCAGTCAGTCAGGCAGCCCAGAGTGTTGCCATCCATATCAGCATAGTGCAATCTGCAGCCAGGTCTTGTGGGACTAGAGCTGCCAGGCCACCTGCAGTCTCCTCCACTGAAACTCAGCAGCCTTCCATCAACCATGCTGCTGCACTTCGGATCACACAGGCACTGAGGGAATGAACAAGCCTAATTTTTGTATGCGATATGGCATGATGTCATATCTAAATTTGGTTGGAATCCTTATGTTATGCTGGCTTTAATGTTTGCATTGTGCCTGATTGGACACTGAACTGGTCAGGAACAGAGATAAGGTAAGGCTAGTAAAAGGAGAATTGGAGTTGTTGTTACTGGTATGGCACTTAGGTGAGTGCTTCATGGACAGTCCAGTCAGAAAGGGGTTGTCTAACCTCTTCCTCTTGCTCCTCAGGATGCTCATCATCCTCCTCTTCCTTCCACTACTGTACAGGTACCTGAGCTACTTTCCCTATAGCTGCGAGAAAGGGTTATGCCCTCATGAGGTGATGCAGCAGACCAGCAGGGATCTTGTCAAGAACTGCAATTTTCCTCCAGAAGGATCCAGGCAGTGGAAGCATGGCTCCAGCATAACAATAGTCTGATCTATCACATTTTATGTGGTCTTTTTATTCACATGCACGCACGGATTGTGCACTTGAGTCGTGAGCCATGATATCAGTGGATAACACTTGTCATCCAGAAACCACACTTTTGTTTGCTTTGGTCACTTAAATATAGTCGATATATTTGATTACCATAACATGAAGGCATTATGGCTGTTTCCAGGATGGTGGACATGATTCGCTTCCTGTGTTCGCATACCAGCTGGTCATTGAGAGAGTGTAATGCATTTCAGTTGTGATACGAGTTAGGGTTGACATGCATTGACATAAAGCGATGTGAGTGCAGTCAATGATATGCTGCACCATTCGGAAACCTATAATCCTTGCAGAGCTGTGTTTAATTTTTTAACATAAGCATTGATATCAGCAAGGCTCTAAATCTTTTGCATTGGCCGACTTTGCTGATCTTGCCTGCTCGTTCAAATGTTCTCGCTTAGACTACCTTGAGTTAATAGTCTATTTATTTTCATTGAAGTTAAACTTTATTTTAGCGGCTGCATAATTGAATTGAATTTATACAACCAATTGTATTTTTCTATACGTCGTAAATGTCTCAGTGCAATGGGCATTTTAAAATTCAAAGTCTGAAGAGCTTACACTCCGAGAAATTTAAAGTCATAACATAGTATATACAAACATAACTAGAACAGATCATTAGAAATCTTTAAACTTATCAACGGAGATAGTTTAGGTCACAGGAAACAAACTGGAATCAAACACGTGTGCTATGAGAGAAGCGTAGGCCACTGTATGTCAAGCAGAATTATATAATCTTAAGAGTACTACTGGCATTTCATGGTCTATTTCACTAGGTTAATGTGATTTGATTTAATCCCCCTGATACTTAGTCAGCATTTATTTTTGATCCTCATTGGTTATAAAAGGCGGTCTTAAAATGGAAAATCTTTGCTTTAGGAAGTGTTATAATATATGCAGCTAATCAAATGTTTAAAAAATGTATAAATCGCTTCAAATAAAGTATCGAATTTCACAATACCTATTTTATAATATCATGCTATTTCTTATAGTCTTATGCATTTTAATCTCCATCAGCAGCACGGTGGCTCAACGGTTATCATTGCTGCCTCACAGCGCCAGGGACCCAAGTTCAATTCCAACCTTGGGTCAATGTATGTGTGAAGTTTGCACATTCTCCTCGTGTCTGCATGCATTCCCACCGGGTGCTCCAGTTTCCTCCCATAGTCCAAAGATGTGCGGGGTAGGTGGATTGGCCATGCTAAATTGCCCCTTATTTTCCAGGTATGTGCAGGTCAGGTTACGGGGTTATGGGGATTGGGCGGGATGGACATGGGTAGAGTGCTCATTCGAAAGGTCGGTGCAGACTCGATGGGCTGAATGGCCTCCTTTGCACTGCAGGGATTCTCTGATTCTATGCATTGCAGAAAAACAAACTTCCAAGTACATTGTTTAATTTTTCAACCTACATTTAAGTTTCCAGTGGGTAAATTTTCCTTGGGTTTCTTCTGCTTGTCTATAAGATCCATGGAAATTCTGGGAAAATGGCTGATGGTGGTATCAGATGGTCAGAAAAACGCCAATGAAAATTCATCCATTGGTAGTAAGAATACAAAAAGAATATTTTTAAAAAGAAATGGAATCTTTAAATACTGATGTTCAGATACTTTGGTATGCTCACACAAGGAACACAAAAGGTTAGTGTGCAGGTACAGCAAACACATTTTTTTTATTTGTTCATGGGATGTGGGCATCACTGGCTGGGCCAGCATTTATTGCCCATAACTAATTGCCCTTGAACTGAGAGGCTTGCTAAGCCATTTCAGAGTACATTTTAAGAGACAAATGTATTGCTGTGGGTCTGGAGTCACATGTAGGCCAGGCTGGGTAAGGGTGGTAGATTTCCTTCCCTAAAGGATATATAGTGAACCAGATGTATTTTTTATGACAATCGACAATGGTTTCATGGTCATCGTTAGGCTTTTGATCCAATTGCAGCAGGCAGTAAAGAAGACGCATGGTATGGTGGCCTTCATAGTGAGAGGATTTGATTTGAGGGATATCTTGCTGCAATTATACAGGCCCTCGGTGAGGCCACATCTGGAATACTGTGTGCAGTTTTATCTCAGGAAGGATGTCTTTGCTCCAAAAGGAGTGCAATGGAGGTTTACCAGACTGATTCCTTGGATGGCAATTTGGACGTCTGAGAGATTGAGTCAGTTAGGATTATGATCGCTGGAGAAGGGTACATGCAAGAAGGATGATCCACATGGTGGGGTGACCAGAACCAAGGGCCAGAGTCTGAGGATATGGGGGGTAGACCATTTAGTACAGAGATGAGAAATTTCTTAACCCAGAAAGTGGTGAGCCCATGGAATTCATTACCAAAGAAGTAGTTAAGGCCAAAACACTGTATGTTTTCAAGAAACAGTTAGATATAGCACTTGGGGTGAGGAAGATCAAATGATATGGGGGAAGGTGGGATTAGGCTATTGAGTTTGATGATCAGCCATGCCTATAATGAATGGTGTAGCAGGCTCAAAGGGCCGAATGGTCTCCTCATGCTCCGAATTTCTATGTTTTGAATTCCAGATTTTAAAAAAATTTAATTCAAATTCCAAGAGCTGCCATTGTTGAAATCAAGCCCGTGCCCCCAGAGAATGACATTGGATTTCTGGACTACTGTTCTAGTGACATTTCCATTACTCAATTGTCTTCCCAATTAGGAAGACAAATGTTAGGCTGGATTCTCTGTTCCACCACACCCAAAGCACGTTTCCTGATGAGATGGAGAATGGGGCGTCAGGGAAAAATCACGATCGGTGCTAGTTATCGGTACAAAAGCAACCCTCAGACCCCCGGTTGGCACTGTGATCGAGGTTCATGACTGCACTGCAATGGGAGGATGTAAGTGTGGTGGTATGACTAGGAGCGCTACCATTGGTGCAGAGCACCGGTTTCCCATTGGCTCTAGCTGGTCATGTGCCTCTCGGCTGATTGGCTGAGACTAGTCATGTGACTGCTCACCAATTGATCGAGAGGCAAGTAGACCCCGCCTCCAAGGCGGGGAATATGTACCCAGAGGTCCCGGCGGTCAGCCTTTCACTGTAGTCTACCACCGGGCTAACATCTAGCTGATTAAAGCCTAAATTTGGACCTTCATTGTGTCTCACGTCCAATTGATGGTACATCAATTTAATCAGCTAGAATTTTGAAATGGAGCTACGCATCAAGCCTGACTGCCTCCGCATCAGCCCGCACACTTTGAACGCGTCTCCAACCTTTTAACATTGGCTGGCGTGTTTCAACAGTTACCTGATGACTGCAGCCAGCCAGCCCACCAAGGAGCAGAAACTCCACATCCTCCACTCGTGCGTGGGCACGGCGGTACACTCAGTGATTGAGGACGAACAGGACTATGACTCGGCTATGGATCTCCTTAGAGGACACTTTCCCCGGCCAGTCAATGAAATATATGCATGGCATCTCCTGGCTACTAGACAACAGTTCCCTGGTGAGTCCCTCAACGAGTTTTACCGGGCCCTCGCGGCTCTGTGTGGAAATTGCGCCTGTCCCCAAATTTCTGCGACAGAGCACATGGAACTTTTAGTCAGAGACGCTTACGTTGCCGGCATGCAATCCTCCTCTATCCTCCAGTGATTACTGGAAAAGGACGCCCTCAGCCTAGCTGAGGCACGGACCCTCGCAACCTCCCTGAAGGTCGGCGACCTGAATGCCCGCGCCTACGCCCCCGGCCGCGCGGAAACCCCTTGGGCTTCATGGCATGCACCCTCCCCATCCTCCGCTGACCCCGGTCTCCCTCTGGCCTGTGCTGCGGGACGCCCCGACGAATTTGTGCGGCCCCGCTGTTACTTTTGCGGTCTAGCTAAACACCCCCGCCCGCGCTGCCCGGCCCGCTCCGCTCTGTGCAAGAGCTGTGGGAAGAAGGGCCATTATGCTGTGGTCTGCCAGACCAAGTTGGTCACTGCTGTCCCGCGCAGCGACCACGGGTTGCCCCCCCCCCCCCCGCCCCGGGCCCCCCAGGGCCCAGCGCGGCACACAAGCCTCTCCACCCCGCCTCCCTGCCCCCGCATCCGATCCACGGGCAGCCCTGGCCCCGCTCCAGGCTGCCCCAATTCGCCCGCAGACACAGCTGACCCTTCCCCCAACCGCCACGAGGGTCCCGCGGGCGCCGCCATCTTGGGCCCCGGACACTGCGTGTGGGTCTTGGGCGCTGCCATTTTGGGGCCCCGGCTCCACGTGCGGGTTCTGGGCGCCGCCATCTTGGGCTGACACAGAAGGCCCTGCCAGCGACTACTCTGCCAGTGATGATGACCAGGAACTCTTGCCACGACTTGCTTCAATCACCCGCGACCAGTCGCGACCACGCACGCTCGACAAGACGACAACGCAGATCCAGCTCAACGGGCACGAGACAAGTTGCCTGCTGGACTCTGGGAGCACAAAGAGTTTCGTCCACCCCGACACGGTAAGACGCTGCGTGCTCCCCGTCCATCCAGTCAAACATAAGATTGAGCTAGCCTCAGGTTTGCTCTCCGTCCAGATCGCCGGGTGCTGCATAGCGGACCTCACGGTCCAGGGGAGGGTTTTCAAGAACTACAAACTCCTCATCCTCCCCCGTCTCTGCGCACCGGCACTCTTAGGACTGGATTTCCAGTGCAACCTGCAGAGCTTGACCTTCCAATTCGGTGGCCCTATTCCCTCCCTTACTGTCTGCAGCCTCTCGTCCCTCAAAGTGGACCCCCCTTCCTTGTTTGCGAATCTCACCCCAGATTGTAAACCCGTCGCCACTAGGAGCAGATGATACATTGCCCAGGACCGGACCTTCATCAGGTCCGCGGTCCAGAGGCTAATAAAGGAAGGAGTCATTGAGGCCAGCAACAGTCCCTGGCGAGCCCAAGTGCTAGTAGTTCGGACTGGGGAGAAAAACCGGATGGTCACTGACTAAGGTCAGACCATCAACAGGTTTACGCAGCTGGATGCGTATCCTCTCCCCCGTATTTCCGACATGGTTAACAGGATCGCGAAATACAAAGTCTTTTCCACGGTGGACCTTACGTCCGCCTATCACCAGCTTCCCATCAGCGCGAGTGACCGAAAGTACACCGCGTTTGAGGCAGATGGACGCCTCTATCACTTCCTAAGGGTTCCATTCGGTGTCACAAATGGGGCCGCGGTCTTCCAACGGGAGATGGACAGAATGGTCGACAAACACGGTTTATGGGCTACCTTCCCGTATCTCGATAACGTCACCATCTGTGGCCATGACCAGCAGGACCACGACACCAACCTTCAGAAATTCCTTTGAACCGCAAAACTCCTTAATTTAACCTACAATAAGGATAAGTGCATGTTTAGCACCGACCGCCTAGCCATCCTTGGCTACGTAGTGCGTAACGGAGTGATAGGCCCCGATCCCGAACGCATGCGCCCCCTGCTGGAACTTCCCCTTCCCAACACTCTCAAATCCCTCAAACGCTGTCTGGGCTTCTTCTCCTATTATGCCCAGTGGGTCCCCAACTACGCCGACAAAGCCCGTCCCCTCATCCAATCCACCTCCTTTCGCCTGTCGATGGAGGCTTGCCAGGCCTTTAGCCGCATCAAAGCGGATATCGCAAAGGCCACGATGCATGCTATCGACGAGTCCCTCCCATTCCAGGTCGAGAGCAATGCGTCTCACGTAGCTCTGGCGGCCACGCTGAACCAAGCAGACAGACCCGTGGCCTTCTTCTCCTGGACCCTCCACGCTTCCGAACTCCGCCATTCCTCGGTGGAAAAGGAGGCACAGGCCATAGTTGAAGCTGTGCGATACTGGAGACACTATCTGGCCGGCAGGAGGTTCACCCTTCTCACAGACCAACGGTCAGTAGCTTTCATGGTTGACAATGCCCAGAGGGGTAAGATCAAGAACGACAAGATTTTGCGGTGGCGGATCGAGTTGTCCACGTACAACTACGATATCTTGTATCGTCCTGGGAAGCTCAAAGAGCTTCCTGATGCCCTGTCCCGCGGTACCTGCGCCAGCGCACAGGTCGACGGCCTTCGCGCACTCCACGCGGACCTCTGCCATCCAGGGGTAACGCGTTTCTACCACTTCATCAAGAACCGCAACCTGCCTTACTTCATTGAGGAAGTCCCGCTTCCCTTTCGCCATCCCCTGCCCCGACATGACCACGACAACTGTCATCAAGGCCCTCCTGTCCATTTTCTCCCTGCTTGGTTACCCCGCGTACATCCGGGGGTCCTCCTTTATGATTGACGAACTGCGTCAATTCCTGCTCAGCAGGAGCATCGCCTCTAGAAGGACGACCAGTTATAACCCTCGGGGTAACCGGCAGGTCGAGCAGGAGAATGGCAGCATCTGGAAGACCATCCTACTGGCCCTACGGTCCATAGATCTCCCGGTTTCCCGATGGCAAGAGGTCATCCCCATTCAATCCGGTCTCTCCTCTGTACCACCACTAACCAAACACCTCATGAACGTCTTCTTGTTTTCCCCAGGAAGTCGTCCTCAGGATCCCCTCTCCCGACCTGGCTGGCCACCCCTGGGCCCATCTTGCTTCGGAAGCATGTGCGGGTGCATAAGTCCGGCCCGTTGGTTGAACAAGCCCAGTTACTCCACGCCAACCGCAGTATGCGTACGTGGAGTATCCCGACAGTCGGCAGGATACGGTCTCGCTTTGGGACCTGGCACCCGCCGGCATGCGGCCTTCCCCCCCTACATCGCCACCCCCTCCCTATCCCGATTCCCCCCTGTGCCCCCACGAACCAGCGCACAGGGCCCCCTTCCCCGATCACAGCGTCTCCACCACCGCCCCGGGGTACGGAGACAGATCTACGACCGACGCTCCCGGAGCCAATGACGATCACCGGCCCAACGTCACCGGCTCCAATGCGGCGGTCCGCCAGAACACCACGGGCACCCGACAGGCTGATCGAGTCCATCTGATGCCACCATTGGACTTTGTTGGACTCTATTGTACCATTTATTTTGCATTCAACTGTGATTATTTCTGTTTGCATTTGCCACGAGCCAGTGGGCCGCCACCGTTTATCTTGATTTTCCCAACTCATACCACCAGTCCTCGCCCCCCTCTTTTCCCTTACCCCCCCGGCTTCTTTCTCCACAAGGGGTGAATGTGGTGGTATGACTAGGAGTGCTGCCATTGGTGCAGAGCACCGGTTTCCCATTGACTCTGGCTGGTCGTGTGCCTCTCAGCTGATTGGCTGAGACTAGTCATGTGACTGCTCACCAATTGGTTGAGAGGCAAGTAGACCCCGCCTCCAAGGTGGGGTATAAGTACCCAGTGGTCCCGACGGTCGGCCTTTCACTGTAGTCAACCATCGGGCTAACATCTAGCTGATTAAAGCCTAAGTTTGAACCTTCATCGTGTCTCGCGTCCAATTGATGGTACATCAGTAAGTTAATGCAAATGGCTCTTAATTACCTATTTGCATCCATTTATCGCCAGAACCAGAGTCACCAGCCCTCCATGATTCGCCGGTCTCCTTGGCCAGGAATCAGTGGGCGTGGAGCACTTCTAGTATTCAGCAGGGTGACCTTGACGTGATGGACCCAGCGGTGGGCGAAGGGGTTAACGCCTTAATAGAGTTTCCCCAAAGTTTATCTGAGGGCCACCCTCCCCCACAACAATGCACTACCTGCCCACTCCTCCTCTACCAGACCCTCCTCCCACGCCATCCTCTTCCCCTAGGGACCACTTTAATAAGGAGACCCCCCCCCAGAGCCATTATGAATAGGGAGAACCCCCACCCTTCTGGAACCCCATGAAAGGGGGACCTCTCACAGAGACCCCCTAACTAAGGAGACCACCCAGAGGCACCTCCCCAACTGACGGGACCCCCCACAGGGTCCCCCAATCTAGAGGGACCATCTTCAGAGACCATCTAACTCTAGGGACCCCCACAGGGACCCCCTGACTGGAGGGACCCCCTCCACAGACCCCCCCCCCTCCGCTGCAGAAATGAGACCCCTGTCTGGAAGCTAAAGAGCAATCCAGACAGAAGTGGTAAAAAAACATTACAACTGCAACACCTACTTGGAGGCTCCACATGTCCATTCCTCAAAGGAGAACAGATATGAACTGTGTTACAACCCACAGATCCATCAGCTGCAAGCCATTCATTCCTTTCCAGTAGTGGGCTGTGATTGACAGCTTCCACAAACCAGATTAAACCTTGATTCATTCAGCTCCCTCCATGGATGAGTGACTTTAAGTGCTGAAATCCTATTATTTACCAACATCAACCATGCTTGCGTAATTGGAATACACTTAATGATTGGAATGCACTTACCATTCTTTGATGTTTCATTGGGTTTTCAGCACTTAAGAGTCATGTTTATTGAATTTTACTTTTTATTAAACCATATTCTTCACACACATTTATTCCCTTTGCAGTATGGAGATGGTGGAAGGATTATCAGCCCATTGAACTGTGAATATTCCTTCTATGACTAGCAAGACCTGTCATAAACTTGGATCCTACCACTGCACCACAAGCCTTCCTGTTTTTCTTCATTCATGGGAAGTGGGCTTCGTTGGCTAGGCCAGGATTTATTGCTGATCCCTAATTGCCTTTGATATGGTTGCCCTCTTGAAGTGTTGTAGTCCATGTGATGTAAGCACATCCACAGTGCTGTGAGGGAGGGAGTTCCAGGATGTTGACACAATGGGTGCGATTCAGTGAGTCCATTGCGCCCAGCACGGAGCCAAGCACAACAATTGAACCCCAAATCTTGCTCCAGTCTGAGCAACAGGCCAATCACGAGTCACCCGACTCGCTCCACCCAGCGCAATCAGATCCAGATCTGACTAGTAAAATGAGTCTAACGGACACTGGATTCACCTGGTGCCCGCGACTCACCACAGAGACCTTACCAGGGTGCCATTTAGTTCTGATCCACACAAATGTGAACCAGGCATAATCCTATCTGGGGCGGTCTCCCAGGCCATTGGAGACCCCCGGGTGGGGACATGGCAGGGTGGTACCCTGGCACATACCCTGGCAACTGGGCACTTTGGCACTGCCAGCCTGACACTGTGGAGCTGCCACCCTGACACCCTAGCAGTGTCAGCCTGGCACTGCCAAGGTGTTTTTCAAGGGTGCCCACTTGCCATGTTGACACTGCCAGGGGTCATGCCCGGGGGGGAGCCTTGTCAAGTAGAGGGGGGTGAGGAGGGATAAGGGGTGATTGGGGGAGATTCCCGGGGCCTCCCCAAGCCTTGGAATTCTCTCTTGTTGGAGGTGGTCATTGCCTGACCCTTGTGTGGCTTGAATAATACTTGCCACCTTTTAGCCCAAGTCTGGATATTGTCCAGGTCTTGTTTCCTTTAGACATGGACTGCTTCAGTATTTGAGGAATGTCCTTTTGAGATGGGAACAGAGAGGGTTGACATTGTTAATACAGTAGATGTAATTTCAAAAGACATTCAGTAAGCTACCCCATAACAGACTAATGCATCAAGTTAGAGAATGTGGAATCAGGGCATAAGTGGCCAAAAAGATCACTAATTTGTGTTGAGCAAGAAAGCAGAGAATAGGAGTAAAGAGTAATTATTCAGAGAGGCAGCACTATGGCACCCCCCCCCCCCCCCCCCCCCCACCCTCGCCTGCTTGTGTGGCTGCAGCCAAAGACCAGCCTGTTGAAGTATTCCCCAACCTCCCACCCCCCCACATCAACTCGATTGCCCACAGTCATGGCTTGGTTGCTTTAATTTTGAATAAAATGTTTTAAAAGTGTCCGGGAGGGCACCTTCACGTCAGTGTTGTTAATGGACCCGGAAACTATTTTGGCTCACATTTCTCACCATCAAGATGAAAATTCGGTATCTTCGCACTTTTGATGCTGCTGCCGTCCTGTTTATGCCCAAAAGCAGGGCGATGGCAGGATGAACAATATTGCAAAGCAAGATGCCAGACTCTGAATAAACAAATTAATAAAATTGTCCCTTCAAATCTCCTCCAACCCTGCCAAAGTTGCAGTTAATACAGGTGTCTTTAACATCTTAAAGATAGGTATCTAGAATCAATAAGGTTCCTGCTTGCTTTACCCTGGAGTTTTGCATTTAAAACTCTATTTCACTCTTCTCAGCTTGGCTATTTCAAAAGTCAAACTCTCTTTTGGAAGTCATTCAATTAACACGAATTTAAAACCCTTATAGCCAGCAGCAAGAATTTTAGTTAAATACTGATGGAAAGAGATGGTCCCCGCTCTGCAGCCAGATTGTTCGAAATTAAAATCCTGCTTGAGGTGAGAGCCATATGCAGGGACCAACTTCCCACTTTAATTCATATACTGTTGACCCTTTTCCTATTGTTTATCTCCCCGGCAACTTGGTCACATGGTCAGTTCCTGGAAGTCAAGTGCTTTACAAGAAACCTTTCTGAGAAATCTAGCTCTGAAAGGAGTGATCATCTCAACATAAAATACAAGTTTTCCCAAAAGCATAGGTACCATCATAAAGGTACTATATTTAACATTATAAAAGGATGCTACACTTAACATTATCGGTAAGATCGTCCAGCTGCTCACACTAGCGGAATATTCTGGTCCCGTTGACGGCACACCTCAGGTTTCCCAGTGACCTGGGGTGGATTTAATGGGGAATCCCATTGACGGCGGTGCTTGCAGAAGATCCCGCTGCTGAGAAACATGCTGGTGGGAGGCCAGAGAATCACCCAATATATATACTACAAGTTATATGCAGCACCTCAGCAAATATTATAAAGCCCGTTACTTACATGGTAATGCACCAAATGTTTTTTGTACAACAGTATACATTATACAGTACTTTATAACCCTGTACAATGTATTACAGGTGTGCATATATTTCATGCATATGATAGCTTAAAATTTATATTCTGGACCAGTAGTCCACAGACTTGATGTACTATAAGAATATAATAATAATAAGTAGGCTTCAACAAAGTTACTGTGAGCCCCTAGTCGCCACATTCTGGCACCTGTGCGGGGAGGCTAGAATGGGAATTGAACCTGCACTGCTGGCCTTGTTCTGCATGACAAGCCAGCTGTCTTAGCTCACTGTGCTAAACAAGCCACTCTGATATACACGGATCCAAAATTTAAAGTTCTTCGGTGCAGCAGGGGAATTTAAATTCAAATCAATTCAATTAATCTAGAATAAAAAGCTGGCATCTATAATGGTGAATATGAAGTTATCAGAGTGCCAAAGAAACAATCTTGTTCACTAAGTTCTTTAGGAAATTAATCTTCTGTCCATACCTAATCTGCCTTATATGTGGCACAATAATTTGGTTGACACTTAACTCCCTTAATTGCCCAGCAAGCCACTCAGTGGTAACAAATCACTATGAAAAAATCTACTCAGAATAAAACTAGATGGAACACTTGAAATTAAAAATGAAAATCGCTTATTGTCACAAGTAGGCTTCAATGAAGTTACTGTGAAAAGCCCCTAGTCGCCACATTCCGGCGCCTGTCCGGGGAGGCTGGTACGGGAATCGAACCGTGCTGCTGGCTTACTTGGTCTGCTTTAAAAGCCAGCGATTTAGCTGAGTGAGCTAAACCAGGCATGGGCCTAGGCATTGGACATGAAACAAAATGCTAGAGCATGCTAAATCACTTACTGCAGGAATCTCCTCACCAACACCTGGGAACTTGTGCCAAAAATTGGGAGAGTTGTCCAACAGATTGATCATACAACAGCCTGAATCATACCTTACAGCTAATGCCCCCAACACCTCTGTCACGATCCCTAGGTATGCCCTTTCCCACCAGAACTGGACAGATTCACCAAAGGTGCCTGCCAAATCAGGAGAAAATAACCTTTGATGTATTCAACATTTCCTTTGGACCAGGTGAAGTCTCATTGCATCATATGAAAGCATGAACAAGGAAACCTCCTGCTGATTACCACCTACTGTCCTACCTCACCTGATGAATCAGTGCTCTTGCATGTTGAACACCTTGTGAAAGAAACGCTGAATGTAGCAAGGGTGGATTTTCACAGTAACTTCATTGCAGTGTTAATGTAAGCCCACTTGCGACACAAAGAAAGCTGACTATTATTACAAAATGTACTCTGGATGGGGGAACTTCAATGTCAATCACCAAGAGTGGCTTGGTAGAAAAACTGGATCAAATTGGCTGAATCATGTGAGATATATCTGCCAGACTGGCCTACAACAGGGGATGAGAGAACCATCAAGAAACAAAAACATATTTGACCTCACACAGATTAATCTACCTGTCACAGATGTATCTGTCCATGATGACATTGGTGGGAGTGACCATGGGACAGTCTTAGTGGAGGTAAAGTCCAATTTTTACACTACATTCTCAATGGGGTGGTGTGACACTGCAACCATGCTAAATGAGAAAGATTCAGAATCGATCAAGCAACTCAAAACGGGAATGTTGAATCATGAGTAGCAACAGCATGGTACTGAACCACAAGCTGTCGTTTTTTGACCAAGCAAATCTGTCAAATTCCTTCCCATTATTCCAAACTCTGGTTCAAATGTAGAGTACAGAGTTTTAGAATTTGTTTCAGCTTTTGAATTAAACAAATAATGAGAGGAGAACTCAGCACAGGACTGTAAAAGATAGCTTGAAGAGTTAAAAGCAACCTTCAGCCAGAGATCTTTGATCCATCTTGGCTTCCTCCTGAGGATGTTAGATATTAGACTTAAACCAATTGGATTCACTTCACTTGCAAGGAAGAATAATTGAACATGCAGCAAAGGATATCGTCCCTGACAATATCATGGCTGTGCTCCAGAACTAGCTGTGCCTCGATAGCGAAACTTTTCCAGTACATCTATATTAATGGGATCTACCCAAGAAATTGCCCAAGTATGACCTGTCCACAAAAAAGGCAGGGCAAGTGCAAACCAGCCAATTACTGCCCTATCAATCTATTTTTAATCAGGGGCAGTGATGTAAATGGTTCTCAACAATGCTCTCAAATGGCACTTACTAATGATCTGCTCAGTTTGGTTTTGGCAGGACCACTTCATATCAGGCCACATTACAAATTGATCCAAACATGGACCAAAGAGCTGAATTACAGAGTTGAGGATGACTGCCCTTGAGGATATGAAAGCAGTATTTGACCACATTTTGAATTAAGGAATTTTGAATCAGTAAAATTGAAAGCCTGGATAATTCTCTCCTGGTTGGAATCATAATTAGTACAAAGGAAGATGTCGCTGGTTGTTGAAGTTAACCACCTCAGCCCCAGGACATCACTGCAGCCATATTCAGCTGCTTCATCAATGACCTTCCCTCCATCATAAGGTAAGATGCTTGATGTTTGTTAATGATTACACAGTGTTCACTTCCAGTCATAAGTCCTCAGGTAATGAAGCAACATGCCACAAGCAGCAAGATCTGGACAACCTTCAGGCCTTGTTCTTCAGTGCCAAAGTAACAATCATGTGACACAGGTGCCTGGCAGTGATCTCCAAGCGAGAGTATGATCACGTCCTCTTGACAACGAACTGCATTACCCTTGTTCAATTCCCCAGCATCAACATCCTATGCACCATCATTGATCAGCCACATAAACACTAGCCCAAATCCTCCAGTCTCCAGGTTGTCAGAGACCAGACGTACAACTGAAGATGCGCATAGGCACCCTGTGGACAACCTGTCGCTTGGATCTCCATGGAAATTGCTTGGAAAGTTTCAACTTCTGATGGGCGATTCCCCGACTCCCTGGGACCCTCTGTAAATGTCTCTGGCTCTTGAGTTTTAGTTGGAGTCTTCGGACAGTTCTCCCTCGTACTTACCTGGGTGGTTACCCGGGAAATATTAAACAGATTAGAATCAAGTCTAACACTTGGCTAACTCGACAACCAACCCCCAAACCCCATTCCCTCACCCTCCCCCATCAACCCTCCTGACCACCCAACCACCCCCAACATAATTTAACTATGGTCTTGACCTAACACGGCCCAACCACACCCCAACATGACCAACCATCTCCTGACCATATTACACCTCCCAACACCCCGATTAAGACCCAAATCCAACCATGTTATCATCCACCTTTCCAACCTGACTGGACCCAATCCAAGTACACCGCCATGACCCCATCTGACCATACCCCAACTACCCGACTACCGATCCCAAACATCCCCGATCCAACTCAATCAAAGTACCCTCAAAAACCCAACCCGATTACCCCATGACTCTACTACTTCCTAACCCGACCACTCCTCTGACCACCTGAGCACTTCCCAACCACCTGACCATCCTCTTACCCGACCACCAGTTTAATTACCGACTACCCCCAGAACAGATTACCCCCTCACCCACCTGCCATTTCACCCACCTGCCAGCTCACCCACCTACTGCTTCACCCACCTGCCACCCTACAAAACTACCACCTTACCCATCTGCTACCTCACCCATCTGTCATCTCACCTATTTGCCACTTCACTTACCCTACCATGTCAGCCACCACCCAGTCACCCAACCTATCATCTCAGCCATCCACCACTTACCCACTTGTCCCTTACCTGAACCACCTAACCATTCACTCATTCACCTATCCACTAGAATTCATTTGCTAACATTCAAATTGCACCTTTAAACTTACACACTGCAACTAGCGCTATTTAAAAAATAATGCCCTCTCTTCTCCTAACTCTATTCTGCTTCATCAGAGTCCTCCAACAGATGCTGCACTGTTCATTTCAATGGAAGTTGGACTCTGAAGTAGAAATGTGCAGCAGCATTGAGTCGGGGGTAACTGTGATCACTGCAGCAATCCAATGATCATTGTCACTTTGCAGAAGATCAGGATCGCAGTGACTGCAAAGGCAGCACACAGGATAGGCATTCTGTGACAAGTAACTTGTATCCTGATTTTCCAAAGGCTTTCCGTCATCTATAAGGCACAAGTCAGGAGTGCAATGGAACACCCTTTACCTGCCTGGATGACTGCAGCTCCAACAACAATCATGAAACTCAACACAATCCAAGACAATGCAGCCTGTTTGATTAGCACACCATCCACCACCTGAAGCATTCACTCACTCCACCACTGACATGCAAGATGCCCAGCAGGGACCCATCAAGGCTTCTTTTATAAGCACCTTCCAAATCTGCAAAGTCTACCACTAAACATCGTTAGGAATTGCTCATAAATGTTGACTTTGCTAGTGAGCCTCATAGCCCATGTGTGTTGTTCCTCGAGTCTTAATAAAGCTCGTAGTCTCAAATGTGGAGAAGATGCTTTATTGTGAATTCATTCTCTCTTCAGAGCTTAACCTACGGCTACCTCAAATGCTACTAGCTGGTGTGTCTGTGTCCTGCTACCAGTTCTGCCTTCCGTGAAGTGTGTCCTCACTTCCTGTCCGGGTGTATTTGTATGGCTCTCCCGTGCTCCCTCTAGTGTTTGCTCAGTTGTATTGCATCTAGTTAACTTGTGATCACCACACCATGCAAAACAAAATCCTAATTTTACATAACTTTGATACGGAATGTATTTAACTAAGATAAGCAAAATGGCTACAACAGTGGTGACCAATAATGAGATTAATTTAAAATTATCATAGTCCTGTAGTTTGTAGCCTGTTTCCAATTCCATTAGGATTGCCCAAATTTGCATTCTTAAAATAGTTGTCTTTTATGATTAACATATGGAGTTGAGCTGCAACCTGCCATGCACCTTCTAATAATACATTCCTCAGAATCTGCGCTAATAGCCTAAGTAATTTTGATAGCCTCAAAGCTTCAACTGAAGATTTAAATAAAATTGCTGAGATTTCATTTGTAAGCTGATGAAATGCATGCGGTAATACCAACTTTACAAAAATAATCCAAACAAAAGGACAAAGAGCTATTGATGAACAAAATCTATATTGTTACACGCAAGCTATTAAATATACCAAGCCTTCCATTTCATTACCATGTTAATCAGAGATATTTAAATAGGATAGATTTTGACCGAGTGTAAAAGAGATGATAGAGAATCGTATTAATTTCAATGGAAATTAAATTCAGCACAGGGCACACCAAGGCAGGCCAGCAGCACGGTTCAATTCCTATACCAGCCTCCCCGAAAAGGCGCCAGAATGTGGCGACTAGGGGCTTTTCACAGTAACTTTATTTGAAGCCTACTTGTGACAATAAGCGATTCTCATCTTCATTTTCATTCAGGAGAGGTGTAAAACTGACGGCTAATTCATTAATATCAGTTTTACACAATTGCACCTTGCCAAAATTATCCTCAGTGGGTCTAAATGTTTCCAAAATAATATGTAATTCAAAGGGCATTTGTTCTGTTATCTCTGATTTGAAGCTACGCTTAATAATAATCTTTATTATTGTCGCAGAGTAGGCTTACATTAACACTGCAATGAAGTTACTGTGAAAATCCCCTGGTCGCCACACTCCGGCGCCTGTTCGGGTACATTGAAGGAGAATTCAGAATGTCCAATTAACCTCACAAGCACGTCTTTCGGGACTTGTGGGATAAAACCGGAGCACCTAGAGAAAACACACAAACACGGGGAGAACGTGCAGACAGTGACCCAAATGGGAAATCGAACCTGGGACCCTGGTGCTGTGAAGCAACAGTGCTACCCACTGTGCTGCCGTGCTGCCCATGAGTATCAAATACTTCAGAATGATTAGTCTATGCAAATGACCTGTAACCGAGATTAACCACTATATTAAGCCTTGTGTTCCTTTGTTCATGGAGTCTGTGGGGCGCATGATAGTGACAGGTTTTCCTGTTAAAGCTTGATTAAAGATTTAAAAATAAACGAGAACTCCGGGTGTCACCTCATCACTCGAGGGGAATGAAGTGCATGGCAGATGGGTAGCTGTGAAGTTCCCCAACAAATGGCGATGTGGATGGGATCCATGCAGGCCAGTGTTGGGTGAGTATACACCTGACTGGGTACTGTTATAGACCAGCAGCCAATTCAAAAGAACATATCCAAACCCAGAGTGCAAGAGAAACAATGGGCGGAATTCTTCGACTCGCCCGCTGGGCCGGAGAACCGCTGGCGGGCCGCGCAATTTGCGCCACTCCACCCCGATGCTGAGACGCGATTCTCCAGCCCGGATGGACCGAGCGGCCGTCATCAAAAATCCGAGTCCCGCCGGCGGCGTTCTAACATCCTCTGAGCACATCCTCTGAGCCGGCGGGACCTTGGCATTGAAGGGGCCGGGGGCAACCTGCTGTGGGGGGGGGGGATCCAAACCTGGGGGGGCCTCCGTAGTGGGCTGGCCCGCAATCAGGGCCCACCGATCGGTAGGCCGGCCTCTCTGCCCTTCTGGGATTGTGTCTGGCGCAGACCCGATGTACGCTTCAAAATAGGCTCGCCAATGTTCAAAGTCCTTTTTGGCGCTGTCTGCTTGAGGATGCAGCTGCAGGCGATTCGGCTTGATGCGGAGGTCCATCTCTGAAAAATCTAAGTCTAATAAATTGATGTACTATCAATTACGAGAAGACGAGAGTAGGATGTAATCGAGGCTTTATTACACTGACATGTGTGGCCTCCTACAGCAGCTGACAAAATGGTTGCTGTATGGGGGGCACATATTTATACTCCGCCTACTGGGTGGAGCCAGCAGGCAGAGGTCTACCCCCGTACCTGTCGAACAGGGGCCTTACCATAAAGCACCTATATATACAACATATATACATCAGTGGTGACTACCCCACTGACCATTGCTGAAAAGTTGCCTGTAAAGTTCTGGCAATAGAGCCGTTGGCTATTGCTTTGAGAAGTTCAGATAAGTGGATGGTAATAATGGGGGGAGAGGGTTGGGGAGGAGGAGCATAGGGGTGTCTGGGGTGACCGCCTCTACGTCTTCCCCAACCTCTGTGCTGCCTTACTACTCAGCCTGGACTTCCAGTGCAACCGCCAGAGCCTAACCCTGAAATTCGGCGTCCCCTACCACCCCTTACCATGTGCGGCCTCGCGACCCTTAAGGTCGACCCACCCTTCCATTTTTGCAAACCTAACCACAGGTTGCAAACCCGTCGCCACCAGGAGCAGACAGTACAGTGCCCAGGATAGGACCTTCAACAGGTCTGAAGTCCAGCAGCTGCTTCGGGAAGGCATCATCAAAGCCAGCAACAGCCCCTGGAGAGCCCAAGTGGTAGTGGTCAAAACTGGGGAGAAAAACAGGATGGTCATTGATTACAGTCAGACCATCAATCGGTACACACAGCTCGATGCGTACCCCCTCCCACGCATATCTGATGTGGTCAATCAGATTGCACAATACCGGGTCTTCTCGACAGTGGACCTGAAATCTGCCGCCACCAGCTCCCCATCCGCAAGGCAGACCACTTTCTTAGGGTCCCCTTCGGCGTCACCAATAGGGTTTCGGTCTTCCAACGGGAGATGACCGCATGGTTGACCGATACGGACTGCGGGCCACTTTCCCGTACCTGGACAATGTCACCATTTGCGGCCATGATCAGCAGGACCATGACGCCAACCTTTTCAAATTTCTCCATACCGCCATTCTCTCAACCTCACTTATAACAAGGAGAAGTGTGTGTTCAGCACAAACCGCTTAGCCATCCTCGGCTATGTGGTCTATCTGGCCCCGGTATCGCTCATATAGGCATGGGAAGCACCCATGAATAATGTGAAAAATAACATGTCATTGCATCTCGGACATTATGTACAACTCCTGACCGGAGGCATGGCTAAAGAAATCTAACATTGGGATTTTGGAACAGGTAACAGCAGCTAGTCTTTGAACACAAACAATCATACCTTCCTGGGGCATGACCAAGATAGAACGTATGGTCATTGTGTCCTTGGAATGGTCGGGGCACATGTTCTGCTTGTCAATCCAGGCTGTGGGTGGGCAGAGAAGTGGGCGAACTGCGTGAGGTGGGAGCCCAGGACTGAGATTGTACCAACAGAATGGCGTTTTGATAGAGGCATTGGTAGGAGCAGTCTGTTTTTGGACTGAAAGCCGAGGAGGATTTAGAAGGCAATCTGGGCGTTAAGGGGAATATATGATTTGACCACAGGACGAGACACATGAGATACTTCTGCCTAATTAACATCTTCGGACAGGCGGTGAGTCTGATTGCACCATGGACACAATTAGCCCCATTTGTATGGGAGCCTGGTCTTACCGACCAGTACTGCCAAACGTTTTACATGTGTGTAATAGATAAGCTTGAGTGTATTCACATTAGATGTTATAATCAGATATCAATAATCTCTTCAGTGTCCTAAGATGGTGATCCCCCCCTCCCTCCTCCTGGCCAACAGATGGATTAGTCAGGATTGGGAATGCTACAATATTATTGCACAATGTCACCATGATTTTCCCTTAGGAGTAACATACAACATTTTGGGTCAACTTGAAATATTACATACAGCCTGTCTATACCACTCTAATTGAATGGGCCAGACTGCAGCTGAAGGGAATCATTGATGGCTATACATATCAGCTCATCCTAGAATAACCAATATGAAATAAAAGGAAGAGGGGTATGTTAGGGGACAAAGGGGGGTTATTTAGGAGCGCTAACTCGACAACCAATTCAATGCAGCTCGCCGAGTCTAATAGTTATTCCTGTTGGATAGCCACAGAAGTTGGAAAGAGGCTATACTATGGAGCATATGGGCAACGATGTGCTTTAATCGTTATAGATCTACAGGGTAAGGAGCTTCTGCAGGCACTTAACCAAACTGCCAAAGAGCTAATTCCCAGGCAAAGGGGTGAGTATATCTGATACCATGCTCAAGATCGAATAGATGGTCCTCATTGGAGGTTTGGAACTATTGCCAGGCACTTATTCACCTCCCTATACCAATCAAACCTCCTCAATATACATCGAGACCGACACGAGCTAACCGACACCTGTTCTTGCAGTGTTCAGGCGGATGGGGCCTTTATCTTTATTATGGCAGTCCCACAAGAAAATTACACCAACATTATTTTTTAAAGAATATTATAAATTTAAATCACCGGGGGTAGAGTTGAGTGGCTGTGTGTACCGAACCGAGTCAACAGGATACCTAATCCACCAAGGAGGCCTGACATATGTGATTACCATAGATTGCTACACAGAATCAGAACATCATGTTGTTTGTACATGCAAAACCTTTGGGCCCCTAAAGAATGACAGCAATGTCAGCGTTGATGTCCTGCCATCAATGGGGGCATTTAAAGAGGGAGCCTACTCAGTGGTATTACGTGACAGTTGAAACGGAAATAATTTTTGACGCCTAGTCTGCACTAGTAATCATAGCTTTTGTCTTCAAGCCACGGATTCACAAACTTCCACCTGCCGGGGAAAATCTTGTGATATTTGTTTGGTGCTTGGTGGGAAGACTCGGTTTTTTACCAATGGAACCCTGGAAAAGATACCTCAACAAGCTTTGCAGAATTCTACTAAAATCACTCAAAAATATGTCAGGCACTCCCAGGACAAACCCACAAAGAAAATGAAAATGAAAAATGAAAATCGCTTATTGTCACGAGTAGGCTTCAATGAAGTTACTGTGAAAAGCCCCTAGTCGCCACATTCCGGCACCTGTCCGGGGAGGCTGGTACGGGAATCGAACCGTGCTGCTGGCCTGCTTGGTCTGCTTTAAAAGCCAGCGATTTAGCTCAGTGAGCTAAACCAGCCCCTCGTACGTAAAAAGACGTACGTAAATGAACGTGCCACCCAATCTGCCACCAGGGTAAGTCAATCTGGGACTCATCACTGGTGGGATATCTTTATGCCAGGATCCAGAGGAAATTAGCTGTCCAACTGGTTGGAGATTTTTAGAATAGGGTCGACCACAGGCTAAATGCTTTTCTGAGAATCAATGATGAGCTACCACCAACCAACAGCTGCAAAATCCCCTGCCCTAATCGCACCCCAATATATACTGATTACGCCTGTCAAACAGGAAACAGGTGGAAAGCTAGAAGCTGACCTTTACAGCAGGATAGTATAGGATATCTCCCGATATCCAAAGGATTGCGTAGTATTCTCAACACCAACTTGGCCCGTTTGAGTAAACCAAGGGCTAAAAGGGGGGAACTGAAGGGGTTAAAATCATTGCAGCCCCACAAAATCTGCATAAAACCGTTAGAACGACAAAACACATGGAACAATGGACAAAGAAGAACATTGATAAACCACCAGACTCCATAATCAACTGAAGTGGTCAGGAACTTACAGTTGTATCCTGCTTATATCTGTTATCTGCAGAAACACAAGGAACAATGGACCCTCAGTCTCCATAATTTATGGATAACACTTAGTTGTATTCACTTAGTTGTCATTATGATGTGGAGATGCTGGTGTTGGACTGGGGTGAGCACAGGAAGAAGTTTTACAACACCAGGTTAAAATCCAACATGTTTGTTTCAAATCACTAGCTTTCAGAGCATTGCTCCTTCCTCAGGTGAATGAAGAGGTAGGTTCCAGAAATATATATATAAACAAAGTCAAAGATGCAAGACAATGCTTTGAATGTGAACATTTTCAGGTAACTAAGTCTTTACAGATCCAGAGATAGGGGTAATCCCAGGTTAAAGAGGTGTGAATTGTCTCAAACCAGGACAGTTGGTAGGATTTTGCAAGCCCAGGCCAGATGGTGGGGGGTGGACATGAATCCAAGTCCCAGTTGAGGCCGTACTCATGTGTGCGGAACTTGGCTATAAGTTTCTGTTCGGCATTCTGCGTTGTCGTGCGTCCTGAAGGCCGCCTTGGAGAACGCCATCCTGGAGTGGCTGAATGCCCTTGACTGCTGAAGTGTTCCCCGACTGGAAGGGAACATTCCTGCCTGGCGATTGTCACGCGATGTCCGTTCATCCGTTGTTGCAGCGTCTGCATGGTCTCGACAATGTGCCACGCTTTGGGACATTCTTTCCTGCTGTGTATGAGGTAAACAACGTTGACCGAGTCACACGAGTATGTACTGCGTACCTGGTGGGTGATGTTCTCACGTTTAATGATGGTACCAATTGTCATAATATACACACAAGTATATGATGGTGCACAGACAGGCATTGATTGACACACAGGATGACCAATGAACACACAGAACACAGCAGCCAATCACCAGACAGGACACGACCACTATAAAGTCAGAGGGCACTAGTTTTCTCGCGCTCTTGGGATCCAGCCTCTGAGACAGTCAGAGCCCGTGAGCAACAACTAGAACATCCACCATGTGGTAGTAAGATAGTCTGGTCAGGTTAGCCTCAGGTCTCCAGTCAACTCAGCATAGTGTCAACCCACAGTTAAAGTATTTATGATAGTTAAGAGTTCAATAAAATAGAGTTGCATTTCTTCAAGTGTTGGAAGCCTGTCTCTCTCACTGCTACAGTAAACGCAGTCCTCGCAGACCCAGCTTACCCAACACATCACCAATGTCGATGATCTGCCATGTCTTGCAGAGATTGCCATGACAGGATTGTGTGGTGTCGTGGTCCCAGCCTTCCCAGCCTTCAGAACAGCGACCATATTTAGCTGTTTGAGCCCGAAGCTCTGAAATTTCCTCCCTAAACCTCTCTGCTTTCCACCTCACTATCGTCCTTTAAGCCCTTCTCAAACCCAACTTTCTGGTCACTTGTCCTATACCTGGCCTTGGTGTCAATTGATGTTTGATAAAGCTCCTGTGAGGTGTTTACTGCACTAAAAGTGCTGTCAAAATGAAAACTGTTTTTCTTTGATCCTGCCAGATGCACAAAATTACGGGTTGGTGACTATAAGCTTAAAGAGTGCTTGATGTCAGAGCGCCTGAGATGTAATAGCCTCAAATAGTACTTTCCACGGCTGACAACATCACTGAGTGGCACATATACAACTGTAAACCCACTTCACAATAATGAAACCAGTCATGCCGATGTGGTGAGAGACAGGTACTAGCAAAAGATTCATTTGATTTTGCTTGGGTCTACATTGGGGTTAATAAACCTGAAAAAATAGTTTCATTCCCAACAATTCACACTCTTAAATGAGCAAAAAAAAAAAACACTTTTTAGAACTTGGTGTTTTGTTTCTGATTCGAAGAGCATAATTGCTCTGGGAAGGAAAATTACCTTAATTTGTTAGAAAGTCATGTGCAGCTGTTGCGAATTTTTATTATGTCTTCTTGGCAAGGAAGGCTGGCCATCGATAGTGTAATGGCAGAAAACTGCCCTTCTATTGGAGAGGAAAACAACAGAGCAGAATGTACACAGGGGTTGTAGCTACATACGATAGACCAGAAATAAAGGACGAGATTCTCCGCTCTCACGCCGGTTCGGAGAATAGCGGGCCGCGCATATTTTCACGGCGACGCCGGTCCGACGCCCTCCCGCTATTCTCCGAACCCCGCACAAACTACACGTCGGCATTCCCGGCAAAGGCCTCGCAAGACCCCCCCGACACAACCAGAATCCCGACTTATTGGCCCCCCGCTATTCTCCGGCCCGGATGGGCCGAAGTCCCGACGTCATCACGCCATGTTTTCACGCCAGCCAACACAGCTGCTTTTGAAGTTCATCAACCAGTCGTGCTGGCTGACGAGAGCTTTGAGGAGGTGAGCGCACCGCTCAGCGCACCGCTCAGCGCACTGCTGGAGTCTGGCCACAACGGGGAAGGCATCCCCGAGAACGGGAGGGGGTCCAGAGCGGGGGGGGGGGGGAGTGGGGGAGACGGAGGGGGGAGTGGGGGAGACTGAGGGGGGAGTGGGGGAGACTGAGGGGGGAGTGGGGAGACGGAGGGGGGAGTGGGTGAGACTGAGGGGGGAGACTGAGGGGGGAGTGGGGGAGACGGAGGGGGGAGTGGGGGAGACAGAGGGGGGAGTGGGGGAGACTGAGGGGGGAGTGGGGGAGAGGGAGGGGGGAGTGGGGGAGACTGAGGGGGGAGTGGGGGAGATGGAGGGGGGAGTGGGGGAGACGGAGGGGGAGTGGGTGGGGTAGGGAGAGAGTGAGCGAGTGACTCTTCCAACCCCGGTTACAAAATGTCAGCCGCCCTGCCATGGTGTGCCGGTCACGAGGACACGGCCGCTGGTTCCCCTGTGGCTTCCGGACACAGGACACTGACGCACCGGTGAAGAGGACGTAGTTAACTGACCGTTGGATGCAGAAAGTGACCAGGGGTTAGGCTGCACCCGTGTCAGCAGCGCGACCAGGAGACCGGGACACACAGGTATCCCATGGCAGGCGGCTGCCGAGGTGTCGACTAACCTCCGTCTAACATGTCCCGTTTCTCTGCCCCCCACCACCCTTCTGTAGGTTAGCACAATGTCTGCGAACAGAACGACTATGTTCTGCGCAGTGGTTGGGGCCGCTGCACTGCATTTGGAGATGCAGTAGCATCCACACCCACAACCCGCAGTGGATGCAGAGCCAGCTGCAGCAGCAGAGGGAAGGGCCAAGGAGTTGCCAG
This sequence comes from Scyliorhinus canicula, assembly GCF_902713615.1. Taxonomy (NCBI): domain Eukaryota; kingdom Metazoa; phylum Chordata; class Chondrichthyes; order Carcharhiniformes; family Scyliorhinidae; genus Scyliorhinus; species Scyliorhinus canicula. The sequence goes on from NC_052161.1 coordinate 44,991,188, forward strand.
TCGTCGAGCAGCATGGGGGAGGAGGAGAGAGTGAGGGCGCAGCCACGGCACCAGAGGCGTCGACCAAGGCCGATGGTGTACCGTGCCCGGATCTCTTTCCGAACAATGACGGACATCACCTGCAGGAGGAGACTCCGGCTGAGTAGGCGGATGGTGATACATATCTGTCACCTTGTGGCACACCTCGTCCCACGTGGAACGGGGGGAGGACACGCGATCCCGGTTGCCATCAAGGTGACGGTCGCTCTTAACTTCTATGCGACCGGCTCCTTCCAGTCTCCAAGCGGGGACCTCTCCGGGATCTCCCAGTCATCGGTCCACAGGTGTATCCGGGATGTGACCGACGCCCTGTATGCCATCGCGGACCGCTACATCACCTTTCCCGAGGACCGAGCAACTCAAGGACTCACGAGCTTGTGGATTTGCCAGCGTGGCCGGGATACCGATGGTGCAGGGGGCAATCGATTGTGTTCACGTCCCCATGCGCCCGCCTGCAAGGGACAGGGAGGTGTTCACAAACAGGAGGGGGACATACTCCATGAATATCCAGGTGGTATGCGACCCCCACATGACGTCATAAACGTCTGTGCAAGGTTCCCAGGGAGTGTGCATGACTCCAACATATTGGCGCAGTCGTACATCTCTGCGATGTTTGAGGAACGTCCCCCCCCCCGGCTGAGGGGCTGGTTGCTAGGCGACAGGGGTTATCCGCTGAGGCCTTGGCTGATAACGCCGATACGGAGGCCTCAGACCAATGCGGAAACCCGATACAACGAGGCCCATGCAGCAACCAGGGGTGTGGTGGAGCGCTGCCTTGGCCTCCTGAAGATGAGATTCGGTGCCTGGAACGCTCCGGAGGGGCCCTGCAGTACCAGGCCGACAGGGTCGCTCGCATTGTAGTGGTCTGCTGTGCGCTGCACAACATCGCGATGCAGAGGGGAGATGACCTGCTGCAGGAGGCGGAGGGAGAAGCCAGTGACAGTGGTGCCAGCACAGAGGAGGAGGAGGAGGAGGAGGAGAGGGAAGAGGAGGAGGCTGGCGGAGTGGCGGGCGCAGCACGCAGACACGACCCAGGTGCTGGTGATGTCCAGGAGGCGGCACAATGGACCCGGCGAGGACGGCGGGCACGCGATGCCTTGGTGGCAGCACGGTTCACGCGTCGCATGCGACGTCCCCGCTGAACACCAAACCACCACCTGCATCGCTAGTCGTGCAGAGGGTCAACACACAACTGCCACCACCACAACCGCCCCCCCCCCCCCCCCACCCCCTCTCAGTGTACACTGCTCCACTTCGACATCACCCTTACCACTGGGTCCAGACGGTATGGCACAACACTGATGGCTGTGTCAGCGGGCGTGATCAGTGCCGTGTGGAATGATGACAGCCCGCTCTGCGATGAGCTGTGAGCTCAGAATCGTTAGAGAGAGTCTGACCCATGGCAATAGCTGAACCATCCACCTTGGTGGCTGCTGAGTTCGTCACGGACACTCCATCACGTGCCCACGTGGGCTAGCTGTGGGAGGGGGTGGGGGGAGGGGCAGGGTCTGCACACCCGGCACCGAAGTTTCACCGCTCGTCAACCCCAGCGACACTCGGTCACCATCACGATTCCTGTGGCTGTGGAACAATCACACGGTATTACAAGTAAGGTGGAACAGTGCGTTTAATGTGAACAATAATTTACAGGTGCCCTAGCCCCTACAACTAAACTGTGCCCTTCACCCGTGCCAACTGACTCAGTGTCTCTCTTTGTTGCCTTACGGGCCCTACCACTACGTCTAAGTGAATCCCCAGATGATACAGCAGGAGTGGAAGAGGACTGCTGCGAATCGCCCCCTTCGACTCGTTTCTCCTTCGGCAAGCGTTTCCTGGGGCGACCCGGCCTTGATGGGCCAGGCTGCTCTGCGGGCGTCTCGGGTGACGTTGTGCCACCCTGCTCTGCCTGCTGCCCACCCGATGCACCAGGGATGGGACGGGGGGAGGCCGAGAATTCCGGGACGTCCCGTGATGGAGTTAATGGGACGGGCCCCGAAACCTCCTCCTCCCTTGGGGAGCCCGGTGGCCCCCGGGCCTCACTTTGGGACAGAGGTGCGAGCGGGGAGGTGCCCCGTCGCGCCACCGACACCTGGCGCTGCCAGTCCGGGAGGCCTGCAATGGTATCCACCAGGATCCGAAGGTTTGCAGAGACGGAGTCCAGGGAGTTAGACATTCCCGCCAGGGACTGTGCGATCTCAACCTGTGAGTGCACGACACCATCCAGCACATGTGTCAGGCGGTTGATGCTCTCCGCGACTGACTGCTGGGACTGTGCCATCGACTGCTGTGACTGTGCCATGGCGTGCTGCGACTGGGCCATGACCTGCTGAGACTCGGCCAAGGCCCGCAGCGCGCTGGCAATGTCGTGTTGGCTCTGGCGCATTGCTGCCTGTGAGAGGGCAACCCTGTCCAGGGCCGAGGATGACGCGTGCACATTAAGCCCAACGCCTTGCATAACCTGACCCATTGCCTCCACCGTGGATGCCACCCGTGTGGTGTCGGCCTGGGATGCTGCCTTGAGTGGCACCACTCCCTGCTCGTGGACACGGTTCGGCTCCTCTAACAGCGTCTGCAGAGTCTGGAAGACAGCCCTCATCCTGTCATTGTGTCCCTGGGTTTCTTGATGCATCGGCTATGCGGGTGGGTTGAGAAACTCCAGGAACTCGGAAAACGTCTGGGAGCCAGCTGGATGCTGGGCCTGGCCTGCCCTCCGCCAGTCCGGGCCCTCGGCTGCTCCGACCCCCACCTGCTGTACCTGCTCAGCTGTGATTTGCGACCCAGACTGTGACCCAGGAGCCTCATCACTAAATAGGCCAGCCGGGGTGAGTGTCTCTGGGATGGTTGATGGTGTAGGAGATAGCTGTGCCGCAAGCTCGAGGTCATCTTGGGTGGACGCCTCCTCTATGTCATCGGCCCGCTGAGGGGCCGCAGGGCGTTCGCGGGCCATTTCTCTCTCTTGCTCTCTCGCCGCCCTCTGGGCGTCCTGCTCCACAGATTCAGTTGGGGAGGATGGGACTCCCCGCTGATCAGGCACCCTCTGTCGTGCGGCACTGGGTGCGGTGGGGGCAGATGCCTGTGTCCGCCTGGAGGCAGACGGCCCTGGTCGTTCGGCATCACGTCCTAGGGAGAGAATGAAACGGGTTATTTAGAGACGCTCGGCCGGGCGCTGGACGGTCCCAGTGGGCAGGGTGTGAAGGGACAGAAGATGGGGGAGGTGTCCAAGTGGGCAGGGTGTGTGAAGGGACAGAGGATGGGGGAGGTGTCCAAGTGGGCAGGGTGTGTGAAGTGACAGAGGATGGGGGAGGTGTCCAAGTGGGCAGGGTGTGTGAAGGGACAGAGGATGGGGGAGGTGTTCCAGTGGGCAGAGTGTGAAGGGACAGAGGATGGGGGAGGGGGGTGTTTGTCATGCAGGGTTGTCTCACTTGTTGCAGCTCCGCCAACCTCGCATTGTGTGATCTCCCGGGTGGCAGATCCCCCAACAAGGCCCAGTGCCCTCTGCTCAAACGTGGTGAGGGGGCGCAGGATGGGCGAACCCCCTCCAGTCTTGTTCCGCTCACGAGTGTTGTGAGCGGTCTTGTCCTGTTGGGGGAGGGGGCATAGGTAGATCATTACAATACGGCAGGTATCAGCAGTCTGTTCAGATACTGGCACAGTTTGGGGGTCAAGTTGTAATAAGACCATTGCATCTCTCCACGGGGGCCAGAGCGCTGGGTCTGTGACTACTTTGTGAACCACCCTCAACTCACTCTGCCCCAACCCCCCTCCACCCTCAGTGCCGGGGGGGGGAGGTGGGTGATTAAGTAAAGGGGGGAGGGATGGTTGTGACCCGGGGGCACCCTCTTGGCACTTACCCTGGCAGCCCTGGCGAGGTTGTGCATCTTCTTCCGACATTGCTCTACAGAGCGAGGGGTCTGCCCCACAGCACTGATGGCAGCAGCCACCTCACGCCAGGCCTGGCACACCGCGCTGGCAGGGTGGCGATGCCCTCTACGCGGGCAGATGATGCCTCTCCTCTGCTCGATTGATTCGAGCAGCGTCTCCACGTCAGCCTCAAAGAATCGCAGGGCTGCTCTCCTTAGCTCCGACATCCTGGCCTACAGTTTCTGTGCTCGCCCGCGCCTTTTTACGGCTTCGGGCGGCCTCACGTGGGCGTGTTCGTGTCGTCGTCGCGTTCCGCCATCATCGCGCACGTGATTGACGCGGCCCCGTTCCTAGCCCATTTCCTGGACGTGAATACATTGGGAACGGGGCCGTGTCTGGCCGTCGCAAAAGTCGGCCGTGATTTTCCGCGGGTGCGGAGAATCGCACCCAAAGGATTTTGCATGACTTAGAACATGAAATGAAAATGTTGAGTTTAGAAGAAACAGCAAATGAACTAAAACTAAGACATCAAACTGGATAAGTTAAATCCAAATATATTGAACCCGCATTTAAAGAAGTCCTTGCATTACCAGCTATGAAGTGATTTAATTGCCTGCATCCTAGATGCTGCCACTGGGGACCAAATATTTTTCTCATTGACTATATTCGCGATGACATTCACTCAAAATGGATTGTTATGTTTTCATACTCCCCTCAGACACATAGAAAGTATAAGAAACCACCATCACAAACAGTCGGGATAAAGACCTAGAAATTTCACACAGCGAATCGCACCACTTAGCCAATGGAAAGTAATGCTGTGGAGAGGCATTGACAGCAGGGTTACCTGCAATATCAGAATCATTACCAACAGAGTCTGGTTTAGCTCCCTGGGCTAAATTGATGGCTTTTAAAGCAGACCAAGCAGGCCAGCAGCACGGTTCGATTCCCGTACCAGCCTCCCCGGACAGGCGCCGGAATGTGGCGACTAGGGGCTTTTCACAGTAACTTCATTGAAGCCTACTTGTGACAATAAGCCATTTTCATTTTTCATTTCATCTGCTTTCCAAAACTGGGAGCAATTGTTAAATCTTTGTTGAACCCAATGTTGATGCTGGAACACTGTAAAGTGTCTAACTGAAAGTTCAGGAACTGTTCCTGAAGATGAACAGCGTAGGAGTCCAATCACAGAAAGATCAGAGTGAGAGTGCGGGGTGCTGAATTAAAATAATTCCAGGACGTCGGGCTGGATTCTCTGATTTTGAGACTAAGTGCTGACACTGCTGTGGGAACAGTGGAGTTTTACGACAGGAAAAACCGATTCAGCAACTCTAAATGGGCGAGCACCATCGCCAAGTGGAACGCGACCGGTTCCATGCAAAACTGCACCAGATTTGCCGGGTCAGTGATTAGTGAAGATGAGGCTCACACACAGCAGCAGCACTTAAACTATCCATCCCCCCCAAACACACACCATCCCAGCCAACAAGATGGCTGGAAGGAGAGCAGCGCCACAGTTCAGGGACGCTGAGCTGGACACCCTCCTGGACGGCGTGGAGGCGAGAAGGAAGTACGCGGGACCGGGAGAAAGGCCGTGAGGCACAGCTGTTCACCGTGCCTGGGTGCAGGTGGCAGAAGCACTCAGCACCGTGGGCAACGTCATCCGAACTGGCATACAGTGCTGGAAGAAACTGCATCGCCACGACCAGGGTGAGTAGGCAGCGCTGTGCCCCTAGCACCAACCACGCCCCCCCCTCATACACACATAACCTGGCTCCTTCCTCCCCCAGGACGGCCGAACCCCCACCCTGCCCCACATGCCAGCACCCACGTGCCCTGGCTACTGATGCCATCATCTACCCAATCCCTGGACGGCATGCGTTGGAACATCTAACACGGTCATTGTTTGTGTTCCCCTCCTTAGGAGAATTAGCACACAACCGCCAGAGAAGACCGGGGGGGGGGGGACCACCAGACATGCGGCCCCTCACTGTGCCCGAGCAGAGGGCACTGGACGGGGTCGGCAGCCCAGAGGAAAGGGAGGTCGCAGACGTGGAGGTTGACAGCGGGCGAACAAGTGAGACCCCGCTTAGTTGTGGGTACGCATAATACATGTGTGGACACCCCGCCCACATTCCCTTCAAACCCCCCTCACTCACCTCATCCCCCCCTCATCGCTCACCCACCCAACACGCACCTGCCCCCCTCAACCCACACCCCCCCCCTCAGCTCACACCCCCTCACCCCCTTGACCCTTACCCGCACCCCCCTCGGCCCACTGTCTAATTATATATGTTGTCTTGTGTCTCACAGGACCTGCCGGAGATGGGGCTGGCCCATCCAGAGCCCCCGCCCCCAGCAAGTGCCAGAGCCGGTTCCCTCCATACGGTTGAGCATTGATGGGAAGAGTAGCCAAACACCAGCCCTCTGCCCGAGACTCAGAACACCCTGGAGCTGGGGTCGGAGGAGGACATCGACTTTCTGACACAGCTGTCTTCTACACCCTCTTACATCCCAGAGACTATCACCTCGGTTGGGCACATTAGTGAAGAGGCACCTGGGACACTACCTGGTGGGCACCATTCATCGCATCTGGTGCAGCAGGTGGAGGTAGGAGCAGCCAAGGGTCAGGACGGTTGGAGGGCAGGCTGGCCCCATGAACCAGCTGCCGCCCAGATGGGCTCCTGGAACATCCAATCCCAGCCACAGTGCAGGTGCAGTCAGCGACCCAGGGATTACAAGAGGGGATGACAGCGGGCATCCAGCACCTGCAGGAGTACGTGGAGTCCATCCGAGTGCAGAAGCAAGGGGTGGTGCCGGTCATGCGTGCCACCCAGGCTGACACCGCATGGGTGGGGTCAGCACTGGAGGTAATGGGGGCGATGGTATTGGCTATGGGTCAGAGTGTGCAAGGCCTGGGGTATTGTGTGAAGGCGGGGGCCGAGGCCCAGAACAGGTCCGCCCTCTCACAGGCAGCCATGTGCCAGAGCCACCTGGAGATGGCAGCAACGCTCCTTAGCGTGGCCCAATCACAGCAATTATGGCTGGGAACGTCGGCAGCATGGCATAGGTGCTGGCCTGCATTGCAGAGATACAGAGTGAGGTGGCCCAGTCCCAGAGGGAGATGGTCCAGACCCAGGGGGAGGTGGCCGAGCCACTGGCTGATGTGGCACAGTCCCAGACGGAGATGGTCCACTCTCGATGCTCCATGGCCGCAAACGTGCAGACCCTGGTCAACACCAGAGCGGGCCTCCAGGACTGGCAGCACCAGGTGGCGGGGAGGGTGGAGCGCCTCAGGGGATGGCTCCACTCACACTCCCGTCCCATGGAATAGCCCGGGGGCCATTGGGCACCTCGAGGGAGGAGGTGATGGGGCCCGTGCCAGTGACTCCAGTAGGGGAAGTGCCGGAATACGGCAACTCCTCGGAATCTTTCCCCCTCTTGTCCCTGTTTCATCTGGTGGTCAGCGGGCAGAACAGGGTGGCACCACGTCACCTGAGCAGCAGCTGGGCGCATCCAGGCCATGTCGAGGCAGAAAACCTTGTCGCAGAGCAGGAATCACAGCAGGCCGCCTCAATTCCACCTGTGCCGTCTGTGAAACCACCTAAGTGCCAGAAAGTTAGACGCCAGTTAAGTTGGCACGGGTGCAGGGCACAGTTGAGTTATGGGGCTAGGGCACAGACTTATATATTTCCACTCAATAAACACCTCTAATCACCGTTATAACCTGCTCTGTCTGCTGTGTGTGTGGGGTGGGCTGGTCAGTGCTGGCCAGGGGGAGTGGGGGGTGGGGGACCAGTGCAGGCCACATGGTGGGCCGTCCTCCTAATCTTCCTCCCTCCCCCCACTTTCCCTACCGTTCACAGCACTCCCCTGACCCCCACCCCAGGGATTTGATGGGACCGTGTGATTGACTGGCCAGCTCACATGCAACGATCACCCAGGTGGAAGGTGCTATGTTGGGCATGAGTCAAACATTGTCATATGATGTGGAACACCAGAGCTCATCGCAGAGCAGGTTTTAATCCATCCCAAGGATCTGACCCGCTGTTACTGCAAACCCAGGGCCCCCAGCTCATTGCGCCGCAGGTATGTATAATGGAGGGGGTGTGCATGCGGGCGGTTTGGTGGTGTTGGAGGTGAGGGGGGTGTGGGTCTGGGATGTGGTGTCCGTGCCCTAGCCAGAAAACCTCCCCCCCCCCCCCCCCCCCTGCCTTCTAGTCGGTGAACCGTGTCACGATCAGAGCATCCCGTGCGCGCTGGCCCTGGCAATCGCGTCATGAGGCCCACCGTCCTTGCCTGGTCCCCATATCCTGCTCATCGTCCCCCTCCCCAATATCCTCCTTATTGCAGGAGGCCAGCCATTCCTCCTCCTCCTCCTCTGCCAGGACATCGCCCCTCTGCTGTGCTATATTGTGGAGGACGCAACTGGTCACTGCGATGAGGGCCCCTCCAGAGCAGTGCAAGCACCTGAAGTGCATCTTGAGGACCACACTCGTGGTCGCTGCATGGACATCATTGTATTGGGTCTCCGCGTTGGTCTGTGGCCTCCGGATAGGCATTATCAGCCACGACCGCAGCAGGTAACCCCTGTTACCCAGCAGCCAACCCCACTGCCGGGTGGGGGTGGGAGGGGGGTGTGCCCCTTGAACATGAGGACGTGTCAGGGATCACCGAGTGTTTAAGGATGGATGAGTCATGTACACTGCCCATCTATCGTGTGCAGACGTAAATGATGCGCAGCTGTTGATCGTAGACCAGCTGTATGTTCATTGAGTGAAATCCCTTTTGTTTGGTGTATAACAGCCTGTTATCCGATGGTGCCCATAGAGCGACATGCATTCTGTTGATCACCCACTGGATTGGGACATCTCGGTGATGGCAGCAAACCCAGCTGCCCGGGCATCCAGTGGGGCACGCTCCATATGGAACTGGATGTGCTCGTCTGCCTGGGCTTATAGGTGGCATGGTTGGCACAGATGCACCTGTGCGGCGAGGCCTGCGAGATCCCGGACAGGTCCCCCCTCGGCGCCTGGAAGGATCCCGTGGCATTGACGTTGAAGGTGACCGTCACCTTGACGGTCACCGGGAGCGGGTGTCCTCCCACATACCACCAGTGCCAGGTGTGCCATCATCTGGCAGATGTGTCACACAGTTCCTCTGCTCATCTGCAGTCTCCATCAGCATACCCGGTCCTCCATCAACAGGCAGTACTTGTATACGCAGGGCCTCATGCACATCCTCCTCAGTCTTTTGGGCAGCTGGCCCTCCAAACTGTGCGTCCATCGCCTGCCCCTCAGCAGCCCGTTCCTCTGCTGCAGCTTCCCCCTCCTCTCTGAGCGTCGCCCACTCACGCGGCCGCAGGGTATCCTGCAGGGCTGCGGCCATCATCCCAGCGGCCAACATCAGCAGGTTGATGACTGAATGCCATTGTCTATAGGGGATGAAATGCCAACATGTTAGCATGGGGCATACTCCAGTGCTCATTCGGGTACCATGTGCTACATTGTGGCCCTGCCCACACATGACCCCCTCCCCCACCCATCCCCGCACCCCTGCCCCATTGGTATCCGGTCCCGTTGGTGCCCTCGGCCCTGGTACCTGTCCCTGCTGCCAGGCGGACCATTGGCTGGCACTGCCCTCGCTGGTGCTGTCTTCGGTGTGGCCCTGAGTGGTCCCCTGATGGGTGGTTGCCGGTTGGGCGGGATGTTCGGGGCGGGGAAGGGGGGTGTGCTTTGCAGGGGGGGGGGTGGGTTTGGGCGCACCCATACGGCTGGTGCCACTCTCTGGAACCAGGGGCCAGGGTTGGTGGTCAGTGGGTGTTCAGCAAGATGGCAGTCGGTGCCTGGACACCACTCCAGTCCTGCGGGGGGCGGCATCCCCGCTGCTCCACCCGCTCTGACCCCACCCCATTCTTCCTCCCCCCCCCATTAATGATATGTCTACTGTATTTTCACCCCATGCAGCGAGCAACGCATTTACGCCATTTCCGGGGTGCCGGAGCATCCTGATTTGGCATCAAACCGGTACCTACCCCGATTTCGGCGTCGGAGGCTATTCTCCGCCCAATCATGCTTCGTAATTTTGTCACCGGCAAGCGGAGAATCCTGCCCCATCATGCCATAGAAAGCCGAGTCGTCCTTTTGCCAACTTGGTGAAGTAGAATTCTTAATTTTCAATTTTTATTCATTCTTACTCAGAATGTGTATGCCTCTGGCAAGGCAAGCATTTTTTGCACGTTACTTGTTACTCTTGAGAAGGTGATGGTGAACTGCCTTCTTGAGATGATGGGTGACTTGGAGATATTCTCATGCACCTGCTGCATTTGTCCTTCTCGCTACAGTAGTAGAGGCTGCAGGTTTTGGAGGTGATGTCGACAGGCCTTGGTGCATTGCTGCAGGTCTTCTTGTAGATGGTGTACACTGTAGCCTGTATAGCTATAAATAGTTCCTCACTAAGGTCCTCATATGCTCTTGGGTTGCCTGTATAATGTGTGGATGTTTATCCTTCTTAAAATCTGCCCAAATCTTCGTTGTTTCATTCTGTGCTGCTTCTCCATAATGGCATAAAAGGATATGCCTAAAAGAAATGCAATACAGGTTGCTGAGAAATTCTTACTGTAGGTGGGCAAAATGTCATGATGGTCCTGCATTGTCAAAACTAACGATAAGCAGAATGTCAATCAGATAATCATTCTTAACTGCAGTAAACATCAATGCATTCACCACATCCTTCACACCCTTTATGCTAACAAACTCTTCGATCCTGCCTAACACAGCTGATCCTGGCAATTGCTGAATTTTATAATTCCAAGTCTAGCTTAGTCTGAGTGCGTCACAAGTGTAAAAGCAGCAAACTTGATGCAATTGTGCCACCGGCCCTCATTCCAGTATATTTAAATAATCCTACTTGGGATATGATGACAGATCGGAGGAATGATCAAAGATGCAAAGCAATTCAAAGGATTGATTTCCAGGGCACAAATAATTTTTGGTTACCAAAAACCTTTAATTTTCCTCATTAGACGTTGAAACTAAACTGAGAATCAATGTGTGAAATGAAAGTCACTATCGTCACAGTGGACCCATAGCCTACTCTCCCCTTTGAGAGGGAGAGTTGAGTGGTGGTGATGTATCCTGTGGGTCACCACACCTCAGGCGAAGGACAAGGTTGAGAGGCGGGGCTGGAATTGAACCTGTGCTTCTGATATCGCTCTGCATCATGAACCAGCCATCCAGTCCACTGAGCTAACCAGGTCAAATCTAATCTAATAACTCAACCCACTTTGTCGGAATTTCGTACAGGTAATTTCATAAGAACCATTATGGATACTTTTCACCGTCCCATTCTCCAGACAGCAAACTTACATTAGAAGTTAAAACCAAGCCTTATGTCTCCATTCTACATGGCTATGCTCGACATCGCATAATGCCTGATATTCGTTCATACTTTAATTACAAGGCTGTCATATCATATCAGCCTCCCACCATATAGGTTTATGTCAATGTAAGTGTCTAAGGACTCACAATATTGACAGCTGAATATGATCATTCAGCTTTCAGGAAATAAATACCTGAGCTTTTATGTTTCACAGATGACATCTTCATTATCAGTAACTTCATAGTTATGCTGGTTTTCCAATTTGTACACTTGTTGCAATATTAAGATAACTGATAAATTCTAACATAACATTTCGTCCTGATTTTAATGATTAATGGAAAATACTGCCAAATCTACTTTTCTTATTGCTTCACAAATCTTATCCAAGGGGACCTTCCAGCTGCAGTATGCCAATTTGCCTATTTGTCATAGGGTATTAAAACTCCTGACTCATATTTGTAAATTGTCAGAATATTTGGGAGGATTAGGTCTGTTGTATTAGTTTTGTGCTGTTTCTCCCGAGGTTCTATTGCTCTGTTGACAAATTCACAGTTGCAGATTAGTTTAAACTGCGGAATTTCAGGGTCTGTGTTGAATACAAATAGGTGTTTTGATCTATTATTTCTTTACAATGGTATGTATTTTTTTTTAATAACTATATTTTCATTTAGGAACATAGGAATAGGAATAGGTCAATCAGCCCTCGTGTTTATTCTGTCATTCATTTAGATCATGGCTGATGTGTATTTCACTCTATTTACCTATCTTGGTTCCATAATACCCTTACCTAACAAAAACATTGACATCAATTTTGTATTTTTTTATTAAACCTGCCTCAACAGCTTTTGGGAAGGCCTGGATTTCCACTACCCTTTGTGTAATGTATAGTTTTATTATGCAGTTTTAATAAGTGAAGTTTCATTTACATAATTATTCTGACAAATTTAACCTTGGCATTCGTGTCAGTCATCCTGTGAATCATTAAACAGCAAATGAGAAAGTCATAAAATCTGGGCAGAAGACAGATAATTACATATGGCCCACAGTCAGTTCTACTTATTTGGCAGACTGAAGCTTTAATGAAATTAAAATTACTTAATTCAAGTTTTTATATGCAAAACAATAGAGTAGTGGTGAGCAACAGCAGCTAAATACATTTTAATAGTCCGATTTAGTCTGATTTAATATTGTTTCTTCAGAAGCTGTATTCATAAAAATCGGGAAATCCTGAGGGTGAGATGAACATGACTATGCCACATTACATCCAGCTCCAAAGAGAAAGGTTTCTTAAAAATTCAAAATGCTGGAACAATAGTACAATGGATGAGTCAGAAGCTTAGACTTTCTGATCGGGCATGAACTCACCTGGAAACAGAGACAGAACATGATTTACATCTACCTCCTATGATGAGTGCTTATTTTGCCATCACCTTGGGATGGCCTTATTTCACTTGAGTGAGCTCTAAGCATTAGAAATATTACTGACTTTGTTCTTGTATGTTAGGCAATGGCATATTGCTGCACTATTAAAAGACGTCCTGCAGCTTATAGGGCCAAACGTCAATAGCATAAGGCACTGAAGTGAATTAACAGTAGGTGTGTGTGACAACTTGCTAATACAGCAACCAAGGTCATGTGGAAGAAAGTAGGAATAATCTTCCTAACAGTGCAGGTCAGCAAAGGCAAGTATAATGGCAGCAAGCTTCTGCTCCTTTACATTTTGCAGACTTCAGTGCAATATTCAATCTAAAACTGCAATACCAGATTAGGGAGTGTGAGCATGCAAGCTACGTGAGCTGTCACAGACTCTTTTATCTTGAATCATTATCGCACTGGAGAGACTACATTAAATATCTCCCGCGTGCATGCTTTGACTGGTGGGCTATTCAAGACTTGGGTGACATAATGGAGGGATCAATTTCAATGACTTCAAAGTGCTCCAGGGCATGCGGCATATTGATAAACTTCTTATCTTAAGGATAATAGAAAATTAATAATTCCATCAGGTCTGTGTTCCTTCAGGTCTGTGGCAAGAAATATTTTCCAACAATGCCTCATAGGATAGCGAAAAATGGCTCCAGGGAATTTGTCCTCAAGGCAGTAACATCAAGAGGTTCTCTGCCTGTCACATACTTTCAAAGGTAGAAGAAAGTCAGTAGGTCAAGACTGAGAGTATAACAAGCCCAAAGAAGCCACCTGACACAGGTCCATTGCCATGAGTGAAAAACTCCTTCATTCCAAGGGATTCATAGTCATATGTGATGTGTTGGGTACTCTGGATCCGTGGAGACTGCGTCTACCTCAGCAGTAACACATACAGGCTACCAACACTTGAAATAGTACAACACTATTTTATTAGGCTAGAAACTGTTGAACATACTTCCACTGTGGGTCGACACTATGTTAGATTAAACTAAAGACCTATGCCTATTCTAACCAGTCTATGCACTCAGCACATGGTGAAGATCTGTGCTGCAAGCTGTGAGCTCTCCCCTTCTGAGAGGCTGCATCCCGAATGAGCGGGAAAAGTGATGCCCTCTGTCTTTATAGTGAGTGTGCTCTAACTGGTGATTGGCTGCGGTGTTGTGTGTGTTGATTGGTCTTGCTGTGTGTCAATCAGTGTGTGTGTCTGCACCATGTTATACTGGTGTATATTATGACACCCCCACTTTTATAAAAATGTATGCAATAAATAATGTGTGGTGTTAATGTTCCTAACTACGTGTGGGGTGCGAAGGCATATTTACAAGGCTGTACATAAGAACTAAGCTATTTACATGGGAAGATCTCTGGTGCAGATAAACAGTATGCAACAAAAGAGTAGCTAGATCAACATTATATACAAACCAGGGAAATGATCAAACAAAGCAAGGAAACAATTCAGAGAGTCCATAAATCCGAAAGGTTCGTAAATTTAGTCTCTGAGGTGGGCGACGAATTCTGGTTGACCACCTCAAGGGTGAGTCGAGAGCCGCCGGTTCAGGAGCGGGCTGGACTGCGTCAGAGTCAGGGGGAGGCAGAGCGACAGGGAGCTCTGCATAGTCCGTGGCAGTGTCGTCAGGACGGCGAGGCGATGTTGGAGGATCACGTGGTGAGCGTGGAACGAGACGAAGGGCCCATCGATTGCGGCGCAGAAGAGAACCATCCGGTAGACGAACCAGGAACGAGCGGCGGGCCACCTGCCGAAGGACAACAGTAGTTGCAGACGATATGTACTCCATGTACTCCCTTCTCTGCTTTGCTGTTGGATTGGGGGTACAGGGGACTGGACGTTACATGGGCAAAATTGTACCGCCTGGCAAAGTTGGACCATTCTTGGCTGGCGAAGCAGGGGCCATTGTCGGACATAACCGTGAGCGGGATGCCGTGTCGAGCAAAGGTTTCTTTACATGCATGAATGACTGCAGACGAGGTGAGGTTGTGCAACCGTATCACTGCTGGGTAATTCGAAAAGTAGTCCACGATCAGGACATAGTCTCTACCCAGAGCGTGGAACAGGTCGATGCCCACCTTGGTCCAGGGTGACGTGACCAACTCATGGGGCTGCAGGGTTGGGCTGGCTGGAATCGCTGACAAGTGGGGCAGTTGAGCACTGCATTGGCTATATCCTCATTAATGCCGGGCCAGTACACTGCCTCTCGGGCCCGTCGGCGGCACTTTTCCACGCCAAGGTGACCCTCATGTAGTTGTTCCAGGACAAGCTGGCGCATACTATGCGGGTTGACAATGCGGTCCAGTTGTAGAAGAACCACGTCTACTACCGCCAGATCATCTCTGACATTATAGAATTGAGGGCATTGGCCCTTGAGCCACCCGTCCGTTAGGTGGCGCATGACACGCTGTAGCAAGGGGTCGGCAGCTGTCCCGCGACAAATTTGGACAAGGCGTTCATCCGAGGCAGGTAGATTGTAGGCCACGAATGCCACATGGGCGTCAACCTGGCAGACAAATCCCGCTGGGTCACATGGAGTGTTGACTGACTCGGAGAGAGCGTCAGCAACGATGAGTTCCTTGCCTGGGGTATATAGCAGCTGGAAATCGTATCGCCGGAGCTTGAGAAGAAAACGCTGGAGGTGGGGTGTCATGTCATTCAGGTCTTTCTGTATGATATTGACCAGCGAGTGATGGTCTGTCTGGATGGCGAACTGAGGAAGTCCGTCGACATAATCGTGGAATTTTTTTTTTATTATAAATTTAGATTACCCAATTATTTTTTCCAATTAAGGGGCAATTTAGCGTGGCCAATCTACCTACCCTGCACATTTTTGGGTTGTGGGGGTGAAACCCACGCAGACACGGGGAGAATGTGAAAACTCCACACGGACAGTGACCCAGAGCCGGGATCGAACCTGAGACCTCAGCGCCGCGAGGCAGCTGTGCTAACCACTAGGCCACCGTGCTGCCCTTAATCGTGGAATTTAACGACACCAGTCAGAAGGCCCAGGCACTCCTTTTCTATCTGCGCGTAGCGCTGCTCCATGGGGGGTCATCGCACAAGACACATATGCAACGGGGGCCCATGATGAGGCCTCATCACGTTGAAGGAGCACTGCTCCAATGCCGGATTGACTGGCATCGGTAGAAATTTTGGTCTCCTTGGCTGGATCAAAGAAAGCTAAGACCGAGGCCGTGGTCAGTTTTGCCTTGAGTTACTTCCATTCGTGCTCGTGGGCAGGGAGCCATTGGAAGTCTGTCGCCTTCCTGACCAGGTTCCTGAGAGCCATGGTATGAGAGGCGAGGTTAGGGATGAATTTCCCTAAGAAGTTGACCATGCCCAGGAAGCGGATGACCGCCTTCTTGTCCTCCGGGTCTTCATAGCTTTGATGGCAGCTACCTTGTCCGCATCCGGCTGCACACCCAATTGGGAGATGTGGTCCCCGAGGAACTTAATTTCTGTCTGACCAAAAGAGCATTTGGCCCTGTTGAGGCAGAGGCCATGCTCATGTATTCGTCTGAATACTGGAGGCGATTAACATGCTCCTGCGGGGTGGTGGACCAGATGATTATGTCATCGGCATAGACGCGAACACCTTCAATACCTTCCATCATTTGTTCCATAATCCTATGGAACACTTCTGATGCAGAGATGATCCCAAATGGCATCTGTTGTAGCAATATCTTCCAAAGGAGATATTAAACGTGCAGAGTTTCCTGCTGGATTCATCGATTTGCCAGAATCCCTTTGAGGCCTCGAGTTTGGTAAAGAGCTTGGCGCGAGCCATCTCACATGTGAGTTCTTCGCGCTTGGGAATGGGATAGTGCTCTCTCATAATATTGCGGTTGAGACCCTTGGGATCAATGCATATTCTCAGTTTGCCGGAAGGCTTTTTTACACATACCATGGAACTGACCCAGTCGGTCGGTTCCGTGACTTTGGAGATCACTCCTTGGTCCTGGAGGTCCTGCAGCTGCTGCTTGAGGTGTTCCTTAAAGGGTGCTGGGACCCTGCAAGGTGCGTGCACCACAGGCATGGCATTCAGTTTTAATACAATTTTGTAGGTGTACGGGAGCCCTCGAAGACGTTGTGGTACTGGTTAATAATGGCGTCGAGCTGCGCCCTAAAATCAGTGTCCTGAAAGGCAGACGCGTCAGCAGGAGAGAGAGCGTGAATTCTCTGAACTAGGTTCAACAGCTTGCATGCCTGCGCGCCAAGCAGGGAGGCTTTCGAGGATCCCACGATTTCAAAGGGAAGGATGGCTTTGCGTGACCTGTGCGTCACTTCAAGTTGGCATGAGCCACTGGCAGCAATGCCATTATAATCTATTAGCTGGCAGGCTGATGGCAGGATGGCTGGTTTGACACAAAGGCTTTGGAGGTAAGACCGCACAATGAGATTGGCGGAAGCACCGGTGTCCAGATGGAATCGGATTTGGGACTGGTTGACCGTAAGGGTGGAGCACCACTCATTGTCCAGATCGATGCTGTATACCGGTAGAGGCTGGATTCTTTGCTTCAGGGACACCCTGTTTTTGGTAATGATACCGACTCGAAAAGGCGCCTTCGGGTCCTCGGTGTCAATATCGGGCAGCAGGTCTGAATCGGGTTCGGTGACCGTGGGTTGAATGGCACGGACATCCCTGTGAGGCTGGCTGGAGCGACGAGAGTTGGCAGGCTGAGCTGGCCTGCATAAAGCAGCATAGTGGCCATGTTTGCCACATTGTAGGCAGTGTAGGGATTTGACAGGACATTGCCGCTTTAAGTGGGCGGAGCCACAGTTGGCGCACTTTGTAGCATCAGTACGCTTGCTGCGCCACCGCGCATGCGCGGTGCAGTCGTACGTGGTGCACACCTGCGCAGTGCGTTTGTCGACATTGCCGTCTCCTTGTTCAGTGCGCACAAGTGCGGGAGTCCACGAAAAGTGCGCGAAATGGCCGCCCTCATCCAGGTTGAGGCCCTGGAGTTGCTTGATTGCTTGGACACGTTCTGCCTCGTGGGGACCTTGCCGCGCCGTTTCAGCCGCTTGGATGTGGGAATACTGACTAGTGGCGTGTTCATGTAGCACGTAGGTCTCGATGGCAATCGCTAGGGTGAGCTGCTTTACCTTGAGGAACTGCTGGCGTAGGGGGTTGGACTCAACACCGAAAATGATCTGGTCGCGTATCATGGAGTCGGAGGTGGACCCGTAATTACAGGACTGCGCAAGGATGCGGAGGTGGGTGAGAAAGGATTGGAAAGGTTCATCCTTACCCTGAAAACGCTGTTGGAAGACATAGTGCTCAAAACTTTGATTCACCTCGATGTCGCAGTGACTGTCACATTTGAGGAGGACTGTCTTGAATTTTGATTTGTCTTCACCATCAGCAAAGGTGAGAGAGTTGAAGATGTGGATGGCGTGGTCCCCTGCCATGGAGAGGAAGAGAGCGATCTTCCTGACGTCTGGAGCATCTTCCAGGTCTGTGGCTTCAAGGTATAGCTGGAAGTGTTGTTTGAAGATCTTCCAGTTGGCCCCTAGGTTACCGGTGATGCGGAGTGGCGGCGGCGGGGGAACGCTGTCCATGTTGCAGGATGGCTGTGTGCTGGTGGAAGGCAGATCACTTGCAGGTAGGTCTAGGAAGTTCTAACATCAACTACTGGTACCATGATGTGTTGGGTACTCTGGATCCGTGGAGACTGCGTCTACCTCAGCAGTAACACATACAGGCTACCAACACTTGAAATAGTACAACACTATTTTATTAAGCTAGAAACTGTTGAAGATACCTTCACTGTGGGTCGACACTATGTTAGATTAAACTAAAGACCTATGCCTATTCTAACCAGTCTATGCACTCAGCACATGGTGAAGATCTGTGCTGCAAGCTGTGAGCTCTGTCCTTCTGAGAGGCTGCATCCCGAATGAGCGGGAAAACTGATGCCCTCTGTCTTTATAGTGAGTGTGCTCTAACTGGTGATTGGCTGCGGTGTTGTGTGTGTTGATTGGTCTTGCTGTGTGTCAATCAGTGTGTGTGTCTGCACCATGATATGCTGGTGTATATTATGATAATATGCAGTGATGAGTGTTAAACTCAGAAGGAGGCAACATTTGAAAAACATCAGAATGTGCATTGCAATGATTCTAAGTTACATTTTGGTTCCTAACTTCCAGGAGCTTTATGTTACTGTTGTCAGAGAGTTTTGCTGATATTTTTAATGGAGGTGCTGGCCTCATCCCTTGGTTGAAAAGTCAGCTGCGAGCCTGCCTCTGTATCATCGGGTGTCTTGAAGCATTTTAGAATCATAGGATCACTACAGTGCAGAAGGAGGTCATTTGGCCCACTCAGTCTGCACTGACCCTTGAAGGTGCACGCCACCCAGACCCATTCCCTGGCTTTTGGGCCATTAATTGTTTTTAATCCTTCAAACCTTTCCTGAGTAAATATTCTGCAAAGTAGTTCAGAACCATTCCAGGTCTCCAACTCCAACACAGATTTTGCAGGGTTCCAGATGCAGGGTAATTGTCCAATGAAAGTTGAAACTTCCCAGGCAATTCCTGCGGAGCCCTGGAACTGGGACCCCTGAGATAATCCCAGCAGATACGTTAGAGGTACAACCATTAAGAGACCAGGAGATCTCGGCCCTTGTGACTCAGGCAAAACCATCCAGCAAGTTGGCATTTGCACACTTAAAAGACAGAAAATGCACTGTGATTATATAGTTCAGATTAGAAATGCACACCAGGTTTATGAGATAAGTTAAATCAACGAATAAAATAACAACTTAAATTTACTCAAGTCCTCTGATAATTTAAGATATTTTGTGAAACCAAAATGACAAATTTTAATTCTGAGAGGCTTTACTCAGACTCATCTTTTTATAAAACATTTTATGTGAGCCACTGTTCATATCGTTCTGTTTTGATGCAATTGCTCAGAAACATGTTTTAAATCAGTGAATGGAATATAGGGTGAAAAACAACAATAATTATCCTTGGTCCAACCAAATCCTCACATCTGAGATCAAAAGAGCCTTCTTTGCGCTGAGCAAAGTTCTTTGAAGAAGTTTCAAGATCCTTTTTGGATAGGTGAACAAGTTTTTAATCAGTTATACCTTCCAGGCAGATGTAACCAGAACACTTAAATTTTAGCAGCTGATTGATTTTACCATAGAACAGAGAGTGCAGAAGGAGCCATCGAGTCTGCACCGACCCACTTAAGCCCTCATCCACCCTATCCCCGTAACCCAATAACCCTTCCTCATCTTTTTGGTCACTAAGGGCAATTTTTCATGGCCAATCCACCTAGCCACCTAACGTCTTTGGACTGTGGGAGGAAACCAGAGCACCCGGAGGAAACCCATGCAGACACGTGAAGAATGTGCATAGTCCGCACAGACTGTGACCCAGCGGGGAAATCGAACCTGGGACCCTTCCGCTGTGAAGCCACAGTGCTATCCACTTGTGCTACCGTGCTACTGTGCTGCTGAGAATTTGAATCTTAATAAGCATCCAAATAATTAGATTATAGGCAATCATTATTCATCTCCTCTCACTGTGGCCACCTGGAATTGATAAATATTTCAAAAGCCTTTCCTGTATGACCAAAGCAAATAAAAACAACAAAGTAAATAAATGCTTTTTGAACCTCAGCATCAATGACAAATGGGAACTAAGCATTTGTTCACCCGCAGGCCCTCACACCTACACAAAGGATAGAGGAAAATGTATCAGAAGCAGAAATGTGCTATCTACAATTCAAATAAAAACAACTGGCTCCAAAAATCTACAGAATATGATAGTGGTGGTATCATCAAGAACATGCAGCCAATATCTTCAGCATTAATTTTACTAGGGTTAGCAAAGTCATCAGGGATCTAATTTACATGGGGCAGGCATGTATATGCAGCCTGAAAACATGGTATTGGCCTTTGGGGAAGTTTCTCAAGCCCACTGTGTATAAGAGACACGGAACATTCTCCATTATCCCGATTGCATCCCCAATCTGTTCTTTTACCCTTCCAACTATCAGTATAATGCCCATCTGGAAACCAGTATGCCTCACTTCACTCGGTGCCTTGGTTGCAATAATCCACCAGATCAAAGGGAGGAACTCCATACAACACCCAGAAATTTAAAGATTTATGCAAATCTCATTCACACTCCACTGAACTCTCTTAGTTATCGTTGTGTAGCACTGAAGACCAGCAATGTCTGTGCTTGACCATCACTTGCAATATATCCATCAAATGTTTTCAAGACTAAACATGGGTGAGGACGCATTTCTCAAGTCTGGTGTCACTTATTCCTTCCTACACATTTGCCCTGTAAGGGGTGGGCACAGATTGTGCCCCTGATATAGAACATAGAACGATACAGCGCAGTACAGGCCCTCGATGTTGCACCGACATGGAAAAAAAATCTAAAGGCCATCTAACCTACACTATGCCCTTATCATCCATATGCTTATCCAATAAATTTTTAAATGCCCTCAATGTTGGCGAGTTCACTACTGTTGCAGGTAGGGCATTCCACGGCCTCACCACTCTTTGCGTAAAAAACCCACCTCTGACCTCTGTCCTATATCTATTACCCCTCAATTTAAGGCTATGTCCCCTCGTGCTAGCCACCTCCATCCGCGGGAGAAGGCTCTCGCTGTCCACCCTATCTAACCCTCTGATCATTTTGTATGCCTCTATTAAGTCACCTCTTAACCTTCTTCTCTCTAACGAAAACAACCTCAAGTCCATCAGCCTTTCCTCATAAGATTTTCCCTCCATACCAGGCAACATCCTGGTAAATCTCCTCTGCACCCGTTCCAAAGCTTCCACGTCCTTCCTATAATGAGGCGACCAGAACTGTACGCAATACTCCAAATGCGGCCGTACTAGAGTTTTGTACAACTGCAACATGACCTCATGGCTCCGGAACTCAATCCCTCTACCAATAAAGGCCAACACACCATAGGCCTTCTTCACAACCCTATCAACCTGGGTGGCAACTTTCAGGGATCTATGTACATGGACACCGAGATCCCTCTGCTCATCCACACTGCCAAGAATTTTACCATTAGCCAAATATTCCACATTTCTGTTATTCTTTCCAAAGTGAATCACCTCACACTTCTCCACATTAAACTCCATTTGCCACCTCTCAGCCCAGCTCTGCAGCTTATCTATGTCCCTCTGTAACCTGCAACATCCTTCCGCACTGTCTACAACTCCACCGACTTTAGTGTCGTCTGCAAATTTACTCACCCATCCTTCTGCGCCCTCCTCTAGGTCATTTATAAAAATGACAAACAGCAACGGCCCCAGAACAGATCCTTGTGGTACGCCACTCGTAACTGAACTCCATTCTGAACATTTCCCATCAACTACCACTCTCTGTCTTCTTTCAACTAGCCAATTTCTGATCCACATCTCTAAATCACCCTCAATCCCCAGCCTTCGTATTTTTTGCAATAGCCGACCGTGGGGAACCTTATCAAACGCTTTACTGAAATCCATATACACCACATCAACTGCTCTACCCTCGTCTACCTGTTCAGTCACCTTCTCAAAGAACTCGATAAGGTTTGTGAGGCATGACCTACCCTTCACAAAACCATGCTGACTGTCCCTAATCATATTATTCCTATCTAGATGATTATAAATCGTATCTTTTATAATCCTCTCCAAGACTTTACCCACCACAGACGTTAGGCTCACCGGCCTATAGTTACCGGGGTTATCTCTACTCCCCTTCTTGAACAAAGGGACCACATTTGCTATCCTCCAGTCCTCTGGCACTATTCCTGTAGCCAATGATGACCTAAAAATCAAAGCCAAAGGCTCAGCAATCTCTTCCCTGGCTTCCCAGAGAATCCTAGGATAAATCCCATCCGGCCCCGGGGACTTATCTATTTTCACCTTGTCCAGAATTGCCAACACTTCTTCCCTACGCACCTCAATGCCATCTATTCTAATAGCCTGGGTCTCAGCATTCTCCTCCACAATATTATCTTTTTCTTGAGTGAATACTGACGAAAAGTATTCATTTAGTATCTCGCTTATCTCCTCAGCCTCCACACACAACTTCCCATCACTGTCCTTGACTGGCCCTACTCTTACCCTAGTCATTCTTTTATTCCTGACATACCTATAGAAAGCTTTTGGGTTTTCCTTGATCCTACCTGCCAAAGACTTCTCATGTCCCCTCCTTGCTCGTCTCAGCTCTCTCTTTAGATCCTTCCTCGCTTCCTTGTAACTATCAAGCGCCCCAACTGAAACTTCATGCCTCATCTTCACATAGGCCTCCTTCTTCCTCTTAACAAGAGATTCCACTTCTTTGGTAAACCACGGTTCCCTCGCTCGACCCCTTCCTCCCTGCCTGACTGGTACGTACTTATCAAGAACATGCAATAGCTGTTCCTTGAACAAGCTCCACATATCCAGTGTGCCCAACCCTTGCAGCCTACTTCTCCAACCAACACATCCTAAGTCATGTCTAATGGCATCATAATTGCCCTTCCCCCAGCTATAACTCTTGCCCTGCGGGGTATACTTATCCCTTTCCATCACTAACGTAAAGGTCACCGAATTGTGGTCACTGTTTCCAAAGTGCTCACCTACCTCCAGATCTAACACCTGGCCTGGTTCATTACCCAAAACCAAATCCAATGTGGCCTCGCCTCTTGTTGGCCTGTCAACATATTGTGTCAGGAAGCCCTCCTGCACACATTGTACAAAGAACGACCCATCTAATGTACTCGAACTATATCTTGTCCAGTCAATATTTGGAAAGTTAAAGTCTCCCATAACAACTACCCTGTTACTTTCGCTCTTTTCCAGAATCATCTTCGCCATCCTTTCCTCTACATCCCTAGAACTATTAGGTGGCCTATAGAAAACTCCCAACAGGGTGACCTCTCCTTTCCTGTTTCTAACCTCAGCCCATACTACCTCGGAAGAAGAGTCCCCATCTAGCATCCTTTCCGCCACCGTAATACTGTCCTTGACTAGCAGCGCCACACCTCCCCCTCTTTTGCCCCCTTCTCTGAGCTTACTAAAACACCTAAACCCCGGAACCTGCAACAACCATTCCTGTCCCTGCTCTATCCATGTCTCTGAAATGGCCACAACATCGAAGTCCCAGGTACCAACCCATGCTGCCAGTTCCCCAACCTTATTTCGTATACTCCTGGCATTGAAGTAGACACACTTCAAACCACCTACCTGAACACTGGCACCCTCCTGCGAAGTCAAATCTGTGCTCCTGACCTCTATACTCTCAATCTCCCGTACCCCAAAACTACAATCCAGGTTCCCATGCCCCTGCTGAATTAGTTTAAACCCCCCCAAAGAGCACTAACAAATCTCCCCCCCAGGATATTGGTGCCCCTCAGGTTCAGATGTAGACCATCCTGTCTATAGAGGTCCCACCTTCCCCAGAAAGAGCCCCAGTTATCCAGAAATCTGAATCCCTCCCGCCTGCACCATCCCTGTAGCCACGTGTTTAATTGCTCTCTCTCCCTATTCCTCATCTCACTATCACGTGGCACGGGCAACAACCCAGAGATAACAACTCTGTTTGTTCTCGCTCTGAGCTTCCATCCTAGCTCCCTAAAGGCCTGCCTGACATCCTTGTCCCCTTTCCTATCTATGTCGTTAGTGCCAATGTGGACTACGACTTGGGGCTGCTCCCCCTCCCCCTTAAGGACCCGGAAAACACGATCCGAGACATCACGTACCCTTGCACCTGGGAGGCAACATACCAAACGTGAGTCTCTCTCGCTCCCACAAAACCTCCTATCTGTGCCCCTGACTATTGAGTCCCCAATTACTAATGTTCTACTCTACTGAGATACTTGTCACAAAGTCCCAGAAATGGTTAATCCTGATAGAACTGGATTTGATTTGTCTCCCACCAAGGTAATGGTAGGAGGCAAAAGAGACTGTTGAAGATCATTGGGGCTGCAATTTGCCAATACTTCTTAAACTGAAACAGGATAGAATCTATTTCTAACATATTCTTAAACTGAGACTGTAAATACCGAGAATCAGGAGTTGGAATGTTGGAATCAGCAAATTATGTGTAACACAAGAGTGTTTAGCTGAGATGTTTGTTTCACAGAGAAGGCCTATTAGCCAGTATAGTAAGAGTATTATGATGACATTTTCCATTATTTGGAGTCAATAGATGGTCTTAAACACAGCAATAATAATAACTGGATATTGTTAAGAAATAGATAGAATTTCAAGCAATTTATATTTGTATTTATGCATTGGGAATATCTAGAGCTTTAAGGTTAAGTTTTAGTCTCACTTTTAAAAGTTGCCTAAAAGTCTGTGGGTAACAGGGACATGAAGAGAAACTACAGAGAGCAGTTCCCAAACTAAAGAGCAGAAAACCAGGGAATGGAACAGACTGAAGTTCCAGGAATACTGTGAAGTCAAGGAACCAAGAACAGGAATCGGGAAAAAAATAAGATTCTGTTCAGTAAAGTTGAGAACGAGCAGAGAGGTTCAAAATTATAAACAGGGCTGCAAGATGGAGGCCTGCAAACATCAGTTTATGAGAAGCCAGAGATCCAAGGTGATCCAAAGGTTGGTCTGACTATGGGACTGTAAAGCAGTGGTGTTCTGTTGATGGCTGTATATTTGAAAGATTACATGGTCAGCGAGATTTGAATGCATGTAGTGATCCAGGGCAGATGAATGCCAAAAGGAGAGGTTGCAACCCTGGAGATGGGAGAATATTTTAAGGTGTGTTCTTCAAAAGCAGAGATTGGAAACCCTTGTGTGGAAGACAGAGTTCCAGTGATACCAGTTGACTCTGAGCATGACAAGTGTTTGGTGGTAAACTGATGAGAAATCAATAGAATTATTTGGGTGGCATCTGCCACTTGGGTTCAGAGTGTGGGATATCTGAACACAGACTGGGTACTTACTGAGAACATTACAGCATAAGATAGATTTTGTAACTTGTGTTCTCATTACAAATCTGTATATATCTGTAAAGGTATAGTTGGGGTGAAGGAGCAGTTTATTATAGTTCACCTTTGCTTGTTTAATAAATGTTTTGTTCTTTTGTTGAAAGTTCACCAGCTAACTCCTGTGACTGTTCATGTATCTAAACAAAAAATAGAAGTAAGAGGGCAGGATTCTCTGGTCGCTGACTCCGAAATCGCATTCGGCAATCGGCCGGAGAATAATTGTTTGTACCGAAATCGGGGGCGGTGCCGCTTCTGCGATGCTCCGTCCTCTCAAAAACGGCAGACTCGGGGAGTACACCGCACGCAGTATGGACAGTCACAGTCGGAGGGGAGCCATTCCGTGGGTAGGGGGGCTTTGCCGGGGGCTGGGGGCACTTGTGTGGGGTGGTCCGGGGTGGCGAGGGGTGTCACGGGGGATAGGTTTTGGCAGGCCGGGTCCATGTGTGGACGGTGCCATGTTGTACAGCACGGCCACTGCAGGCCGCCGCAGTGCGCATGCACAGCCACAGACCCGGCAATTCTCCAGCCGTATCCACAGGTAAAGGCAGGAACTTTACGCTGAGCAGCTGCTAGCCCCACATTGGACAGAGGATCGGAGAGGGGCCGGCACTATATTTTCTGGTGTAAAAAGTCACCGTTCTAACGCCGGCGTCAGTATTTCGTCTGCAAATCGGAGAATCCAGCCCTGGATCTATTAAACTAGGTTCCACTCTGGGACCTAACTCGTCCAGTAGTAACATCAGCTTGGATTATAACAATATAAAAATAAAGCTGTCAACAGTTTAGGTGGCAATATTAAACTATAAAATATCAGCTATTGCATTTACATCATGGAATAACTTTAAGGTCATGCATTTGGTTATTTTTGGATTGGATGACCACACATTTAAAGATGTGTATGCATGGTTTTAACTAGACATGTTTACCTTGATGAAAAACATATTGATTAGTTAGATTGCCCAAAGTAGATTTTGGTTGTGGTATCTTAAAGTATTAAAGCACTCTAAAAGATGACAAATGACATTGTCCAGACGTGTTTGAAATTAAATGAATGTTAACAAATGTGTAAATTTTTGCTGTTGGCATGGGTTCTTGTTGTGGCCAATCAGAGGCAAGTACTGTTTCACTGTGAACCATTGTGTGCACACCAGTCTGCTTGCATATGAAAAGCTGCGATGATGAGGTCCCAGATTTAAATTCGGGACCATTTTGGCCTTAGCAGGATAAGTTCGGCAATTCTTGGGGAGTCATTTTCAAAGGTAGGCGTTATTATTCCCGATTCTTTGTGACCTGATATTCTTCAACAACTTCATCACATGGCCGTACATTGTACGAGAAGATTCGTAAGGGAGACAGTCAATTGGCCAGCTATGAATCTATGAGTCTCTAACATGTTATATTACTGAAATGTAATATAAATATTACTCATTTGTCTTGCCGAGTTGTATTTAACTCGATGATAAACAGTCAAAGTCTTCCAATTGATGACAAATTATTTATTGAGTAACAAAATAATATACTTCTGAGTTCTTTCACTTTAATACTTTGACTAGTAATATAATTAACTAAGATTAGAGTAAACTAAAAATTATGATGATACACTACACTCTGATCTGTCAAGTCTTTACTCTAGCTGCACTACACACACACTAACCTACAGAAAGAGCGGGAAACTCCTTAAATGGTCCTGTTAGTGTTGCCATCTAGTGACCGTTGTCTGTACTGACTGCACATTAAATAATCATGTATTAACATATATAGAGATCACAACATCACACATAAAGGTAATTAGTACACATTGATCTGGCAAACCTCATCTATTTCGGTGATGAAGTAGTTGCACTTAAAAGTGTCTGGACCCAGCCGATATGACCATGTTCTAAAGGGCAGAGTGTGCGAGCCTTTGGCACTGCTTGATAAGAGTTTCACTCACAGTGGTTTCGACTTTCGGTTACACGAGGGGCTTGGTAATCGGGATTGTGGTCCTTGTGCGACTGGAGGTGAGGTGGGGCTGGCGCAGTGTCAGTCTGTATTGTACAGTTAGCTCCTCTCTCAGATAATATCTCCTTTGAGGACTTGGGCCAGCCTTTCATTTTATAAAAATATTTTTATTAAGGCATTTATATAAACAACAACACACATATAAGAGCAAGAACAAACTGGTAGAACATAATACATAATCAACATCTGCACCCCTCCTGCCCTTCCCCTCCTCCTTTCCTGCCTTCCCCATTTTAACCCCCTTATCCCCCGCACCCCCCCTCCCCCCCCAACCCACCCTCGGCTAACCTCAATCCTCCTTAAAGAAGTTAATGAACGGCTTCCACCTCGAGGCGAACCCATCAACCAACCTCTCAAGACGAACTTTATCTTTTCCAACCTCAGGAATACCGCCAGGTCGCTCACCGCACCCCTCCCCCTCCTGCCTCGCACACCCCACCCTCCCAAACAAGAACCATCTCTGGGCTATTAGGGAGGCAAAAGTCAAGACGTTGGCCTCTCTCACCCCATGGACTCCTGGGTTTTCTGACACCCCAAATATCGCTACTTCTGGGCTTGAGGCCACCTTCACACTCATCAGCGCTTTGTGCATTCGGTCAATCTCCAAGGGCCAGCCGAAGGCCCCCTCCTCATCAATTTTTCCTGCATCTTAGCTACATAAGTGCCAGAATCCACTCTGTCGCTGCCTTTGGGCATCCCTTCGGTTTGCAGATTTTGTCTCCTGGAGCGATTCTCCAGATCCTCCACCTTCTCCTTCAACCGCTAATGGGTCTCCGGCATCACACTCATCTTGGCTGCCAATGAGGCGAGCTGCTCCTGGTGCTCACCCATCATCTCCTCCACTCTCCAAATCGCCTGGCCCTGGAACTCCAGCCTCTGCTCCACGCGATCAATTCCCGCTTTCAGTGGCCCTACCGCCCCAGCTAGGTCCTCCTGGGTTTCCCTCCTCTGCTGGCAGAACTTCTCATTCAAGAAGTCCACCAGTTGCTCCGTCAACCACTGGGTGAGCAGGGCAAGCCCTTTACCTTGCATCATCTTGACCTGTTCCAACTGCTCCCATCTTTTCGACCCACTTCTGGTCCGTGGATCCATCCACCAACCACACCAGTGGATTCTTACTTTCTTCAATCACTCCTGCACCTTTTTTCATCAAAATGTCCACTTGACAAATGGGGAAAATGTCTGAAAATCTGCCTCGAGTGGGAGCAGCCAAATGTGGGACCACTCACTCTATGGCTGCCACCGGAAGTCAGGCCAGCCGTTCATCAAGACATTATAGAGCTGCCTGCATCTAAGATCTACCTGTAGAGAATCCTTAGGTTCCTTGATTCGACAAGGCAGAAGTACACGTACGGTCAAGATGTCAATGTTCCTCCTCACGATCTGCCTTCTCAGTGTTGGATAGGAAGGTTATGGTAAGGGCATCAGCCAAGTACAGCGTTTTTAGTGATGTATAGTCAGCATTGGGCATTGTAGTGATGTATCTTGAGCATCATTTGCTGCAGTTGTGCAGATGAAGTCTGAAGAGGCTTTTTAAGAATAGTTATGAGTGGCGGAGGAACAGTTTCAATACTTACGGGACGACCATACACAAAGTCATGAAATTCCTGACAAGTGAATACTAAGGCAAGGAGTTCCATCTCGAATGGGGCATAACGCACCTCAGTGTCAGTGAGGACTTCTAATGCAAAGACCATTCTAGATGCATTCTATGCCAAAATCCATATTGGGAGGCATGCTGATAGGAATACGGGTGTCTGAACGCCAAAGCATTGTGGCAGTTGTGGGGCTGAAAGTGCCTGCTTGAGTTTGCTAAATGCAACAGTATGATGCTTCTTCCAACACCACTTAACATCTTGGTGGTGAAGCTGAAGGAGTCCGGTGACCTCACTTTAGCAAGGTATGAACTTGGAAAGATAATTTGTCATATGAAGGGAATGCTGCAGAGTGTGTTTGTCCTCTGGAATTCACCTGAGGAAGGAGCTGCGCTCCGAAAGTTAGTGACTTTAATCTGGAGCTCTAAGACTTATTACTGTGCTCACCCCAGTCCAACACCAGCATCTGCACATCATGTCCTCTGGAATGGATATCTATCGTAAAGCAATCGTCTTGCCTGGATCTGGCTTCACACCATCAGCTTCTAGCAAATGATTCATGTAGGGCACCTAGTGGACCCTGATTCTGCTTTAGATAGAGCTTTATGGTCCTGATTCTGTTGAGGGTTAAATAAAGATGCGCATCATATTCTTACATTGTATGACCCCAGAAAAGAAAGTCATTGACAATGATTTTTGAAGGTTGTCCTGCAAAGAGTTGCTCCATGTATCAGTTACATTTCCTCCAGTGGAGGAAATGGAACCTGCAGATGAGACATGAATGTAGTGAGTTTTGAGGATTCTTTATCCAGTGATATTTGCCAGAACCCACACTTCGCATCCAGGATTTTGAAAACCTTGGCAATGGACATGTCAGCCTCATCATAGGGTGATGAGGTCTCAGCAGTGCCTTGTTTATATGAACTGGGTTACTGCAGATCATGGCAGCATTGTCTTTTTAACTGCAACCACCATTGCTGAAACTGACCGTAGCCTTATCAACGGGGTCTATGACACCCAGTGTTGTCATCTGGTCCATTTCATCAACTATTTTCTGCTTCATTGCTAGGGGTAGTCTTCTCGGAGCGTGGAGTCCCGAGTTATCTAACTTCATATGCTGTATTACAGGTAGCTTCCCAATGATGTTGCACTGAATAGATCTTTATATTCTACCATTTCTGGGGCCTGGTGCTGCTGTGTGCCCATCTGGATCGAGGTGGATTAGTCCCAGTGTGATGCAGCTTCACATTACGATCAACGACATGAAACTAGAATCTATCCTGTGTGCAATCGAGAGTAGCCACCTTCTGTGTGGATAGTTTGTTCGCCATACACCATGAGGTCCACCTGAGTGTTAGGATTTGGTTTAGCATGTGGGTCGATTTACTGCAGCAACTACCTGGGAAGGACATGGTACTTTGCTTTTAGTTTTGCATTTCTGCAGGAAATCTTTAACGTGGTGAAAATCTCACCCTTCTCCGCAATGGAGTTGACATAGTAGTGTTATTGGAGGCTTAGTGTCTTGGTTACTCTGATTGAGCTCCAGTTCATTTACCCTGTTGCTACTCCGAACCCTGCTGTGATGTGACTGGTGGCATAGGCAAGCTGCTGTGGCTTGGATACAGCATTTTGCAAAATTCTTGCATTTGCCACATTTGTTACAGCATTTACCAAATGTCAAACATGTTGTTCATCTTTATGAGTGATGGCCACTGCAGTTGGGCAGGGTGTGCTCTGTTTCCTGCGTCAACTGGGGCTGGTTTAGCACAGTGGGCTAAATAGCTGGCTTGCAAAGCTGAACAATGGCAGCAGCGTGGGTTCAATTTGTGTACTGGCCTCCCCGAACAGGTAGCCAGAATATGCCGACTCGGGGCTTTTCACAGTAACTTCATTGAAGCCTATTTGTGACAATAAGCGATTATTATTATCATTATTATCAACTCTTTGCTGCTTCTTTCTGTCTGCTCATTCAGCATAGTTGAGGGAAAATTTCAACGTCAGATATCTTTAATGAAGAAGCTACTTGTGGGCAACATCACTATGAACCCTGCACACATTGAAATCTTTCAAGTTTGTCAGTGAGTGTCAAATGCGCATTTCTTTGCTTGGAGTTTTAGGGTCCGGGTGTATGATTGAATAGATTCATAACATTTTTGGTTGGTGGTATTAAACTTGTCTCTATGCAATATAATATTCTTTATTAGCATGCATATGTGCTCATTTTTTTTTAACCAGTATTTCGGGGTCCTCTTTCACTTCTTCCATTTGAAAAGTAATGATTCAAATATCTCGACCACCTTGGGGCCCGCTAAATTTAAAAGAGTGTACACCTTCACCTTCTTTGATTTGTCTGATAATCTGGCACCGCAGCAGATATGCCACTCTTTTTCAAATCCTGTCCAGTTGCCTGCTGCATTTTCGTCAAACATGAGCAGGCGTAGGCGTCAAAGTTCCTGTGCCATTCTGCCAACTCCTGACACCATGTAAAAGTACTGGGTTGAAAAAACTGCCGACCAGAGTAAAGGTTTGCTGATAACACTCAGCAGCTCTTACATGCTGGTTGTCTGCCTGCACCCAAGGGAGAATCCCATTTGTGCCCAACACGTATCCAACCTCCTTTGAACATGTGTCAATTCAGCATTCACATGACTACACAGTCTACATTATCTTACTTATTTCAATTTTGTTGAGCCTGTTTGTGTGTCCTGTCACTGAGCTATTTCATCTGCTGCAGGCCAACTTGCAGATAATTTTTAGAAAGGAACATCTCTTCCCCTACCTGTGATGGTTGTTGCAGAATTAAGCTTTATTGCTATTTTCTTGATATACTTATGGATTGCACATGGGATAACTTGATAGACATCTGTTTTGGTAGCAATCCATAAGTATATCAAGGAAATAGCATAAGCTCTATTTACTGAGGGGAACACCTTCAATACTTTCACGACAAATAAGCATATCGGGTGAATTTCCTGCATTTGTGCCCTCAAAAAATATTTCAAGCCAACCTTTCTCCCATGTCAGCCAGAAGATGAAGATCTGCCTCCAGATCTCGCCGCTACTGGCAAGTGTACCACTGCATGGCACGTATGGACCCGCACAATGAACACCACCATCAGGGAGCTCAGATAGCTACTCTTTCAAATGAAAATATTTCTTTTCCACTTGTTTCCAAACACAAAATAACAAGTAATTTGAATGCTTAACAAATACCCCCCCCAAAGAAAATCAGAAAGTAGAATTTACAAAATTATGCTCCTGATGCAGAAGTTCAGATTTCAGTAGTGCCTATCAGGAATTTAAATGAGGAGGTTGGCCAGGCCTGCAGGATTTTCCATTCATTAATTTTAATTAGAATTTTATTTCTAATTTTAACGGGCAAGGAATCCTCTGAGATGCACTGATCTTTGTACCTAAATAATCTCCATGCTGGAAGTTTAAATTAATCAAATATACCCTCACATGTCTTTATATTAATAAGATGCAAGTTATATAAAAAACCATGTCAGCTTATAAATATTATTTGGCTGTAAAGACTACAGATGATAACTTGGCAAAACATGCAAGTGTGTTATGTTAAATCAATTGCTGTCTGCATTCTCGCCTGGGTCGCGTTCAAATTTGGATAGGTTTCATTAATTTGATGTTCTTCTTGTTGTCATAGTCTTCTTGGAACTTTTGCTGACTTTTTGAGGGTGGTGTGAAGTTA
This sequence comes from Scyliorhinus canicula, assembly GCF_902713615.1. NCBI lineage: Eukaryota > Metazoa > Chordata > Chondrichthyes > Carcharhiniformes > Scyliorhinidae > Scyliorhinus > Scyliorhinus canicula. Next base: position 45,024,160 of record NC_052161.1, read on the forward strand.
TTTTTTTTACATTATGTAAGGGTCCTTCCAGTTGATTTCCTTATTTCCTCTTTCTTTATTTTTGCTGTTATCATTTTGATCCATGGATGCTTAATGAACATGTGTCTTTAAGTCCAGCAGCAGAGAGAATGAGGAATTGAAAAGGTTGCAATATAATATATGTTACAAGTTTTTTGGACAGGAGAACTCAGACTTTTCAGCACCCAAGAACTGGAGGTGGACCCGGTTGAATTGGTTGGTTGGTGGTCAATGAATTGACCAAGGAGATGGTTTAGCTCAGTGGGCTAAACAGCTGGCTTGTAATGCAGAACAGGCAGGAGCGCGGTTCAATTCCCGTACCAGCCTCCCTGAACAGGTGCTGGAATGTGGCAACTAGAGGCTTTTTACAGTAACCTCACTGAAGCCTACTTGTGACAATAAGCGATTATTATTATTATTATTAAAAGGCCATATTCTGCCTGTTAACAAGCAGACTGGCTCCTGTGGGGTGATTTCTGGAGACCTAAGGAAAGTAGTTTGAGTCATAAAGACAGAGACAAGGACCTGCTCTCTTTCTCACTGTTCTTTCTCACCAGAAAGACTGTAAGTGCTGCATTTCTGAAACTGCAGAGACCATAATGACTCTGCAGTGAAAACAATTGCAGACTGGAAAGCAGAAATCTCGACATGAAAGCTTACTTTGAAGGAAGGTGTGCTGAAAGACAACCATCTGAAACAAATACTCTTTTATTCTTTTACTTTGTATTTTCAGTTCTCTCTTCCCCTTTGTGCTTCTTTGTTTTGTGTGTGTGTTATATATTGGGCTATGACTGTGGGGTCAAAGGTTGCTGACCGCACCTGAACCCAGGGTGTTATTACAGCTATTACACAAGCTCAGAACAGTCTGACCAATCAAAATCCTTTCAACAATTAGTGTAGCTAATGCACACAACACAAACTTTTTCTGCATGAGCAGAGAGTGCTGATTGGTTGGCAATGATCTGTGGTTGCTAAAGGCACTGCCACGGAGAATGCAAAATGTGTTTAAATTCATGCCAGGCAGGGCCACTCTGTCAATACTTTACACTGGGGAATGAACAAGCAAATGGCTGTCCCCCAAGCTTTTGTTCAGATGAAAAAGGCACAACACATGGGTATGCTTGTTTTGTCTGTAAATGACGGGGCCTGTGTGTGAATGCATATAGCACCTAGCAAATATAAGTGAGCCACACTGTGAGCCCGACTGATAATCTTAAATTGGTCAGTGTAACTCTTTAGCAAGTGCAGTCAAATCATGGAATCACATCTAATAGGAACAAACAGGATGCTACCATTAAGCCAAAAAGACATTCTGCCTATCACACAAATGAGTAATGTTGTGTATGAGTTTCTGTGCAGAACAATGCTAGGTATACATCCCAATGGCAGCTGCATTATATCAAATGTCACATCCCTTTCATTGTTCACCACGGGCAAGCGACAGAGCAGCCTATGTTTGCAATATTCAAAACAGCATACAAAATGAGATAGAATTCCACAATTGGGCAGCCCTTGCTAAACAATCCTGATTGTGCTCAGAATTACACAACCAAACAATTCAAGATTATCAGTCGGGCTCAGTGTGACTTATTTCCCCATACTAGAAGCTATATGTATTCACAAACAGGGCCCTGTCCTTTTCAGAAAGGAGAAGCATGTCCATACGTGGTGCCTTTGACAACTAAACAAAAGCTTTGGGGACAGCCATTCCTGATTAATTCCTCAGGGTAATGCCTTGATCAAAGTCAAACTACCTGCTTTGAATTTAAACAAAAGCTTGGTAGTTAACTGTTCCCTAGTGCATTCTCCATGGCAACACCTCTACCACTCAATCCACTTGCCAACCAATCAGTATTCTCTTCTCATGTAGGATAAATTTTTGTTCCCTTTATGAATCTTCCCTGATGAGTACAAGATGCAAAGCTCTGACAGTATGTCTCTTTTTTCAGCAATACCCATATTCTGTGCTACAAAATGGCAAATTACACAAATACGTCTTAAAACTGTAACTGATAAATTCAATTGTTATAATTTCTCAATCTCTACAATGGATTGTGAATTCATGAAATACAAATAACTACCCAGAATTTAGGGTTATGATGACAGAAAACTATCAACATTTGTCATCCCTATAACTGTGAAAGTTACAGCAACATCTGGCATCTGCACATGCAGTTTTATGTGAAAATCCAGACATTCGGTCAATAATTCTTTACTCCGCTACAGAATACACTGTTGAAGTCGCTACGAACGTGAATTTTTAAAAGTCACTTGAATTGATGTGAATTTCCACTTCACCTTATTAGTCTCATTTTAAAAATTCATGAAAAAATTGCACCTCGTCGAATGCAGAGTAACTGGGTTTTTAATAGCATACTAACTTCATAATTACTCCTGGACTACATTGCTGCCCCTGAGAATCAAATTTTATATTTGTGGAATGGCATATTTCTTTATCATGCTAAAAAAAATCCATACATTTTGAAATAACATTTCTTTAAAGTTTGATTGTGACAGTTCAGTTTCTACCTTAAACCCATATATGTGTTCCAATTTTATTTTGCTGTTAGTAAAATGACTACAAAGCGAAGGATAATCAGCACTTTTTACTTCCTGGTTTTCTGTCTGAGAATTCTTCTATTTGATAGCTGGATTCTCGCTATCTCTAATGCTGGTCACCTAAAGTTACCCCTCAGTTGACACCAGAATTAGACAACATCAGGAAAAGGTGAAGTACATGCCACAGAATTTCCTAGGTCCTGATAGGCAGGTTTTCTTATCAATGAATTATCTGAAGCACATTACATGAGGAGGAATAACGCTAACTTCAAAGATTATTTCATCCTTCTGTTGCAGAGTGACTCGGCCAATTGCCTTGAACCATTTGACCACCAGGTTTCAAGAGCAGCTCAAATGCCATATTAATAATCTTTATTGTCACAAGTAGGCTTACATTAACACTGCAATGAAGTTACTGTGAAAAGTTTCTAGTCGCCACATTCCGGCGCCTGTTCAGGTACACAGAGGGAGAATTCAGAATGTCCAAATTACCTAACAGCACCACATCTTTTGGGACTTGTGGAAGGAAACCAGAGCACCCGGGGGAAACCCATGCTTACATAGGGAGAATGTGTAGACTCCGCACAGACAATAACCCAAGCCAGGAATCGAATCTGCGACCCTGGCGCTATGAAGCAACAGTGCTAACCACTGGATTTTTTAATGGCTTCAAACAAGTGAATATGGGAAAGACCAAAACCAACACCTGGGCAATTTGTGTTCCGGCTTAGAAGACAAAGATGCAGTGTAGATTGTCTGAACAAAAAAACACCGAACAAGCAAATTAATGTTTAAAAGGTAATAGTAGAATTATGTTTAAAAACAAGTGCTGAAGAAAATACTAATCATTTGTTTGACCATGCATTTCTCTCTGTTTGATATTCAGCTGCCGAGGTGTGGTGCTGTCACCATAGGAACTGGTGTTGCACTGTGTGAGGATCTCCCAAAAGTGTAAGTGAGAGTAATTGCCCAAAGGTGCCTGAGAAGCCATCAAGAGCCGAAGAACAGAAAGGTGTCTGCAATCGACAAGGTACTGACAAGAATACCAGCACAAAGGAGCTCATGGACTTGTTCAACAAGATCTGGACTGCGGAGGAAGAACTGGATGGCTGTAAGTGAGGACCAATTGTCAAGCTGCCAAAGAAACTGAACTTCAGTGGTTGCAACAACTGGAGGCGTATAACATTGCTGTAAGTACCTGATAAGGCCTTTAGCACAGTACGCAACTGAGTGAGAGCAGAAGTATGCAGTATCCGTCGTGAAGAACAGCTATGTTTCCAGGTGGAAAATCATACTGCGTGCAAATTGTTACACTCAGGAACATCGTAGAGCAGAGCTGAGAGTATTAGAAGCCAATTGTTATTAACTTAATTGATTTCAAGAAGGTTTCTGATAGTAACCATCAGCAGTCACTCGGGTACATTGAAAGACAGTGCAGAATCCTGGAACGATACATTAACGTCTTCAACACCTTCTACCTCAACCCCAGCTGCTGCATCAAGACCAGCACTGACACCATGGACTCCTTCAACATGCATGGTTACATACTCTCTGCATTCTTTTTCCTCTGGGATACTGATTTCATCATGATGAAGGCAATGGCGGGTGAAGGCTTTACCACCGTGACAACACCTTACATTACTCTAAGGTCCCTGGTTGGATTTTATGACAGCCAGAAAATAAAATTGCAAATAATTTGACAGACTTGGATTTTTCAGATGGCGTTTTCTTGCTAGCCAAAGAATTGCGCACCTTTTAAGACAGATACACCGTCTTGAGAGCAGGGTGTCAAGGTTGGTCTTCGCATCAGCTGCGAGAAGACCAAGGAAACGTAGACTGGTTGGCAAAAAGAACTTCTCATCAACCTCGGACAGCAGGACATCAACGACATTGGCCTCTTCCCCAACCTATGAACTAACATCCCCAGAGAGGGTGAGATCGATATCCACACAAAAATTGGCAAAGCAGCATCAGTCTACCATTGATTATGCATAGTCTAGTTATCAGCATTGCCCTGAAACTGCAACTCTACATCTCCAAAATAGTATCAACTGTAATCTATGCCAGTGACGCATGAAAGAGAACAGCAAAGGTGTCACATACATTGGACGTCTTTCATCAGCATTACATCCATAAGACTCTGGATGTCATCAATGAAGAAATACTACAGAGGAATGGTCAGAAGACCTTGCACAATATCATGATGGAGAGACAAATGAGGCCCGCAGGACACGTATTTCATCTCCCGGATGGAAGCCCTGCTGGACTGGCAATAGAATGGACATTCACAGACAGAAGTAGAAGATATGATAGCAGGCCAAGGAAGATCTGGTGAAGTACATTTAAGGAGGTCCTTCAGAAGTGGGGCACCACCTGGGCTGGAGTGAAAGAGGATTGGTGCTATAGTCTCATTGCTCACTTTCCCCCACATGACTGGAAGAAGTAAGACTAATATTTTTCAAGAACAACAACAGGACCTTAACAACTGTGATAAGCACGCGTGTGGAATTTTTGAATAATACTTTTAATTTTTGAATAATAATAAGAAGTACTTCTTTAAAGTGGAAACTTTACATCACTCTTAAGGTCCCTGGTTGGATTTTATGACAGCCAGAAAATAAAGTTGCGAATATCTTTTATATTGCTGCTTCAGATAATTAAGTAACAGAATCAAACAATCAGAGTTTTCCAAATTGTCCTTCTGCATTCTTCGCTTGTGTATTCTCCCCTTCAGCAACATTTTTCATGTACCTTTTGATGTGAGTTTTAAAGGTAGAACAGATATTGATTTTCCATCCTGCATCTTTTGATGCACTTCTCTCTCATTCAGAGAAGGAAAGAAATCAAAGCTCCTCAAATAAGCTGAACAAGGATACCACTGTTGCATTGTACTTATCAACTACAAAGATTAGTTTGTTACATAGCAACAAGGACAATAGTTCACTATTCTAAAAGCACTTTTATGGCACATTGAATGAATGCATAGATGAACTATAACTGAATATTTTACCACATCATCAGTGTATTGATAGCTCAGAGTGGTAAGCTAGAGGTTGTGAAAAAGTCAGTAACATTGGTGATTTTGTTCTATTGATGATTTTCTATTGGGCGCGATTCACCCAAATGGGAAACAAAGTCCCATAGCATTTAACTGTGTGTTTCCTGGCGCTCGCAGGGCTAAGAAACAAATTGCTATCAAACACAACTTGCGTTGTATAATGGGCCTCAATGGGAAATGCGTGACCGAGGCTACACATAGCCCTGTTATGTTCAGTAGGGAGGTGTAAAAATGGCGTCCCGATCTCCGAGGCCGCCGAAGCAATACCCGACCTCCCCTCCCAGTCCCCTGGGAGACCCCCTCAAGTGCCATTGCATTTCGGTGACCCGTGCTGAACTGCACTCGCCTTAGGTTTCTGAGGCAAATGGGATAAAGGAGACACAGTAGCACAGTGGTTATCACAGTTGTATCACAGCTCCAGGATCCCAGGTTCAATTCCCGGCTTGGGTCGCTGTCTGTACGGAGTTTGCACTTTCTCCCTGTGTCTGCATGGGTTTCCTTCGGGGTGCTCCGGTTTCCTCCTACAGTCCAAACTTGTCCAGGTTAGGTGGATTAGCCATGATAAATTTCCCTTAGCGTCCAAAAAGGTTAAGTGGTGTTACTGGGCTACAGGGATAGGGTGGAGGAGGGGCTTAGGTAGGGTGCTCTTTCCAAGGGCTGGTGCAGACTCAATGGGCCAAATGACCTCCTTCTGCACTGTAAATTCTATAATCTATGATTTGCACATCAGAGTGAGACTTACTTTCTCACTCTAATATGCAGATTTTCAAAAAAGTGATCCCACCCACAATGGATTTACATTGCAACGTCTCTCAAGATCACATTGGATCTCGCGAGGCGATGTGAGCCAGGTCGATCCCGGGAGCGGGGTCTTCCCGGCTTTTAAGGACCACGCTGTACCGCGGCACACTGCTTCTCCGGTGCAGTGTGGCCATTGGATCACACCCACTGTTTGTTGTACAGGTAAAATCAAAAGAAATTTACAGATTACTCCGACTATTCTTTTAACATTACTCATCCATGTCTGAATCATGACAAAGATGTCAACACCGAGGATCAGAAAGGACAATCCTGGCCCACCTGATCCCCAAAGTTCAAAAACAGAATATTCAGTTCGCTCCCTAATTTGCCCAGTTTCTTTTTGCAAAAGACTGGTTAACTCCACTTTAAAATTACTGGTGTTGTCAGCCGAAATTGCTTCCCTGGACAAGCCATTCCAAGCAACCATCAACCTTGGTCCAAAATAGTTATCTCAATTTTCCTCCTCTGAGCCTCATCTCAAGCCCCTCATTGATTTTGGTGCCAAAAACAATTTCTCAAAGCTGAACTTGTCGATTAACTTAAAGGTTTACAATACCTCCAATACTTCAAATGCCGTCAATTGCCCCCTTCTGCTTCATTCCTCTACATTGTAATGAATGAGAGATGGATGTTCAGTTAATGTTCAGTCTAGTTAAGGGCATTTATTTCTTCAATTACAGTGTGTGAATATAAGTTGCCACACTGCTATTCATTGGTGCCAGCGATTTATTTCAAATATGTCAACTTGACATTTTTCCAACTGTAGTGCAATTCCTTGTAGAGGGAGTAAGTATGGCGAGTGATAAATTTTCCCTGAAAAGTAAGCCGCATCTGAGATTGTGTTAACTAACTTCTGTTATTCTCTTCAAACCAGTTCTTTTGCACCAAAGGTGATTGTTATAGCTACTCTTCACAGGTAATTGCAGAATGGTTTTTAGTTCTGAATCAATTGGTGTTCTACACTGGCTGGATTGAATTTTACCAGTCCCTTTGGGACAGGTTGGGACGCCGGAAGGCTGACAAAATGGCGTAAGGATGACGTCTGGGAGGGAGGGAGGGTGGCTGTTGTATGCCCATCATTTTGCTAGTGGCAGCAAAAGTGACATGTTAGTCGACAACCAGGCGCCCGATTAAACCAATTAAGGGCTGTTTCTCACCTCCATTGACATTCTGCCAGCATCAGGAGGGCCTTCTGTCACATGGGGAGACCTCCTGGTAAACCCTGACAGCCTGACAGTGGGGTCAGAGGGAGGTGTACTAATCATTGATACTGAAAGGCCCAGAGAGGATCTCCTTGCCACTTGAAACAACCCCGTCCCACCAACCCCGCAACTCCCCCACCCACTCCCAAAGTGTTGGAGCCTGCGGCCGCCAAGCTGTATCTCCAGGTCTCACTTACCTTTTCTCGAGGGCACCCGGCTTTCAGTGTGCTCTCAACCCGCAGGTTCAACCCCGGCAATGGTTACCGCTGGCAGTGGAGCTGCTGAGGCTCCTGAGTTGCTGGTTACTGCCCTTCTGAATTGGATAGCAACTCCTATGATCAGTCCACCATCCTTAATTGGACTGCGAACCTGGTGACAATATGTCTCTCCTGGGGCTGTGCTGCAGGAAATTTCCACCCTTGTGGCAGAACTGCTGCCTCTGCTCTAAAGTCATAGTTGAGCAAACAGCTAGCCATGAGAAAACCATCAAAATAAATCTTGTTGACTCCTCGGAATTGAAGGATGGAACAACTAGAGTGATCACAGATTGACATATCTCGATTATTCATAGGGTCAAAAACACCATGCAAACTGAAGAATAATCTTGAAAACTAGTTTCATTCTGTTAACAAAAATAACAAATTGTGAAGAAGTTAATGCTCTCTATATTGCAGCTAAAGTCACAATGGCTGTACGGAGAGGAGTTAAAATATTCATTTTTTGAGCAGATATTCCTTACTTTGACGACACAGCACTTCATAGAACCATAAAATAGTAAAGCAAAGAAGGGGGCCATTTGGTCCATCAAGTCTGTGCCAGCTCTTTCAAAGAGCTATTCAGTTAGTCACACTCCCCCACTCTTTCCCAGAAACCTGAAATATCTTCTCCTTTAGGTATTTATCCAATTCCCTTTGGAAGGTAATTATTGAATCTATTCCCATCACCCAATCAGGCAGTGTATTCCAAATCCTAATCACTCACCTAAAGTGTGTTTTCCTCAGCCATGCAGGACCTAAAAGACCTTTCGACCCATCATGTCTATGCCGGTCAAAAACAACCACCTGACCATTCTAATCCCATTTCCAAGCACTTGGCCCGTACCCTTGTATGCCTTGGGATCGCAAGTGCACATCTAAATACTTCTTAAATGTTATGAGGGTCTCTGCCTCCACCTTCCTTTCAGGCAGCAAATTACAAACTCCCACAACCCTCTGGGTGAAAACGTTTTTCCTCACATTCCCTGTCAGCCTCCTACCCTTACCTTAAATCTATGCTCCCTGGTCATTGATCCCTCCACCAAGGGGAAATGTTTCTTCCTGACTACTCTATCTATGCCCCTCATAATTTCATGCAACACAATTATGTCCCATTTCAGTTTCCTCTGCTCCAAGGAAAACAATCCAAGTCTGTCCAATCTCTCTTCATAACTAAAATATCCCAGTATATCTCCTCTGTACCACTTCCAGTGCTATCACACCCCTACTATAATGTGGATTTGAATTGCACACAATACTCTAGCTGTGGCCTAATCAATGTTTTATACAGTTCCAGCATAACCTCCTTGCTCTTAAACTCTATGCCTCAGCTAATATAGGCAAGTATACCATATGCCTTCTCAACCACCATATTCACCTGCTCTGCTATCTTTTTTAATTGTTATTGTTTATTGAATGCAACAGGAGTGATGTTATGCTTCACTTATACAGGGCATTGGTGAGACCATATTTGGAGTATTGTGTACAGTATTGGTCTCTCATTTTTTAAAATGTTTTGTATTTGGTTTTTGAAAATAGTATATTTACAGTTATGTTAACAGAATGAAATATAAAAAAAACTGGAAGGATATTGTACACCAGCTCAAAAACAGCAACTCTGCACAGTTAGCAATATTATGTTTAACAAATAAGTAGACACATGTTTGTGGGGGGGGGGGGGGAACTGGGGAGGGAAATAAACACATTTGGATGCCGGAGAAACAATTACAGTGGTTATGCCCAATACAGAGAGGGCAATGCGAGAATTGAGTGTTGGTGTTGTTACTTGCTTTTCCCGGACAGTTTTCGCTTCTGTTCATGTTGCGCGTTCACCACCGCTTCAACCGTTCGTCCCATCTTTCTGCTCTCTGTTACTGTGTTTGCCGAGTTTGTTGTCTTTTCCTGTGCTCTCCTTCTGGCTTTCATTCCCTCGCCTGCCCCTCCCTCTCTGGTTCCCCTCTATTGTTCTCTGTCTCCTCCTTCTGCCCCCTTCCCCTCCGTACACCCCTTCTGCCCCCCTCCCCCCTTCTCCTGTGATTCACCTTTCTTTTCTCTTAGGTTTAGCTGTTCCCCCTTCCTCCCGTGTCTTTCCCCCCCATCTCATGCCTTGGCTACTTTCCCCTGTTTCTTGGCTACTTGGCTATTCTCCTGCTTGTTTGTTGGCCACAAACAGGTCCCGGAACAATTGGGTGAATGGCTCCCACGTTCTGTGGAAGCCATCGTCTGACACTCGGATGGCAAATTTGATTTTCTCCATTTGGAGAGATTCTGAGAGGTCAGACAGCCAGTCTGCAGCTTTGGGTGGTGCTGCTGACCACCAGCCGAACAGGATTCTACGGCGGGTGATTAGGGAGGCAAAGGCAAGGGCGTCCGCCCTACAGCCTATAAATAGATCTGGCTGGTCTGATACCCCGAGGACTGCCACTTTCGGGCATGGCTCCACCCTCATCCCCTCCACTATGGACATTGCCTCAAATAAGACTGCCCAGTACCCCGCAAGTCTGGGGCAAGACCACAACATGTGGGCTTGGTTGCCCAGTGCTCCTTGGCACCGCTCACATCTGTCCTCCACCTCCAGGAAGAACCTACTCATATGGGTTCTTGTTAAGTGGGCTCTATGTACCACTTTTAGTTGCATCGATTGAGCCTTGCGCACGTGGAGGTGGAGTTGACCCTGTGCAGTGCTTCGTTCCAGAGTCCCTGCCCTATTTCAATCCCCAAGTCTCCTCCCATTTCTTCCTTGTTGCTTCCCGTATGGTGTCAGCCCTTTCGACCAGTCATTCATACGTGTCGCTACAGTTTCCTATATTTAGGATGTTTGCGTCCAGTAAGTCTTCTAGGAACATCTGTGGTGGCGGTTCTGGGTACATCCTTGTCTCCTTTTGTTGGAAGTTTTTGATTTGCAGGTACCTTAACACGTTCCATCTGGCTAGCTAGAATTTCTCCATCAGTTCGTCCAGTGTTGCGATCCTGCCGTCCGTATACCGGTCACTGACTGTCAGTGTCCCTCCATCCAGTCCCCACTGTTTAAAGGTGGCGTCAGTCAGTCTGGTGTGAACCTATGGTTGTTGCAGATGGGAGCTTTGTCCGACAGTTTGGTCAGGCCAAATTGCTGCCGTAGGTGGTTCCAGGACTGGAGGGTGGCTATCACCACCGGGCTGCAGGAGTGTTTTTTGGGTGGGGATGGGAGTGCCGTCGTGGCGAGGGCCTGGAGGAAGGTCCCCTTGCAGGAGGCCTCCTCTGTGCGCACCCACTCGGCTTCTGGCTCCACCATCCATCTCCTTATTCACTTGGCAGTCGCCGCCCAATGGTATAATTGTAGGTTTGGGAGGGCTAACCTCCCCCTGGATTTTGTTTTTTGTGGGACCTTCTTTGGGATTCTAGCATTCTTCTCCACCTCCCCATACAAACGCCATGATTATTTTGTCTCATGATTTGAAAAAGGCCTTGGGGATGTCGATCGGGATAGATCTAAGTAGGAAGAGGTACCTGGGCAGTATGTTCATTTTGATTGTCTGGACTCTCCCCGTGAGGGAGGGAGTATGTTCCATCCTTGCAGGTCCTTTTTGACTTCATCTGTCCCAAAATACCCAAAGATTTTTTTTTTTAATTCAAATTTTCAGGAGAGGAGAAAAAAAATAAGTTTTATCCTCTCCGTGATCTTTGAGTCCTCCGACTTTCCGGTTGTTTCTTGGGGAACAAAGTCGCAATCCCTGCTCCTCCTCCACGTGCAGCCGCTCCACTCACCAGGACCAGACTCTCCTTTCTTGCCCTTTCACCTCTCCGGCTCCGTGGAACAGAGTTTTGATGCTTCAGCAGGGCGGGGAGGCAGGTCCAACTTCGGGGACGTTGACGGAGTGGGACAATGCATCGGTGATGATGAGCTCCTTGCCAGGTGTGTACACCAAATTAAAATCATACCTCCGGAGTTTGAGCAGAATTCTCTGCAAACGAGGCGTCATGTCGTTCAGGTCCTTTTGGATGATGTGGACCGGAGGCATATGATCCGTCTCAACAGTAAACATTAGCAAGCTGTAGACATATTCATGAAATGTGACGATGCCGGTGAGAAGACCAAAACACTCCTTCTCAATCTGCGCATATCTGGCCTCAGTGGGCGTCATTGCCCATGACACGTATGCTACTGGTACCCAGGATGTCGTGTCATCTCTTTGAAGCAACACCGTCCCAATGCCATCCTGACTCGTATCTGTGGATATCTTGGTCTCTCGGTCTGGGTCAAAGAATGCAAGGATGGGTGCAGGGGTGAGCTTGGCTTTCAGCTCCAGCCACTCTGTTCGGTGCTCCACCTTCCACTCAAAGGCGGTTGACTTTTTCCACCAGGTTGCGTAGGGCCGTGGTGTGTGTGGCCAAATTCGGGATGAATTGCCAAGGAAATTGACCATTCCCAGGAAGCGCAGTACTGCCTTCTTGTCCTTTCATTGGGACTTTCATTGCCTTGATTTCTTTAATTTTGTCTGTGTCTGGGTGCACACCGTGTTGCGAAATCTGATCGCCCAGGAACTTCAGCGTGGATATTCCAAAACAGCACTTGGACCTGTTTAGCTTGAGGCCATGTTCATGTCTGCGTCGGAATACTTTATTGAGTCACAACACACGTTCCTCTGGCGTTGTGGACCAGATTATGATATCGTCAACGTAGACACGAACCCCTCCTATTCCCTCCATCATCTGTTCCATGATGCGATGGAAAATCTCTGATGCCGAGATGATGCCAAATGGCATTCAGTTGTAGCAGAATCTGCCAAAAGGTGTGTTGAAGGTGCAGAGCCTTCTGCTGGATTCTTCAAGTTGGATTTGCCAAAATCCTTCGGATGTGTCCAATTTTGTAAAGAAGCGTGCGTGTGCCATCTCACTCGTGATTTCTTTCCCCTTTGGGATGGGGTAATGTTCACGCCTAATGTTTTTGTTTAGATTCTTGGGGTCAATGCAGATGTGTAGGTCCCCCGAAGGCTTCTTTACGCACACAATTGAGCGGTTCCCAGTTGGTTGGTTCAGTGACCTTGGAGATGATGCCTTTTTGTTGTCGACTAGTGAGCTCCACCTTCAGGCGCTCTCTCAGTGCAGCAGGGACACATAGTGGTGCATGGACCACTGGCTTGGCATCAGGCCGCAGTAGAATCTTATATTCATACGACAGCGTGCCCATCCCGTTAAATAGGTCTGGGTACTGGGTTAGGATGTCATCTATGCCAGCCTGAAGATCCGAATGGGACGACGTCGTGGTGTAGACCCTTTGATTGACATTCAGTTGCTTGCAGGCATGCGCATCTAGCAGAGACTTCCTGTCAATGGTCCATAGGTGGAGTCCATATGGGCAACAGCGTAATACAGATAAGCACAAGGTCAATTGTTACAGCAATACATTCACCACATTCATCCCCTGTTGAAAAAAATGAAGTCCCGCAGGGGTGACAGGTTCATAAGTGAAGCCTGTCCAGTGCACGGATTGTACGCTGTGATCGCCGAAGCTCTGGTATCGCCGCTGGCCCGGGCGCCAAACTCATCCCTGCTGGCATCAGTAGTGAAGTCGCCGGTGCGGGTACAGACGTGGACTCCAGGAGCGTGTCTTCTGGAGCTTCATTCCTGTGGGTCTGTGAAGGGGGAATGGCAGGCGGGAGGGTGTGTGGGTGCCACGTAGGGGTGGGGGTGCTGGTCAGCGTAGGTTGGGCAGGGTAAGATGGGGTGCGGTGGTAGTGGAACCTGCGGGTGCCAGGTCCCGGAGGGAGACCGTATCCTATCGGCCGTCGGGGTGTTCGATGTATGTGTACTGGGGGTTGGAGTGTAGGAGCTGGACCCTCTCAACCAGGCGGTCGGACTTATGGCTCCTGACGTGCTTGCGGAGCAGGACGTGCCCCAGTGTCTTCAGTCAGGGCGGACGCGAGGCCCCTGAGGTAGATTTCCTGGTGAAAACAAATATGTGGTCATGAGGGCTCTCATTTGTGGCCGTGCAAAGTAGGGACCTAATCGAGTGGAGTGCGTCGGGGAGGACATCCTGCCAGTGGGAGACCGGGAGATTCCTAGACCGTAGGACCGGGAGGACAGTCTTCCAGACCGTCGCATTCTCCCTCTCCATCTGCCCGTTTCCCCTGGGATTATAACTGGTAGTCCTGCTCGAGGCGATGCCTTTGCTAATCAGGTACTGACGCAGTTTGACGCTCTTTAACGACAAGCCCTGGTCACCGTGGACGTACGTGGGGAAACCGAACAGGGTTGTCGAGCGTTAATGATGGCGGCCGCGGTCAAGGGATTGCAAAGGGGAAGCGGGAGAACTCGTCGATGTTGAGGAAACATGTGTTGCGGTTGTTGGAGGGGAGGGGCCCTTTGAAATCAATACTGAGGTGCTCAAAGGGCCGGGAAGCCTTAACCAGGTGGGCCTTATCCGGTCGATAGAAGTGCTGATTACATTCCGCACAGATTTGGTAGTCCCTGGTCATGGCTCTGACCTCCTCTGTGGAGTAGGGCAGGTTGTGGGCCTTGATGTAGTGGAGAAGCCGGGTGACCCCCGGGTGGCAGAGGTCTTCGTGGATAGCACGTAGTCGGTCATCATGCGCGCTGGCGCATGTGCGCGGGACAGGGCATCTGGGGGTCGTTGAGCTTCCCAGGACGATATACTATATCGTAATTATGGGTGGAGAGTTCGATCCTCCACCTCAAGATCTTATCATTCTTGATCTTGCCCCGCAAAGTATTATCAAACATGAAGGTTACCGATCGTTGGTCGGTGACGAGGGTAAACCCCCTACCAGCAAGGTAGTGCCTCCAGTGCCGCAAGGCTTCCTCGATGGCTTGGGCCTCCTTTTCGACTGAGGAATGTCGAATTTCGGAGGTGGTGAGGTTTCGTGAAAAACACGCGACAGGCGTGCCTGCCTGATTGAGGGTAGCGGCGAGAGCGACCTCTGATGCGTCGCTCCCCACCTGGAAGGGGCGAACTCGTCCACCGTGTGCATCGCGGCTTTGGCAATGTCCGCCCTGATGCAGCTGAAGGTCTGGCAGGCCTCAGCTGCCAGTGGGAAGATGGTGACCTTAATTAGTGGGCAGGCTTTGTCCGCATAGTTGGGGACCCACTGGACGGAATATGAGAAGAACCTGAGGCACCTTTTCAGGGCCTTGGGGCAGTGGGGAAGGGGGAGTTGGAGGAGTGGGCGAATACGGTCAGGGTCGGGTCCTAGAAATCCATTTTTCACGACATAGCCAAGGATGGCTAGCCTGGTTCTCCTTGTTGTAAGTGAGGTTAAGGGCTCGGGCAGTTTAGAGAAATCTCTGGAGGTTGGCATCGTGGTCCTGCTGATCATGGCCGCAGATGGTGACGTTGTCCAAGTACGGAAATGTGGCCCACAGCCCGTACTGGTCCACCATTCGGTCCATCGTTCTTTGGAAGACCGAGTCCCCGTTGTGACGCCAAAGGGGACCCGGAGGAAGTTGAAGAGGCAGCCGTCTGCCTCAAAAGCCATGTAGTAGCGGTCCTCCGGGCGGATTGGGAGCTGGTAGTATGCAGACTTCAAATCCACTGTGGAGAACACCCGGTGGTGCGCGATCTGATTAACCATGTCTGTGATCCGGGGAAGTGGGTATGCATCGAGGTGCGTGTACCGGTTTATGGTTTGGCTGTAATCTACAACCATCCTGTTCTTTTCCCCGGTCCTGACGACCACCACGTGGGCTCTCCCAGGGCTATTGCTGGCCTCGATGATTCCCTCCCGCAAGCATCGCTGGACCTAGGACCTGATAAAAGTCCTATCCTGGATGCTGTACCGCTTGCTTCTGGTGGCGACTGGTTTGCAGTCGGTGGTGAGATTTGCGAAGAGATCTCCTGAGCTGCCATTCTACCAGCTGCAGTCGAAGGATAAACATCTCATGGTAATAAAGCCTCTCTTGTACAGATTCGAGTCTTTAAGTGCAATTGATAGCGCATCATCGGGGAGTACATATAATTTAAAATTGGTGTACTCGGTGCCCTGTATTGCGAGGGTTGCGGTAGTGCTCCCTCGGACCTGCACCAAGTGTGACCCGGAGGCGAGGGAGATGGTTTGATGCGGCGGGAAGATTGGGAGCGAGCAATGTCTTACCATGTCTGGATGAATGAAGCTCTCTGTGCTCCCGGAGTTGAAGAGGCAAGGTGTTTTGTGTCCGTTTACCCGGACGGTCATCATAGAGCTCCGGAGGTGTTTGGGTCGCGACTGGTCAAGGATGACCGCGCTGAGTTGCGGGTAGCTGGCATGGTCGGAGGTGCTGGGGTGGTCCCAAGATGGCTGCCCCCATGAATCGCACGTGGCGGGCCGTGTGGGCGAAGATGGCGAAGATGGTGGCCCCTGTGAGTCGGACATGTTGTGCGGGCTTGGAGATGGCTGCCCCCACGGACAGCATGAGGCCGATGACGCGTCTTGGGGCGGCGGCGGCAGACACGCTGCCACACTGCGGGATCTGCGGGCCTGTGAGTCTGAGGGTCGGGCCTGCGATTTAGAGTTTTTGGACCTGGCCAGGCAAACTTTAGCAAAATGTCCTTTTCTCCCGCAGTCACTGCAGTTCGTGTTCCGGGCCGGGCAGCGCTGCCTGGGGTGTTGAGGCTGGCCGCAGAAATAATAGGGTAGCCCCCCCCCCCATGGTGGGCGGCAGCTGCGCGGCACAGTCCTGTGTTATTCTTTGGTCGGGGGTCCACGAGGGGGTCGCGTGATCGGATGGGAACGCGTTAAGGCTTTGGAACGCTACTTCCAGAGAGGAGGCTAATTTTACCGTCTCGTCCAGCTCTAGGGCACCTTTTTTGAGTAGGTGCTGCCTCACGTAGTTGGACCTGACTTCAGCCACGTAGGTGTCTCGGATGGCGACATCTATATGTTGAGTGGCCGTAACGGCCTGGTAATTGCAGCTTCGTGCAAGGACTTTGAGGTCGCGTAGGTACTCTTCCAGCAATTCCCCGGGACGCTGGCGACGAGTGGTGAGGAGGTGCCGCGCATATACCTCATTCACGGGCCTTATGTAGAGGCGCTCTAGCATCACGAGGGCGTCTGCATAGGTGGAGGCTTCCTCGAGTTGAACAGAGATTCGATGGCTCACCCGTGCATGGAGGAAACTCAGCTTCTGTTCGTCGGAGACGGAAGGCGAGAAGGTAGCGGAGGCGGCGAGGTAGGCCTTGAAACAGCGGAGCCAGTGCGAAAAAAATCTCTTTTGCCTCTGCGGCCTGCAGATCGAGTTCCAGTCGGTCAGGTTTGAGGGCCGATTCCATAGTGGCGTTGTAGTTGATTAAATTGATGCGACCATCAATTCACACAAAACCAGGAGTAGAAGTAAACTGTGGCTTTAATCAACTAGAACAGTGCCTGCCTGCGACTGTCCTGCTAGTGGGAGCCGCCTACAGAGTGACTGTTCTTTATACCTCCACTCAAGGGGCGGAGCCAGGGGCGGAGCCCACACAGGCCCTAACATGCTACATTTTCGGTAATACCATACAATGGACCATAGGTGAAGCCCATATGGGCAACAGCATAATACAGATAAGCACATGGTGAATTGTTACAGCAATACATTCACCATATCACCATAGAGGCGTGTGTTTGCGCGATGGCCGGGGTCGTGTGGCTCTCGAATGTGCCTCTCGAATGTGTGTGAAAGTCATGTTGTTGCTGAGGGCCGAGAGGGTGGTTCACCTCGTCCTTGAAAAGGGACTCGCGGTGGGCGGGACCTACGTGGAAGTGAACCATCTTGAGGCCACTGCCGAGCGGGTCATATTGCCCAATGTCCCGCCTTATCTCCCTACCAAGCTCCTCCTTCGCCAACTCCAACTACTGGGGGAGGTTAGTTATGAGGTGGCGCTGCTCCCTATCAGCCTGAAGGACGCCCCCCTCAGGCACATCTACTCCTTCTGCCGCCAGGTTTTCATCCGGTTGGCCTGGGAGGAAGTGTTAGCGAAGGAATTTGAGGTCTCCCATCTAGGGGAGACCTTCTGCATCTTCTGGTATGTAGATGGCGTGCGGTGCCATGCCTGCACGAAGGTGGGTCACATGCAGAAGAACTGCCCCGCTTCCAAAGCCACCACTGACAACAAGGTGGCTGCGAGTGGCACCGCCGTCCCCATCCCCTCCATTGGCATTCCCACCCCGATCCTACAGAGGGATACCTTGCTGGCGCAAACTGCCGGAGTGGAGGAGGGAGTGCATCCACCAGGCCGCAAGGCCCAAAAGAAGGCAAGGCGGGGATCGGCTGCAAATACCCCCGGCCCCATCAGCCGAGAGACCCCTGCGCCACAAAAGTCAGGCCTGGGGGCCACCGCGGACACTGAAAACTCATCCTGAGCCCATTGACGACTCATCGTCGGGTACTGGGCCCGTCATCATTTTCAGGTCAGCAAGGGAGGGCGGGGGGGTGTGGGTGTGGTGATGTGCGTGCTCCCAGGCCGGCGCAGAAGACGGCAACATCTCGAACCCGGGAGCAAAGTGTTGAGGGAAGGGGAGAAGCGTTGCAAGAATGGAGATTTGTTTGCCACCTCCCCCCGCCGCAAGCGGTGCCACTCCTTGGAGGTGGGGGAGAGAATCAGAGAAACATCATGACCCTCCCCGGAACAGAGTGGGTGGCACCCCGATCTCTGCCCCTCGACATTACTTCGCGCCCCCGGATCAGACAAATTCCATCATCTGTCGACACCTGAGCTGCCGCAGCCCCCGAGAAGGATGCCTCGGGGCCGGGTGCGAGTGAGATCCCCGGGGGCCCGTTCCGCCCGGTGCCATTTTGCACCCCGGAGGCGTTCCTTTTTACAGCACTGGGAGGCTGTGACAGCTCCCTGACCTCAGGGTCATTGGGTGGTCATTGGGTGGTGGTGGTAGTGGCGAGGAGCACCCCCCCTCTCCATCCCAGCCTCCGATGCCAGCAGTCCCCATCCCCACCCCTGCTGGAGGACGAGGGGTTCCCCTCCTTGAGCTTATTCCGGAACTGTTCCCGGGTATATCCGGTGAGCCGGCTTTGCAAGAGGAGGGGGGGATTTGAGCCGCCACCTGCCTCTGGCCTGATACAATTAGAGGAGTCAGCGAGGATCCCATTTGTTGAAGATCTGGGGGGTGGAATCGATGGAGACCCAGAGCTGGTTAGTAGGACCGTGCCGTCTCAATGTGGCTGAGGACTCGGTCCCAGACGGCGACTGCCCGGAGGAGGACGGTTGCTCGGTGGGGGGCACGGGGAGTGATTTTGGGTGCACTCACTCGTGATCGACACTGTGTCGCTCCTCACTTCCAGAGGGGAACTTCGGGATTATCTGCTTGCAAACCTCAGTCGCCGAAACCGAGTGTAGCTAGCCCTCGACCAGTGGTCGGACTTGGCACTGCTTATCCGGTCTTCCCGCACCTTCATTAAAGAGACGAGAGACACGGTTGCTTCTGAGCAGCGCTGGCAGAAATCTTTCCTCGCCGGATTCCTGAGAGAACAGAGGGGCCTGCGCTCCAATGCTCCTTCTGAGAACTGAAAAGGTGCTTCCTGCAAGAAACCTACACCGCTCTGGGAGACTAAGCCACATGGCTCCTGGAGTAGCGAGGTACTTCACTTTGTGAATGTCTACGCTCCCCAGGCTGGCCAGCAGCAAATGACTTTCTTCGAACAAGTGTCCACTCATCTTGGCTATCCTGACTCCAGCGTCTTCACTTTGGTGAGGCATAGGGTTGGAGCGTCCAAAATCGACCACCTCTACATTTCAAGGGCGTACCTGCGCCATGTCCCGACGGCCTCTGTGCGGCAGGTGCCGTGCTCGGACCACCGTCTCGTGTGGGCGGGCTCGCCCTGACTCGAGTTCAGTCGCGGTCTGCGTACTTGCATTTTAACAACCTGCTGCTGGTGGACGAGCGGTTCCTGGACTCGTTTCGTCACTTCTGGGTTGGCTGGAGAAGGAAGCGGGGAGACTTCCCCTCCTTGAGGCTGTGGTGGGACGTGGGCAAGACTCATGTGCGTACCTTCTGTCAGGCGTATGCGAGGGGGTCGACAAAGAGGCGGAAGGCGGAGTTGGAAAAGGAGGTGCTCGACCTGAAGTCACACGTCGGTCAGCCCGATGAAGACCCGGCCCTGCAGCTGGTGTACAGAGAGAAGAAGGGCGCGCTGCGGGATCTGCAACTTGTTGGGTCCCTGGGCGGGTATGTGAGGTCGCGGATCCAGATCCTTATGGACGTGGACTGTGGCTCCCCCTTCTTCTACTCGCTGGGGTCCATCAGCACCTCCTTATGCTGCAGGCCGATGAGGGGTTCGGGCCCAAATCCGAAGTTTCTACCACGCTCTCTTCTCCCCCGATCCATCCAGCGAGGATGTTTGCAGAGTTTTGTGGGAGGACCTGCCACAGGTCGGCCCAGAGGGTTCTGAGAGGCTTGATACCCCTATGAGCCTGGGGGAGCTGACCGTCGCCCTCCACAGCCCGTCCAGGGGCAAAACCCCAGGGCTGGATGGGCTGACCGTGGAGTTCTTCAGGGCGTTCTGGGACGTCCTGGGGAGCGACTATGCGGGAATCCTGGGGGAAAGTATCACAACCGGGGAGATGTCCCTCTCATGGCGCAGAGCCACTATTACCTTGCAGCCAAAGAGGGGGGGATCTCCACCACCTTAAAACTGACGTCCAGCCTCCCTCCTCAGCATGGATTACACGATTTTCGCGAAGGGAATGAGTTTGCGCCTTGGCACCGTGCTGGACCACATGATCCACCCTGACCAATCCGACATGGTCCCGTGCTGCACAATCCATGACATCATTCATCTGGTCCAGGACCTGGTCCATCATTCCCAGAGGCTGATATGTCGAGCTCCTTCCTGTCCCTTGATCAGGAGAAGGTGTGCGACAGGGTGGATCACGAATATTTATTTGGGACTCTGCAAGCATTTGGGTTTGGGACGCAATTTGTCGCCCAAATCCGACTTCTGTACACTGCTGCAGAGTGTCTCGTTAAGGTTAACAGGTCCCTGATGGTGCCCCTTCACTTTGAGAGAGGAGTGGGTCAGGGCTGCCCTTTGCCTGGCCACCTTTATTCTGTTTGCCTGGAGCTTTTCCTGCGCCTCCTGCATAGGAGGCTGTCGGGACTGCTTCTGCGCAGGGCATTGGGGTGGTCCTTTCGGCTTACGCTGATGGCGTGCTCCTCGTGTTCACTGACCCTGTTGAAATCCCCCACTATCATTAACTATCCTATTACTTTTACATGTTAGTTCTGGTTTGCCTTAAGTTATGCAAAATCATGAATTCAAGTGGTTGTAATCAGGTTTTTTGAAGGAATGAAAAAACCCCACTCAAGAAGAATAAGAAGATTAATCATGCACCTCTGGTATTTATTTAACTTCTGATGATATTTTTCAATAATAATACACTTTCTGCATGACTTGCATGCAAGGCAAAGAAAATCATAACAAGATCATTAAACATAACCTTCATAAACAGAAAATCTAAAATTAAACTGAACGCTACTTTAGTATATAAATCTGTTCTCAACACTAGCAAAACAACATAGCTGAAATTTTGATCTTTTATTTGGAGGCTACATCAGCAGATATCCATATTTTGGTTGGGGTGGGGGTGGTTGTAGGCAGGATAGTGGGGGGGAGCGGAGGACGGTGGTGAGTCAATACAAAATACCCGAAAGCGAAGAAAAAAACCAAAAATCTATTGATATCGCAGTTGTTGACTAGTGCAGATAAGTTGATCATTCAGCACAATAGAGCAGAAATGCCCACAGATAAAACTATCGGATTGTACTGTTGCCTTTTTTACCTGCTATAAATATGGCAATCAATGAGGTTGCCCTTCTTTCTGTAGACATCAATATTATATTGTTCAAGCGTCGCCAGGTATCAAATGATACCACCACAATTTTCAACCGGATATCGCTCAAAGAGCCAAACACCAGTTAGTTAGTTCAAGATCAATGGTACTTTATTTACACACACAATTATCATGCAACATAAACACTACTAGTTAAACTACATCTATCAACTATGACAACCTGTACTTAACTTCAGGCACCCGGCTTAGGTCAGAGGAACAGTGGCCATTGTTCAGATCTGTATCTATCGGGTTTGTAGAAGTAACTGCTGCTCAGCTAGGCTCATCCATCTGGTAGTGGGCGTTGAACTTGAACTTGCTTCTGGTGGTGCTACAATTGGGATAGACGTTGCCGGAGCGCTAGGTCCAAGAGAGGCCGAACACATGGTGATCTCTCTTTTTATCCTTGGGGGTTTTCGCCCTCTTTTGGGCGGTCTTTCAGTTTGGACCCCCCTAATTGGGTAATTCTTGATCACTGTGTTCGATTCAAACCAATAAAGGGGCGGGTGCCTTAATGGCTGGGCGTGTCCTAAGTGGTCATTGACCCTGTTGTTTGCGCTTCTTGAGTACAGGGAGTGGCGCCGAAATGTCTAGGATTGTATCGGTCGCTCAAGTATCAGTCCTTTGTCTGGCAGAGATGGGCCATCAAAATGCTAATCAGTTGGGGGTTTTGATACCATCTGGATTCCTCGCTCACAAATGTACATTCAGGCTCTGAACCTGCCTGCATCTCGCATTGTCCATTTTTCCCGTTATGCCTTGCGACCTTCCCTGTTCCTTATTGTAAGTGGCCATCCCAGATGGCTACAGTACACAATGTGTTCTTTTATCTCTTGACATTCATGGGACTTACTGTTCTAACCTTGGTTCTGGTTTAGGAAGTTAAAAGTAATAGGATTTAAAGCACTTTGAACTTTATATAACGGCCCAATTACAGAAAGTCACACTCTATACTTCACTTGACTGTGTTTAGTGAGCAAAGTCATTGTCAATGTGATAGTCTTTTAACTGTTTCTAACAGCATCCTTTTCTCGTAGGAAAGGTTTTTCTCCAAATGTTGCCATTTATTTCGGCGACAGCTAGAAAATATGTGTGCCATTTCTGGTAGGTAATGGCACTTTAACTAGATCTTGTGGCTCATCGTCAGACATTTGTATCATATTTTAGACCTATCCATGCAATAAGGTAATAAAGCAGTTTGGAGCCCATGGTCTCACTTGCAACAGAAAAAAAATTACTAAACATAATAAGGAGTGATTATGTACTTTTCTGATTCATTATTCCTCAGTGTGCATCTACAAACAAACAAGCAATCAAGACAATGTACGTTCTTGCACAATAAAACCATCCTTGCTGAATTTTGCTTTCCTCTAATTCAATAATAGCAACAATAATTCTCAGATAAATGCTCAAGAAATGCCTAAATTGGAATTATTTTGACAGACAGCATTATTTTTGATCACAAGAAATGTCTCCTTTGCTTTAGGATCTCTAGTTGTCACATGCTTCTGCGGAATTTGTAATGTGATATAAAATAATTTGCCAATACATTTCTATTTATTGGAGCAAACCCTGCTATCCATATCGATCATGAAAGAAACATTACGTTACTTAAAGGCCCATCTCTGAAAGCAATGCAATTTTAAGTGCAAATCATTATTATTTTTAAATTTTTTTCTTGCCAAATGCTGCTTGAGTTTTGAAGGCACTTCATAAAAAGTGTGGTGTTTCTTCAACTGAATACATGAATCATTCTTCTAAAAGTGATGTGTCATGACATAATATATTTCATGATTAATCTTATGATTTTCAGCAGGTAGCACAATTTTCTCTCTGAGTAATGTCTTTTTCTGAAGTGTTAGTGTGCCAAATTTCAAGCTGGCCTTCAAGGCTTGCCTACTGTTCCTCCTCCGTCCCAAACAAATAAATCATAAAATCCCAATGGCGAAATCATTTTTAAATTAATATTTCCCTTTTTTTACTTGTGATATCTTTGCTGTTAACAGCCTGTACATTTTGTCTGTGGACAGCAATGTTTGATATTAAAAATATTTAATTAAGCACATGCCAGGCACTGTTATGTGCCAGACAAGTGGACTGTAATTCCTATAACCGCTACACGGCTAGCTTTCTGTCATGTTGCATATGCAACCATCCCGCCCCTCCACCCCCCACAGCAGAACACTATACACATAATCACAACAGCCAGAGCAATAACTTGTATTAATATAGCACTTAAACTTTTCCAAGCTTTTCACATGAATATTATGAATATATACTTTTTTTAATTGGCACCAAACGGGTACATTTTCTGGTCCCGCCGGCTGCAGAAATCGTCGCAGGCAAGACGGAAAATTTGACAGCTCAGTTGACCTTGGGCAGGAATTTCCAGTCCCAGAGCAGGCAGGACAGGAAAAGCCCACCCATAATTATCCGAGGGCAAAGTCACACCACGGGAAATCGATTGGCCAAAACTTTGTTAAAACAGGGAATCTAACAACATCTACTGTCAGTTATACTTGTATCTGTACTCCTTAGCTCAAAAAATGTTTACCCAAAAAGCATTGTAAGTGTGAGCTGATAACGGTACCGCGAGGCATCGGAGAAACTCGGAGCTAAGTGAACAGGATACCTCCTTTGCCAATCAGATTGAAGGACTAGGCTGAGCAGGAAGGTGAATTAAAAGAGGGCGAGTTCAATATTTCCTGGTTCCTCAAAGTCCAAGGTATCATTGATGGCACCCTATTGACTACCTGGACCCTGACAGGCACATTTCCAGGCCTCCATAAAACACAAGTATTTACACTTGTTAATGTCGAATTTGGCAAGCCAGCCCCTCACCACCTCCAAAGAGCCCGCGGAACCTGCTTCCTCGCCAAAAACACCCCGAGATCAGCCCATTGACGTACCTTTTTTTTTTTTAAATTTAGATTAGCCAATTATTTTTTCCAATTAAGGGGCAATTTAGCGTGGCCAATCCACCTACTCTGCACATTTTTGGGTTGTGGGGGCGAAACCCACGCAGACACGGGGAGAACGTGCAAGCTCCACACGGACAGTGACCCAGAGCCGGGATCGAACCTGGGACCTCGGCGCCGTGAGGCGGTTGTGCTAACCACGAGGCCACCGTGCTGCCCTTCCCATTGACGTACCTAAAAAGAGATTTGGGGACAAAGTTAGGGAGGTTCTAAAATATGAAGAGAAACCTATGCAGCACTATCATTTTCACTGGCTGCGTCCTCCAGCCAGTGACAATGGCTACACATCCCACTTCTTAAAATCCACCTTCATCTCCACCAACAATCAAGCCAAGTTCAACCTATGCAGCTGGGCCCAACTCCGCATCACTTGAATATCTCGGTATCTGAAGCTCGTCAACACCCCCAATCTTCTTTCCTGCCATTGATCGGGAACACCTCACTCTTTCCCATGTTTAATTTTTATCCTGAAAATTGGCCAAATTCCCTCAAGGTCTCCATAATTCTCACAATGCTGCTCATCAGGTACGAAATATATAATAATAAGTCATCAGCATATAGTGAAACACTATGCTCGGCAACCTCCCACTACTCAATCCCTCTCCAATCCCTTGACAACTTAAGTACGATTGCCAATGGCTCTGACCAAGGCAAAAAAAATTTGGGAGAGTGGGCACTCCTGCCTCATAGCACTGTGTAGTCCAAAGTACCCCAAACTCACTTGGTTCACCCGCACACTCGCTAACAGTGCCTTGTATAGCACCCGGACCCAATATATAAACCCCTGCCTGAACCCGAAATGCTCCAGCACCTCAAACGCACTCTCCATATGATAAAAAGCCTTTGCTGCGTCCATCGCCACCACTACTCTACCTCTTGCCCCTCCAAGGGTATCATAATCTCGTGAAGTAACCTCCACATATTCGCCGACAACTGCTTTCCCTTCACAAAACCGGTCTGATTTCCCCTATCACCCCCAGCCCACAGTCCTCAATTCGCAATGAAAGCACCTTCACCAATAGCTTGGCATCGTCATCTCCCCATACTCAAACACTGCCCCTCTGCAACTGCTCTACATCGCCTTACCCGTAGACACTAACCCAAACTCCATCTGGATCTCTGCCTCTCCTTCACAACCCATCCTCCGGTGCCACCGAGTACCTCCTCTCCACCTCAAAATCACATCTAGCAGACTTGTCCTCTCCTCCCGCTCCACCCTCTCCCTGTATGCCCGAATGGAAATAAACCCCCCTCTAACTACAGCCTTAAATGCCTCACACAGCGTGGCGGCTGTGACCTCCCGCATGTCGTTCAACTCCACATACCCCCGAATGACAGCCCACACCCGCTCCCACACCCCTCATCCACCAACTGCCCCACATCCAACCTCCACTGCAGCCATTGGGCCTCCCCTGCACCACTTGCAAATCCACCCAATGTGACGTGGTCAGAAAGCACAATCGCCGAGTACTCTGATTCAGTCCTACCCCGCCAGCAGTGGCTTGTCCATCACAAAATAAATCTGCGAATACACCCAGTGCACATGACAGAAGTATGAAAACTCCTTCGCCCTCGGCCTCCCAAATCTCCATGGGTCTGCTCTCCCCCATGCGCTCCATGAACCCGCTCAGCTAGTGACTGCCGACACCCTCGACAACATAGAATCGACTGGCTCAGACCCGGGTCTAGGACTGTATTGAAATTACCCCCCATAATCAACCGATGTGTATCCAGGTCGTGAAATGTTTACCAAGCTATCAGCATCCGCTCCAACTTTCCACTGACCATCACATACCTACCCCACCAGATCGGCCACAATGCTTTCCACCTCAAATGCTACCCTCTTGTTAACAAACACCGCCACCCCCTCGTCTTCATATCCAGCCTCATGTGATCCACCAACTTCAGGTGCGTCTCCATTAAAAAAAAACGTCCGCCTTTAGACTCCTCAAATGCATAAACACATCCCACAGTTAACTGGCCCATTCAGCTCTCATGCTCCATGTGACAAGCCTTGCCAGGGGGCTTCCCACCCACCTCCCTACCTTGCCAATCAGCCATGCCACTTTTTGAGCCAGCCCCCGGACCACATCAAGCATCCTTCCAAAATGAAATGAAAATCGCTTATTGGCGCGAATAGGCTTCAAATGAAGTTACTGTGAAAAGCCCCAGTCGCCACATTCCGGCGCCTATTCAGGAAGGCTGGTACGGGAATTGAACCGTGCTGCTGGCCTGCTTTGGTCTGCTTTAAAAGCCAGCTCTTTAGCCCTGTGCTAAACCAGCCCCTAATATGAAAATCGCTTATTGTCACAAGTAGGCTTTAAATGAAGTTACTCTGAAAAGCCCCGAGTCCCACATTCCAGCGCCTGTTCAGGAAGGCTGGTACAGGTATTGAACCATGCTGCTGGCCTGCCTTGGTCTGCTTTAAAAGCTAGCTATTTAGCCCTGTGCTAAACCAGCCCAGGCCTGCCCTCGGATGTCTGCCACCATATCCCCCCTCCCAACTGCATCACACCAACCAGCCCATGTCAGCAACCCTCTCCTCCCTTCTCCACCCTCAAACAAGGTGGATTTTTTTGGTCCTTCCCCTCCCAATTTGGGGTATTTTTGAAGGCAAAAGGTGTGCGAGTGCCCAGGGAAGGTAACATTCCTCTGGTGAGGTTGGTGTATGGGTCAGAGGACGAGAGGTGCCACGAGAGAAAGCAGCTGGGAGCAGGAAGGTTTTTGTGGTGCATCACAGGTGAAGATGGCAGAGGGCAAGGAGGCAGCCCTGCCCACCCAGTGGTCAACGGAGCAACTGGTGGAGTTTTCGAACAGAAAATTCCAGCAGCAGAGAAAAAAGGCTTTGGACAACCTGGCTAAGGTTGTGGAGCCATTCAGAGCTGCGATTGAGAGAGTGGTGCAGAGGCAGTGGGTGAGCATGAGAAGTAGATAGCATGAGCGGCTCATTGGAGATGGAGTTGGGGATGGTTTTGGACAGTCAGAAGAGGCTGAGAGAGAAATTGGAGGACTTGGAGAACTGCTCTGGGAGACAGATCCTGAGGATCGTCAGGTTGCCTGAGGGCAGCGAGGGAGTGGAGGCCTCGCAAGTATGTGGCGAGCAATGTGGAGAGGTTAATTGGGGAGGGGGCCTTCAACTGGCCTCTCGAGGTCGGTCGGGCGCACAGAATGTGAAGAACGATGCCGTAGGTGAGGCAGCCACTGAGGGCAATAGTGATGTGGCTGCATTGATTCTTGGTCAAATAAAAGATCTTGAAGTGTACGATGCAAGAAATGCACCTCTCTCATGCAGGACAATTACAAATAGCCATCGAGAGCAATAACGAAAAGGCAGCATTCCTGTATCTCCTAACTCCTTTGAAGAAGGCAGGGTTCTGCATTATTGGGCTGACAATTACTGTGGCTGTTGCATCCATCATCACCAAAAACATTTTGGATGATATTCTTTCAACCCATGTGGGTGTCGCAAAGTCAGATATTGCTGCCCATCCCTAATTGCTACTGACCTGGCTAGGTCATTTAAGATTCATTTAAGAGTCAACCATACTCTGGAGTCGCCTGTTTGACAGACCAGGTAAGGATGGCAGATTTCCTCCCCTAAAGGGCATCAATGAACCAGACGGGTTCTTATGACAATTGGAGATCGTTTCATGGTCACCATTACTGAGATTAACTTTATATTCCAGGTTTATTAACGGAATTCAAATTCCACCAGCTGTCATGGGGATATTTGAACCCATGTCTCCAGGACATTAGCCTGTGTCTCCGGATTACTAGTCCAGCAATATTGCCACTATGTCACTACCTCCTCATGACCGCATGTTGCTACCTCATGCACCGACCCGGATTCCACTTCACATTCATCATGCTACCTGGCATGAAGTTCCAAGCTGAGATTGTGTGACTATGGACCTCTTGCTTTCCACTTCATCTACCTTCCCTTAATCCAACACTCCCCTTCCATATTTTTTCACGTTAAATGCATAAAAACGGTTTCACAGTCAGCTATCTCAACCTCAGCATGAAGAAAAAAGCAACAGCTCGCACATGTACTCAGGAATGAAAATCAGTTATCAATGGGACCATTCTTCAATGGAAATTGGAACTGGCCCATTTGAGCTGTACCTAGTTGGCCAGTTGATTGTTCTCACTTCCCAGTTCGCAATGTTATGTGGCCTGCCATTTACAGGCAGCACTCAGAGAGTGGCACTGCATGTACCTTATGATCTTTGGATCTAGGAGCAAAGCATGGTGAATCACTGAGTTTTAGTGGGCTGTAGCCAGGCCAGGGGTAAACAGCAATGCAGGTAAACAATAACAGGAGGGCACAGTCGTAGATGAGTTCTGCTGCGGAGGGTTCAGCATGGACTTTGAATGAGTAGCTTTCAGGACAATGCTAATGAGCTTACACACAGATATACTTTGTGTACTGGCAGGGCTGAAGCAGAGCCTGTTGTCATTGTCAAAGAGCATGGAGTACTCCAGCTCCAACTTGGAACAGGCCTTCGTCCAAAGCTTACAACTCACCCTTTCCAGGGTAAAAGTGGCAGCAAATTCCATCTGTGGGGCCAGCCATGATAAAGTATTGGGTGTCCGATGTCTTGTGGCACAGGCAGCAGTTACCAATGTCTGAGTGCTGCATGAAAGCTCCAACTGAGGTCATGAGGTTCATGCTTGTTGGCATGCAAATCCATCTTTGTGGCATACAGTCTTAACTGCTGACATCACGGATATGGGCATCAGTGCTCAAAGGGGAGTGGAGGCACTCACAGCAGTCTAGCTATCCGTCCTCCATCTCATTGTCAGAATTGCCGCTACATCGCACCTGGTGGGTGACAATGGTGTCATCATCCACAAACTTGATGTCATCTCAGAATTACAGCATGTGTGCTCCCACCCCGCTTCACTCTGCCAGTGCCCATGTTTTCATAGATTTCATAGAATTTACAGTGCAGAAGGAGGCCATTCAGCACATTGAGTCCGCACTGGCCCTTGGAAAGAGCACCCTACTTAAGCCCATGCCTCCACAATATCCCCTTTAACCCCTTAATTGCACCTATACTTTTTGGACACTAAGAGCAATTTAGAATGGCCAATCCACCTAACCCGCACATCTTTGGACTGTGGGAGGAAACCGGAGCACCTGGAGGAAACCCACGCACATACGGGGAGAGCGTGCAGACTCCAGACAGACACTGATCCAAGCCGGGAATCGAACCTGGGACTTTGGAGCTGTGAAGCAACTGTGCTAACCACAATGCGACTGTTGCTGCCTACCAGCTCAGAATACTGCTGCCCATGCCAAAATGGTGCAGTGTGAAGCAGAACCCACAAGGCTCAAGCTGCAGTTGTCCTGCAAGGTCTCTGTAGTCTCCTGCACTGAGGTTCAACAGCTTTCCACCGCCATACTGCAGCTGAGGAGCACTCGGCCAGACAAAGGCTTGTCTGATTTGGAGGCTCCTAAGTGTCAACTGGCCTCCGAGGCTTCTGAGGCTGTTAGGTGTAAAACTAGCTTGCCTTGCTTCTTGAGGGTTCTGCCAATTATATCCATGTTCCAATTTGATTCTGCCTTTTGTGTATTTAGCTAGCCGTCCAAATTCCTAGACTCTAGACATTCTAGATCACAAGATCTAATCATCTCGGTAAGCTGTTTCTCCTCATTAGCCATTCTGATTATATCTAAATGTCTTCTTGTCTCAATACTGGGAGAGATGCAACTCACCCAGCCTTTTGAATACTGGCTACTGCTGTCGCTTGGCAGATTGCTGGGCAGGTTGCATCCTATTATGTCTTGTTAAATTCATGTTACTACTACTGATACTCAGTAAATCCATGAGGAAGTACACATGAGGCTGATGTAACAATAATGTTAGATCACATGACTGAGAAGTAAGAGAGATCTGGTAGGAGGAGAAGCTCCAATCTCATGTAGAGATCCAAATGTGTAAATACTTGCTGTGTATAGAGTAATAGTTTTGACCCCAAACACGGAACAGCTCACTCAGTAAACCTGCATTAAATTTAAGTTGAATATGTATTATATTAGAACACCTGACAAGACATTACAACAATGCACGAGTGCTGGGTTAACATGAACTATTACATACTGAAACTTTTTTTTGGCTTCACTCCAAACTTAGGCTCGTATCCATAAATTTGTTTCTATTGAAAGTTTAAAAAGTTATTTTATGTGATGTCGGCATTACAGGCTAGGAACCTGCATGAATTTAACTCAACTGAACAAATCAGTGGAATGTGAGATCCAGCGGATGATCTCAGCGGATGGAAGCTTCAACAAACTAGCCAAGAATACTTTAAAAAAAAAAAAATCGCTTATTGTCACGAGTAGGCTTCAAATGAAGTTACTGAGAAAAGCCCCTAGTCGCCACATTCCAGCGCCTGTTCGGGGAGGCTGTTACGGGAATCGAACCGTGCTGCTGGCTTGCCTTGGTCTGCTTTCAAAGCCAGCGATTAGCCCTGTGAGCTAAACAGCCCCTTTAGTTATCAAATGTATGTTTTAAGAAATATTTTTATTAAAGCTTTACATTTTTACACTATACATGCATTAGAAATAGATGAGACGGTTACAGTTAACATGTTGTCTTTCGGCACCCCCCCTTCTCATGCCACACCCCTCCCTTTCTTCGTTGTTTCAAGATCTTATTTTAGGCCACTTACTTGATCGTGGGTGGTTTTCCCATGTTTGTCTGTGGGCAGTGCTCTTCTTCTCCCTTCCCTCTCCCTGTCGATTTGGCCTTCTATCCCTTTATTTCCGCACTTCATATCCTGTTGTCTACCTGTTTTTTGAAGGTTCCTTTTCATGTGCCTCATCCCCGTATCGGTCACTCTCTGGCCCGTCCCTTGTTGTTTCCTCTGGTCTCTCTCCCATTGTTTCCCCCCCCCCTCCCATTTTTGTCTACCCCTGTCTCCCATTGGCATCTATGCGCATCCCCCCATCCTCTGCTCTATCAATTGTTGGCTTCAAACATGCCTAGGAACAGGTTAGTGAATGGCTCCCACACTTTGTGGAAGCCATCTTCAGAACCTCGGATGGTGAACTTAATCTTCTCCAGCTGGAGAAATTCCAATAGGTCTGCCAGCCAGTCTGCAGCTGTGGGTGATGCTGCTCATCATCGGCTGAACAGGATTTTCGGTGGGCCATTCGGGGAGCAATCCCTAATATGTAGTTCTGGCTGGTCCAGTACCCTGAAATCTGCCACACTTGGTCACTGCTCCACCCTCGCATCCACAACCTCGGACATTGGACAACAAAACCCAATAAGTCTGGGGCAGGCCCAGAACACGTGACCGTGGTTATCTGGGCCTTCCTGGCACAGTTCACAATTATCCTCCACCTCCAGGAAGAACCTGCTTATTTGGGTTCTTGTCAGGTGCGCTCTGTGCGCCACTTATAGCTGCATGTGGCTCAGCCTTGCACAGGAGGAGTTGGCCCTGTTCAGTGCTTCGCCCCAGCATCCCCACTCTATTTCCGTCCCTAGCTCTTCCCCCTATTTAGCAAATTGGATCCAAACAATGGATTTTGGCAGTTGCTTCTGGGCAAAGAAATCCTAACAATGCGGTCATTATTGTTTCAATAACTTGCCCTTTAGAAAGCATCTATTCCAGAAATGTTCCTGATTTAATGACCAAGGAAGCCAGGATAGGAATGACAAAATTTATTTATTTATTTTAAAATAAATTTGTAGTATCCAATTATTTATTTCCAATTAAGGGGCAATTTAGCGTGGCCAATCCACCTCGCCTGCACGTCTTTGGGTTGGGGGGTGAAACCCACGCAAACACAGGGAGAATGTGCAAACTCCACACGGACAGTGACCCAGAGCCGGGATCGAACCTGGGAGCCCGGCGCCGTGAGGCAGCAGCAGTAACCACTGCACGACTGTGCTGCCCCGACAAAATTTATTTTAACTAAACATAAAGTCAACCCACGGCAGCAACTACACATCACACTACCTGTTGGGACAAAAAACATGCAGCTTCCTGCTCGGGCCAACTTTTATGCTCTGTTTTACAATCCCAGTTTCTACCAGGGAAATTCATACTCCACGAGTGTAACAGGGAGATTGATTGTGGTTTCCACGTGGGCCTTGTGGAGGGTTATGACACCAGAGAACAATTTGTGACATGCTCGAACACATGGAAGGAGTAATATGTGAAATGGACAATATAATTATACATGGTTCAATGCGAGAAAAAGCATAATCGCAAGTCAGAGCACCAGTCTTACAGGGTGAGAAATGTGAGTTCACCAAACCTACAATCATGTTTTGAGGTCACATAGCACAAGCTACTGGAATCACAGTTGAGCGACAGAAAATGTAAGAAATCAGAGAATTTTCACAACCCAGGAAGGTAATTGAGCAGCAAAGATTCCTTAAGTGGACAAGTTCTACCAAATTTAGTAAAGGCTAATTAGCTCTTGCTCCAGCTCTTGAACTTATAAAAGAATGAAACGACTTTTGAAATATGACTCTGAAGTACTGACCATAGAGATGTCTACAGGTCTAGGGAAGTGCAGAGATATAGAAAGCATAGACCAGTCTACTATGCCTCTAGGTTTCTAATGGAAACAGAACAATGATAAGCTGCAATAGAAAAAGAAGCATTGGCAGCATAGTAGAGGTGCAAAACTTTTAAAACTTTGCTATGAGATTGCATTTCAGCATTAAATCAGACATAAGTCATTAGTCCTCCTTCTGAACATGAGAGAAATTGTGAAGACGCCACCCAGAATCCAGCAGTTCACGTTAAGATTGATGATTATGACTGCATCACTGACTATGTGCAAGGGAAGTATCAAACAAACTATCATAAACACTATTAGAATGAATCAAACAAGAGGATTTAGTTCAGTGAGGAGGTTGAAGCATATATATTTTTAAGCACTGAGCACTTACCAGCGACTTCAATAAAGTAGTAGGAAACAAAGCAGGCTCAGCAACGAGATGAAGAATGTCTCCAAATCCGGGAGTATTGTCTGAAAGGGTGGCTTGACTATGTTTCCATTAATCTGATTCTGTGGTAGCACTTTGAACAGTGCAAGCAACTTGCTGTCAGTTTTTAAAGTTCATTCAAAGGCTGTGGCCTTCGCTGGCTAGGTCAGCACTTATTGCCCATCCTTAATTGCCCTTGAGAAGGTGGTGGTGAGCAACCTCCATGAACTGGTGCAGTCCGTGTGGTATAGTTACACCCACAGTGCTGTTAGGGAGAGAGTTCCATGATTTTGACCCAGCAACAGTGAAAGAATGGCGATATATTTCCAAGTGAGGGTGGTGAGTGGTTTGGAGGGAAGTTGCAGCAATCAGTCTAGTGGCCAGATTTTACTCAAACCTGAATGTTGTCCATGTTTTGCTTCACAATTTAAGAGAATTTGAGCTGGAAGTAGGATCCTTGAGGACAGCAGCTTCATTAACACACCACATACTTTGATCCTGAAAGTTGCGGAGTAAACTTGCTAGCCAGCTGGGCAATGGTGAGGACTGGCAATGGAGGAGAGTGTGGGAGAGGTGAAAGAACAAGTTGGAAATAAACATTTTCATTTTTTCAACATACATTTGCTGAAATAATTCAAGTTTCCTTTCCTCTGGTTTCAGGCTGATTGTTCTTTTGTTTTACTTCCTGTGTACCCATTGTACAATGTGTTGTAGCCACCGAAGTTGGCCATTCCCTAAATACAAAATGGAGGAACGCAAAGCTTACCGGTTAAAATGGACAATGTTTGCAGCACCAGCAGGCTGCACCAAGCAAATGTGGATTCTGTCTGCTAAGAGAGCAGACAGCACCGAAACGAACATTCCGCATACTAATGAGGCAATCTCCGGGATAGTTAACATAGCAATGGAACGATCCCAGGGACAATGGACACAAATGGGGAAGTGATTGCAACAGTGTATGAGAAACCAGACACCCCGGCACCAGCGGGGTCCGAAAACAAAGCACTTGAAAGCCCGCACAGTAGCCAAGAAACAGCCTCAGTATTAGGGGGATTCAAACATATCGAATGGGTAGAGATCCAATCGATTCGTAGCAGGAAAAGGGTCCGCCCAAAAGGGCGCGGAGCCCTGGGACCTATAAAAGACAGGTCCCACACTTAATTCGCTCTCCTTGACCAGCCCTCCTCTCTGGACCAGCATTTCGACCAGCTTTACCAAGAAGACGTTGAACGAGAGAGAGGAGAGGTTTGGGACAGCAGCTGCCGGCAAGTAAGTCTCACAACGATCGCTACCAGAGATAGACACTCCTGACCCCTTTTTAACCCGTACCAACCTGAAGTCTGCAGACCAGTGCAGAGCAAGAGGCCTTGTCCCCTGATCCGGCAGTTCCCTTGAGATAAGTATTGGTTTATTTAGCGGTAGGAATAGTTTAATCCTCTTAGTGTGTGCATGGGTAGTATTATAATTGTACTATAATAAACTCAGTTCTTTGAACGTACTAATTGGTGTATGGTTTTATTGCTTTGAACTTAACCTTGAAACTTGTGGCGTTATCTTAACGATACCTGGCGACTCCAGAGCTAAGTAACGAAACAGAGCCAAATCGAGTGTTAAGCACACTCACCCAGAACGAGCAACAGTGTGTTCATGTATATATTGTGAGGGTGGAAGCATGAAACTTACGGCACACTGAACGTGGAGAGGATTTTTCCACGGGTAGGAGAAACTAGAACCAGAGGGCCCAGCCTCAGACTGAAGTGATTATCCTTTAAAACAGAAATAAGGAGGAATTTCTTCAGCGACAGGGTGGTTAAACTGTGGAACTATTGCTGCAGAAAGCTGTGAAGGCCAAGTCACTGGGTGTCTTTAAGACTGAGATAGATTTCAAGGACACAAGTTTGGGGACATTGGTAATGGCATCTCTGCCGTTCTTGCCGGCCCGATACTCCACAAGCCCGGTGGTAGTGGCGGCCCTGAGAGTCTAGAGACAGAAGAGGAAGCATATGAGAGTGGAGGGAGCACAGGTCTGGGCTCCAATCGGCAATAACCATCGGTTTGTACTGGGAAGGCTGGATGGGGGGTTTTGGAGATGGCAGAGAACAGGGATTGAGAGGATGGGGGATCTATTTATAGATGGGAGCTTCTCCTGTTTGAAGGATTTAGAGGAGAAATTTGAACTGCCAGCAGGAAATGAATTCAGATATCTGCAGGTACAGGATTTTCTGCGAAGGCAGGTTTCGACCTTTCTGCTCCTCCCACCATGGGAGATTAAGGACAGGATAGTTTCCAGAATGGGGGTGGGAGAGGGGAAGGTTTCGGATATTTATAAAGAACTCATGGAGTCGGAGGTGATGCACAAAGATGAGAGTTGGATGCAATCGAAGCTATATTACACTAAGATGTGTGGCCTCCTACAGCAGCTGGCGAAATGGCTGCTGTATGGGGAGCACACATATTTATACTTCGCCTACTGGGTGGAGCCAGCAGGCAGGGAGCTACCCCGTACCTGTAGTACAGAGCCTTAACACAAAACACCTACACCGACATCCTCTACATACAATATATACATCAGTGGTGACTATCACATTCACCTCCTGTTAAGATTGAGTCCGGCGGGGGTGGTGGAGAACGATATACAGGTAGAGTTTTTAAAGTATAGAGAGCAAAAAAAAAATTGAGTCCAGCGGGGTGGAGGGGAAAATTATGTTCAGAGGGATTGTTTTTTAAAAGTCCAGGTTACAGATTCAGTCGGTCCGGAGCCTTGATCTGCCGATGGGAGGGCCGCAGTGCTGGCGGTGATTCAGGTGTCGGTTTGGTCTTCGGTGACTCCGGAGCATGTCGAAATCCTCTTCATCCTCGGATGTGGGCAAGGGGAGGACAGATTGTCCCGGAGCGGGGGCTGCGGTGGGGTGCACCGGGGAGGGGACGGTGGCGCCGGTTCGGGGGGGGGTGTAGAGACCAGCTGATGCCAGGTCCCTGAGGGAGACAGTATCTTGGCGGCCGTCGGGGTACGGTACGTAGGCGTACTGTGGGTTGGCGTGAAGCAGCTGTACCCTCTCAACCAATGGGTCCACCTTGTGGAGTCGTACGTGTTTACGGAAGAGTAAGGGTCCTGGAGCTGCCAGCCAAGTTGGGAGCGACACCCCGGAGGTGGACTTCCTAGGGAAGGCAAAGAGACGTTCATGGGGTGTTTCATTAGTCGCGGTGCACAGGAGCGACCGAATGGAGTGAAGGGCATCGGGAAGGACCTCCTGCCAGTGTGAGGCCGTGAGATTTCAGGACCGTAGGGCCAGCTGGACTGCCCTCCTAACCTTCCCATTCTACCTCTCCACTTATCCGTTTCCCCGGGGGTTATAGCTGGCCATCCTGCTCGAGGCAATGCCCCTGTTGAGCAGGCACTGACACAGCTCATCGCTCATGAATGAGGATCCCCTGTCGCTGTGTACGTAGGCGGGGAAGCCGAACAGAGCGAAGGTGGTGTTGAGGGCTTTGATGACTGTGGCAGACTGTGGTAGTGTGACTAGGGGTATTACGGTACCTTGGAAGTGAGCTGCTATTGGTGCAGAAGACTCGCTGCCCATTGGCCCGGGTAAGTCATGTGCCTCTCAGCCGATTGGCTCAGAAAGTCATGTGCCTCTCAGCCGATTGGCTGAGAGGTAGGTAGCTCCGCCTACAAGGCGGGATATAAGAACCCGTGCTGCCCAGCAGTCGGCCTTTCTTCTGTACGTCGGCTGCCGGGCACATATCTTGTGCATTAAAGCCTATCGTTTGCATCTCATCTACGTTTCATGTCCATTGATTGTGCATCACAGACGTCATGTCGGGGCAAGGGATGCCGAAGGGGAATCATCGACCACACTGAGGAAGCACGTGTTACGGTCGATGGAGGGGAGGGGACTTTGAAGTCCACGCTGAGGCGTTCAAAGGGGTGGGAGGCCTTCACCAGGCGTGCACGGTCTGGCCGGTAGAAGTGCGGTTTGCACTCTGCGCAGACCTGCCAGTCTCTGGTGATAGCCATGACTTCCTCGATGGAGTAGGGTGTCATGTGAGAGTACCTTTAAGAAATGGGTGTTTAAGCAATGTACCTTTAAGAATTGAAGCAGCTCATATTACTGAAGTGATGTCAGAGGGGGGAAGCTGAGCTGAGACCACTTCTGCTTTTTCTGCTTTTAGGTTCAGTTTGAGAAAGCAGCTGAAAAGTGCCTGACTGATTTGCTATGAGCTGTTTTGAAAGGAGAAAGTCAATTTGGAGGAAAAGAGCTTGGATGTGTCAATGTTTGCAGTGAGCTGTATCTGCTGTGATCCTTGCCAGGAAAGAATATCTCTGAATAATTTGGGTGATTTAAACTCATAAGAGTAATGTCTTTAACTTGATGTGTTTCTGTTTAAAGGTTTCTTTTGGAGGTTTGGAGGAACATTTTGAGGAATTATTTAGTGTTGTATTATTTTAAGTAAGGGATGTTAAGGGATCCAATGTTTATTTAAGAAGGTTAAGTTGAATTCATGGAATAACATTGTTTTGTGTTTAAAAACCCATGTGTCCATAATTGTAGTACCACACCTGGAGAACAGGCCGTGTGCTTCAAAAGCAACAATGCACTAAAGTGGGGGTTGGTTGAACTCCATGATACATTTTGAGGTTCTGAAACGCCGCTCCCATAACAAGGGCAGATTGCGAGCCTTGATGAAATGGTAAAAACGTGTGACCACTGGGTGACAGAGGTTGTCGTCCAGAGTCCGGAGTCGGTCGACTTGCGCGCTGGGACATGTACCTCGGGATAGGGCATCGGGGGGCTCGTTGAGTTTACCAGGGCGACACAAAATCTCGTAGTTGTAGGTGGAGAGCTCGATCCTCCACCTCAAGATTTTATCGTTTTTGATCTTCCCCGCTGTGTGTTGTTGAACATGAAGGCTACCGACCATTGGTCAGTGAGTAGAGTGAATCTTCTGCAGGCCAGGTAATGCCTCCAATACTGCACAGCTTCAATGATGGCTTGGGCCTCTTTTTCGATGGAGGAATGCCGAATTTCGAAGAAGTGTAGGGTTCGTGAGAAAAATGCCACGGGCCTGCCTGCCTGGTTGAGGGTGGCGGCTAGAGCAACGTCTGATGCATCGCTCTTGACTTGAAATGGTAAAGTCTCGTCGACTGCGTGCATCGCGGCCTTGTCGATGTCGGCCTTAATACGGTTGAAGGCCTGGTGAGCCTTGGCCATCAGGGGAAACAGAGTGGATTGAATGAGTGAACAGGCCTTGTCCGCATAGTTTGGGACCCACTGGGCGCAATAAGGGAAGAACCCAAGGCATCGTTTGAGGGCCTTGGGGCAGTGGGAGAGGGGGAGTTCCATGAGGGTCCATGAGGGGACGCATGCTGTTGGGATCGGGCCTCAGAACTCCACTCTGGACCACATAGCCGAGGATGGCTAAGCGGTTTGTGCTGAACACACACTTCTCCTTGTTATAAGTTGGTTGAGGAGCGTGGCAGTGTGGAGAAATTTGGTACGGTTGGCGTCATTGTCCTGCTGATCTTAGCCGCAGATGGTGACATTGTCCAGGTATGGGAAGGTGGCCTGCAGTCCATACCAGTCAACCATTCGGTCCATTTCCTGTTGGAAAAC
This sequence comes from Scyliorhinus canicula, assembly GCF_902713615.1. Classification (NCBI taxonomy): domain Eukaryota; kingdom Metazoa; phylum Chordata; class Chondrichthyes; order Carcharhiniformes; family Scyliorhinidae; genus Scyliorhinus; species Scyliorhinus canicula. The sequence continues at coordinate 45,063,391 of NC_052161.1, forward strand.
CGAGATCCCGTAGGTGACGCCAAAGAGAACCCTGAGAAAGTGGTAAAGGCGGCCATCTGCTTCGTAGGCAGTGTATGGGCAGTCCGCCTTAAGGATGGGGAGCTGGTGGTAGGTGGATTTCAGGTCCACAGTTGATAAGACCCGGTAGTGTGCAATCTGATTGATCATATTGGGCAGCACGGTAGCATTGTGGATAGCACAATTGCTTCACAGCTCCAGGGTCCCAGGTTCGATTGCGGCTTGGGTCACTGCCTGTGCGGAGTCTGAACATGAAATTAAATGAAAATCGCTTATTGTCACGAGTAGGCTTCAATTAAGTTACTGTGAAATCTCCTAGTCACCACATTCCGGCACCTGTCCAGGGAGGCTGGTACGGGAATCGAACCGTGCTGCTGGCCTGCTTGGTCTGCTTTAAAAACCAGCGATTTAGCCCAGTGAGCTAAACCATCCCCGTGTGTGCGTGGGTTTCCTCCGGAGGCTCCGGTTTCCTCCCACAGTCCAAAGATGTGCAGGTTAGGTAGATTGGCCATGATAAATTACCCTTAGTGTCCAAAATTACCATTAGTGTTAGGTGGGGTTACTGGGTTATGGGGATAGGGTGGAGGTGTTGACCTTGGGTAGGGTGCTCTTTCCAAGAGCCGGTGTAGACTCTATGGGCCGAATGGCCTCCTTCTGCACTGTTAATTCTATGATATCAGATATGCGTGGGAGGGGGTACGCGTAGAGTTGCGTGTACCTGTTGATGGTCTGGCTGTAGTTCACGACCATCCTGTGTTTCTCCCCGGTTTTTGCCACTACCACTTGAGCTCTCCGGGGGCTGTTGCTGGCCTCGATAATGCTTTCACGAAGCAGCCGCTGGACTACGGACCTGATGAAGGTCCTGTCCTGGGTGCTGTACCGTCTGCTCCTGGTGGCGACGGGTTTGCAATCCGGAGTTAGGTTTGCAAATAGCGAAGGTGGTTCGACCTTTTCCGCACACAGTAAGGGGTGGTAGGGGCCCGCCGAATTTCAGTGTCAGGCTCTGGAGGTTGCACTGGAAGTCCAGGCCAAGTAGCAGGGCAGCGCAGAGGTTGGGGAGGACATAGAGGCGGAAGCCACTGAACTTCACGCCCTGGGCAGTGAAAGTGGCTATGCAGTACCCCCGGATCACCACGGAGTGGGACCCAGAGGCCAGGGAGATTCTCTGGTTGGCGGGGTGTACCGCGAGGGAGCAGCGCCTTACCGTGCTGGGATGAATGAAGCTCTCAGTGCTCCCGGAGTCCAGCAGACAGGAGATCTTGTGCCCATCAATCTTCACATTGGTGGAAACAGTTGACAGGTTGTGTGGGCGAGACTGGTCAATCGTGACCGAGGCCAGACGCGGCTGGTCGTCGATGGTGGCAGACGATGAGGTGTCCGGGGGGGCATGTGTCCTGGTAAGATGGCGGCACCCATGGGCCGCACATGTCATGGGGAAAACAAGATGGTGGCGCTCGATGATCCTGGGGCGAACAAGATGGCGGCACCCACGGGCCACACATGTTGGGGGTCGAACAAGATGGCGGCGTCCACGGGCCCACATGGTCCGGGGAGGGGAAGATGGCGGCGGTCACTGGTCGCATGTGGGGGGAGTCGGAACAATAGCGGCACTGCGGGCCTGGCACACCGTAGCAAAGTGTCCCTTTTTGCCACAGGCCTTACAAAGGGTGCTCCGGGCCGGGCAGCGCTGTCGGTGGTGTTTAGGCTGCCCACAGAAGTAACATTTGGGACTCCCTGGGGTTGGTTGGCTGCCGCACGGCACAGGCGTGGGGTTGGCTGAGGGGGGTCTCTGGTGAGGTCCACAATGGGGCGGCCATCTGTGGAGCCCACGATGCACAGGAAGGGTGGGCCACGCGGCCGGGGGTGTAGGCCTGGATGGTGCGCGAAACGACCTTAAGCGAGAGCGCTAGCTTTTTTGTCTCCGCGAGGTCAAGCGTGGCCCCTTCTAAGAGGTGCTATCTGATGTAATCGGACCCTATCCCTGTGACAAAAGTGTCTCTCATGAGCAGGTTCGAGTGCTCCGTGGCTGTGATGGTCTGGCAGTCACAGTCTCTATCTAGGGGAATCAGGGAACACCAGAAATCTTCCACTGACTCACCAGGAAGTTGACGATGAGTGGAGTGGATGTGCCTGGCGTAGAACATGTTAGTCCACTGAGCGTAGTTTTCCTTCAGTAGCGCCATGGTGGCTGCGAAGGTCGGCGCATCCTGGATAAGTGGAAAGACATTGGAGCTCAGCCGCGTGTAGAGGATCTGAATCTTCTGAGCTTCAGGAATTGGTTTTGGCGCAGGCCCAATGTATGCTTCAAAACAGGCTAGCCAATTTTGAAAGTCCTTTTTGGCATTGTCTGATTGCGGATCCAGCTGCAGGCGATCCGGCTTGATGCGGAGGTCCATCTTCTGAAAACTCAGTGTAATAAATTGATGCACGATCAATTACACAAAGATGAGAGTTGGATGCAATCGAGGCTTTATTACACTAAGATGTGTGGCCTCCTACAGCAGCTGGCGAAGTGGCTGCTGTACTGTGAGCACACATATTTATACTCCACCTACTGGGCGGAGCCAGCATGCAGGGACTACCCCCGTTCCAGTAGTACATGGCCTTACCACAAAACACTTACACCGACATCCTCTATATACAATATATACATCAGTGGTGATTACCACAGGAGGAAACACAGACAGAGGAGTTAAAGCGCAAATGGGAAGATTAACTGGGGGGGGTTAGGAGGGAGATAGAGGCAGGTCTTTGGGCTGATCCGTTAAGCAGAGTCAATACATCCTCATCATGTGCCAGGCTCAGCCTGATTCAGTTTAAGGTTGTTCATTGGGCACACATGACAGTGGTCCGGATGAGCAAGTTTTTTGGGATAGAGGATAGGTGTGCGAGGTGTGCGGGAGGGCCAGAAAACCATGTCCATATGTTTTGGGCATGTCCGAAGCTTAGGGGATATTACAGATGTCTGTCCGCGGTGTTAAAAACGCAGTGAAGGAGCACCCTACCTATCCCACTGATATTGGGCATGTTAATGATTCCTTGTCCGGGGTGGTTACTGCTGGTTATTCTGGTGTAGGCCTCAATTTCCATGATTTTGAAGAAGGATAAGGACCCTACAGAATATGCGTGGTATCTGCCTGTCTTGTTGTTGAATGCAGATGCTAATTTGCTGGCTAGAGTGTTGTCAATGTGGCTGGAGCCCTGCCTTCCAGGGGCGATCTCAGAACAACAGACAGGTTTTGTCAAGAGTCGGCAGTTGTCGGGAAATATACGGTGATTAAATATCGTTCTATTCCCGTCTCTGGGGCCCGAACCGAGGGGCTTGTCTCAATGGATGCCGATAATACGTAAATACCTTGAGTTCGGGTTACTACCAGTTGTACAGGGTTACAAGACAGATTTGTCCATGGTCACCACTTTCTTTTGCTTTGGCAATTGAGCCGCTGGCCATGCCGTTTGGATCTTCCACTGAGTGGAAGGGGATAAGGCAGGAGGGAATATAGGGTGTCCTTTTATGCAGGTGATCTGCTTCTTTATCTCTCAGACTCAGTTTCCACCACGGATAAGATAACGAGGTGATAACAAGGTGAGGTTTGGCGCCTTCTCGGGGTGTAAGTTGAATTTGAAAAAGAGTGAATGCTTTCCGTTGAATCTCTTGGGGAGGGGAGCAGATCTGGGGATGTTTCTTTTCACCTTTCCAGATCAAGCTCTTGTCATCTACATCGCCATGATTGGGCCTCGCTCTTTAAATTAAAGTACGCTCGTCTTCTGATTGGGGTCAAATCGGACTGGGAGAAGTGGAATAACCGCCCCTATCCTTCGCAGGCAGGGTTCAGACTGTTGTGTTGTCATGCTGCCTTAGCCTCACAAACCTCAGAGTCCAAACACAAGGGAATTAATCGATAATTCATGTATAATTTGCAGAATCTTTGGCCCTTTCACTGCTCAGTAAGTTAAAGCTACCAGGCTTGTAAGTTGAACACAAAACTGTTTATTTATAACAGAAAAAGTTGAAATATGCAGTTATTACAAGGGGCAGCTATTCATGGACTGGTGTCCATGTCGATGTACTTTGTCGATTATTCTTTTTGTCTAATAATAATAATTGCTTATTGTCACAAGTGGGCTTCAATTAATTTACTGTGAAAAGCCCCTAGTCACCACATTCTGGCACCTGTTCGGGAAGGCCAGTACGGGAATTGAACCCGCGCTGCTGGCATTGTTCTGCATTACAAGCCAGCTGTTTAGCCACTGTGCTAAACCAGCCCCAGTACTTTTAGTTTTCTCTTTTAGTTTTGTTTCTGGTATCAGCGGCGCGATTCTCCGACCCCCACGCCGGGTGGAAGAATCGCGGGAGTGCCGGGCGATTCACGCCATGCCGCCCTGGCACCCGCACGCGATTCTACCACCCCACACCAAAACGGCATGTCGCGTTTTGCGACAGGCCGCTCGGGGAATCGCCGCTCTGGTCGAGCAGCGATTCTCCGGCCCGGATGGGCCGAGCGGCCTGCCTAATCCGACCGGTTCACGCCGGCGCCAACCACACCTCGTCGCTGCCGGCGTGAACAGCGCGTGACTGCTGTGTGTGGGGCCTGTGGAGGGCAGAGCGAGGATCGAGCACCAAGGGGGTGCTCAGGAGGGGTCTGGCCCGGTGATCGGTGTCCACCGATCGTCGGACCGGCGTCTCTGAAAGACGCACTCTTTTCCCTCCCCTGCCCTGCAAGATCAATCCTCCATGTCTTGCGGGGCGGTGGAGGGGAGGATGGCAACCGCGCATGCGCGGGTTGACGCCGGCCAATCTGCGCTTGCGCGGGTGATGTCATTTAGGCGCCGCCGGCCGCGTCATTCAGGCGGCGCCGCTTTGACGCAGGCGCCAAGGCCCGGCACGTGAGATTGACACGCCGCCGCTCCTAGCCCCTGGGGGTGGGAGAATAGGGGGCGAGGAGCGGCCTCTGACGCCGGAGTGAAACACTCTGGTTTTCATTCCGGCGTCGGCACTTTGTCTCCCTTTGGGAGAATCGCGCCCCAGAGCTGGGAGCAGCTATTCTGATTCTCTGAGTTTAAACCTCTCTGAAAATCTTGTGGGGAATTCTGTTCTTTCATTAGTAAAGTTGCAGGATATTCTGGTGACCCTGGACATCAATTAAGTTTAAAACTATGGCTGGAGCTAGGCTGAAGTGAGACAGAGAGTCTTAAGAATTAAACAGGCCTGAGGCTGTTCCTTTGAGCGAAGTTCCAGATTAATAAAAGTTTAAAGTGGCTCTCCTGAGGAAGTCCTACTGTCTGTGAGTACTGGCTGAATACTACTGCCAGAAGATCATCTCTAACACTACATTAATTGATTGATTGATTGATCTTCACCCGCGCCGAAGTACAGTGAAAAGTGTTTTTCTGTGGCCAAGGGAACATATGCAGTACATACACAGTCGACATTATTATTACATGCTGGCTGCGCGCGGATCCCCTCTGGCCAGGCTCGCCATCCCTGGACCATCCCCCACCAGTGCCCCCAGCCCCTGCCAAAGCCCCCACTGCCCGTGGAATGCCCCCCCCCCAACTGTGGTGACGCTGGATTCAGTCCGCAGCCGCTACACCGGGTTCCCAAAAAAATAGCACACGCGCCCCAAGCCGTTGGGAAGTCGGCCCATCAGGGCCTTGTCAGCACCTCCTGATCCACTATTGCTATGACCATTGAACTCTCCATCCCTTCCTGCTTCTCTTTAGCTAAATATGACACTGCTTCACTACCTTGAAGTTTTCCTTTAGATTTCAAAATTTCTCATCACCTGGCCACCATCTCCCCGTTCCATTTTTTGTTTAAGATGACAGATTTTGATAGAGTAGATACAGAAAAATTATTCCCTTTAGTGAGCAGATTAGTAACTAGATATTTGACAGTATATCACAGAATTGTTACGGCACAGAAGGAGGCTATTTGGCACTTCATATCTGCACCAGCTCTCCCTGCCTTTTCCCCATACCCCTGCACAAGTAATCATCTCGTGTCGTCTTGAGTGCCTTGATTGAACCTGCCTCCACCACACTTCCCTGCAGTGCATTCCAGACCCAAATCACTCGCTGTGTAAAAATGATCTAAAGGGTAAAAGAGTGAAGAGAATCATCAGGATCTGGAATGTTCTACCGGAAAAAAAGTGGTGGATAATTTAAAAGAGATTTCAATATGACACTGCTTCACTACCTTGAAGTTTTCCTTTAGATTTCAAAATTTCTCATCACCTGGGGCAGCAGGGTAGCATGGTGGTTAGCATAAATGCTTCACAGCTCCAGGGTCCCAGGTTCGATTCCCGGCTGGGTCACTGTCTGTGTGGAGTCTGCACGTCCTCCCCCTGTGTGCGTTGGTTTCCTCCGGGTGCTCCGGTTTCCTCCCACAGTCCAAAAGATGTGCGGGTTAGGTGGATTGGCCATGCTAAATTGCCCGTAGTGTCCTAATAAAAGTAAGGTTAAGGGGGGGGGGTTGTTGGGTTACAGGTATAGGGTGGATACGTGGGTTTGAGTAGGTTGATCATGGCTCGGCACAACATTGAGGGCCGAAGGGCCTGTTCTGTGCTGTACTGTTCTATGTTCTATGTAATAGGCACTTCAGGATTAAATTCTTAAGAGCATTATAGCCAAAGAGCCTGAATGTGGGACTAAGCAGGTCCATTCCGAAATATCTTCTTCTGCACGTGGGAGTTTCTATGATTCTTAGTCACTAACAAATCCAATAAGGAATTCAGGAGGAATTTCTTTACTCAAAAGATAAGCAAGTGAAATTCACTATCATGTAGAATCTGTGAGGCAAAAAGAATAGATGCATTTAAGGGTACACTGGATACCTAGATTAGGAGAAAGGAAGAGAAGGAAATGGTGATTGCGCAAATTGAATTAACTGGGAAGAAGCAGGCTCATGTGGAGCACAAACTCAGTCAGGGTCAGTAAAGCAACTTTGAAGCAACATTATTAGCACATTCATCATAATGTATACCTCTCCTTAAACCATGAAACAGACAACATTGGGAACTTTAGGGAGACATTTTGAATTTAACCACAATACTGCCAACCTACAGAGTCATTGATGTCTCAAAGCAAAACCAATCGCTAATTCATTACATAAATATTAATTAGTGAGCTGAAACATTTTATCGCACATGCCTACAATAATTCCAATTGTTATGTCCCGGAAAACTCCTTCAAGAAAGATGTTTTTGTTACATTTAAGATTCTTGGGACAAACATGACAAAAATTCCATCCATAACAGAAACTTTCAGAAGACAGGAAATCATCCTGAGCTTTTCTTTCTTATATTTGTTCAGAAACAACCATTGAAGAAAATAACATCTGATTAATGCTGGCAGGTTCTAATCCCAGCAAAAAGAAAGTGATTTATTTTGGCTCCGAGAGACAGAACCATTGTCAACTTAAAACATTGACTATTAGTTTAAAATGTTGATTGTGTGTGTATATATGCTTACTTCCCCAAGTGCCTGGGATATTTCATTAAATGGCGGCATGGTGACACAGTGATTATCACTGCTACCTCACAGTGCCGGGGGCCCGGGCTCATTACCAAAACCGTCCTTGGGTGACTGTGCGGAGTTTGCACATTCTCCCAGTGTCTGTGTGGGTTTTCTCCAGGTGCTCCAGGGATGTGCAGGTTAGATTAAGGGGTTATTGGGATAGGGTGGGGATTGGGCCTAGATAGGCTGCTTTTTCAGAGAGTCGGTGCAGACTCGATGGGCTGAATGAGCTCCTGCTTCACTGTTGGGATTTTCTGAATGTGTGAGGCAGTATTATTCCTAAATAAGGAATTAAAATGGTATTCTGGCCTTTCATCTCAATGGGAAACATTTTATTCTTGGTTGAATTACTTTAAAGTGATGGCTGGAACAATTTGGCAACAGCATTAAGGTTGGCAAGGTCATGGGCTTGATTGCTTGGGTCATTCTTAACTGAACCATCTGAAGGAGTTTGCAGGTACATCCAGCAGGGGGCAGCAGAGCAGAGCTACTGATTGGCTGTTCCGGGGAGATTTGCATACATGCAGTGCGGTCAGCGTAAGTTGAAGGTGCACCTTCATCAGTGACCCGAGGAGTTCGACGGAAGTCAAGCATCCAGCAGGGGGCAGCAGAGCAGACCTTCTGATTGGCTGTTCCGGGGCCATTTGCATACGTGCAGTGCGGTCAGCGTAAGTTGAAGGTGCACCTGCGTCAGTGACCCGAGGAGTTCGACGGAAGTCAAGCATCCAGCAGGGGGCAGCAGAGCAGAGCTTCTGATTGGCTGTTCCGGGGAGATTTGCATACGTGCAGTGCGGTCAGCGTAAGTTGAAGGTGCACCTGCGTCAGTGACCCGAGGAGTTCGACGGAAGTCAAGCATCCAGCAGGGGGCAGCAGAGCAGAGCTTCTGATTGGCTTTTCCGGGGAGATTTGGATACGTGCAGTGCGGTCAGCGTAAGTTGAAGGTGCACCTGCATCAGTGACCCGAGGAGTTCGACGGAAGTCAAGCATCCAGCAGGGGGCAGTAGAGCAGAGCTACTGATTGGCTGTTCTGGGGAGATTTGCATACGTGCAGTGCGGTCAGCGTAAGTTGAAGGTGCATCTTCATCAGTGACCCGAGGAGTTCGACGGAAGTCAAGCATCCAGCAGGGGGCAGCAGAGCAGAGCTTCTGATTGGCTGTTCCGGGGAGATTTGCATACGTGCAGTGCGGTCAGCGTAAGTTGAAGGTGCACCTGCGTCAGTGACCCGAGGAGTTCGACGGAAGTCAAGCATCCAGCAGGGGGCAGCAGAGCAGAGCTTCTGATTGGCTGTTCCGGGGAGATTTGCATACTTGCAGTGCGGTCAGCGTAAGTTGAAGGTGCACCTGCGTAAGTGACCCGAGGAGTTCGACGGAAGTCAAGCATCCAGCAGGGGGCAGCAGAGCTTCTGATTGGCTGTTCCGGGGAGATTTGCATACTTGCAGTGCAGTCAGCGTAAGTTGAAGGTGCACCTGCGTCAGTGACCCGAGGAGTTCGACGGAAGTCAAGCATCCAGCAGGGGGCAGCAGAGCAGACCTTCTGATTGGCTTTTCCGGGGAGATTTGCATACGTGCAGTGTGGTCAGTGTAAGTTGAAGGTGCACCTGCGTCAGTGACCCGAGGAGTTCGACGGAAGTCAAGCATCCAGCAGGGGGCAGCAGAGCAGAGCTTCTGATTGGCTGTTCCGGGGAGATTTGCATACGTGCAGTGCGGTCAGCGTAAGTTGAAGGTGCACCTGCGTCAGTGACCCGAGGAGTTCGACGGAAGTCAAGCATCCAGCAGGGGGCAGCAGAGCAGAGCTTCTGATTGGCTGTTCCGGGGAGATTTGCATACGTGCAGTGCGGTCAGCGTAAGTTGAAGGTGCACCTGCGTCAGTGACCCGAGGAGTTCGACGGAAGTCAAGCATCCAGCAGGGGGCAGCAGAGCAGAGCTTCTGATTGGCTGTTCCGGGGAGATTTGCATACGTGCAGTGCGGTCAGCGTAAGTTGAAGGTGCACCTGCGTCAGTGACCCGAGGAGTTCGACGGAAGTCAAGCATCCAGCAGGGGGCAGCAGAGCAGAGCTTCTGATTGGCTTTTCCGGGGAGATTTGGATACGTGCAGTGCGGTCAGCGTAAGTTGAAGGTGCACCTGCATCAGTGACCCGAGGAGTTCGACGGAAGTCAAGCATCCAGCAGGGGGCAGCAGAGCAGAGCTACTGATTGGCTGTTCTGGGGAGATTTGCATACGTGCAGTGCGGTCAGCGTAAGTTGAAGGTGCATCTTCATCAGTGACCCGAGGAGTTCGACGGAAGTCAAGCATCCAGCAGGGGGCAGCAGAGCAGAGCTTCTGATTGGCTGTTCCGGGGAGATTTGCATACGTGCAGTGCGGTCAGCGTAAGTTGAAGGTGCACCTGCGTCAGTGACCCGAGGAGTTCGACGGAAGTCAAGCATCCAGCAGGGGGCAGCAGAGCAGAGCTTCTGATTGGCTGTTCCGGGGAGATTTGCATACTTGCAGTGTGGTCAGCGTAAGTTGAAGGTGCACCTGCGTCAGTGACCCGAGGAGTTCGACGGAAGTCAAGCATCCAGCAGGGGGCAGCAGAGCTTCTGATTGGCTGTTCCGGGGAGATTTGCATACTTGCAGTGCAGTCAGCGTAAGTTGAAGGTGCACCTGCGTCAGTGACCCGAGGAGTTTGACGGAAGTCAAGCATCCAGCAGGGGGCAGCAGAGCAGACCTTCTGATTGGCTTTTCCGGGGAGATTTGCATACGTGCAGTGTGGTCAGTGTAAGTTGAAGGTGCACCTGCGTCAGTGACCCGAGGAGTTCGACGGAAGTCAAGCATCCAGCAGAGGGCAGCAGAGCAGAGCTTCTGATTGGCTTTTCCTGGGTGATTTGCATACGTGCAGTGCGGTCAGCGTAAGTTGAAGGTGCACCTCTGTCAGTGACCCGAGGAGTTCGACGGAAGTCAAGCATCCAGCAGGGGGCAGCAGAGCAGATCTTCTGATTGGCTGTTCCGGGGATATTTGCATACGTGCAGTGCGGTCAACGTAAGTTGAAGGTGCACCTGAATCAGTGACCCGAGGAGTTCGACGGAAGTCAAGCATCCAGCAGGGGGCAGCAGAGCAGACCTTCTGATTGGCTTTTCCGGGGAGATTTGCATACGTGCAGTGCGGTCAGCGTAAGTTGAAGGTGCACCTGCGTCAGTGACCTGAGGAGTTCGACGGATGTCAAGCATCCCGCAGGGGGCAGTAGAGCAGAGCTTCTGATTGGCTGTTCCGGGGAGATTTGCATACGTGCAGTGCGGTCAGCGTAAGTTAAAGGTGCACCTGCGTCAGTGACCGGAGGAGTTCGACGGAAGTCAAGCATCCAGCAGGGGGCAGCAGAGCAGAGCTTCTGATTGGCTGTTCTGGGGAGATTTGCATACGTGCAGTGTGGTCAGCGTAAGTTGAAGGTGCACCTGCGTCAGTGACACGTGGAGTTCGACGGAAGTCAAGCATCCAGCTGGGGGCAGCAGTGCAGAGCTTCTGATTGGTTGTTCCGGGGAGATTTGCATACTTGCAGTGCGGTCAGCGTACGTTGAAGGTGCACCTGCGTCAGTGACCTGAGGAGTTCGACGGAAGTCAAGCATCCAGCAGGGGGCAGCAGAGCTTCTGATTGGCTGTTCCTGGGAGATTTGCATACTTGCAGTGCGGTCAGCGTAGTTGAAGGTGCACCTGTGTCAGTGACCCGAGGGGTTCGACGGAAGTCAAGCATCCAGCAGGGGGCAGCAGAGCAGAGCTTCTGATTGGCTGTTCTGGGGAGATTTGCATACGTGCAGTGCGGTCAGCGTAAGTTGAAGGTGCACCTGCTTCAGTGACCCGAGGAGTTCGACGGAAGTCAAGTATCCAGCAGGGGGCAGCAGAGCTTCTGATTGGCTGTTCCGGGGAGATTTGCATACGTGCAGTGCGGTCAGCGTAAGTTGAAGTTGCACCTGCATTAGTGACCCGAGGAGTTCGACGGAAGTCAAGCATCCAGTAGGGGGCAGCAGAGCAGAGCTTCTGATTGGCTGTTCCGGGGAGATTTGCATATGTGCAGTGCGGTCAGCGTAAGTTGAAGGTGCACCTGCATCAGTGACCCGAGGAGTTTGACGGAAGTCAAGCATCCAGCAGGGGGCAGCAGAGCAGACCTTCTGATTGGCTTTTTATGGGGAGATTTGCATACGTGTAGTGCGGTCAGCGTAAGTTGAAGGTGCACCTGCATCAGTGACCCGAGGAGTTCGACGGAAGTCAAGCATGCAGCAGGGGGCAGCAGAGCAGAGCTTCTGATTGGCTTTTCCGGCGAGTTTTGCATAAGTGCAGTGCAGTCAGCGTAAGTTGAAGGTGGTTTGTGAAGGGGCTGTTCTCGAGTGACAGCTTTACCCGAAACATTACTTATGTAGTGTCTCCCACCCATCCTTCTCCTCTAACCAAAAAAAAAAGTTCTGTCTGTTGGATTGCTAAACTAACAAGTTTTTAATTTTTATTTTTCAGTAGTTGGGAAGTTAGTTCAGTGGGAATGGAAACTAGGGCAGTTGAATGTTCCTCCTGCAGAATGTGGGAGGAAAGGGTCACCTCTAGTGTCCCTTCTGACTACATCTGCGGGAAGTGCACCCAACTCCAGCTCCTCGAGAGCCGCGTTAGGGAGCTGGAGCTGGATGAACTTCGGATCATTCGGGAGGCGGAGGAGGTTATTGAGAGGAGTTATAGGGAGGTAGTCACACCTCAGGTAAAAGAAGAAGGTAGATGGGTTACCGTCAGGGGAGGGAGAGGGAACCGGCAGGCAGTGCAGGGATCCCCTGTATTCGTTGCCCTCTATAACAAGTATACCGTTTTGGATACTGTTGCGGGGGACGACTTACCAGGGGTAAGCAATAGGGCACAGGTCTCTGGCACAGAGTCTGTCCCTGTTGCTCAGAAGGGAAGGGAGAAGAGGAACAGAGCACTTGTCATTGGGGAATCCATAGTTAGAGGAACAGACAGGAGGTTCTGTGGGAACGAAAGAGACTCACGGTTGGTGTGTTGCCTCCCAGGTGCCAGGGTTCGTGATGTCTCTGATCGTGTTTTTGGGATCCTTAAGGGGGAGGGGGAGCAGCCCCAAGTCGTGGTCCACATAGGTACCAACGACATAGGTAGGAAGAGAGATGGGGATTTGAGACAGAAATTCAGGGAGCTAGGGTGGAAGCTGAGAGCTAGAACAAACAGAGTTGTTATCTCTGGGTTGTTACCCGTGCCACGTGCTAGTGAAGTGAGAAATAAGGAGAGAGAGGAGTTGAACACGTGGCTACAGGGATGGTGCAGGAGGGAGGGTTTTGGTTTCCTGGATAATTGGGGCTCATTCTGGGGTAGATGGGACCTCTACAAACAGGATGGTCTTCACCTGAACCAGAGGGGTACCAATATCCTGGGGGGGGAGATTTGCTAGTGCTCTTCGGGGGGGGGGGGGGGGTTTAAACTAATTCAGCAGGGGGATGGGAACCTAAACTGTAGTCCCAGTGTACAGGATGTTGAGAGTAGTGAGGTCAGGGATAGGGTTAAAAGTTCAAAAGAGGGCACCGGCAAGCAGGACGCTGGTTTGAAGTGTGTCTACTTCAACGCCAGGAGCATCCAGAATAAGGTGGGTGAGCTTGCAGCATGCGTTGGTACCTGGGATCTCGATGTTGTGGCTATTTCGGAGACATGGGTAGAGCAGGGACAGGAATGGTTGTTGCAGGTTCCAGGATTTGGATGTTTCTGTAAGAACAGAGAAGATGGTAAAAGAGGGGGGGGTGTGGCATTGTTAATCAAGGAAAGTATTACGGCGGTAGAAAGGACGCTTGAGGACACGTCTACTGAGGTAGTATGGGCCGAGGTTAGGAACAGTAGAGGAGAGGTCACCCTGTTGGGAGTTGTCTATAGACCTCCGAATAGTTCCAGAGATGTAGAGGAAAGGATTGCAAAGATGATTCTCGACAGGAGCGAGAGTAACAGGGTAGTTGTTATTGGGGGACTTTAACTTTCCAAATATTGACTGGAAATACTATAGTTCGAGTACTATAGATGGGTCAGTTTTTGTGCAGTGTGTGCAGGAGGGTTTTCTGACACAGTATGTAGACAGGCCAACAAGGGGCGAGGCCACATTGGATTTGGTACTGGGTAATGAACCCGGCCAGGTGTTAGATTTAAATGTAGGTGAGCACTTTGGTGATAGTGATCACAACTCGGTTATGTTTACTTTAGCAATGGGCAGGAATAGGTATATACCGCAAGGCAAGAATTATAGCTGGGGGAAAGGCAATTATGATGCGATTTGGCAAGATTTAGGATGTATAGGATGGGGAAGGAAACTGCAGGGGATGGGTACAATCGAAATGTGGAGCTTTTTCAAGGAACAGCTACTGCGTGTCCTTGATAAGTATGTACCTGTCAGGCAGGGAGGAAGTTGTCGAGCAAGGGAACCGTGGTTTACTAAGGAAGTTGAAGCACTTGTCAAGAGGAAGAAGAAGGCTTATGTTAGGATGAGACATGAAGGCTGTTAGGGCACTTGAGAGTTCAAGTTAGCCAGGAAGGACCTAAAGGGAGAGTTAAGAAGAGCGAGGAGAGGACACGAAAAGTCGTTGGCGGATAGGATCAAGGAAAACCCTAAGGCTTTCTATAGGTATATCAGGAACAAAAGAATGACTAGAGTAAGATTAGGGCCAATCAAGGATAGTAGTGGAAAGTTGTGTGTGGAATAAGAGGAGATAGGGGAAGCGTTAAATGGATATTTTTCGTCAGTGTTTACACTGGAGAAAGACAATGTTGTCGAGGAGAACACTCAGGTTCAGTCGACCAGGCTAGATGGAATTGAGGTTCAAAAGGAGGAGGTGTTAGCAATTTTGGAAAATGTCAAAATAGATAAGTCCCCTGGTCCAGATGGGATTTATCCTAGGATTCTCTGGGAAGCCAGGGAGGAGATTGCAGAGCCTTTGTCCTTGATCTTTATGTCGTCTTTGTCGACAGGAATAGTGCCGGAAGACTGGAGGATAGCAAATGTTGTCCCCTTGTTCAAGAAGGGGAGTAGAGACAACCCTGGTAATTATAGACCTGTGAGCCTTACTTCGGTTGTGGGTAAAATGTTGGAAAAGGTTATAAGAGATAGGGTTTATAATCATCTTGAAAAGAACAAGTTGATTAGCGATAGTCAACACGGTTTTGTGAAGGGTAGGTCATGCCTCACAAACCTTATTGAGTTTTTTGAGAAGGTGACCAAACAGGTGGATCAGGGTAAAGCTGTTGATGTGTATATGGATTTCAGTAAGGCGTTTGATAAGGTTCCCCACGGTAGGCTATTGCAGAAAATAAGGAAGTATGGAATTGAAGGTGATTTAGCGGTTTGGATCAGTAATTGGCTAGATGAAAGAAGACAGAGGGTGGTGGTTGATGGCAAATGTTCATCCTGGAGTTCAGTTACCAATGGTGTACCGCAAGGATCTGTTTTGGAGCCACTGCTGTTTGTCATTTTTATAAATGACCTGGTAGAGGGTGTAGAATGATGGGTTAGTAAATTTGCAGATGACACGAAGGTCGGTGGAGTTGTGGATAGTGCTGAAGGATGTTATAGGATACAGGGGGACATAGATAAGCTGCAGAGCTGGGCTGAGAGGTGGCAGATGGAGTTTAATGCGGAAAAGTGTGAGGTGGTTCACTTTGGAAGGAGTAACAGGAATGCAGAGTACTGGGCTAATGGCAAGATTCTTGGTAGTGTAGATGAACAGAGAGATCTCGGCATCCAGGTACATAAATCCCTGAAAGTTGCCACCCAGGTTAATAGGGCTGTTAAGAAGGCATATGGTGTGCTAGCCTTTATAAGCAGGGGGATTGAGTTTCGGAACCACAAGGTCATGCTGCAGCTGTACATAACTCTGGTGCGGCCGCACCTGGAGTACTGCGTGCAGTTCTGGTCACCACATTATAGGAAGGATGTGGAAGCTTTGGAAAGGGTTCAGAGGAGATTTACTAGGATGTTGCCTGGTATGGAGGGAAGGTCTTACGAGGAAAGGCTCAGGGAATTGAGGTTGTTTTCGTTAGAGAGGAGAAGGCTGAGAGGTGACTTAATAGAGACATATAAGATAGTCAGAGGGTTAGATAGGGTGGACAGTGAGAGTCTTTTTCCTCGGATGGTGATAACCAACACGAGGGGACATAGCTTTAAATTGAGGGGTGATAGATATAGGACAGATATCAGAGGCAGTTTCTTTACTCAGAGAGTAGTAGGGGTGTGGAACGCCCTGCCTGCAACAGTAGTAGACTCGCCAACTTTAAGGGCATTTAAGTGGTCACTGGATAGACATATGGATGAAAATGGAATAGTGTAGGTCAGATAGGCTTCAGATGGTTTCACAGGTCGGCGCAACATCGACGGCCGAAGGGCCCGTACTGCGCTGTAGTGTTCTATGTTCTATGTTCTACAACCCAGCAGGTGTTCAAGTACATTACGGGATGATTTGGGTTGATAAAATTTTACATTATCACTAGGAACTGTAAGTATTCTTAGACTAAATACTGTAAAATGTTTAATATTTGAGTGAGGAACCCTGAGCAATAAGATATGAATTGTTTAGAAATTAATGTGATGAACTTGGGAGTGCATTTTAATGGAAATGAAATGATAAATGACCCCTTTCCCAGACTGGTATCGGACAGGTCCTGCCTACTGCTGGCTAATTTCTCTTATGTTAGTGTAAGTGTGGGTGTTTTGAGGTATCAAACCCTTAAAATATTTAAGTTCTGAATTTCTAATGTCTTCTCATCCCGTATTTTGAAATAGTCCAAATGAATTTCTCTCATTGACTTAGGGCGAGGATCTGGTGTCACTCCACCTCTGAAGACAAATGCCCATCGCTTATTCCCTGGGGCACCAGATGTACATTCCATGGAACAAATGTCACCTGCTGGTAGTCACAGAGCAGTCATGCAAACAAAAGTTTTCCTCTAATGCACAGCTATGATTATCGCATAAAGCTAATGATACATGACTCTGATTTAAGATAAGGGGTGGGATTTTCCAGCCCTTCCCACTGGTCTGATCTTCCAGTCCTGCTGATGGCAATCCCAGCAGTGTGTTGCTTGGTGGTCGAGCGTGCAATCCATACAAAACATCATAGACCTCCTTGGGGCCAGAAGATCACACCGGTGGCCAATGGAGAACCGCCTCCTCCACCAAAAATACGCCTGATAGAGGGGGCGAAAATCCCGACCAAGGTGTCATCCAAAGTTCATGCTGCTGAGTTCAAACCTTTTGCTTATTCCTTTCAAGCTAACAAAGAAGCCCTCACTGCACAGTGTAATTAAAACAAATGCAATTCCTCAAAGGTCGATTTTTGATTAATTAAGTAATTTTTGAGTAATTAATTAATCAACACCAGTTTGTCACATACTGTAAATTGTCCAACTAGCATAAAATCAAACTGAAATGTTTTAAAGATGGCTAAGATTAAACCAACGTAGAACCCTGAACATTGTAGTATGATAAAAATCTTACATTATTTAAGTTTTCCTAGAATTTACCATTATTCCTGATGGATATCATAAATGTTAAAGAATAAATGCATCTGGAAACTTTCCCCTCCTTGAAACAAATTACAGTAATATTGAAGTGCAATGAGCAAAGAGTGCAAGCTGTTAAGAAAGTCAGAAATTTGAAGAGGTTTCTTCTATGTTGTTCTGTTATAACCTGCCTGGGTCCTATTGGCTGGGTCAATTGGTTACCCCAGGATCTTTGGGGAATATGGGATCCCCCAACGAGGAGGAGGCAGGGCAATTATTAGCAGTGTTGCTGTATAAATAGAGCTGGCCACTGTGGTACCGGCTAGAGAGGGAACTAGTAGTGAACCGCTGGTACTTTGTACATATTGTTGTAAATAAAGTTACTTTCTGTTTGTCTCTACAAACACGTGCTGGAATCTACGTGGCCCTCACAAAATGTCCATAGTCCTGTAACTTCCTGCTAGTGGCGGGAAGCCATGGGCCGCCGATTTTAGAAATCCACGCACTTACCTGTGCTCCGATTATACGTCCAATGTTTCTCTGCGGCAGCCTCGGACCTCCAGTGCCCCGGTCAGTGCAGGCTCCAGCGCGGCGCAGGAGGAGTGCAGCCCTGCCTCCTTATGACGTGGCTAGTTTAGAACACTCATTGAGGGCAGGCATTTAAAAAGTAAATTTAGGTAGAAACATCAGGCAATTATTTTAGCAAGTGTTTTAAAGGTATGTAGAAGTTTTTTGTTTGCTCTCTTTTCAACAGGCATTACTGTTGTTGATGGTTATTTAAAAATAAATTTTAATTTGTGATTATTTATAAGTGAATATTTGTTTGGTTATTGGTTTTAAATCTGTGAAACTATTTAAATCTGCACTATATTATTTAATTTTACATGTGGCATGCTTAAAAATGTTTGTATGTTTTAATTTAGATTATGGTCATTAGATTTTAAAAGTGCCCCAGGGCTTTTTGCTGTTGCTGTCTTTGTAACATCTGCTTTTAGAAATTTGTATTTATAGAATAATTACAGTGCAGAAGGAAGTCATTCGGCTCATTGAGTTTGCACCAATACTCTGAAAGTGCACCCTACCTAGGCCCACTCCATTTCCCTATTCCCGTAACACCACCTAATCTTTGGTCACTAAGGGGCAATTTATCAAGGCTAATCCACCTAACCTTCACATCTTTGAAAACTGAAGCACCTGGAGGAAATGGTGGCGGCATGGTGGCACAGTGATTAGCACTGCTGCCTCATAGTGCCAGGGAGTTGGAATCAATTTTGGCCTTGGGTGACTGTGTGGAGTTTGTATATTCTCCCTGTGTCTGCGTGGGTTTCCTCCGAGTGCTTCAAGTTTCTCACATAGTCCAAAGCAGTTACCTTACCTATTATGTTTCTGCCTTGGTTACTTCAATTACCTTGTTCAAAATGTTGTGTTTTGATGTTTTAGTAAGACATTTGTAGAAGCTTGTAAAGTTCAATGGAAACACTTACTAAAAATAATTTTATAAATACAAAACTTTTAAACCAGTTAACATTTAACTGTATCAGCTGGACAATGACATAAAACTATCTCAACTTTTACAAATTTCTTGCAATAAAATGCATTTTCTCACTTAAACACGACGGTCAATAAAGTATATTTTTCCACATAAACATTTGTAAAGGAGGGGTGGTTTTGATAAATCAATTGTTAATTAAGCTCAATATCCGAAAGCAGCAGCTGCTAAGCAATCTTGAAAGGCCTTGGTGCCATCTGGAGGCTGGGCTTGCACACCTGCACCAGGAGGTTTGCCTGCATCAGGCTCCATATCACCTTCCTCCAGCTCGTCCATTTCTGTTGGAAAGTCACCTTCCAGGTGAATGCTCAGTCCATGCTTAATGACAACGTTTAATGGGCAACACACTATAACAATCTTTGAGACTATCTCTGGTGCATACTGTAACATGCCCCCTGACCTGTCCAGGCATTGTAAAAGTGATTTCAAAACTGTCCGCTTCACTGCCTGATGTGTTGATCATGAGAATGGTCGTATCCTTCCTATGCTTCATTGTTGGTCCTCTGGAATGGTGTCAACAAGCCATGCTGTCAATGAGTATCCCTTTTTGCCCAGCAACCATCCTTTAGTTCCTGATGGTGTTGACATTGAGCTTGGACAACTGAGTCATGGGAACATCCCCGGTTGTTTGCATTTACAGTGAGGATACTCATCATCACATTTAAAGAATGGAACACTTCCTGTTGATGAATGAACAGGATCATTTCTTGGTGTCTTCAATTCAATATGTGTTCCATCAACAGCCCCGATTACTTTTGGGAAACCAGCAACCTTGTAGAATGCATTGGACCACTCCTCAATCTTCACAAGTTATGAGTCAAAGATAAAAAAGCTCCAAAGCCTTACAAAAAATTGTATGCAATACTTGGTGAAGGCAAGTCCCAGCAGCATTCTGTGAAATGTTACAAATTTCATTAATGCCATGTTGAAAGGATCCAGATGCAAAATAGTTCAGCGCTGTCATGAGTTTAATTTCCACTGTTAAGGCAGTGCGGCAGTTAGATTTTGGCTTCAGGTCTTCCTTCAACATTTCACAAAGGCGCCCCATTGCTTCCTTGCATCTCCTCTGACATCATTTCATATCATGTCATTTGTCTATATACTGTTAGGCATGGGTAATGGATTTATTTCCTCGCCCGGCTGAGATGATGTCTGACCCTCCTCTCATGATTCCTGCGCACATTTCAACGCTTCAAAAGAAATTCAAGAACTTTAAGAAGCAAAGGAGCGTGGTGCCCCAGCGGAGGTGAAGCATGACTACAGATTTTGAATCTGCATTGGAATCTACAATGCCTGTCAGAGAGATAGTTCACATTGGCTTATAGGAGGCTTATATGTCAACTAAGGCATTGTTAATGTTAAAGCATTTTAAGTAATCACTGAGGCTTGTAAGGATCAACATTACATCAGGGAGATCCTTAAGCAATACAGCTTAAAATACATTGCAAAATCCAAATGTACTTTAGCTCTGAATCAGCTGGGTGGACAGATGTGCTAACATTAGTGTCCTTGACAGAGTCAATAGCGCCTGTATTGTGGCCATGATTATCTGAAACTAACTCTGCTGGGCCGCCCATATGCTTAGGATGTCAAGAGGTCCAACTGCTTAAGCAAATCTTATTCGCTCAGCTCAAGGAAGGATCCCAAACAAGAGGAGGACTAAGGAAGTTCTTCAAAGATGCCTGAAGACTTACCTCAAGAAATGGAACACAAAAATGAATGCCTCAGTGACCTTTGCTCAGAAGAGACCTACTTGGAGGAACCTCCTGATTGAATGGTCACAATTCTTCGCGAACCAATGGCAAGTGAAGGCACAGAAAATTAGCTTGAGAAAGGAATACCCGTGACTTAGCGTCCAAGGACCAATCCCACTGTTTGGTAACTCCTGCCAAGTGAATGATTGAAAATTTGGCTCTAGGATCGGGCTCATCATCCAGGCAAGGTTCCACAGAACCCATGAACAGTAACACTAAATATATTCGGTGGACAACCAAACTCGTTAGCAATTGATCACCGCATTCGATCCATTATAGTTCCTTTAATAGAATTAATTCTTATGACAATTAGATATATATATCTTCCTTTGATTTTCAACATATTTATAGACGCTAAACACTAATAATATAAAATATTAACCTCTAAAAAAAATTGCCTCCTGCCTCTCTAGGCCAAAGATTTTCAGTGTAAATAAAATTGTGTAAAAACTTTTAACCTGTATGCCTGCACTTCTGTGTGGGGTACCAGCGACTTAAGGCTGGAATGGAAGGTACAGGCTATAATGATTTTTGCTGAAATGAAACAAGGGCATAGCTTTTCATTATAGATAAACAAGTTACAAATCTCGAAAAAGAGAAACATTTAGCTCTTGGCAATGCGTAATGAACATTTTGTCATTAATTGTCAAGATCTCTCTGGGATCATCCTGGAGCACCCTGAGAGAATTGAGTGGGTCACAGCAAATTGAAGGAAAGCAATAGGAAACTAATTAAAGAAAATGAAAGAGCAAAGAAAAACATCACAGCTGTTAAATAAATTAACAAGAGAATTGTGTCAGCACAGTTAAAAAGACGGCCAGTAGGAAGAGGAGGCAATAAAGCAGAGTGCATCTGGGCCCACGACCAAAGTAAGAATGTGTAAAAGGAAATTCCATTGATAGTGATAGAACCAGAAGGTCCCCCTGTCAGCGAACGGCAGGTCGCCTCGAAGAAGCATGTCGAGGGGAGGCCAGAGAATTCACCCGGCATTATTTTTACCGAACTAACCCTCAGCAGTAGTTTTATTAAAAAAAATAACCTTTATCTTGTTTAAAAATAAAATCTCACTGCTGGGTTATTTTAAAATTAAATCACCAGCAAATTTAAAAGGGAGCTACATACATACGGACACACAAATTTTTAGTTCACAGACCACTTTAATAAGGAAACCCTTTTCGTGGTTGTGACAGCGTTTTAACTCAGTGTACGCGAGGCCCCCACACATCCAGGACAATGAGAAGCTCTAGTAGTGTGGATTTTCATTTCCACACTCCTCCAATATTTCTACCAAGATTTATCTGGGTAAGGTAGAGATGATGATGTAGTGGTAACATCACAGGATTAGTAATGCAAGGTTCTGGGGGATGTGGGTACAAATCCTACTATGGTTACTGATGGAATTTAAGTTCAATTAATTAAAAATAATCAGGAATTGAAACTTTTTATTTCATAAATATTTTTATTCTCCATTTTCACATTTTCTTCAGAATTTACACCCCACCAACAAACAGTAAACGGTAACGAATACAATGTCAATCCCCTTATCAACAACAACGATCCCATCCTGCCACCACCCCCAAACAACAACCCACCCGACAATATAAACATCAAATAAAACAAACCCTCCCAAGGTGGAAAAAAAAGGAAAAAAGAAAAAGGAATCAGGAATCGCCTATGGTCACGATTGACATATACAGTCTACCCACCAACCTCCCCCAATATTCAATGCCGTCCAATCCACGAAAGAGTACCCTGAATGACACCCATGAATTCTAGACACCCCCCCCCCCACCCCTTTCCCAGACTCCTCCCCACCACTTCCTCTTGTAAACTCCTCCCCCCAACCTCGGTTCATTCCCCCATCTTTTCACCCCGGCTAGACTCACCAAAACCTGTTCTACCAGGCTCTGGTGGCTGCAGCCGCCCCCCCCCCCAACCTCACTCCCGTTCACTGGCCGACTTAAATCAGCCAGCGTGGAGGCCCCTGCCCGGGTCTCCTTCCCCCTTGCCTGGTCCCAGGAAAGCCAAGAAATCCCCTTTAGCACACAACCCCCGCATACACATCCAATCCCCAAAGAACCATCATTGCAAATGAAAGTCCCATCTCTTCCCTTGTCCAAATATGTACAGCATCGACTCATTTAGTACATACACCAACACGCAGTGAAAAAATAAAGTTACATGAGACTACATCGGTACACGACCATTTCTGAATTCTGCCACAGTCCTTCTGCCTTCGCAAACTCCTCCGCTGCTTCCGCCGTCCCAACATAAAAGTCCTTGGATTTATAGTTCACCCTCAACTTAGTTGGATATACTATGCCACACTGCACCTTGCTGTTGTATAGTGTCTTCTTCGCCCAGCTGAAGGCAGCTCGCCCCCTCGCCAGCTCCACCGTAAAGTCCTGGTATATGCGTATACCAGATCCAGCCCACTGCACCACCCGCTTCTGCTTTGCCCAGCCCAGGATTTTCTGCTTCATGCTATACCTACAGAAACACAGAGTTACTACTCTTGGATTGGATTGGATTGGATTTGTTTATTGTCACGTGTACCGAGGTACAGTGAAAAGTATTTTTCTGCAAGCAGCTCAACAGATCATTCAGTACATTGGAAGAAAGGGAATTGAACAGAATTCAAGAAAGTACATGAGAATACATAATAGGGCTACACAATATATACAATGTAACTACATAAGCATTGGCATCGGATGAAGCAGACAGGGTGTAGTATTAATGAGGACAGTCCATAAAAGGGTCGTTTAGGAGTCTGGTGACAGTGGGGAAGAAGCTGTTTTTGAGTCTGTTCGTCCGTGTTCTCAGACTTCTGAATCTCCTGCCCAATGGAAGAAGTTGGAAAAGTGAGTAAGCCGGGTGGGAGGGATCCTTGATTATGCTGCCTGCTTTCCCCCGGCAGCGGGAGGTGTAGATGGAATTGATGGATGGGAGGCAGGTACGTGTGATGGACTGGGCGGTATTCACGACTCTCTGAAGTTCCTTGCGGTCCTGGGCCGAGCAGTTGCCATACCAGGCTGTGATGCAGCCCGAGAGGATGCTCTCTATAGTGCATCTGTAAAAGTTGGTAAGGGTTAATGTGGACATGCCAAATTTCCTTAGTTTCCTGAGGAAGTAAAGGCGCTGTTGTGCTTTCTTGGTGATAGCGTCGACATGAGTGGCGGCTCACTCGCCTTTGGTATGGCCTCCACGACCGATGAGCATGATCCAGTTCATATAGGGAGGAATTGTCCCCCTCCCCCAATAGCTTCGCCAACATCGTGGCAAAATACTCCGTCGGCCTCGGGCTTTCCAACCCTTTGGGCAGACCCACAATCCTCAGATTCTGTCGCCTGGATCTATTTTCCAGGTCTTCCATTTTGGCTCGCAGCCCCTTGCTGGTCTCTATCACCCTCCGCAAGTCCTTCCCCATTGAGGTGAGTTGATCACTGTGCTGCGATAATGCCTCTTCCACTTCCTTCAGTGTCTCACCTTGCTCCCGCACCTCCGCCACTGCACTTGATACCACCGCCCCCACCGGGGCAATCGCTTCCTGCACCAGCACTTTCTTTTTTTAAAAATCTAGAGCACCCAATTATTTTTTCCAATTAAGGGGCAATTTAGCATGGCCAATCCACCTATCCTGCACATCTTTTTGGGTTGTGGGGGTGAAACCCACGCAGACACAGGGAGAATGTGCAAACTCCTCATGGACAGTGACCCAGAGCCGGGATTCGAACCCGGGTCCTCAGCCCGCACCAACACTTTCAATCCCACCCCCATCTCCTTCTTCATCGCTTCCATGTGTTTTGTGAACTGTTTTTCAAGTTCCACAGCCATCACCTTGGTCATTTCTTCTGCTGTGAGCGATGCGGCCTCCCCTGGTGCTCCATCCTCGGCTTTCCTTACAGTTCCTGCGCTGACTTTTTCACTCCCCGGCAGACTTCCGTTAACCCCCTTTTTCATGGCCGTTTTTCTCCCAAACTTGGACATTTATCCTCCCTGGGCCTTCTTACGGCCTTGTCAGCCTCCATTTCCCCTGGGACTGGGCGTTAAAACTCCAAAATTCCTATTCCCGAGCGGAAGCCCTCCAGTGTGCGACTGCCTCCCGCCCGCCGTCACCGCAAGTCCAGGAATTGAAACTTGCCATCAGTGATAGTCACCATGAAGCTATGATCAATTATCATAAAATCCTTTTGTTCACTCATATCCTTCAGGGAAGGAAATCTGCTGTCCTTACCTGGTCTGGCCTACAAATGACTCCAGACCTACAGCAATGTGGTTCACTCTTAACTGTGCTCAGGGACTATTAGGGATGGGCAAGAAATGCTAATCTTAACAGCAAAGCTCACATCCCATAAAAAAATTCTATATAGTCAATTTAGCCACCTCAACTGCACTGCCACAAGGGAACATGGATATGTCAAGTGAGTGGGCAAAGATCTGGCAAATGGAGTATAACGCGGGCAAATGTGATATTGTCCATTTTGGCAGGAAGAATTAAAAAATAAACTTACTATCTAATTGCAGAGCTCTGAGATTCAGAGAGATCTGGGTATCCTAGTGCATAAATCACAAAAGGCTTGTATGCAGTACAATATTACTAGTAAAGCTAATAGAAAATGATCATTTATTACAAGGGGAATTCAATATATAAGTAGGGAGGTTATGTTTCAATTGTACGGAACACTGGTGAGGTCAGATCTGGAGTATTGTGCACAGTGGTATTTAAGGAAGGATGTACGTGCATTAGACGAGTTCAGAGAAGGTTTACTAAACTAATACCAGGAATGGGCAGGTTATGTGGAAAGATTGGACAGGCTGTGCTTGTATCCGCTGGAGTTCAGAAGAGTAAAAGGTGACTTGAATGAAACATACAAGATCCTGAGCGGTCTTGACAGGGTCAACGTGTAGAGGATGTTTCCTCTTGTGAGTGAATCTAGAACTAGAGGCCACTTTTTTAAAATCCCGCCGCACCAGGTTCTTGGTGCGGCGCACCCCCGCCGGCAGCGGGACTCTCCGTCCTACCAGCCGGCCAATGGGATTTGCCATTGTGGGCAACCCCCACCGTTGGGGAATCCCCCGGGCGTGAGTATGCCTCCGGCGCAACAGAGAATCCCGACAGTGGAGAATCCAGCCCATGGGTCACCTGTTTAGACCAGAAATGGGAAGAATTGTTTTCTCACAGGGTAGTGAATCTTTGGAACTCTCCTCCTCAAAAGGCAGTGGAAGAAGAGTCTTTGAATATTTTCAATGCAGAGTTAGGTTGATTATTGATAAGCAAGGGGGTGAAAGATTATTGGGGGTCGGAGGGAGGTTACAGTCAGATAAGCCATGATCTAATTGAAGGCAGAGTAGACTCGAAGGGCTGTGTGGCCTACCCTTGCTCGTAAATTGTATGTTCATAAACACTGGTGTGGACCTTGTTTTCAAACGTTGAAACAGGACCAGCATAAGAACTGTCTGTATCGTAGTGTTCATCAGACTGGTAAATGTCAGGCTACATCTTGAGTAATGATTCCCATCAGCCCCCATGTCCAATCTGATCCCAAGTTATACAAGCATCTCAGATTCAGCAGTGTGATGACTAATGTCCACAACAATTGCTTGATAGCACTGAAGCTATTGAAAGCTTATACTCCATTTCCGCAACTTATTCTTCCAAATAGTAGATCAACTGAGATTGAAGTAAGGTTGCTGCAGCTTCAGATTCACAATCTACCATTTTAAAGTTAATTGGTCTGTTACCACTTTGTTGCTGATAGAATTGCAAATTACCACACTCTACAAGACGAGATTGATTAGAATAAGGTCCTCCAGGCAATTAGTGACACAAAAACTATACAAAGAATCAAATTGTATGCAGCACAGTGGCACAATGGGTTAGCCCTGCTGCCTCACAGCGCAGACGTCCCAAGTTCGATCCCGGCCCTGGGTCACTGTCTGTGTGGAGTTTGCATATTCTCCCCGTGTTTGCGTGGGTTTCGCCCCCACAACCCAAAAATATGTGCAGGCTAGGTGGATTTGCCACACTAAATTGCCCCTTAATTGGAAAAAATGAATTGAGTATTCTTTTAAAAAAAAGGAATCAAATTATGTACATCCTATTGACCAAACCCCATATCAGCAATTATAGATTAACTTAACCATCAGACTTCATCATTGCATAAGTTAGATACATACAGGATGTTAAATTCCATTGCCCTGACGGATATTATCACGCATATACTTATTAAAAAGTTGCTGATTTACAGAAATGCAGAATATTTAAAATCTCAGGTCAAGGACCAAAGTACCTTTGTTATATTGTACAGAGTGTACATCAGGCTTCCTGTGGTCCTCATAATGAAATGGTCACTTAAAGTATCGAAATTTCCAGAGCCACTAACAAATAACCATCAAACTGACAGTCTTTCGAGCGAGCTTTCACGCAATCTGGCTCAAAACATCCCATGGGTCTGCGGTCCAAGTCCAGCAGTTAATTCAGGTTGAATAAAGATCAAACAATATTCCCTACTAATTCATTTAGGCTCACTTGCGCAAAGGTTGGCGTACTTTGCCTTGTTTAGCCGCTGCAGTGTTAAGATCCCCACTGCTAACCAGACTAAGTTGGTATTCTGGTTAAAATTACCTTAGATGTTGTTCAGCATCTTTCAGTCCTCAGTCATCATAATCTTGTGTGCCAATTTTTGTACAGATCTAGGTCATTGCCAATCATTTATTTCTAAAACGCTCATCAAATTCATTAAATTTTGCAGAACTGTGCCAACCTTGTGGATCCCAAGAAAGTTCCCTTAGATTTTTAAAAATATTCCTTTCTTGAGTGCTTGGAACAGCAACTCGTATCAATTTATTTTATCAATTCTATTTTCAGAAATAGATAGAAGGCTTACAAAAAAGATGCCGCACAAGAGGTTGGTAAGCAAATTTAGAGCATATGGGATAGGGAATGATATCCTGGCATAGATTGAGAATTGGCTACCAGACAGAAAGTGGGGTCAAACAGATCATTCCCAGGTTGGCAGGTTGTGACTAGTAGGGTACTGTAAGGATTTGGATTTGGATTGGATTTTGTTTATTGTCACGTGCACCAAGGTACAGTGAAAAGTATTTTTCTGCGAGCAGCTCAACAGATCATTAAGTACATGGGAAGAAAAGGAAATTTAAAAAAATACATAATAGGGCAACACAAGGTACACAATGTAACTACATAACACTGGCATCGGGTGAAGCATGCAGGGGTGTAGCGTTAATGAGGTCAGTCCATAAGAGGGTTGTTTAGGAGTCTGGTAACAGTGGGGAAGAAGCTGTTTTTAAGTCAGCTTGTTCTCAGACTTTTATCTTCTGCCTGATGGGAGAAGTTGGAAGAGTGAGAAAGCCGGATGGAAGGGGTCTTTGATTATGCTGCCCGCTTTCCCCAGGCAGCGGGAGGTGTAGATGGAGTCAGTGTATGGGAGGCAGGTTCATGTGATGGACTAGGCTGTGTTCACGACTTTCTGAAGTTTCTTGCGGTCTTGGACCGAGCAGTTGCCGTACCAGGCTATAATGCAGCCAGACTGGATGCTTTCTATTGTGCATCTGTAAATGTTGGTAAGAGTTAATGTGGACATTCCTTAGTTTTCTGAGGAAGTATAGGCGCTGTTGTGCTTTCTTGGTGGTAGCGTCGACGTTGGTGGACCAGGACAGATTTTTGAGGACGTGTACCCCGAGGAGTTTGAAACTGCTAACCATCTCTACCTCGGCACCATTGATGCTGACAGGGGTGTGTACAGTACTTTGCTTTATGAAAGTCGAGGATCCAGTTGCAGAGTGAGGAGCCAAGTCCTAGGTTTTGGAGCTTTGATATGAGCTTGGCTGGGATTATGATGTTGAAGGCGGAGCTGTATTCAATAAATAGGAGTCTGATATAGGAGTCCATGTTGTCGAAATGCTCTAGGGATGAGTGCAGGGCCAGGAAGATGGTGTCTGCTGTGGATCGGTTGCGGCGGTATGCGAATTGCAGGGGATCAAGGGGTTCTGGGTGTATGGAGGTGATGTGCTTCATAACCAACCTCTTGAAGCACTTCATTGCGACTGAAGTCAAGGCCACCGGACGGTAGTCATTGAGGCACGTTGCCTGGTACTTCTTTGGCACCGGTATAATGGTGGTCTTCTTGAAGCAGATGGGGACCTCGGAGCGGAGTAGGGACAGGTTAAAGATGTCCGTGAACACATCTGCCAGCTGGTCCACGCAGGCTCTGAGTGCAAGCTATATGGGCCCAAGCTATATCAATGATTTGGATGTGGGGATCAATATTAATATTTCCAAGCCTGCTGAAGATATAAAACTAGATGAGAATGAATTGTGAGGAGATTTCAAGAGGATTTAGCCAGGCTTAGTGACTGGGAAAGAGAATGTCAGATGGATTGTAATACGGGAAAATGTGAAGTTATCCACTTTGATAAGAAAAACAGAAATTCTGAGTATTTGTTAAATTATGAGAGACTGGGAAGTGTTGATGTCCAAAGGGACCTGAGTTACAACCCCTCCCATTCCCGATGCTGCACTTTCGAATCAAATCCTGCATTGAGGAGCTCTCCACCCGCTGGTCCAACCTCTAGAATCCCCCTAATGCTTCACGTGTTGGGCGTCCTTGAGCCTCCCCTCCCCCGCACTCCACCACATAATGGGAGGGCATCCCCGGGCCCGATGCAATCAAAAGCCAGTTGTCCACCTTGACACTGCCAGCCTGGCACCCTGGCAGTGCCACCTGGCTATCCTGGCAGTGCCATGATACCATCTGGGTGGCACTTCATAACCAACCTCTTGAAGCACTTCATTGCGACTGAAGTCAGGGCCACCGGACGGTAGTCATTGAGGCACATTGCCTGGTACTTCTTTGGCACCGGTATGATGGTGGTCTTCTTGAAGCAGATGGGGACCTCGGAGTGGAGTAGGGACAGGTTAAAGATGTCCACGAACACATCTGCCAGCTGGTCCATGCAGGCTCTGAGTGCAAGCTATATGGGCCCAAGCTATATCAATGATTTGGATGTGGGGATCAATATTAATATTTCCAAGTCTGCTGATGATATAAAACTAGGTGAGAAGGCTGGCAGTGTCAAGGTGCCTGGGTGGCACCCTGCCCAGAGGCCAACCACCTGGGGACATCTGATTGTCTGGGAGACCCACCCGCCAAGTGCCGATCCACCTGGTCTGCGTTTGTGGGGACCAGTGCAGAATGGCGTCTGGCTGGGGTCTCCTTGGCGAGACCGGTAGATGCCGAGGGCCAGTTAGATCTGGTGGCAGCATAGCTAAGTGAGGTTTTAAGCTTTTAACTATGAGAGTCTGGGTCCCGCCGCATTACAATGGTCAGGAATCCTGTGAGAGGCATTGTTTCTTTCCTGGATAAACATTCCAGAACCACCAATATAATTTTAAAAATTAGAATCAGCTCCAAAAATCAACGACTCCTTGGCATTGGTCAGAGATTCAGAAGTGGTGATTATTTATGTGACAATTTCAAATCAAAATTTGAAGGCTTTTATACAAATTACAAGAATATCACTGTGACGTCAATAACATTCAAGTTTTCACAACATAATGGATTAGTTCGCCTCAAGAATTCTAATTTAATTCAGACCAATACTCTATGAACCAAATACAAAACAAAAAAAACAAACCCAGTAAATGACCCCTTTTTCTTTCTTCAGGCAGCATTCCAAATGACTGTAGAATACATAATGTAACTGAAGAAAAGATAATCTTCCAATAAAACTTTCAAACAGTTTTACGCAAAAAAGTCAAATATGAATAGTTCCCCACTGAATGTTGGCTCTAAACATTCACACAGGCTTTTCAAGGAGACACAGGTTGAAAACAAAAGAATTCCTGAAACTTGTGACAGTAGAAAGGGATAGAATCTTCCTTTATTCTCCATTATTTCATCATTTTCTTTGGACATTTTACAATTTATGATCATTTCTTACTTATCAAAATCTTAGTGTTGAGGAACACAATAGCATGTATCAGACGGGAATAACAATGCCTTGAAAAGTTCCAATTGATTGAACACATTGCTTTTCACCATTGCATGAGGAAACTGTATGAAAAATATACCCATACCGTCATGTGGGTATTGACTCTTGGCCGACAATGTATAATAAGCCTTGGCTGACAGCCCAGAAATCCATTAGTCTGTTTAAACACCTGATCCTCGCAGAAAACATTGCTTGACTGACAGCTCTGGCTCTTGATCACACTCACAATCATTAAAGAAAATCATGATTAATTCATATGTTTTCCTTGTTTTTAAAACAAGAAGAAAATTACCAGTCTTGTGAATTTGTTCCTCCACACTTTATATCAAAGTAATAAAGTTATAGAGCTGGATTCTCCATTTCAGCGGCTAAGTGCCAGCTGAAAAGGACAATTCACAACCGCTATACGTCGCCAAAATCGGCGAGGAACCCTCAGCGTCATTTTGGCAGGGTAGGTGCTGAAAGGCTGGGTTGAATATTTCCATGGACTTCGGGGCCCTGATATTGGGACTAAATGGGGTATGAAACCTCCGCTTACTGCAGCAAGACCAGCTCAGAAACCTACCTGAAGGCAGCCTCCTAATTAGCCGTCTTCAGGCTCATCAGCCTATTTATGACTGTTGGGGAGGGTTCAAATGTTGAGGGCCAGGAGTTCTGAAGCCTTGGCAGTCCCATTAAGAGTGTTGGGCTGTGCTAAGGGAGTGTGGAGCTCCATTTTAAGGTGCTCTTGGAAAGATAAATTAAAACAATTAAAATCCAAAGGACAAAACAAGCAGGCCCACAAGGGCCACAGAGGCAGCATACCCTACTAAGACTTGTTTCCTTGGGGCATGGAGCACCATCTCCAAAGGTTCCCATGGCGGCTGCAGGAAGGTCACTTTCATGGAGCTGGGTGCTACCCCACATAGCAGAGGGTGGGTGATGAATGCCCCATCCCTTGCAAAATGCTGCCTGGAACGTTGCGCTTATTTGATTATTTAAATTGGCTGCCCGTCTTTGTTTGGTGGGCAATTATTCACATCCAGTCCCATCATTGGGAAACTTCTCTGGTGGCAGGACTATGTTGGGAAGTTAATCACATTCTATTCCCAGGTCCCTCACCTTCTAGTTCACCACCCCATGGCCAGGGAAACCCTGCCTGCTGATTCTCCATGCTGAAGAGCCTAGAACAAAGGGACACAGGGCAGAATCTTTCTGGATCCCGTGGAGGTGCGTTTGAAGGTACAGGAGCAAATTTGCAGACTCCCTCATTGAGTCAACAGGTTGCACGTTCTTGCTCCCAGTCAATCTTGCCAGAGGCAGAAGACCAATGGAAGGAGTTACCTGACTGGCAGGGAAAGTTAGCCAATAATTAGCAATTCGGAACCTACTGAGGAGGCAGGTGAACACAGTCATTATCTGCCCAGCTTCGAAGGGATCCATCTGCTGAGTGCTGAATCTGATCACTCCATGGAGTAACCTCTTGATGGCAGGAACGCTTCATCTGCAGCACAAACACTTCTTCTGGAAGGACATCCCTTCCTCTCCGAGGAACCCTCTAGTTTTGGTCTTCATTAATTTTAAATTTGATGTATGCCTCAAGTGTGACCGACCAAAACTGGGAAGGCTCATTTGGGAAGGCACTGAACACATTAAGATCTTTCATCAGGAATGAACCAGCAGAGCAGAGCTACTGATCAGCTGTTCTGGGGAAATTTGCATACGTGCAGTGCGGTCAGCCTAAGTTGAAGGTGAACCTGCGAAGAAGACCCAAGGAGTTTGAGTAAAGGCAAGCAACCAGCAGAGGGCAGCAGAGCAGAGCTACTGATCAGCTGTTCTGGGGAAATTTGCATACGTGCAGTGCGGTCAGCCTAAGTTGAAGGTGAACCTGCGAAGAAGACCCAAGGAGTTTGAGTAAAGGCAAGCAACCAGCAGAGGGCAGCAGAGCAGAGCTACTGATCAGCTGTTCTGGGGAAATTTGCATACGTGCAGTGCGGTCAGCCTAAGTTGAAGGTGAACCTGCGAAGAAGACCCAAGGAGTTTGAGTAAAGGCAAGCAACCAGCAGAGGGCAGCAGAGCAGAGCTACTGATCAGCTGTTCTGGGGAAATTTGCATACGTGCAGTGCGGTCAGCCTAAGTTGAAGGTGAACCTGCGAAGAAGACCCAAGGAGTTTGAGTAAAGGCAAGCAACCAGCAGAGGGCAGCAGAGCAGAGCTACTGATCAGCTGTTCTGGGGAAATTTGCATACGTGCAGTGCGGTCAGCCTAAGTTGAAGGTGAACCTGCGAAGAAGACCCAAGGAGTTTGAGTAAAGGCAAGCAACCAGCAGAGGGCAGCAGAGCAGAGCTACTGATCAGCTGTTCTGGGGAAATTTGCATACGTGCAGTGCGGTCAGCCTAAGTTGAAGGTGAACCTGCGAAGAAGACCCAAGGAGTTTGAGTAAAGGCAAGCAACCAGCAGAGGGCAGCAGAGCAGAGCTACTGATCAGCTGTTCTGGGGAAATTTGCATACGTGCAGTGCGGTCAGCCTAAGTTGAAGGTGAACCTGCGAAGAAGACCCAAGGAGTTTGAGTAAAGGCAAGCAACCAGCAGAGGGCAGCAGAGCAGAGCTACTGATCAGCTGTTCTGGGGAAATTTGCATACGTGCAGTGCGGTCAGCCTAAGTTGAAGGTGAACCTGCGAAGAAGACCCAAGGAGTTTGAGTAAAGGCAAGCAACCAGCAGAGGGCAGCAGAGCAGAGCTACTGATCAGCTGTTCTGGGGAAATTTGCATACGTGCAGTGCGGTCAGCCTAAGTTGAAGGTGGTTTGTGGAGGGGCTGTTGGCAACTGACAGTTAAACCCGAAACACTTTGTGAGTGTTTCCCACCCTACCTCCTCCTCTAACCAACCCCCCCACCCCACAGTGGTTGGGAAGCGGGAGCAGGGGCCTGTCGTGAAGGTGAGTGAGTGCCTTTAAATTTGCTTACCTTTCAGCGGGATCAGGGTTTGAGGTAATATCAGGTAAGCTCTTCCTTTCTTTTTCTTTTTCTTGTTTTTTTTTTAATCTAGAGGGGATGTCAGGGAAGGCAGTACAATGCTCCTCCTGCAGAATGTTTGAGGTGAGGGACGCCGTCAGTGTCCCTGCTGATTTCATCTGTGGGAAGTGCACCCAACTCCAGCTCCTCAAAAACCGTGTTAGGGACCTGGAGCTTGAGCTGGATGAACTTCGGATCATTCGGGAGGCAGAGGGGGTCATAGATAGGAGCTTCAGGGAAGTAGTTACACCAAAGACTGGAGATAGATGGGTAACTGTAAGAGGGACTGGGAAGAAGCAGTCAGTGCAGGGACCCCCTGCGGTCGTTCCCCTGAGTAACAAGTATACCGTTTTGGATACTTGTGGGGGGGACGACTTACCAGGGGTAAGCCATGGGGTACGGGCCTCTGGCACGGAGTCTGTCCCTGTTGCTCAGAAGGGAAGGGGGGAAAGGAGTAGAACATTAGTAATTGGGGACTCAATAGTCAGGGGCACAGATAGGAGATTTTGTGGGAGCGAGAGAGACTCACGTTTGGTATGTTGCCTCCCAGGTGCAAGGGTACGTGATGTCTCGGATCGTGTTTTCCGGGTCCTTAAGGGGGAGGGGGAGCAGCCCCAAGTCGTAGTCCACATTGGCACTAACGACATAGGTAGGAAAGGGGACAAGGATGTCAGGCAGGCCTTTAGGGAGCTAGGATGGAAGCTCAGAGCGAGAACAAACAGAGTTGTTATCTCTGGGTTGTTGCCCGTGCCACGTGATAGTGAGATGAGGAATAGGGAGAGAGAGCAATTAAACACGTGGCTACAGGGATGGTGCAGGCGGGAGGGATTCAGATTTCTGGATAACTGGGGCTCTTTCTGGGGAAGGTGGGACCTCTATAGACAGGATGGTCTACATCTGAACCTGAGGGGCACCAATATCCTGGGGGGGAGATTTGTTAGTACTCTTTGGGGGGGTTTAAACTAATTCAGCAGGGGCATGGGAACCTGGATTGTAGTTTTGGGGTGCGAGAGATTGAGAGTAGAGAGGTCAGGAGCACAGTTTTGACTTCGCAGGAGGGCGGCAGTGTTCAGGTCTGTGGTTTGAAGTGTGTCTATTTCAATGCCAGGAGTATACGAAATAAGGTAGGGGAACTGGCAGCATGGGTTGGTACCTGGGACTTCGATGTTGTGGCCATTTCAGAGACATGGATAGAGCAGGGACAGGAATGGTTGTTGCAGGTTCCGGGGTTTAGGTGCTTTAGTAAGGTCAGAGAAGGGGGCAAAAGAGGGGGAGGTGTGGCGCTGCTAGTCAAGGACAGTATTACGGTGGTAGAAAGGATGCAAGATGGGGACTCTTCTTCCGAGGTAGTATGGGCTGAGGTTAGAAACAGGAAAGGAGAGGTCACCCTGTTGGGAGTTTTCTATAGGCCACCTAATAGTTCTAGAGATGTAGAGGAAAGGATGGCGAAGATGATTCTGGAAAAGAGCGAAAGTAACAGGGTAGTTGTTATGGGAGACTTTAACTTTCCTAATATTGACTGGAAAAGATATAGTTCGAGTACATTGGATGGGTCGTTCTTTGTACAATGTGTGCAGGAGGGTTTTCTGACACAATATGTTGACAGGCCAACAAGAGGTGAGGCCACTTTGGATTTGGTTTTGGGTAATGAACCAGGCCAGGTGTTAGATCTGGAGGTAGGTGAACACTTTGGAGACAGTGACCACAATTCGGTGACCTTTACGTTAGTGATGGAAAGGGATAAGTATACCCCGCAGAGCAAGAGTTATAGCTGGGGGAAGGGCAATTATGATGCCATTAGACATGACTTAGGATGTGTTGGTTGGAGAAGTAGGCTGCAAGGGTTGGGCACACTGGATATGTGGAGCTTGTTCAAGGAACAGCTATTGCATGTTCTTGATAAGTACGTACCAGTCAGGCAGGGAGGAAGGGGTCGAGCGAGGGAACCGTGGTTTACCAAAGAAGTGGAATCTCTTGTTAAGAGGAAGAAGGAGGCCTATGTGAAGATGAGGCGTGAAGTTTCAGTTGGGGCGCTTGATAGTTACAAGGAAGCGAGGAAGGATCTAAAGAGAGAGCTGAGACGAGCAAGGAGGGGACATGAGAAGTCTTTGGCAGGTAGGATCAAGGAAAACCCAAAAGCTTTCTATAGGTATGTCAGGAATAAAAGAATGACTAGGGTAAGAGTAGGGCCAGTCAAGGACAGTGGTGGGAAGTTGTGTGTGGAGGCTGAGGAGATAAGCGAGATACTAAATGAATACTTTTCGTCAGTATTCACTCAAGAAAAAGATAATATTGAGGAGGAGAATGCTGAGACCCAGGCTATTAGAATAGATGGCATTGAGGTGCGTAGGGAAGAAGTGTTGGCAATTCTGGACAAGGTGAAAATAGATAAGTCCCCGGGGCCGGATGGGATTTATCCTAGGATTCTCTGGGAAGCCAGGGAAGAGATTGCTGAGCCTTTGGCTTTGATTTTTAGGTCATCATTGGCTACAGGAATAGTGCCAGAGGACTGGAGGATAGCAAATGTGGTCCCTTTGTTCAAGAAGGGGAGTAGAGATAACCCCGGTAACTATAGGCCGGTGAGCCTAACGTCTGTGGTGGGTAAAGTCTTGGAGAGGATTATAAAAGATACGATTTATAATCATCTAGATAGGAATAATATGATTAGGGATAGTCAGCATGGTTTTGTGAAGGGTAGGTCATGCCTCACAAACCTTATCGAGTTCTTTGAGAAGGTGACTGAACAGGTAGACGAGGGTAGAGCAGTTGATGTGGTGTATATGGATTTCAGTAAAGCGTTTGATAAGGTTCCCCACGGTCGGCTATTGCAGAAAATACGGAGGCTGGGGATTGAGGGTGATTTAGAGATGTGGATCAGAAATTGGCTAGTTGAAAGAAGACAGAGAGTGGTAGTTGATGGGAAATGTTCAGAATGGAGTTCAGTTACGAGTGGCGTACCACAAGGATCTGTTCTGGGGCCGTTGCTGTTTGTCATTTTTATAAATGACCTAGAGGAGGGCGCAGAAGGATGGGTGAGTAAATTTGCAGACGACACTAAAGTCGGTGGAGTTGTAGACAGTGCGGAAGGATGTTGCAGGTTACAGAGGGACATAGATAAGCTGCAGAGCTGGGCTGAGAGGTGGCAAATGGAGTTTAATGTGGAGAAGTGTGAGGTGATTCACTTTGGAAAGAATAACAGGAATGCGGAATATTTGGCTAATGGTAAAATTCTTGGTAGTGTGGATGAGCAGAGGGATCTCGGTGTCCATGTACATAGATCCCTGAAAGTTGCCACCCAGGTTGATAGGGTTGTGAAGAAGGCCTATGGTGTGTTGGCCTTTATTGGTAGAGGGATTGAGTTCCGGAGCCATGAGGTCATGATGCAGCTGTACCAAACTCTGGTACGGCCGCATTTGGAGTATTGCGTACAGTTCTGGTCGCCTCATTATAGGAAGGACGTGGAAGCTTTGGAACGGGTGCAGAGGAGATTTACCAGGATGTTGCCTGGTATGGAGGGAAAATCTTATGAGGAAAGGCTGATGGACTTGAGGTTGTTTTCGTTAGAGAGAAGAAGGTTAAGAGGTGACTTAATAGAGGCATACAAAATGATCAGAGGGTTAGATAGGGTGGACAGCGAGAGCCTTCTCCCGCGGATGGAGGTGGCTAGCACGAGGGGACATAGCCTTAAATTGAGGGGTAATAGATATAGGACAGAGGTCAGAGGTGGGTTTTTTACGCAAAGAGTGGTGAGGCCGTGGAATGCCCTACCTGCAACAGTAGTGAACTCGCCAACATTGAGGGCATTTAAAAATTTATTGGATAAGCATATGGATGATAAGGGCATAGTGTAGGTTAGATGGCCTTTAGTTTTTTTTTTTCCATGTCGGTGCAACATCGAGG
This sequence comes from Scyliorhinus canicula, assembly GCF_902713615.1. Classification (NCBI taxonomy): domain Eukaryota; kingdom Metazoa; phylum Chordata; class Chondrichthyes; order Carcharhiniformes; family Scyliorhinidae; genus Scyliorhinus; species Scyliorhinus canicula. Next base: position 45,100,626 of record NC_052161.1, read on the forward strand.
GCCGAAGGGCCTGTACTGCGCTGTATCGTTCTATGTTCTATGTTCTATGAATGCACAGAAATGTAGTCAAGGTGTTGAGGGGAGTGCATAACACTCCAAGCAATTCATCTACCTAACCCTTCAAGCACATGCCACATATGTGGCTGAATTGACAGATGCCTATCGGACTTATTAACCATTTTAGAACCCATTGAATCAGAGTGGAAGTAAATTGTCCTCAATCCCAAGGAACTGCCAAGGAAGAAGATATATTTCATCATACACACCAGTGACTGTTATTTAAAAGCATCAGACCATGGTGCCCAAATTCTGCGAAGGAAGAGAAACTGTATGGATGACTCATGGCAGGGCCAGGCTCCCTCTGCATCTGTGGCTGATAGACTCCCTGAGAAACCACAAAAGGAAGAGGCAGAACACAGCCTGGTACCTTAAACAGTTCCTAATAGGCTGAGTTGACCTGCAAGAGAAATGTGTTGGGCAGATTGAGTGCAATTAGAGAATGTATGCGTTATTATGGGAATGGGTGTGCACAATGCTTGAAATAATATCAGGCTTGATGGGCCACCCAAGGAATGTGTGACCAAATGCAGAGTGTATTTAGCTTTGTCTGCTAATCACAATTTCTCTTTCTCTACTGAGTTGCTGCCCTTTAGGAGCTATCCCTGTGTCCGATTTTATAAGTTTCAACAAAGTGTATTTCTAGCCAAGCTACCCTTAGCCCAATGAAATATGGAATGGAACTTACCAAACAAAATCTAATGCTGATGACCCCCTGCAGTAAGGGTGTAGATCAACCAGCACATCGATATCTGCTGCCTCAAATTTATGTTATTGGAAAATGTTTGCCCTCAATATATTTTCCCAAAATTCAAATAATAAGAAAGGAAGTGTTCCATGAAAAGGAAATGTAACATTACTAAGCTTGGTTATTGGGGGTTTCTTACTCAGGATTTAATGAGTTTGTCTCAACTTTACATGTAGATATATCTGAAGTCAGGTTTATTGCCGAGAAGTTGTTAAAAATTAAAATATGGAAAATAGCAAAGCAGCCATTTCAGAAATTCAATAACCTCCGATAGGTAGTTTAATGAAAAACCATGCAACAGAGATGATGTGAAAATAACTGCTAGCTAAGCTATTCTTAAAGGAAGCACTATTTGTTTTGATCAGGAATTGCAAGTGTTGTTTGTAATTGAATAGGCGTAAGGGAATATCCAAACAGCCTTCTTGTAATCAATTAACAGACCCGATTTCAAAATGATTTATCATATTTATTTGAACCATAAGGTGGATTGTAATCTCTGCTAATGATTCGGCATTCTGTGTGAGGTATTAAATTAACCACAATGATTTTAATTGATTGTGATACTTTTCAATAAATCTTTGTTTTTTCTTAATCTGCAAAAGAAATCAAAGCTGATTCACAGAATACACTTGAGAAATCAACCATAACAGAGTCATCCAAACGAGTAGTTGTAATTCTAAAAATACACCTGGGGCAGATTTTATCTGGATGGCTACACATACTCATCCTCAGACATGGGTGTTTAAACAACCAAGGCAAGGAATTTAAAGCAACCTAACTGGTTATGAATATACCAGATTTATTCAATGTTATCCTAAACATTTTGGGATTGATGCAAAACATAATATGCTGAACTAGTGCAACCGCTAGTCACCCTTATGAATTGTCCAGGAAAATTTACCAATTTAGTGTCATGAACCAGTGCCCACTTAAACTAGTTTGACATTCTTCACATTAAATTCATATTGTCATCTTGCAATCAACCCATCTGGTTCACTTAATGTCCTTTAGGGAAGGAAATCGGCCATCCTTACCTGGTCTGGTCTACAGACTTCAGACTCACGGCAATATAATTGATTCTTAAATGCCCTCTGAAATGGTCAAGAAAACTACTCAATTCAAAGGAAATTAGGGATGGGCAATAAATCCTGGCCCAGCTGGTGACACCACATTTCCTGATTGAATAAAAAAAATAGAAAGCAAAGTATTATCCCACCTGTCGATGAGATTGAAACCATACAAAAGTGAACCAACAGTGTCCTTGCTCTATCAACGTTGCTTATGTTGCTCTTAATTGTTTCTGAGATCAGAAAAAGGGGTTTCAATCATTTATTTTGAATTTTTACTTTTAAAATTCCCCTTTCATTTTCTGGCCATTCGCCATAGCTTATCGCAAGCTCATATGTACAATCTTTTGTTGCCAAAAGGGGGAGGATCTTTCAGCTTGTGCCACTGTTAATATCCTTTGTACAGCAGGAGATGTATACTGCTGTGTCCATCTAGGATGCTTTACCTCCTTCACCCATGTGGCTTGGACTCGAATAGCAAATATTAGCATGGTTAGGCCTTGAATTCCAACTGCATTGCTGTGCCTATCCCTTGGCTCTTTCCCATGACATTATATAATACTGATACAAACTATTAATCCTGTAAATTTACAAACTGGTCATTGGAAAGTGTTTGCTGATTGAATCAGAAGTGATTTCATTATTTAAATGGATGGGCCAAAAATTGAGGCTAGAGTCCTTTGGGCGATAATTCCTTTCTTAAAATATATTATGGATTATGTTGGTAAAAAATCTGATCCAAGATCAAACAATTAGAAAATTAGGAAGCTTTACTTTCTGGCATCCACCAAGTGAACCTTGGGGGACGGGTGGTTGAAGAGGTCAACTGACCATTATAGATCCATCTGATTTTTGTTTCTGTTGATTTCATTACATTGGAAGATCATAGAATCATAGAATTTACAGTGCAGAAAGATGTCATAATAATAATCGCTCATTGTCACAAGTAGGCTTCAATTAAGTTACTGTGAAAATCCCCGGGTCGTCACGTTCCGCCGCCTATTCGGGGAGGTCGGTACGGGAATTGAACCCGCGCTGCTGGTCTTGTTCTCCATTACAAGCCAGCTGTTTAGCCCACTGTGCTAAACCAGCCCCTGGCATACTGGCATACAACCCAACTAGCATAATTTGCCCCTCGAGTCTGCACCGGCCCTTGGAAAGAGGACCCCACCCAAGTCCATACCTCCACCATATACCTGTAACCCAGTAACCCTATCCAACATTTGTTTCAGAACTAAGGGCAATTTAGCATGGTCAATCCACCTAACCTGCACATCTTTGGACTGTGGGAAGAAACTGGAGCACCCAGAGGAAACCCACGCAGACACGGGGGGGAATGTGCAGACTCCGCACTCAGCACTGACAGTGACCCAAGCCAGGAATCGAATCTGAGACTGTGGAGCTACAAAGCAACTGTGCTAACCACTGCGACCATGCCGCCCATCTGTAGGGTGGGGAACAAAGCTCCACACATTTTCACTCCTGCTGAAGCTGGAAGTTAACTCACGTTTACCGGTCTGGAATACTTTGATGAAATTTTAATTCATTGCACTTCTCAGAAACAGAATGAACTAGGTATGCACTATTCTATAACAATAACACAGTTTTAGATGAGAATTGGTCATCCTGCTTTACTATATTTTATTTGTTTGCTCCATTGAAACTAAAATACACTATTCAATTAAGCAATGATTTGTGCCACAGTTGGTCAATAAGTCAAGTCAATATTCCTTGTATCTCCAATAATGCAGCACTCCCACATAAAGACTTCACCTGTTCTGTGGCACAATATGAAAACAGAACCATGTTACATGTTCCATGATAATACAGGCCTATCCTTTTGTATTGGCTGGGTTTTGTTAACCTTATTTTCAGACAACAAATGGGTACAAAATAATCATTCATATGGCGTCTTATTTATTGTGAAGAATATAATGCAGTTAAGTTTCATATTCACTTTTGAAGATGTTATTCGCACTCCTCATAACTGACATGGAAGAAAGTACTTCTTGTGAAATAGAATTTGCTAATAGTACCAAGCTTAGTGCCTCGGGACAAATATAAGAGAAATAAAATGCAATGAAAAGAATCCAAACCCGTTAAGCAGATGGCAAAGGAAAGGCATTTGAAATGGAGGAACAAGGTACAACACAGAGATGCCAATTTACAATATACTGAAACATTGATAATCGTCTCCAAAATATTTAGCACTTTAAAATCAATGTGCAAATCAGCCTTGAAATATACTTTATGGTGGTGACCATTGCTTCAAGGTGACTGAATAAGTTAACCTGTGGACTTTTACACATTAACTTAAGCTTTTCTCGTTCCCTGTTGTTGTCACAGGGGCCAGAAAAACAGGTGATTTCTGGGCCCTGGGTGATTTGTGCGAATAACTGGACATAAAATTGAGTGGCCATGTGAAAAACACTGAGTTGACAATTTGTAAATTGTGGATTAAACAATATTCAGGACGAATGTTAAATCCATTCAATTCATAACCCTTCCAGTAGTTAGCACTGCTGCCTTACATGCCAGGGACCCAGGTTCGATTCTGGCCTTGGATGACTGTGTGGAGTTTGCATTTTCTCCCCGTGTCTGCATGTGTTTCCTCCGGGTGCTCCGGTTTCTTCCCACACTCTATAAAGATGTCCAGGTTAGGTGGATTGGCCACGATAAAAGATTGCCCCTTAGTGCCCAAGGATGTATAGGTTAGGTGGGGTTATGGAATTATGGGGATTGTGTAGGGGAGTGGGGTAGGGTTCTCTTTCAGAGAGTCTCTGCAGAATCGATGGGCTAAATGGCCTCCTTCTGCACTGTAGGGATTCTCTGGTTCTATAATGTGACCTGGCACGGTTTCCATTTCTTCACAGTCTGTTTTGACACCCCCCTTAGACCATCTGCTACTGAAACCCTCATCAATGCCTTTATCATGTCCAAACTAGTCCATTCCCTTTTTTCACCTTCAGTTGATTCAAAACTCTGCTCTCCATATCTTGATCTGCAGAAAGTCCCATTCACTTACTCTCCTATGCTTGCTGAGTCATATTGGCTCCTTGGCCAAAATTAAAACACTATCTTTGTTTATAAATCTCTCTTTTTGACTTTGCACCTACCTCCAAACGTTGAAGTAACAAACATCTCTAATTGCTGTGAATAACATGTCAGATGAAGTTACTTTAGGAATTCGACACAACCATAATGCCAGTGCCGTGTCTGCAGCTGGAGCTGTGAGCTTCACGACGGCTCGCTGCTAGCCCCGTGCAGGGCTGTGAATCATGGAACAGTAAGTTTTTCTGGCGTAAAAGACCACAGTTTTCACGACGGTGTGGGGCCATAGTCCCTGAAATGGAGAATCCAGCCTGTGATGTGTACAGGAACAAATGACAAATTATAAAATGACAAACATCATTGCGCTTTCCAAAGTAATTGCCCTCCACATGAAAGCTCGATGTAACATGTACTAAGGTCTAGGAGAATAAGACTTTGAATTGACAAGGCACAAAGGTAATCTTTACAATATTCTCCTCAAGAACTTCATGCATCCACTTTCCAATTAGAAGCTCATGGAACTTTCAGCATTATTCTTACTTGTGCATTTAAGTCTGAGAATGAAAGTTGCATTGAGACTTTGGTGTGCATTTTTCCTCAGGAGATTCAATTCACCCGTATGCGGACAGTTCAACTGAATGCAAGACCCTAGGCCACAAGTTCATGAGCTGTGACTCAGTTGACAGCACTCTCACATCTGGTCAGAAGGTTGTGGTTCAAGGCCCACTCTGGAGACTTTCACATTTAGAATTGCCATCTTCCAGATAAGAAAATTGATACCTTGTTTGCTCTCTTGAGTGGACATGAAAGCTGGTCTGAAGAAGAACAGGGAGTTCTCCCCAATGTCACGGTTAATATCTATCCCTTAACCAACACCATTAAACAAATCATATGGTCGTTATCTCTTTGTGGAGATCTTAATGTGCAATTTGGCTGCCATCTTTCCTCTATTCCAACAGTGTCTAACTTCAAAAAGGAACTTAATTGGCTTGAAAGTAATGTTGAACATTCTGAGGTTGTGACAGATGGTAAATAATTGCAAGCCACTGGAGGCAAAGTTGGACGGACCCAAAAATGGATGTTGGGATTGTAGTGCATGATTATTACTATTTTTTCTAATGATTTATAGGAAATGGGCATCACTGGCCACACCAGCATTCATTGCTCATCCCTAATTACCCTTAGAAAGGCGGTGGTGAACTGCCTTCTTGAACCTCTTGTGGTGCATGTACACTCGCAGTACTGTTAGGGAGTTCCAGGATTTTGACCCAGTTGTCACCATCATTCGAGTGGTTATGGCTGAGGGCGTGATTCTCCGCACCCGCGAAAAATCGTGAGGCTGGCGTCAAAAACGGGCGGGTTTGATGCCAGCTTCCGCCCCCCCGACCGGGAACCGATTCTGCTCCCCGGTCGGGGCTAGCATCGCGCGGCCGTGAACTCCGGCATCACGGGCTTAACGAATTTCGTTAAGCCCGCTAGCCAGAGTTAGCGACGGCTGACGCGACAGATGACGTCAGCCGCGCATGCGCGGATTGGACGACTCCAACCCGCGTATGCGCGGATGACGTCATCACGCATATACGTGAAACCCGCGCATGCGCGGGCCGGTATGCCCCTCAGCCGCCCCGCGAATGGATACAGCGGGGCGGCGGAAGGAGAAAGAGTGCACGGGGTAAGTACCCGCTGCCCGCGATCGGTGCCCACCGATCGCGGGCCCATGGCACCCTTGGCACGGCCGTGGTACGGCCGTGCCAATCGGTGCCATGGTTCCCCAGATCGGGACTTTACGGCCGTTTTTACGAACGGTCAGACCAGGTGTGTTTTACGTTCATAAAAACGGTCGTACAGGCCTTGGAAATCGGCCCATCGGCCAGGGGAGAATCGCTGCTCGCCGTAAAAAAACGGCGGGCAGCGATTTGTGACGGGAGGCGGGCGTGGGGGGGGGGGGGGGGGGGGGAGAATAGCGGGAGGGTGTTGGACCAGCGTGGCCGTAAAAATTTACGTCGCCCGCTATTCTCCGCCCCGTCGTGAGTGCGGAGAATTCCGCGCTGAGTCCCTGCTCAGTGAAAGTAGTGAAACTATTGAACATAGAAATGTACTCATATGTAATCCTCCTTCCCCTATTATCCCATGCTTTTTGCCTATGACGTGGGTGGCACATAAGCTTCAAGCTGTCTGCGCAATCAAATCATTGCAATGTGCTGCCCAGCATTAAATGCGCTCTTTAGTGGCTATACATCTCAGTAGGAGGCCCAAATTCATGCAGACTAGCATGGTGCTTAAAGCCAGCCTGCACCTGAAGGAGGTGCATTCTGGCTGGAACAGGTGGAAGAAGAGGCTGAGGAAGAAAGCCTCAACAGAGGGGCAACAGAGGAGACAGTGTCCTTCCTTGTTCTTAGATAGTACCTGGAGACAGTACAGGAGGAGGAGAGGCAGCCTCTATCCACTTGGGGCCTGGAGGCCCTCCAAAATATATATTACAAAGACAATTGGGCCAGATATCCTTAATGCTCAATGCCAGCAGTGTAATCATGAAAATCTGGACCTGTGCTACAGGAATTGCGATGACTTCATATGAATGGTCAAGCTCAGTGAGTGCATTTTCAAAGGTTCTCTCATTACAGGTGGTGCACGAGCCTCAGACATTGATCAATTCACCACAATCTCAGCACTTAATTACCAATGTCCTGTATCAAGCAAGTTCATACCTAATCTTTATAGCCTCTTTTAGCATTGCTGCAACACTCACACCCACATCTTGTACACAATTCATTTGCTTATCCATAACATTCACATCACCATGAAGGATTGTACCACTGACTCACTTGCCTCTCTCTTTCAGGAAAAGGTAGTGCTTAACCAGAAACAACAGTATCAAAGTGTCAGATGAGTCTGAATGTTCTTACTTCACCGAGAAGCCAACTGTCACCATTATTGGAGTGGCCATGATTGAGGCCTTGGTCAGTGAAGACAGTGAATCCATTGAAGATAACAAAATTCTCATGCCTAATCCTCCTTCCCATATTCCACGTATCCCCCTGTCCACAATCTCTTCTGATTTATAATCAATGATTGTGGTTGGTTTAGCTCAGTGGGCTAGATGGCTGATTTGTGATGCCGAACAAGGCCAGCAGCACGGGTTCAATTCCCTTACCAGCTTACCCGAACTGGAGTCGGAATGTGCCGACTAGGGGCTTTTCACAGTAACTTCATTCTTGTAGCAATAAAAGGTTATTATTATGTATGCATGCATCTCATGATTTCCATCCTTCCCCTGAGCACAACTGTGCAAGCTTACCTTTTTGCCTTTCACTTTTCAAATACCCAAGAAATGCAATCTGGACAAGTAGTGGTGGAAGCAGAAGAAGTGGAAGATCAGAAGGACAGTGGTGAAGAAGAAACACTGCCTCTTCCTCACACACACATAGCCACCAGCTCAGATACTGGCACTGTAGGTGCTTTGGAGGGTAGCTCAAAAGAAGGATCTGTGATGGCAGACTGGACATGAATAGCCTACAGCTAGTGCAGGGAATATTGGATAGCACAGGTGTTAGCTTTCTTGAGGGCAATGCCGCAAATGAGGAGGACTCATGGAAGACTCTGATAAGGATTTTAACGTGTTGCTGAAAAAAGAAAGCATTTATATTGCGTCTTTCACAATTATAGAACATCTGAAAGCGCTTGGCAGCCAATGAAATGCGAAGTGTATTTCACAACACTTGTGGAAACATGGTCGCCAATTTATGCATAGCAAGATCCCAAATAACAGCAAAGGGATAATAAACAGATGATCTGTTGTGATGAATGAGGGATACTTATTGATCAGTACACTGGAGATAACTGAAATGAAAACAGAAAATGTCAGACGTACTCAGCAGGGGCTGGCATGTGACGCAGTGGTTAGCACTGGGACTGCGGCGCTGAGGACCCGGATTCGAATCCCGGCCCTGGGTCACTGTCCGTGTGGGGTTTGCAAATTCTCCCCATGTCTGTGTGGGTTTCACCCCTACAACCCAAAGATGTGCTGGTTAGGTGGATTGGCCACGCTAAATTGCCTGTTAATTGGAAAAAAACAATTTCATAGTTATTTCATAGAATTTACAGTGCAGAAGGAGGCCTTCGGCCCATCGAGTCTGCACCGGCTCCTGGAAAGAGCATCCTACCCAAGGTTAACACCTCCACCCTATCCCCATAACCCAGTAACCCCACCCAACACTAAGGGCAATTTTGGACACTAAGGGCAATTTATCATGGCCAATCCACCTAACCTGCACATCTTTGGACTGTGGGAGGAAACCGGAGCACCCGGAGGAAACCCACGCACACACGGGGAGGATGTGCAGACTCTGCACAGACAGTGACCCAAGCCGGAATCGAACCTGGGACCCTGGAGCTGTGAAGCGATTGTGCTATCCACAATGCTACCGTGCTGCCCCAACTTTAAATATATATTTAAAAAAAGAAATACTCAGCACGTCTGGCTGTATCTGTGGAGAGTGAAAGAGAGTTAGGCCGGAATTCTCCAGTCATTCACGGGCTGTGGGATTCTCTGGGCGGGTTCTTTGAAAACCGACGGGGTGGGCAACTCCGGCGCGAAGGAGTGGCGTGAACCACTCCGGCGTCCGGCCGCCCCGAAGGTGCGGAGGATTCAGGGGCTAGGCCGGCGGCAAAGTGGTTTGCACTGCGCCGGCTAGTGTGGAAGGGGCTTGGTGCTGCGCCAACTGGCACCGGAAGGGCCTCCGCCGGCAGGCGCGAGTTGGCGCATGCGCGGGAGTGCTAGCGTGTGCTGGCGTCACCCCAGCGCATGCGCAGGGGGGTTCATCTCCGCACCGTCCATCGCGGACTGTTTCAGCGGCCGACGTGGAGGAATAGAGTGCCCCCACGGCACAGGCCCGCCCGCAGATCGGTGGGCTCCAATCGCGGGCCAGGCCACCATGGGGTACCCCCCAGGGCCAGATCACCCAGCGCCCCCCCGAGGACCCCGGAGGCCGCCCGCGGAGCCAGTTCCCGCCAGTAAGTACCTGTCATAACATACACCGGCGGGACCAGCCGAAAACGGGCGGCCATGCGGCCATTCGTGGGCCAGAGAATCGCCGGGGGGGGGACTTGCTGCCAGCAGCCGCCAGCTGGCACGGCGCGATTCCCACCCCCGCCAAAGTCCCAGCGCCGGAGAATCCCGCCCTCTAGTTTCACCGGCGCACTGCCATCCGTGAGTTTTCTGACGCCGTGGGTGTCTAAAATGGGAATTCCCATTGACAGTGGCAGGAACGGATAATCCCTTTGCCAGCAAACAGTGTGTCATCTCCGGCCACCAAGAAACATGCGGCTGGGAGGCCAGAGAATCCCACCCTTAATGCTTCAATTTGATGACCTATCATTAGAACTGCACGAAATCCATTATAAAACTTTGAGGATCAATCATGTTGCAGCAATGGCTGTTGCCTCAGCTTCCATCACAGCACAAGAAGTCACCCAATGTCTGAGTGCTGTGTGGAAACTCAGATTGAAGTCACGCAAGTTCAACTTGCTGCCTTGCAAGTTTGGACTGTTCTCAAGCAAGTTCATCTTTCTGCCACCAATGCCAAGCCCCCAGCCATCATAGAGAGAGATACAAGTGTTCAAAAGAGCTTGAAGAGTGTCACAGAAATCCAGCAATCAGCTAGTCAGCCAATCTAGACTGTTGCTGCCGAAGCTGAGTCCAAAGTCAGCCCTTCTGGGGCGAGAGATGCTTAAGACCATCCTGCAAAGTGATCTGCAGTCTCCCTCTTTGTAAATCAGCAGACTTTCATGAAACATGTCACAGTCACTGCTGTAGCTGCTGCATAGGCGCACTAGGGCAGGTTTGATGCTTGGGGTATCAGATCAGATAGATGGAACTACCAAGGAGGTTTCATGGGGAAATTCATTTGTCCATCTGGCCATCCTTACCATTAGATCCATACGGAATGCTCTAATGGCAGCATTAAATTAATCTTCTTCCAATCTAATATCTATTTGCAATTGTTCAGCTTCAATTGCTCACACTTACATTCCTTTCAGTAGTACTTTGCAAGAATATATACGACTAGTCCAGATATCATTAATCTGAATTGCTCTAGAAGAGATGACAATGATAAGAGAAAGGCATCAAAGCAAACATTGTGTACTCTCCTCAGCTATCTCACATTCTGCAATTATTTGAGGTATTTTTCTACTTTAATGACATCCATCATCCTTGTGAAATATTTGTTTGACTGAGAACTCTGATTTTTTTTTGTATCTGTCGAACATTTATGCCATTCCATTGTGTGGAGGAAGATTGTTTGAAATCTATTCACCAGGATGATAAGTACTTCTTCTTCATATTGCAGCTCAAGTGCATTATCAAAATGCAAGATTCTATGAGGCTTTTGTATGAAGAAAAATAACATCCATTTTGGTCCGCAGTTGTGGCATTTTTTCATTATTAATTAAACCAAAAGTTCATAGACTGGTCAAAATCATGATTGTAGCCTAATATAGTTAGTGGGGTTTTCTAAAGATTGTTTCAGTAGACAAGCTTATCCGTCCTTCTGCAGCCCCTCTGCTTCAATACTACCTGCCCCTCTGCATATCTTTGGAAGCCATGATGTGGAGATGCCGGCGTTGGACTGGGGTGAGCACAGTAAGAAGTCTTACAACACCAGGTTAAAGTCCAACAGGTTTGTTTCAAACACGAGCTTTCGGAGCACGGCTCCTTCTTCAGATTCACCTGAAGAAGGAGCCGTGCTCCGAAAGCTCGTGTTTGAAACAAACCTGTTGGACTTTAACCTGGTGTTGTAAGACTTCTTACTGTATCTTTGGAAGAGAATTGGGAGCAGTTTAGAATCCAGAAAAGGAGGACAAAGGGGTTGATGAAGAAGAGAAAAATAGAGTTCAACAGTAAGCTTGTAGGGAATAAAAAAACTGACTGTAAAATCTTCTATCAGTATGTGCAGAGAAAAAGATTGGTGAAGACAATCTTACAGACCCCTTACAGTCAGAAACAGGGGAAATTATAATGGGGAAAAAAAACATAGCTGACCAACTCAATACATATTTTGGTTCTGTCTTCACAAAAGACACAGATAACTTACCAGGAAAATGGGGAACACAGGGTTTAATAAGAGGGAGGAACTGAAGGAAATCAGTATTAGTAGGGAAATGGTGTTGGGGACATTGATGGGATTGAAGGCTGATAAATCTCCATGGCCTGATAATCTACATACTAGAGTACTTAAGGAAGCGGCCATGGATATAATGAATGTTTTTGCGGTCATATTCCAAGTTCTTGAATATTTCCTACAGGTTGAAGTTAATGTAACCCCACTATTTAGAAAGCAGGTAGGGAGAAACAGGGAATATGACCAGTCGGCCTGACGTTAGTGGGAAAATGTTGTCCACAAAAGATTTAACAGCAGAGCACTTGGAAAACAGTGGCAAAGTCAGAATGGATTTACGAAAGAGAAATCATGCTCGGCAAATCTATTGGAATTCTTCGAGTATAACTGCTAGAGTTGTTGACGGGTGGATGTGATATATTTGGACTTTCAGAAGGCTTTCGATAAGGTTCCACATAAGAGATTAGCCAATAAAAGTAAAGTGCATGGGGCTGGAGATAGAGTATTGAGATGGATAGAAAACTGATTGGCAAACAAGAAACATAGAGTAGGAATAAACAGATATTTTTCCAACTGGCAGGCAGTGACTCGTGAGGAACCATATAAATCAGTGCTAGAACCCCATCTATTCACAATATATATTAACAATTTAGATGCAGGAACTAAATGAAATATCTCCAAATTTGCAGATGACACAAAGCTGAGTGGAAGGGTGAGCTGTGAGGAGGATGCAGAGATGCTTCAGTGTGTTTTTAGACAAGTTGGAGTTTAGAAGAAAAAGGGGGATCTCATAGAAATCTGTAAAATTCCAGCAGCACTAGACAGGGTAGCTGCAGGGAGGATATTATTGATGGTGAGGGAATCCTAAACCAGGCATCATAGTCTAAGGATACAGGTTAAAACATTTTGGACTGAGATTAGGAGAAATTCCTTCACCCAGAGAGTGATGAATCTGTGGAATTCTCTACATCAGAAAACAGTTGAGGTCAAATGTTGCATGTTTTCAAGAAGGTGTTAGATATAGATTCTGGGGCTGAAGGGATAACATATATGAGGGAAATTGAGAACAGGTTACTGAGTTTGATGATCAGCCATGATTATAATGAATGATGGAGCAGGTTCAAAAGGCCGAATGGCCGACTCCTGCTCCTACTTTTATGTAACCCATGAACCCTGCCACCTAGACGGACAAGGGCAACAGATGCATGGAAATACCATCACCTCCAAGTTCTGCTCCAAGCTAAACACCATCCTGACTTAGAAATATATTGCCGTTCCTTGGAACTTCCTTCCTTTTCAAAAAATATATTTTTATTGGCATTTTCCAATTTTAACAGTTTAACATATAAAGCACGTAATATTCACAAGGTATGATGTTTCTTATCTACAATTTAACACACATCCCTTCTATCGGCCCTCCCCCCTCACTATTTCCCCCACTTTGTCTGCTGTTCATAGTTGAGCTCCTTCCTGGCACCTCCTGCTGTTGTCTTTGTGGGTTTGCTGGGGTGGTGGTGGTGGGGGAGATCCATGCTCGCTTCCCATCTCCCTCTTATTCCATCTCTCTCTACCAATCCCATGGGCTCCTTCCTTGCCTTCCCACTTCTCTCTGTTTTGTGTGCTCTTGTTTGCCTTCATCGGTCCCCCCCCCCCCCAACCCCTTTCTTCCTAGTCACTATTCGCTTTGAACAGGTCTTGGAACAGACTGATGAATAGCCCCCATGCTTTCTGGAAGCCCTCGCCCAACCCTTGATCTTCTCCAGGTGGAGAAATTCCGATATGTCTGCCAGCCAGTCTGCACTGTGGATGGTGCGGCTGATCGCCAGCAGAGCAGGATTCTCCGGCGTGCGCTTAAGGAAGGAAATGCCAGGGCATCGGCACGCTTTCCCATATGTAGTTCTGGCTGGTCCAAAACCCAGAAGACTCTTGGGCATGGCTCCACCCTTTTAAGTAATGGGTTAAGAGACATTCCAATTAGTTGTCTCATTTATGTTAAGTATCCAATAATTGACACTGATTATGTAAAGAGGCTTCAGGTGGCCTTTGTGTCAGGTGATGTGATGATGGAGTTTTGTGCAGAGTCTGTCAAAGTGAAATAAAGGTGTTTGTAAAAAGGAGCAGAACCTTTGACTCTTTATACAACAGCAGCTAAACATCTAACAAATGGTAGCAGAGAATGGTTGCTGTGCAAATGTGAAGGGTTGAAAGATACAACTTTTCCAGACCAAACCAAGAAGTGAGTGAGAAAAAAAAAGGATATATGGCTGAACCTAGGATAAAGATGGCTAGATGTGACTACCCCCCTTATTTTATGAAAGGGGATCGTACGACCAATGGAGAAGTGCAGTAGTTTTGTGGACTAAGGTAACTGCCTTGGGAAAGAGAAAACAAGGTATGGCATTGGCCCTTTCTCTACCTTATGACAGTAAAATCCGAAGCAAAGTGTTTTCTGAGCTGGAATTGGAAGAGTTAGATTCAGAAGAAGGTCTGGAGACTATTATGAGGATGACTTGTTAAGTGCGTATGAAGCATGGTCGGATTTTGATAGGTTCTGAAAATTAGAGGATTTCTCCACTGAAGACTATATAATGGAATTGGGCAGACTATATAAAAGGCTGCAGAAACACAACCTAGAATTTTCACAGTCTGTGTTGGCCTTTAAATTACTTGACTATGCTGGAGTGAGCAACATGGATAGGCTCCTGGTTTTGACAAGAGTTCAGTTTGCGGATACGGATACCTTATTCGATCAGATGACAGAAGCTTTAAACATTTCTGGGGAAACATTTGATTCAGCTGGCTCTGATGACCCAAATAGGTCAGCCTGCAATAAAGCAGAATATGGAAGATACACTACTAACAGGATGGCGAAATCGCACGGCTACAAACAGGTTCTAAGACTATAGATGGAGAGCGGGACCCGGAAATTATGAAGACAGAAACCCAGTTAGAACCTACAATAGGAAGATGAACCCCAGGAATGCCTGGGGTATGATAAATTGATGTTTTTGATGTGACTCTCAATACCATTATGCTTTCAACTGTCCAACACGTTATAATAGAGTGTTTGAAGCAACACATGACACGGAAGAGTCAGAAGAGGAAAAAGATAGTGACAAGAAAGAAGGCATTGTCCTATTAACAAGCAGTTTTACGCTGGTAATGAGGGTGTTGGTTGCAGAATCCTTCAATTGTGCTGTATTGGACAGTGATTGACGTCTATTGTGTGTGGAGATGACTAGTTAAAATGTTACCTGGACTCTTTGAATGCTAAAAATCGTAACAAGGTTAAGGAATTTGAAAGTTCCACAAGTTTCAGATTTGGGGATAATAATACTCTGAAGTCTCTGAAAAGAGTGGTGATCACTTGCAATATTGCCAGAGTGAATCATTTCATTAGCTCGGATGTTGTATCAAGTGAGAACTTTGCTTCTGAGCAGACGGTCGATGATGAAAGCACGCATGAAAGTGGATATGGAACAGGATAAGGCAACAGTTTTTGGAAAGACAGTAGACTTACAATTTACACAGTCAGGACACTATTGTATTCCATCATTGACAAATAATATTTCAAGTACAGTTGTTAAGGATGTGTGAATGGCGGTTGAAAGTGGGACTTTAGCTGATAAGCTTGTTGTATTAAAACTGCATAGGCAATTTGCTTATCCGTCTCCTCAGAGGCTGAAAAATTTATTAAAGGATGCAGGGGTAAGGGATGAAGACTATACTAAACTGATAGAACAGGTTGGTGATCGCTGTGTAGTTTGTGGGAAGTACAGAAGGACACCAGCATGACCGATAGTAACCCTAACTTTGACCAGGGATTTTAATGACATTGGGGCCATGGACCTTAAGATCTAGGATAAAGCCAATAATACATTTCTTTTGCAATTTGTAGATTAAGCAACCAGGTTTAGTCAATCAACGATTGTACGAGGTAAAGTAAAGAGAGTAATTCTGGATCAAATCGTGGAAAATTGGATAGGGACAGGAATGGGCCCACCGGCAAAATTCATTATGGACAATGGGGGAGAGTTTGCTAATGATGAGTTTAGGGATATGTGTGAAAACGTGAATATCACAGTTATGAATACGGCTGCAGAAAGCCCATTTAGTAATGGTGTGTGTGAAAGAAACCATGATGTAAGTGATGACATGCTCCAGAAAACTTTGGCAGATAGACCAAACTGCAAGTTAAATTCAGCTTTAGCATGGGTGGTACATGCAAATAATTCATTGCAGATGGTTGGGGGCTATAGTCCCTATCAATTAGTGTTTGGTAGAAATCCTAAAATTCTGTCTTTTTTGGATGACCAGTTTTCAGTTTTGGAAGGGACTACAATTAGCTCTGCCTTTGCTGAGCAATGGATTTGGAACACGAAATTCAAAAATGGAAGGCACAGAAACGCAGTGCCAGTTCAGATAGTATATTGGATGGTGAACAGGTTCGCAGGAAAAGGCTGAGAACTATTTAAAGGACATCCACAGCAGAAGGGAAAGATCAAGCAGCAGCAGTACAGAATGAGATACCAAGCGGGAGAGGGGACGTAGTTTATCAAGGTCTCGGAACATGAGTAGGACTGCGAATACTATTAGGATTAGAAGCCCACATGCACATGAGATTTTGGTGGCTTCCAATAAATTAGATGAAAAAGTTATCAAAGATGCCGAACAGCAAGAACTGCATAGTTGGAGTGAATACACAGAAGTACTGGATAGGGGACAAATAGCTCTATCCCACAGATGGTTTTGTACAGAAAAGGTTCTTCCGGATGGAACTTATAAGGCAAAGGCCAGGCTTGAGGCAAGGGGATTTGAAGAAATCTTAGAAGATCAGAATTTAAGGGTATATTCACCTAGGCAGGAAAGGTTATTTTAAAGATCTTCTTGGCTGTATTAGCCACAAAGGCATGGGAATGTAAATCTATAGATATAAAAGCTGCCTTTTTGTAGGGGCATCAGCTCCAGAGAGACATTTTTCTCTGTCCTCCTAAAGAGGCAGCTAACACAGAAGGGGTACTCTGGAGGTTAGAACATAGAACATAGAACAGTACAGCACAGAACAGGCCCTTCGGCCCTCAATGTTGTGCCGAGCCATGATCACCCTACTCAAACCCACGTATCCACCCTATACCCGTAACCCAACAACCCCCCCCCCCCCCCCTAACCTTACTTTTATTAGGACACTACGGGCAATTTAGCATGGCCAATCCACCTAACCCGCACATCTTTGGACTGTGGGAGGAAACCGGAGCACCCGGAGGAAACCCACGCACACAGGGGTAGGACGTGCAGACTCCACACAGACAGTGACCCAACCGGGAATCGAACCTGGGACCCTGGAGCTGTGAAGCATTTATGCTAACCACCATGCTACCGTGCTGCCCATTGATCAAATGTGTGCATGGATTAAATGATGCATCTGGTATTTTTCGGTAAGGTCAGTTTTGTTGAAGTTGGGCTGTTGCCAGTTGAAA
The DNA here is from genome assembly GCF_902713615.1 of Scyliorhinus canicula. Taxonomy (NCBI): domain Eukaryota; kingdom Metazoa; phylum Chordata; class Chondrichthyes; order Carcharhiniformes; family Scyliorhinidae; genus Scyliorhinus; species Scyliorhinus canicula. Next base: position 45,118,144 of record NC_052161.1, read on the forward strand.
GCAGATCCGGCAATGTTTTACTAGCACTATAAAGGAAAATTTTCTGGCATCTTTATGATGCATGTTGATGATTTTTATGTGGGGTGGGTCTAGTGGTTTCGAAGCTATTGTAATCTCTGGTTTGAGGAAAGAATTCATGGTTGGCAGTCAGGCTTCTGATGCATTTAAATATATTGGACTGGAAATCGGACAGACTAAGTTAGGGCAACTTTGCGTCAGCAATCTTATTTGGAGAGCATCAGCCCAATAGCAATTAGTCGTGGTCGGGTTTCACAAAAAGACATAGTGTTTTCAAAAATGGAAAAAGAGCAACTGCGAAGTTTAATTGGGCAACTGAATTGGTTAGGTAGACAGACTAGGCCGGATGATAGTTTTGATGTCTTAGAGTTGAGAACAAAAATGAATGATCCCAAAGTGGATGACATGAAAAGAGCAAATAAAGCATTGGTCAAACTAAAAATGCAGGAATGTGTTTTGAGGTTCCCGGTTTTAGGTGACCTTAGGCAGATGAAACTCATAGTTTATAGTGATGCGTCTTATGCAAATTTGTGTGATGAGGTTTCAAGCGCAGGAGGTTTTATAATTTTCCTTTTGGGGAACAATGGTAAATGTTGCCCTCTTGTGTGGGAAACAAAGAAAATAAGGAGAGTGGTCAAAAGCACTTTGGCTGTTGAGACGTTAACCCTTGTCAAGGCGGTGGATATGGCATTTTAGATATCTCAGATATTGACAGAAATGTTGGGAATAGGGCATTTGTGTAATATACCTATTGTATGTCACATTGACAATAAATCTCTGTGGCAAAATGTGCACTCTACAAAAAGTGTCAATGGAAAAAGGTTACGGATAGACATCGCAAGTTTGAAGGAGATGTTGGACAGAGGGGAAATAGCAAAAATTAAATTGGTCGACAGGACCTATCAATTGTCACAAAAGGGAAAATGCTGGAAAATCTCAGCAAGTCTGGCAGCATCTGTAGGGAGAGAAAAGAGTTAACGTTTTGAGTCCGGTGACTCTTTGTCAAAGCTAACAGACAGAGAGAGTGGGAAATATTTATACTGTGGAGTGAGAATGAAAGATGAGTCATAGCCACAGAAACCCAGGGAAACCGGGTGCTAATGGCCACAGATACCAAGGAGAAAGAGTGTTAATGGCAGTCCCCAGAGAGGACAAAAGATGTGAAAGGTCAAACAGCAGGGAAACTAACATCAGAGGATGAACTGTAGGTGTGCGGGGAGGGGAAGGGGGAAGCAAAGAGGTGAAAGGTGCAGGAAAGGTGGATAAGATTGGGGGGGGGGGGAATTAAATGTATATTAAGAAAGAAAGAAATGGTAAAAGACAGTTACAATGAAATGAAAACAAATGGGTCGAGGTGGGGCTGATCATCTGAAGTTGTTGAATTCAATGTACAGGCCGGAAGGCTATAGGGTGCCTAACCAGAAGATGAGATGTTGTTCCTCCAGTTTGCGTTGCGCTTCACTGGAACATTGCAGCAGGCCAAGAACAGACATGTGGGCATGGGAGCAGGGTCTTTTGTTAAAATGGCAAGCAACAGGAAGGTCAGGATCCTGAATGCGCACAGACAGAAGATGCTCAGCAAAGCGATCACCCAGTCTGTGTTTGGTCTCTCCGATATAGAGGAGACCACACTGGGAGCAGCAAATGCAATAGACCAGATTGAAAGAGGTGCAAGTGAAACGCTGCTTAACCTGGAATTAGTGTTTTGGGCCTGGAATGTTAATCATGGAAGAGGTAAAGGGGCAGGTGTTACACCTTCTGCGATTGCGTGGGAAGGTGCCATGGGTGATGGCAGAGGTACTGGGTATGGTGGAGGAGTGGACTAGATTGTCTCGGAGGGAACGGTCTCTGCGGAATGCTGACAGAGGGAGTGAAGGGAAGATGTGTTTGGTGGTGGCATCACGCTGGAGTTGGCGAAAATGGTGGAGGATTATGCTTTGCATACGGAGGCTGGTGGGATGAAATGTGAGAACGAGGGGGACTCTATCCTTGTTCTGGAAAGGAATGGAGGGGGCGAGGGTAGTGGCGCGGGAGATGGACCGCACACTGTTGAGGGCCCTGCCGCCCTGTCCACAACTGTCGGTGGGAAATCACGGTCGAGGAAGAAGGAACACATTTTCGAAGCAACATTTTGGAAAGTATCATCGTCGAAACAAATGCGATGGAGGCAAAGGAGTTGAGAGAAAGGGATGGAGTCCTTACAGGGTGTAGGGTGCGAAGAACTGTAGTCCAGATAGCTGTGGGAGTCAGTGGGCTTGTAGTGGATATTAGTAGATAGTCTATTGCTGGAAATGGAGACAGAAAGATCAAGGAAGGGAAGGGAAGGGTCTGAGATAGTCCAGGTGAAAGTGATGGAGGGGTGGAAACTGGAAGCGAAGTTGATGAATTTTTCCAGGTCCGGGCGAGAGCATGACGCGGCACCAAAACAGTCATCAATGTATCGGTAAAGGAGTTGTGGCAGGTGGCCCGGATAGGCCTGGAACAAGGAATGTTCCACATACCCCATAAAAAGGCAAGCGTAGCTATGACACATGCGGGTGCCCATTGCTACACCTTTGATTTGGAGAAAGTGAGATGAGTTAAAGGAGAAGTTGTTGACTGATAGAACGAGTTCAGCCAGGCGGAGGAAAGTGGTGGTGGATGGGAATTGTCCGGGTCTCTTTTCGAGAAAGAAGCAAAGGGCTCTCAGGCTATCCTGGTGTGGGATGGAGGTGTAGAGGGATTGCACATCCATGGTGAATAGAATGCGGTTAGGGCCTGCAAACTGGAAGCTGTCAATATGACGCAGGGCAGCAGAGGAATCCCGGATGTAGGTGGGGAGGGAATGGATCAGAGGAGTGAGGATGGAGTCAAGATAAGAGGAAATAAGTTCAATGGGGCAGGAGCATGCTGACACAATGAGCCTGCCGGGACAGTCCTTTTTGTGGATTTTGGGAAGTAGGTAAAAGCGGGCTGTCCGGGGTTGGGGGACTATGAGGTTGGAAGCCATAGGGGGAAGGCATCCGGAGGAAATGAGGTCACTAACGGTGTTGGAGATAATGGTTTGATGTTCAGTGGTCTGGTCATGGTCCAGGGGGGAGGTAAAAGGAAGTATCGGAGAGTTGGCGCTCAGAGTCTGCGAGGTAGATTCAATTGTCAGACTGTTTTACAAAAAGAGGGGCTAGTTCACAGAAACTTTTGGATATTGTTAATGAAGGGTGCCTGTTTCTGTGACTCTTGTGTTTTCTTCCAAAAAAAAGGGAGGGGGGGGAAATTGCGTGTGTGTTTTTGAGTTTCTTGTAATTTTGTTTTCAATTTTTTTTTCTCCAAGGGGAGAATGTTGAGTAATGAGTTCAGACATTCCAATTAGTTGTCTCATTTATGTTAAGTATCCAATAATTGACACTGATATGTAAAGAGGCTTCAGGTGCCCTTTGTGTCAGGTGATGTGAAGATAGAGTTTTGTGCAGAGTCTGTTAAAGTGAAATAAAGGTGTTTGTGAAAAGGAGCAGAACCTTTGACTCTTTATACAACAGCAGCTAAACATCTAACACACCCTCAACCCCACAAGCTTGGACATCGCCTTCAAAAAGGCTGTCCAGAACCCGACAAGCCTGGGGCCAGCCCAGAACAAGTGGGCGTGGTTGGCCAGGCCTTCGTGGCACCGCTCACATTTATCTTCCACCTCTGGGAAGAACCTGTTCATTTGGGTTCTTTTTAGATGAGCTCTGTGCACCATTTTAAACTGTGTGAGGCTTAGCCTTGTGCAGGAGGAGGTTTAGTTGGCTCCACTTAGTGCTTTGCTCCAGAGTCCCCAACCCGCTTCTGTCTCAAGTTTATCCTCCCATTTCTGCCTAGCTCCGTCCAATGGTGTGCTTGCCCTTTCCAACAGTCGTCCGTAGATGTCCCCACAGATCCCTTTCTCCATACTCTCAGTATTTAGTAGTTCCTCCAGTAAGGGTCTCTTGGGGCCCTTGGGTACCTCTTTGTCTCCGTGCGGAGAAAGTGTTTAATTTGCAGGTGCTGGAGCTCCTGTCTTTTCGGCAGCTCCAGTTCTTCCATTAGTTCGTCTAGGGTCGCGAGTCTGTCCCCCATTTAAAAGTCACTGACCGCTAGCGTCCCTCTGTCCTGTCTCCACTTCTTAAAAGTGGTTTCAAGCATGGCTGGCAGGTATTTGTGGTTACAGCAGATAGGTGCCTTGAAGGATACCTTGGATAAACTGAAATGTTGCCTCATCTGGTTTTGTTAGCGGAATTAAATGAGTTGAGTTCTTCAGACCGTATGAAACGTTAACAAAATGTCTTTTAATACCACATGCATGCAGGAGAGCTGAACTTGGCCATCTGTAACTGCAGCTTGGTCCAAATCACTATGGCCTATGAAGCTGTCTTACACATCTTATACAGTTTGGATAGTACAAACTAATCCAAAGGAATACAGACTGATTCAAAGTACTACAATACAATCGATTATCGATAGCGGCAGTTTGATTAGGTTACAGTCACTTCCATGATTAGATGACATGGATACATTGTCTAACGTACTCTACTTTTAGTTGTTCAGTGGACACATCTTGTCCATCTGTTTTGCAATGCAAAGTCCTTTAGACAATCAGCCTGTAATGAGGTGGTGAGTACTGTTTCCCTGATACATGTATATTGGGTGGGTCCACAATGCCCCTTCCATTCAGGAGGCAGGCTGAACATTTTCGATGTGTAGGCTATGAAATTGTTACCTGAGATATGCCTTCATTTAGTATGCTAATTCCCCCCCCCCCCCCCCCCCTTTTTTTTTGGAAGAAAACAAAACAGTCACAGAAACAGGTGCCCTTCATTAACAATATCCAAAAGTTTCTGTGAACTAGTCCCTCTTTTTGTAAAGGACATTGGTTTGATACACCCTCCGAACCAGGACTAATCCACCAATGTCCCCTAGACTGCTCCTTTTACTTGGATTCAGGAGTGATCCTGTAGTTGTAATAATCTAGCGTCTCCTGCAGCCTGGTTTTTGCCCACACTCATGGGATGATTGTGGCATTTAGATTGTAGGACTTCTTCTAACCCTGTGAGGTTATATGTAATTTCTAAAGACACCATGGTGACATTGTGTAATAGGATCTTTGGTTTCCCAATCCTAACTAATCCAACTGAGGGCACCGGGTAGGCTTTTGATATCCACAGGTTCTAAGACTAAAACATCTAACATCACTACATCCTAATCTATCGAGTATGTGTGTGCAGTATTCCTGACAATATTGACCGTCAAGGCCAGGCTCCCACACAAAGGGAGGGAGGCTAGCCCATCTGGCGGTTAAGTTTAAGTATGGGCCGACTACCCATACATCTTCACTTGATTCTGTTATGTTATATGTGAATGCCCACATTCCCAAACCCATGAGTGTCATATATTACTTTTATGAGTGAGCAAATGTCCTGAGTATTTCTGTTTTCAGTCCTGGTTCGGAGGGTGTATCAAACCAGTGTCCTTTGTGCATTTCCTGAAGAACGTGCCATCCTGAGGGTTGTTTGGTGGTGTGGGGTCCCCAATTTGTGTCGGCCCATCCGCAGCCCGGGTCCTGAACTCGGACAGGGATCCCGGGTCGGCGGAGGGGCACGAGCACAGTGCGATTGGTCATCCATCTTCCCCATACGGGTGTTATGACTTGAGTCCGATGGCTGGCGGGAGCCACCCGCTCCGTTACCCAGGTGCTGGGCTTCTTGATCCAATTCCTCTGTTCCTCCCAGGGGAAGCTGGACGTACTGCCCCGGGCGCAAGCAAGTATTTCCGTTCACATATCGGCGCCTCCCAGGCGCTCGTGGTGGTCATCAATGGAAGCAGGAATCTGGAAAATAGTAAGATTAGCCCCAACTGCTGGAGGGACGTTCGGCATCTTTAGGTTCATTATATAATTTTACTTGAGTACAATGCTTCCATCTCGGTGAGCCTTTCATATCTATTAATGCACAGGTATCTCCTGCACCTCCGGGGTTTGTTTGGCAAGAGTTTTTGCTGCCTTATTTGCATAATCATTGCCCCGCTGCACGGGGGTCTGGATTTTTCTCTGGGCACTTATCTTAATTACTGCAGCCTCGCTGGGGCTTTGGCTGCCTCCACCAGTTTTCTCTTACTTGGGTCTCATGCTGCACATGCCCCCTGAGGAGGTTATGTACCTCCGCCGAGCCCAAGCTATCATATAGTCATGCACTACCCCGATACATACCGGCTGTCGGTATAAATGTTCGCCCTCTTTCCCGCTGCTAAGCGCAATGCTTCGGTAAGGGCTATTAACTCTGCCACTTGAGCTGACTGAGGCCCTGGGATCAGGCTCCCTCTTAGTACTGTGTCGGTTCTTTCCACTATTACCCATGCGGTCCATGGGACCCCCTCATGGTATCTCCGAGACCCATCTACATATAACTCTACTTCATCCTTTCCTTTCGATGGTTCTTCCGCTATCCCGCCACTTTTGCCTTCATCAACTTCCTCTGAACAACTGTGTTCCGTACCTTCTTTAATTGCCATGGCTGTGGGGTTCAGGGTTGAGTCTTTCACTATCCGTATGTGTTTATCCGGCGGGAGTAGCACACTTTGCCACTTGGCCCGACGGCTGCCTGAAACTGCCCTCAGCTTTCCTGCTTCTAATAACTGCACTATGGAGTGAGTGGAGGTAATGGTTTCAAAAAGCACTAGTTTGGATACCTCTATGGCCCACGTGGCGCAGTCGAAAGCCTGTGCGCACCGGTGTAATCCTGCCACTATGGGACTCCGTTTTATGGAATAAAATGTTACTGGCCACATCCTATCCCCATGTTTCTGACCCACTACTGCTGTGTAATGTCCCCCCCGATTGCCGCAATACAAGTGGAAGGGCTAGGCTAAATATTGTGTACCCAAAACTGGAGCGAAGGTGATGGTATGTTTTATATGTTGAAAGGCGGTGTCCTGCTCCTTCCTCACTCTACACACTTTTGGGACTGTTCCCCCCCCCCCCCCCCCCCTGGTCAGTACTTGCAACGGCTCAGCGAGTTCGGAGTAATTCCCTACATATATTTGAATAGCCCCAGTGCTTGCCTTATCCCTCTTACAGTCTGGGATTTGGACATCACTAAAATGACTTTCTTCCTTTCTACTGGGATCTTCCTTTCCCCCTTTATGATCGTAAAAGAAAGTTTTAAAAATCCATAGTCTTTGCGATATGAAAATTCCCGATCAGTAAATTTGATGTGTAATGAGTTTACAGAGAAAATAATGAAATCTTTACCAATTTGGGAACAAACAGAATAAAGCTTTCAAATGTAGGTACATCAAGGCTGCCTCGAACAAAGGAGCACATTGTTCTCTCTTTTTTTCACCTTGACCTAAGAGCACCCAAGTATATGCCAAGTTCAAACTAATCATTTACAAATCCCAATTTATACATTGCGATTTTTGTTTACTTCCTGAGAATTGTGTTCTAAGTAACTTCCACAATGTTGATCATTGATTTTCTAAAGTGCTTTCAAATACTTACCCCGTTTTAAATCACACCTGATGCACAATCAATGGACACAAAACGTAGATGAAGTCCGAACGAAAGGCTTTAATTCGCAAGAAGCGGACCCGGCAGCAGACGTACAGAAGAATGGCTGGCTGCCGGGTACACAGGTTCTTATACCCTGCCTCGTAGACGGAGCTACCTGCCTCTCAGCCAATCGGCTGAGAGGCACACGATACCTGGGCCAATGGGCAGCGAGTCCTCGGCACCAATGGCAGCTCACACTCCCAGGTACCGTAATACCCTAGTCATACTACCACAACACCTTAAATCCCGTTTATAACTCTCAATTGATGTGAAACTCGGTTTTGCAAAATACAAAATTTAAAAACTAGAAATACAAAAGGAAATTCACAAATCCTTATTAAACACACACACACAGTCATTCAGCAACTTAGCAAACACAAATTCCCCTTTTTCAGCTGCCAGCAGCTCTGAATGAGTTGGTTAAAGCCTGCAGACTATCTTTTAACCTTACAATCCGGAAAAAACAATAATTTCCCCATTTCTTTCACATATGTATTCAGATAATTCAAACAGTTTCTGAATTGTTAAATTAGCTCTTTTTAAATCAAAAGACATATCTCACAATCTATCCTTCCATTGTCTTTATTCATTGTTTTAGTGTGCCAAACATTTTTGCTCGATCCATTTTTCACTACTAGGTTTCATGTCCTCAATGTGGTTTCTGCCACTGGGCAGCATGTGTATTTGCTGGGGGAGGGGGGGGGGGGGGGGGGGGGTGAATAGGAGTGCTGCCGTGGCGAGGGCTCAGAGGGTCATTCCCTTGCAGGAGGACTCCTCCAGCGTCACCCATTTCGTGTTTTGTTCTCGTAGCCATCCTCTCACCCTGGCTCCACCCTTTTAAGTAATGGGTTAAGAGACATTCCAATTAGTTGTCTCATTTATGTTAAGTATCCAATAATTGACACTGATTATGTAAAGAGGCTTCAGGTGGCCTTTGTGTCAGGTGATGTGATGATAGAGTTTTGTGCAGAGTCTGTCAAAGTGAAATAAAGGTGTTTGTAAAAAGGAACAGAACCTTTGACTCTTTATACAACAGCAGCTAAACATCTAACATCTCTGTAGGTCCTTTTAAACTTCCTCCACCAGACTAATCAGATTCCACTTGTGGATCCGGTGTCCAGTCATGGGCTACCTGGATCACCAGGTAGCTGAATTTACTTTGGGCTATTTTGAATGGTAGACCGCCCCAGCTCTGTCCCTCCCCCATTCGGGATCGCCGTGAATGCCTACCTCTTGCCCATGCTGAATTTGTAGCCCCAGAAGGCCCCAAAGTCTTCCGAGAGCTTCATGATTACTTTCAGCCCATTCTGTGGGTCCGAGATGTAGAGGAGCAGGTCATCCGCATTGAGTGAGGCTCAGTGCTCTCTGCCTCTTCTTCAGATGTCTTTCGCGTCTCGCAGAGCCATTGCCAGCGGTTCGATTGCCAGGGCGAACTGGAGCGGGGACAGTGGGAAGACCTGGTGCCTCTGTGCAGCTGGAAGTGTTTAGAGTTGGTGGTGTTGGTCCGAATACTCGCCTTGGGGTACATAAGTTTCCCCCAGACGGTGAATCCTGCTCCTAGCCCAAACACTCCAGTACCTCAATGAGGTACTTTCATTCGACTCTGTCAAAGGACTTTACTGCATCTAGGGAGACAATCACCTCTGGTGTTCTCTCCCCAGATGGGGTCATTATTACATTCAGCAGCCGCCTGTTGTTCGCAGTTAGCTATCTACCCTTGACAAAGCCTGTCTGGTCCTCTGCGACCACCTCTGGCACGCAGTTCTCCAGTCTCTTAGCCAGGACTTTTGCGAGTATCTTCACATCCACATTGGCAATAAAATGGGTCTATATGATCCGCAGGGTCTTTATCATTTTTAGGTATCAGCGATATCGTGGCCTGTGTTAGCAGGGTGCCGTCGCTAGCGAATCTGTGAACTTTTCCCATAGGTGTGGGGCCAGGGCAGGTGCAAATTCTTTGTAGAAGTTGCCAGGAACCCATCGGGTCAGCACCTTCCCCACCTGCATGGAGTTAATGCTCTTCATGATCTCTCCCAGTCCTATTGGTGCTTCCGGCTCCCCTCATCTATTGTCTCCCACGACTGGCATGTCCAGTCCATCGAGGAACCATTTCATCCCTGCATCTGCCTGGCCCTTCATCGTATTTGGCTAAAGTTTCAGGAGTTTGATGATTGAGTCGTAATAGCAGAGCAACCAATTGTCACAGCACTAATTGCTCATTTGCTAAATTTAGGAACTACTTAAATTATTAGTTACAAGAAATGATGCAACATTTTTCACCGTCGGGGTCTCAGAAGTGTACAGTACTCGATAGAAGGCCTCAAATGCTTGGTTGACCTTTTTTGGCTATCAGTCCGCCTCTGCTATCTTACACCTGTGCTTACTCCCTCATGGCTGCCTGCTTTCTCAACTGATGAGGCAGTAGGTGGCTAGCATTCTCACCGTGTTCGTAGAAGGTCCCCTGTGTCTGGCAGAGCTGGTGCACTGGTGGATAGCAGGTTAAAGTCTATTTCAGCTTTTTCCTCTCTGCCAGAGACTCAATGGCCGGAGCCTCAGAATATTTTCTGTCGACCTCCTGAAAGGAGTTGATCAGTTACTGCCTCCCGCTATCTCTTCCCTGTCTCTACGTGCCTTGTAGGCTATACTCTCTCCCCTAATCACCGCCTTCAGCGCTTCCCAGAACATGGAAGGTGAGACTTCCCTGATCTGGTTGTTAGTGATGTACTGGCCTGTGGTCTGTGATATTTTCTGGCAGAGGGCCTTGTCGGCCAAAAGGTCCATCTCCAACCTCCACGGGGGGCATTGGGCACAGCCCATCTCCAACCTCACATCCATGTATTGTGGAGCGTGGTCAGAGATGACTGTCGAGGAGTATTCCGCTCTTACTATTTCCGGGAGCACCGATTTCCCCACTGCAAAAAAGTCAGCACGTGTCTGTACTTTGTGAACCGGCAAAAAGAAGAAAAATTTCTTCTCATTGTGGTACAGGAACCACAATTAGTCCATTTGCCCCCATCTGCTCCATGAAAGTTCCCAGTTCCCTAGCCATGCCTGTCTTTTCCCCTGTTTTGGTGTTTGATCGGTCGTCAGTGGGTCCTGTACGCAGTTGAAGTTGCGTCTCCCATGATCAGTCAGTGTGTGTCATTGTTTCCGCCATGGTTGTCTTTATAAATTCTGTATCGTCTCAGTTGGGAGCATACACATTTACCAGAATTACCGGTGCCAGTTCTAAGACACCATTGACCATAACGTACTGTTCCCCTTGGTCGTAACCGTCTTTGTCGCTATGAACACTGTCCTCTTGCTAATCAGTATGGCTACTCCCCTAGCCCTTGTCCCGTAACACAAGTGATATGTCTGTCTCACCCAGCCATTCCTTACCTGCAAACGGTCCTTCTCCCTCAGGAGTATCTGTTGCAGGAAGACTATATTGGCTTTCAAACTTCTTAAATGGGTGAAGACTCTGGATCTTTTAACTGGGCCGTTAAGTCCCCTGAAATTCCAGGTGATAATCTGGTTGGGGGGGCGGGGTTTGTTCCTCCCTTCCTACGGGATCACCCATACTTACCTGGTTGATGTGCCTTTGCACTCCAGGGTTTTGCTTTGTTTGGGGACATCCAAAATGGCCATGGTCACCGTTCTCACCATGAGGTTGGGCCCCTGTACTCTGGTGTTTGGTTTGCCCAGGGGGCACCCAACATGGCCACCAGCTGCGCGTATGCACATGGGTACGCTCCTGCACTATGGGGCTTCCCTTTGTTTAGGGACCCTTCAAAGTGGCTGCTCGCTATTGATGTGTTGGGTGCTCTGGATCCGTGGAACACATACAGGCCACCAACACTTAAAATAGTACAACACTATTTTATTAAACTATAAACTGTTGAACATACTCTTACTGTGGGTTAACACTATGTTAGATTAACTAAAGACCTGTGCCTATCCTAACCAGTCTAATCACTCAGCACATGGTGAGGATCTGTGCTGTAAGTTGTAAGCTCTTGTACTTCTGAAAGGCTGCATCCCGAATGAGTGGGAAAACTGATGCCTTCTGTCTTTATAGTGAGTGTGCTCTAACTGGTGATTGGCTGCGGTGTTATGCATGTTGGTTGGTCCTACTGTATGTCCATCAGTGTGTGTGTCTGCACCATGATATACTGGTGTATATTATGACACCTGTAACCCGTTCTTTCTGATCAAAGCGAGGCAGCACAGTCCCGCGCAAACATATCATGTGTCCATTAGATTTCTTTCTCTCTCTCTTTCCTCCTCTGCTTCACCTTCATCATGCCTCGCCTGCCCCTTGTCCAGGCCGTTTGACCGAACAAACCCGTCCGTCTCGGCCGGACTGTTGAATTAATATTCCTTATTTTGGAACGTGACCCAGAGCCTGGCTGGGAACAGCAGTCCGGATCTTACCCTGTTCTTGCACAGGTTGATTTCGCCTGGTTAAATTCGGCCCTCTCATTTTGCCAAGTCCGTCCCAATGTCGATAGACCCGAATTCTGTGTCCTTCCAAGCTACTCACCTTGGCCTGCCTCGCCCACCTCAGTGTCCTCTCACGATCCTGATGTTGATGTGGTTTCGTGATGATCCCCCTCGGTTGTTCACCCGCCTTGGGTTTCGGCCAGTGCGACCTGTGCGCTCTGTCCGGGGGGGTTGGGGAATCTGTCTCTCCCAACAAGGCTGCCTGGCATTTGGGCGACGTAGCCCGTCGGGTCCTTCCTCCTCGATCCCCTCTGGCAGGCCCACAATTTGAATGTTCTGGCGTCGGGATATTTCCGTCGCCAACCTTTCACCTTCCGCTTCCAGGGCAACAATCCTGTCACTCTGGTCTGTCGATGTCTTCTCCAGCTCCAGGATAATTTTTCCTTGCGCTTCCACCTTCTTCCCCAGTCTATCGATCGCTGTTTGCATCGAGACCATTGTCTCTGTCATTGCCACCTTGACCGCCACCTGGATTTCGACCTTCACCGTCTCTCTCATCACAGCCAGTTCCTTCAGAAGGAATGCCTTTCATCCGTCTCCAGGTGGTGGTGGTGGTGGGAGTGGGAAGGCTGATGCTCGGGTCATCCTTCCTCTTTGGGTCCGCTGGCTGATCCGCCTGTTACTCGTGACTTTTTCCTCCGCTCCTGCCATCCCTTCGGCCTCTTGAACTGCCGTTTGCTGGCATGCTGGCTCTATTCCTTTCCTTTCTCAATTCAGGGTGAGTTGCTGTCGGATTTTCAGGCAAAATCCAACTAAAGTTCCTATTAGGTTATGTTCTGGAGGAGAGCCACCCGATGTGTGTCTGCTCAGCACATTACCGTCACCGGAAGTCCTGGAATCCCCTTCCTAACAGCACTGTGGATGCACCTACACCACATGTAGAAGGCATTTCACCATCATCTTCTCAAGGGCACCAAGTGGTCTGCAAAGAGACATTGAACAATGTGAGAGGTTTGTGCAGCAAATTAACTGTGATCACTTGTATTAGGTCCTTGGGGCAGACTCTGGAAACTGAATTCTCTGGTCATCTGGTTCCATTCTCGTCTCCAGCTATTTCATAGAATTTCATAGAATTTACAGTGCAGAAGTAGGCCATTCGGCCCATCGAGTCTGCACCGGCTCTTTCAAAGATCACTCTACCCAAGCCCACACCTCCACCCTATCCCCATAACCCAGTAACCCCACCCAACACTAAGGGCAATTTTGGACACCAAGGGAAAATTAGCATGGCCAATCCACCTAACCTGCACATCTTTGGACTGTGGGAGGAAACCGGAGCGACCGGAGGAAACCCACGCACACACGGGGAGAATGTGCAGACTCCGCACAGACAGTGTCCCAAGTCAGGATTGAACCTGGTACTGTGGAGCTGTGAAGCAATTGTGCTAACCACTATGCCACCGTGCTGGTCTTTCAGGACCACTTGGTTTTCTCCGAAAATATGTTTTATTCCTCCTTTTCACGCCCTAGATAGTCTCCTGCTTTGCATCAGGAAACCTGGGGTTCTCACTTCAGCCAATTGCTCTGTTTTTTGTGCTTCTGCATCTCACTAAAGATTTTACAGACTGTCTGCAGCAACTTCAACTCAATGAGTGGTGTTCCCCTTTAAGAGGGGCAGATGAATTTAAGATGTGCAGGTGAGCTGAAACATGAACTTCCCACATATGCTGCTGGCATCCTGTTCAGCACAGAGCCAACTGCATGAGCCATTTTCAGATGTATTCAGATGCATCAGGAGGCAGCATGAAGTTTGTGTGCTGCCTGTTTTAATGGAATGGGAAGAAACATCATGATGGGTTGTCATCTGCATACTACAGATTGTAGCAGATGATGGAGGAGTCTGTCTACCTTCAGTCTGAAGTGATACCACCAGCATGCCAACGCACCAAGGCCAATACTGGCAGGATGCCAGCTGCCATGGTTCAGGGCACCGATCCTGCACTGCTGCAGGAGCAGCACTCCATCGCTGCCACTCTTGGTAGCTTCCAGCAGTGGCTCCATAAGAGGCAGGTGGAGCAGCTATATCTCACTCCAACTGCCCCTTTCCGCTCGAGCACCCACAGGGAAGAAGACAAGCAGCAGTACAAGCCCTGAGCCATCCACCCCCCAGGTGACTCCGGGACTCTCCCGCCAAACCCAATCTCCTCTTCCTGTGACCCCATCACCTTCAGCTCCACAGGCTGAAGAGGGTGCACTTTCCCCACAGCAGGCCACCCAAAACAAGCTAAACCCTCCAGGTCTCAGGCCTCCTGAGGACACCTGCCATCATCACAGGAAAAGGTTTTAGCAGTCAGCAGGCTGCCTCCACCTCTGCTGTGGATATCGGGGATACACCAAGACGTAGCAGTAGGGTTAGGAAAGTTAAAAAAGATTTTAAAATGCAATGGTAGCATGGGTGTTCACAACATGTATATGTTGTTCACAGTCCAAAATAGAATCACACTCATTTCACATCTGCTCTTGCGTATGCCGCCTTCTTATGATGAGCTGTGTTGCTGTCAATCATATATGATACCAAGTCTCCCCCTTCCCCACCCACACATATCACAAATGTCACTATTTTGGGTTCTTGTCTGTGCAGTGTGCTTCCATATCACCACTGTATGTGCTGCTTCTTGACATCAGTGATGCCTCCACTTGTGCTTGTGGAATGAATCTCATTCACATGCTTTGCAGGATCATACCATGATTATTCTTGTGACTGTGCAAGACTGAGGCAGAGATGTGTTCCTTTCTCGTCTGCAATCTTGAGAGGTGAAGATCTAGTGTACAAGGAGAAATATGTTCACACATGGAAAAGGATCATGTGTTCTATCTTCTGGCAGTGTTTTAATGCTCTGAACTTGTATTCAGAGCTCATGTGCACTCCTGTCTGTCAACCACTTTCCCGACTTTCCGAGTGGATTTCTGCTGAGCTGACCAATAAGTGAGAGCGCATTGGCATCTTAATGTTCTGCCAGGATAGGAGCAAGGGCTTACCGAATCATAGAATCACTACAGTGCCAGAAGACTGGAGGATAGCAAATGCTGTCCCCTTGTTCAAGAATGGGAGTAGAGACAATCCCGGTAACTATAGACCAGTGAGCCTTATTTCTGTTGTGGGCAAAGTCTTGGAAAGGTTTATAAGAGATAGGATGTATAATCATCTGGAAAGGAATAATTTGATTAGAGATAGTCAACATGGTTTAGTGAAGGGTAGGTCGTGCCTCACAAACCTTATTGAGTTCTTTGAGAAGGTGACCAAACAGGTGGATGAGGGTAAAACAGTTGATGTGGTATATATGGATTTCAGTAAAGCGTTTGATAAGGTTCCCCACGGTAGGCTATTGCAGAAAATACGGAGGCATGGGATTCAGGGTGATTTAGCAGTTTGGATCAGAAATTGGCTAGCTGGGAGAAGACAAAGGGTGGTAGTTGATGGGAAATGTTCAGACTGGTGTCCAGTTACTAGTGGTGTACCACAAGGATCTGTTTTGGGGCCGCTGCTGTTTGTTATTTTTATAAATGACCCGGAGGAGGGCGTAGAAGGATGGGTGAGTAAATTTGCAGATGACACTAAAATCGGTGGAGTTGTGGACAGTGCGGAAGGATGTTACAAGTTACAGAGGGACATAGATAAGCTGCAGAGCTGGTTTGACAGGTGGCAAATTGAGTTTTATGCAGAAAAGTGTGAGGTGATTCATTTTGGAAGGAATAACAGGAAGACAGAGTACTGGGCTAATGGTAAGATTCTTGGTAGTGTGGATGAGCAGAGAGATCTCGGTGTCCATGTCCATAGATCCCTGAAAGTTGCCACCCAGGTTGAGAGGGTTGTTAAGAAGGTGTACGGTGTGTTAGCTTTTATTGGTAGAGGAATTGAGTTTCAGAGCATTGAGGTCATGTTGCAGTTGTACAAAACTCTGGTGCGGCCGCATTTGGAGTATTGCGTGCAGTTCTGGTTGCCGCTTTATCGGAAGGATGTGGAAGCATTGGAAAGGGTGCAGAGGAGATTTACCAGGATGTTGCCTGGTATGGAGGGAAGATCTTACGAGGAAAGGCTGAGGGACTTGAGGCTGTTTTCGTTAGAGAGAAGAAGGTTAAGAGGTGACTTAATTGAGGCATACAAGATGATCAGAGGATTAGATAGGATGGACATTGAGAACCTTTTTCCTCGGATGGTGATGTCCAGCACGAGGGGACATAGCTTTAAATTGAGGGGAGATAGATATAGGACAGATTTCAGAGGAAGGTTCTTTAATCAGAGAGTGGTAAGGGCGTGGAATGCCCTGTCTGCAACCGTAGTGGACTCGCCAACACTAAACGCATTCAAATGGTCATTGGATAGACATATGGACAATAAGGGTAGTGTAGATGGGCTTTAGAGGGGTTTCACAGGTCGGCGCAACATCGAGGGCCGAAGGGCCTGTACTGCGCTGTAATGTTCTATGTTCTACAATGCAGAAGGAGGCCATTTGGCCCATCGTGTCTTCACCGACCACCCAAAAGAGCACCCTATCCGTGTCCACACCCCCGTCCACTCCACTCTATTCCACATATCTCTGGACACCAAGGGGCAATTTAGTGTGGCCAATCTGCCTAATCTGCACAACTTTGCACTGTGGGAGGAAACTGGAGCATCCGGAGGAAACCCACGCAGAAACAGGGAAAAGATGCAAACTCCACACAGTCACCCAGTGCCGGAATTGAACCCGGGTTCCTGATGCTGTGAGGCAGCAGTACGAACAATTGTGCCATCATGCTGCCCCTAAGCTAGCATCTGTTCTATATTCACAACAACTCATGATCTTGAGGACTTCAGGGTGTGTGAGAATTTTGGAGTTCACCAGGGTCAGCGCTGGCCAAGGCAATGTGTGCCTTGAAGAGGAGATCTTTTAATGTCTGAGATGCAAGTTATTGAACATCATCATTGACAGGTGATCCACATGCATGGTAATGTGGAGGATGAAGGCAGGCCAATACCTCTTACTGAGTGTGCTGGATTTTAATGTGATGGAGAAGATGCCAACACCCTGCACTCCCCCCCCCCCCCCCCCCCCCCCCCGCCCCATTCGGTGTCCGAGTGCAACATTCTGCACTCATACCTCCAGTAGAGCCCAACAACTGCAATGCATTAAAAGCCATCTCTGCCTTAGCACTGGGCTGGAATGTGGAGAGTTGTCTGTGACAACCCCCTGAGAGCAATGTGGTACTGCCTGCAAAACCTGGTGCAGATTACCACAAGCTCTGCTTAATGCAAGCTTATATACCGTTGTGAAACACGTTGTTTTTATTACACACCAACGTGCCCTGATGATCCAACGTGGGGGGATGTTTCCAACGAGGAGCCCTTACAATATGATATGCAGCCTGCCATTGACAGATGGAGCGCAGAATCGTGACCTGGCTTTACGACGATGTAAAACCGATTTTAGGCCCCCTTGTGATATTTCCCGTTCCCTGCCGCCATGGCACCTTACATGAACAGGAGTAGACTTTTGTATAAAGTCCAAGCTCCTCCTAGCCTTAGGGAGAGGCAGTGACATAGTGGTATTGTCGCTGGACTAGCAATCCAGAGACCCAAAGTCATGCTCTGGGGACGTGGGTTTGAATCCCGCCAAGGCAGATTTTCAAAATTTGAATTTTGAACATGTGTCCATAAAACTATTGTAGATTGTTGTAAAAACCCATCTGGTTCACTAGTGTCACCCTTACCTGGTCCTTACTTACATGCAACTTCATATCCACAGCAATGTGGTTGACTCTTAAATGCCCTCAGGGATGGGCAATAAATGGTGGACCAGCCAGCGATGCCCACATCCCAGGAACAAATGAAAAATAATATGACCTCTTCTCTCTCCCTCAGCAGGATGAATCTTTCAGTATCCTTTTAAAAGCAAATCCCTTCACAAGTGTAACCCTGGGATCTGAATCGTTTAGAATTGTCGATATTGATAGATCAAATAATTCCAGAAGCTAACATTTATTTTTTGGGTGTAATCCCTGCACCAAGATTTTATTTGGTCAAATAACAAAAGGGAGGGAGGAGATTTGAAAAGGACTGAAACAAATAGTTTGTTTATATATTCAGCAGAAATTGATAGGAAAAAGAATCTCTCTTTAAAGAAGATTATAGACTTACAGTGCGCTGTTAGCATTTTCTGTATCATTATATTTTTTTGTTTATTTCTGATTTTGTTTTGTAAGAAAGCATATAATTACAAGTACACAAGTATAGATCAAATCCAAACCATGACAAATACTTTTTTCTTGACATGCATCTGAGATATGCTGCAACTTGGGATGAACCTGATTCCACACATGACAATTATATAAGCATTATTCTATTCCTATTGATTTCAGGAAATGTTTCTCAGGAGAAGGGTTTTGTCTGCAATTCAATCATTTTGTAATAGGTTTTCCTCTTTTTAGAAAAAGCAGAAACTGCTATGTGAATTATATTGACCCGAATCATGTAAACAAGAAAATCAACATTAGTGCTACCTCAGCTGAAATGTAAAACCAATTGAAACAATTCCGACTGTTAATGAGATAGCTGGACCTTGGCATATGCTGACTTCTAAATCAAGATCCTTGTTTCCCACTTTTTTGCCACACGCCTCAAAGATATTTTTTAAAGCCTGTTCACATTTTTTTTTACAAAATGTACGTCTTTGCACTTGTTTATCAGTTATATGAGAATAAGTAACATACTTTTATACTCAACATTTAAGAACAAAGTTCCTCCTTTAAAAACTTAATATTTTCGCTTTTAAACTTTTTTCACCATGTGTTACAAATCAGGAGGGAGAAAGGGAGTGGGTGTTTAATCACGATGCTCTGGTCATAATGAATGTTGAGTAGGATAGTTGGACCAACTGAACCGTCCTCTTCCCCTCAATTTCATGGGCAGGATTCTCTGGTTGCTGACGCTGAAATTGCATTCGACAATTGGCCAGGAATCCCCGTTTATGCCAAAATCGGGGAGCTGGAGGGCGCAGCTTTTGCGATGCTCTGCCCCCTCAAAAACAGCATACTCGAAGATGGAGGAAAGGTCATTGATGGAATACCTAAAGAAGGTTGCGCCATGACATTATCCTGAAGAACACTTGCCGCGACCCTGAGGTAAGGTGATTGTCCTTCAAAAGCACAATTCTTTTCCTGTGTGCTAGGTGTTTTTCCTGATTCTTATCAACTTCAAATTTATCAGGGTTTCTTGAGGCCATGCTAGGTCAAAAGTTGCCTTCAGGCCAAGGTCAATCACTTTCGCTTCACGTGTGAAATTGAATTCCTTGTTCATGCTGGACTGTGGCTATGATGAGGTCTTGTGCTGACAGAGCCCAGCTTGAAGAGTGGTGAGCAGGTTATTGCTATGTTCCACTTGGTATCACTGTCAACAACATTAGACATAACTTTGCTGATGATTGACAGTCGATTGTTGGGCTTGAAGTGGCCGGATTGAATTTATTCTGCTTCTGGGAAATTTTCCACTCTTTTCTTTTAAAGCACCCAATTCTTTTGTTCTCCCAATTAAGGGACAATTTAGCGTGGCCAATCCACCTACCCTGCACATCTTTGGGTTGTGGGGGTGAGACCCATGCAGACACTAGGAGAATGTGCAAACTCCACATGGACAGTGACCCAGAGCCGGGATCGAACCTGGGTCCTCGGACGATGAGGCAACAGTGCTGACCTCTGCGCCAACATGCCGCCCCCATATTTCCCACATTGTTGAGTAGATGTTAATCTTGTAGCTGGATGGATCAGCTTGACGAGCTGGATGGATCAGCTTGACGAGAGGCATGGTCATTTCCAGAGCACAAGTCTTCAATACCACAACTGAGATGTTGATGAGGCACATAACCTTTGCTCTATCCAGTGCATCCAACCATGACATCCCAAAGAGTGAATTGAATTGAATTTGCATCGGTGATGATGGGAACTTGAGGAGTGAGATAAGATGGATTATCCACTTGGCATTCTGACTGAAGAAGGTTGCTAATGCACACTTTGTGTGAAACGGCCTCCCTCTGACAGGTTTTGCATGCAATTCTTTTTTCGTTCCACTTGAACATTCCCTAACTGTAATACCAAAAACATCATTCCAAACAGCGAAAAGCGAACAATAAACCAATAAGTGCTTCTGGCTGCTTCCTGCATGCCCCATTGGACACTGAATGCACCAGAAGCACAGTGGGCAAATTGGGAACAGCTTCCCAGGCCAGTGTGATGAACATTGAAGGTTCCCTGAACTCACAATTTTACCCTCAACTGTGTATGTATGACGGACCTCCCACCAATACCCTTTAAATGCAGTCATCCAAATTGCACGTGAGATGCCTTCGGCTTTCTCTGGCAATGTTTCTGGAAGTACATTGTTTTGGAAGATTTCCAATAAGTTGCTGAACTTGGACGTTAGTGTTGCTTCATCCTGACAGAGAGATTAGAGGAGTTTTGGTATCTGTCTTCAGAAAGGCTGCTACAGTTATCCGGATCTCAGTCACAGTCTCCCTTGGTCTGCAAAATGACTGGAAACTGGGGCCAATACTGCAGAGAGGGGAAGCTTCCTGCAGAGGGAGAAGGTGGAAGGTTCTCCACAGAGGACTCTCCCAACCAATAGGTTTCAGGGAGTGCTTCTCCTCTCTCCACCTCAGCCAAAAGCAAAGTTTGAGAAGCTTGCGCTTCACCCAAGTTGGTGGTCACTGAACTGTACCACCTTTTTCAACAGCAGGACTAGGATGGCATTACCAGTGGCCATCAAGATCATCATCACTCTCAAGTTCTATATCTTTCAGATAAGAGTAAGCAATATAACATGCCTATATGAGTTCACCATCCACAGCTACATCCAAGAGGGTATGTGAGGAGATACGGCTTAACTGTTTTCTTCTTACCAAAGAGAAGCAATATGAGTAGGCATGTGGCTTAGTCAGTGTAACAGGATTCCCAATGGTGCCGAGAATTATTGATTGCACATGCCTCTTGGACCTCACATGTAAGCAAGTAGATATATAGGAACTGCAGAGTGTTTAACTCCATTAATGTTAAGTTGGTGTGGTCATGCACAGAGCATCATTTCAGTAAATGCCTGCCATTGTGTCAGCAACCATGAACCTTCATCCTGCCTGCCACTCCTGATGTTTTCAGGCAACCATAAAGAACCAGCGGTTGCCTTCTTGGATACTCGGAATACCTGCTCTACACATAGCTGATGAGTCCTCTCCAGCACCTAACCATGTAAGAACAATAAAAATGTAAATGTCACTGTCCCAGAGGTCCAAAAGCTGCTCTCCCCTTTGAGTGTGAGGTAACTTTGTGACTTAATCTCTGGGTCACCACACCAAGGTTGAGAAGGCAGGGTCTTCATGAATGAACAATAGACCTATAATGAAAGCCACATTGCCACCAGGAACAGCATCAGACAGACTATCAACATTCTCCATCAACGGTTTTGCTTTCAGGACCACTTGGGGTCAGTACTTTCCAAGGCATGTCTCCAAATACAAGTGGTCTGCTGTTTCCTCCACAAGCTCGCTATTTTGAGGGTGTAGCCATTTCCAACATGCTTATGGAGGTCACCTTGAGGGGAGGCAGACTTAAACTTTTGAGGGCCCCACTCTCCCTCTTTGCGGGGCTCTCACATTGTGGTGTTATGCATCACTGTAAATACACAAGGGGTTAATGTAAATACATGTAGACTAGCTAGACATTAGAGGGAGCACCAGAGACATGACACGCAGACACTCAACCAATAGAACAGTTAGATAGGACACGACCAATGGGCATTCACAATACGCACAGAGGTGACACGACCACAGGAGGGCATTACACCAACCTATATATAAAGGACACAACACACATGATCTTCCTCTTTCCAGTGGAGACAGTCAGTGAGTACAGACACAGGGTTGATTCAATATCACTCCCACCACGTGGATTGTAGCAGACTGGTTTGTCAGTCTGAGTAGCTATAGAAGGATTAACAGTAGTGGCGAACCCGAGTAGGAGAAGTGTAAATAGTTTAATAAACGCGTTGAAGTTATCTCCACGTCTGAACCTTCCTTTGTCAAGTGCACCACAAGGAAGCCGCTTATGCTACGCCTAGAGCATAACAAGGCACACATCACCCCCCACCCTCTGGTGATGTGGCGGCCCACACCAAATTACATCAAGCCCCACCCCAAATGCTGTCAAACCCTGTCTCAATTATGCCATCGCCATCCTACCCCCACCCACCCTCAGCTCACACAATGCAAGCCACAAAAAAATGAAAAATATTACACTAATCACTGCTTAATTACTTGTGTGCTTTGTAACTTATGAAAATAAGCCTGTAATTGATTAATTGAAATCCACAAAACCCCCAAAAAGTACACAAATCACTACTTGGTTGCTTTTTAACTTATGCAAACAAGCCTGTAATTGATTAATTGAAATCCACATTGCAAGCTTCAAAAACCCAAAAAAGTACACAAGTCACTGGTTAACTGCTTTAGTGATTTTTAATTTACAAAAACAAGCCTATAATTAATGAATTGAAATCCAAGCCTACCTGCTGTCAGCAGGATGGTGCTAGTGGTGGCCAACTGGCTACTGCTCCTGGCTGGCTATCTGGCCTTCCCCTGCTCTTGCCTTTGCCAGTATGGTTGCTGCCCAGCCCCCTCACTCTCAGCCCTGGCCTCTGGTCGAGTTGGCCTGCTGCTCCCTGAAAACTATCACACTGGCACTTGCCTGGCCCTCACACCTGACTGCTTACACCTCTTGCTCGAGTGGCAGGATCTTGTGCCTCAACATGTGCTCCTGGCTGGCTGCTGGCTATCTGGCCTGGTCTCTGCTCTTGCCCTTGCTAGTCTGGTTGCTGGCCTGTCCTCTCACTCTCAGCCCTGGCCTCTGGTCGAGGCACCGTACTGCTCGCTGAAAACCATGATGCAGGCACCTGTCTGGCCCTCACACGTCTCAACATGGAGCCCCTCCAGTGGCCGGGGCCCAACTCCGTGTGTTTCATTGTCAGTTTGCCTCTGGGAGGAGGAGGAGGATGAAGGGCTTCCAGGACCCCTCACTCTGCTGTCTGTCCATGAGTGTTTCCTGACATTTTCGTACCCTTAGGACATTATCCCATCACCATTGCGTTACAATCCCCATCTTGCCTTTCATTTGCAATGTCCAATCAAAGCATTTTCTTTGCCAAAATCCTAAAATAATAGCCACCAACAAAAACATCTCCGTTACAACTTCATCCAACAATACATGCAATAATATGTAAATAAAGTACTATTTACCGGTGCAAATGCCCTTAGTGAGTGTCTGTCTTGCAGGTGCCTTTGGCTAGCCTAGTGCTCCTGTATGCAGTCCTAGCCCAGTGACTGCAGCATGACTATTAGTTGACTGTCACTGGGGAATTCTGCAGATAAACCTACTGGACATGCTCGAGCAGCTCTGGCCTAAAAGGCCTGCCTTCACTGCATCACCTGAGTATGAATGACAAAAGTCTGGACTGGTTGACTGAGAAGCAACAGCATTGGTAGAGGGAGAGTGTAGTAGGATGAATGCTGCCATTTTGAGAGAGAACAGCAGTTGTGTGCCCCACAGGGCCGCCAGCATTCCCAGGATGGTGTCTCAGCAATCTTAACAACCAGAGACCGAATATCCCTTTAAACTGATTTCTGCAGCATAATAGCACCAGATTGAACCTTCGTAGCACTCAACATAGGTCTCATTGCATTTGTTTGAAATTCCAGTTTCTCACTGAAATGTTGGGTGACTTTCACCTGTGCTAAAGTGAAAGCTGCAATGATGGCTCCCAGACAACATCATGGTTGTGTCACAAGTGCTTCCATGGAGTTGACCACGACTTTCATGTTAAGACAGAATGGGTTCCAAGTTGTGTGTGATGCCCTCTACCATGTAGGATCTGGACTCCTCCATACTCCATGACAGTGATAAGTGGTGTCTGACAGGCCAGTCAATGCACCCAGATCTTGATGTCCAGAGTCATCAATGTTCTCTTGTAGGCTGCTCCATCAAAGTCCTCACCTGAGTTCCTGCAACAGAATTTGTTTGTGACCTCAGCCTCAGGAAAGCAGGCATACAAGATTTTCTGCTGATTTCTTGTGCCCAGTAACTCACCAGATGCAGATTCCTACTCTAAAGTACTCTCTAAAGTATGCACTTGTGCAAGTGGTTGTGAGTGTCAGATCAAGTGACAGTGCTTCTTCCTCAGAGATCGGAAGCGCTGTTTGTCCTTACCTACTGGCTGGTGGCAGATCTTAGGTATCTGAAAGTAAAAGATTATGGGATGGAGTTGTTGATGGAAATGGGGGAAGGATGGAGTGAAGACTTAGAGTTTCGTGGCCACAATGTCGCCAACTTCATTTCATGCCAGATTACAGGTTGAAGGGCAGGTGGGATGTGAGAAGGCAAGATCACACTATGATTCTGAATGTCCTCAGTGGCAGTGCATATAATGATCTCAAGCACACCCTTAATGATGCTCCAGTCTTTTGTAGTGGTGTTAGATGATACAAATCTGTCTCGTCTTCCACTAGTTTTGGTGCTTCTGCAGTTATAAACCATCTTGTCCTGCCGATTAGGTTTATTGGCCATGCTAAAATTGCCCCTTAGTGTCCAAAGAAGTGTAGGTGGGGTTAGGGTAGGGGAGTGGTCCTACGCAGTGTGCTCTGTCTGACGGTTGGTGCAAACTCAATGGGCGAAATGGTGTTCTTCTGCATTGTAGGGATTCCATGGTTCTGTGTAGGTGGAACATGTGCTAGCCATGCACACCATTGGGCCCCCTGTTGAGGTTTCAGCTGCAGCGTGGGTTGTGTTTGGCTGAAAGCTACAATCATTAAAATAAGGAGCTATCACAAGGTTTGAGTGTTCCCTCCTTCATTGCGACCAGGCACAGGCTGATTATGAATAAGTACCCCTGTGCCCGAAAACAGATGATGATCAGTTTTTAGTGCCCAATGTAAGGTCACCTGAAAAACGAATGAAACAATAGATTTGCAATGAACACAGATGCAAAACAATCATATATAGCTGATACCTCTTACAAAGGCTTCAGTAATTACATTTTTCCAATCATATATTTCCATCTATTTGGCAAGTCTTGAAATTGGGAGGATAAATAATTTGTGATGATTTTCCTGGCACCACTATATGTATATTAATAAAGTGGTAGATTTTACTATTCAAGTAGGCATGAATAATTATGTGGTAATTCTATGTTATCTAGGATAAACGACTTTCTTGATTCCTTTGCTTAATATTAAATGTGTAACAGTGAAAGAATTATTGTTAATTTATCTCTTGTTGTTAAACCTACAAGTAGCACAACAAAATAAAATGCCAGCACCTACATTTTGTTTAAAAAAGCTCATCTGCGTATAGCTCTTTCTGCACGTTTTTGTTTGCTTTTTAATATCTTCTCTATTGTTGCAGTAACACAAAATCATCGTGACATTTTAGATTTTGCATGTACATGCTTGTACATCTATTTAATTAACTTTTGTGTACAGCCCACATTTTGAGGGTTGGAAAGAACAAAGAATATTACAGCACAGGAACAGGCCCTTCAGCCCACCACGCCCGCGTCGATCCAGATTCCTTATTTCAACCCACTACTTATTGCCCAGATGATCTGTATCCCTCCATTCCCCGCCCGTTCGTGTGCCCAGCAAGTTACATCTTAAATGCTGCTATCATGTCTGGCTCTACCACATCCAACTGGCAACGCGTTCCAGGCACCCATATCCTCTGTGTAAAATACTTTCTCCACACGTCTCCCCAAACATTCCCCCTCTTACCTTGAACCTGTGCCCCCTTGTAATTGAGTCTTACACCCTGGGAAAAAGCTTCTGTCTATTCACCTGTCTATACCTCTCACAATTTTGTAGACTTCAATCAGGTCTCCCCTCAGCCTCCGTATTTCCAACAAAAACAATCTGACTTCATTCAACCTCTCATCATAGCTAACACGCTCCAGACCAGGCAACATCCTGGTAAACTTGCTTTGCACTCTCTCCAAAGCATCCACATCCTTCTGGCAGAGTGGCGCCTAGAACTGCATGCAGTATTCCAAATGTGGCCGAACTAAAGTTTTATACAACTGTAACATGACCTGCCAACTCTTGTACTCAATACCCCGGCCGATGAAGACAATCATGCCGTATGTCTTCTTGACCACCTTATCCACCTGCATTGTCACTTTCATGGAACTATGGACCTGAACACCCAGATTCCTCTGTATGTCGATGCTCCTAAGAGTTCTTCCATTTACTGTATAATTCACACCTGAATTTGATCTTCCAAAATGCATCACCTCACATTTGTCCGGATTGAATGCCAACTGCCATTTCTCTGCCCAATTCTCCAATCTATCTATATTCTGCTGTATTCTCTGACAGTCCCCTTCACTATCTGCAACTCCACCTATCTCAGTGTCATCTGCATACTTGCTAATCAGGCCACCCAAATTTTTCTCCAGATCATTTACATATACTACAAATAACACTGGTCCCAGCACTGATCCATGTGGAACACCACTAGTTACAGATCTCCATTCTGAAAAACTCCCTTCCACTGTTACTCTCTGTATCCTGTTGCCAAACCAGTTCTTTATCCAGCTAGCTGGCACACCCTAAATCCCATGCGTCTTTACCTTTTGTACCATGAGGGATCTTGTCAAATGCCTTACTAAAGTCCGTGTAGACGACATCCACAGCCTTTCCCTCATCAATTAATTTTGTGACCTCCTCAAAAAACTCTATCAAGTTGGTAAGACATGACCTTCCCTGAACAATACCATCTTGCTCATCACTAACAAGTCCATAAATCCTGTCCCTCAGTATCTTCTCCAACAGCTTCCCCACCACTGATGTCAGGTTCACCAGCCTATAATTAGCTAGATAATCCCTGCTTCTCTTTTTAAACAAAGGGACCACATTGGCTCCTCTCCAGTCTACTGGAACCTTGTCTGTGATCAGATTGAGAATGTGAAGCAAGGGTTAATAGCTAGAACAATCCAGAATTAATGGGACACATTAGTGGAAAGTTACAAATTAGGGAGTTATTATTGAATTTGTGAGCCGACTCATGACTGTAAGCCAAATAGCCTTGAGAAACAAGGAAGATGGCTGGATGACGGAATATGAAATGTGGGAGCCATTGATGCTGTGGCTAAACACCTGTTGTTTTTGCTAAAATTGCTATATACTCACGTGCCAATAGATAACCTCAAAATCTGTAAAATCATGTATCGAAACTATGGCAAAAACAAGCTATGCTTTGTAATGGGGGCAAGCTCAAGTGAATGTAAGGGACAGCCCCTTAAAAAACATATAAAGACAGGATGTTTTGAGCAAAACTTTGGCACTCTCAGAGGTGTTTCTTTGGAATACCTAGAGAGCGGCCCCGATCGCAATAAAGAATATTCTGAAGTACGGACGTGTTCGAGATAGTTTCTTCCGGACTGAGAGACAAGTGAATTAGACACGCATTCACATTTGGTGGCAGCGGTGGGATTTCAAAGAGTCTCCACTGAGACTGGCGGCATAAGCGACTGATCGAGTTCGGGAGCGAAGGAGGAATTGGGCCACCATTGTGAGTAAAGCTTTTGCCACTTTGGTATTCCCCTCCGCTGTACCGTACACGATTCGGCCCCGCTGTCAGCGCTCAGGGACGCTCCTACGAAATCCAGGTCAGTCCGGCGAACCCGTTTAAGGGAGGGAGTGTGACCCCTACAGTAATTGTCACTAGGCATAGTCAGGGACTAGTGCTTTAAGGGAGGGAGTGTGACCCCTACAGTAATTGTCACTAGGCACAGTCAGGGATTGGTGCTTTAAGGCAGGGTGTGTAGCCCCTACAGTTATAGCTACAGAAGAGGTTTTCGGCATCATCATGATCCTTGCTTTTGTTTAAAAGTGCCCCCGCGATGAGGCTTTAGAAGGGTGCGTGATCAACCCTAAGGAAAAATATGACAAGGACGTTATAACCTTGTAGTTAGGTAGGCTTGTAGGCACGGATGAGCCTGCCTGAATTGGGCAACGGAGCAGGATAACTCCGTTTAAATTCATGATTGAATAAAGTGGTCCAGGACCATTTCGCCAAATAAACAATAATCGCAAGGATCATCAACTGCCAATAGTGTTAGAGATGGGTAATACGTTAGATACAACCTCTGATAGTGGAAGCGCGCTTCAAACCTTGTGTGAACAATATCCGGAATATTCCAAGCAACTGAGACAATTGTCAGGAGAATTGCATAAAAATTTAGGAGAAGAAAAATGGCCACTGGGGGAAAAACTAATGCAGTAAAAAAGGGTATAAAATTGACAGAGAAAGAAATAGTTAAAACAGCCAAGGTCTTAAAAAAAAAGGAAGGCACATATGGGAAAAGAACCAAGTCATTAGGCTATCCGCCTTGAATCTGTATATTAATCCATGTGAGTTTAAGCTTAAGTGGGATAAGGTGCTGTCAGGGACTGCGGAGTTCCCAAATCTTATCTCCCAGAATTCTGACATAATAAACTGCTTTGTTACTGATACTCAGGCCTTCGTGTGAATATTTTCACCCCTAAAATTTAGTGTAAGTCTGGAAAGAATTGCTGAGCTGGACGCCGCTCGAGCCGGTGGACAAGGCGAGTAGTCAAACCTTTGACCGTCAAAAATTAGAATCACTTGGCAAGGCGGACAGACTGTGAGGTAACATCCAATAAGTCTGGTATCAAGCCCAAATGAGTAAAAAAGTCAGTTAAAAATTTTCTTTTTTCTTTTTGAAGAGCAAAATACTCTGCCAAAAAAAACAATGATCAAAGATGGATGTGATTTCTGTGGAACAGAGAAAAATGTTGAGATACACAAAAGTAAAGATAAGACAAATAAAGTTAGAAGCACAAATGACATAAATTAAACCTTCACACCATTTGGAAGACAGGCTGGTTTAAAGGAATTGAGCTCTAACTCCTTTAAGCATAGCAATAAAGTGGGTAAAGATAGCGTAAAGACCTCACAAAACTGCCAACAATTACGGCTAACGACTGTCCCGGAATGTCTCAAGGAGGAAAAAAAAAATCAAATTAAGTGAAGTCCAAAAGATCAGAAAGGGGCTAAAACATTCAATTAGTTTTGTTCAGGAATATCTGAGGATGACTAATCCCCCCTCCCAAAACGAAAAAATGGTGAGGAAAATCAATACAAGATTACGGTTAGAAATTTAAAAATGGATACATGTCGAGAATAACTTCAGATTGTTTCAAGCCGTCCAGATAAATTCAGCAGTAATTCAACTCATTTGAAATAAAAGAAAAATAAACATCCAGTAATGTCTCTTTCCAAAAACCGGTTAAATAACGAACATTGAAAATTGAAAGAAAGGATGGATAATGTCGACGGTCACATAGCGGACGGAGATGGCATCATGCCAAGTTCTCCACCACTTTCGATTCTGTACAAAAATTTAACCATTTCAGCAAGCAGGTCATCTGCACAAAGAAATATTCATCTCTAAGAATAGCTAATGCCTCTAAAATTAATCAGTGGAAATTGACTTAAATGGAATGGCACAGATAAAGTTTTCGAAGGAGAATGAAAAATGTTGTTCCATTTTACAGAAAGAGTGAGAGGGTTAGAGAGAGAGAGAGCCAGAGACAGAGAGAGAGACTGATAGAGACAGCGAAAGGTGAGAGAGCGAAAGAGAGCGAGTCAGGGAGAGACAGAGACGGGGAAGGGTAGTTAGATAAAGAGAAAGAGCGACAAGAGTTCCAGAGACAGACAGAGTTACGTAGAGAGAGAGAGAGAGTTTTAGGCATTTAAACTTTGTTCTGAACTATTCACTGTCTCTGTATTCAGACTTTGACTTCAGACCTTGACTTTTTACGAGCTGTGATTATTTGAAAGCTTCAAATTGTCTACGCATTGTCTTTAAAGATTATAGTTTGAGTACAGTTAACAATTTTTTCTTTTCAAAGGCTATCATTGGCATTTCCAGGGTAATTTTGATACACAGGGAATTTTAATCAGGGTGTAAAATCACGTATGTAAGAATAAGAAAATATTAGTTTTATGGTGTTCAGTGGAGGTTAGGATAGTTGAAATGTATATGACAAATATGATCAAGCCGGTGTTTCATTAGTTCATAGAACATAGAACAGTACAGCACAGAACAGGCCCTTCGGCCCTCAATGTTGTGCCGAGCAATGATCACCCTACTAAAACCCACGTATCCACCCTATACCCGTAACCCAACAACCCCCCCCCCCCTAACCTTACTTTTATTAGGACACTACGGGCAATTTAGCATGGCCAATCCACCTAACCCGCACATCTTTTGACTGTGGGAGGAAACCGGAGCACCCGGAGGAAACCCACGCACACAGGGGGAGGACGTGCAGACTCCACACAGACAGTGACCCAGCCGGGAATCGAACCTGGGACCCTGGAGCTGTGAAGCATTTATGCTAACCACCATGCTACCCTGCTGCCCCTTCAGGGTTAAAACTTCCCTGACACAAATAATCATCAGTAGGGTGAAACTAACCTGTCTCACAACGCAGATGTTTTAATTATGAGATTGCAGAATTACTTATAAACAACAGATGGGTAAATGAAATATGTCCATGATCAACTCAAAATTGGTTCTCTCAGAGTTTCAATAACATATTGTGTTCGCTGAAAGACTTGATAACGGGAATTTGGCAGCACTCCAACTTTTACTCCCAGTCCATTTGAGTGAAAAATATTTTTTAAGTTTTAGAGATGCGAATGGCATAATTCCAATTTATCCACCCACTATACGCCCTTTTTGTCTCTGCAAGACAATTAACCCTTTCAACAAGCTTTTGTGTGTAATCCAGAAGATGTCTTGACACTCCCATGCTGGGTTTGCCTGTGAGCTCTGGCCCTTTTAATTCTGATAAAGTAATGAACAGTCCACACAGCTGAAGATGCATTTTAATTGGAACTTACAAATCTTAAGTTTTGAATTTTCACCCTCGTAACGACCCAGACCTGACCATGTTCACAGATGGAAGTGCTTCCATCGGTGAAAGGGGGGAGCGGTTATCAGGATATGCTATAGTCAACCAGGGTGGGGAGACAGTAGAATCAGCAGCATTTGAAACTGGATAGACAGTAGAATCAGCAGCATTTGAAACTCCATTCTCGGTCCAACAAGCAGAATTGTTCGCACTAATACGCACATGCGCACTAGGAGCAGGCAAAAAAGTAAATATTTATACAGACTCCAGATATGCCTTTGGAGTCGTACATGGTTTTGGACAATTATGGAAGAACAGAGGATTCTTAACATCCGCTGGCACCCCAATTTCCCATCAGCAGCTGTGACCCAGTTACTCCAAGCTCTTATGTTCCCAGAAATGGTAGCAGTGATAAAGTGTACTGCCCATACGAAAGGAAAAACTCCAGTAGATGAAGGAAATAGGCAGGCAGACCACCAAGCAAAAGAAACCTCCCATTCAAAGGAAATGGTAGCGCCTAAAATGATGAGCCAGACTAAAAGCTCAAAAGACAAGTCTCCCTCTGAAAAACCTATGCCGACCATTACTGATGTAATCCAGCTACAGGAGGATGCTCCTGCTAGCGATAAAAAGTCATGGGAAGAATTGGGATGTACATATGATAAAGAAAGTAAGCTGTGGGTCATCCCAGCAGGGCAGACATATATACCCAATGCTTTGGCAGCCTGGGTGACCGAATGTGTACACTTTGCAACTCACTGTGGTGCTCGCGCTACAGGTGATATCTTGTTAAAAACCTGGTGGCATCCCAGACTGCAGGAGATAGCCCAACGATTCAGCAATCGCTGCTTGATATGCCAGCAGTATAGCCCTGGTAAGGCAGTGCCCTGTGAGCCGGGGAAAACACCATTGCCCGAGGGTCCCTTTGAGACCCTGCAACTGGACTACATTGAGTTGGAAAGATGCCAGTGTTATAAGCATGTATTAGTGATTGTTGATGTGTTTAGTAAATGGATAGAGGCCTATCCTACTGTAGATAATAAGGCTTCAACTGTAGTAAAAGTTCTTATGCGTGAAATTGTACCAAGATTTGGAATTCCATATTGTTTAAGCTCTGATAATGGACCTCACTTTGTGGGACAGATCAATAAAGAATTCTGCACTCAACTGGGAATTAAAGAGCAGTTACATTGCGCCTACAGACCCCAGGCAGCTGGGATAGTGGAAAGAGCTAACCACACTCTGAAAACCAAACTTGCTAAGCTACAAGCAGAGACCGGAGCCACCTTGCTCAAACTTTTACCTACTGCACTCTTTCAAATAAGAACCACCCCAGCAAGAAAGACTCGATTGAGCCCCGCTGAAATCTTGTATGGAAGACCCCTTCGCACCCCCTGGGACTGTCATACATCCCGAGACATCCAGTTCCACCACATGACTACAGAAATGGCTAATTATATAATAGCCTTGACTAAAGTATTAAAGAGTCTCCACTTACAAGTACATTCCGCACAAGAGGAAGTGCCACCCTTGGCCAGCTCCGATATTGTGCAACCAGGAGATCATGTGATGATCCGCAATTGGACACGGAAGGGGTTAGAACCGCGTTGGGAAGGACCGTTCCAAGTTCTCCTAATCACCCCCACAGCAGTCAAAGTTGAAGGACGCAATGCATGGATTCACACCCACCACTGTAATCAAGTGAAGTTTTCGTGATTATTAACTCTCGTTTTAAGTTTTAGGTACATACGACCTTACTCGGACTAGGAGCAGGACCCCACGATGAAGCTGCTCTTTTAACTAGTGATCCTCGCCAGCGCCATCCAGTTTACATTCACTAGCGACCAGCGATGTAGACCCGGCGGACGAATTCTGCACCTTTGTCGTGAGGACACCTTTAGCTGTGCCAACAGCATCACAGATGAGACCTTGTGGACGGCCACCCCGGTAGATACCTGCACCACCATCATTCATCAAGACGAGCAGAAGCCTCGGTTCCTGACTACTCACAGATCCCTGACCTGCGATTGCTATGCTTGCCGGTGGAACCACCGCTGTACGAGGAAAGGCAAGCCACGAGTTCCTGAATGTAAGACTATCCATACTCACCCGCCTACCAGGAGGAAGCGGGCAATGCACCATGTGACTGTGAATTCATTCCTGTTTATGTCTTATACTTATGCAAAGAAATTGAATGTCTACTCTTGTTGGGTATGTACGCATGTTCCTAGCCATGCCCATTGGGGTATTCCCTTGGTCCCTCTTTCCTGTTTGATCGAGGAGGTCGCAGAATGGGCTCTGCGACGTAATCGCACCGATCCTGATAATGATACACAAGATATGATAGTTGGCGATCGGCCGGGTTCAATATGAACAGGTTTAAAGGATGGTGGTGGCCGAAATTTACTGTAACCCGTCAGCCGCCCTACCTGATCCTCCACAAGTATGCTAAATTTCCAAAAGGCAGTATATGTTTTAAAAAGGATCATGCCAATGGGACGCACCCGGTAGGTACCAGCCAATGTAACCAGACTTTGATTTGGCAACCACCCATAACTAATCTTACACAAAAAGGCTTGTTCACCTTTAATTGGTCAGCAATAGAAAACCATACAAGTGGGGGTCCCTGGAGGGGAGAGCCGACTAGAATCATGATGACGGATGCCAAGGGGAACTTGACTTCGTACAATGATACTTATTTTATATGCGGACATAAAGCATATCCCTGGCTGCCGGAAACTTGGTCAGGTTCTTGCTATATGGGTTTTGTAGTCCCTGGCATCACCCATTATACAGATCTATCCAAACATCCCCATGCCCAAACCACTAGGTCCCTTGTGCCTTGGGAGGTGATTGCTACTGTCCTTTGGCCACAGTTCGGCAGTATTAGATCTCTCTAAAAAGTCACCAAGCTCCGAGATATATTGGAGCAGGTGGCTAATGATACCGCGGAAGGACTCAGTGAGCTCAACTTAGAGTTAGTAGCTGTTCGGACGGTTGCCTTACAGAACCGCATGGCTCTAACTACCTCCTCGCCAGTGAGGGAGGTACGTGTGCTGTAGTGGGTTCTGAGTGCTGTACTTATATCCATGATAGCTCGGAGAACATTACTCACCTAGTGGACCACATTAGGGATGGGGTAAAGAGACTCCGCCAGTCCTCCTCGAACGACTAGTGGGGAGGACTGTGGTCTAGTTCCTGGACCACCTATCTGTTTCATGGATTTATTATCTTTATCGTTATTTGCCTTTTGCTATGTATCATTGTAACCTGTGTTAAATGCTTTTGTAATCGTTTAGGCGCCTCTGTGATGCCACAGATGCTGCAGCGGCTTTCCCAGTTAGACAAGCAGGACTTAGTAGATGCCGGAAATGTGTATGAGGACGTTGGACCAAAGGATGATTTCCCGGAGGAATTCCTCAGACTCTCAAGGATAAGTCCCTGAGGGCTGTGTGATCATGGAATGATCAAAGGGGGGAATGAGAATGTGAAGCAAGGGTTAATAGCTAGAACAATCCAGAATTAATGGGACACATTAGTGGAAAGTTACAAATAAGGGAGTTATTATTGAATTTGTGAGCCGACTCATGACTGTAAGTCAAATAGTCTTGAGAAACAAGGAAGATGGCTGGATAACGGAATATGAAATGTGGGAGCCATTGATACTGTGGCTAAACACCTGTGGTTTTTGCTAAAATTGCTATATACTCATGTGCCAATAGATAACCTCAAAGTCTGTAAAATCATGTATCGAAACTATGGCAAAAACAAGCTATGCTTTGTAATGGGGCAAGCTCAAGTGAATGTAAGGGACAGCCCCTTAAAAAACATATAAAGACAGGATGTTTTGAGCAAAACTTTGGCACTCTCAGAGGTGTTTCTTTGGAATACCTAGAGAGCGGCCCCGATCGCAATAAAGAATATTCTGAAGTATGGACGTGTTCGAGATAGTTTCTTCCGGACTGAGAGACAAGTGAATTAGACACGCATTCACAAGATGATCAAAAGATATCTGTTAAGGCCCCAGCTATTTCCTCTCTTGCTTCCCTCAGTAACCTGGGATATAGCCCTTCTGGCCCAGGGCAGATACCTTAATGCATTTTAAGATATCTAACACTTCCTTCTTCATTATGCTGACATGTCCTGACACCCATACTTAACCTCAACATCATCCTTGTTGAATACCGATGCAAAGTATCATTAAGGATCTCACCCACTTCTTCTGACACCACACATAACTTCCTTCCTTTGTCCTTGAGTGGGCATACTCTTTCACTAGCTACCCTCTTGCTCCTTATATATGTAGAAAAGGCCTCGAGATTTTCCTTGACTCATTGCCTCTTTTAGCGCTCCTAACTCCCCGTTTGAGTTTGTTCCTACTTTCCCTATATTCCTCAAAAGCTTCATCTGTTTTTAGTTGCACAGACCTTATGTATGCTTGCTTTTTCTTTTTTTAAATAAATTTAGAATACCCAATTCATTTTTTCCGATTAAGGGGCAATTTAGCATGGCCAATTCACCTACCCTGCACATCTTTGGGTTGTGGGGGTGAAACCCATGCAAACACGGGGAGAATGCACAAACTCCCCACAGACAGTGACTCAGGGCCGGGATCAAATCTGGGACCTTGGCGCCGTGAGGCAGCAGTACAACTGCACCACCATGTTACCCCTTCCTTTTTCTTTTTGACTAGTCTCACAATTTCCCCTGTCATCCATGGTTCCCTAATCATGTCATTTCTGTCCATCATATTTGCAGGGACATACCTGTCCTGCATCTAATCAACTGCTCTTTAAAAGACTCCCACACATTGAACATGGATTTACCCGCAACAACCGCTTCCAATCCACATTCTCTAGCTCTTGCCGAATTCTGTTGTGGTTAGCTTTCCCCCAGTTTAGCACCCTCACTCAAGGATCACTTGCCTTTATCCATAAGTATTCAAAAACTTATGGAATTATGATCACTATTCCCAAATTCTTCCCCTATTGAAACTTTAGTCAGCTGCTGGCCACATTCCCCATTACTCGGTCCAGTAAACCTCCCACTCCCTGGTTGGACTAACAACCTACTGTTTAAAAAAAAAACTTGGACACACCTAACAAATTGCTCTCCATCCGAACATCTGGCACGAAGAGAGACCCAGACAATATGGGGGAAATTAAAATCACTCACCACAACAACCCTGCTATTTCATGTCTTTCCAGAATCTGACTATATATCTGTTCCTCTACACCCCAATGGCTGTTGTGAGGCCGATAGTACAACCCCAACATTGAGATTGCACCCTTCCTCTTCCTGAGCTCTACCCATAATGCCTCACTACAAGATCTCCAAAATATTCTCCCTCATCACAGCTGTGATATGTTCCCTAACCAGTAATGCAACTCCCCCACCCTTTATGCTACCACCTCTGTCTCATGTAAAACATCGATATCCAAAATGTTAAGCTGCCCATCCTGGCCCTTCTTTAAAAATGTCTCCGTAATAGCAACAATATTATAATTCCTCCAAGCTCTAAGTTAATCTGTCTTACCTGTTAGACATCTTGAAGCAGACGCACTCCAGACCCACTGAAATCAACAACTTCCCTCTGCCTGCTCTCCCTCATAGTTATATTTGGCTTAATCTCAAGTTCTTCCCCAGTCTCTACACTTGCTGGCCTACAGCTCCCACCCCCCCTGCCATACTAGTTTAAACCCTCCTGAACCACATTAGCAAACCACCCAGCCAGGATATGCTTGGGTAGGTACCATCTTCCCTGGAAGACATCCCAATGATCCACATTTCTGAAGCTCTCTCTTCCCCCCCCCCCCCCCCCCCCCCCACTACACCAGCTATTTATTCATGTGTTCAACAGTAGTATCTCTCTCTCTTCCTGGCCTCATCAGCACATGGCATAGGGAGTAATCCTGAAATGACTGTTCAAGAGATCCTGTTTTTTTTAGCATACTACCTAACTTCTTGTAATGTCTTTGCAGGACCTTGCTGCTCTTCCTGCCTCTATAATTTGTACCAATGTGGACAGTGACATCTGCCTGTTTGCCCTCCCATTTCATGATGTCCTGCACCCGCTGAAAGACATCCATGACCCTGGCACCAGTGAAGCAACCCACCATCCTCGCGTCTCTTTCGTGACTACAGAAGGGCCTCTCTGTGTCCCTGACTATCGAATCCCCAATTAGTATTGCTCTATTATGCTTTCTCCCCCTCCTCTGTACAGCAGGGCCAGCCATGGTGTCATCACTTTGGCAACTGCTGTTGCTGTCGCCTGATGGGCGAACCCCTCATCAGTATCCAAAAAGGCATACTTGTTAGAGAGGGGCTCAGCCACAGGGGACTCCTGCACTGACTGCCTGTCCCATCTAGGGGTCACCTATCTATCTTCATGTACCTTGTGTGTGGCCATGTCTCTATAACTTATATCTAAGATGCTTTCCGCCATTTGATTACTTCTTAGTACTTCAGCTGCTGTTCAAACCGACCCATTTGTTCAGTCAACAAGTGCAGCTGGATATACATTTCCCACAGATGTCATAGTGAGGGATGTTGTCAGCATTCGTGATTGACCACATGTTGCAGGCAGAAAACCAAGCCCCACCAACTGTCATAACTAACCCTCTGTTAAATACTAAATGACTTTAATAAAATAAAAACACTCACGAGGATGTACTCAACAATCAGCTGCCTTCTTAAATCCACACTCAGAAGAATGTTCTTTGCAGGTCTGGTGTTCTCCTAAAGTGCTGTCCATTACATGTCAAAGCTGTCACAGAGGGAGTACTCATTAACCAACAAGTTTTACGGGCACATTAAACAGGGACAATCAGCATTAGATGATGCATTTCTCAAAATCCAATGGTAACAACTTACATTTATATGTCACCATTATCATAGAAAAACATCCTTTGGAGAGAACATGGATACTTGTTAGTGAAAGAGTTAATAAACAATAAGATCAGAAAGATTTTGAAGAGGTTTTCCAAGATGAGGAGAGAGAGGTGATAACAATTGTTGTAAATATTGTACTTTATGAATGTTTGATACTTATTAATATTGTGCATCATGCCTTTACTACTTATGTCAACAAATCCCATTTCAGTTGGTTTGATTTTAGTGCACTGTTATGGATGAAAGACCTATCTAAGTGTGATCTGTAGCTTTTGTAGAGTGTGCTCTAAAATGATTTGGAATTTATGGCACATTTAAGTTAACTGAATCTATGCACAAAAAATTGACAAACTGAGAGCTTTAGTCAAGCCGAACAAAATTAAATTTTATGTTGAAATTTGTAAAGTAGCATAAGTATTAGAGGAAACTACTTGTGACGATAGCGATTATTATTATTATTATTATTAAACAGTGGCGTAATGATAAAGTTGCTGGACTAGTAATCCAGTGACCAAGACTAATGATCCGGGGATAAGGGTTCAAATCCCATCACATCAGCGAATGTAATAAATCTGGACTGTAAAGCTAATCCCAGTATTGGGACTATCATTCACTGCCCTAAAAACCCATCTGGTTCACTAATGTCTATGAGGGAAGGAAATCTGCCATCCTTACCTGGTCTGGTTGATATGTGATTCCAGATCCTAGCAAGGCTCATTCAAGGGCAATTTGAGTTGGGCAATAAATGCTGGCCTTGCCAGCAATGCCCACATCTCATGAAATAAATGTTTTTAAAATCCTAAATAGACCCAAAGCTTGGCATATAATGATAAACTGTCAAAATGACAATAGTAGACACGAAATGCAACCATTAACCTTAACTTTGTACAGCACAATAGGGAATGTAGTTAAGAGCGATCACAGATCCTTATAAAAAGTACTTACTTTTATAGCTGGAGGGCAAGGCTAGTGTCAACGGGACCAAGAGGCTTCACCCTTCTCTTAGGCGTTAAATTGCTGGTAACTGCTATTGAAATTGTGCAACTACAAATTTATGCTAAGGTTTAGATGAAAGACTAATAGCCTGCCATTATCAATGTACAAATCAGCCAGTGACTTGTAGCAAGATATCCCATGGATTGCGAATCTTCACAAGTTGCTGGCCGATTTGTGCTCCTCCATCATCAGCTTTGTGAAAACTGCATTTGGCCCCATAATCACCCCATGAAGTTACTATATTTGCTTATTAATTGTCCTTATCACTGAAAGTTAAGCCTAGTAATTAACATCATAAATGTTTTTCAAACGATATGATTATTTTTAATTAAGGTAAACAATTAAATGTTCTAGTCTCACTTCTTCAGATTAATTGTTGGAGATTTTTAAAATGGCTATTTTTATTCTCCTTGTTCCTCTTCCCTTAATAATTTTTTTCTTTCTTCCTCTATTTTCTCCTGCAATCCAACCCTAATAAGCTGTTAGGGAAGTTGGCATTATCTATAATATCCCATGCAAACAATTACACATATATTGTACAGTGATTGATTGATAGTCCTTGCAGTTCATTGTATGTAGATATATATGCCATTTAATCAATGAATGACATCCTGGATTTTTGGGAATCTAGTTGGGAAAGGTTATTTTGAACAGTTAACTTGTATTGAGTATTTTACTTGTCTCCTTCATTTGGAGTCATGTGCTACAATAAAACCTTTGCTGTGAGTACAAACGTTGCTCATGGATAAATAATCAACAAATTCATTACTAAAAACAGATGAACATTGTCTCAACTGTACAATACTCATTAACCTTTGCGTAAAGTGCTCTTGGGGGGAAAAGAGACAGTCTTCAAAATAAGGTCACCTTTCACCTAATCAGTAACATTGAGGTCATTCATTAAATTAGAAAAGGAAGGCTGCAGCAATATTGTGCCTATAAAAATTAAACGCAAGAGTAAAGTGCACACATTCTAGATTATGTGGCTTAGTGCATTGTATTTCTCAACAACAGCGAGTAACAATTGATTATTTAAACAAGAGCCTAAAGATGTGTGGTGGTTTTATTTTCCTTTGAATGGATTCTAAGTTAGGTTTTGTTTCTTCCACCCCCGCTCCCAAGCGTTTAATCTCTGGGCTGTTTCTGAGCAAGCTAAAAATAACCTCAATCAAATTGGTAGTTCAGATAGCTTGTGGAGATTCGGACAACGGTTTAAAACATCAGCACTATTGAAAATATTACTTGCTGGACTGTACATTCTTTATTGATCCCAGCAGCCTGAAGAGATTCAGCTGATATCCACTGACCCTTCCACTCTGTATGTCCTTAGTTACTTAGCTACTAACAGGTTATTGGATCTTCCTGGATCCACTTTTGTGGACCACTTTGGATTATCAGAAACACTTAATATTTTGTAATTAATGAATACAAAAGTGTGCACATTTGCACAGCAGCAAATATTATGATACACTGAAGTTGAGATGCAAAATACAAACGAGCAGTTGCTCAAACCCGAGGAAGTTCACTTTTTTATTATTTATTGGTGTGAAAGGCATTGTTTTGGTAAGCATTTTAAGAGTTAAGGGTGATGAATCTTACATGTTTAAGTGGGTGATAAGATTTCTCAATTGACTATTTTGACATATTTGATACAGACCTGCCACCTAGACTTCACATAGTTGGTGAAGTGTCATAAGCCGACGTGATGTGCCCACATGGTCGGTGGAGCTGAAATTCCTGCCTTTGCAATAGAACATACAGTGCAGAAGGAGGCCATTCGGCCCATCGAGTCTGCACTGACCCACTTAAGCCCTCACTTCCACCCTATCCCCATAACCCAATAACCCCTCCTAACCTTTTTGGTCACGAAGGGCCATTTATCATGGCCAATCCACCTAACCTGCACGTCTTTGGACTGTGGGAGGAAACCAAAGCACCCGGAGGAAACCCACGCAGGCACGGGGAGAACATGCAGACTCCGCACAAACAGCCGGGAATAGAACCTGGGACCCTGGCGCTGTGAAGCCACAGTGCTACACTTGTGCGACCGTGCTACTGAAAAATTCAGAATAGAGTAATTTATGGAGAAAGTTCCATATTTGGCTGTGTTGATGTTTCTCTAATGACTCCCACTTTTCAAAATGAATGTGCCCATTTTTTCTTTACAAGGAACAATTATTGAAACCCAGTCACAATTATAAAGTATTGACAATCCTTGTAAGTTGAGTATTTAGCAGTAAATTGGCTGATTAAGGAATTGTTAACAAAGTAGTTACAGCCATGTACTTTTTCCACTCGACAACATTGGTGCAGGGTTATATTGACTTTCTCTTAGTTGAAGAATAGAAGGTCATTAGAGACTTAATATTCTCTCCAGGAGCCATCTCAGGCTGCAGATCTAATACAGCAGGGTCAGCAACTTAGGTGTTCCAAGACTTCATCAGAAACCTTCCATTTCCAACAAGAAACACCATAGAAATCGGCTATTTAGCTGTGCACTGCTCCAGTGAGACAAATTTATAGTGATTAACTGCATCAAATATCACTTAAGATTTCCAAAATTGTAGATATGTGCACCCAACATTTTTCTCATGGCATAATTGAACATGCAAATAGTGTCCATTAATAGAAAATAATGCCCTTATTGCACTCTTACACATCTGGGGCGGCATTCTCCCCTGTCCGGCGTGACGGAGGGTGCCGGCGTAGGGGAGTAGCGCCAACCACTCAGGGGTCAGGCCTCCCCAAAGGTGGGAATTCTCCCCACCTTTGGGGGCCAGCCCCGCGCCGGAGCGGTTTGCACCAGAAGACTGGCGCAAAAAACCGGCGTCCCCGGCAGCGGGGCTGGCCGAAAGACTTTCGCCGGTAAGCGCACGCGCCGGCAGTGACGTCAGCGGCAGCTGGCCGCTGACGTCACTGCCGGTGCATGCACAATGTGGGGTTCTCTTCCACTTCCGCCATGGAAGAAAATAGTGCACCCAGGGCACTGGCCCGGAGTCTGAGCGGGGGGCCCCGATCGCGGGTCAGGCCACCGTGGGGGCACCCCCTGGGGTTCGATCGCCCCCCGCCTCCCCAGGATCCGGGGGCCCACTCGCGCCGCTGATCCCGCCGTTCCAGAGGTGGTTCAAACCTCGGCGGCGGGAGAGGCCTCCCAGCGGCGGGACTTCGACCCATTCGGGCCGGAGAATCACCGCAGGGGCCTCTCCGATCGGAGTGGCGAGATTCCGCCGCCGCCACTTCCCGGGTGGCGGAGAATCTCTGCCACGGCGGGGGCGGGATTTTAGGCGGCCCCAGGCGATTCTCCGACCCTGCTGGGGGATGGAGAATTTCGCCCATAGTTTGTAGTTTCATTTTGAGGCATTCTACCATAATACAGTTCTTTAAAAGAGAATGAGGGCAAGATGTCT
This sequence comes from Scyliorhinus canicula, assembly GCF_902713615.1. Lineage (NCBI taxonomy): Eukaryota > Metazoa > Chordata > Chondrichthyes > Carcharhiniformes > Scyliorhinidae > Scyliorhinus > Scyliorhinus canicula. Next base: position 45,160,431 of record NC_052161.1, read on the forward strand.
ACTTGAAATGTGAACTGTACAGAGACCATGGAGGACAAATACCTCTGCATAATTCCCTGGATGTGGAGAAGATGTTTCTACTTGTAGGGAAAACTAGAACCAGAGGATACAATCTCAGACTGAAAGGACGATCCTTGAAAATGAGATGAGGAGGAATTTCTTCAGCCAGAGGGTGGTGAATCTGTGGAACTCTTTGCCGCAGAAGGCTGTGGAGGCCAAATCACTGAGAGTCTTTGAGACAGGGATAGATAGGTTCTTGATGAATAAGGTGATCAGGGGTTTTGGGGAGAAGACAGGAGAATGAGGATAAGAAAAATATCAGCCATGCTTGAATGGCGGAGCAGACTCGATGGGCCGAGTGGCCTAATTCTGCTCCTCTGTCTTATGGTCTTATAGTAGCTACAACAAAAAAAACGGTTTGGAGTTTTCTCTAATTATCTCTTTGCATGAGCAATTTTCAAATTCTTGGATTAGTAAAAGGCAAGGATGCTAAAGTATTGGTCACAGAGGACTGGTAACATTATAGCAATATAAGCTCATGATAGACATAGAATTAGGATCAGTTCTAAGAAGGCCCATTATGGATATCAGACTTTATGCACTGGAGCCAGGGAAACAAATGCCTGCCTAGTTTTTTCCAATTTAATTGTAGAACATAGAACAAACAGCGCAGAAGGAGGCCATTCGGCCCATCAAGTCTGCACCAACCCACTTAAGCCCTCACTTCCACCCTATCCCCGTAACCCAATAACCCCCGCCCCACTAACCTTTTTGGTCACTAAGGGCAATTTATCATGGCCAATCCACCTAACCTGCACGTCTTTGGACTGTGGGAGGAAACCGGAACACCCGGAAGAAACCCTCGCAGACATGGGGAGAACGTGCAGACTCCGCACAGACAGTGTCACAGCCGGGAATCGAACCTGGGACCCTGGCGCTGTGAAGCCACAGTGCTATCCACTTGTGCTACCGTGCTGCCCTAAATTCTGCAATTGGGCAATGATTTTATTATTGAATGAACGTTTGCTTTAACTGGCTACTGTTTGTCGATATATTCATTACTTTTATTAAATAAATGCTTTATTTTCTTCAGAATAAATATGTAGTGGATTGAAAAGTATGGCAAATTTGAATAAATTTGATTCAGTATTTCTGTGTGTGAGATAACCGTGTTTAGAAGTAAAGCTTCATCAAAGTTTACAGTTTATTCAATCTATCATGTCTGTGCCAGTTTAGTTGCAGAACAATCCAAAGGTTTCCCATTGCTCTGTGCTTTTCCAATACCCATGAATATTCCTTTGCTTCAACTATTTATCAAATTTTCCCTTAGTCAGACTTGATGGCAAAGCATTTCATGCTCCAAATACAGAATTCTATGCATTGAGACTTCAGCCGATCTCGCCTCATTCTTTGTAGCCATTTCAAATTGAAATCCCCTTATCACTGGCCCTCCAATCAGAAAAAAAAAGATTTTTTTCCTCTTCGCTTTATCAAACACTTCAGGAAACCTCCATTAAATGTCCTGTTGGACTTTTCTGCTAAATGACAGCAGCTCCATTACACTGAGTTGTTCTCATAATTGTACTTTCTTATCACCCTCGTTTTACTTGGCAATTTATGTTGTATGTAATCTGTAGGTTGTGTCCAACACTGTACATGGATTCTTCACTCCTATTCTCCATTACTCAATTCATAAAACTCAAAATTCTATTGGCATTCACACTTTCATGGAATTATGCATTTGACCCTCAACACTATTGATCCCTTCAATATCTTTCTATTAAGTACAAACTCCCATTTTTTGCTTTACCTCACAAAATGTATTATCTCACTTTAATCCATATGAAATTGCACTTGTCACCTGCCTGCTTGTTCCACTAACCTCTCTGTTTTTCTGAAGTCTTTTACATTCTGCTTGGCTACTTGCCAGTCCTCTTACTTTTGTGTCACCAGGAAATTTTAAGATAATGCTCCCAACATCCAAGTCCCAATCATTTATATCCAGAGATAGATATAGTTCTAGCTTTGACTTCTGGTGCACACCACTCACCTACTCTAATTGGGGTAACACAAAATTACTCAAACGCTTGTTTTATATTTGATGGGCAATGTTTAATAGGAATCCTGCGGCGACTTTGGAAACGAGGACGGCATTTTGTCAGGTGGGATGTTGGCGGGTGGGGACACAGTCACCTTCCTGCCTCCACCCGATTACATCCAGGGGCGGGATTCTCCCACCCCCCGCCGGGTCGGAGAATCGCCCGGGGCTGGCGTCAATCCCGCCCCGCCGTGTCCCGAATTTTCTGCCACCCGGGATTCGGCGGGGGCAGGAATCGCCCTGCACCAGTCGTCGGGCCCCCTGCGGCGATTCTCCGGCCCGCGATGGGTTGAAGTCCCGCCGCTGATAAGCTTCTCCCGCCGGCGTGGATTAAACCACCTACCTGACTGGCGGGATTGGCGGCGCGGGCGGGCGCCGGGGTCCTGGGGGGGGGGGCGCGGGGTGATCTGACCCCGGGGGGTGCCCCCACGGTGGCCTGGCCCGCGATCGGGGCCCACCGATCGGCGGGCGGCCCTCTGCTGTGGGGGCACTCTTTTTCTTCCGCCTTCGCCATGGTCATCCCCATGGCGGAGGCGGAAGAGACCCCCTCCCCTGCGCATGTGCCGGGATGACGTCAGCAGCCGCTGACGCTCCGGCGCATGCCCGGACTTACGCCAGCCGGCAAAGTCCTTTCGGCCCCAGCTCGCCTGGCGCCAAAGGCCGTTGACGCCAGCCGGTAGAGCGGGAACCACTGCGACGTGGGCCTAGCCCCTCAATGTGAGGGCTTGGCCCCTAAAGGTGCAGAGATGGCTGCACCTTTGGGGCGGCCCGACGCCGGAGTGGTTCACGCCACTCCAACACGCCGGGACCACCCGTCCCGCCGGGTAGAGGAGAATCCCAGCCCATGGCTGGAAGGCCCTTGGGTGATCAACGAGCCCACCACCAATCGGCCCCTTAAGTGGACAATTAATACCCAATTAATGACCTTCACCATTAATATGATAGTATTTGAAGTAGAAGAAAACAGAAGACTATGAAGATAAGGTAAAAAAAGTAAAGTCACCATAGTCCTAGATGACCATGGGCTGCTTTCCCCTTCGAGTGTGAGAGCTGACTGGTGGTAATTTAACCGGAGGATCACTACACCTTAGGTGAGGCTAAAGTTGAGAAGGTAGAACTTCCTAAATAACCTCAGCTGGTATGGGATTGAACCCATGCTGTTGGCCTTGCTTTGCATCACACACCAGCTGTCCAGCCATCTGAGCGAAACCAAGCCCTGAAAATAGAACAGAACAAATGAAACAGGATTAGATTAGATGGTTCTCGCAAAAATTGGCAGACAGATTAGCCAAATGCTGTGGGCGGGATTCTCCATTAGCCGACGGAGAATAGATTCCGACGCCAAAATCGCGGTGAGTGCTGATTTGATGCCAAATCACGATTCTCCATCACCTTGACTGAAGTGTCAAGGCATACAGTAAACCCCGTTTCATATCATTAGCGGGCCCGACCCGGTATTCTCTGGGGCCTCCATGATTCTCCACCTCTGATGGGGCAAGTTCTCGACGGCACGGTTCACGAGTGCTTTTAAAAATCATGAAACCGGCGTGGTGGCTGATGAAGGAGAGAGAGAGGAGGTAGGACACAGAGAGGAGCAACTGCAGGCTGCCAGGCCGGATACTGGCTGGGATGGTTGGGGTAGGGGGTGGGGGTGGGGGCATGTACCAGGGCCAGAGAAGAGGGGGGATGACGGGGGAACAGGCCGAGTGGCCAGGGTGAGCCCTATGGGAACTGGCCGGGGGCACGAACACCGCATCCCACCCCCACATCCCCTCACTTCCTCCCATTCCCCGGCCACCCCCTACCTGCAACTCCATCTGTGATACATACCTGTCGCACTATGAGGCCCTAGATTGGCATTAACAGTGGGTCTAGTCCATGGGATGGAGGATAATGACAACCCTCTGCGATGAGCTCCTGTGCTCCACATCATTTGGCAATGTCTGACTCCTGCCCATGGTAGCACTTTCCTCGTCCACCTGGCTGATCCCTGCAAGCAAATTGGCCATTTCATCAAAACATCCCATCGGATCCCTTGGGTGGCGGTGGTGGGGATGGTCGATGGAGGGGGGGGGGGAGGTTCCGCCCATTCCCCCTCACACCAGCCAGCCCAGATCAGCCCACCCCTCACGCCAATCTGACAATGGGCAATGCCGCCGGCGTCCCCAGCCATGGCCTGCTGTGACTGGGTCATGGTCAGGAGCACCGCTGAGATTTCCAGGTGGCTCTGGGATATGGTTGCCTGTGAGGTGGCAACCCTGTCATTGGCCAGCGCCTGCACAGAATGTCCCAGGCCTTGTACATGCAGGTCCATAGCATCACTCCCAATGCCTCCACCGCAGACGCCACCTGTGCAGCGTTGGCCTGCGTGGCAAGCATTGTCGGCACCACCTCCTGTTGCTGTGTGCGGTTGGACTCCTCTAACTGCACCTGCAGTTGCTGGATGCTCACCGACAACCCCTCATGTAATCCCTCGCTCTGTGACTGCACCACTATGGATGGGAATGTCTGTTCCTGGGGTCGACCTGCCCTCCGACTGTCCGCTCCCTCAGGTGTTTCTACCTCCACCTGTTGTACCGGAGCATCTGTATGTTGAGCACCAGAGAGGGTTCAGGGGCCTTTTTAATCACATGCCCAACCGAGGTGAGTGTCTCTGGGATGGTCGAGGGTGCTCCAGGGTCTCCTGAGACTCTGGCAGAGGACTGGTGTCTGAGCTTCTCTCAGTGTTGGTGCCTGGCTCCAGGGGGGGCGCGGTTGCTGCCTGGGTGGGGGGGTGGGGGGTGGGGGGGGGGGGTTTGTAGAGTGATCTAGGGTAAGGTTGGTGTGGGGGTGATGCTAGGGGTGTGGGTGGTTTTTGCGGGGGAGGGGCTTGCCACATATGTTGTGGGGAACCGCAACTTAATGGGATCTCACTTCCTCGCTCGTGGCCGAGCTCCACCCAGTCAATCTCTCCTTCGTCCGGGCCGCCGACCACTTCCAGGACCCTCTGTTGGGCCAAAGTGAGAGGCCACATGTCCAACGGTCTGCCTCCTGTCTTCTCCCGCTCCTGGCGGTTGTGCACGGCCTTCTCCTGTGGGTAGGGGAAAGCAGGAAACGACAGTGTTAGACAGTCCGACTTATGCAACACAGGGGTTGAGGAGCTGGTGGCCTCAGTGGCTAAATTGGCCAGCCATGGTGGCCGCTATGGGTGCCGGCATGTGGTGCAAGGTGGGGGTTTGGCCGCCCTCTGGGCTGGGGGGTGGTAGGATTGCAGGTGTGTGAGATGCAATGCTGCCAACTCACCCTGGCCGCCGTGAGGAGGTTGTGCAGTTTATTCCGGCACTACTGTCCGGTTCGGACGGTGTTGCTGTGGCGTTGACTGCCTCTGCCACCTGCGCCCAGGCACAATCAACGGCAGCAGCTGAAAGCCTCCTTCATGTGTCGGTGTACAGGGTCACTCTCCTCTCCTCCATGGTGTCCAGGAGGGTCTTCAGCTCCGCAGCGGTGAAACTGGGTGCCGCTCTTCTGGCTGCCATCTTGTTGGCTGGTGTGTGGGGAATGAAGTGTGTACATGCGGCTGCAACTTGTCAGCCTCCTGAGTGTCAATTGCAAACCTGGCAAATCCCACTCCGTTTCTCATCAGAATCGATTGTGTTTTGATTGTGGCTGGTGCTAGCCCCTTAACGGTAGTGGAATTGGTCAAGGTGTGGTGGCAGTTTGTCGGTTGTGAAAGCCCATGAATTCTGCGTTGGTGTCAACACAGCCTCAGAAATGGAGAATTCCGCCCATATTTTGTGTGCTCCATATGAGGAATCTGCACTAAAATGTGTTAAAACCAACATCACATTTCACACGCATTGTGAAAAACTAATAGAAAGCATAGAAAATCTAGCAGACCTGCAGTAAATGCAGTTCAATTTAAATTAAAGTAAAGTGATACATTTTGGAAGAAAGAATAAGGAAAGAAAGAATAGGGAAATATAAAAAAATGTTTAAATGGAATAAAGGACAATGATATAGATAACTTGGATTTTAAAAATAGCTGTGTGGGTAAATAAACAGAAGAACCAACACAAGAAAAATATATTGCACTTATTGAAGACCTTGGTTAGATGTGAATTGCAATGTTAAATACAACTTTAACATCCTGTTATACCCAAGATGGAAAAATAGTGGAAAAAGCAATATTTTTTTTATTAAGAATTAGTGGCTACATTTAATGTTTTTTCATGGAACTGAGGTTAGTGATGGCCTGACAAAGCTATTAAAGACTAATAACGGTTTTGATGAAGTGAAGTTGTTTCCTTGTTCAGAAAAACAGAGGTATGGAGCTGGATTCTCCGCACCCTGACCCCAAAATCGCATCCGGTGCTGGGGCGGACAATCCTCTTCCGCGCATAGAATCGGGACCGGTGCAGGTTCCCTCATTCTCCGGGCCTCAAAAAGCGGCATTCTCAGAGAGTACGCTGCACCATGTAGCCCCTACCTGCAGCCATTGCTGGATGCCCATCCTGCCATTCTCCGTCCGCGACCAGCCAAAGTCCCGACGGCGTAGATCTAATGTGTTCCTGCCATTCGGGATACTCGCGTGGTGACTGCGGTCTCAGTCCGCGGCCGCCATGGTTGGGGGCGGGCAGTGTGCATGTGCGGCCTCTGACCCGGATGTGCGGGGGCCCGTATCTGCAGCTAAAGCTGCTAGATTCACGAATGGTCCCTGCTAGCCCCCTGCAGGATTACGAATATGTGGCCTATTCACACCAGTTTTCCTGGTGTGAAGGCCACAGTTTTTACGACAGCATGGGGACTTAGTCCCAAAAACAGAGAATGCAGCCCCAGAAAATTAAGGGAATTAAATAAATAATTAAAGGATTTTAGAAAAATGACCTTCATAAACAGGATGGTTTGAATGTGGAAGCTTCTGCTGCAAACTATTAGTGAAGCAAACTGTAAAATGATTTATCAGATAATTTCTTGAATAATAGGAATATTAAAAGGTTGATGAGTAGAGCAGATGGCTCTTGCAGGAGAACAGCAGTAACAGTCTGATAGGCCAATTGGATAGTTTCTATGCTGAAGCTGCCTGTAATTTTAGGTTTTTGATAACATTAAATTTAATTCAGAGAATATGAGGGGAAGTAGTATTCGAAGACCATCTAATTAACAGATAAAAAAATCAGAATCAGGGTCAAGATAAGGCCTCTAAGGGATACATAAGATAAACTCACAGGTAATTTCAGTCAAATATAAAATAATTACTCAGCATAAAAGAAAAATTCAAATTTATATATCGCTACCGATCGCAAGACATTTCAAAGGTTTCACAAAACAAGCTCCCACAACGATAATGTGATAATGGCAAGACGACATAACAATCTTTTCTTTTTGTGTTGTTAAGCTTGGAATACATTAGTCAGGGCACTGAGGTTACCTCCCCTGCTATTTCTTGAGATCCCTTTGGTCCACATGAAAGAGCTATAGGGCTTCAGTTTAATATTTCCGGTGTGATTCTCTGGTCTACCCCGCAGTATGTTTCTGGCTGGTAGGAGGCGGCCTGCCGTTGTCCAAAGATGGGATCTTCTGGTCACGGTGCTCTCAATGGGATTTCTCATTGAATCTACCTCATGCCACCAGGAAAGCTGCGTCGGAGGCACGCCGTTGGCGAGACCAGGAGATACCAAAACCCTGAACAGCCCAAAAATCTTGCCTGTTCATCTGAAAGTCAGTATCTCAAACAATGCCAGACTCATTCTGTACTATGTTGGAATGTCAGCCTTGACATGTCCTGGAATTCACGTTGTGTCCACAAACATCTAAGGCAGAGATGAGAGTGCTATCAACTGAGCCACAACTGTTTTTTTATCGGGGAGACGGTACAAACTCCATATAGACAGTCACCCCAGGCCGGAATTGAACCCTGGTCCATGGCGCTGTGAGGCAGCAGTGCTAACCATGCCGCTCAGGTTCAGGTCCTAAAGCAGTCCATGCCAAATTCAACAAGACCTGGACAACATCCAGTCTTGGGTTGGCAACTGATAAGGAACATTCGCACCTCAGAAGTCCAAGCAATGATCTCCTACAGGAGTGAATCTAACCATCACTCCTTGACATTCAATGGTATTATCATCACTGAATTTCCCACTATCAATATCCTGGTGGTTACCATTGACCTTGAAACTCAATTGGACCAACTATATAAATACCATGGGCAAAATTCTCCGACCCCCCGCAGGGTCGGAGAATCGCCCGGGGACGCCAAAAATTCCGCCCCCGTCGTGGCAGAAATTCTCCACCACCCGGGAATTGGCAGGGGCGGGAATCACCACCCGCTGATCGGCGAGCCCCCTGCGGCGATTCTCCGACCCGCGATGGCCCGAAGTCCTGCCGCTGGGAGGCCTCTCCCACCGCCCTGGTTTGAACTACCTCTGGTGGTGGCGGGATCGGCGACGTGAGCGGTCCCCCAGGTTCCTGGGGGGACGCGGGGCGATCGGACCCCGAGGGGTGCCCCCATGGTGGCCAGGCCCGCGATCGGGGCCCACCGATCGGCGGGCGGGCCACTGCTGTGGGGGCACTCTTTTTCTAACGCCGCCGCCACGGCCTCCATCATGGCAGAGGCGGAAGACAATCCCCCAGCGCGCATGCGCTGGTGGTGACGTCAGCGGCAGCTGACGCACCGGCGCATGCGCAAACTGGTGAAGGCCTTTCGGCCAGCCCTGGCGGCAGGCATCAAAGGCCGCTGGAGCCGGTTTAGGCGCCAGTCTGTGTGGTGCCAACCATTCCGGCATGGGCCTAGCCCCTCAATATGAGGGCTTGGCCCCTAAAGGTGCGGAGAATTCCGCACCTTTGGGGAGGCCCGACGCCAGAGTGGTTGACGCCACTCCGCTACGCCGGGACCCCCCGCCCTGCCGGGTAGGGGAGAATCCCGCCTCATGAAATGAAAATGAAAAATGAAAATTGTTTATTGTCACGAGTAGGCTTCAATGAAGTTACTGTGAAAAGCCCCTAGTCGCCACATTCCGGCGCCTGTCCGGGGAGGCTGGTACGGGAATGGTACGGGTACCATGGCTGCAAGAGCAGGTGAGAGGCTAAAAATCCTGCAGCCAGTAACTCACTTTTGGATTTTCCTCAAACCTGTCCATAATTTACAAGGCACAAGTCAGGAGTGTGATAGAATAATCCCCACTTGCCTGGATGAGTGCATCTTCAACAACACTCAAGAAGCTTGACACCATCCAGAACAAAGCAGCCCATGTGATTGGTACCCCTTCCACAAACATTCACTCCCTCCATCACCAGTGCACAGTAGCAGCAGTGTTCACCATCTACAAGATGTATTGCAAGAATGCAGCAAGGTTCCTTCGACAGCACCTTCCAAACCCACAAACACTTTCAACCAGTTGAACCAGGAACATTCCTCGTCACAATGGATGTCTCGGCACTCTACACCAGCATCCCCCATGACGACGGCATTGCTGCAACAGCCTCAGTCCTCAACACCGACAACTGCCAATCTCCAGACGCAATTCTGCAACTCATCCGTTTCATTCTAGACCACAACGTCTTCACCTTCGACAACAAATTCTTCATCCAGACGCACGGAACAGCCATGGGGACCAAATTTGCACCTCAATATGCCAACATCTTCATGCACAAGTTTGAACAGGACTTCCTCACCACACAGGACTTTCAACCGATGCTATACACCAGATACATCGATGACATTTTTTTCCTTTGGACCCACGGCGAGACATCACTGAAACGACTACACGATGACATCAATAAGTTCCATCCCACCATCAAACTCACCATGGACTATTCTCCAAATTCAGTTCCATTCTTGGACACACTCGTCTCCATCAAGGACGGTCACCTCAGCACCTCGCTTTACCGCAAGCCCACAGATAATCTCACGATGCTCCACTTCTCCAGCTTTCACCCGAAACACATTAAAGAAGCCATCCCCTATGGACAAGCCCTCCGTATACACAGGATCTGCTCAGACAAGGAGGAGCGCAACAGACACCTACAGATGCTGAAAGATGCCCTCGTACGAACGGGATATGGCGCTCGACTCATTGATCGACAGTTCCACCGCGCCACAGCAAAAAACCGCACCGACCTCCTCAGAAGACAAACACGGGACACCACTGACAGAGTACCCTTCGTCGTCCAGTACTTTCCTGGGGCGGAGAAACTACGACATCTTCTTCGCAGCCTCCAACACATCATCAGCGAGGATGGACATCTTGCCAAGGTCATCCCCACACCCCCACTACTGGCCTTCAAACAACCGCGCAACCTCAAACAAACCATTGTTTGCAGCAAATTACCCAGCCTTCAGAACAGCAACCACAACACCACAAAACCCTGCCAGGGTAATCTCTGCAAGACATGCCAGATCATCGACATGGACACCACCATTACACGTGGAAACACCACCCACCAGGTACGCGGCGCATACTCGTGCGACTCGACAAATGTAGTCTACCTCATACGCTGCAGGAAAGGATGTCCCGAAGCGTGGTACATTGGCGAGACCATGCAGACACTGCGACAACGAATAAACGGGCATCGTGCGACTATCAACAGGCAGGACTGTTCCCTTCCAGTTGGGGAACACTTCAGCAGTCAAGGACATTCAGCCTCTGATCTCCGGGTCAGCATTCTACAAGGAGGCCTTCAGGAGACGCGACAACGCAAAGTTGCTGAGCAAAAACTTATAGCTAAGTTCCGCACGCATGAATGCGGACTCAACCGGGATCTGGGATTCATGTCGCATTACATTCGGCCCCCACCAACAAGCCTGGACTTGCAGAGGCCTACCGACTGAACTGGCTTGGGACAATTCACACCTCTTTAACCTGGAGTTACCTCTCTCTCTGCATCTTTGATGATTTGATTGCCTGCAGGTGCTCGCATTCCGGGGCATCTCTGACTGTGTCTATATAAACATTTCTGGAACAAGCCTTTCCATTCACCTGAAGAAGGAGCCGTGCTCCGAAAGCTCGTGTTTGAAACAAACCTGTTGGACTTTAACCTGGTGTTGTAAGACTTCTTACTGTGCTCACCCCAGTCCAACGCCGGCATCTCCACATCATACATTATGTGTGGAAGCTATCAGCCAATGTACATCATTTCTATAGGTACTGACAATTATGATATACACCATAAAGTATAAATCATATAAAGTCTAATAATATGATGCATACTCTTATGTTTTTCACTTTTCTCTAATCTCCAAAATAAAATGACTTTTTAGGCTGGGGCTTTTCAGTCGATTGCATTTTGCATCCTTTTATTATGTAGAGTTTTGACTTTAAATACAAGAGCAGAGAAGATTGAAGCAAGGTGAATTGACCTATGGTGATTGCTTCTTGAAGTGCATTCTCTATCTCATCAAGATATGGATAAAATAATTTGCACAATTCGGCAAAGGTTTATTTGCTATGTTTTTCTTAAAATGCACTTTCAATGCAGATGCTTTACATCTATCCTTTTCAACTGTATTTGTCATCAGATGTGTATATGCTCTGTGCTGTTTAACTTTCAGCAATAACTTCTGTTAAGTATCCCTCACTGTAATTAGGTTCTTGAGATGATTGTTTACCATCCGTGTAAAGTACTCCCATGCAAGCATCCTCCTCTGAAGATTCCCCACTCAACCAAATTCGTCTGATGCAAAATTACAGCATTTGCACAAGCTTGAAGTGGATCATCACTAAAATGAGATAATTCTTGGTATTGAACCATTCTGTGCCATACTCCACAGCTGTATTGCATTTTGCAGATTTATATATTTTAAGTGGCTCATTAGGTGCTTGAGCAGTGTTAAAAGATGATTATTGCATCTTGATTGGCTGATATTTCTTCATTATGAATAACAAAATTGCTTTTCAAGAATCTGTTTCTTCAATCTTATAAAATAAAGCAAAAATCGCAAGTCTCTCTCATAATTTTCCTTGCCCTGTTACGAACATTTACCCCTCAATTAACTTTTCTTTTTGAATGATTAACAGTCTGCCAATCAGATTTATGAGTTGGAACATGGGAGAAAGTGTCTCGCTCAGTATCTTTTGTTTGTTTATCCTGGTTACAAGAACCATGTTAAATTTCCAATTTTAATTCTTAAATTTGCTTGTGATTAGTCTTGTATCGTGACAGGGCAGCACGTGTGGCGCAGTGATTAGCATTGCTAATGGCGTCGCTGACCCAGGTTCGATCCCGGCCCTGGGTCACTGCCCATGTGGAGTTTGCACATTCTCCCCGTGTTTGCGTGGGTTTTGCCCCCACAACCCAAAGATGTGCAGGGTAGGTGGATTGGTCACGCTAAATTGCCCCTTAATTGGAAAAAATTAATTGGGAACTCTAAATTTATATATTAAAAAAAAATCTTGTATGGTGATAAAACAGTTCTGGATTTCACCAATAATAGCCAAAAAATTTCTGTGTTAAGTTTTAGTTGCTTGAAGAAACGTGAAATGAATTAGAAAATAAACATTTTTCTTTGTAATACCAAATGGAATTCAAATCAAAACTTCAACTTGTTTCTTCAGTGTATTTACAAAATGTATAAAATTCTTAAACTTAGATTTGTTTCAGAGACTGGAACAATTGATTGACAATTCATTAGATGCTTATGGTAAGATCTGTTAAATTGTGTTTTTAATTTAATTATTTGAGAACCATTTGTGCAACCACAAGACCATAAGACGTAAAGCAGAAGTAGGCCAAGGCCCATCGGGCCTGCTCTGCCTTTCAATGAAATCATGGCTGATCTGGTATAATCCTCAACATCATTTTCCACCTTTTCCCCATAATCCTTGACTCCCTTACTGATTAAAAATCTGTCAATCTTAGCATTGACATACTTAACAACCCAACCTCTACAGCTCTCTGAAGTAAAGAATTCTACAGATTCACTACCCTTTGAGAGAAGAAATTCCCCTTCATATGTCTTAAATGGGAGGCGCCTTGATTATGTCCTCTGGTCCCAGACTCTCCCACAAGAGGAAACATCCTCTCAGCATCTGCCCTGTCAAGCCCCCTCAGAATCCTATATCTCTCAATAAGGTTACCTCTCATTCTTCTAACTCCAATGAGTACAGACCCAATCTACTCAACCTCTCCTCATAGGAAGATTCTTCCATACCAAGGATCAGCCTGGTGAACCTTCCCTGGTAACCTCCAATACCAATATATCTTTCCTTGGATAAACGAACCAGACCTGTTCACAATATTCCAGGTGTGGTCTAACTAATGCCGTGTATATTTTTAGCAGGACTTCTCTATTTTTATACTCCATTCCCTTTGAAATAAAGGCCAGCATTCCATTTACCTTCCCAAATTACCTGCTGAACTTGCATGCTAGCTTTTTATAATATATGCACGAGGACCCTCAAATCCCTCTGTGCTGCAGTTTTCAGCAGTCTTTCTCTATTTAAATAATATTCAGCTCCTTTCTTAATCCAAAGTGCATTACCACACATTTTCCTACATTAAATTCCATCTGCCAGTCTTTTACCCACTCGCCTGATGTGTCTATATCCCTCTGTAGACTCTTTGTGTTATTCTCACCATCAATTTGTATGTCATCCGTAAACTTGAAAATATTTGGGCGCGATTTCCCCCCCCCCCCCGCCAGATTTCTCAGTTAATTTGTGGGGTATTTTTGTAGGGAGTTACCTGTCGGCTTTGCCAGCGGGTTCCCTACCGCTAGTCAATGACACTTAGTCACCTTTTTGGGCCCAAGGGGGTTTCTCACCGGTTTCGCACACATTTAGAATTTTTTTAGCACTAGGGAGCTGAACTCAGAGATCGGGCCACCATTTTGAAAGGGTACCCCTATCTCTAGGTGAGCTTGTGGATCCTCCACACCCTCCACACATATTGACACTACCTCACACACTCCCAAGTGAGGACACCCAGCTATGCGGTTTGCCCTCTTCAGGCCCCTTACAGCACCCCCTTCCTTCTAGGACCCTCACCCATCATTCCAACCTCCCGGAGGCCACTGTATACCTGCCCTTCAACCCCCCCCCCCCCCCTACTCTCATTTCATGGACATTGCCTCCCTTGCCATCAACCCTTGGCAGTGTCACCTTGGCACTTGGGCACCCTTGCAGTGCCACCCTGGAACCCATGGCAGTGCCATCTTGGTGGCACTGCCATGGTGCCAGCTGGGCAGTGCCAATATGTCCGTGCTCCAGGTGGGAGGCCAGGGAGCCACCCTGCACTATCCCTGATCACCCTGGGTTCTCCGGTGGCCCAGGTCTTAGTTGGGCCGGGGTTCTGAGTCTGACGTCTTGCGGGACTTCGGAGGTGCAGAGCCGATCAGGTGGCTCGCTGGAGGCCCTTCCCGGCATTCTCCGGCCGCCTTGCGCTCAGGTGAGAGCACAACATGGCCGGAAATTGCGCCCAGTGCATTCACTTCCCTCGTCCAAGTCATTAATATATATTATGAATATTTGTGGCCCCAGAACCAATCCCTGTGGCACTCCACTGGTTACATTCTGAAAATGTTTCTCTTATACCAATTCTTTGTCTTCTACCAGTTAGCCAATCCTCTTTCCATCCGAATATACTAACCCTGAAAAAATTGGCTCTGATCTTATTAAGTAGCCTTTTGTGTGGTACCTTATCAATCCCTTTTTGGAAATCCAAATATATTACATCTACTGGTTAGCCTTCATCTACCCTGCTTTTTACCACCTCAAATAATTCTAATGAATTTGCCAGACATGATTTCCCCTTCATAAAGCCATGCTGAATGTACTTGATTACATTGTGCATTTTAAATGCTCTGCCATTACATCCTTTACAATGGACTCTAACATTTTCCCAATGACAAAATAATAATAACCTTTTATTGTCACACGTATGAAGTTACTGTGAAAAGCCCCCAGTCGCCACATTCCGGTGCTTGTTTGAGTAAGCTGGTATAGGAATTGAACCCGCGCTGTTGGCCTTGTTCTGCATTACAAACCAGCTGTCTAGCCCACTGAGCTAAGCTAACTAACCAACCTATAGTTACCTCCCTCCACAGCCTTCGTATCTTGCTTCCCTGCTGTGCTGCACTCCCTTTCTCCACCCATCCTAACTCCTCATTTGTCTCCTTGCAATAGGCCCAGAAGTGCCTCTTACTTACCCCTCTTAGATGTTGCTCCTCAATCCCAACAGTCTTCCCTCAACTATCTTCTGTTCCTCAACTCCCCTGACCCTGATACACTCCTTTTTCTGTCCTCTTCCCACCATGTCACTTCCAGGTTTAAGAAAAACACATAAACAGCAGAAAGACATTTGAAGCCCAGATTATTCATGCATAATGCCATGAGAAATCTGCCAGTACATAAAATGTATTACTGCTGGCATTCATAAATTACCCGCCAGTTACCTGAGAGAATCAGCCTTTACTTTGGCTTACATGTATTTACGCAAAAGAGAAACGTTTAGCTACCTTCAATTGAGTATTAAATGGGAAGGTATTCTTGGATACCAACCCAAATTCTAAGATCCTCTGGATAAACATCAAACTTTCTACTTTCTTCAAATCAAAGATCTCCAGTATTGTCTGCAAAGGTTCCAACGGAAAGCGTTCAAACGGTCAGATTTAACTTTTTTTAAAGCTATTTTTATGCATGAAATAACCATAATAGTAGTTACCTTTAAAAGTATAGAAATTGAGTCAGTCAGATTTAGAAATGACACATACTTTGCATACCAAGCTGATGCCATTCTGGAGGCCTGAGTGACAGACACAGGATTACTCTAAATTATGATTTTTTTGATCGATTGTTTAATGGAATGTATTAATCAGGTGGCATTAAACACATTTCTAAATTGAGAAATAGAGGTTAATAAAGTAAGCCTGTGTTGCAGATAATGAATTCCACATTGTTAATTAGTTTGTGAGTTGTTCTTTAAATAGCCTGATTCGATTACTAAATTAAACAACAGGTGACAAAAACTAATTTGTATGAAAAATGGTCAGAAGAATATCGCAAAGTAGGCATGTGACAAAGTTCAGAATGAGCGTTTTTAAAAGGACAAGGCAAATTATATGCAATTATGACATGAAATGAAAAACACTTATTGTCACAAGTAGGCTTCAAACGAAGTTACTGTGAAAAGCCCCTAGTTGCCACATTCCGGCGCCTGTTTGGGGAGGCTGATACGGGAATTGAACTGTGCTGCTGGCTTGCCTTGGTCTGCTTTAAAAGCCAGTGATTTAGTCCAGTGTGTTAAACCAGCAGCGCAGTTGACTTCAATTGATACAGCTTTATTCCAGCAACAAATACCCAGCATGCATGAAATGACCCCAAACTTTGCACCAGAAAAATTATCAGTATTATGGATCATTTGGTAATGCAGCATTTTTTAAGAAAAATCAAACTGACTAATTGAGTGAATTATCACAGTTAGATTCTCAAGAATAATAATTTAAGTTGCTCCAGATTTTAATTGCAACAATGTATTTCTGTGGTCAGATCAAAACAATCCCTGTGGGCAGCATGGTGGTGCAGTGGGTTAGCCCTACTGCCTCACAGCACCAAGGTCCCAGGTTCGATCTGGGTCACTATCCGTGTGGAGTTTGCACATTCTCCGCGTGTTTGCATGGGTTTTGCCCCACAACCCAAAGATGTGCAGACTAGGTGGATTGGCCATTCAAAATTGTCCCTTAATTGGAAAAAATGAATTGGGTACTCTAAATTTATAAAAGAAAAAAAAGACATCCCCGATAGGAATAGATGGAACAATTTTTTTTACGTTCCTGCTCACTGTCAGTGTCAGACATTCTTAAGATAGGTATAATAAGGCATATGCAGTTTAAAGTTGTCTACTCTATGCAAAACATAGAGGAACAATCCTCCTTCAGTATTGTAGCATTGATTTCCTGTGGCTTTGCTGGCAAAAAAAGGTGTCAAAAAAAGTTAGCCCACTTCTGGTATAGTCAGGCGGGTGGAAGCCTCATTTATATTGTGTAATTGAAACTGGTTGCACACTTAATTAAAGTGCTTTCTGTGAAGCTCTGCCCAGGCATACACCTCACCCATTTAAGATGGATACATGAAATCTCTGCAGGCTAGGAATGCTTTACATAATCTTTAAAGCAAAGTTATTGAAATTAGTGGTGAATTGTGTTTTATTTTGCACTATTTTGCCATTAATATTTTGTAGGTCCTTATTTCCTTTTGTGACTTTGCATTTTGCAAAAGCTTTCACATTGCTAGAAATATCCTTCTGTACATTTGTTGTGTAATTATAAGTGTATCTAACAAAGTTATGAAGGTGGAAATTCTTTTGTGTGTTGTCAATATGTTAAATGAATTCGATAAAAATCACTTTAGGGCCAAAATCTTCAGATTCCACAATATCTCTGGCGGTATGTTTTCTCTCATCAGTACCCAAGGATCTGTATTTATAGACCTTATTGCCCCTACCAATGTACATCAAAGGAGACGTATCTTTGCTGGCACTAATTCAGAACGAGGGTATGATTAAGCTATGGACCCTGCTGTTGGCTGATTCACAGATCACTTCTAAGACTGGGACAGCTCTTTCTGTGGTTATGAAGGTCACGGTAGCGTCAAACCTCTGTGCAGCAGTATCCTTCCAGTCCACCACTGGGAACATCTATCAGATAAGCTGGTTTGAAGTCCAGACTTTTTAAAGCAAGTGACTGGTTTACTTTCTAGTTTTAATAAGGTTTCTTGTGCATGTGCAGTGAATACAGCAAGACCAGGTGCTCTAATAGTCACTGCATGGGTAGGAAATCGGTTGAGCCCACAGGTCTCAAAGAGTTCCAAAGTAAAATAATGACCTCCATAACTTATCTATTGATGGACATTTATGCACAATCAATGTGCTTCTTCCTTGCAATTGTAATTCTCTACAGCCAGGTTAATTTACAAAAGAATAGTCTACTCCTCATCAATGATGTTTAGTGCTTTAGAAACTGCTGCCTTGGTCAATTCTGCACCTCCTAACCAAACACATGATAGGTCTGTCTCCCTGCGCACTTTACAGAGAGCTTTTGGAAAATACAACTTACCGCAGCAAAATCAACAAAGCCATCTGTCCTGCAGCTGGCAGAAATGCACAAAAACCATGGTATGTACAACCAATTCTGGCAGTCTTATATACTCATGCTTTGTATGTAGCAGACTGTTTATAAGTAAGTTTATAATTTTGCTGCACATGAGCCCAAATATTGCTGTCATGAGGCAGGACTATTAAGGGTATGTGTGAATCATAGATAGATCATAAAATCTACACTGCAGAAGGAGGACATTTGGCTCATCAAGTCTGCACTGGCCGTTGGAAAGAGCACCCTACTTAAGCCACATCTCCACCCTATCCCTAGTCAGAGTAGAAATGACAGGAATAATAGGATGAATATATGGCTGAAGAGATGGTGTCAGGGGGAGGGTTTCAGATTCCTGGGGCATTGGGACCGGTTCTGGGGAGGTGGGACCTGTACAAACTGGACGGGTTACACCTGGGCAGGGATAATCCTCTGTGCATCTTGTCATTCTCCTGGAATGTTCTGACAATGAGGGCCTCACAAGCACGCCTGTCTCATCTGGCCCTTGCAATGGTCTCTTCGCCTGCATCCTCAGTTTCCAGGATCTCATCATTACTTCTCCTTCAAGGTCCTCTTCATCGGAGGAGATGTGCAGCTCCTCAATCTGATCATCTGGCAAGTCCTCCTTCCCCTTTTCACCGCAAGATTGTGTGGGGCACAGCAAGTCACAATTATGCATGACATCCTCTGGGGAGTATGCTGGAGCACTCAACCAGATTGGTTCAGGCATCTGAACTACATTTTCTGTATCCCTCTGGTGCTTTCCACCAATGTTCAGGTTGCAGCATAGGTCTTGCTATTGCTTCTCTCGGCATGAGTCAGGGCCAGAACATGGCTATGTCCACATCCTTTACAAGCCGTCCTCGAGGCGTGAACCCTAAATCCGAGCTTTGACAAAGAGTCACCCAGGCTTGAAACGTTAGCTCCCTTTTTTCTCCACAGGTGCTGTCAGACCTGCTGAGATTATCCAGTATTTTCTGTTTTTGTTCCTAAATCCTCTGTGGTCCCTCGAAGGTGTCAGAAATCTGAGACCTACTACGAATGTACAAATGTGGACGCTTCCTAGGTATCCGATAGAAACCTGCATGATACATTTGTTGACCAATTAGCAGCCTTTGCAGATGATGTACTGGACTGCCTGTTTCCAGAGAGCATTTATAGCTGCAAGTGTTGTCGGTGGAACACTGCATCTGAGGGAAACTGGAAATCTAATCTTGTGCCCCGGCTAGCTTAATCTCTGGAGATGTTGACAAAACTGTGAGCCTTTGCAAAAGTGCTTCTGTGACTTGGATGCATTTGTGACTGGATGCTTGGTAGATCATTCAGAGGTTCCCAATGCAGTCCTGGAAGTTACTGTTGTGCCAAATCTGAAGAATGTGACACAGTGAATTACCAGATCTCTTGACATGTGGTGGCTTCTGTGACACTGGCTCTCACTGATCTTCAGATAGCACATGGAATATCCATATACCCTGCGTCCAGCAACTCACCTATCAATGACAGCTCTCTGAGGATCATCCTCTGTGTCTAGTGGAGGACCTTTTGCCCCTTGGTCTTGAAGATTCTGCTTCTCTCTTTGGCGAGTAAGGTGCCTCTGTCGCATTATTCTCCTCATGCTCTCCTGCCTATAAGCAATAATGCAGGCAACGATAACAGCAGGCCCCATCTTCCTGATGACCTCCTCTAAGAACATAGGAACTTAGGAACAGGAGTAGGCCATTCAGCCTCTCGAACCTGTCCCGCCATTCAATGAGATCATGGCTAATCTATGACCTAACTCCATATACCTGCCTTTGGCCCATATCGCTTAATATATTTGGTTAACAAAAATCTATCTAATCAGATTTAAAATTAACAACTGATCTACCTTTGACAGCTGTCTGAGAGTTCCAAACCTCTACCAACCTTTGAGTGATGAAGTTCTTCCCAACATCTCTCTTGAATGATCTTGCTCTAATTTCTAGACTATGCCCCCTAATTTTAGAATCTACAACCAGTGGAAATAGTTTATCTTTATCTGTCCTCTTTCCCTGTTAATATCTTGAATACTTCGATCAGATCACTCCATAAAGTTCTAAATTCTAGTGAAAACCGGTCTAATTTGAGAAATCTCTCCTCGTAGCTCAACCCCTGTAATTGAGATATTATTTTTGTAAACCTAAGTTGCACTCCCGCCAGGGCCAAAATATTCTTCCCAAGGTGTGGTGCCCAGAACTGTTCACATACTACATGTGGGGTGTGGTAGTCACCACTGATGTATACACTGTATATATATGTGTTTTATGGTAAGGCCCCTGTACTACAGGTATGGGGGTAGATCCCTGCCTGCTGGCTCCACCCAGTAGGCGGAGTATAAATATGTGTGCTCCCCGTACAGCAGCAATTTCGTCAGCTGCTGCAGGAGGCCACACATCTCAGTGTAATAAAGCCTCGATTACATTCTACTGTCGTCTTCTCGTAATTGATAGTGAATTGATTTATTACACTGCGATTTTTCAGAGATGGACCTCCACATCAAGCTGGATCGTATGCAGCTGCATCCTTAAGCAGACAACGCCAAAAAGGACTTTGAACATTGGCTAGCCTGTTTTGAAGCGTACATCGGGTCTGCGCCAGAAGCTACAGATCCTGTACACACGGCTGAGCTCCAACGTCTTTCCCCTCGTCCAGGATGCGATGACCTACACAAAGGCCATGGCGCCACTGAAGGAAAACTACGCTCAGCGGATTAACAAAATCTACACCAGGCATCTCCTCTCCACGCGGCACGAACTTCCCGGTGAGTCGGTTGAGGATTTCTGGCGTGCCCTGCTCGCCCTAGTTAGAGACTGTGACTGCCAGGCCGTTTCGGCCATTGAACACTCGAATTTACTGATGAGAGACGCATTTGTTACGGGCATAGGGTCTGACTACATCTGCCAGCACCTCTTAGAAGGGGCCACGCTCGACCACACGGCAACCAAAAAACTAGCGCTCTCACTTACGCAACATTCAGGCCTATGCCCCCGACCGCGTGGCCCACCCACCCTGTGCATCGTGGACTCCGCAGACGGCCGCCCCATCGTGGACCCCATCAGCGACCGCCCTCAGCCAACCCCACGCCTGTGCCGCGCGGCAGCCAACTAACCCCGGAGGACCCAAATGCTACTTCTGTGAGCAGTCAAAACACCCCCAACAGCGCTGCCCGGCGAGGAGCGCCCTCTGCAAGGCCTGTGGCAAGAAGGGACATTTTGCTGCAGTGTGCCAGGCCCGCTCAATCGCCACTATTGTCCCAGCACCCCACCACGTGCGGCAGTGGACGGCGCCATCTTCCCTTCCTCAGAACATTTGCGGCCAGTGGGCGCCCTGGATTGCAAACCCGTCGCTACCAGGAGCAGACGGTACAGCGCCCAGGACAGGACCTTCATCAGGTCTGAAGTCCAGCGACTGCTTCGGGAAGGCGTCATCGAGGCCAGCAACAGCCCCTGGAGAGCCCAAGTGGTAGTGGTCAAAACTGGGAAGAAAAACAGGATGGTCGTTGACAACAGTCAGACCATCAATCGGTACACGCAGCTCGACGCGTACCCCCTCCCATGCATAGCTGATATGGTCAATCAGATTGCACAGTACCAGGTCTTCTCGACAGTGGACCGGAAATCTGCCTACCACCAGCTCCCCATCCGTAAGGCGGACCGCCCATACACTGCCTTCGAAGCAGACAGCCGCCTTTACCACTTTCTTAGGGTTCCCTTCGGCGTCACCAGCGGGTTCTCGATCTTCCAATGGGAGATGGACCGAATGGTTGACCGGTACGGACGGTGGGCCACTTTCCTGTACCTGGACAATGTCACCATCTGCAGAACCAAGATGCCAATCTTTCCAAATTTCTCCACACCGCCACTCCTCAACCTCACGTATAACAAGGAGTAGTGTGTGTTCAGCATGAACCGCTTAGCCATCCTTGGCTATGTGGTCCAGAACGGAGTTCTGGGGCCCGACCCCAATCCCATTCGCCCCCTCATGGAACTCTCCCTCCCCCACTAGCCGCAAGGCCCTCAAACAATGCCTGTGGCTCTTTTCGTATTACTCCCAGTGGGCCCCAAACTATGCGGACAAGGCCCGCCCACTCATTCAATCCACCGTTTTCCCCTGACGGCCGAGGCTCACCAGGCCTTCAACTGTATCAAGGCTGACATCGCCAAGATCGCGATGCATGGGGTCGACGAGACGCTGCCTTTCCAAGTCGAGAGCGATGCATCAGACGTCGCTCTGATCACCACCTTCAACCAGGCAGGCAGGCCCGTGGCATTCTTTTCCTGCACCCTCCATGCCTCCGAAATTTGGTACTCCTCTGTTGAAAAGGAGGCCCAAGTCAATGTTGAAGCTGTGTGGCATTGGAGGCAATACCTGGCCGGCAGGAGATTCACTCTCCTCACTGACCAACGGTCGATAGCTTTCATGTTTAACAACACACAGCGGGGCAAGATCAAAAACAATAAAATCTTGAGGTGAAGGATCGAGCTCTTCGCCTACAAGTACGAAATTTTGTATCGCCCCGGTAAGCTCAATGAGCCCCGCGATGCCTGATACCGAGGTACATGTGCCAGCGCACAAGTGGACTGACTCCGGACTCTGCACAACAATCTCTGTCACCCAGGCGTTTTTACCATTTCGTCAAAGCCCGCAATCTGCCCTACACCATCGAGGAAGTCAGGGCTATCACCAGCAACTGCCAGGTCTGCGCGGAGTGTAAACCGCACTTCTACCGACCAGACTGTGTGTGCCTGGTGAAGGCCTTCTGCCCCATTGAACGCCTCAGCATGGAATTCAAAGGGCCCCTCCCCTCCACCGACTGGAACACGTAGTTCCTCATTATCGTCGATGAATATTCCCGATTCCCCTTTCCGTCCCATGCCCCGACATGACGCCTGCCACCTCTTCGGTCTGTTCAGCTTCCCCGCCTACATCCACAGCAACCGGGGATCCTCATTCATGAGCGATGAGCTGTGCAAGTACCTGCACTACAGGGGCAGTACCTCGAGCAGGACGATCAGCTACAACCCCGGGGAAATGGGCAGGTAGAGGGGGAGAATGGGACGGTCTGGAGGGCCGTCCAGCTGGCCCTATGGTCCAGACATCTCCCGGCCTCCCGCTGGCAGAAGGTCCTCCCCGACGCACTTCACTCCATTCGGTCGCTCCTGTGCACCGCGACTAATGAAACCCTCCCATGAACGTCGCTTTGCCTTCCTTTGGAAATCCACCTCCAGGGTTTCGCTCCCAACATGGCTGGCAGCTCCAGGACCCGTTCTCCTCGTAGATATGTTCAACTCCACAAGGCGGACCTGTTTTTTGAGAGGGTACAGCTACTCCACACCAACCCTCAGTACGCTTACATAGTGTACCCCGACGGCCGCCAAGACACAGTCTCCCTCAGGGACCTGGCACCAGCCCCCTCTGCCCCGGCGCCACCCTCCCTTTCCCTGGCGCACCCCACTGCAGCCCCCGCTCCGGAAAAATCCACCCTCCCCTTGCTCCCACTAGGGGATGAAGAGGATTTTGACATGCTCCCGGAGTCACCGAAGACCAAGCCACCGCCTGAGTCTCCACCAGCACTGCGGCGCTCTCGACGGCAGATCAAGGCACCATACCGCCTGAATTTGTAATATTATCTGTAATTTTAAACACAACTTTCTGTATATAGTTCTCCACCACTCCCGCTGGACTCATTTTTTTAACAGGGGGTGAATGTGGTAGCCACCACTGATGTATATACTGTATATATGTGTGTTTTACGGTAAGGCCCCTGTACTAGGTACGGGGGTAGATTCCTGTCTGCTGGTGGAGTATAAAATGTGTGCTTCCCGTACAGCAGCCATTTCGACAGCTGCTATAGGAGGCCACACATCTCAGTGTAATAAAGCCTCGATTACATTCTACTCTTGTCTTCTCGTAATTGATAGTGCATCATGGGGTCTAACCAGGGTTTTGTATAGATGCAGCATAATCTCTGTGTCTTTATATTCCAATCCTCCAGATACAAAGACTAGCATTCCAAGAGCCTTTTTAATTATTTTCTGCACTTGGTCCTGGCATTTTAAGGGCCTATGCACCTGAACCCCAAGTCTCTTTGGGCAGCCACTGTACCTAACCTCTTTCCATTTAGAAAGTATTGTGCTCTATACTTATTTGGCCCAAAATGGATAATCTCACACTTGCTACATAAATTCCATCTGCCACAACTTTGCCCATTCACCTCGTCTGTCCTGTAGGCTGTCAACAATGCCTCATAACTTTGTATCATCTGAAAATTTGGATATATGATTTTCTGTGCCGTCATCCAAGTCATTAATAACGTGTGAATAATTGAGAACCCAGCACAGATTCCTATAGTACACCATGAGTCACCTCCTGCCAATTCGAGTAATTACACTTTATCCCCACCCTCTGTCACTTGCCACTCAACCAATTTCATAGGCAAGTTAATAATTTGCCCTCAGCTCCGTGGGCTTCCAACTGAGTTAACAGTCTCTTGCGTGGGACTTAATCAAATTCCCTCTGGAAATCCATATAAATGACATCCATAGACATTCACCTGTCCACTACTTTAGTCATCTCTTCAAAAAAAAACCAATAAGATTAATCAGGAATGACCTGCCCATCACAAATCCATGCTGGTTCTCCCTGATCGACCAAAATTTTTCAAGATGTTCAGTTACCCCATTATAAACTCCAGCAATTTCCCAATCACTGGCTCACTGGTTTGTAATCCCCTAGTTTCCCCCTTTCACCCTTCTTAAAACGTGGAGTGGCATGTGCAATTTTCTAATCCAGAGGGACTACTCCTGAATCTAGGGAATTCTGGAATATTAGGGCATACACAATGTGCTCCCCTACTTCATTTAACAACTTCAGATGGAAACCAGCAGGCCCTGGGGATTTGTCATTCATTAGCTCCATTAATTTCCGAATTACTGCACTTACGCTAATTGTATTGACTCCCAGTCCTCTATTGGTTATTATTTTTATTCAGGACTACAGGCAAGTTAGCCTCCTTTTCTGCTGTAAATACTGAGGCAAAGTAATTGATCAATATGTCAGCCATTTCCCCATTATCACTGACAAGGGGCGGAATTCTCCGACCCCCCGGAGGTCGGAGAATCGCCCAGGGCCGGTGTCAATCCCGCCCCCACCATGTCCCGAATTCTCCGCCCCCCCCGAGATTCAGCGGGGGCGGGAATTGCGGCGCACTGGTTAACGGGCCCCGCGCCGGTCGGCGGGCCCCCCGCGGCGTTTCTCCGGCCCGCGATGGGCCGAAGTCCCGCCGCTGACAAGCCTTTCCCGCCGGCGTGGTTTAAACCACCTCTGGTGCCGGCGGGATTGGCAGCGCGGGCGAGCTCCGGGGTCCTGGGGGGGGGGGGTGCGCGGGGCGATCTGACCCCGGGGGGTGCCCTCACGGTGGCCTGGCCCGCAATCAGGGCCCATCGATCGGCGGGCGGGCCTGTGCCATGGGGGTACTCTTTTTCTTCTGAAGGCCATGGCGGAGGCAGAAGAGACCCCCTCCCCTGTGCATGCGCCGGTATGACATCAGCAGCCACTGACACACCGGCATGGGCAGACTAAGGCCTTTCGGCCCCGGCTGGCGGTGCGCCAAAGGCCGGTCGCACCGGCCGGCGGAGCGGGAGCCACTCCGGCACGGGCCGAGCCCCTCAATGTGAGGGCTTGGCTCCTAAAGGTGCGGAGAATTCCGCACCTTTGGGGAGGCCCGACACCGGAGTGTTTCACACCACTCCATCCTGCCAGGAACCCCCCCCCCCCCCCCCCCCCGCCCCGCCCCACCGAGTAGAGGAGAATCCCAGCCAATATCTCCATTTCAGATTTTGTTTCCAAAGGTCTACTTTTGGTTAAGGGGTTGTTTGTGATTGTGGCCTCAAGGCTGTTTTACACATGCCAGACTGAACTGGCCCATGAAATGATGCTCAGTGCAGGGTGCATATGAACATTCACCATAACTCCCCACAGCCACCGCGCCCCACCCTGCCCCCACAATCCCCATATGACCAACTGACAGTTTTGGCCAAGCAACTGGATATGCCGCCGTCAGCCAGGCATTGGCATCAATATTAGCTGCATTTGAATTCTGAGCTTTTTGGACTGATGGTGAGATTCATTTTGGGTCTGGAGGCTTCTCCTCTGTGAGTGGTCCATTGTCACATTTCCAAGGGGATCCTCAAGCTTGTCCAGTCGCCAGTCCTGCAGTTCCACAACATTCTGGTAAATTTGAAGATTGTAAGCAAGAGGTTAAAACTAGGGCGAACAATCATTGCCACTTTGAGGGATCAGTGTTGCATGAATGGGCACAATTGCTTCACTTCTCTCATTATCTACATGCCAACTGAACAGTTGCTAAGCTATCTCTGCTGTTGCTCTGTCTTCATTTTGTAATTAACATTTCAGTTGGGTGGCCCTTTTGTGTGTTTCACTGCAACATTCCCCCCATGAATCCCTTGCCCCGAAGCCCTGTCCTTTCCCTCAACCCTGTCTGGCCCCTTCCCCAATGGAGTCCTGGCCCTGCAGTCAGGCCTTGCTGTGCAGTTGCTGTGAAGAATTGCCTCAGAGACACCCCTGAGACCGATGCAGTGTAATCTGTGAAGACTGGCGCTGATGTAACCTTGGAGTCGCGAGTGAAGTGCAGGTTGCTAGCTGTACGCTGTTTAAATTGCATGCCAACGTGGGCTATTAATCCAGCATAAAGGGATGATTCTGGTGGGCAGGCATCATAATCAGGTGCTGATCCAAGCATGAAGATCAGCGTCAGGAAACGCAGCCCACCATTGATGGCTGAAGCGTACAAACGCTTCCTCGTTTTATATCATTGTAACTCCTGTTTTGGACCTTCTCACAAGACTTATCTCTCCCGCCCACCAAGACACATGCCCTGAATGGAAGTGAAAAATCCGGTGCATTTGGATTTCCAAAAAGCATCCAATAAGGTGCGTCATAGAACGTTGCTGAACACAAAAGGATTTCATGGTGTTGGGCATGTATGAGCATGGATAGAGGACTGGCTAGCAGGAAATAGAAAATTAGGATAAAGGGGTAATTTTTTAGCTTGTGGAACTGTAATTAGTGGAGTGTCAGATGGATCAATCTCAGACTCGACTATTCACAATCTCTATTGATGACTTGCTTGAGGCAACAGAGGGTATTGTAGCAAATATCCTGATGATATAAAGATATGTGGGACAACAAGTTATGAGGGACACACAGGGGGATATAAATAGGCTAGGTGAGTAGGCAAACAAATGGATTCCAATATGGGAAAATGTGAGGTTATCCACTTTTATAGGAAGAACAGAAATGCAGAATAGATGCTGACAGGATGTCTCCACTTGTGGGGGAATCCAGAACTAGGAGGCATTGTTTCAAAATAAGGGGTCTCCCATTTAAGCCAGATGAAGAGAAATTTATTTTCTCAGATGATTTTTAATCCTTAAATAATCACCCCAGAGAGCAATGGAGGCTGAGGGGTTAAATCTGTTCAAGACTGAGATAGACAGATTTTGATCCACAAGCGAGTCAAGGGTTATGGAGAGCAGGGAGGACAGCGTTGAGGCCACATGAGTAAACTATGATCTTATTGAATGGCGGTGCAGGCTTGAAGGATTGTGTCATATCCCACACTGGACGTATGAGGTGAGAATGATTATCTTCCCCGTGGTCCTTGCGGAGTAAAAGCTCGTCCAACCCTAATTAATCAATGCATAAAAGGTCAGCCAATAAGTGAGTGATTAGAGAGGGGAACCCGGTAGAGAGCAACCAGTAACTGTATATAGTGTATTATACATAAATCTAGTTCTTTACTTGATGTAGACTCCCTGGGCGGGATTCTTTGCTTGCCGACCCTGAAATCGCGAAACGCTATTGGGCAGAGAATAGGTTCCAATGCCAAAATCAGGGTCCGCGCCGGTTTGACGCCAGATCGGGAGGCTCTGTCACGCCGAAAATGGCAGAAATACATCGCTTTCCGCACGTGGTGCAAGTACAGTGGGCATATCATTAGCGGGTCTCCGCAATTCGCCGCCTCCGATAGGCTGAATTGCTAATGGCGTCCTTCACTTCAGGTCTTAAAAATCGTGTACCTGGCATCCTGGCTTCTGAGTGAAAGGGAGGAGATAGGAAATGGCATGGAGTGACTGCGGGCTGTTGGCCCGGATACTGCTCTTGCTGGCTGTGGGGGGGGGGGGGGGGGGCAGGGAGGGGGGACAGCCAGGGCCGGGGGGGGGGAGGGGGAGGGAAGGGGGAGGGCGGGCCAAGCAGTCAGGATGCCCCTCCACGGACTGGGGCAGTGCCCAGGCACTGACCGCTGAATTGCTGAACACCCACTAACCACCCACCCAGTGAGAGTAATGCCAGTCAATAATGGTACCCCGGGCAGCAAGGACAGGTAACAGGACCGGAGGCACCGGCAGGGCAGAACTATGGGGGGCATGCGTGAGCAGGACTTGGTACCCGGATGGGCATGGGAGAATGTGCCATGCTAACATGTTGGCCCTTCACCCCCTGCAGACAATGGCATTAGGGCACCAACCCGCGATGCTGTGGTGATGGCCGCAGCCCTGCGAGATACCGGGTGATCAGGGGCCACTCAGAGAGGAGGGAGTACTGCAGCAGAGGACCGGGCTGCAGAGGATCCAGCTGCAGAGGGGCAGGTAGCAGTATGTCTGCTGGAGCTGTGATTAAGGAGTCATAAAGGTGAGTGTTATAACCCGCATGAGACCTATGGGTAGAAGCAATTAGCACAAGAGGAAGAAGCATCTGCTAAAGTCAAGAAGCAGTTGACCTCATCAGGCTTGCTCATGCATTATGCATTATGACCCTGCCAAACTGCTCATAGTCATGTGATATCTCGCTGAACGGCATTGGAACTTTTTGGTCCCATTGCATGGACGACAGAAGAGTGGCTGATCACGTTTGCCTCCAGGACTTGGCCACATCAGACCATAACTATGCGCAGATTGAGAAGGAGGGGTTGGTCTCCGTATCTGCCATAAAAAGTTTCACCAGTACATGTATGGCCATCAGTTCACGATTCTTACGGACCACAAGCCGCAATTAGGGCTTTTTAAAGAGGATAAAACAATCTCACCCATCATCTTTACCAGAATATCGAGATGGGCCCTTCTACTGGTGGCATATAAGTATTCATTTGCGCATCGACCAGGTGTCCAACTAGAGAATGCAGATGCGTTAAGCAGACTGCCACTGCTGATGCGCCCTGTCTCCTCCTTGGTCCGATGAAGTGGTAGCCACATTAAACTTTTTGGAGAGTTACAACACCCCAGATTCAGCCTTCAACAGTACCTCCACTGCGGCGTTTGATGCAGAACTGACATTCACCATCCGGGTATACGCCGTCTGGTCCAGCCCAGCAAGCGCCAGAGGCACAGCCATGAGTGAAGTAGCGCAAGCATCCCACTAGCATTTCCTTTTATTTATTTATTTATTTATTTAAAATATTTTTATTCTCATCCTTTTTCACATTTTCTCCCAAATTTACACCCACCAACAATAAACAATAATCAGTAACGAATGCAACAACAATCCCATCCTCCCACCAAACCCCCAACATTAACCCGAATATTAAACAAATGACAAAAAGGAATCAGCGATCACCCATAGTCACCATTAACATATACAGCCTCTTCCCCCCAAATCTACCAACACTCTCCCCCTAATATTTGATGTATTCCAATTGGCGAAGGTGCATAATGAATAACGCTCATGAATTTTAAAACCCCTCCAACCTTCCCCTCAGTTCAAATTTGACCTTCTCAAGAGTCCCTCTGCCATGCCAGAGCACAGGGTGGAGAGGTTGATCTCCATCTCAACAGGATCCGCCTTTGGGCGATCAATGAGGCGAAGGCTACAACATCTGCCTCCACGCACCCATCTCCAACCCCAGCTGGTCCGATACCCCGAGTATGACCTCCCGAGGGCCCGGGTCCACTTTCACGTGCACCACTTCAGAGATTACCCTAAAAGCCTCCTTCCAGTAATTCTCCAGCTTTTGACAGGACCAAAACATATGAATGTGATTTGTGACCCCCCCCCCCCACCCCCGCAAAGTTCACACACATCCTCTGCCCCCTCAAAGAGCCAGTTCATCCTCGCCCTTGTGAGGTGTGCTCTATATACCACTTTCAGCTGTATCAGTCCCAACCTCACGCACGAGGTGGAGGCGTTCACCCTCCGGAGCACCTCACACCAGAACCCTTCCTCCATACCCTCTCCCAACTCTTACTCCCACTTTGCCTTGATCCCTTCCAGCGGTACCTTCTGCTCTTCCAAATTAGTCCCGTAAACCGCCGACACTACCCCCTTCTCCAGTCCCCTTGTCGTCAGTGCCTCCTCCAGCAATGTGGAAGCCGGCTCTACTGGGAAGCTCTGTATCTCCTTTCTGACAAAGTATCGAACTTGCATGTATCTAAATATTTTCCCCTGCTCAACCCCATACTTCGCTCCCAGCTCCTTCAATCCTGCAAACCAAAATCCAAGAAACATATCTTTTAGTGTCCTAATTCCTTCCTCCTCCCATCTCTAAAAATTTCTATCCCACTTCCCTGGCTCAAATCTATGGTTCCTCCGAATCGTCATTGCCCTTGACCCTGCCCCCAACCCGAAATGCTTGCAAAACTGCCTCCAAATTCTCAACAAAGCTATTAGTACCGTATTCCCTGAGTATTTCCCTGGAACTGTCAGGAGTGACGCTGTTGCTAGCGCCTTCAATCCCGACCCCCTACACAAATTCTCCTCCATTCTGACCCACTGGAAGTCAATCCCTCTGACCCAGCTCCGTATCTTCTCCACATTTGCCGCCCAGTAATAATACATCAGGTTCGGAAGACCCAAACCCCCTCCCTGCCTTCCTCTCTGTTGTAGCGCCTTTCTAATTCTGGCCACTTTGCCATACCATATGAATGAGGTAATCATTCCTTCAATCTCTCTAACGAAAAGCTTTGGCAGGAAAATCGTCAGGCATTGGAGAATAATTTCCTTTCATTTATAACTATTGTTTGGAAAATTATTACTGTGTTGCTAATATGATTGATTCTATGTTTAAATTAAAGTTTGTTTCACATAAAAGATACATATTGGTCATTGTTACCACATCTGTGACCCTATATACTCTTCCCTCACAGTCTTACAAATTGGTAATTGTTGGGATTTTCATAGGAAGTTCTAACAGAAGGAACAATATCTCAACCTGCTTTCCACTTTCTGGAGCAATAATCCTATACCATCATCATTTTAGGAATGTAGCCAGAATATAGAATCTCCTTTTTGGAAAATGCAAAACAAATCTCTTGAAACAAAAATGTCAATGCAAATGTCAAGCTTTTCATGCTTTTCATATCTCCCAAAATTTATTTCATGGCCGCATCATTTTTGCAGGTCTTTTAAGATCTTCCATTGCCCAGCAATCTCCTGTTTGTCCATAGCTTGCACTTAATCACCTGCCCAGCGTATTTGAACACAAACAACCCCAACCTCCGATAATGAAGAACAGAAGAAGGCTGTGGGCAAAGTACACTTCTCATACACACCCCTTGTTTAATGTATAGGTACAGAAAATCTACACTCCGATTTTAAAATGATTGCACTCAGTGACCGCTGGAAACAAAGTTACATAAAAGTCAGTATGGTTGAAATTCAGTCATGGGGCACATGATACAGTATTGACTCTATGCTGTCTTCATTCAGACTGCTCAAACATTGCTCTGTGCTGGAGGATGATCCTTCGCTCCCATAAGAGGCACCTCGTTTATCAGCATTTCCAAAGGTGCCTCATTCAATAATTCTGATTTAGTAAATACCACAGCCATTCCTTTTCCAGTGTGACGGCATGTAAACACAATTTGCTGTTGTTCAGAAGCAACTGCATGCTCACAAAAATCTTGCACTAAGCGTCAAAAATATAATGAGGTGAGCTAAACCCACATTATAACATGATATCAACTTTTTGTGTTGAAGGTGCAACAACACCCAAGGGACAGTGATCTTAGTGGAATTAATTTTCACTTTGGGCTTGAACAGAAAACTGACAGTGAAAGTCATAGAATCATAGAAGGAGAAAATCTCCTTCGTTTTTTTTGTATCATTGAGAACAAGACTAAATATTTTTACACTATTTGTACCCATTTATAATCTTGGTCTGATGTCGCCAAAATGTTAAAAAGATCTTTTTGTTTGACAAATCTATTTTTTCCATTAAGAATGGCACCGTATATCATATACCAATGTGCATTCTAATAGCACAAGCATGAGCTTGATAGATTTTGACACTTTAGTCATGCAACACAATCAAATGAATGAGAAAACCTAACATATTCAAGATTACAAATTAAGCAGCTGTTAGTACTAATGGCTACAGAAATGGTCTATTTTAACTTTTATGCTGTTATACCCGACTGCTACATCAATCTTCCAACATTTCAGTGTTCAGCACTATGGCATGCATCTAACAAAACAATCGATGGGTGGAATCTTACAATATTTTTTTCAAAGTGTCCGGCTCAGGTGTGTAGCTCTCCAGTTGCACAGGTCAGTTTTCACTCCAGATCGTGAGCTTCTGTAAAGGGAAAAAAGAGTGGGTATGGTTTACGGTTTCACTCTGGCAGGGTGAGTCCTGATAGAGCCAGCACCCCACTCCACAGCGAACCTTTAAACGTGGTGCCCCGATCAGATCTAAAGTGTGACTCTCCCCACCCCACACCCACCACCACCATGAAAGTATTATCTGCGGAGCACACTAGATGGGCTGGGTGGCCAAATACTGCTCCTTTGTCTTATGGCCAATGTCTTCTGGTACATAAGAGCAGCACGGTAGAATAGTGCTTAGCACTGTGGCTTTATAGTGTCAGGGTCTCGCGTTCGATTCCCGGCTTGGGTCACTGTGCAGAGTCCGCATGTTCTCCCTGTGTCTGCGTGGGTTTCCTCCGTGTGCTCCGGTTTCTTCCTAAAGTCCAAAGATGTGCAGGTTAGGTGGGTTGGACATGCTAAATTGCCCTTTGTGTCCAAACAAAAAGGTTAGGAGGGGTTATTGGGTTACGGGGATAGGGTGGAAGTGAGGGCTTAAGTGGTCGGTGCAGACTCGGTAGGCTGAATGGCCTCCTTCTGCACTGTATGTTCTATGTTCTATGTATTAGGGCCCCCCACACCTTGACAGTCATCGGTGGCTCCCCTCCCCCCACCCCGACCATCACGAAAATATTGCTGGTGATCCTGCCCCCCACTCCCCAAGTACCCGCTCTCCCCTTGCCTGCAAGTTCCTCCCTCGCTGCCCATTCCCCCACCGCTCATAGTCCCAGCTGACCATAGGCTGCTTTCCCCTTTCAGGGGGAGAGCTGACTGGTGGTGATTTAACCTGAGGATCACCACACCTCAAGCAAGGAACAAGGTTGAGAAAGTGGGCCTTCATGAATAACTTCAGCCGGTATGGGAATTTAACCCGCGCTGCTGGTCTCGCACTGCATTATGAACCAGCTGTCCAGCCATCTGATTTAAACTGGCTGCCCCACTACACATAAATGAAAAACCGCTACTCCCACACTAGCACTGCCCCTCAGTGCAGGTTGACATTGCCCGGTTGGGACTGCCTGGTAGTGCCAATTTGGCAGGTCAACCAGTGCCAGGGAGCAATGCCAGGGAACTGCTTGGGCATGTCCCTTTCCTCGGGGTCTTCTCTTACCTTAGTACCCCCAGAGGGAACATCTCGACTGAATCCTATTTTTAAAAAGCTATTGTTAACCTTGCTAAGTCAACCATCGGAGGGGCAGCACGGTGGTGCTGTCGTTAGCACTGCTTCCTCAAGGCGCCGAGGTCCCAGGTTTGATTCTGGCTCTGGGTCACTGTCCATGTGGAGTTTGCACATTCTCCCCGTGTTTGTGAGGGTTTCACCCCCACAACCCAAAGATGTCCAGGGCAGGTGGATTGGCTACGCTAAATTGCCCCTTAATTAGAAAAAATTAATTGGGTACTCTAAACTTAAAAAATAAGACAACCATCGGCAAAGTATGAATATTTAGTAAGAGGGGATCATGTGGTTGGGAGGTCCATTAATGATATTAACATTTATTATAATCCATTTAAATGAGATTCCTGCTCTTTGTGGGTGTGAACCTCGTGACATCGCTGGCAAGGGGCAGGGAAAACTGGGAAACATGGGGCGGGATTCACCACGCCGCCAGTCTCATTTTCCGACACCAGGCACCCCCACCAGCACGGGGATTCTCCATTCCTGCAGCCAGCCAATGGGATTTCCTATTGTGGCCACCTCCACACCATCGGGAAACCCACAGGCGTGGGTGCGCTGCTGGCAAAGCAGAGGATCCCTCCGAGGGAGAATCCAGCAGGTGATCTCTCCGGATTGAGTTTCCTGATTCTCTCCAGATTTTCAGAGCCTGTCGCCGTTCTCTCTGATGGTGATCATGGGCTGAAAATCGCCCCCGTTATATTAAAAAGTAATTTTCTGACTATAGCAATGGAACTTAATTCTATTCTCCACCCAATGAGGGCAGCAAAGCATGTACTTGCATGTTAAAAATTTAACTATTGCATGTATTAGTGAATATTCATTAAGAATAAAAACCATGAAGTACTTTTCCTCTTCAATTTAAATGCTTAAACAACTTCTGTGCAAAGGTAACAATTTATGTTGTTAAATAGTGACATGGGGATTAAATCCTCTGGTCGCTGAATTACTGGTATCATAAACATGTAAGGTAGATTTTCTATTCAAAAAGAGCAGGTTTAGAAGCTTTGATCAGATAAATCTTCATTCAGAGAAAATAATTGGATACATTATTTTGATTTTCAGTCGAAGTATATGATCTGAACCACTTAATATAAAAAAAACGCAAGAATCATTTAAATGAAGTAATTATAATATGGAGACTCATTATCATACTGGATGCAGAAGATACGTTTGGTATTTGTCTTTGCAACTAACTTAAAAGGGTACACAAATTACATTGTGAAGCGACCTGCAATAATATATTTTCAATTATTTTCCCAACAGACTTGTTTTCCAAAGGCCTGTATAAATATCTAGTGACTTGGGAAGTGGGAGCATAAATTGACAGTTCAGAAAAGATGCTTTCTTGAATCTGATCACTGTGTTTCAGGACTTTATGATCATTTATCCACACAAAATATTTAAGAATGAAATAAAAACACAGAAACTCAGCAGATCTAGTGGCATCGGTGGAGAGAAAAACCTTAATATTTCCATGCCAATTTGATTCTTCTTCAGAACTGGGAGATGATTTTAAGAAAAGTTATGTACTGCGCCAAATTCCTTTCGAGAAACATGGTAAATTATGTTACAAAGACGGGTAAGGAAGTATTAACCAGTGAAACTAGGTGAGGAACAGGGAGAGAGTGCAGGTAAACACGTGGCAACAGGGAGGGTGTAGGAGGGAGGGTTTTAGTTACTTGGATAATTGGAGCACATTCTGGGGAAGGTGGGACTTGTACAAACAGGACGGGTTACACCTGAACCAGAAGGGCACCAATATCCTGGGAGGGAAATTTGCTACAGCTCTTTGTGGGGGTTTAAACTAATTTGGCAAGGGGATGGGAACTGATTTGTACTCCAGGAGATAACGTTGCTGGAGTTCAGGAATTTGAGGGTAGTGCAATACTGAGGAAGGTACCAAGGTCACAAGAGTGGACCTGCAGGCATGAAGGTGGTTTGAAGTTTGTCGACTTCAATGCGAGGGACATCAGGAATAAGGTTGGTGAGCTTGAAGCATGGATTGGTACCTGGGACTACGATGTTGTGACCATTACGGAGACGTGGATAGAACAGGGGCAGGAATGGTTGTTGGAGGTTCAGGGCTTTAGATGTTTCAGTAAGCTGAGGGAAGGTGGTAAAAGAGGTGGAGGGGTAGCATATCAAGGATAGTATAATGGCTGCAGGAAGGCAGTTTGAGGAGGATCTGTCTACTGAGGTACTGTGGGCTGGTTAGAAACAGGAAAGGAGCAGTCACTTTGTTAGGAGTTTTCTATAGGCCCCCAAACAGTAACAGAGATGTGGAGGAAAAGATTGCAATGCAGATTTTGGATAGGTGCGGTAGTCACAGGGTAGTTATCATGGGTGACTATGGGCGCGATTCTCCGCCCCCCACGACGGGTCGGAGAATAGCGGGAGGGCCTGCCCGACATTTTTCCCGACCTCCCGCTATTCTCCCCCCCCCCCCCCCCCCCCCACGGCCGCCCCACGACACAAATCGCTGCTCGCCGTTTTTTTACGGCGAGCAGCGATTCTACCCTATCCGATGGGCCGATTTCCCAGGCCTTTATGGCCGTTTTCACGAATTTAAACACACCTGCTATCACAGTTCGTGAAAACGGCCGCAAAGTGCCGTTCTGCACAACCATGCCACCGATTGGCACGGCCGTGCCAAGGGAGGCATGGGCCCGCGATCGGTGCCCACCGATCGCGTGCAGCGGATCCGATTCCCGCGCACTCTTTGTCCCTCCGCCGCCCCGCAGGATCAGTCCGCGGGGCAGCTGAGGGGCATGACGGACTGCGCATGCGGGGATTTGACGCATATGCACGATGACGTCATCCGCGCATGCGCGGGTTGGAGCCGTCCAACCCGCGCATGCGCGGCTGACGTCATCGTGCGCGTCAGCCGCCGTGAGTCTTGGCGGCCGGGCTTAGCGAACATTCGCTAAGCCTGCGCTGCCGTTCTTCCCGGGTCCGCGATGCTAGCCCCGACCGGGGCGGGGTGAATCGGGTCCCGGGAGGGGGCACGGAGGCTGCCGTGAAACACGGCCGGTTTCACAGCAGCCTTTACGTCTCTCCGCATTTGCGGAGAATCGCGCCATTTAACTTTCCAAATATTGATTGGAACCACTATAATTTGAATGGTTTGAATGGGGCTGTTTTTATCCAGTGTTTCCGGAGGGTTTCCTCACACAATATGTGGATAGACCGACAAGACATTGGATTTGGTATTTGGTAATGAACCGGGCCAAGTGTTAGATTTGGTTGTGGGAGAGCACTTTGGAGATAGTGACCACAATTCGGTGACTTTCACTATAGCAATGGAGAGGGATAGGAACATACGGCAGGGCAAGGTTTATAACTGGGGGAAGGGTAATTATGATGCGATTAGGCAAGAATTGGGGAGCATAAGATGGAAACAGGAACTGTCAGGGATCGGCACAATTGAGATGTGAAGCTTGTTCAAGGAGCAAATACTGTGTGTCCTTGATATGTACATTGATGATTTGGAGTTGGGAACCAAGGGCAATGTGTCCAAGTTTGCAGATGACACTAAGATGAGTGGTAAAGCGAAAAGTGCAGAGGATACTGGAAGTCTGCAGAGGGATTTGGATAGGTTAAGTGAATGGGCTAGGGTCTGGCAGATGAAATACAATGTTGACAAATGTGAGGTTATCCATTTTGGTAGGAATAACAGCAAACGGGATTATTATTTAAACGATAAAATATTAAAGCATGCCGCTGTTCAGAGAGACTTGGGTGTGCTAGTGCATGAGTCACAGAAGGTTGGTTTACAAGTGCAACAGGTGATTAAGAAGGCAAATGGAATTTTGTCCTTCATTGCTAGAGGGATGGAGTTTAAGACTAGGGAGGTTATGTTGCAATTGTATAAGGTGTTAGTGCGGCCACACCTGGAGTATTGTGTTCAGTTTTGGTCTCCTTACTTGAGAAAGGACGTACTGGCGCTGGAGGGTGTGCAGAGGAGATTCACTAGGTTAATCCTAGAGCTGAAGGGGTTGGATTATGAGGAGAGGTTGAGTAGACTGGGACTGTACTCGTTGGAATTTAGAAGGATGAGGGGGGATCTTATAGAAACATTTAAAATTATGAAGGGAATAGATAGGATAGATGCGGGCAGGTTGTTTCCACTGGCGGGTGACAGCAGAACTAGGGGGCATAGCCTCAAAATAAGGGGAAGTAGATTTAGGACTGAGTTTAGGAGGAACCTCTTCACCCAAAGGGTTGTGAATCTATGGAATTCCTTGCCCAGTGAAGCAGTTGAGGCTCCTTCATTACATGTTTTTAAGGTAAAGATAGATAGTTTTTTGAAGAATAAAGGGATTAAGGGTTATGGTGTTCGGGCCGGAAAGTGGAGCTGAGTCCACAAAAGATCAGCCATGATCTAATTGAATGGCGGAGCAGGCTCGAGGGGCCAGATGGCCTACTCCTGCTCCTAGTT
Organism: Scyliorhinus canicula; assembly: GCF_902713615.1. Taxonomy (NCBI): domain Eukaryota; kingdom Metazoa; phylum Chordata; class Chondrichthyes; order Carcharhiniformes; family Scyliorhinidae; genus Scyliorhinus; species Scyliorhinus canicula. The sequence goes on from NC_052161.1 coordinate 45,198,817, forward strand.
CTTATGTTCTTATGTTCTTATGTATGTCCCTGTCAGTCAGGGAGGAAATGGTCGAGTGAGGAACCATGGTTTACAAAAGAGGTTGAATGTCTTGTCAAGAGGAAGAAGGGGGCTTATGTAAGGATGAGAAAACAAGGTTCAGTGACGGCATTTGAGGGATACAAGATAGCTAGGAAGGAGCTCAAGAAAGGGCTTAAGAGAGCTAGGAGAGGCACGAGAAGTCCTTGGCGGGTAGAATCAAGGAAAACCCCAAGGCTTTTTACACTTATGTGAGGAATAAAAGAATGACCAAGGGAAATTTAGGGCCGGTCAGGGACAGTAGTGAGAACGTGTGCATGGAGTCCGACGATACAGGAGTGGCCCTAAATGAATAGTTTTCTTCAGTGTTCACAAAGGAGAGGGGCCATGTTGTTTAGGAGGATACTGCGATACAGGCTAGTAGGCTGGAGGAGGTAGATAGTCGGAAGGAAGATGTGTTAGAAATTTTGAAAAGCCTGAGGACAGATAAGTCCCCTGGGCCTGATGGGATATATCCTAGGATTCTTTGGGAGGCGAGGGATGAGATTGCAGAGCCTTTGGCTTTGATCTTTATGTCCTCACTGTCTACAGGAATAGTGCCAGAAGACTGGAGAGGCAAATAGAACATAGAACAGTACAGCACAGAACAGGCCCTTCGGCCCTCGATGGTGTGCCGAGCAATGATCACCCTACTTAAACCCACGTAACCCGTATACCCGTAACCCAACAATCCCCCCATTAACCTTACACTACGGGCAATTTAGCATGGCCAATCCACCTAACCAGCACATCTTTGGACTGTGGGAGGAAACCGGAGCACCCGGAGGAAACCCACGCACACACAGGGACGACGTGCAGACTCCACACAGACAGTGACCCAGCCGGGAATCGAACCTGGGACCCTGGAGCTGTGAAGCATTGATGCTAACCACCATGCTACCGTGAGGCCCCAGATGTTGTCCCCTTGTTCAAGAAAGGGAATAGGTATAACCTCACTTCGGCCATAGGTAAATTATTGGAAAGGCTCCTGAGGGATAGGATTTATAATCATTTGGAAAGATAATCCAGCTTAATCCAGGATAGTCAGCATGGAGGGATAAGTCTTGCCTCACAAGTTTGATTGTATTCTTTGAGGAGGTAACTAAGTACATAGATGAAGGTAGAGCAGTTGATGTCGTATACATGGGTTTTAGTAAGGTGTTTGATCAGGTGCCTCATGGTCGGCTCATGCAGAAAGTAAGAAGGCATGGCACTGAGGGACATTTGGCCGATTGGATCAATAACTGGCTATCACATAGAAGACAGAGGGTGGTGGTAGATGGTAGATTTTCATCCTGGAGCCCAGTCACCAGCGGTGTACCACAGGAATCAGTGCTGGGTCCTCTGCTATTTGTGATTTTTATCAATGACTTGGATGATGGAGTTGAAAGTTGGGTTCGTAAATTTGCTGATGACACCAAGATTGGTGGAGTAGTGGATATTGTGGACGGATGTCGTAGGCTGCAAAGAGACATTGATTGGATGCAGAGCTGGGCTGAAAAGTGGCAGATGGCGTTTAACCCTGATAAGAGTGAGGTGATTCATTTTGGTAGGACAAATTTGAATACGGATTACAGGGTTAACAACAGGGTTCTGAAGAATGTGGAGGAGCAGAGAGATCTCAGAGTTCATGTCCATAGATCTCTGAAAGTTGCCACCCAAGTGGATAGAGCCGTGAAGAAAGCCTATGGTGTGTTAGCATTTATTAACAGGGGGATTGAGTTTAAGAGCCGTGAGGTTATGCTGTACACAACCTTGGTTGGACCACATTTGGAGTATTGTGTGCAGTTCTGGTCACCTCATTATAGGAAGGATGTGGAAGCATTGGAAAGGGTGCAAAGGAGATTTACCAGGATGGTGCCTGGATTGGAGGGTAGGTCTTATGAGGAAAGGTTGAGGGAGCTAGGGCTTTTCTCATTGGAGCGAAGGAGGATGAGAGGTGACTTAATTGAGATGTATAAGATGATGAGAGGGATAGATAGAGTGGACGTTCAGCAACTTTTGGATGTAGCTGTTACAAGGGGGCATAACTATAAGTTTCATGGTGGAAGATATAGGAGGGATGTCAGAGGTAGATTCTTTACTCAGAGTGGTCGGGGCGTGGAACGCACTCCCAGCTATGGTAGTGGAGTCGGACACTTTAGGAACTTTCAAGCGGCTATTGGATAGGCATATGGAGTGCACTAGAATGATTGGGAGTAGGTTGATTTGATCTTAGTTTCAGACTAGTTCAGCACAACATCATGGGCCGAAGGGCCTGTACTGTGCTGTACAGTTCTATGTTCTAAACCCAATCCTCCCTAAGTCAGGGAGACGTTAACATTTTTAGCCAGAAAAATATTCACAGAAGTTCCTCCTGAGGCCCAAAATCCCAAGGCACACTTTGGAGAAGTTGCACCTCAATCCATATCCAGAACAAGTCGAAGAATCAGAATCAAACGATGATTCCAGATGAAAGCAAATTAGTGTGGATGCTGGAATCTTAAACAGAAACAGAAAATACTGGACAACCTCAGCAGGAAAGATTCCTGATAATAATAATAATCACTTATTGTCACAAGTAGGCTTCAATGAAGTTACTGTGGAAAGCCCCTAGTCGCCACATTCCGGCGCCTGTTCGGGGAGGCCTGTATGGGAATTGAACCCGCGCTACCCTGATAGCTACCCTGGCCACAAAATGGCTGGCTGAATTGAGACGATGGAGGTTAGTGAAAGAGTTCCAGGAAAGAGAACAGGAGAGAGTACAGACTCACCAGCAAGAGATGCTGGAGATGAAATTAAAACCTCCAGAAGCAGAGAGGGAGTTCCAAAGGGAGTTGAAGGAATTTGTTGTTTTGCAGGGACGTGCCTGGGTGAGGTCCAAAGCACTGTGACCCAAGAAGCCTGCACAGTCCAGAGAGCTTAAGCAACCCACATAATTTCAGCAAAACTCTGCCACTTTGCACAGGATTGGAAAATATTTGGAGTCCCTGCAGGGAGCGAAAGAACCCATCAGGAATCTAGAAATGTTACTTGTTCAAAAGGTTGAGAATATGCCGGAAAAAAAAAATTCGAGAGCAAGCAGCTGAAACCTGCAGAAGAACATAAAGTTGCAGACGGTCGTCTAAAAAAGCCCAAAAGCATAGGACAGCCCTCACCGACCTCGGTGAGCGCTGTTTGAAAGTAGCAAGGCCAAAGACAGGCCAGCAAAATTAAATCAGGTCCAGAGAAGGCCCCATGAATCTGAAATAGATTCTCCAAATATCCCCAAGCTGAATAGGGACCACAGAAATCCTCAAGAAATTGTGACGGAGATACCCCATGTAGTCAAAGGGCCAGAAAGAAAATGTTATTAAACCCAGAAAGGAAGAGGTTAAGGACTTACTTGAAGCACGGCTTTTCGACTTTAAATAGAGGCGCAAATCCGGCCAGTATTTGAAAAAGAAGGGAGCTCATATTCCTGCTGGAGGAGAAGGTCTGTAACCTTCCTTCACTTTTTGAAGAGAGATGCCTGGAAAGTACCCGAACAGGCCTTCCTTTGGTGAGGAATATACCTTGTCCAAATTTAAACCAAAGGAGATCTGGCTACCCAAACCCACCTTTCTGAATTTGAAGGGAGACTCTAGAGATTCTCAAACATCCTGAGAGGAGAGGAAACTGTCTTCCCCAGTCGAAAAATCTCCAGACAGCATAACTGGAATTGCACCTCCACTGGAGAGCAGTGGCATTCTAGAGGACCTGGAACTTGAAAGGTGAGCCCCCGCCAACGAAAAAAATACTTTGGCCAGGAAGCCAGTGATTGATTTTGTTGACCATTGTGTCGCAGACTTAAATGTGGAGACAAAAAGTTCCCAAATTCACCCAGAGTGAGGTTGATGTCTCAAGCGCTTGATAAGCCACCCAGAGATACAATAAGAGTTGGTCATCCGCCAGAATTCAGTAATGTCCCAAAAGGCACAGAAACCATCACCCAACTCACCAGTAGAGGGAACTCAGATTGGCCCCATGCTTACCACACCAGGCTACTGCACTGCAGCAATGTCCAATACCCTAGATGCAGGAGAGACCCGGGCCAGAGTGTCATCTTCCCATCATCCCAGAAAGCTCAAAAAGGCTGGCCCACATTCAGGGGCCAACTGCCTTCCAGCTGTGTGCCCAGCAAAAGCCCCTAGCACTGAAACCTGGAATTCTCCAGTTGTGCCGCTTTCCAAAACCAGAATCCTCTAAAGTGGCCAAAGACTCTTTAAAACCTCCTATTCTCCTAATCTGTGGTCTCACTCCAATCTCTGGGTCCAAGCAAAGGCCAGATTACCCAAGTGAATAGACTTGGACAAGAGCCCATTATTCCCAGGGCCTGTCCCAGATTGAGATGTCTAGCATTCCTCCGTGCATCGCACAGACTAGCTTAACCAACAGTAACACGAGTGTTCATTACTCTGTAAAAACCCCAGACCCTTTCGAAGACACTTAATCAAGAGGCTGGAATGCATGGCCCCCAGCAGAGGGAAGTAAAGTCAGAATTTTAGCATGGAATATGCTTCCCCAAGCAGATGAGATTCAAATCCTACCCAAGCCACCCAAAACTGCCCATATCCCAGGGCCTACCAGGTTCTTGCACACACCCTAACCAGGGCTCAATACTCACAAAGAAGATGCAACTGGGAACAGCTATTTCTGCAGCTAACCGTATGTTTGATGTTAGTATGAATGAAAGAATGCCTATATACTCCTGCTTTTTCTATCCTTCCTCCCTAAGACCACCTTAGAGACAAAAAAATAACTGAAATAAAGTTAATTTCTTTTCAGTTTAGGGGGAAGGCGTGTCCTGGGCGAGACATCGAAAAAAAATCGATCTCCAGCAGCTGGATTACTTTTCAATTTATTTTTTCTCACTTTTTCAAAATGGACAATTGCTGGGCTGATGAGATGGTTCCAGCTGATCACATGCTAGCTTCTGGAATTTTCTGAGCAGTTTGAATGCACCTCAAATATCCAGAAATGTAACACTCCTTGCATTGTATAATCATTCCAGACAAGTCATCATAGTGGCTTAGCAGACGAGCTGCCTGCTCAACCAAGTATGAACAAAAGTAGCTGTTTGCAACTCCTAGCCTCTAATCTGGTGCTAATCGCTTAAATATTACCTGTTCCAACACACAATGGGGACCACCTGAAATCAATGTCTCCAAGAACAAAATGAATCCTGACTCCTATTAAATATATCAAGATTCCAACCCTGGAAAAATACATCCTTTGTCTAATATGTAGGCAAAATGACAGGGGGTATGTCACATGAGCTTCCCCAAGCTGCTTGAAATTGTAATACTGCCCTGTTGACCTGAACACAGGCAGTCACTCCTTGACCCCTGAAGGGAACAGAACTGCAGGCCACAGCCTGCACTATTTTACCATCAAGCAGGTGGCAGCTGAAAGAACTTTGGCCCTCATCAGAACTGCATACTACTGGAATATTGGAACGTGTGCCTTCAGGACTAACTCAATTTTATGTCGCTTCTCCCTTGGTGAAAATCTAATTTCTGTAAATACGGGTCATCCTGCAATAGTCAACCGCCCCTCTGAACAAATATCCCATTCAACTGTATTATTCCTTGTGTCTGAATAAAGCTCGTAGTCTTACGGTTGAAGTAGATGTTTTATTGTGTGAGTTTGTTCTCTCTCCAGTGCTTATACTATATGTTACATCTGAGATGGCTGTCTGTGTCTTGCTCACCAGCTGCCGTTCCTGTGTAGAATGCCCCCTGACATCCTGTCTGTCCATTGTATATCTCTGGTGCTCCTTCTAGTGGTTACTTAGTTGTAGTGTCTTTATATTAACTCTTTGTGTATATACAGTGATGCATATCACGACATCTGCCCTTTTTTCTTTTTACATATTTTCTGTACTTAGTTAAAGAAAATTGTCCAAAACATGTAGATAAATGATGGTATGTACAAGTTGTGATGGTATCGATGATTATGCAAAGCCAATTAATATTTATGAGTCCAATCTTAATAAAAACATTTATGAGTCCAAACTTTATGAATTTATTCGGCTGAGCTTTTCTTCTTCTTCTGTTGTTGACATGGTGATGTTGATATTGTAATTTCTTTGTGAATTTCATCAGTGTTCTTGTGTTTAAGTAATCAACAAGTCATCACAAGGTGTTCGAATGGTCAAACCACTGATGTTGACTGACGTGGACCTTTTTCTGTGCTTGTGGTATCGATTTAGTGTGACATCTGCCTTGAAAGCTGGTGTGTTTGTTTGTTCTGGAGAAAATGTGAAATGGTGAGATTCGTTATCATGCCATGGCATGTTTGTACTCTTGTTATTGTTTTGGAGTGTGCTGTTGCATTGTCCTTCATGTGCAGAGTTGTACCATGTTTTACAGGTCGTTGTTTCATTGTTGTTGTTTCTGTCTTTGTTGTTTTCATTCATGTTCTTGTTGTTGTTTTTGTGGTGCTTGTTGGTTCTGTTTTTGTTATTTTTATTGTTGTTCTTGTTGTTTTTGCAATGCTTGTTGTTGCTGTTGTCATCTTTGTTATGCTTCTTGTTGTTGTTTTTGTTGTTCTTGTAGTTGTTGTTGTTGTGCTTGTAGTTGTTTTGTTGTGCTTCTTGTTGTTTTTGTTGTTGCTGTTGTTGTTCTTGTTTCTGTTGTGCTTCTTGAGGTTTTTGTTGTTCTTGTTCCGCTCAATGACTGTTCCATGTGGATAATTCGAGTCATTCTCAAAGTTATTGGTATCCATGTCCTTTGTGATATCCCATGTTTCATTGAGCGTTTCTTCTTGAGGATTGTGAGAATGATCTGATGTTGCATTGATGTTGGTGACTCATTTGTGGTTGATTTAATTCCTCTTCTTTGATTCCTTGGTGCTCCTCTTCTGGAGTCATTTCTGCTTGATTTGCTTCATCGTTGGTCTCTTGGTGCTCCTCCTTTCGAGTCAAAGTCGTCAAGATTTCAGTTTCTTGTGGGTTGTCAAGAGTGAATGAGATTTTAATTGATGCGGTCTTACTGGACTCAAGAGTAGTTTTACCCTGATTTTTGAGTGTTTCAGTATAGATGAGCTGAGATCTGTCAGTATCGCTGTGATGGGAATTGTGATTTCTTCATCACTTGTCACTTACAGTGGGTAGACTTACATTGCCTTCTTGTTGTTCACGTGAGCTTGGTAAACTTTCATAGTCTGCTTCTGGTTGCTCAGATAAGGTGGATAGACCTTCATGGTCTTGTTCATGCATGGATTTCGCTCTGGAGTCCTTAGTTGCTTCCATTTTGGAGTCTGTCAACAAGCTCTCTGTGCAGGCTTGCGTCACTCTCTCTGTAGAGTCTTTCATCACTCTCTGTGTGGCGTCTTGCAGTGTTCTCTCTATGGAGTTGATCTGTGCCTGCTCAAGGGAGTCAGTCAGTGTTATAATATACACACAAGTATATGATGGTGCACAGACAGACACTGACTGACACACTGAATGACCAATCAACACAGCAGCCAATCACCAGACAGGACACGGCCTCTATAAAGCCAGAGGACACTAGTTTTCCCGCTCTCTTGGGATGCAGCCTCTGAGACAGCCAGAGCCCGTGATCAACAATACGAACATCCACCAGGTGCTAGCAGGATAGTCTGGTCAGGTTAGCTTCAGGTCTCCAGTCAACTCAACATTGTGTCAACCCACAGTGCAAGTATGTTTAACAGTTCATAGTTCAATAAAATAGAGTTGTACTTCTACAAGTGTTGGTAGCCTGTCTCTCTCACTGCTATGTTAAACGCAGTCCTCGCAGACCCAGAATACCCAACACATCAGTCAGTACACTCTGTGTGGTGTTGTTTTCTTCTTGGGTATTTGACAGGTTGCTGTCATCCAATGTATCGATGATCTGCCATTGCATCATGGTACTGGATTCATCTACCATGGGTAGAGTCGTGTTGGGCTTTTCAACCAAGTCGCTGATGCTGTGATTAGCATATCCGAATAACTCAGCCATGTCGGAGTAGTATTTTTTGATAAACAAATCATCTTTCTTTGTTTCAGATTTGTTATTGTGCTCTTCATGTTCAATGAACAAATCATCTTCTTTGGTTTTGGATTTGTCATTGTGCTCTTCACTTTGGGTGGTGCAAATTGCTTGTTCCAGGGTGCTGCTAAAGTTGTTTTCAACTACTGGTAGAAGTTCAGGCATATGTTGTACCTTTTGAGGTTGAATTTTTTGGTTTTGTGCCTTTAAGAATCTCGTTTGTGATGTTCTGGCATTTCCCCTTTAAGTGGGTGTGGTCTGAGTCTTCTGACATCATGACGCTCGTGACGTAAAGCATAGGAATCGATTGCGCATGCGCTAATCAATTTTCCTTTACTGTGCGCTTTTTTGTAAACTCAGATCTATCTTCGAATGGTGTTCGATCTTCTTCTGACTGCGCATGCGTGGCTTGTGCGTACGCAGAACTGGTTGAAAAACCAGCTATTTTCAACTGCGCATGCGCGGCTGTGGTTGCCTGCACATGCGCAGAAGCAGATTTGCGTCTTTTGTTCCCCAGGCAGTTTAAAATGTGCTCAGACGCCATTTTAGCTGCTTTAGGCCCATGGAGAAAAACTTTTTCAGTGTTCTTTCTAGGTAAAGACTTAATGTTATTTTTTTCTTGCGATCTACACTTTTCAATCGCGATTTCCAGTGTTAAACCTTTCTATTCTGATAATGATTGTTTGAGTTTCGCATCACTCATCCCCTGTGCAATTTGGTCTCCGAGCATTGAATGTCTTAAAGCAGCATTGTTACTGGTGTTACAGTGATCTTTAACTTTTTTGATTATTACTTCTAATTTGGTGTTGCCTTCACCTTCCAAGTAATTAAAGCAGTTATAGATTTTTCTAGCTTCATGTCCTGCTAGTAACAGTGCTATTTTCGTTTCTTCAGAGGTTGTGCTCAAATCATTAGCTACGATATATAGTTCAAACGTTTGTTTAAAAAGTTTCCATCTATGACTTAAATTACCGGTTGTTTTCAGCTGCAGTAGAGTTCCAACGAGTTTCATCGGCTCAGGGAAATCTCCCCACATTGAATGTCCTGTACGAGTTTTCTTCTGTTTTCAATCTTTCTTTGTCTGCATCTTGTGTAATCTTCAAGTAAATGTTCTGAAGTCTCCTGGTACCATGTATTATTCCTTGTGTCTGAATAATGCTCGTAGTCTTACAGTTGAAGTGTGTGATTTTGTTCTCTCTCCAACATTTATACTATATGTTACATCTGAGATGTCGTCTGTGTCCTGCTCACCAGCTGCCGTTCCTGTGTAGAATGCTCCCTGACTTCCTGTCTGTCCATTATATACATCTCTGGTGCTCCCTCTAGTGGTTACTTAGTTGTAGTGTCTTTACATTAACCCCTTGTGTATATATAGTAATGCATATCACTACATCAACTTTTGAATCTGGCCTCTGGGCACCTGTAAAACACTAACTTGTTTTTCATTAGATCTGGACCTGAACTTCTTTGCTTTCCCTTAGCCCTGTTTGTATTGCTTGAGTGCAAAAGGATGAATGTTGTGAAACCCCTCTCTGTGCTTTTGTGTGTGTGTGAAATAAACCAACCCCTTTCATTTTATCTTTCCTCGGGTTTGCTGTGTAAGTTACTGACAGAGGATTGGAACACTCCAAATATAAAGGGTGAAATCAAAAGTTATAGCAACACCTTTCTTTACGGATTACCGGATAGGTAGTGAGAGGAGAAATCAGGGCTGTTTAAATTAACCCCACTCCTGACTCTGACAGTTCTTTGAAAGTCGGACCACTCAGCCTGAATCTCCCAGATCTAACGTCCAGCAATAAGGCTCACCTCACCGACTCATTGTTCCAAAATCTGCAACAGTCCCATCTGTTCCATCTTCTTTTTGAACGGAGAACCAGCTCTCATAAGCACCGGTTAGGTTGCTGAGACAACAGTCTTTACCTGTTCTTCACAGTCGTAAAGGCATTGTAGCTCACTCTTGTCTGTGTGTGTCTGTATCCAGAAAGCATTTATCCCTTTTTGGAGTAAAGGTGAGAAGACTGTCTCTTGATTTTCAATGGGTTTACTGTTTGGACTTCTTTCTCCATGACAACCAGATCACATAGGCCTGTCACCCGCACAGAGGATTAGTATGACCAATGACCCCCTCCCATCCAGAACATTCTGCATCACTTTAAGTCCCACATTTGTAACGCATGTTATGAGTGGGTAACCCATGTCACCCAGTTGGCAGCCTTCGACTTGCTGTCGTCGGCAACGTACAATTATGACAGAGGAATGAAGGGATTGTGACGACTGCGAGAATAAGTCATTCACCTGCATGATCCACTACACACCACTAAGGAAGTCAAATCCCTTTTGGTTTATGATAATGGTCAAGTATAGATGAGTTGCATGCAAAATATTGTACCATGAGAAAACCTGGGATCTGTGCAAATCCTTGTCAGCACTCCTGTTTGCTTGCTATTGGCAAGAGGGAATGCGGTAAAGCTGTGTATTGAGAGATTGAGTGGCCTCCCTCATATGGCAGTATACTGCAAACTGCAAGCTGTTGTTTATATTCCAGCAGCGGGCTGGAAGTGAAATACATAAACACTAAGAACATGGTTACATTGACAGAGAATGGGAAAGCTTTGCCCTGTTTTGCAGTTGCAGTTGTGATGGCAGCAGCCACCAGCTTTTTAGCAGAGCGAAGACCTCTCAATTAATGGCCTTCACTGAAATTGAGGTAAGAGAATAGCTCACAATTGTGTATTTAGTCTCTGGCTGAGAGCCATTCTCTTGCTTCCTTTTCCATTAGATTGTCCTGCTTATGCTTCCAATTGTGCTCATTGCCAAGAGGAAAGCCTCCAGGTGACTCATGCCAAGAAGCACAAACTTTAACATTAACAAATATGTACCTCAGCATCAGCCAAATGTCATTGACAATTTTCACGTGTCACATTTTATTACCCATCTCAAGCTGTCTTAAGTCTCTATCTCTCTGTCCCTGCAACTCCATTTCCAATTTTTGTAGCTCGAAAGCTGTCTCCTTGTGGACTTTCTTGTTTTCTCTTAGTTCTTAGGCTTCCCTTTCTTTCTCATTAAGTTTCATCTCCGCTCTTCCAGACTAATTTTAGCTAGGGTAACCTGCTCTGTTCCAGGTTCTGCTTTTACTTTGACCTGTTGAAATCCTGGAGGTGTCCCAAATGCATGGCCAGCATCTGTAGAATGTCTGGTCTCCTTGTTTTATTTCACATTTTAAGCTTTACCTGCTTATCTACAGCTTTTGGCTGTTCTATGTTGTCATGATGATGGAGGAAAAACTTCGAATCATGTACGGTCATACTGAACATATAAATAATGTCTGTGGTTTAAAAAGATGGCTAAGGTTGTAATGTCAGTCACTGGCTGAATTGCTGATGAGTGATCAATGGAATCATACCCTGTTCCCAGACAGATACATCAAAACAAGAAGGCCATGTATAAACTAACTACCGTCTCCTGTGGAGATAATGGGAGATGATTATTGATGTTGGGTATGCTGGGTCTGCGAGGACTGCGTTTGCCATAGCAGGCTTCCAACACTTGGAAAAATGCAACTCTATTTTATTAACTCTCAACTATTAAACATGCTTTAAACGTGGGTTGACACTATGCTGAGTTGACTGGAGACCTGAGGCTAACCTGACCAGACTATCTTAGTCTGGACATGGTGGATGTTCGAATTGTTGCTCACAGGCTCTGGCTGTCTCAGAGGCTGCATCCCAAGAGAGCGGGAAAACTAGTGCTCTCTGGCTTTATAGTGGCCGTGTCCTGTTTGGTGATTGGCTGCTGTGTTCTGTGTGTTCATTGGTCATCTTGTGTGTCAATCAATGTCTGTCTGTGCACCATCATATACTTGTGTGTATATTATGACATCTCCCCCCTTTTAAAAAATGTGTAGATGTCAATAAATAGTGAGTGTGTGAATGTGCCTGACTATGTACAAAGTATGTGAGTGTATTTACATGAGTAGGAGCCTGACTATATACAAGAAACGTGAACTTATTTACATGGGAAGGTGTCTAGTGCAGATAGAGCGCATATAACAAATTAGAAAGAACAATATGTACAGTCGAGTAAACGAAGAACAAGGCAACAAAACATTCAGTCTATAAATTCAGTCTCTGTGGCTGGCAACGAATTCTGGTTGACCGCCTCAAGGGTGGGTCATGGCCTGCTTGTGCTGGAATGGGTGGAGCTGCATCGACTGTAGAGGGTGGCAAAAGAAGCGGCAGATCGATGACCGCTTGGAAGGGTGTGTCCTGAGGAAACATCAGGCAAGGCGGGGTATCACGTTCAGGTGGCAAGCGTGGAAGCAGCCGCAGTGCCCACCTATTACGCCAAAGAAAAGAGCCATCATGCATGCGAACTAGAAATGATCTGTGGGCCACTTGCTTGACCACCATAGCTGTGGCAGACCAGCCACCGTCAGGTAGCTGAACATGAACTTGGTCAGCAGGAACAAGAGCAGGGAGATCCGTGGCGTGGGCATCATACGCCGACTTGCATTGGGCCCGAAACAGTTGCATTCTTTGCAGGACCGGAAAATTGTCACGGTCTGGGATCTGGATTGCAGGCACCGTCGTCCGTAGTGTGCGGTTCATTAGCAGTTGCGCTGGGGACAGGCCAGCAGACAAGGGAGTCACCCTGTAGGCTAACAGCGCCAGGTTAAAATCTGAACCCGAATCAGCCACTTTACACAGCAGTTGTTTGACAATGTGTACCCACTTTTCAGCTTTCCCATTTGACTGGGGGTAGTGGGGGCTCGAGGTGACGTGCGTGAAATTGTACCGTCGGGCAAAATCGGTCTACTCCTGACTGAAGAAGCACGGGCCATTATCAGTCATGACCGTGAGTGTAATGCCATGACGGGCAAAGGTCTCTTTGCACGCCCTGATGACTGTTTCTGATGTGAGGTCATGCAGTCTGACCACCTTGGGGTAGGTAGAAAAATAATCCGCAATGAGGACGTAGTCCCGGCCTTTTGCATGGAAGAGATCAATGCCAACCTTGGTCCATGGGGACGATACCAGCTCATGCGGCTGCAAAGTCTCTTTTGGCTGAGCCAGCTGGAACCATTGGCATGTTGGGCAATTGAGGACAGTGTTGGCGATGTCCTGATTGATGCCAGGCCAGTATACAGCCTCTTGGGCTCTCCGGCGACACTTTTCCACCCCAGGTGACCCTCGTGGAGCTGTGCAGGACGAGCTCTCCCATACTTTGTGGTATGACCACAATATACCAATTTTATCAGTATGCCATCGACCACTGCCAGATCGTCTTTTATATTGTAGAACTATGGGCACTGGCCCTTTTGCCACCCGTCTGTGAGATGGCGCATGACCCGTTGGAGTAGAGGATCCCTGGCCGTTTCACGACGAATCTGGACTACCCTTTCGTCAGTGGCCGTAAAATTGAACGCGCAGAACTGAACATGGGCATCGATCTGGCAGACGAAGTCCGACTGCTCGCACAGCGTGGTGATGGAGCGAGACAGTGCATCGGCCACAATGAGCTCCTTGCTCGGGGTGTAGACCAGTTCAAAATCATAGCGTCTGAGTTTGAGGAGGATGCGCTGTAGGCGTGGCGTCATATCGTTGAGGTCCTTCTGTATGATGTGAACCAGTGGTCTGTGGTCCATTTTTACCGTATATATGGGGAGCCCATACACATAGTTATGGAATTTGTCAATCCCCGTGAGGAGTCCCAGGCACTATTTCTCGATTTGAGCGTAGCGCTGCTGAGTAGGTGTCATGGCTCTAGGTGCATATACGACTGGGGCCCAGAAGGAGGAATCGTCACGCTGGTGGAGTACCGCCCCAATTCCAGACTGGCTCGCATCAGTGGAGATCTTCGTCTCCTTGGCAGCGTCGAAGAATGCCAGTACCGGGGCCTTGGTGAGTTTCGCCCTGAGTTCACGCCACTCTCGCTCATGAGCGGGGAGCCACTGGAAGTCGGTGGTTTTCTTTACAAGATTGCGGAGAGCTGTGGTGTGAGATACAAGGTTGGAGATAAACTTCCCAAGGAAGTTGACCATCCCCAGGAAGCGGAGGACCACCTTCTTGTCCTCCGGTGTCTTCATAGCATTGATCGCCAACATCTTATCTGCAACTGGCTGCACACCAAACTGTGAAATATGGTCGCCGAGGAACGAGCATTTGGCTCTGTTGAGTCGGAGGCCATGCTCGTGGATTCTCTGGAACACTTGCTTGAGGTGATCGATGTGTTCCTGCGGAGTCGTGGACCAGACAATGATGTAATCGACGTACACCCGCACCCCCTCGATGCCCTCCATCATTTGCTCCATTATTCGGTGGAACACCTCCGAGGCGGAGATGATACCAAAGGGCATCCGGTTGTAACAATACCAACCAAACGGGGTGTTAAAAGTGCAGAGTTTCCAACTGGATGCGTCAAGTTGTATCTGCCAAAACCCCTTGGAGGCATCCAGCTTTGTGAAAAATTTGGCGCGAGCCATTTCGCAGGGGAGCTCTTTGCGCTTTGGGATAAGGTAGTGTTCCCTCATGATGTTACAGTTCAAATCTTTGGAGTCGATACAAATGCGCAGTTCCCCTGACAGTTTTTTGACACAAACCATGGAGCTAACCCAGTCCGTGAGTTCCGTAACCTTAGAAATTATGCCCTGACCCTGGAGGTCTTGCAGCTGCTGCTTGAGGCGGTCCTTAAGGGCCGCCACAAGCAGCCGACGGGGTGCATGAACCACAGGTGTGGCATTCGGTTTCAAAAGAATCTTGTACGTGTAGGGGAGTGTGCCCATACCCTCGAAGACACCGTGTATCGTGTAATGATGTAATTTAACTGGATGTGGAAGTTGGCATCTGGTGAGGCTGATGCCTCAGTGGGCGACACGGAGTGAACCCGCTGTACGAGATTAAGGATCTTGCAGGCCTGAGCACCGAGCAAGGAAGCTTTGTTGGACCCGACAATTTTGAATCGTAGGGTGGCTTTTAAAGAACGGTGTGATACCACAAGGTGGCATGGGCCACTGGCAGCAATGGCATTGCCATTATAGTCGAGAAGCTGGCAGGCTGATGGAAGGATGTTCGGCTTAATGTGGATGTTATCCACGTAGGGGCTGGTTTAGCTCACCAGGCTAAATCGCTGGCTTTTAATGCAGACCAAGCAGGCCAGCAGCACGGTTCAATTCCCGTACCAGCCTCCCCGGACAGGCGCCGGAATGTGGCGACTAGGGGCTTTTCACAGTAACTTCATTGAAGCCTACTCGTGACAATAAGCGATTTTCATTTTTCATTTTGTCAGACTGCGAAATTAGGTTAGGTAAAGCGCCGGTGTCCAGCCTGAAGCGGATGCGAGATTTGTTGACCGTAAGGGTGGCACACCACTCGTCGTCCGGATCAATGCTCATCACTGGGAGGGGCTTGGCCTTTTTTGAGGAAAGCATCGTATGCTTGGTGATGATGCCTACCCGGAATGGGGATGCGAGATCCTGGGTGTCGGGATCTGAAACCATGTCGGAGACGGAATCTGTAACGGGTTGCTGCATGCACCGGATGTTCCTACGCTGCTGCTGGGACCGATGTGAGGTGGGCAGTTGAGCTGATCTGCACAGGGCTGCGTAGTGTCCAAGCTTGCCACACTGGAGACAGCGCGAGATTTTGCGGGACATTGCCACTTTAAGTGCGAGGAGCCACAATTGTTGCACGTTATGGCGCCGACGTCAGGACGTTCCATGCACCACTGCGCATGCGCGGTGCGGTCGAACAATGTGCGGACCTGCGCAGTTCAGTCCTCGGCCTCGCCGTCCCCTCAGTCGTTGCGCGATATGTACAGAAGCCCGGGAAAAGCGCGCGAAATGGCTGCCCTCATCCAGACTCAGGCCCTGGAGCTGTTTTATGGCCTGCACCAGCTCCGCATCATGGTGGCCTTGTCGTGTCATCTCAATATGGGAGTACCAATTAGTAGTGTGCTCATGTTGCTTGCAGGTCTCGATGGCGATGGCATGGGTGAGCTGCTTCACTTTAAGGAGCTGCTGCCGAAGGGGGTCGGAGTGGACCCCGAAAACGATCTGTTCGCGGAACATGGAGTCGGAAGTGGAGCCGTAGTTACAGGATTGCGCGAGGATACTATTGTTGAAATTACGGAAAAATGTGTCATTTGAAACATGAAAGTCTGGCAATATCTGGTCTGAGAGAAACATGAGAGGATACAGGGAAAGATCCCATGAAGGGTTAATAGCAGCTGCCAAGAAGAGGATTAAAAAATGCAGATTCTTTCTCTCATGCAGGCTTAGTAAACACACAGGATTCTTGTATGAAGTTAAAAACAATGGTTCACACCTTCATTGAAATTAACTCTCTTAGTAAACAGCTGGGAAGGAAAGGATTAGGTTCAGTTGAATTTGGTGTCAATTCTACGTGTGAAATTTTGCTAATATCAGGTGAATTAAAAGAAAATTGGAGACAACCTGTCTACGAGAAACATAATTTAAAGTCAAAATCAAAGTCAAAGTTATGGGCTGGGGACAATTGGAAAATCAAACTTTTGAAATCAGAGGAATTAAAAGTAACACCTCTTGAAACCAAAGCATTTTGAATATCACAAAGGAACTTTGAACATCACAAATGACAATATAATCAGATCTGAGAGGTGAGGATATGCCCAAAATGAATAATTAGTTGTATTAGAATGATTAGATCAAAGATACTTTTTAACAATGAAAGTGAAATAAGTTAATTGACAATAAGGTAATAAAAACTTAATAATTGTTGGAAAGAGAATATAAACCCAGGGAGCAGAAGCAGAAGCGGAAGGAGAATCAGAACTCAGAGAGAGGAGAGAGGAGAGAGGCATATTCAGCTCTCACAGCTCGGTCATGGGAAAGATGAGACAAGCAGCCGAGCTTAAACAGCTATACATCTAAGGGAGACTAGAATTTAAACAGGAGTCAGAGTCAGCTCAGAGATAGCCAGCAGAGCCAGCTCTCATAGTTCAGTACGTGGGATCGACAAGACACAGCAACCAAGCTAACCAGCAAATACATCTCGAGAAGACCAGACTTTAAAGAAGATTGATTGTCAAGGTGGGCCTGGAAGTCCCTTCAACCAACCAGAAGGATCCAGAAGCAAGATCTTTTTACCTTTCTGTAAAGAAAGTGTTTGCAGCTTTTAAAAGAGAAAATATATTAATAAAACAATTTAATTTAACCTGAAATCATGGTTTATCCTAAAGTCTACTTTACTTACTTAGCAATGCAGGACCCAGGACATCGATGCTACTAAGTGGTAAGTAGATAAAATCTTCGGTGAAGGTATGGGTTATACCGGGGGTTAACTTGAAAATATAGTTTGACCTGAATAGCACCCACTGAACCCGGCATCAGAGTCAGGGAGTGAGAATCCCTGTTCACCATTTAGAATGTCGACCCTTTTTCGTATAGGGGGAATTCTAAGAATAATGGTGAGTTTTCAAAAGCAATACGGATATGGATTAAGAAGGACTGAAAAGGTTCATCCTTACCCTGAAGCCTCTGCTGGAACACGTAACGTTCAAAGCTCTCGTTAATTTCGATGTCACAGTGGCTGTCGAACTTCAGCAGGACTGTTTTGAACTTGAACTTCAGCAAAGGTGAGGGAGTTAAAAATGTTGATAGCATGGTCCCCGGCTGTAGAGAGGAAGAGAGCAATCTTTCTGGCATCCGATGCGGCTTTGAGGTCTGTGACTTCGAGATACAGCTGAAACTTCTGCTTCAAAATCTTCCACTTTGCACCGAGGTTGCCGGTGACCCGGAGCGGCGGGGGAGGGCGGACGCTGTCCATGTTACCGGATGGCTGATCGCTGGTCAAAGGCAGACTATCTCAAGGTAGGTCCGTCAAACTCTAACATCACGCACTGGTACCATGATGTGTTGGGTATGCTGGGTCTGCGAGGACTGCATTTACGATAGCAGTGAAAGAGACAGGCTTCCAACACTTGGAGAAATGCAACTCTGTTTTTTTACCTCTCAACTATTAAACATGCTTTAAACGTGGGTTGACACTATGCTGAGTTGACTGGAGACCTGAGGCTAACACGACCAGACTATCTTACTACCACATGGTGGATGTTCGAGTTGTTGCTCACAGGCTCTGGCTGTCTCAGAGGCTGCATCCCAAGAGAGCGGGAAAACTAGTGCCCTCTGGCTTTATAGTGGCAGTGTCCTGTCTGGTGATTGGCTGCTGCGTTCTGTGTGTTCATTGGTCATCCAGTGTGTCAATCAACATCTGTCTGTGTGCCATCATATACTTGTGTGTATATTGTGACAATTATCATCTCAGCAAGAATGATATCCCATATGCAATGTCCAGATTGGTTTGTGAATTTTCACCTTCGAGGAGTATACAAAGATTGGGGTAAAAGCCAGCTTGGTCACTGTCAACTAGTGGTGGGTGTGTCAGCATGTGGCACACGAGGAAAGAAAACAGCAGACCCCTACAAGTGTTGGAGGTAACTCTCTCTCTTTCTGGTTGCTGAAGCAAGCCAAGTCAGCAATACCACAGCTGAAAAGGAAACAGGGAAGCTTCTCAGCCAAAGTGCAGAACACTGGAATCTTTAAACTGACTATTCACCTGCAGAAGTAAGTGCTATTGGAATTACAACCACCATAATGTTCCACCGTTTACTGTTCAAGGACAAATCTAAAACTGATTTGCAAATTTTTAAAAACTTCCTTTTGGACTCAATCCTCATTTCTAATTTGGTTGAATGTATGTGTATGCGCTTTCACATTTTTCTCACTTTTAGTAGCCAATAACTCACTCTTTTTAATGCAAGAAACCCTGGTTAAGTGGGCTCCTTTTAAAACAAATCTGGTCTGGGAAACGGTAATCTTTATGTGTACATGGGCATAGTTATAAACGATTTAAACTTTGAGCAAATATAGGAAAGTTTGATCTGTAAACACATGTAATCCTACCAGCAATCAAAATAAATAATTCAATAACTAATATGCAATTAGTCAGCTATCCCTTTCAGTCACATTGTTGGGTGTTTCACGCTGATTTAATCTAGGCTCAAGAGCTCTTCAAGAGAGAGAGAGAGAGAGAGTTACAGATTTCCAGTATCCTTTGAGAGAAAAAATGCTCTTGACATCAACCCTAATGACCTAGTTTCTGGACTCCTCTTTCAGATTAAATAGGAATAGGGATGCTTAAACTTCTCTTGTAGCGTCCAGATGAGTACACTTGCTCCTCCAGAATTTGGGCTCTTACGGCCCTAAATCTGCATCTCAGTGTCTTCACCTGATGGGAAAGTCACATGGCTTCCGTACTCAGCTCCTAGTTAAACCTGAAATGAAGACCTGAAAATACCTGGAATTCTCCAGTCTTTGGGATTCTCTGTTCCCATCAGCAACGTAGCCCTGCCCACTGTTTTCCCAGTGGAATGGGGTGGCTTCAATGGGAAATCCCACTGACAAGCTGCAGGAGTAAGTATCCCGCCGCCAGTGAACAGCGCGCCCGCCGAGAAACATGCGGCTGGGAGAACAGGGAATCCCGTCCATGTCAAAGAGCAATACAGCACAGGCACTTCAGCCCTCCAAACCTGAACCAGTCACGATATCACCCTTGGCCAAAACCCTCAGCACTTCCTTGTGCTATATTCCTCTAAACCCATCCTATCCATGTATTTGTCGAGATGCCTTTTGAACACCGTTAATGTACCTGCTTCCAGAACTTCCCCTGGCAAAGCATTCCAGGAACTCACCACCCTCTGTGCAAAAAACCTGCCTCGCACGTCTCCTCTAAACTTTGCCCCATGGACCTTAAACCTATGCCCCCTGGTGACTGACCTCTCCACCCTGGGAAAGAGTGCCTGCCCATTCACTCTATCCATGCCCCTCACAATCTTGTAGACCTCTATCAGGTCACCCCTCAAATTCTGTTATTCTAATGAAAACAGTCCAAGTCTATTCAGCCTCTCTGCATAGCTAACACCCTCAAGACATTCAATTTGCATATTTAAAGAAAAACAATCACCTGCAGGTGTGAGACCTTGCTTCTGGTCTAGAAGAGCAGCGATTTTTCAGCAGGTAAATCTTGTAATTGATTTTAGGGGCCTACTCAGATTTTCTTTTTGCTTTATTGTAAGTGCTTGTATAAAATGCAGTTTAAATTACAGGACAAAAGTGCCTTTTGGAGGTAACATTTTAATGTATTGTCAAGTCTTTTCTTGTTATTCCACATATTTAAAATGATTAACTAATCACTCTTAAGTACACTGGTAGATGAAGACATTTTGTAATAAAGAATGCGCCACGACCATATTTTCACACTATTCGGAAAAAAGTATCAGTACGTGGTTGTGAAAATTTAATGATACTGCCAATTATTTATGTACATTCAAACTGAATATAATAACCACTTGTTGCATATGATGTACTGGATGTTAGGTATGGTATGACATGAAAGGAGGATTACACGGGGCATTGATTCCCAAAGCTTATCAACAAGTATACATCAGATTTAGGAACTGGCTGCTAATTCTCAACAAATATTAATGGGGAACCTGCAGCAAAAACATTCAGGAGAGATAAGTGATTCACATGAACTTTTCTTCTAAATAATAGAGAAGTCATTATGATAAATAAAATATTTAAAATAATGACTGAGGGTCTTCTGCTACTCTTTCCCAAGTCTGACCAACATATTTTGGCTTTTACTGCTCCTTTTGTTCAAGCTTTAGCCTGTGCCGTCCTTGCTCTTGCTCTGCCAGCTGCCTCTTAGAACAATGCTTTAATTAATCTGAAGCCTGAGGAGAAAGGATATAAAGTGATTCAACATGATTAATATGCAATTATGGGCAAGATTTTCTTTAGTTAAAGAAGAATTTAAAATAAACTGATTCACCAGGGATAGAAAATCCCTTGAAACCAGAATCTAAATATATTTTTTCTCATGCTGCAACAGAACTAATGAACAAAAGATATTGGTGATAGTTCAGATACTAAAATCATGGTTTTGTGCATTGTATGGATCTCTTTTAGCTAGCCATTCCTATGTTAACAGAAGCTTTGTGTACAAATCATGCAACTAGATGGAAGATTTTGAAGCCCATTTCAATAATATTCTTTAAACACTGAATTAGCATTCGGTGATGTACTTGTTTCCAGATAAAGTGACTACTGGCTCAATGGTAATTAGGTCACCTCTGAGTAAGAAGGTTAGATTGGGTTGCAATTCCAGATCACTGCAGCTAGTAAGAGACCAGAACACGGACTCTGAATGTACAATAGACATCCAGTAGGGGATGTTGCACCCAATGGCTATGAGTGGTCCATTCCAATATAAAAGCTAGATGCAACTAATTAACCTAGGTTGCAGCCCACCTGGGAGAAAGCACGCCAAGGATAAAAACAGAGGAACCTTGCAAGTGAGACTTGAGTTTGAACATATCCTATGGCAGTACAAAAGACATGAACTATATTCATAAGCCTTGTTGTGGTAGATATTCACACTTGTATCTTTATACTCAACTCTCCACATGAGAATTTGAATTCCCTGCTGCTGTTATAATCACTTTTATGAAGGCTGAGTGATGGCTCTCAAAATAGCAGAAAATTGGATCTGAGATCGTGTGACAAGGTTCAACAGCTGTGTGCATAAGGCAGTTTAGGCGCAATATTGTTAAATTGAGTGTTGTAGAACAGAATTTTCACAAAAGGTAAAAGGGAATCCATATGTGAGTCACAAGAAGTAATTTTGTAGCTTGAGAGATATAGCTAAGAGAACCCTGAGATTACATATTCTGTGATAATATTAGTTTGGTTTTGGATAGACTACACTGTTAATTGCTCTAGCGGGTACACTTAATGGTGAATTTGATTATTTTTCCATCTGTTTGACGAATGTGTGGTAAAGGACCAATTGTTCACTGATGTGGAGATGCTGGTGTTGGACGGGGGTGAGCACAGTAAGAAGTCTTACAACACCAGGTTAAAGTCCAACATGTTTGTTTCATACACTAGCTTTCGGAGCACTGCTCCTTCCTCAGATTCACCTGAGGAAGGAGCAGTGCTCCGAAAGCTAGTGTATGAAACAAACATGTTGGTATTTAACCTGGTGTTGTAAGACTTCTTACAATTGTTCACTGACCAGGTTAATGTTTCCTCATTATTAACCTTTGGAATTTTCTACCTCAGAGATCAGGGGAGGCTGGGTCATTGGATATGTTGAAGTTAGACAGATTTCTGATCTGCAAGGGAGTCAAGAAATATGGTGGTGGTGGGGTGGCGGAGTGGGGGGTGGGGGCTCCATAGGCAGAAGAGTTATGTTCACAATCAGATCTGCCATGACCTTATTAAATGGCGGATCAGGCTTTAGGGACAAATTGGATTATTTCTGGTCCTACTTATGCACTTTGGTCCCTTTGTCAAAGTTATTAATATAATTTGTAAATAGCTGAGCTCTCAATGCTGATCGTTAAGAGGGAACCGTGGTTTACCAAAGAAGTGGAATCTCTTGTTAAGAGGAAGAAGGAGGCCTATGTGAAGATGAGGCGTGAAGTTTCAGTTGGGGCGCTTGATAGTTACAAGGAAGTGAGGAAGGATCTAAAGAGAGAGCTAAGATGAGCAAGGAGGGGACATGAGAAGTCTTTGGCAGGTAGGATCAAGGAAAACCCAAAAGCTTTCTATAGGTATGTCAGGAATAAAAGAATGACTAGGGTAAGAGTAGGGCCAGTCAAGGACAGTGGTGGGAAGTTGTGTGTGGAGGCTGAGGAGATAAGCGAGATACTAAATGAATACTTTTCGTCAGTATTCACTCAGGAAAAATATAATATTGTGGAGGAGAATGCTGAGACCCAGGCTATTAGAATAGATGGCATTGAGGTGCGTAGGGAAGACGTGTTGGCAATTCTGGACAAGGTGAAAAAAGATAAGTCCCCGGGGCCTGATGGGATTTATCCTAGGATTCTCTGGGAAGTCTGGGAAGAGATTGCTGAGCCTTTGGCTTTGATTTTTAGGTCATCATTGGCTACAGGAATAGTGCCAGAGGACTGGAGGATAGCAAATGTGGTCCCTTTGTTCAAGAAGGGGAGTAGAGATAACCCCGGTAACTATAGGCCGGTAAGCCTAACGTCTGTGGTGGGTAAAGTCTTGGAGAGGATTATAAAAGATACGATTTATAATCATCTAGATAGGAATAATATGATTAGGGATAGTCAGCATGGTTTTGTGAAGGGTAGGCCATGCCTCACAAACCTTATCGAGTTCTTTGAGAAGGTGACTGAACAGGTAGACGAGGGTAGAGCAGTTGATGTGGTGTATATGGATTTCAATAAAGCGTTTGATAAGGTTCCCCACGGCTAAGCTATTGCAGAAAATACGGAGGCTGGGGATTGAGGGTGATTTAGAGATGTGGATCAGAAATTAGCTAGTTGAAAGAAGACAGAGAGTGGTAGTTGATGGGAAATGTTCAGAATGGAGTTCAGTTACGAGTGGCGTATCACAAGGATCTGTTCTGGGGCCGTTGCTGTTTGTCATTTTTATAAATGACCTAGAGGAGGGCGCAGAAGGATGGGTGAGTAAATTTGCAGACGACACTAAAGTCGGTGGAGTTGTAGACAGTGCGGAAGGATGCTGCAGGTTACAGAGGGACATAGATAAGCTGCAGAGCTGGGCTGAGAGGTGGCAAATGGAGTTTAATGTGGAGAAGTGTGAGGTGATTCACTTTGGAAAGAATAACAGGAATGCGGAATATTTGGCTAATGGTAAAATTCTTGGTAGTGTGGATGAGCAGAGGGATCTCGGTGTCCATGTACATAGATCCCTGAAAGTTGCCACCCAGGTTGATAGGGTTGTGAAGAAGGCCTATGGTGTGTTGGCCTTTATTGGTAGAGGGATTGAGTTCCGGAGCCATGAGGTCATGTTGCAGTTGTACAAAACTCTAGTACGGCCGCATTTGGAGTATTGCGTACAGTTCTGGTCGCCTCATTATAGGAAGGACGTGGAAGCTTTGGAATGGGTGCAGAGGAGATTTACCAGGATGTTGCCTGGTATGGAGGGAAAATCTTATGAGGAAAGGCTGATGGACTTGAGGTTGTTTTCGTTAGAGAGAAGAAGGATAAGAGGTGACTTAATAGAGGCATACAAAATGATCAGAGGGTTAGATAGGGTGGACAGCGAGAGCCTTCTCCCGCGGATGGAGGTGGCTAGCACAAGGGGACATAGCCTTAAATTGAGGGGTAATAGATATAGGACAGAGGTCAGAGGTGGGTTTTATACGCAAAGAGTGGTGAAGCCGTGGAATGCCCTACCTGCAACAGTAGTGAACTCGCCAACATTGAGGGCATTTAAAAGTTTATTGGATAAGCATATGGATGATAAGGGCATAGTGTAGGTTAGATGGCCTTTAGTTTTTTTCCATGTCGGTGCAACATCGAGGGCCGAAGGGCCTGTACTGCGCTGTATTGTTCTATGTTCTATGTTCTATGTTGTGGCACTCCACCAGTTACAGCCTGCCAACGTTAAAATGCACTGTTTATGCCTACTCTCTGCTTCCTGTCCATAAACTAATCCCTGTGCTGAAAGCGGTTTCACAACAGTCCAACAATCTGTGTTTCAGCAAATTACAAGGATCATTGTGATGTCAACCCATAGGAGTGACAGTGATGCTGTAGAGTCCAAGCATGCTGTCCTTTCTCTGGATAGAGGTTTTCACGCACCCACCACTGCCACTCCACCAGTGTATTTGCTGCTAGTTGTTGGTTAGCCAACCCGGACTGCTGCTGCCCATTATGAGGTAGTTCATAGCTCGGCATGTGCTGATTGTAATTCTATGCCAGCCTCCAAACTAAATTCAGCTCCAGCAATCAAGTTAGTGGCTGAAAGTGTCTCTTCATCAGTGTGTACTGCTACTGTTTCTCGTCCTACTTGGGCTACTGTGGCTCGGCCCGGCAGCAGTGTTTGGGGGTCTGAAAGCAATAACTCAGAATGGAAAGTATAGTGTAAGGAAAGGGGTGGAGTGGGAAGTCGGAGTTCCATGTGAAGCTTGCTCAGCAAGCCAGATAGGAGGATAAGGGTGTGCTGGGATTTGAGAAGGGGCTTTGGAAACGGGTTACCATCATCCTCGGTAATATCAGTGATGCCATATGCCTTGAACACTGTTACAGCTGGCCTCACGATATAAACAACCTTCTCTTCCATAGGGATCAGAAGATGGAGGCATTTCTCCCTGGCTGGTTCTGCTGCATTCCCTTCTTTTGTGTGCCATCTTATCCCAAAAAAGAGATAATAGAATGTCCACGATTGTTTCTACACTGTGTACCTGTAGAATAACTGGAGATATGTGGAGGCAGCCAGAAGTGGTGTGAAGGAAGCAGCATTGAAAGCTGTGGGTGAGGGCGAGTTGGAGCATCCAGAGTTTAGGTGTCAATCCTAAGTATCGAGGAGCTCTGTTTTGTGAGTAATGGGGGTGTAATGCTTGAGCAGCATTGGAGATTGGTGTTGTGGTGGGAAGAAGATATCATATGCATGGTAATTAGACTTCTTGAAGCACTGCTGCCATGTCCTTGGTTGCAGATTCCAGGAGTTAATACCACATCCCTCTGAGTGTGATCTTTGAAGGTCTCTTAGCACTGCATAGTCCACTGTATAAAACCATAATGTGGAGATGCCGGCGTTGGACTGGGGTGAGAACAGTAAGAAGTCTCACAACACCAGCTTAAAGTCCAACAGGTTTGTTTGAATCACTAGCTTTTGGAGCACTGCTCTTTCCTCAGGTGAATGAAAAGGCGGGAACCCACCTCTTCATTCATCGGAGGAAGAAGCAGTGCTTCGAAAGCTAGTGATTTGAAACAAGCCTGTTGGACTTTAACCTGGTGTTGTAAGACTTTTTACTGTACAAACCATAGCATTTCTCCCTTCCTCTAAATTTTTTCTGGGGATCTGGGCGCGCTGGCTAGGCCAGAATTTGTTGCCCATCCTTAATTGCCCTTGAACTGAGTGGTTTGCTTGGTCATTTCGGAGGGCATTTAAAAGTCAACCACCTTGCTGTGGGTCTGGAGTCACGTATTGGCAGATAAGGATGACAGATTTCCTTCTTGAAAGGGCAGTGGTCGACCAGATGGGATTTTATAACAATTGACTATGGTTTCATGGTCATCATTAAATTTTAAATTCCAGATTTTTATTACATTTAAATTTCACCATCGACCGTGATGGAATTTGAAACCTGGTCCTCAGGTTCTCCGAGTCTCTGCATTACTAGTCCAGTGTCAATACTACGATGCTGCCACCTCCCCCTCTCCTCCTGCCCACCTCTATCAGTGCCACACGTTCACCCTGGGACCTTTTCTGTTTCCTGTTGTTCACCTCATCATTATTTAAATTGCAGAAATATTGTTCAGTTCAGCTTCCATTTAAGAAGGACATCCTGCCTTGAGAACAGCTCAGTAAGAAGTCTTACAACACCAGGTTAAAGTCCAACAGGTTTGCTTTGAATCACTAGCTTTCGGAGTGCAGCTTCTTCATCAAGTGAATGAAGAGACATATAGACAAATTCAATGATGCAAGATGATACTTTGAATGCGAGTCTTTGCAGCTAATCAAGTTCTTACAGGTCCAGACAGTGCGACTGGAGAGGGGGAAATTAAAAACATGTTGTTCACACCTCTTTAACCTGTGATTGTCCCTCTCTCCAGTCGCACCATCTGGACCTGTAAAGACTTAATTACCTGCAAAGACTCACATTCAAAGTAAGTCTTTGCAGGTCCAGATGGTGCAACTGGAGTGAGGGACAATCACAGGTTAAAGAGGTGTGAACAACATGTTTTTAATTTCCCTCTCTCCAGTCGCACTGTCTGGACCTGTAAGAACTTAATTAGCTGCAAAGATTCACATTCAAAGTATCATCTTGCATCATTGAATTTGTCGATATATGTTTTTGTGGAACCCGCCTCTTCTTTCACGTGATGAAGGAGCTGCGCTCTGAAAGCTAGTGATTCAAAACAAACCTGTGAACTTTAACCTGGTGTTGTAAGACTTTGTGCTGTGCCCGCCCCAGTCCAATTCCGACATCTCTACATTAAGAAGAGTTGGTTGCATCATACGGTTTGTGATTAACTTTAACCTGCTCCTCTGCTTAATGCGGAAGTGGCCATCAGTGTTGAGAAAAAGATAATGGCGCAGGACCCATTCAGCCAGGTGCAAAGTCATTACTACTAAGGTTGATGCACCAAATGTGTCTGCTGCCCACCTTCATATGTACAGACATGTTGCAAATCTCTTCCTTTGAGTCCAAAAATCAGGCAAACTGAATTTATGTGTTAAAGATAAAATCATGTTCTATTTTAACAGAGTGAATCTTTAATTCTTTTATGAGGGGGACTATCAACTTGGCATGGATGAATACTGAACAAAAAAAATGTAAATACATTTTTGTTTTTTTTCCCAATTAAGTGGCAATTTAGTGTGGCCAATTCACCTATCCTGCACATCTTTAAGTTGTGGGGTGAGACCCAAGCAGGCACGGGGAGAATTGTAAACTCCACATAGTCAGTGACCCGGGGCCGGGATCGAATGTGGGTCCTCAGCACGGTGAAGTAGCAGTGATAACCACTGTGTCACTGTGCCGCCCCTGCATGGATGAATATCTGATCAATCTATATGTGTTTATTGATGCAAGTGTATTACTATTTAAGTTGAAATAAAAGCAAAATGAATGCTCATTCTTGGTTTGGATGGACTGAGTGTCTCTTATTGTACTGCACCATATTTTCTACGTGATACTTTTGGAGCGGATTCTGCGGTTGGGCACTCCTGATGAAGAACAGCACTATTGTGATACTGGCCAGTATAAAATCATGATCTCAATGTGCTAGACTTCTGACTTCTTGCCCATTAATTGATTTAAAATCAGGTACTGGTAGGCTGTAATTTCCTCACCAGGAAAAGTTGACTTTGAGGTCAGCCCTATTTTTCAAACTGAAATGCCCTGGGCTGAATTCTCCAAAAATGGGGCTATGTCTCACAGCAGCGTAAAAACGCTGGCGTTTCACTCTTGAATTTTCTCAGAAAAATCAACAGCTATTCTCCTACCTTGCAGGGGCTGGCAGGGCCCCCCGAGTGCTTCTCGCATTTTCAGCTGCGGATATGGGCCACCGCACTTCCGGTCGCGAATCCCCGTATGCGCGATGGCGGACTTGGATCGCGGACCGACATCGTTAATGTAGGCCCCTCTGAGATGGCACGCGCCTGCAGATCTGAGCCTCCTGATCGCTGCCCTGGCCGACCAAGAGCTCTCTTTCCCCCCTCCTCCCCCCCCCCCCCCCCCCAGTGCTCGATTCCCCCTGCCCCCCACCAGGGCGGCAGCGGACTGAGTTCCCGATGGCCAATGGGTGGCATGAATCCCGCCCCAGCTGGCTGCTGAATTCTCCGGCGCCGGGGATTTGGCAGGGGTGGGGTTCACGCCGCGCCTGTCGTCGGCACAAGCCCCCTTGGCGATTCTCCAGCCCGCGATGGGCCGAGTGGCCACCCGTTTTCGGCCGGTCCCGCCGGCATAAATTAGAGTAGGTACTTTCTGGCAGGACCTAGCTGCACAGGCGGCCTCCCAGGTCCTCGGAGGGGGATCTGGCCCCGGGAGGTGATCCCATGGTGGCCTGGCCCGCGATTGGGGCCTGTGCCGTGGGGGTACTCTATTCTTTCGCATCAGCCGCTGTGGTCCTCCATCATGGCCGATGCGGAGTTGAACCCCCCTGCGCATGCGCTGGGATGACGCCAGCACATGCTGGTGCTCCCGCGCATGCGCCAACTCGTGCCGCCCATCAGAGGCCTTTGGCGCTGGTCGCTGTAGCGCCAAGCCCCTTCCCTGGCCGGCACGGCGCAAACCACCCCGGCACCGGATTAGCCCCTGAAGGTGTGAAGGATTCCGCACCTTTAGGGCGGCCCAACACCGGAATGGTTCACGCCACTCCTTGGCGCTGGAGTTGCCCGCCCCGCCGATTCCCACAGAATCCCGCCCAGAATGTTGTAAGAACCACACCGTCGGGAACTCAGCCAGTATTTCCCGGAGAATTGCAGGGGAGGGGGGCCTCTGTCAATAGTCTCCTAGCCGCGCCGCATAAATCGCACATGAGTGATTCTCTGGGGGCCGGAGAATCGCGGGGATTCTCCGTCCCCGTGCCAAAGGCAATTTTGGCGCGAGGCTGCGGAGAATCTAGTCCCCTGTTTTCCCTTTTTAGCATTAATGTCAATCCTGGCTATTTAACCAATTGATTTACTCTTGTCACACTTTTCTCATGTGGTTCAACAGCAGTTAAAATAATCTGCAGAAACAGAAGAAAAACTTTTGTACTGTACAATAAACAAGAACGAACGGCAATGTATATAATATTGAAAATGGCAACAAAAATATTTTAAAAAAATAAAATAAAAAATAATCTGCAGAAGGTAACAGAGCGGGGGAAAAACAGTTCTGGTACAGCTCAGAAACCTGCTAACAAAGCTCACTTCATGGACAGGTTAATTTTTGAACTTGTATATGTACCACTGCAAAAAAATATTTTTGGATCAGAGGGAAGGAATGTTAATAACTGCATAAAAGATATAAGCATAAAGAGAAGCCAACAGTGATACTTAAAAGTGTTGGTAAATAAATGAAACGAATTGCATAATTAAGTATGGGAAGCTGTGCCCAGTATAATTACTCAGTTGCTCTATGAAATCAACCAGATAAAAATATGACTGGTGAATTTACTTGCAGGCAATATTGTGGTAGAATGACACATGGTGAAATCTCTGACTAACTGCTTCAATAAATCAAAATTCTATGAACAACAAATAATAAACTTTATTGATGGACACTACCCTATAATGTAATGATGGGTATTGTGCAGAAGCTATATGCAGAACCATCAGCAATTACATCCTGTGTTAATGATGATGATACGGAATTAGTGAGCCTGATATATGATTCTCGACAGTGTATTATTAGAACCTGTTCTGTGAGTACCAACTGCTATCCTTTCCTCACCCATATAAATAAAAATCACTTTGAACCCATTTTTTATCATAATTCTTTTGAGGAAGGCCTTGAAGGAAGACTTGCATGTCAAAGCTCATTGAGCATGAGAAACCTTCAAATCTAAGGCCACTTTAGATTGATGATCGGCAACTCCACGAAGGGAAAAGCCAAATACTGAGCATTATAGATCTGTGAAGTATCACAGACAATAGCCATCAATAGAAAGCCCTTTTCAACTGTGTATTGTTATGACTGCACATTCAGCACTATTCACTCAATCCCTCTGCTGTTCCATGTATTTTCATAGATGAAGGGTTCACCAGTGTGTACTGGTATGGAAGGCACGAGTGGCATGAGGTATGTCTCGAGGATGCTGACGGCAGAGGTAGTTCTGGACAAGGTTCTTGAGGTGGACAGAGTGCTCAGGTCTCTGAGGCAGAAGCCAAGAGCTGGATGGCTGCTAAGGGTGGTGATCGCAAGACTTCCACAAGTTTGTGGGAAAAGAGAAGATTTGGCAAACCAGCGTGCTGGGTTCAACAGGGCCAAGGCGGTGTTAATATTGTTGGCAGATCAGGTTTGGGGTGCTCTACTATGGGTGACTTATGAGGGCTGGAAATATTATTTTGAGACCACAGATACGGCCAATGACTTTACCAAGGAGCATAAACTGGGGGAGAACTGAACTTTATTGGGAGACTGAGATGCTGACACTTTGGAGTAATGGAAGATAAGGGTTGAGTGGGGGTTGGGGAGAAAGTTTTTTTTTCCTCCAAGGTGGAGGGTATTTTTTTTTTCTGTTGGGTTGACAATAGGTAGCAGGGGTGAGAAGTTTGTAAGGGTATGAACTCGGGAAATGCCCTGGGGCCTGATTGTTACCTGGCGGAATTTTATAAGGGGTGTGCGGTGGAACTGGCACCGCATCTTTTGGGGGCGTTTTGTGAGACGTTGGAAAAGGGGGAGCTGCCAGAGATGATAATGCAGGCAATGATCACGTTGATGCCAAAGAAGGGGAAGGATCGTTAGAATGTGAGTCATCCAGGCCCACATCGTTGTTAAACACGAATGTAAACGTGCTGGCTAAACTGGTGGTGGGGAGGATGAAAGGGTGTGTTCCGGGGGTGGTCACGGAGGACCAGACAGGCTTCGTAAAGGGCAGGCAGCTCTCTAGTAATATAAGGAGGCTGTTAAATGTGATCATGACTCAGTTGTGAGATCAGGTATCGGAGATAGTGGTGTCTATGGCTGCAGAGAAGGCATTTGACCAGGTGGAGTGGCGGTATTTATTTGAGGTCCTGGGAGGTTTGGATTTTGGCCAAAGTTTGTGGCAAGGGTGCGCCTGTCATATGTGGCAACGGTGGCGAGTGTGCAGACCAACGATATGGGCTCACAAAACTTTGGGTTACATAGTGGAACTGTATCTAAGGAAGTTTTGGGCCCCGTATCTAAGGAAGGACGTGCTGGCTTGGAAAGGGTCCAGAGGAGGTTCACAAGGATGATCCCTGGAATGAAGAATTTGTTGTATGAGGAACGGTTGAGGACTCTGTACTCGTTGGAGTTTAGAAGGATGAGGGGGGATCTTATTGAAACTTACAGGATACTGCGAGGCCTGGATAGAGTAGACGTGGCGAAGATGTTCCCTCTTGTAGGAAAAACTAGAACCAGAGGACACCATCTCAGACTAAAGGGCCGATCCCTTAAAACAGAGATGAGGAGGAATTTCTTCAGCCACAGGGTGGTGAATCTGTGGAACTCTTTGCCGCAGAAGGCTGTGGAGGCCAAATCACTGTGTCTTTAAGACAGAGATAGATAGAGAAGGCAGGAGAATTGGGATGAGAAAATATCATCCATGATTGAATGGTGGAGCAGACTCGATGGGCCGAGTGGCCTAATTCTGCTCCATGTCTTATGGTCTTATGAACAAGGCAAGGGTGACCGCTGTCGCCGCTGCTGTTTGCGCTGGCTATAGAGCGATGGCCCTTAGGGTTGGCAGAGTGGCAAGGGAATACAAGGAGGAGTAGGGAGCATCAGGTGTCATTATATGCGGACGACCTGTTATTGTACCTGTCGGACCCGCTGGAGAGCATGGGAAGGATTATAAAGAACAAAGAAAAGTACAGCACAGGAACAGGCCCTTCGGCCCTCCAAGCCTGTGCCAACCATGCTGCCATCTAAACTAAAATCTTCTACACTTCCCGTGGTCCGTATCCCTCTACTCCCATCCTATTCATGTATTGTCAAGATGCCCCTTAAATGTCACTATCGTCACTGCATCCACCACCTCCTCCAGCAACGAGTTCCAGGCACCCACTACCCTTTGTGTAAAAAAACTTACCTCTCCTGTATACCTTGCCCCTCGCACCTTAAACCTATGCTCCCTAATAATTGACCCCCCTACCCTGGGTAAAAGCTTCTAACTATCCACTCTGTCTATGCCCCTCATAATTTTGTAGACCTCTATCAGGTTGCCCCTCAACCTCAGTCGTTCCAGTGAGAACAAACGGAGTTTATTCAACCACTCCTCATAGCTAATGCACTCCATACCAGGCAACATAGTGGTAAATCTCTTCTGCACCTCCTCTAAAGCCTCCACATCCTTCTGGTCGTGTGGCGACCAGGATTGAACACTATACTCCAAGTGTGGCCTAACTAAGGTTCTATACAGAAGCAACATGACTTGCCAATTCTTATACTCAGTGCCCGGCCAATGAAGGCACACATGCCATATGCCTTCTTGACTACCTTCTCCACCTGTGTATCCCCTTTCAGTGACCTGCGGACCTCTATACCTAGATCTCTCTGACTGTCAATACTCTGGAGGGTTCTACCATGCACTGTGTAGTCCCTACCTGCATTAGACCTTCCAAAATGCATTACCTCACATTTGTCTGGATTAAACTCCATCTGCCATCTCTCTGCCCAAGTCTCCAAACAATCTAAATCCTGCTGTATCCTCTGACAGTCCTCATCGCTATCCGCAATTCCACCAACGTTTGGGTCGTCTGAAAACTTACTCATCAGACCAGTTACATTTTCCTCCAAATCATTTATATATACTACGAACAGCAAAGGTCCCAGTACTGATTCCTGTGGAACACCACTAGTCACAGCCCTCCAATCAGAAAAGCAACCTTTCATTGCTACACTCTGCCTTCTATGACCTAGCCAGTTCTGTATCCATCTTGCCAGCTCACCTCTGATCCCATGTGACTTCACGTTTTGTACCAGTCTGCCATGAGGGACCTTGTCAAAGGCCTTACTGAAGTCCGTATAGACAACATCCAATGCCCTACCTGTAGTAACCGGGATGGAATTTAACAAAGCTGGTGTAGGAGCTTCGGGAGGATCTGAAGAGGTGGGACACACTGCATCTGACTCTGGCAGGAAGGGTCCAAGTGGTGAAGATGAACATCCTGCCAAGGTTCCCATTCATATTCCATACCTTTCTGATTTTTGTATCAAAGGTCTTTTTCCGGAAGCTGGATATGATTATATCAGAGTTTGTGTGGGCAGGCAAGGTACCAAGGGTCAAGAGTAACCTGTCACAGAGGCAGAGGAAGAAGCAGAAGGGGGGGGGGGGGGGGGGGGTTGGCATTGCCAAACCTGCTGCATTATTACAGGGTGGCAAACATGGAGAAGGTGAGGTGGTGGCGAGAAGTAGAAGGGGCAGAATGGAGGAAAGATCCTGGAGGGGGACCAGCTATGGTGGCTGTGGTGTTTCTACTGGCGCCAAAGAAATATATGGGGATCCCAGTGGTGCAATCCACAGTGAGGGTCTGGAATCAGCTGAGGAGGTACTTTAGAATAGAGGGGATGTTAGTATTAACGCCGCTGTGTGAGAACCACGGATTCGAGCTGGTGGACAGACGGTAAGTATAGGAAGTGGGACTGGTTGAGGTGAGGGATCTGAATCTGGAAAAGAGGGTTGCCAGTATAGAGGAACTGAAGGAGAGGGTAGAGCTCCCAAGAAGAAGTGAGTTTAGATACTTGCAGGTATAGGACTTTGCGCAGAAGTATTGGAAAGAGTTCCCCAAGATACCGAAGTATGCCCTGCTGGAGAGACTGCTGCCTCCGGATGTAGAAGGGGAGGGTAGGATCCGAGATAAATATGTGCTGGGAGAGCAAGTGGTGGAGATTAACGAGAAGTGGAAGGGGGAGATAAACTGGGGAGTGTGGAGTGAGGCGCTATGCAGGGTAAATGCGACTTCCTCGTGCTCGAGGAACATAGGGTGCATATGACTCAGGCAAGAACGAGGGGGTTCTTCCAGGGAGTGGCAGACAAGTGCAAAAAGTGTGGGCGGGGACCAGGAAACCACACACAAGTTCTGGGGCTGTGGGAAGCTAGAGAGATTCTGAGTGTTCACAGCACTAATGAGGATTGTGGGGCAGGAGGTTGGGCCGGACCCTTTGCCGGCGATATTTGGGTTACTGGAGAAGCCGGAGCTGATGGAGGTAAGGAAGGCCAATGTGGTTGTCCAGCGTAGGATTTTACTGGAATGGGAGACTTGTACTACTTTCTCCATTTGGAAAAGGTTGAATACAAATTGAAGAGTTCAGCTGAGGGCTTTGAGGCAAGGTGGGCCATGTTTGAGGACTTATTCATCACGGGGTTGGGGGGGGGGGTGTAAATGGAGAAACATTTTGTTTTACACACTGTATAATGGTGTGTTGGGGTGCAGTTCCCCAGACTGTTTATGTTTTGTAACCTTTTGAATAAGTTTGGAATAAAATACATTTTTTTAAAAAGAGAATAAAGGAAACATCATAAATGCTGACAGCCTAAAATAAAACAAAAATGTTGGAAATGCATAGCAGGTCAACCAGTATTAGCATATAAAACTAGAGTCTTATATATTCTGATGAAGGATCAAAGTTAAAATCTCAAACTATATTTCTGTTTTTTCAGATACTGGCTGAACTGGCATGTACTTAAGGGAGCTGTTGGAAAAAATACATAAGATCTGGAGCTAAATGAGAACAATCTATTCTTCTTCCCCAGTGCAAGCTTGAAAAGCAGCAACTCCTCTTGTGATTGGGCACTTTTCAGACTTCAGGACTAAACATTGAGTTCAACAACTTTAGACCATTAACTCGGTCCTCCATTTTGCATTTTGCCCCGGTGCCAGTCCATGTCTTGTTCGCATGCTTTTGCTTTCAGACAGTGCTGACCATTATTCTGCTATTAATACCTACTCTGGACCAATGTTTTGTTCTTTTACATTTATAATTGCCACTCCCTTTGCCTTTTGCTCCATTACACTTTTGTCATTTAAACCTCCCTGCCCTCTAACCTGCCTCTGACCTGACCTTTTGCTCCACCTGACCCTCTCCCCTTTTTTCAACAGCATAAATCCTATTACATTTCTACCTCTCTTTAGTCCCAAAGAAGAGTCATAATAGACTCGAAACATTGGCTGGGAATTTCCACTCCCATTCACATGGGTGGCTTTGACAACAAGAGTGGAGAATATTGCGAAAAGAGCAAAGTCAACTTTGATGTCGGTATGAAAGCATGACGTGATTGACCCCCCACCATCAGCGACAGGACGTGTTTCCCAACATTCAACATGGGCGGGTTCGGAGAGAGAAGATCAAGTCTTTATTCGGATTATGAGGTAGATGGATTTGGGGTCCACTGGTTTAAACTATTTAAACAGGGGCCTATCTTGCAGATAGAACCCCATTGTGAGTATTTTGTGAGGGCCTTGAAGAATCCAACACGAGTTGAAGGATAGAAAAAAATAACATTTACTTACAATAACACACATATATATATATATAGAGGATACGGTCTTCCATGCTAAATTCTGACGGCTTGGAGGAAAATGCCCGCAACTCGCCTGGGAGTGACAAATTAAGTTCTTTACCCGTCAATTTGGCCTCAATAAAACTCGAGGGATCTGTAGGTATAGTATTAGTTATTTTTAAACAACTTGCAAGGCTGACACACTCTATAGAGATTCAGAACACATGCAGTCTCCCGAATCTCCCAGACCGGGTGAGGTCGAAGACAAAGAGATCTCTGCACATATCATTCAAATGGCATCAAGTTTCACATACAAGATTCCCATAGGTCATCCTATACACCTCCTGACCATATATCCTGATTTGCTCACTTCGCATTCCTCAACCCTGGGCCTCTTGTTACCCAGCATCCTTTTCACCATCCTCTGCATGAGGCTCCCCTCTCCCCTTCCTGGCCATGCTTTGCTGAATTCCATTGTTCTTTGTCTGTGAACTCACTACCATCAGACCGGCTCTATCAGCTACATTATTCTAACTAATAATCCTATTTTATATCACATTAATTTGTTCAATTCCTAAGGAGCTATCTATGCTGCCCACCATACAGTACTATGTGCCGAACCTTTGACAGGACTGGCTCCGTCTGGGTCCACTCACAGATCTGTGATGCCATAATAGGCAAGGTGTCCATAACATTTAAGGTTGCAACCATCTCACTGGTCGTGGTGGTCGGCATGGGGCCGTTCGATAAAGGCAATCAGTTCAGTGCACCGGCATTCGCTATCTGGGTTCCTGGTTTGTGCTCCAGAGAATACTCGCAGTCAGCAAGCAACAAAGCCCAGCGCTGGATCCGTGCGGAAGCAATGGACGGTATTGTCTTATCCTCGCGGAAAAGTCCCAGCAGAGGCTTATGATCAGTCACGATAGTGAAGTGGCGGCCATACACGTACCGGTGGATGTGTTTCCTGCAAAGACCATAGCCAGGCCCTCGTTCTCGATCTGCGCGTACTTCTTTTCCGCTGCAGTCAATGTGTGGGAGGTGAAAGGTATTGGCCGCTCAGTCCCGTTCTCCATATTGAGGGACAGGACGTCCCCAATACCATACGGGGATGCTTCACATGTTAAAAGCAAAGGCTTTCCAGGATCATAGTGGGTTAGTAACCCATATGACGACAATTGTTGTTTTACCCGCCGGAAAGCGGTTTCTTGCGGCTGACCAAACCCAGCTGTGATTCTTCTTCAGCAGAAGGTGCAATGGGGCTAGTGTAGTTGCCAGATTGGGGAGGACCTTCCCGTAATAGTTTAGGAGGCCAAAAAAAGAACAAAGATGCGAAGTGTCAGTCGGGGCGGGGGCCTGTTGAATTGCGCACACCTTCTCTGCGACGGGGTGCAAACCTTCGCGGTCCACCCGATAATCCAGGTAGACTACTTCCTTCGCCTGAAAGATGCACTTTGTGTGAGGTAAATGGACGCCAGCCTCCGAAAAGCGTCTAAGGACGGCCTCCAAATTTTCCAAATGGTCGAGCTCCAATGTCCCTGTAATCAAAACGTTGTCTAAGTAGACAGCGACACACGGTAAACCTCTCAAAATGCCCTCCATGATGCGTTGAAAAATAGCGCAGGCAGAGGATACCCCAAAGGGCAACAGTGTATATTCATACAGGCCCCGGTGTGTATTAATCATTACATATGGCCGGGGAGCAGGGTCCAGCTCCAACTGTAGGTAGGCATGACTCATATCTAATTTTGTGAACAATAGTCCGCCTGCAAGCTTCGCGTAGAGATCCTCTATGCGAGGCATTGGATATCGGTAAAGCCAGGAAGCCGTATTCACTGTAAGTTTATAGTCGCTGCACAAGCAGACTGTGGCATCTGGCTTCATTACAGGTTTAATTGTTACTGCCCAATCAGCGAAACGGACGGGCCTGATAATACCCAAAGTCTCCAAACGAGTGAGCTCCCCTTCCACCTTCTCGAGCAAGGCCTAAGGCACTGGGAGCGCCCGGAAATAGCGCGGCGAGGCTCCTGGTTCGACTTGGATATGGGCTACGGCCCCTTTTAATTTCCCCAAACCGGGCTGGAATACATCTGGGTACCGTCCTAGCACCTCAGTCAATCCTCCAGAAACTGTTTGGAGGATGTGCTGCCACTGCAGCCGCAAATGGCGCAACTAGTCCCGACCCAGCAGGCTGGGCCCATGGCCGCGGACCATGATAAGTGGCCAACCTGGCCACCTATAAAGGGTCTGTATACCCTGCTTGATGCGGTCGAATGTCCTCTGGGCGATCACGGAGACCACTGTGCCAGTGTCCAACTCCACCTCAAGCGGGTGACCATTGACCCGTACTGTCACCTTAATGGGGGCCACACGGGGAGCTGCCACACAATGCAGCTGCAGGCAGTCTACCTCCGTCTCCACGTCCTCAGGAGTAGTCGCTGCAGGTTCATCCAAATGGAAGGTACGGCCCCTGGGCTGGCCCCAGTTTCTGGCGGAACGACGGCCCCCCAGGACCGGTGTCCACGACAGAGTCGGTGCCCACAGGTCTGACATGGACATGGCTCCTCATTAATTGGTCCTGGAGAAGGCTCCCTTCGGGGAGGAATGTCCGACAGCCATTGGCATCGATTCGGATGTTGCCTTGCCCAAGGTACCACAGGGGTGCGGGGGGACGCTTTTGGACGAGCTTCAAGGTGTGCACCTCCATTCCCTTTAGCTCCTGTACTCCCCTTGTCTGCGCTCTCTCGGGACAATACTATTTGAATGGCCTGTTGAAAGGTCAATGCTGGCTCAGCTAACAACTTTCTCTGGGTGGCCGCATTGTTAATACCGCAAACCAAACGGTCGCGTAACATTTCTACAAGGTCTCACCATAGTCACAATCCGTGTCTACTGGATCGTGCGTAGCCTGGATGGAAACTCTGCAAGGGATTCTCCTGGGGTCCTCTCAGTGGTATTAAACCGGTAACATTGGACCATAGTGGACAGGGTTTGGTCAAAATGTTGCCCCACTCAGTTCAGTTCACAAGTTCATCAACATTTTGGTGTCCGGCACAGCTGGATACGTAAGGCTCCAAATCACCCCAAATGTATGCGTGCAGCAGGCTGTGAGCAATATGACCACCTGGCGCTCGTTTTCGGTGATGTTGTTTGCCCGGAAATAGTGACACATCCGCTGTGCGTACTGGTTCCAGCTTTCCAGCGCAGTGTCAAAAACATCCAAACGTCCATACAGAGGAATGGTGTAATTGAAAACAACTTCCAACCTGTATCCAACAAAAATCCAGGGAGGTGGCTTCAGCAGTGTAGACAGCTATTCACTTTAACCCTCGTTGCCAGTTTTGTGAGGGCCACGAAGAATCCAGCACGAGTTGAAGGCTAGAAAGAAATAACATGCAGCAGCAGCAGCTCCTCCCTTGCTGCCCACTCTCCTCTAACCAGTTCCAAACTGGCCAGCTTTACACAGATAACTGGACATTGCAACACATTGATAGTATTTTGGACTGAGTTTGAAAGGGGCACTCGCAGATAAGTAGTTCTGTTCTAGTAGGAATTATCAGTTTTCCCCAAAGTGTTTTTCTTGTGTGGGAGAAATTGTTGAAGATGTTTTGTGGAATTGAAGAACATTTTAGGAGATAGAAAATCTCATCAAAATTGACGCAGTTTCGTCTACCCTGTATGAATGATGGAGGGGGACGAGGACCAGCAAAATCTAGAGCCAGTGTCTAGCAGTACTTGAAGCTAACTTTTAGAATGGAAGTGCAGTGTGATTACAAGAAGTGGTGGGTGTAATTTTAAAACTGAATCACCTTGAGTGTGGTTGAACGTATGAGATAGGGAACACCAATGTGTCAGACACTACGGGCGCAATTCTCCCCCACACCCCCACGCTGGGTGGGAGAATCGCGGGGGTGCCGGGCGAGTCCCGCCAAGCCGCCCTGGCACCCGCACGCGATCGGCGGGCCGGCTCTCTGAAGGACGCACTCTTTTCCTCCGCCGCCCCCGCAAGATCACTCCGACATTTCTTGCGGGGCGCCCGTGGGGAGGACGGCAACCGCGCATGCGCGGGTTGGCGCCGGCCAACCTGCACATGCGCGGGTGACGTCATTTACGCGGCGCCACTTTTACGCGGTGCCAAGGCCCGGCGCGTGTAAATGATGTGGCGCCACTCCTAGCCCCCGGGGGTGGGAGAATAGGGGGCGAGGAGCGGCCTCCGACGCCGGAGTGAAACATTCCAGTTTTCACTCTGGCGTCGGCACTTAGTCTCCCGTTGGGAGAATCCCGCCCTACATTAGAGGTCTTGGTAGAAGAGGCGGAAAGAAGGAAAGATTAATTTATCTGTAGTGGGACAGGGGTATGCACATACAGTCAGGGGGCTACCTTGCTCGTTTATTTAGGAAGAAATGCAAACACGTAGTGATGGGAGGTCAATGCCAGGAATATTGTTCCGACAACATGGATGGAGGTCAATGCCAGGAATATTGCTCTGATAACGTGGATGGAGGTCAATGCCAGGAATATTGTTCCGACAACATGGATGCAGTGCAGCTAAAGATTTAATAATCTCACAAGAATTGCCAAAGTCAATATGTCCATTTGTAAATGGCATATGCCCACTATGCCACTAGCCTTACCTACTGCTCAATTATCTACACATGCATCACCAATGTACCAATAATTCATAAGAAGCATACCCAACCCTGCACAGTTATATGTTTCACCACACCCTAACACATTTTGTGGCAAGCCTCAGCCATAACTAACACAAACATCTTTTCAACCAACCAGACACATTACGTAGATATATTACAGCACACACAGTGACACATTTCCCTCTATCTTGTATCAGAAGGTGGCACATGTTTAAGACGGGAGGGAAGTAGAAGATGGGAAATTATAGGACGGTTAGTCTGACTTTGGTTGTTGGTAAGATTTTGGAGTCAATTATTAAGATGAGATTGCGGAATACTTGGAAGTGCATTGTAAAATAGAGCTGAGTCAGCACGGCTTCGTCAAGAGGAGGTCATGCTTGATATATCTGTTGGAATTCTTTGAGGAGGTAACGAGGAAGTTAGACAAAGGAGAGCCAGTAGATATTATCTACTTGGTTTTTCAGAAGGCCTTTGACAAGGTGCCATACAGATGACTGCTAAATAAGATACGAGCCCATGGTATTAGGAGCAAGGTACTGGCATGGATATAGAATTGGCTGACTGGCAGAAGGCAGAGCGTGGGCATAAAGGGGTCTTTTTCAGGATGGCAGCTGGTGATTGCTGGTGCTCCGCAAGGGTCAGTGTTGGGCCCACAACTATTCATGATATATATTAATGATCTGGAATAAGGGACTGAGGGCATTGTCGCTACATAGATAGACATAGAACAGTACAGCACAGAACAGGCCCTTCGGCCCTCGATGTTGTGCCGAGCAATGATCACCCTACTCAAACCCACGTATCCACCCTATACCCGTAACCCAACAACCCCCCCTTAACCTTACTTTTTAGGACACTACGGGCAATTTAGCATGGCCAATCCACCTAACCCGCACATCTTTGGACTGTGGGAGGAAACCGGAGCACCCGGAGGAAACCCACTCACACACGGGGAGGACGTGCAGACTCCGCACAGACAGTGACCCAGCCGGGAACCGAACCTGGGACCCTGGAGCTGTGAAGCATTTATGCTAACCACCATGCTACGGTACGTGCTACGTTTGCAGACGATACAAAGATATGTAGAGCGACAGATAGCGTTGAGGATGCAGGAGGGAAGGGTTACAGAAGGACTTGGACTAGCTGGGAGAGTGAGCAAAGAATTGGCAGATGGAATACAATGTGAAAAAGTGTGAGGTTATGCACTGTAGAAAGAATTGAGGCATAGACTATTTTCTAAATGGGGAAAGGCTTTGGAAATCTGGAGTCCTAGTACAGAATGCCCCTACGGTTAACATGCAGGTTTAGTTGGCAGTAAGGAAGGCAAGTACAGTGTTGGTATTTGTATTAACAGGGCTATTATACAAGAGCAGGGATGTACTGCTGAGGCTGTATAAGGCTCTGATTAGACTCCATTTGGAATATTGTGAGCATTTTTGGGCCACATCTAAGGAAGGATGTGTTGGCCTTGGAGGGGGTCCAGAGGAGGTACGCAAGAATGATCCCAGGAATGAAGGGTTTGTCATATGAGGAGTGGTTGAGGATTCTGGGCCTGTATTCGATGGGAGTTCAGAAGGATGAGGAGGAATCTCACTGAAATTTACAGAATACTGAGAGGTCTAGATGGAGTGGATATGGAGAGGATGTTTCCACCAGTAGGAGAGACTTAATTGAGGGCACAACCTTAAACTCATGGGACGATCATTTAAAACTGAGATCATGGAAAGTTTATTTTCAGAGGGTGGTGAATCTCTGGACCCCTTTATGCCCACGCTCTGCCTTCTGCCAGTCATTGCAGCAGAAGGCTGTGGAGGCCAAGTCACTGAGTATCTTTAAGACAAGAGATAGATAGGGTCTTGATTAATAAGGGGTTCGGGATTTTGGGGAGAAGGCAGAATGGGGATGAGAAACAAATCAGCCATGGTCAAATGGCGGAGCACACTCAATGGGCTGAATGATCCGATATCTTATGATGTAATAACAACAGGCAGCAGGAAACAAGTGGTGGAGGATAAGCGCTGCTGCATTTTTTAACAGCCTCCCCCTACTCCCCCGAAGGAGAGGAGGTTAGCCACCATGGGAGCCATGTATGGGAATCAATGAGGCCCCTGGCTACCTGCAGGGCTGAAATAATTGATGATGAGAATCTCTGCATAATTCATCATCCTTCTCTTTTCCCACTTCTCTCGCATTCTGCAATCTATTCTAACTTGAAGCTACAGAGAGTATTAAAAGCATACTTCTTACCTTCTCCTCATCTTTCATCACAACCCTTGTCCCCTTTTCAGCTTCCCAAGACCTGCAGCCTCCTTAGTCAATGGAGGAATCAGACAGTGGAAACACCATCCCTCAATTATTTTTTACTATTGCAGCCAGTATCTCAGATACTGATACTGTATGTGTTTTAAATGATAGGATAGAGGAGGGATTTTCACACAGTGACACAAGTGTGCAGAAAAGTCAGATGAGGACTTTGGACCAGGTGACAAACAAAGGTTGATAGGTGGACATAACCAAATGTTTTGTGCACTGGATAGAAGGACAGAAAGTTTGGGCTCAGCGTCAAGGAGCATGAGAAGTCTAGCAGCAACTTGCCACACGATTTTGCACAGACCTTGGAGCTCCTCCTTTCTAACAGGCAATAGGTAGCCTAGAAAGGTTGTAACCCTAATTTAAATAAATAATAATATAATTAAAGTGCTCACCTGTCCCAACACCCCTCCACATTGATATCTACTCCCTCCCTGATGGTGAAAACTAGAAACAGCCGAAGGGAACCCGCCTAGGGTGCATAGGTAAGTATACCCCTCCACCCCCGGTAAAGATGGACATGCCAGCAGGCAGTGCCTGGGACCCTCTCTGGGGAGCGCCATGAGTGAGGGGGTGGGCCTTTTGACCAAAGGAGGTGGGGTGGGGGGCTTCCCGTGTCAGTGAGAATGGGGTGGGTTTCCCTGTGTATGTGTATGTATGTGCGTGGGTCTGTGTGCATGGTGTTGGGCTTTTTCTTTTTGTCATTGGAGATCAAGGTCCCGTTCTCAGAATTCCTGATGTTGCCGGCTTTTTCTGGCCCTGCCCCGCCATTTGTTTTGCACCAAGTACTGGCTTACCTAATGAGACATACCGGCACTGCAGCCAATGAACTGCATGCCAGTTTTTTCGCCTGAGCCAGCACATAGGGTGCAATTTTAGCATTTTTGCACCAATTGTTAAGTGTTTATTAACAACACATATTAATATAAAGGTTATAGTCCTAACTAGGTACTACCTCCATGCTGGTTTCTGCGAGATGACTATTGTACTCATCCACTACCATGTAACACTTTACATCATACCATGTGTGGTATTGTTTCCCCAGTCCCACATTAACCCTTTGCCGAACATCCTTATACTACACCTCCCCTAAATACTGCACTCAAACATATATTTTTTTAAAAATAATTTTTATTAAGATTTTCACAAAATATAAACAACAAAACAATATTAACAAAACAACCATGGTAAAAACCCAAGAACAACACCCACCCAACTACAAAAGCAACTGAAAACAAAGAAAAAGAAAGCAAACAGCAAAACGGAAGAGATAACACCCGCCACATCCCACAAATCCATGTACACAGTTCTCCCTCCCACCGAACCACCCCCCCCCCCCTCCCCTCCCCGGGTTGCTGCTGCTGCCAGCCTATTTCCCTACCGTTCCGCCAGGAAGTCCAGGAAAGGCTGCCACCGCCTAAAGAACCCTTGTACTGATCCCCTCAGGGCAAATTTCACCTTCTCCAATTTGATGCACTCTGCCATATCAGTGATCCAGGCCTCCATGCTTGGGGGCCTTGCATCCTTCCACTGAAGAAGAATCCTCCGCCGGGCTACTAGGGACGCAAAGGCCAGGACACCGGCCTCTTTCGCCTCCTGCACTCCCGGCTCCACTGCAACCCCAAACATTGCGAGTCCCCAGCCTGGCTTGACCCTGGATCCCACCACCCTCGACACCGTTCTTGCTACCTCCTTCCAGAACTCCACCAGCGCTGGGCATGCCCAAAACATATGGGCGTGGTTCGCTGGGCTCCCGAGTACCTAGCACACCTGTCTTTTCCCCCGAAAAACCTACTTATCCTCGT
This sequence comes from Scyliorhinus canicula, assembly GCF_902713615.1. NCBI lineage: Eukaryota > Metazoa > Chordata > Chondrichthyes > Carcharhiniformes > Scyliorhinidae > Scyliorhinus > Scyliorhinus canicula. Next base: position 45,243,355 of record NC_052161.1, read on the forward strand.
CCCAGTCATGTGGGCCCTATGCAGCACCTTGAACTGTATGAGGCTAAGCCTCGCACAGGAAGAGGAGGAATTCACTCTCTCCAGGGCATCCGCCCATGTCCCCTCCTCAATCTCCTCACCCAGCTCCTCTTCCCATTTACCCTTCATTTCCTCCACCGAGGCCTCGTCTACCTCCTGCATTACCTGGTATATGTCCGAAATCCTCCCTCCTCCAACCCACACCCCCAAGAGCACCCTGTCCCGTACCCCACGTGGGGGGGACAAGGGGAACCCCTCCATCTGCCACCTGGCAAACGCCCTAACCTGCATGTACCGAAACATGTTCCCCGGGGGGAGCCCAAACTTCCCCTCTAACTCCCCCAAGCTCGCAAACCACCCCTCCACAAACAGATCCCTCAACCTCCTAACCCCTACCCTGTGCCAGCCCAGAAACCCGCCATCAATGCTCCCTGGAACAAACCGATGATTCCCCCGTATCGGGGCCTCCATCGAGCCCCCCACTTCTCCCCTATGCCGTCTCCATTGCCACCAAATTTTGAGGATAGCCGCCACCACCGGGTTCGTGGTATATCTCGTTGGAGGGAGCGGCAACGGCGCCGTTACCAGCGCCTCCAGGCTCGTGCCCACACAGGACGCTACCTCCATCCTCTTCCATGCTGCCCCTTCCCCGTCCATTACCCACTTATGCACCATCGCTGTGTTGGCTGCCCAATGGTACCCACATAGGTTGGGCAGCGCCAGCCCCCCCCACCCCTGCCCTGTTCCAAGAACACTCTTCTCACCCTCGGAGTCCCATGTGCCCACACAAATCCCGTAATACTCCTGTTGACCCTCCTAAAAAAGGCCTTCGGGATAAGGATGGGAAGGCACTGGAACAGGAACAAAAACCTCGGGAGCACCGTCATCTTAACGGACTGCACCCTCCCCGCCAGTGACAGCGGTAACATATCCCACCTTTTGAACTCCTCCTCCATCTGCTCCACCAACCTTGTGAGGTTGAGCTTGTGCAGGGCCCCCCAGCTCCCAGCCACCTGGACTCCTAGGTACCTAAAGCTCTTCCCTGACTGCTTCAGTGGGAGCCTACCAATCCCCTCCTCCTGATCCCCCGGGTGCACCACGAACAACTCGCTCTTGCCCAGGTTCAGCTTATACCCAGAGAAGCCCCCAAATTCCCTAAGAATCCTCATCACCTCCGGCATCCCCCCCACCGGGTCCGCCACATACAGCAACATGGCGTCCGCATAAAACATGGCGTCTGCATAAAGCGACACAGGATGCTCCTCCCCACCCCGCACCAGGTCCCTCCAGTTCCCTGACTCCCTCAACGCCATGGCCAGGGGCTCAATTCCCAATGCAAAGAGCAAGGGGGACAGAGGACACCACTGTCTCGTCCCCCGGTACAACCGAAAGTACTCCGACCTCCTCCTATTCGTGGCTACACTCGCCATTGGGGCCTCATAGAGCAACCTCACCCAACGGACAGACCCCTCCCCAAACCGAAATCTTTCCAACACCTCCCACAGATACACCCACTCAACCCTATCAAAGGCCTTCTCCGCATCTAATGCCACCACTGCCTCCCCTTCCACGGCCGGCATCATAATAACATTGAGGAGGTTTCATACTTTTGTATTCAACTGCCTTCCCTTCACAAACCCCGTCTGGTCCTCATGAATGACCCCGGCACACAATCCTCTATTCTTGTGGCTCAGATCTTTGCCAGCAGCTTGGCGTCTACATTTAGCAGCGGGATCGGCCTATATGACCCACACTGCAGAGGGTCCTTGTCCCACTTAAGGATCAAGGAAATCAGCGCCCGTGACATAGTTGGGGCCAAACCCCCCCCCCCCCCCCGCTCCCTTGCCTCGTTAAAGGTCCGGACCAACAGGGGGCCCAACAGGTCCGCATACCTTTTATAAAATTCGGCCGGAAACCCATCCGGCCCCGGCCCCTTCCCCGACTGCATGCTCCCTATCTCTTTAACCAGCTCCTCCAGCTCAATCGGCACCCCCAGTCCCTCCACCTGCCCCTCCTCCACCCTCAGAAATCGCAGCTTGTCCAAGAAGCGCCCCATTCCACCCCCCTCCACCGGGGGCTCAGTCTGGTACAGTTCCCCATAAAAGTCCCTGCAGACCCCATTAACATCTACCCCCCTCCGCACCACCTTCCCAGCTCTATCCATCACTCCCCCAATCTCCCTGGCCGCGCCCCGCTTTCGGAGCTAGTGTGCCAGCATCCTGCTCGCCTTCTCCCCATATTCATACACCGCCCCTTGTGCTTTCCTCCACTGAGCTTCCGCCTTTCTGGTAGTCAATAGGTCGAACCTGGCCTGAAGGCCACGCCTCTCCCCCAGCAATCCCTCCTCCGGAGCCTCCGCATCTCCCCTATCAGTCTCTCCCTCTCCCTCTGCTCCCCCCTCTCCCTATGGGTTCCTCAAACATATTGAAAGGACCATATTTCTTTACATGCTACCCTGCCCACCCTCCACCACCACTCCACCACCTCAAGTCTCTGAGTTTATAAATTCAGACAATCTGGAAACTTGGCAATTCTTCCTGATCTTCTTCTGGTCACATTTGGAGGAGTGGTAGTCTCAGTTGCTTTGGATAGCTTTTCTTGGTTTGAACTTGAAATTGTAATATTATATTTTCAAGTATTTGCTTGTCTTCGTTGATTTTGCTTTTTACGCTCTTTGGAGATGAATTTCTCCTTATTGATAATTCATCTTCTTTGTTTGGACTCCAAGGGTTTGTTCCATTACTTCTGGAGAGAACATCTACTCTGTTCATTCATAGAGTGGACTCGGATTTACTTTTCTATGGGGTGCGCCATGATCTTGATGTTTTAAAAATGAAACCTTTATTTCCACTAGTTTTGCAATTTCCCCCAGAAATTTATTTACTCTCGTATTTTCTGAGATTACGGATCATTTCATTCAGCTCAGCAACTATTATGATGAGTTTAATATCTATGACAACATCACCTGGCCATTCCGTTTTTTTCTGATTTTTTTCTTCTACGGTCACAGACTGCTGGATTTGTTCTTCCATGCTGCACATCTCATTTTTTAATGTTCTTCAGACTGGATAGAAGTTCAAGAATTTCAGTTTTGCTTGTTTGTTCGGCATTCATAAACTGTTCTAATTCGTCAGCAACTACTTACCCTGTTCTAGGCATTTTTCAAGTTATCTAATATACTTCTGATACTTGAAGTCCATCAAGTTCTAGTTTTTCATTGGCAAACTCAGCTTCCGTAGTTGAAGGTTGTTCTCTAAATTGAAGTTTCTTCTGAGCAGAGTAACCTTATTCATCTGTGCTATCCCTTCAAGCACCCATTCTGTAATTGCATTTCTGTTACTTATTCATGAGATTCTTCGTGCTCCTTTGAGAGAACTTCTACTTTTCAATTGGATATGCTGCAGAATTGGCAGAGAACATTTTTCTGACTGTTGAATTGGAGCTGCACATTTTCAACTTTATGTTGCTCCTCTACATGAGAATTTTTCATATTCTCATTTCCTTCCTGTAGTTCCGAAACTCTGTTGTCAAGTATGTTTTCATTGCCTCAAACCCTTCAACAGGAATATACTGCAACTGCATGCCTCTTTCAATGTCTCTATCTGATTGCAGCCTGCGATCTCCACTTTGCAGTTCAAGCTCCGCGTATACTTTTTTAAAAAGTACCTTTTGGCTTACACCTGGAATACAGAACATTGCTGAGTTTTCTCTGCCAACTGGTTCTTTCAGTGACATTAAATTAATGTTGCTTCTTTTTGTAATTTTCCAGATAAACAATCTGCAATGTAAGGGATTCTGGAGCATGTGAAGCTCAGTCAACAGGCTTACCTTTCTTTGTAAAGTTCAATAGTTTCCTTTTGAATATCCTTGCAATTTAACAGAGTCTCCTCAACCTCGTTCTGTTGTTTCTCTATTCTGCTGTTCAAGGCTGTCTTAATTTCTTCATGCTACTAAAGGGTTTTAAACTTGTTTAACATTTGATCTTGAAGGACAATCGGCTATTCCTTCAACTGTCTGCTTTGTTGTTCAGCTGTAGTCTTCTCATTCTGCAATTCAGTGCATTGCTTTATCACCACTGATCATTCCAACAAAACCTTTTATTACATAATATTCAACTTCTTTTAACCTTGTATTTTTCCAGGGGGCATGCTGTGGTTCTTCAAAGATTCTTTCAAGGCAGCAGATTTTGAGTACATTTTTTGCCAGCCATTGTGTCTGGCTGTACTTCTGGTTTGAGTTCTGCCAACTCCTTCTTCGATTTTCCATTGAAGGAATTCAGTTATTATTTCCTCCTTATGCTAATTCATATTCCTGTGCATTGTATACTTTTTAATATTCAACCTTTCTGTTTAGTTCAAAACCTCTTTATAGCTTTGACACCTCAGAAATGAATTTGTTCAGATATTGAACAGTTTGGTCAATTGAAAACAAATGTCTTCAAAGGTATGTACTCAGCTGTAATCTTGTGTTTCATGTCTTCCAATTCACTTTTGATATGAACATTTTGCTATCTTATTTCTGTCCTTTATTTCTCCACCTGCAGCAAAGCTTTGTCCTTGCCCTTCATTTTGTTTGCACTGTTAGCCAGGTCTGACTCCGGTGAACTCTTAGCTAATTTCAGTTCTGTAATTGTGCCACTCATGGCTTGATTGTCTGCTCACAGCTTGGAACACTCTATTACTTTACCTTCAATCAGAGCCAAATGGTTCAACAGTGCCGCCTACTGTTCCAGTTTTGTAATGTGCCAGCCTTTTCAAAAAGATGCATGTTTAAGGTTTCTTCTCTGCCTTGTCTTTGCTTGGCACTAAATTCTTTGGCTCATATATTTCATGGCACTGACATGGTCTGCATAAAACATTTTATGTTTTGCTTGGGTATTGTCTCCCTCACATTGAGGTCTCCTTGCACTTTCAATGTTTTATTGATGGTGTTCTGCAGCTTTTTAAAAAATGTTTTTGAGTTTAAAATAATTGACAAAGGCTTTTATTATCTCACCAAATGTGGTTCAGGATTTATCTCTCTCTCACCTTCTGATTAACCTGTCAGCAATTTCACCAAATAAGTAAAATAATGCATTAACTTGCACTTCTGACTCCCTTTTTAAAAAATTTTTTTTTTATTGGTGTTAGGAGTTAGATACAAAAATCTGAGTTTTGCATGTAAAGGCCAATGCAACAACAACAAAAAATAGAAACAAGATTTGAGCCCCTCGCTGTCACCAAACCATGACTGGGGCTCCAATACTAATTTACATTTACAGCAGTTGTGTCTTTGCAGTGATTTGATGGGTGTCAGCTGGGGCTCCTACTGCTTGGAAGTAGGGGTTGCACCCAGCTTTACCCATATATAGAGACAGATATAGTAAGGATCCTTCCCCTCACTTGCCGGTAGACTCTGTTCTGCTCGTGGGGGCGAGGGTGAGGGTGGAGGTGGGGGGGCTGTGGGAGGTGGTCCCGCTAGCCCCTTCAGCTTGTAAGGGTTTATTCTGTGTTTTTGGACAGGTGCGGAGGATTATGATGTTGAACATTAAGGGCAAGATTTTCCACCTCCCCCCCCCCCCCCCCTTCCTGGTGTGTGCAGCAGCCCACCATTTGCCAGTGGTGGGATATCCCAGACCAACGCTGTCAATGGGGTTTTCTGTTAACACCCTCTGCCACTGGAAATTCTTGACAGGGACTCGCTGCCGGCGGGACCGGAAGATCCCACTTATGGGTATGGCTTGACAATCCCACTCTCAGACTTTATTAACAGCTCATAACTATATAACTAGGTATTATCACCTTCAGGCTTCTGCTTCTGTACTCAGTTCACCATCATGTGACACACGGCATTATTTTGTGGGCAGCACAGTTTCTCCAGTCTCACATTAACCTTTGCTATGCCTGATACATAGAACATATACAGTGCAGAAGGAGGCCATTCGGCCCATCAAGTCTGCAATGACCCACTTAAACCCTCACTTCCACCCTATCGCTAAAACCCCTCCTAACCTTTTTGGACACTAAGGGCAATTTAGAATGGCCAATCCACCTAATCTGCATGTCTTTGGACTGTGGGAGGAAACCAGAGCACCCGGAATAAACCCACTCAGACACAGGGAGAATGTACACACTCCGCACAGACAGTGACCCAGCAGGAAATCAAACCTGGGACCCTGCAGCTGGGAACCACAGTGCTAACCGCTATGCTACCATGTTGCCCGACAACAACATCCATCTGCACAACTGATTATCCCAGCAGTCTGCAGCATCTGATGTCCATTTTCTGTTGCAGTAAATGCAGCTTCCAGCAAAGGTCTGCTTTTGCAGTGGAAGCTACGTACACTGCCTTGCAAGTTCAGAGAGCTGACATCATGGGTCTGAACACCCTTTTGAAACACATTTGCAAGTTTCAACAGCAGCTAGTTCATCAATCTGTTCTCCAGCTGTTTCATCAGATTGCTAAGGCACTGCCGCAGGGCAATAGCAGTGATTCGATGGAGCACAAATCTGTTTCTTCTCTCATGGTGATAGCATTCATGCTCCTACACCAGCAATTCTCTTGTGTTGCACGTCATCCAGCCAACTCGACTGCTGTAGACTATGCCACCATGGTCCAGAACGAAACCGGCTCTCCTAGGCTTAACCATGCTCATGCCCTTCAAGGCTGTCTGCAGACTTTTCAATTGGGGATAGCAGCCTTCCACACCCACTGTAGCTATGGAAGCATGTTGCAGGAGCATTTGCAAAGACGCCACAAAGACCGGCACAAAAGGAATGTAGAATATTCTTTACTTATTTTTGTATTTGTTAGCTCATGAATTACTTTGTAAATTTTTATTGCAATATGCATTTTCTGGTGGCTTTATTATCATAAGAAAGGAGATGATGTGCACATCAGTGTTGAGGAAACTTAAAAGTATGGGTTTGTAGGGAAATGAAGATGTATGGTTGAGTTTAGTGGTATTGCTCGTTAATTATTTAATAATAGTAATCTTTATTGTCACAAGTAGACTTACATTAACACTGTAATGAAGTTACTGTGAAAAGTCCCTAGTCGCTACATTCTGGCACCTATTTGGGTATAGGGATGGCGAATTCAGAGTGTCCAAATTACCTAACAGCATGTTTTTCCGGACTTGTGGGAGGAAATCGGAGCACCCGGAGGAAAACTTTCATCACACAGCATCCAGGCAGAAGGGGAGTCTCCAAGTTGTTGCCTCCCTTCTTCTTCCTGATCTTCCACTTCCTGTGGCTCTTCATCATGCTCTTGCTTGACAGGTTTTACCAATTTCACCCGAAATACACTGGGTGAGTATGGCCTTCTGCTGGGAGGCCTTCTCCCCATCCTCCTCCATTCTCTCTTTGCAGTGTTTCCTGCTCATTCTCTCCATTATGTACAATTCCAAGAGGAATGTCTACCAGGCCACTGGAAGCAACTTGTTTTGTCATAAATTTCTGAATGAAGAAGAAAGTACTTCAGCATCAGCTTGACCTCTCTGTGTAGATCATTGTAACTTTAAGCAAGGGTAGGAAAGCTCAACAAATACATTTGTGTTCGTCACCTTAAGAAATATTTGAGCAACCAATCTGTAAGTAGTTCACTACTCCTTCAAACAGTGTGGGTAAGGTTGGGAAGGAGGGAATTTCTTTCATGCATTTTAATGTTACGTTAAGCTGTACAAGAACATTGGAGTATGGTGTTTGAAAATAGCAACGTTGCCAACAGTCAGCATTGCGCACTGACTGGTGTCATAATCTGTCTGTGTTGCATGCTGCCAGCAATCATTCAGTGCTTGCACCTAAACTCTTTACCAAGATTGAATCCAACTTGTCTTAGTTTTGGAAGTGTTTGTGTACATCTCGAGTTTTCCACTGTTAAGAAGTCAGTTAGTGGTAAAATCTGAACAGCAGAACCGGATTTCTTCCCTGTGGAGTGGTGAGAAATTACTCAATATATCACATTGAGGACAGAGGAAATGAAAGAGATAAATGTAGAGATTCTGCTGTATCATTCCTTTCTCCACCTTATTCCCAATGCACTGAGGCAAACCTGTGCCCAAAATCTCTAGGGCTTTCTGTTCCATAAGAGTAAGAACCCGAAAGGAGGTAGGTCTTTTTCTCATTCAGTCATGGCAAATGTGGGATTTCACGTCTTGCAGAAATAAGGGGAACTTATTAGTGCTTACATCAAAGGCTTATAAAAGTGTGTGAAGCATACTGATGTGTGCATGATGAACATTGCATACAGCAAGCAATATGCAGTATGGAGCTGTTTCACAGAGCAGAAAAGTGTCAGTAGAGTGTTATTTTCTGCCTAACACAAAAGTGCATAGATCTTTTTGTGAAACATATGGCTGCACATCTACCTTTCGAAAGGTAACAGCAGCTGCTGATAAAACTTGTCAGAGGCGGTTTTGAGAAAAAGCTATTTAATTTATTCATCTTTATTGTCACAAGTAGGCTTACATTAACAGTATAATGAAGTTACTGTGAAAACCCCCTACTCGCCACATTCCACCGCCTGTTCGGGTACACTGAGGGAGAATTCAGAATGTCCAAATTACCTAACAGCACATCTTTCGAGACCTGTGGGAGGAAACCGGAGCATCCAGAATAAACCCACGCAGGTACAGGGTGAAGCTGCACAGACAGTGACACAAGCCAGAAATCGAACCTGGGACCCTGGCATTGCGAAGCAAGAGTGTTAATCACTGTGCTACCATGCCTCCTTTGATGGCGGGGTGAGGAGGGAGGTATGATGACAAGGAAGGAGACATTGCAAGAAGTAAATCTTACTTTGGCTTAGTGTGTTAGGTCATTCAACGTCATTCTGCCTTGCACCCACTTCCTGGGGAGTGTTTGTGTTGCTCAGCAATCTCCTTACAGGTCCATTAAGGTGTTTGCCTTGTAGGTTTAATTGCATTGGAGGGTAAGTGGGTCGTCCTACACACTCCAAGTCTGCAAGGACACATCTGACATGGTCTGAAAATCTTAGCACTGTACACTCCATCCAATCTTCAGTCTCTGCTCTCAGGACATCCTTGTTTTAGGAGCTTGCAGCTCACCTGTAATTCCTTAAAGAAACCTGGCCACCAAAACAGTTCAGGCATGACACATATTTCATTTGGTGGATGGCCAAATCACCCCATCCATTGAGTGTTAATTTGCCCCCCCCCCCCCTCTCTCTCTCTCTCTCTCTCTCTCCTCTCCCCCCCCCCCCCCCCCCCCCCACTTCCACTAAATCAAAATCTAGGCCACAGGGTTGTGAAAAAAAGAGACAAAGTTATACACAAAATCCTTTTGTTCAAAGATTTGAACTATTCGAGAAAGTGTGTTACAGATGCCAGGGGAAACAGTGACAGTCAAAACTAGAAAATGTTAGGTCTGTGAGGTCACACCCTTTACATCTCAACTGTTTCTCGTTATCACAAATGTTGCTTTGACTTGTATTTGATCGTATTATTGATCTGGAAGAAAATATACTTACTGTAGCTTGTATTAGGATATCTACTTTGAATTCTCTGTGGCCTACAGTAATTTATATATGTCAGGAAACCCTGCCAAAAGCTAGCAAGTGGGAATTCAGCTGAAAGCAGTTGAGGAGATGTTATCAGATTTTTAGTCTTATGGCATTTTCAGTCTCAAGCAATCAAAAATTAAATTTGCATAAAGTAATTTATATTATTTTCATAGAGAAGTATCCAAGTAAATTGATTTAATCTGATTTCAATAAAAAATGCATACATATATATTAATAAAATTGAGAGGAACTGGACTTTTGCCCGGTTTGCCAACATTTGGATTTATTATTGGACATGACAGCAATGTCACTCCTTATTTTTGTGAGTTACCACCCTTTAGCTGTGAACAGTGGAAAAATCTGAGGGGTAAATAAGGGAGAAAATGTTGCTTTATTTGACTCTAGTCCTTTCTTACGCACTTTTTTCCAAATCTAATTTCAACCTTCATTAGAAACCTAGTTGTCATGTGCTCGACTTACTTAATACTCACTGAATACTACAGTCTCAAACCTCAAGTTTACCTTTCTTATCACTGCCCAAATAATTAAAATCTGCTTGAGGATTAATAACATAGTGGCAAACTATGTTGATATTTTAATCACACTTATAAAGCAATGGATTTCTTAAAGTTTGACAATTAGCACTCTTGTTTGAGGATTACTAAATTAGGTAAGCATCAGGTTTTTTTTACAAATTGCAATGCATTAGTTGCTGTCACTGGCAATATGCTTTCCAACATACAAGACAGGTGATGGTTGAGAAATGTCTTTCCTAATCTTTGTGGAATCCTCATATTGCACAATATGTCCGAGGTCAAAAGGGAGAAAATGTGGTCAGAGAATCATGGAAAAGTTGTCACCCTTGGGAACTTTCAGACCATTAGAAATTTCTTCAAGCCGTTCGGTTAGGTCCGATGTAATTTCATCGTTTCTCTGACTAGTGATTGTTATTGGATAACTCAACATAATGCTTCAAATTATCTTGCTTAATTGCAGCAGCTTACAAAAATGCGATATGAATTCCAGCTCGGAGATGCTTGGTCGATGGCTCATGAAAATCATTCAACAGTCCTGTACTCATCATCATTTTGGCTTTGTCAGTGACTGTCCTTTTAAACTAAACTGCATGATAATTTCCCAACTATTGGAAGAATTAAAGTGTTTCAAACAACGTGAAAAAGGAATAGTTACTGTCCCCCCCCCCCCCCTCCCCCGTGGTGCAGCGGTTCAGTTTATGGTGACATTCTATCCCAGCCCACCGGCCCCCGACGCAGCAAACTCAATAAGTCAGCGCAGCCCCACATGAACGGCGGCTTGCCTGAGTGCACCTGTTTCCCAGAATCAGTTCATCAATAAAAGCCCTGACCTGCTTTCCTTTCTAATTATCGCGATAGAGTAGAATAGATGAAGTGACACTCGCCAAATTGCAGCAAAGCTCTGCTCGAGCACGGCCAGATATGAAAACGCAAGATGCTTTTTTTGGTATGTGTGTGTGGCAAGCACTTCAGACGGAGTGCTAACATTGGCAGCGGCGTTTAACTGTACTGTGAGCTAGGAGAGGGCAGGAGCTCGGCTAGGAGACGATCATCACCCCCCACACCCACCGTGTGTGTGGACATAAGAGCGTTGCCGCTGCTCTGAGCTGGGCGAGCGGGATTCAAGAGGAACCAACGCGATTTAAAACCGACTGGTGCTAATCCCCCTGGACAATTCGGGGGGAAGTGGGGGGTGGGGGTGGGGGGGGGGGGGGGGGGAGACCAGTATCTTTCCCACTCATCGGATTCACCACAAACTATATCACATCCCATTCAGTGGGATTTCCAGCTTGGCCAAGTGGGGAGACTCTTTTATACCACTGACCCCCTTGTTGGTAGTGGGGGGGGGGGGGGGGGGGGGTTGTGCGAGAGTCCGACACAATTCTCTCAGGGACGCTGATTGTCAGGTAAGAAAAATAAATCGTTTTGCGTTTGACACACTGGAACCACGTTGAAGAGAGGCGACTGTCTGCTCGGGGTAAGAACTCACTTTTGCTTCATGATCACCTTCTTCTTGTTTTCCTTCCTTTTTCTTCATTCCTCCCGGTTGACGTGTTCGTTTGCTGGGTATATTGGTGACTCTCTTCCCCCTCTCCACGAGAGACAGATATACCCGTATCCCCCCCCCCCCCCCCCCCCCCCGCCATCCTCACCGATCCGCTTCATCTGCGCGCCTCAGATTGTCGAATGAAGGCGACTCTGCGAACACCCCCCCCCCCCCCCCAAAAGAAAAAAAATAATGTCAAGTCCCCCTAACTTGTCTTTTTGGCGCCCCCCCCTCCCCCCATGTCGCACATCAGGGACAGTGTCAAAGTGAGCAAAGGATTTTTTTAAAAGATTGGCACACCGATTGACTTGCCGTCCGGGGAGGGGAAAGGAGCGCGGAGATTCCAGGTGATTGATAATTATTCAGAGCGAGCACCCCGCCGCATTTTACAGGGGCTGCCTGCCTGTGCGACGTTCACCCCGCCGCCAAAAATAAAACCACGAAGCAGCACCTGCCTCCCCGCCCCCCGCGACAATTAAAACATCAGCACTTGGTGTTGGAAAACCTCAGTCTCCCTCCTTCTCTCCACCCCCCCCCCCCCCCCCCCCACTCCTCTCTCCTCACTGCAGTCACGAAGCTGCTTGCAGCTTCAGATAGGATGCTGTCAGTTTGATCCAGCCACCGAGCGTGCGGTTTGTGCTCATATCCTCCTCTCTTTCCAGGGAACGACTGGGCACAGCTCAAAATTGGCGAAGGAGCAAAAAAAAAAGCTGCCTGGCGCATCCTCTCGCTCGCGGCGTTCATCGCATGTGCGCCTATTTTCTCAACTAAAGATATTTTTCCGTCGTGTTTTCAAGTAGGAATCAACAACTTGCCTTTCAGCTGCCAGCTGCTGGAGGCTTGAACACCAAAGGCTGCCTGTCAGTAACTCTGGGGTTGAGTCCGCACCGCTGCCTGGAAAGCGTCTTTTGTTTTTTTTTACGCCTGCTTGTACTGCATCTCTTTTCAATAAGTTGTGTTTTGTGAATTGTATTTGTTTAATGCCAGTGCTGAACATTTAGTACAATGTTTGCACCTTGACAACTTTTGTGCCTTAGTTTATTCCATAAATTGCTATTTATGTTCATTTACAAAACTGGCATATTTTAACATCAAAATCACCTTAAATGTGATGTATTGCATGCCCATTGGGACTCTGATCAGACTTGTACTCAAAAGAATATTGGATGCAGTCTCTAGGTGTGGGAGAGCTACATTGAAATGGTCGTGAAGTATGACATTTTACAGATGGTGCTGATTTTAAAAAAAAACAATTTTGGTTGAAACTATGACTGATATTTGGTGCGAATGTTTGGTGAAAACAATGGCATTGTTTTGTATTGTTAATTGTAAAATTACATTGTTTTGTTTTCAAACCATCTTCAGATTCACTGTGTTTATTTTTTAGAACACTGTTTATTTTGTTGTACTTGTTCAGTTTGTTAATTTTCTTGTCCAGGCAATGTTTCATAGACAGTGTGACTGAAAAGGCTCGAGCAGTACTGTCAGCACAAAGCATCATGGATGCTGTAGTTTCCAGAAGGATTTCAAAGATTTATTGTCGAAGGAAATCTGGCTATTAAAATATTTTAAGCAGTACCAAACATTATTTTAATCCCAAACTGAACTTTGAATTGGGGGAGTCACCCATTTAAAAATAGAGGTACTGGCGCCGCTGTGGTTTGAAATCACAGTGGCTCAAATGACATTATTTACAAATTGTACAATTTAATATAAATCTTATTAAAATCTATAAAGTAGTAACATAAACTCATTGCTTGCTGTGACTGGAAGGAAGGAGTACTTGGAATGGAAACAAAAATGTATTTTTATTGAATTTTCGAACAACCCTATTTGAATTTAATTTGTTTTATTCCCTGTTTATTCCTCTCATCTACGTATGTATTTGAAAGGAATTTGTTTTGATTTTCAACAAGTAGAAATCATGAGATCAATTAGAGTTAGCTAATTGTGCATGAGAACTGAAAACATTGTTTGCACAGCATTTGGAAACAAATGAAGAAGTGGCTCAGGAAGAATTTTGTTGGCCGAAAGAAAATAGGTAGATAATAATACTTTCTTTTTTTTTATTAGGTGAGCATCTGGTAAGCCAGTACAAATGGTTGATGATTCCCGTGTCCCGTTGTGTAGCATTTCTGTTCCATCTTTGCTGTACATGCTGAACATCAATTGACAATGTTTCTAAAAGGCAACACTCTGGGACTGTGGGATGTAAGGTGTAGAATGCTTCCAGTTCCACGATCAAAAGGGCAACCTCAAATTTGGCAGATGAATGGAGAACCACCTCCCTGGATTTGGACTGCCCCAGCTGTACCTGGTCTTTTCAGAATAATTGGCCCTCCCCAGCTCGTTCCTTTGGCCTCTCCACAGAATCCGCCTGAGTTTTTACAACCTCCAACGGGCTGGCAGGTCCCTTACGATTCTCTCATCCCTTTGATGGTGATGCCTTCTGCACCAGAACCAGCTGTTCCCCAGCTCCCACTTCCAAATATGCAGGTATGGAATGTGATAAAGCAGTAAATTTCAGCATAATCCATAATTCAGTGTGATTACACAAGGGATGCTCTTTGAAAATATGGCAGTGCAAGGACTTTAAAAGAAAGTCGCCCAACAATATACTATTGTTTATTCTTCGATTCATCTTAACATTGGAAGCTGTAATTGTTTGCAAAACTGACAAAAAAAATATAGATCGAGTATCCTTTGTACATAAATCCAAAAACCAAACGCACCCAAAAATCACACACTTTGTGATCCTCATTGACCTTCAATGTGGGAAGTTTAGTTGTTTGTCAGTATTTTGTACCTTGAGATATTTATGGTGAATACGTAAAAAAGAAACTTATATAAATACAGGTACCCTGTATTTATTATTCAGTGAGGCATCTTACTTTTCTAGCTATTTTAGTTACTTTATAGTTTGCCTAGGCTTAGACTATAGTATTGTAGGTTTATATGCAGTATTCGGTAGCCAAAATTATCTAAAATCCAAAATGTCATCGGACCTGAGGGTTTTGTGTAAAGGATACTTTTACTATTACTGTTATATATCCTGGTATTTTTTATTTTTATATTTGTTTAATGGATTTCTTGGTATTGAATTATCAACAACTGTTGGTGTTTTTATATGCCTCTTGGGAACAGTTAGATTAGAGAACTCTATTGGATTTTGAACAGTCATTGACCATGGAGTCACATGGAAAAACAGAGAAGGAAATAAATCAGGAAGGAATGAAAGCACAATGAAAGAGAAAGATCTTATGGAGGTTTTGGAAGGAAGGGAAATAAAGGACAATGAAATAAAATGAAAATCGCTTATTGTCATGAGTAGGCTTCAATGAAGTTACTGTGAAAAGCCCCTAGTCACCACATTCCGGCGCCTGTCCGGGGAGGCTGGTGCTGGAATTGAAACGTGCTGCTGGCCTGCCCTGGTCTGCTTTCAAAGCCAGTGATTTAGCCGTGTGCTAAACCAGCCCCTCAGGTGAAGATGCTGAGTGCTGAATATGAGGAGGGCATGGTGGCAGAGTGGTTTGCACTGCTGCCTCACAGCACCAGGGTCCCAGGTTCAATTCTGATCATGGGTGACTGTCTTTGTGAAGTTTGAACTTCCTCCCTGTGTCTGCGTAGGCTTCCTTGGGTGCTCTGGTTTCCTCCCACAGTCTAAAGGTGAAATGCCCAAGCTAAATTGCCCCTCAGTGTTCAAGAATGTTAAGGTTAGGTGGGGTTAAGGGGATAGGGTGGAGGAATTGGCCTAGGTAATGCGTTCTTTCAGAGGGTCTGTACAGACGTGATGGGCTGAATGTTATTTTTCTGTGCTGTAGGAATTCTGAGTGGAAATTAGGGTGGGATCTAAAATTACTGCAAGAGGAGCTACTAATAGGGAGCAGAGAGAACAAGGAATGTGAAATAGACTGGTGTTGATAGTACGGAAGGTACGTATTGAAGGTTATATGATTGATGTGGATTGCAGAGGTAGAGAGGGGCAAGGTCATGGAGGGAACTGAAGGTGATGATGAGAATCTTTAAAATCAATTTTCTGGGAAAGGGGTGATTTTGAAAGATGACGATAATGCATGACTTATAAAAGCAAAATATCGCAGATGCTGGAAATTAAAATAAAAACTGAAAATGCTGGAAATACTAAAGTATAGCAGCATCTGTGGAGAGAGAAACACAAAGTTGAAATGATAACTTTTTTTCTTTTTGTCTCTCTCACAGATGCTGCTAGACCTGCTGCGTATTTCCAGCATTTTATTGTTGTTATTTCAGTATGGCTCGCGAAGTGAGATGCATTGTTCTGAATAACATGTTTTGGAAGGAGGAAATGAGATAATGGATGTTTGAGAGAAAGCAGTATAAGTGATGGATCAAATGTAAAGAGGAAGCTGGGCTGAATTAAGCATGATGCACTCTGGACTTGACCTGAGCGTACAGCTGCTGAGGATGAAGGCGCTGGGAATGGAAGTGCTTAGATGGTCTGTGATGTATAATAGATGGACAAATACAAAGCATGATGTGTTTAATATATTGTTCAGGGAAACAGAAGCACAGAAGTAATTATGAAATATCCTACGAATATTAAATTGTATTGATTCCATTTGACTCTTCTGTACATGAAGCTTATAAATTCATTTTAACTTCAAGCACTGATCTTTTAGGAAAAATAAATAAATTGTGTTGTATGGGGGTGATCTAATTTCCAAGTATGGTAGCATGAAAAATGATCTAAATCATTCTCTCTTCTTCTGGCAGCATATATCTCAGGACATCATAAATAGTGCTGTGATGCTTTACTACCATATAATAGAACTCTTGCCACTGTAGTCAGAATATTATAGTAGCAACAGTTGCTTAGGCTCAAAGAACTTGAACCATTTGTAATTGTATTAAAAAGACAATATACATATTTTGAATGAGTTAGCGATTCAGACACTGACATCTTCGCAGGATTGAAGTGACAAAATTCCTCCTCCACCTTTGATTTATGCTCAGCAGAATTTCTCAACTGTAGTAAAACCTTCTATCAATCCAACTTAATTATTATTCTATATATTTATGAAGCAAGCGATGTTGCATAGCCCAGTACAGACTTTTTGTTCTGGTTTTGAATCATGGATTCAATATTATATTATTACCTCAGGAAATGTAACATTTGGAAATTTTATTGCAATGCACACTTATGGTGTGCTATTGGAACTATAACTATGCTAACAAGCTTACAGCAGCCCTAACATAGTTAGATTTTTGTTGCAATCTTATTGTACATCTTTGGTACAATGCTGAAGATGCTTATCTTACAATGCTCTTGACACATTATTTACTTAGGGCTTCTGGGATACTGTGTATTCAACTGAATTAATGTTCTGGTACCTAGGTTATTGACTTGATTTTAATAGAATGCGGCAGTGAGGCGAGAATGAGGGCAGTGGGCAAGTTTCAGTGACATATAAATATATGGGCATGTTGGGGTTTAGACTCTATACTAAACCCTAGAGTGAGAAATTTCTTGTCTGGGAATAGCCTGACTGGGGAAAACAACAATTACTAATTTAGAATGCCAATTAACAAGGTTTATTGGACAGATGGACTAACAAAACATTCCAGTGTATCGAGGCATGGCACGATACAATGTCTTTCCCTTAGATCCTGGGACTTCTGCAATCTTCTCATCTTGGTTGCTTGTACCTGGTCTCTTGACTTACAACAAAATCTTAATTTTGTCAATTCAACTCTGACATGCATACGAAACCCCTTTGCACTGTTAAAGCCAAAACTTTAATTTCTCAATCTGTCTCAGCACCTGTAGCTGCATATTTCATAACTTCTGCTGAATACTCCGCACTCTCTCAAGCTTCCTGGTGAAGACTTCACTTTTTCTAATTACTTTAGCCCTAAGACTGGATTTTGATACTGATCCAACACCTATACCTGGATTTCATATGACAAATCCTTCACCTGAATCTGCATTTCTTTTGGAAAATCCTTTAGCCTGTACCTGGATTTCTTGCAGCATATCCTTTAACCTGTGACAATTCCCATCAACTGATAATGCCCCAGGCAAATCCCAACTACTTTTTCTCCCAGCAAAGCTCCCTGAGCAACTGTTCTGAGAGGAATGATGTCTCCTAGCTAGTAGAAAGACGTGTTCTGTTTTTATACCATTTTTAGGCAACTTTTGAAATATTCAGTCCAAGTTGTGCACCTGTGTCAAAACAAATAATAACTTCTAACCAAATATTTGCAATACATAACCACTGCAGAAAGTCTTCTCGCTTCCCTACAACTTAACTTTATTTCAAACTCTATATCTACAATTCCTGATGAATGGAAAGAGTGCGTCCCTACAATATACTAATCTTATCTTGTACCCTTTACTTACAATTCTAACCCTCAGGACATGCCTGTAGCCGATCTACCTCCCAGTTTTGGCTTCTGTTTACTCTTAATCCTCGACTTATTAAAGCTCAAATATGTAGGTGTAGCCCAACACTAATTCTGCGTAATTTCCTAAAGCTACCTTACAATATTTTGGTATTTAAAGAGATGCCAATTTAAGAACTTGTTAACATTCCAATAATACATGCAAAAAAGCTTTTTAATCGCAAAGCTCATGTACATCGTACGATAACTTCAGTCTTATTAATTACGAAAATATGTGTCAGCGAGGTGAAGTTTAACAGGTGGAAAATATGCTCTACAGCAGACAAAGTTCTTTTATTGCTTGGGGTACAGCAGTCTTTAGTGTCAGGCACAAAAAGTGTGTGATTCTCTGTTAGCTGACGCCAAAAATGGCAAGTGCGATCGGGCGGAGAATAGCTTCCAAATTGCGGCAGGAGCTGATTTGACGACAAATCATGATTCTGCGAAACCTTGTAAACAGCGTCAATGCATTTCACTACCCCCCCCCCCCTGTTTTTTATGGGAATCGGTGGTTTTCCCCGCGGTACCAGGGCTAGCCCCTATACAGTAGCGGAAACGGTCCAGGTGGGGTGCCGATTTTTCTATCGATAAAGTCACGGATTCTCCGTTGGCATCAACACTTAGGGCGATTCTCTGTTGTCCAATGCCGATATCGTAATGGGCGATCGGGAGGAGAATCCCTTTTGACCCAAAAATCGGGAACGGCACCTGTTTTAAGATGCTCCGTCCCCTCCAAAACGCAATTTTGGGAGAACGCCGCAGGGGTTGGGACCGCCTCAGAACGTCAGCTGAAGGCCCTCCCCTGATGCTCTGCCCCCGATGGGCCGACTTCCCGTTGGCGTGGGGTATAAGTGCTGTTGAGTTTTTGTCAAGCTCACGTGGTGGCTGCGGACTGTGTCCAGCGCTGCCACAGTCGGGGGTGGGGGGGGGGGGAGGCGCTGTTATGCTGGCTGGGTCGGTTCTGGAGCGGCTGGGGGGGGGGAATGGTGGAGGCTGGCAAGGTGGGTACAGGGGGTACTATCTGGCAGGTCGGTTCCGCGTGCGGCTGGCGCCATGCTGTATGGCGTGACCGCTGCAGGTCATCGCTGTGCGCATGCGTGGCCATGGACCCTGCCATTGTCCGGCTGTTTTTGGTGCAGGAGCCGGGAGTTTTAGCCTGCGCCGTTGCTAGCCCCTCACCAGTCCGGAATCGGTGAGGGTTCGGCGCCGATTGTGGTGTCGTAAAATGCCACTGTTTCCACGCCGGCATCGGCACTTAGCTACAAAATCAGAGAATCCAGCCCTTAGTCTCAGAAATGGAGAATCTTGCCCAGAGTGTTGGACAATGCCTTATCGGCTGAGCACAGGGAAATGTGCATGGGTGCAGGGGCTTTGTGCAACAACTATGCATTAGACTTATTGAAGACAGCCTTTTGAGAGAGGTGGCTGCCAAGACATCAAAAGTGATAAACAAATTACAGAGGCTCTCCTTCAACCTGTCTGTGAGAAGGAATATTTGGCTGACCAGATGTGGGTTGATTGAGTTTTGTTTTGGCAATATTGAAGGACAGGCTGAGTCTCTTGTAAACAGAATTGAAGAGGTTGAGAGTAGTTGGAAATCGGGTGCAGAGCCATGCATAACTGTAGATCATGTGTGTCTATGGTTGTCAGTTTTGTTTTCACATGGAGACAATGGAGATTAAAGAGTTTTCAATCTACACAGCATTTAATACTGACATCAGAGGGCTGTTGATATTTGATGATGCAAATTGTCACTCGCTGGGACTTTCTGCTCCTGTCTGCGGTGGGCGTGAGCAGAAAATATTGCAAGAGTGTGAAAATCAGTTTTATGAAGTCATAATACCATTTTTCAATAATGGCGTGAGGCTCCAACTGGGGCAGGCACTTTATCCGCTGTGTAAAGTTGGTAAAGTCTTTTGCATGCATAAGTACATATGTACCTGAATGGGGAGAGAGTCTCGAACAGAATTACTTCTGCGACTTATGGGCCAGAATGGGAACGTGGTGAAGGGAGGAAGTGTTTTCCAGCACGTCGCTCATCTTGCCGAGAATTAGTCCAGGAAGGGGGAGGGAATGACCGCCCGGTCTCAGTCGTGGCCAGAATGTTATCTGCAGGACGTGGACATAGCATCCTCCATGTTGGTCTGGCATGGTGTGCGGTGCAGTCTTCTCAAGAATGTTCATGGGTCGCAGATGGTAGACTCAGTCTAGGGAGGCACCAGCAGCTCATAGATGGGTAAAAGATAGTATGGGCATGTGAAGGTCTCATGGTGGAATGGAGGGACGGATGGTGTGAGTGCTTCTAAATTAGGGGCCTCGATATTGGGACAGGAAAGGTCCACTTGGGCCATGTGATCATAATGGGGTTGAGGATTAGAATGCCCCTGTTGCTAATCAACAGCTCATTATTTCTCCAACTTCAAGTTTACCTTTCATGCCATGAACTTTTTTCAGCACAATAGGAACACAGTTTGAACAAAACCTAAACCCACACACATACAAACCCCTTTTTCTAACATTAATCTAACTCGAGTTTTTCTCTTCTTACACATAACCACTAAATTAAATCCACTGAAATCCATACCTTATTTCTAATATTTAACAATAGAAATATAGATAATTTAAAATTACCTGTGTTTTCCTGACAAGGATAATCTTGAAACGCATCCTGTGCCAGGCAAGATTTCAGGGATGGATATTTGCTACACATGTACCAATCTCTCTAATCCACAGCGACTCAATTGTTGTTAAAGGAGGAAATAGGACCTTTGGAGGCTCATGTTGACCCATGTCTTCACATTGCAGTGTACATGAGAAAAAGACCATCAGGAAAATGGATGTTGCAATGAATGCTACCTGCATAATTGTATGCAGGAAGGACAGAAGGAGTAGAAGATGACGGCAAAGCCATGCTTGTCAAAGGGAGGAGGCCCACCCTCATGGCAAAGCCACCCTGAACGTTTATGCCAGTGGCTGTTTCCAAGGATCAGCTATGGACCTCTGTGGAATCCCACAAGCTTGCACACAAGTGTATCCAAGAGGGAACAGGCGTCCCTTGTCCAGACCCATAATTATGTGCATTTTGTAAGAGTTCAAACAAGCCACGATGCCATCGCACTGATCTTTGCAGCAATGTCTGTGTTCCCACAGATGCCATCAACTGCACACATGTGGCAATAAGATCTGCCTGGCAGCAGGCAGTGGAATACATCAACAGGAAAGGCTTCCATTCGCTGAATGTGCAGCCAATGTGCGACCACAACAAACAAATTTTGTAGGTTTGCGTGAGGTATCGGAGAAACGTCCACGATTCCTAAATCTTGGGTAGATGTCCAGATCCTGGACATCTTCAAGGGACAACACAGTATCCTGGGCTGTCTCCTTGGGGACCTGCAAAGAATGTGGCCCATGACTCCCATCAAGAGGCCACAAACTGCATCTGAGATAAGGTACAAAGATGTTCATGCCACTATCTGAATATTGGCGGAGCACAACGTCGGCATTTTAAAAATGCGACTCTGACCCCTGAACAGATCTGACTGGTCACTAGAGTACAGTCCCCAGAGGATCACAGATATTTTCTGCACGTCTCACAACCTGTTGAAGCAAAGGAGGGAGAGCTTCCAGATGCTGGGACTTTGGAGCTGCAGATCTGCTCAGATGAGGAGGACATTGAAGGGGATGAGTGAAGTCAAGGAAGCAGTGGCTGCAGGGAAGAGGCAGTAGGGAAGGCCACATGAGACAGACATGCATGTAAGGTCCTCCAGATTCCAGGAGGAGGGTGAGGAGTGGTAGTGATTATTCTCTTGGACAAGTGCATGGACCCAGATGAACACCAGTATGGCTAGCCTTTCATTTCAACCATCCACTTCACTTTGAGTGTGAATACTTACATTTGAGGCTCAACTTGCCCTGATCCTTTGAAGAATGATGAAACTTTGAGATACGATATCCTTCCTGAAATGGGTTACGAACAGGAGGAAGTTGTCCCCGAATCACACGTCTGAAGATGTTGCGTACCCCTCATGCATTCCAGTCGCTATGAAGGCCTACACGAGGCTGCTGAGCAGCTGCTCTACTATCCTCGATGGGCTTGTAACTGCATATCTCGAGGAGATCCAACACCAGCAACTGCACAGCACTTTGTGTCACCTCATACTGAGAGGCACCACTTGAGCCAAGACTGCCAAAGACGGGTTGCAGGTTTCCAGATATCCATTTAGACATGACTCAGTCTCCGTGACTCCTTCTTCTCAATTACATTGACATCTGGCACTCACAGTTAGGGATTCTGGCCTGCATTCATCCTACCCTTTCTATTGATATGGACCATCTGAGGATGATGAGATTCTAAATGTTACCTGCCATAAATTACTCCTCTTGAGCAAAGACAGTTCGCCATCATGGTTCTCCCTGGTGAATTGCAGCAGGCTCCCTCAAAGTTACATTTACTTGATAATAAAGGGTTCACAAGAGCTTTACTATATCCATGCCTCTATCCAATTGCTTTCCTCACCATAATATCAAGCGAAAATATGTGCTTTCAGAGCTTACTCTAAATGTTCCATTGAGTGGAATATATTGCTGTTTGAAATTAGCATCACAGACCATAACAAGTGTTTAGGTGAGGGTACACGCAACACTCAATATGGCTAACACCTGTGCCACTGCAGTGTTCCAAATATTACCGTTATGTTTTGGTGGCTCCCAACATGCACAGCGGAGGTGGAGGCAGCCTGCTGACTGCCACGCCCTGTGACGACTTTGATGGGCATCCTCTGGCCTGCAATGGGTGTCTTCCTGTTGGGCAGGTGCGTCCTCATTGGTCTCTGGAGCTGATGGAATCACAGGAAGAAATTATAGGGATTAGATGTGCACTCCAGGAGTCACCTGGGTGGATTGTCCCGTTGATCTTTTTCCCCATGGGTGCCTGAGGACTCTAGCTGATTCCTTGAGGAGAAAGAACAGCTCGAATTAGATTGATCTGGCCCCTCCCCCTCTCATATAGCCACTGATGGAGGCCAGCAAGGTCTACAGCAAGACAGTGCCGGATTGATGTCATGCTAGTGTTGACCTCGGTGTGTTGGCATGTTGGTGCCATCATCTCAGACTGAACCTAGACAGACTTACATCATAGAATCATAGAATTTACAGTGCAGAAAGAGGCCATTCGGCCCATCGAGTCTGCACGGCCTTTGAAAGAGCACCCTACCTAAACCCACACCTCCACCCTATCCTCACACCTCCACCTATCCTCACACTTCCACACTATCCCTGTAACCTCACCTAACCCAATATTGTTTTGGGCAATAAGGGCAATTTTGCATGGCCAGTACACATAACCTGCACATCTTTGGACTGTGGGAAGAAAATGGAGTACCCGGAGGAAACCCACGCATACACAGGGAGAGAGTGAAGACTCCACACAGACAGTGACCCAAGCCGGGAATCGAACCTGAGACCCTGGAGCGGTGAAGCAACTGTGCAAACCACTGTGCAACCATGCTGCCCCAGCAATCATTCATTACAATCTGAGGAGTGCAGCTCATCCCTTCTTGATGTTCCCTTGACAGCTGCTGCAGCTCACGCAACTGATTGGTGAACATGTCCAAAGGCTCGTTATCGGATTTGGATCCAGCACAATCATGGCTTCCAGCAGTCCTCTGAGTGCTGACGACCTCTGATGTCCCTGCCTCTGCCTGCTGTGGACCAGATTACGTGCCGTGCTCACCAGATTGTGAATATGAGACTGCTGTCGATCTAGGTCTCACCAAGATGTGTCTCTGTGCTGCTGAAGGGTGTGGGTGAGAGCTGTGAAGGGTCTTAAAAGGTGCTGTCCTCGGGTTCCACTGAGGTGTCCTCAGAACTGGAGCTGTGGGCCTAGCTTGTGGGTGTCCTCAGGTAATTTCCACAAGCAGCTACAAAAGACAGGAGAGAAAATCAGCGTTGCGCAGAGGACTTGAAAAGAGGACTGTGGTGTTGTGGGTTGAGCTGGTGCAAGATTCTCACTTGGTAGTCCACTTCCCCACTGCCGCAGGCCAGTTGATGTCTTCTTCAGCCAGTGCGATGGCACATTCCTCAAAGGAAATAAGGATCCTCATATCATCCACTCGACTCCCATTCTGGGTCCTCTCTCTGTTGTGTGCGAGCATGTCTTGCAGAAACAGATGGAGAGAGTGTAGGCAAGATGCAAGCCAAGGCAGATGATGAGGATGCCTGACATGCTTGTGTGATGATGCAGCCATGGATGGATGAAGACAGGAGCTCGAGAGTATATGAGCCCGATGGGGCAGTGGAGGTGTGTATGAGAGAATGAGCGGTGATGTTCCTTGAGCTGGCAGTGTGTGAGATGAATGTGAATGTGTGGTGGGCTTGCGAATCTAAGAGTTAAGAGTAATGAAATGATGGACATACACTAGCAGCATGGTTGAGATCATTCATCCACTTCATGCAGCGTGTGCCAAGTTGGCACTGAAGAACTGAACACCACCATTTTCACCATGTCACAAGCCGGAGTGGTGAGGTTGGTGGACCTACAGCCGGAGCATGGGGCCTCAACAGCATTCAGTAGGTGATCCATGGAGGTGTCGCTGAACTTTGCGGAAGTAGCCTTCTGTAGTTTCGGGGCCATTCTTTTGCTGTACAGCAGTCCTGGGCTGCATAGAGTGTTGTAAGAAGTCATACCTCTCCATTCACCTGAGGAAGGAGCAGTGCTCCAAAAGCTCGTGTTTGAAACAAACCTGTTGGACTTTAACCTGGTGTTGTAACACTTCTTACTGTGCTCACCCCAGTCCAACGCCGGCATCTCCACATCATGGCATAGAGTGTTGTAGGTGCATACTGCTGCGCTTTAAATATCGCGTACGTGCCAAGGCAGCGGTGAAGTCACAATTTTGAAGGCATATCCAAGGCCATGAGTTTCTTATGCATGCTTATTTAATTAGCTCAAAAGCGTACAATACGATGAAAAACCTGCTATTGAAGCAGGCAGGGTGCCATGGTATGTGGTGGGGGGAGAGAGGAGAATTTATTTTAGCACCAAACTCCATTAGTGCTTGGAGTTTTGATGTGAGAAAAAACCCAACCTCTTTGAAGATCTCAACTGGAATTCCATTAGGGCTGCAGGCTTTGCTGTTTTTCATCTGTTTAGTTGCTTGTTGCAATTCTCCCATCAATGGTAGTTTATCCATCGATTCGACCACAGGGTCCTGGGGTTAACCTGGAGAGTATCAATTCCCATTGTGGATTTATGGATGAGGGATTAATGAAAATCTTCCTTCCATCTTAATGAATGGTATTGTCATCCTTAAGAAGAGAAACACCATCCTGTAAGCAAAAGTGACTTTGTCCATTTGACCTTGGTCTGTAGATGGCATTGTTGTCTTTAAAAAACCTTTGCGTGTCATGATGTCAGCATATCACTGGATCTCTCAGGTTTTTCTTCCCATCACGTGTCCTTCACCTTCTGGTTTGTTTTTGGGTGTCAGCCTTGACCTGTTGGAATGGTACCTTCTTGACTTGCGACCTTGAATTGTTCTACCATGCTCGAGGAGGTCACATATTTTAGCACAGTTGTCATCGAACCAATCCTGGTGATGAAGGTGCCAAACCCAATAGTCTGTGTCTTGGAGTATATTACAGCAGGCTCCACGAACTGGAATTGAATTGGACATGTGAAGGTTTGCCAGACTGGTTGTGAGCTTCCCTTGGAACGCCTCTCTTTTGATTGGCTGCTTTAGGGATAAGACATTGACCGTCTTCCTTTTAACCTTTGGATCTTACAATGACTTGGTGCGAGGTCGATATTCAACACTGATCCAATAAGTCGATAATCTTTCCAGCAGGCACAGTAAGAAGTCTGACAACACCAGGTTAAAGTCCAACAGGTTTGTTTCGAATCACTAGCTTTTGGAGCGCAGCTCCTTCCTCAGGTGAATGAAGAGGTGGGTTCCAGAAACATACATATAGACAAATTTAATGATGCAAGATGATACTTGAATGCGAGTCTTTGCAGATAATTAAGTCTTTACAGGTCCAGATGGAGCGACTGGAGAGAGGGCTAACCACAGGTTAAAGAGGTATGAATTATCTCAAGCCAGGACAGTTGGGAGGATTTTGCAAGCCCAGGCCAAGTGTGCAATGACTGGAAGGGAACATTTCTGCTTAGTGATCGTCGCGCGATGTCCATTAATCTGTTGGCGCAGCATCCGCATGGTCTCGCCAATGTACCATGCCTCAGGATATCCTTAGCATACATGAGTACGGCCTCAACCTCAACCTTGGATCTCCGCCAGATCGCCGAATACTATTTCGGAGAATCCCGCCCTAAGTGTGATGCCTGCGTAGGATTCATGGATTTTCATGACAGCAAAACTGCCGCCAAACCTGGACCGATTCAGCGACTGTGAAGGGGCAAGCACCAACGCCACACAATCGATTCCAATGAAAACAGTACGGGATTTGCCGGGTCCGTGATTGACACTCTGGAGACTGACAAGCTGCAGCCGCATATACACATTCCAATCCCCACACACACTCATCCCAGCCAACAAGATGGCACTGGTTGTGCTGGTACATGCCCATTCAGCTGATGGGTCTGCTAGTACCAGAGGGCACCTGGGGGTTGGGGTGTGGGGGGGGGGAATGCTGGGAGGAGATGTAATGCAACATGAATCCAAGGTCCCGGTTGAGGTCGTACTCGTGTGTGGAACTTGGCTATCAATCATTCAGCTCAGCGATTCTGCGTTGTTTCGCGTCCTGAAGGCCGCCTTGGAGAACGCTTACCCGAAGGTCAGTGGCTGAATGACCTTGACTGCTGAAGTGTTCAATGACTGGAAGGGAACATTCCTGCTTAGTGATCGTTGTGCGATGTCCATTCATCCGTTGGCGCAGCATCCGCATGGTCTCGCCAATGTACCATGCCTCAGGATATCCTTAGCATACATGAGTACGGCCTATACCTCAACCTTGGATCTCCGCCAGATCACCAAATACTATTTCGGAGAATCCCGCCCTAAGTGTGATGCCTGGGTCAGATTCATGGATTTTCATGACAGCAAAACTGCCGCCAAACCTGGACCGATTCAGCGACTGTGGAGGGGCAGGCACCAACGCCACACAATCAATTCCAATGAAAACAGTACGGGATTTGCCGGGTCCGTGATTGACACTCTGGAGACTGACAAGCTGCAGCCGCATATACACATTCCAATCCCCACACACACTCATCCCAGCCAACAAGATGGCACTGGTTGTGCTGGTACATGCCCATTCAGCTGATGGGTCTGCTAGTACCAGAGGGCAGCTGGGGGGTGGGGTGGGAGGGGGGGGGGGGTGCGGGGAGGAGACCAATAAGACCCGTGGTCCTAATGTCGCAGTGGGCTGTCAGTGGTGTGCACAGTTGCATGGCTGACTTTCCGGCCGCAGCAATGGTGTTCCATGCCCATCCACACCTTCACCGGCCCTTGTCACTGATCAGTCCAGCATGGAGATTGTCTAGGTCTTGCTGCACTTGGACATGGACTACTTCATGGTGGAAGCCTGCCTGTGACTTTGTTTAATATAGGATCGTGGGGGTGCTGTCATCGTCCACATGATCTTGTTGGGTTAGTGGTGAGATTTCGGTGTCATGTCGGTCCAGGATGCCATTGTGATCTCAGCCACCTTCTTTGTTTTCAGCCGGTGAGATAGATAGTCCTCAACGCTGGTTATGACATTGAGGACCTTTTTGACTGGACTTTGTCTAGCACTTCCTCCTGACCTTGCCAACGTGACTGGACTTACCAGGTACAAGGAGCGCCCGCCGCCATCACTCATGGGATCGTCGGAGTGCACAAGCCGCTCCGTCACATCAAGAGGTGATTCACAGACGGAAGTGGAGTACCTGTTGTAATGTAGGAAATGTTGCAGCCAATTTGTGCACAGCAAGGTGCCACAAATAGCAATGTAATAATGACCAGCAGTGCTGTTGAGGGATAAATATTAGGGATCAGGGCAAACCTCCCTGCTCTTCTTCAAAATATTGCTATGAAACTTTTACATCAAACTGAGACAGCAGGTATGGCCTTGGGTTTCACATCTCATTGGAAAGGCAACACCTCTCTTCAGCAAAACCCTTCCTCAGTAACACACTGGAAATGTTGTGCTCAAGTCTCTGGAATGGGAGTTGAACATATTGACCCAGAGACAGGAGTGCTACCCTCTGAGCCATTATTGACAGTGAAGGTTTGCCTTATTAGCACAAGGCTTATCAGTAGACCGTAAAAGATGTCTTCTCACTCCGCTTGTTCGGGATACATCAACTAAGGTTTTCTTTGTTAATTTTAATAAAATTCTCTAGTGTATAAAAACAGAAGCTTATGTTTGCTTTGAAAATGGTAGAATTTCTGAATCTGTTGCGTTAATAGCAGTTGAACAGCACTTGTGTTACAATATTTTAGATTTGTAATGTTATGGGTGCTTCCTTTGCATCAATTGTGCAGTGGTGGTCACTAACCTTTTCAGATGTGTAAAATGGTGTTGAATTCAAGTTATTATTATCCTAACCCAGTGCTTTTCATGAATTCATCAGAATATGAAAAATTGATCAGCTCACAGTATGAGTTGGCCTTTGTGTACCGTTTCCTTGGAAGTATTCAAGTATTTGTTGCTTCTAATATAACTTTGTTCTCAATGATCACAAAGAAGAAAAAGTTCAGTTTCCCTTGAAGCCTGGGTAGAATACATAACACTTAAAGTCAGGTATCTATGAAAGGTTATATTTACATTTTTGTTGTCAAATAAAGAATGGGACCTCCACAGTATTAATCGTTCACTGACATACATCGCACAAAGTGCATTAGGTGGACAGAGATAGTTGAACCTGTGTCTGCTGAAAATTATTTCAGAATTCACTCGGGGTGAATTTTCACAAGTTGCCCAGTTTGCATACTGCCACTTTCCACTGAAATTAATAAAAGTAAAAATTGGGTGGTGTGTAAAAGGAGTGATTAATCCACTGGTTGCCGCTTTCTGACCAGTGGTCAAAGTAAAAATTCACTCCATTATTTATCAAGAGAATTTACAACTGTTGTATTTATCTGTTTTGAATCTGTGGTGTCCCGATGGTTTGTACTTAACTTTGATGCGTTTGCTAAGAATATAAATATTCAGTATGAATACTCTTGACAGCACAAGCCAAGCAACGTTGCGATGAGGTGAACTTTTTTTCGGGGATAAAGCAAATATATTCTCATATTAAAATATGAGAATGACTAGAGCGAGGGTAGGTCCGATCAAGGACAGTAGCAGGAGATTGTGTATTGAGTCTGAAGAGATAGGAGAGGTCTTGAACAAGTATTTTTCTTCAGTATTTACAAACGAGAGGGGCCATATTGTTGGAGAGGACAGTGTGAAACAGACTGATAAGTTCGAGGAGATACTTGTCAGGAAGGAAGATGTGTTGCGCGTTTTGAAAAACTTGAGGATAGACAAGACCCCCGGGATATATCCAAGGATTCTATGGGAAGCAAGAAATGAAATTGCAGAGCTGTTGACAATGATCTTTTTGTCCTCGCTGTCAACAGGGGTGGTACCAGAGGATTGGAGAGTGCCAAATGTCATGCCCCTGTTCAAAAAAGGGAATACGGATAACCCTGGGAATTACAGGCCAGTTAGTCTTACTTCGGTGGTAGGCAAAGTAATGGAAAGGGTACTGAGGGATAGGATTTCTGAGCATCTGGAAAGGCACTGCTTGATTAGGGATAGTTAGCACGGATTTGTGAGGGGTAGGTCTTGCCTTACAAGTCTTATTAACTTCTTTGAGGAGGTGACCAAGCATGTGGATGAAGGTAAAGCAGTGGATGTAGTGTACATGGATTTTAGTAAGGCATTTGATAAGGTTCCCCATTGTAGGCTTGTGCAGAAAGTAAGGAGGCATGGGATAGTGGGAAATTTGGCCAGTTGGATTACAAACTGGCTAACCGATAGAAGACAGAGATTGGTGGTGCATGGCAAATATTCAGTCTGGAGCCCAGTTATCAGTGGCGTACCGCAGGGATCAGTTCTGGGTCCTCTGCTGTTTGTGATTTTCATTAACGACTTGGATGAGGGAGTTGAAGGGTGGGCCAGTAAATTTGCTGATGATACGAAGATTGGTGGAGTTGTGGATAGTGAGGAGGGCTGTTGTCGGCTTCAAAGAGACATAGATAGAATGCAGAGCTGGGCTGAGAAGTGGCAGATGGAGTTTAACCCTGACAAGTGTGAGGTTGTCCATTTTGGAAGGACAAATATGAATGCGGAATACAGGGTTAACGGTAGGGTTCTTGGCAATGTGGAGGAGCAGAGAGATCTTGGGGTCTATGTTCATAGATCTTTGAAAGTTGCCACTCAAGTGGATAGAGCTGTGAAGAAGGCCTATGGTGTGCTAGCGTTCATTAGCAGAGGGATTGAATTTAAGAGCCATGAGGTGATGATGCAGCTGTACAAAACCTTGGTCAGGCCACATTTGGAGTACTGTGTGCAGTTCTGGTCGCCTCATTTTAAGAAGGATGTGGAAGCTTTTGAAAAGGTGCAAAGGAGATTTACCAGGATGTTGTCTGGAATGGAGAGTAGGTCATACGAGGAAAGGTTGAGGGTGCTAGGCCTTTTCTCATTAGAACGGAGAAGGATGAGGGGTGACTTGATAGAGGTTTATAAGATGATTAGGGGAATAGATAGAGTAGACAGTCAGAGACTTTTTCCCCGGGTGGAACACACCATTACAATGGGACATAAATTTAAGATTAATGGTGGAAGATATAGAGGGGATGTCAGAGGTAGGTTCTTTACCCAGAGAGTAGTGGGGGCATGGAATGCACTGCCTGTGGAAGTAGTTGAGTCGGAAACGTTAGGGACCTTCAAGCGGCTATTGGATAGGTACATGTATTAGAGTAGAATAATGGAGTGTAGGTTAACTTCTTAAGGGCAGCACGGTAGCATTGTGGATAGCACAATTGCTTCACAGCTCCAGGGTTCCAAGTTCGATTTCGACTTGGGTCACTGTCTGTGTGGAGTCTGCACATCCTCCACGTGTGTGCGTGGGTTTCCTCCGGGTACTCCGGTTTCCTCCCACAGTCCAAAGATGTGCAGGTTGGGTGGATTGGCCGTGAAAAATTGTCCAAAATTCTATGATTAACCTAGGACAAAAGTTTGGCGCAACATCGTGGGCCAAAGGGCCTGTTTTGTGCTGTATTTCTCTATCTATCTATATTAAGTGGACTAATTTGTAATTTATATCTCATGAAATTTACCTTCCTAGAAACAAAGCATGATAATCATTGTGCATTTTTTTTAAAAACAGTGGGATTGTATAATGCATCCCCTCCATGGATTTCCTCCACCTGTTGGCGTAGACCTCATACCTATATTTCCACAGATGTACACCTCCTCCTGGCGGCCAGCAAGTAAGGGTTGGGAGGATAAAAGGAAACCCGATTGCAAAGTAAGATTTTTATATCGCTATATTTTTCTAAATATTGAAATGCAGACCCTATGTCTCACTGTGGTGGCGGAGGAAGCTGGCACCTATTTTAACTTAATGGAAGGAAACTGCAAACCTGTCAGGTGTGACTTTTGTTTTGGAAAAGTGGCAAAGAAATTCAGGGCCACGGGAATATCTGTGTCAAATTTTATTTGATAAGACTCCCGTGAAGTACCTTGGGATGCTTTATCACATTGAAGGTGTTTTATAAAGTGTAAGTTGTTACTGGTATTTCTAAAGTCCTGAGGACCTGCAATGTAAATTATATTGTTGGGGAAACCTGTCTGGTGTCTTTCGTTTATACTCAGCTGTTAGTTTCTAGTTGCAGTGATCCATTAGTGGAACATTACAATATTAAAATACGTCTGTATTTATTTCCAATTATAATTCAACCTCAAATTAAAGTTGGTTAATTGAAGAAGTCTGATAATTCAATTTCGACACTTAATTTTCACCTTGTATTGCTTATTTTGAATTATTGGATAATTCTAATTTTTAGCATTGAATTCCCACTTTCCTGTTATTTATAAAGTTTTAATCAAACTTTTGGCTATTTCTGAAACCCCTAAGCTATTTGAAATAGACTGGAACTTTATTTGCGCAGGTGAATCCATGAGTCTACATCAGTCAGGCATTTTCTTTAATTGCTATTCCAATATTCCTCATTGTGAAGGAATAAAAAACACTACCATTCTATGGATTTATGGACCATCACTTCCTGTGATGTCATCTGAAGAAAGCATATTTTCAGTTTTGCTGAATTGAATTGCAAGCTCAGTTGATCTCGAGTTGACTTACTGACTACAAAGTTAGAGTGTTAGTCTGCTGCTTATACTTGGACATTGGTTTCCAGTCTCACTTTAGTCAGTGGAGGGAGAAAAGCTTTACCAGTGATGGATTGCCTGTAGATGAAATTATAGTGTTTTGCCAAACAAGCATATTAAGAAAAAAGCAGGAAAGGAAGCAAGTGTGCAAATATTGTATTATCTCATACATGCATCACGCACCTCCTTTCATGCTGATTGTGTGCTGACACACACCCACCTGATTGCACTTCTGCACAACATTTTAATTAACACTTATATCCATTTTAATCACAGGCTGATTTGTTCTATCGCCGCCAAATTTCCCAGGCAAATTTAATCTTCCCAAATACTGACTTGCCAGCTTGATCATCCCTATCCTGACTCCTCTCTGGAGCTGCAGCAGTGCCAGAGGGAAATAAATTAAAGCAAATCAAACTATACTGATCCGTGACAAGTGTCAAAAAAAACTCAGGAAATTTACTGTTTTTGAGCAACAATTCTTATCATTCAGATCATTTATATTTGTGGTCTCCCATATTTTATTCTCTTTTTCTTACTGATATATAAAGCTTAAGCTGTTCTATTTGAGTACTCTCTTCGAGAACATATCATTTCCAAAATTCTGGAAAATCTTTATTTCACCTGCCGATCACACAAATCCAGTATCAATATCTGCAAGCTGACCCCAAAATCAACTTACCATTCATTTCAAAAATTAAATACTTTTGAGCTTAAACGAGGCGGATACCTACTTGGCCCTGTACTCATAAGTCCCTATTCCCATAACCACACCTATAAGGCATATCTTTGGACTGTGGGAAGAAACCGAGGCACCTGGAGGAAACCCAGGTAGAGAAAGTGGATGCTCCACACAGTCACCCAAAGCTGGAATTGATCCCGGATCACTGGCACTGCTGAGGCAACAGTGCTAACCACTGTGCCACCGTGCTGTCCTTAACATTTTGCAATCAAGCGTTTATTGGATCATTGAACCTGCTTTTTCTACCATTTTTTTTCTCCGCAGTTGAAACTTCCAAAATATGGGGCAGAATTCTCCGTCTGAGAGACTAAAGTGCTGATGCCAGGACTGAATCGCGAGTGTTCTGTGGCCCCAAAAGCGATTTCGGTCCCAGAACAATTCAGGACATGTTAATGGGCTGGCACCGCACCATATGAAACTAGTGCAATTCCAATGCATGCTGGTGTCTGATACGACGGGGTCAGGATTGGCACTGGAGAATGAAATGAAATGAAATGAAAATCGAGTAGGCTTCAATGAAGTTACTATGAAAAGCCCCTAGTCGCCACATTCCGGCACCTGTCCGGGGAGGCTGGTACAGAGAATCTGATAAGCAGGAGCTGCATATATGCAAACCATTCTCTACACACCCTTGTCCCAGCCAAGGAGATGGCGCTGATTCCGCTGGAGCACGCCCATCCCATTGATAGGTTGGCTGGGGCCAGAGAGTACCTCGGTGGGTGGCCTGATGAGGCACTCATATGATCCATGATGCGAAGTTAACAGTGGATAGTCAGTGGTGTGCACAGCCACATTGCTGTCTTGCTGGCTATGGCAATGGTGGTCCATGCCTGGCCATCCCAACCCATAGTCCACCGCTTGGCTGCCTCCTGCTGCTCCCACCTGGCCATGGTAGATGCCCTCCTGGCCCACTTCACAACTGCCAGCACACTGTAGCGATGTTTGACACTTTTTGTACCTCCTCTCTCTGTCTCAACAACTGTGGCACCGGGTTCCCGATTTTCGATACCTCAAGTGAACCTCGCCGTCGGTAATTTCGCCTAGCGGAGACGGAGCATCACGGGAAGCCCAGAGAATGCCGACGTGTGGTGTAAACGCATTCATGCCGCTGTAAAGGCACCAGAGCATGGCATTCCTCGGGTGGTGACTCGATTTTAGGCAGACCCATGATTCTCCACCCGATCATGTTTTGCGATTCTGGGGACGGAGAAACCCCCAAGGTGTTTTAAAAATATCTAAAATTACAGCGCTATTACCCACTGACGTATTCTTTAATGCCTTTAAGCTTTTACTTTTAAGGTCTTTGATTGTTTCAAAAGTTTAGCCTTTGACAGGATATTCTTACCCAAGAATAGATGAATGGTACTCTAAACCATATCTCTCCCAGCTAAGCAGATGAGTTTGCAAAATTTCTTAATAACATTAGTAATGAACATAATCCTTAATTTAAACAGTGGCATAGATTTGTAGGGCTAATTAGACTGTTTCTGTGCTGGGGATTCTATATAACAGAAAAAATAGACAAGGGCAATGCAGTGGATGGGGTAGACATAGATATACAAAAGTCTTGCATCAGGGACACATAACAAAGATAAGGACGAGTTGCATCAGGAATCATGTTGCAGGATAGATTAAAAAGTGGTTATGAAACAAAAAACAGATGGTAGGAATAAAAATATCTTCCATAGATGGGCAGAAAGTGGGATCTGGGGTGGCACAGTGGTTAACACTGGGACTGTGGTGCTGAGGACTTGGGTTCGAATCCCGGCATTGGGTCACTGTCCGTGTGGCGTTTGCACATTCTCTCCCTGTCTGCGTGGGTTTCACCCCCACAACCCAAATATGTGCAGGTTAGGTGGATTGGCCACGCTAAATTGCCCTAAATTGGGAAAAATAATCAAACATAAATTTAAAAAAAAGAAAGTGGGATCTGATACCCTACAAAGATCTGTTTGGGATCACTATTGTTTAACGTATGCATTATTGGCTTGAATTCAGGAATTCAAGGTTTCATATTGAAATTTAAAGGGTTAACAGCATTAGGAAAGGAATTGGGCATGATTTAACTGAAACATTTCCAAGTGTCATTTTAAACACGATTGGCGGGGTGTTTCTCGATGGCCGCCTTGGCGAGATCGCGGCTTGTATGTTGACGGTACTTAGTACCGGAAATGACCCCCACAAGTTCCTCGTGATTATTGGCTGTCTCGCCGTCTGATTCGCCAGACTCACACCTCAGCTTCTCACTGCTAACAAGTGGGAGCTGCTTGTAAATGTTCCCTCACCACTCACTACAGTCAACACGCAAACATGGCAGCATGCAGACCTGTCCTTGCCTTGGGGATGCCGACCTGGTCAGGCTTCTTGACCACGGTGATGTGAGATGGGGCACCCTGTTCCCCCATTGGAGGAACAGCAGCAGGGTCACCAATATCGCCTGGGAGGCAGTGGCAGCAGCTGTCAGGAGGACCAGTGTGCAATGTCGGAAGAGGACCAACAACAACCACCGAGCTGCAAGGGTAGGTTACTACCTCTCTCCTAGCATCAGTTTTGCCTGCAACCATCAAATTCTCAATCCTCCCCCCCCAACCCCACAAATCAAACTAAGCCCAAATCAAGCTCCAGTGCCCTTGATCTGCATGCCAGTAAATGGAAATGTCTACTCACCTGCTCAGTAGCCATTGCGCCAGCTTCACATTTAAAAAACGGAATACTAAACAACGCCCGTGAGTTCTCTGTTTAATTCCTGGGATGCCATTGCATTCAACTTCTAGCTAATGAGATAGAAGTTAATGCAAATTGGGGTTAATGATATGCTCGCCATATTTGGGCAAGATCCAGAACGCGCCACCGGGAGCGGGCCGGTTAGATAGCAAACTGATTCAGCGGCTGGCATAAATCTCAATTTCGATTCGAGCCGGAAATGAAAATTTTGGCCTTTCATGCTATCTAACCAGCGTCCCGAGATCTGCGCCAGGCACAACAGAGTGCTTAAATTGCACCCATGGACTGTTCAGGTCAGTTGCAATAGATTTTTAAAGGGCTGGCTATGTTCTGAGTTGTTACAACATGGTACAATACAATATATAGATAAAAGGAATGTGGTGAATGCTCTCTCTCTCTCTATATATATATCATGGATTTTGAGAAGCTACTTGATGAGATGCCACTAAAAGGGTTGTTGCATAAATTGAGGCACATGTAATTTGGAATGCAGGCATATGGACTGAGATACTGAATGGACAGGAATCAGACAGTAGTTGTAAATATATGGGGCGGATTCTCTGATGCCTCAATGGCAGTGGGATCCTCTGTCCCGGCAGTCAGTTAAAGGGGTTTCCCATTGATACCACCCCACGCCTTTGGAAAATCCGCGGGTGTTAGTGCTCTTGCCGGCGAAGTGGAGTATCCCGCCGACTGAGAATCCCGCCGATGTTTTTCAGATTGACAGGATGTAGATAATGGTGTACCCATAGATCTGTGATGGCACTCATTTTGGTACAAATTCAACAAATAACATGTTCATGGACACAAGGAGAATGATATAAAAATTTGATTTCATCAAAATAGAGGCATAACAAATTACGGGCTGAAACCAAACTTCCACAGGAAAGTCTTTACCAGTTCAGTGAGGTGAGTCAGTGGGGAAAGATCACCCTTTGGAGGGAAAAGGAATATGTAACGAACTACATCCTAAATGATAGGATTTCCAACAGAATGGAAGAACAGAGAAATGTAGAAATGTTGCAATATAACTCTTCAGATATGGGAATGACACGAGAATAAGGTACACAGAGAATTTTGAGTTTCCTACAGTACAGTTCATATAAATGCCGGTTAATATAAAGGCAATGAAATTAATTTGTACAAGGCATTGGCTAGGTCACAGTTGGAGTGCTACACAGTACTGGGGAATCCATTGGTGGATCCAACATATATCACAATGACTGTATCTTTCCTACAGTGTGGAGAAAAGTTTTCATCATTCCTGTTTGGAGAATAGCAGGATCCAGAACTAAATTAAACAACAGGACCTCTAGGGTTATTGTCTTTAGATTATTACCCATGACACTTGAAAATTGGCTTAGGGATAAGCAGCTTGGGGAGGAAACTATGTGGCTGAAGGTGTCGTCTGGGAAGCAGCAAATATTTCAAGGGACAATAAGTACCAGTTCTGGGGTATAGAGGAAATCAAGTACTAGGGGACATAGGTTTAAAGTACATGGGAAAATGTTTAGAACAGATGTGCAAGGCAGGTTTTATTACACAGAGGGTGGTAAATATTGCATGGGGAGGTGGGGGGAGCAGGTACGATAGTGGCATTTAAGGGGTATCCAGACAAATATATGAATAGGGTGGGAATGGAAGGATACGGACTCCGTAAGTGCAGATGGTTTTAGTTTAGGCAGGTACCATGGTCGGCGCAGGCTTGAAGGGCCGAAGAGCCTGTTCCTGTGTTGTATTGTTCTTTATTCTTTGTAAGTGTAGCAGTGGGTGGGATCTACCAAAACCCTCTGGAGCCATGGTCCTGATGGAAAGAATAAATAGGATGATCGCAAAAACTTTAAACTATTTAATGGGGGAGGCCCAGGTGGAAAAGGTCGCACAGATGACAGCTGAAAAACAAACAAAAGGGAAGAGCGTAAAGTGACCGTCAGAAATGGTGCTCCAGTTGTAAAGGGAAAACTAAAAGTAATTAAACCAAGAGAGAGAAATAAAAAATGTGCAAGTAAAGCATTACAGCAGAAGGATAAGTCGGGGTATAAACACCAAGACACATGGGGCTGGATTCTCAGTTTAGGAGACTATGTGCTGTCGCTGTCGTGGAAAAAGTGCCGTTTTATGCCCGAAAAACGGAGCAAAACCTCCATCGATCCTCCGTCTGATGGGTGGGCTAGCAGCCATGCAACGTCATGTCCCCGACTCCAGCTGCGGATACGGCTGGAGAATTGCAGAGTCCTTGGCCGCGCAGCACATGACGGTGGCCTGAAGAGGCCGTGCTGTACAACATGGCGGCAGCTGCTTGTGGAACCCCTTTGGTCAGGCTCGCCACCCCCGGACCACCCTCCATCAGCACCCCCAGCCCCCCCCCCCCCAACACCCCCCTGCCCACGGAATGGCTCCCCCCACCCCGACTGTGGCAGCTCTGGACTCAGTCCACAGCCACCATGCCGAGTTCCTGAAAACAAACAGCACATGCGTCGCCCGCCATCGAAACTTGGCCCATCAGGGGCTGAGCATCGGGGGAGAGCCTCAGGTACTGTCTTGAAGCCGTCCTGATGGCGTGCGATGAACTCTGTGAGTACGCCGGTTTGGAGGGGGCGGAGCATCGCAAAGGTGGCATCGCCCCCGATTTCGGCGCCAACCGAGATTCTCTGGCCGATCGCCAAAGTGATTTTGGTGTCGGGCGGGATTCCCCATTCCGCATGACCGCATGACCAGGGCAGCAGGGTAGCATGGTGGTTAGCATAAATGCTTCACAGCTCCAGGGTCCCAGGTTCGATTCCCGGCTGGGTCACTGTCTGTGTGGAGTCTGCACGTCCTCCCCCTGTGTGCGTGGGTTTCCTCCGGGTGCTCCGGTTTCCTCCCACAGTCCAAAGATGTGCAGGTTAGGTGGATTGGCCATGCTAAATTGCCCGTAGTGTCCTAATAAAAAAGTAAGGTTAAGGGGGGGGGTTGTTGGGTTACAGGTATAGGGTGGATACGTGGGTTTGAGTAGGGTGATCATGGCTCGGCACAACATTGAGGGCCGAAGGGCCTGTTCTGTGCTGTACTGTTCTATGTTCTATGTTCTATGTTTTCTGGTGCGGCGTGCCCCCACCAGTGGCGGGATTGTCCGTTCCACCAGCGACCAATGGGATTTCCATTGTGGGCAGCCCCATGCCGTTGGGAAATCCTAAGGCATGGGTGCGCTGCCGGCACAACAGAGAATTCGGACAGCGGAGAATCTAGCCCCATGGAGTATAAGGAACAAATTTACTGAATTTCAGGTGCAAATTCAAATGGGATGCTCAGGTATGGTAGCCATTAATGAGTCCTGAGCCAGGATTTACAGACAGGCCAGGGGTTCAAGTGTTGGGACCGGATATTGATACTTTTCCTGCTCTCAATTAACTGCTTGTAGGCAGGAGGACCGACCAGTGAGGGAACAGAGGTGAACACTGAGGTGGCAGATGGGATGTAAATTGAGGTGCTGATGACATATTTAATGAGCTGCCAGCCCACTGTCAATGCCATTCCAGTCCGCATAATCACTGGTGCCTGTGAAGACCCTGCAACCCTTCTAGTCGCTTGTGCCTGAAGTACGTCTACAACCTTCAAACAAACTAGGGCCCTCCTCCCATCAACAATAACCTCACTGATGACCTGAGGAAAGAAGGCATCTGAAGACATGGTTGCATGATTCAGTGATACTTCCCTGCTGACTCTTTCTCCCAAGCTGCTTGAGTAAGGTGATTCTCCATAGGAGACCGGATTGACTGACCAAGCAAACCTGGATGAATATCCATGGCCTCCTCCATCTACCCCACTCATCATCACTTCCTCCTCATTTGAAGCCAGTTCCTAGATGCAACTGTGACTGCTCCCCTCGCTGTACTGGGCCTCAATCCTGATCCCTGCTCCTGGCAGAGATATCCGATGCCTGCACTACTCTACTCTCACCTTGAAGGCACTCTGGATCATTCAATGGCTGCCCAGTAGAGTTATCCTTGCGTCCTGCTGCTTTCATAATACTGTTTGGCTTTTGAAGCTGGTGGATTCTTTACACTTCTGATAAAATTTTTAAAAAACTTTAAAAATCTCTTTCAACTGGTAAATTACTTGCTTGAAGTGTCGAGTAATGTGATCCTCTCCGCTGTTGCCCCTCGCTGAAAAATACAGATCTGACGGAAAGATGCGGACTTTCATTTCAACATCCTTCATTGCAGTATCACCACCCCTCCCCCATTCCCCGCTGCCTCCAGACCCAAACTCAAAAGGCATGGAAAATTATAGGCCATAACTTCAAGCCGGTTAAGATTAGGAACTAAATATACCAAGTTATAAACTTAAGGAACATGATAGAGAGGGAGGGGTAACCTCAGTGATTAAGGGCAAAATTGCTTCATAAGAGAGGAAACAATGAGAGGTGAGCAGGGGCTGGTTTATCACAGTGGGCTAAACAGCTGGCTTATAATGCAGAACAATGCCAGAAACGTGGGTTCAATTCCCGTTCCGGCCTCCACGAACAAGCGCTGGAATGTGGCTTTTCACAGTAACTTAATTGAAGCCTACTTGTGACAAGAAGCAATTATTATTATTATAGTGGAGATGGTGGAATTAAGAAATCAGAAAGGATTGCGGTTTTAGCAAGAGCTTATAGCACACACAGAACATACAGAGCAGAAGGAGGCCATTCGGCCCATCGAGACTGCACCGACCCACTTAAGCCCTTACTTCCACCCTATCCCTGTAACCCCTCCTAACCTTTTTGGTCACTAAGGGCAAGTTATCATGGCCAATCCACCTAACCTGCACGTCTTTGGACTGTGGGAGGAAACTGGAGCACCCGGAGGAAACCTACGCAGACACAGGGAGAACATGCAGACTCTGCATAGACAGTGACCCAGCCGGGAATTGAACCTGGGACTCTGGCGCTGTGAAGCTACAGTGCTATCCACTTGTCCTACCGTGCTGCCCAAAGATGTTTAGAGGTCTCTTTTATAGCAGCTATGAAGTTGTAGATTATATAATAACAGACATTAGACAAGCATGTCACAAACGCAGCATGGTTTTAATGCAAACTTTAACTTTCATCTGGATTGGAATAAGCAGACTAGTACATGTCAGAAAGATGGTAAAATCCTGAATCTGTTTAAGTTTTTCTTTCTGCAATATGTCCTGGAACCAAATTAAATTTAGGAATGCGAATGAGGCAAATTTAATTAACAACCTAATAGAGCATGAATATAATATGATTGAGTTCAATGTCGTGCTTGAAGGGAAAAAACATGAAATGACTACCGTGGCCAGTACTTTCAGCATCACTCTGAGGTCCTGTGGCAGGGCTGAAAAGGGGGAGTATTTCCCTCCATGAAGCCTTGAGGGAAATTGCACTGAATCACGTGATGCTGGGCTCATTAATTATGCAGCTGGGTGTTTCCCAATTTCTTACCTGGTGGGGCGGACAGGATGTCTCACGCCTCGAGGTGCCTGTCTCCTCAAGGAGTCAGGCAGAGGTCCTCGGGTACAAAAAGGAAACTGAGCAGTTATCAGAGGTCCTTGGACCTCCACTATGACTCTGAGGGCGTGTGATGGTTCAGAATCCCTCAGTCTGTGATAACATTAACCTCTGTCTCTGCTGAGTGAGAGCCTCAGGGCGTGAGGGTATGAGGACATTAGGGGCTCGGGACGTGAGGATATTGCTGAGTGAGAGGCTCAGGACGTGAGGGTGTGAGGGGCTCAGGATGTGAGGATATTGCTGAGTGAGATGCTCAGAATATAAGTGGATCAGTACTGTCCCTCTCCCCTCCTAGCTGAATCTCTGTGCCCCAGAAATATGCATGTACAAGAAGTCAAGCGAGGGTCCTTGCTAGCTATGTGCAAAATGTGTCCACCACAGACTGAGCCTTTGCCCTTCAAATCCTTTTTTCTGTCCTGTGCAGGTGAACGTCCACAACCCCAACCCTCCCGAGGAACCCACCTCAATGGCTGGTAGATCTTCTCCCCCAGAATCTGCTTTCATCTCCATATTCCCTCCAACAACCTTCAGCTGCCCTTCGCCCATCATCACCAAGCCCTCACCCTCTCAGGTCCCGCTGCCCCCTGTATCCCTCATCATCCCTTCTATCAACAATCCCCTGAGTCCTCCAGGACTCATCTGTTGCAAGAACAGAGACCTCCCTCTGAACCCGTTTCTGCCACCCCCCCTTGCTTCTTCACCTCTCTGCTGTCTGTACTCACTTACACACCCCACCATCATCACTGTTCGTTCTCCAACACAGTCCTTCCCACCCTCCTTTACAAACCACCTCACCCATTACTTAACAGTCATAGAGTCTCAATCTTTCCCCTGCGACCCACAATCTCCCACGCCCCATTCTGGATCTACACACCCACTCTACATCTTCTTTGCTCTCCTCCCGGTCCAATGCCAACCCCCAATGTGATCTTCCAGACTACGGTCATTGGAGGCCCCTATCCCTCTTCCACTTTCCACAAGCTGCCCGTGATAGGAGTATCATAGGACTTCCCAATGGCCTCTGGCGGAATGGTGACCTGCCAATATCCCGCCACGATGGTCGGGACTGCACAGTGCCATCTTAGATTCCTGCCGTTGGGAAACGTATTTTACAGTTGCCGTGTGAATGTCTGCCCTTGACCACCATAGCTCCCACCAGTGGCAGGGGGTTGGGGAGTGGGGGAAAGAGGGCGATTCCACCCCATGATTCTAGATTTACGTAGGTAAGGCTGACTTCAATGGGATGAGATAAAGGCTGTGCAGTCCTGCTGCTGGTTGAAACACCAGAAGATCAGTGGGAGAGCAGAAAATAATTCAATATTATACTGAACCAGTGAATACGCCTCAGAACCAAGAATTCCATTGACAACAGATACAGAAAACTAAATGAGAAAGCAAATAAAAATGTTCAAAAATGTATATATCCTGGTGAATGGGAGAGAGAAAACTGCAAATGGTGACAAAACAGATGGTAAGAGCTAACAAAAGGGAGTATGAAACTTGCAGGAGATATCAAAATCAACAGAGAAAAATTACAATAATATGGGAAGAAAGAGATGATCATGAGCAATCCGAGTCCCTTGAAAACTGATAATAGTGATATTCTGAATGAAAGTAAAGAAATTGTGGATATGTTAAGTAATTATTTTGTTAATTATTTGTCAATATTTACAGTGAAGGAAGGGCATAGAATGCTAGATATCCAAAGGAAATTCGTATTCAATCAGAGATGAAGGCTGCTATTTTTAATGACCTGATCATTAAAAGGGAGTGGATCAATCAGCAGGTTGGGGAGACCCCACAGTTCCTGATTTCCATAGACACTGTGGAGCTTTAGCTTCACAGCAGATTAATGATGTGAGTGATTAGTCCCTAATCTGGATGCCCAAACTGATTGACAGCATGCCAGGGAGCCAATGACTGACAGTACCACAGTATTTAAATCTGCACTGGGATCGGGGAACAAATCATGGTTGGGGCAGTGTGGGG
This sequence comes from Scyliorhinus canicula, assembly GCF_902713615.1. NCBI lineage: Eukaryota > Metazoa > Chordata > Chondrichthyes > Carcharhiniformes > Scyliorhinidae > Scyliorhinus > Scyliorhinus canicula. The sequence continues at coordinate 45,286,650 of NC_052161.1, forward strand.
GGTTGCGAGGGTGTGGTATGGTAGCACTCAGCAGTTGACAGGAGGTGAATGGACCTCGGGATTGATGTGGTACAATTAAAGTGGAGGAAGAGGGAAGGTCAAATCGAATGGGCCAGATTATCCAATGCTTGCTTCTAGTTAAAGCTGCATATAGAATTTCATAGAATCCCTCCAATGCAGGAGTAGGTCACCCGGCCCATTGAGTCTGCACCAATCCTCCGAAAGAGCACCGCCACCCAGGCCCACTTTTCCACCCCATCCCCACAACCCCACCCAACCCCTGGACACCAAAGGGAAACCTAGCAGCACATCTTTGAACTGTGGGAGGAAACCGGAGCATCCGGAGGAAACGCACGCAGACATGGGGAAACCGTGCAAGCGCCACACAGTCGCCCAAGGTGAGAATCGAACCAGTCTTCCACCCCAAAGAATCTGCTCATCCGGGCCACTGTCATGTGAGCCCTGGAATGACCTTAAATTGTATCAGGCTGAGCCTGGCACATGTTGTGAACGCGTTGACTCTACTCAACGTATCCGCCCATAGGCCATCCTCTATCTCTCCTCCCAGCTCCTCCTCCCACTTGCACTTCAGCTCCTCGGTCTGCGTCTCCTCTGACCCCATAAGTTCCTTGTAAATGTCTGAGATGCTCCCTTCTCCTACCCACCCTCTGGAAACTACCCTGTCTTGAATCCCCCTTAGCGGTAGGAGCGGGAAGGTTGACACCTGTTTACGTAGGAAGTCCTGCACCTGCAGATCCCTGAATTTGTTTCCACTCGCCAACCCAAACTTCTCCTCCAGCGCCCTCTCCTCCGTCCTCTCAGTCCCTGCTGTCTGCCATATCAGGAACCTCCCATTCATACTTCCCGGTGCAAACCAGTGATTATTACAGACTGGGGACCAGACCGATGCTCTCTCTGCTCCCTCGTGTCTCCTCCATTGCCCCCGGACTCTCAGGGCTGCCACCACCACGTGGAGTACTGTGCCGGTGGGAACGGCAGAGGCGCAGTTACCAACGCCCCTAAACTGGTGCCCTTGCATGAAGCTGCCTCCATACGCTCCCATGCCGATCCCCCCCCCCCCCCGCCCCCCACCCTCCACCCACACCCACTTCCTGATCATGGCTGTGTTCGCCGCTCAGTAATAGTTACTAAACTTTGGCAGCGCCAGCCCGCCCTACCTGACTCCGCTCAAGCATTACCTTCCGTACCCGTGGGGTCTTGCCCGCCCAAACAAAACCAGAGATCACTTTGTTGACCCGCTTAAAAAAGGACCGTGGAATAAAGATGGGGAGACATTGAAACACAAACAGGAATCTTGGGAGGACCATCATCTTCACCGTCTGCACCCTCCCAGCTAATGACAATGGGAGTGCGTCCCATCTCCGAAAATCGTCCTTCATGTGGTCTACTAGGCGGGCCAGATTTAATTTATGCAGCCAGTCCCATTCCCGCGCCACTTGAATGCCTAGGTACCTAAAGCTTCCCCCTACTAATGTAAACGGCAGCGCCCCCAATCACCTCCTGTCCCCTCGCCTGGACTGCAAACATCTCACTTTTCCCCATATTTAGCTTATGCCCGAAAACCGACCAAATTCCCCTCGAATCCTCATGATTTCTTACAGCGCCTTGAATGGATCTGATACATACAGAAGCAGGTCGTCTGCATGGAGCGAGACTCTGTGCTCCACCCCCTCCCGGACCAGCCCCTTTGAGCCCCTTGAGGCTCTCAGAGCAACTGCCAAAGGCTCTACAGCTAGCGCGAACAAAAGTGGGGAGAGGGGGCATCCCTGTCTCGTCCCCCGGTGCAGTCGTAAATAGTCCGATGTTGTCCTATTTGTCCGTACACTTGCCACAGGAGCCTGATACAGCAACCTGACCCAATCAATAAAGCCCCGCCCAAATCCGAACCGTCCCAATACCTCCCACAGATAATCCCATTCTACCCGATCAAAAGCCTTTTCTGCATCCATTGTGATCACTACCTCCACCTCCCTACCTTCCGGGGGCATCATGATCACATTTAACAACCTTCTTACATTGGCCACCAACTGCCTACCCTTAACAAACCCCATCTGGTCCTCCCCAATAACGTCCGGAACACAATCCTCAATCCTGGAGGACAACATTTTGGCCAGCAATTTGGCATTCACATTCAACAGGGATATCGCCCTGTAGGACCCACACAGCTCCGGGTTCTAGTTCCGCTTCAGAATCAGCGAAATCGTGGCCTGTGACATCGTCGGGGACAGCATCCCTCTTTCCCTTGCCTCATTGAACATCCTCATCAACACCGGCCCCAATATCCCAGAGAACCTTTTATAAAACTCCACTGGGTACCCGTCCGGCCCCGGGGCTTTACCCGCCTGCATGGCCTTCAGACCCTCCACTATCTCTTCCAACCCGATCGAGGCCCCTATCCCTTCTACCAGCTCCCCGTCCACCTTAGGGAAATTCAGCTCCCCCAAGAAGTGCCTCATCCCCTCCGGCACCGTATCAGGTTCCGACCTATACAGCCTACTGTAGAAATCCCTAAACACCTTATTCACCCCTGCTGAATCTCCAACCAGGTTCTCATCTTCGTCATTTACTTTCCCTATCTCCCTGGCTGCCTCCCTCTTTCTAAGCTGCTGTGCAAGCATTCTGCTGGCATTCTCTCCATACTCATAGATCGCCCCCCCTAGCCTTTCTCAGCTGCTCCACCGCCCTCCCTGTGGTTAACAAGCCAAACTCCACATGTAGCCTCTGCCGTTCCCTTAAAAGCACTGCCTCTGGGGTCTCCACATACCTCCTATCGATCTGTAGTATCTCCTTCACCAGCCGGTCCATCTCTGCCCTGTCCACCTTCTCCCTATGGCCCGTGTCGAGATCAGCTCCCCTCTGATCACCGCCTTCAGTGCTTCCCAGACCATCGCTGCTGAAATTTCACCCGTGTCGTTGACCTGCGGGTAGTTCTGAATACATTTTCTCAGCCGCTCGCACACCCCTTCGTCAGCAAAAAATCCCACATCTAACCTCCAGTGCGGATGCTGGTTACTGTCTTTATTAACCTGCAGGTCAACCCAGTGCAGAGCATGGTGTGAGATTGTGATCGCCGAGTACCCTGTGCCCACCACCCCTGCCAGTAAAGCCCTGCTCAAAATGAAGAATTGATCCGGGAGTACATTTATGCACGTGTGAGTCGAAGGAGAACTCCTTCACCCTCAGCTGCCCAAATCTCCATGGATCCACTCCCCCATCTGCTCCATGAACCCTTTAGTTCCTTTGCCATTGCTGGCACCCTGCCCATTTTTGAGCTTGACCAGTCCAAGCCAGGGTCAATAACTGTGTTGAAGTCCCCTCCCATGACCAACCTGTGTGAGTCCAGGTCCGGTATCTTCCCCAGCATCTTCTTTATAAACTCCACGTCATCCCAATTTAGCGCATATACATTCACTAATACCACCTGCACCCCCTCCAGTTTCCCACATAATGTACTGACTTCCCACATCCAAAACTATTCTCCCCGCCTTAAACACCACCCGCTTATTGATCAGGATCACGACCCCTCTAGTCTTTGAATCCAGTCTCGAGTGAAAGACCTGACTGACCCAGCCTTTTCCCAATCTAATCTGGTCAGTTACTCTAAGGTGGGTCCTGCAACATTACCACATCCGCCTTCAGTCCCCGAAGATGCGTGAACACATGTGCCCTCTTGACCGGCCCATTTAACCCTCGAACATTCCAGGTGATCAGCCTAGTTGGAGGGCTCATTGCCCCCCACGTCGCTGATCAGCCATCCCCTTTTTTGGGCCCGCCTCCAGCCCATGCTGCGCGCCTCCACCAGCCCACCCCCAGGCAGTCTCTGCCCCCAACCTCTTTCTGTCCCTTGGCCCAAGTCCCTCCCTCATCAGCAGAACATTTCTCCCCCCCCCTCCTCCCCCTAGTAACACGTTGCAGCAAAGTTCAAAAGTTCTCAGTCCACTACCAGTCTTTTCCTTTTCACGAAGTCCAGCGCGTCCTCAGGCGACTCAAAATAAAAGTGCTGTTCCTCGTACGTGACCCAGAGACCGGCCGGATATAACAGTCTGAACTGCACCTTTTTCTTAAAAAGAATCGACCTAATAAGCATACAAAGTGGCAAAGATTGGTCGGAGACTAGAGGACTGGGAAATCTTTAGGAGGCAACAGAAAGCTACTAAAAAAGCTATAAAGAAGAGTAAGATAGATTATGAGAGTAAACTTGCTCAGAATATAAAAACAGATAGTAAAAGTTTCTACAAATGTATAAAACAAAAAAGAGTGGCTAAGGTAAATATTGGTCCTTTAGAAGATGAGAAGGGAGTTTTAATAATGGGAGATGAGGAAATGGCTGAAGAACTGAACAGGTTTTTTGGGTCGGTCTTTCCAGTGAAAGACACAAATAACATGCCAGTGACTGATAGAAATGAAGCTATGACAGGTGAGGACCTTGAGAGGATTGTTATCATTAAGGAGGTAGTGATGGGCAAGCTAATGGGGCTAAAGGTAGACAAGTCTCCTGGCCCTGATGGAATGCATCCCAGGGTGCTAAAAGAGATGGCTAGGGAAATTGCAAATGCAATAGTGATAATTTACCAAAATTCACGGGGTGTTCCCGGTGGATTGGAAATTAGCAAACGTGACACCACTGTTTAAAAAAGGAGGTAGCAGAGAGCGGGTAATTATAGGCCAGTGAGCTTAACTTCGGTAGTAGGGAAGATGCTGGAATCTATCATCAAGGAAGAAATAGCGAGGCATCTGGATAAAAATTGTCCCATTGGGCAGACGCAGCATGGATTCATAAAGGGCAGGTCGTGCCTAACTAATTTAGTGGAATTTTGTGAGGACATTACCAGTGCAGTAGATAACGGGGAGCCAATGGATGTGGTATATCTGGATTTCCAGAAAGCCTTTGACAAGGTGCCACACAAAAGGTTGCTGCACAAGATAAAGATGCATGGCATTAAGGGTAAAGTAGTAGCATGGATAGAGGATTGGTTAATTAATAGAAAGAAAAGAGTGGGGGTTAATGGGTGTTTCTCTGGTTGGCAATCAGTAGCTTGTGGTGTCCCTCAGGGATTAGTGTTGGGTCCACAATTGTCCACAATTTACATAGATGATTTGGAGTTGGGGACCAAGGGTAATGTGTCAAAGTTTGCAGATGACACTAAAATGAGTGGTAAAGCAAAAAGTGCAGAGGATACTGGAAGTCTGCAGAGGGATTTGGATAGGTTAAGTGAATGGGCTAGGGTCTGGCAGATGAAATACAATGTTGACAAATGTGAGGTTATCCATTTTGGTAGGAATAACAGCAAACAGGATTATTATTTAAATGATAAAATAGTAAAGCATGCTGCTGTGCAGAGACCTGGGTGTGCTAGTGCATGAGTCGCAAAAAGTTGGTTTACAGGTGCAACAGGTGATTAAGAAGGCAAATGGAATTTTGTCCTTCATTGCTAGAGGGATGGAGTTTAAGACTAGGAAGGTTATGCTGCAATTGTATAAGGTGTTAGTGAGGACACACCTGGAGTATTGTGTTCATATTTGGTCTCCTTACTTGAGAAAGGACGTACTGGCACTGGAGGGTGTGCAGAGGAGATTCACTAGGTTAATCCCAGAGCTGAAGGGGCTAGATTATGAGGAGAGGTTGAGTAGACTGGGATTGTATTCTTTGGAATTTAGAAGGATGAGGGGGGATCTTATAGAAACATATAAAATTATGAAGGGAATAGATAGGATAGATGTGGGCAGATTGTTTTCACTGGCAGGTGAAAGCAGAACTAGGGGGCATAGCCTCAAAATAAGGGGAAGTAGAATTAGGACTGAGTTTAGGAGGAACTTCTTCACCAAAAGGTTGTGAATCTATGGAATTCCTTGCCCAGTGAAGCAGTAGAGGCTCCTTCATTGAATGTTTTTAAGATAAAGATAGATAGTTTTTTGAAGAATCAAGGGATTAAGGGTTATGGTGGTCGGGCCGGAAAGTGGAACTGAGTCCACAAAAGATCAGCCATGATCTCATTGAATGGTGGAGCAGGCTCGAGGGGCCAGATGGCCTACTCCTGTTCCTAGTTCTTATGTTCTTGTGTTCTAATCTGGTTGAAGCCTGCTCTTTTCCTGGCCACCTCCACACTCAGGTCTTGGTAGCCCTGCAGGATACTATTTTCCCACTTACAGCTCCGTGCCTGCTTCGCCCACGTAGAATGCGCTCCTTATCCAAGTACCTGTGGAATCTTACCACCATTGCCCTCGGGGGTGGGGGATGGGGGGGGGGGGGTCTCCCATTCGTGCCTTCCTCGCGAGTACTCTGTGAGCCCTGTCCACCCCCAAGGGTCGGGAGAATTCCCAATCCCCCAGCAGCTTCTCAAACATATCTGCGATGTATGCCCCAGCGTCCGCTCCTTCGGACCCCTCAGGGAGCCCAACGATTCTCATGTTCTGCCTGCAGGACCTATTCTCTAGGTCCTCCACCTTATCCAGGAGCTTCTTCTGCTGGTCTCTCAGCATCCCCACCTCCAACTGCACCATAGTTTGATGTTCTCCTGCTCAGCCAACGCCTTCTCCACCTTCTGGATCGCCCGATCTTGGGTGTCCAATCTAAGCTCCAGCCGCTGAATAGACTCTTTTATCAGATCCAAGCAGTCCAGTTTCTGCTTAGCAAAGCTTTCCTGAATAACTTGCATCAGCTGCTCTGTTGACCGCTGGGTCGCAAACCAGAGGTCTGGTCCTCCGCCATGCTGTCTCCCGCTGCAGCTTCAGCCCAAGCCTTCTCTGTCTTTCTGTTTCTGCCTTTACAAGCACTTCTAGTCCTTCTCTCCATGCACCGATGTGGGAATTCAGTACACAATTGCCTCTGTCATCAGTTTTACAGTTCAAGTCCGGTAGCAAATTGGGGGAAAAGGTCCAAAAGTCCGACCCGAGCGGGAGCCACCAAATGTGCGACTTACTCCTTCATAGCTGCCACCGGAAGTCCCCGGGGAACACTTCTAAACAAAAAAAAGATGGCAGAAGTTTGGAACACAACTCTGCAACAGAAATTTGATGCTGGGTCAAATGTCAATTTTAAATATGAGAATGTTAAATAGTTGCTAATCAAAGGTATTAAGAGGTATGGAAGTGAGTAGTTAAGTCCTCGATCAGCCATGATCACATTGAATGGTGAAACATGCTCGAGTGATTAAATTACCTATACTTTTTCCTTTATTGGAGCTAAATAGACAATACAGTTAAGATTTATTAGAAAACTAGTAACACAGGGATATGATCACGAAAACAGGTTTGGAATATCAGGCCTCTTTTCATTAGCACGAAGATCCAAATGGGCGATTAAAGAGACTTTCAAAATCATTATATGTTTTGAGAGAAGAAATACAAGAATATTGTTCCATTGACTTAGTAGCAAAGAGAAATAAACTTGGATTACCACAGGACGAACAAAGTAAGAAGGTAGAATAAATTATTCCATAAATAGGATTTTGAGAACATGTACTGCTTTATCACAAGTAGTTGTCAAAAAAGAATTCCCTTGTGAGTTTAATAAAAACAACATACTGTGCCCATTGAAGATCTGAAATAAAAATAGAGTGCTGGAAAACTAAGACTGGTTAACGTTTTGAGTTCAAAAGGAGCCCTCTTCAGAGGTTCCTCTTGGGTTTTTCTGATTGACCACCAAAACTTTAGATTGACAGATTATTATAGTCAAGTTGCTTGAAAAGTTAAGATAGCTGATCAGCGATCACCATAGAAATTCCTGACTAATATAAGCTTGGTGAAAATTGATATATTTTATTAAATTTTTCCAAATAAGGGGCAATTTAGCATGGCCAATCCACCCACCCTGCACATCTTTGGGTTGTGGGGGTGAGACTCATGCAAACACGGGGAGAATGTGCAAATTCCACACAGTGAACCCGGGCCGGGATTAAAACCAGGTTCTCGACTCCGTGAGGCAGCAGTTCTAACCACCGTGCCACTGTGCTGCCCTGCTTGGTGAAAATGGAATGGAATGACTGACTATACTTAAGTCTCCTGGTCTGGATGGCTTGCATCTCAGGCTGCTAAGGGAAGGGATGGAAGCAGGAAAGGGGCTTGACATTATCACCCAATCTTTCCAAGATAGGGAAGAGGTGCCTGAATATTGCTGAGTGGCAAATGAGGTGGCCTTGTTCAAGAAAGGGTGCAAGGATAGTTTTACTTATTCCTGGCCTATCAGTTCACTATCAGTGGCTGGTAAGGTTTTAGACACAAAAATCAGGGAAAAGAATTAACAGGCATTATTATCAGGGAGGTTAGAATGGTTGGAGTAATTAAGGAGAGCTGACATGGATTTGTAAAGGTTCCAGGGTGAGGGAATTTAGCTACAAGGTTAAGTTGGAGAAGCTGAGTTTGTTCCCTTTGGAGCAAAGAAGGTTGAGGGTAGGTTTGATAGAAGTGTGCAAGATTACAAAATGTTTAGATAAGGTAGACAAAGCAGAGCTGCTCCTAATCTCTCCTATTTGTGATGTTTAAATGATAAATAAGATGGATGAAAGTACCCCAGGGGAAACAGATAAATAAGGAGAATAGAGAGGCTCATTAATGAAAATGAAGGTCAAAATAATGGTATAATAAAATTATTTTAGCATGGTTATTTAAGTGTATGCATACTGTGGAGTTTGAAGAGAATTGTGTTTTTCAGTGATAGGCGTCATGATGGGCAATTACTTAGTATTTATAGCATTGAAAAAGACCATTTTGCCCAACAGCCCAATGCTAGTGTTTCTGATGCATATGAACCTCCTTCCTTACTTAATTTCACCTTATCAACATGTTCGCCATTCCTTTTTCGCTCATCTATTAAACACATTTAAGGAGAAGCTAGCGATGCTATTTACTCCAACTGCTCCAGTGGTAATAGTTTCCAGATTCTAACCACCCTCCTGAATAAGTAAATTCAATTATTAGTGCATGAGGACAGCCAGTTTAGGATTAATATATGAGCCAACATCACTGTCATTATGTACAAAGTATTAATTTAAATTTGATACAATATTTTACATTATGCAGTTCAAATCCATTTTCAAAAGACAGCTAAAATTTGTATTGCATTTGGTAAAGCACCTTTAAGGTAGAAACCGGCCCAAGGCATTTCACAAAGTTGTAATCAGAAACAAATTGATTCCAGGATGAATCTGAAGCATTCAGTAGGATGATAGAAGTTTAGTCAAATAGTTTAATTTTCATAACAGAGGTGGAGGTGTTGAGGTTTAGACATTGCTGTAATAAGGGCATAGGGAGGCAGGAATGGAGTGAAGCACAAAGATTTGGAGTCACAGTAATTGGGTAATTTGGGCAATTGGATGGTGGGTGTTGGTTTTTATGGCTGGAAGTGATTACAGACATAGAGATGATGATTGGATTTAAACATGGAGAGGATCAGAATTATCACTTATGGAGGTGACAGATTTATAAACAATATTGGTAGAAAGGCCAAGGGAAGGGAAGTGGGAGTCACTGTTATAAGGTGGAAGTCAATGGCCTTTGTGAAGCTACACATGGGGTAATTAGAGTGCCAAAGTTGTACAAGGTTTAGTTTAGTCGGAGATAGTGGTGAGTTTTGTGTTTGGTCCTTTGTATCTTTTATTGAGTCTCGTGTGGTAAAATAGCAAACTGATACAGAGCACGTTATTCTGGAGTCTGCTAACTACTCCTCTGGAACTTGCACCTAGCACTGACCATTCACATGTATGTCTTATTACAGTCTCAATCTTCTTCTGAAGATGGCCGAATGTGTCTCCCCTTATATCGGAATCACATGACCTTGGTCTAGGGTCTGGATGGTGTGTCTGTACTGCCACCAGCTGGTTGGACGCCACACATCATCCATCTATGACATAGCCCACATATCACCACAGTGAAGAGGTGGTTTGAACGAGTAACAGGTGATTGAATAGAGGCTGAAGGCCCTGATTTTCTTAGTATTCAATTGGAAGAATGCGTGATTAATTGAAGAATGAGTGTGTTGGTGAAGTAATTGACAACGTAAAGATAAGGGGCGAGATTCTCCGCAAATGCGGAGAGTCGTTAAGGCTGCCGTGAAACTGGCCGTGTTTCACGGCAGCCTTCATGCCCGTTCCCAGGACCCGATTCTCCCCCCCCCCACCCCAATCGAGGCTAGTAGCGGGACCCCGGGAATCACGGTGTCGCGGCCTTAACGACCGTCGTTAAGGCCGCGCACCAAGATGACGCGTGGCCGGCTCCAACCCGCGCATGCGCGGGTGACGTCATCACCCCATTGACGGAACCCGCGCATGAGCGGTTCCGCATTTCTCCACTGCCGCCTGACAAGATGTGGCGGCTTGATCTTGTCGGGCGGCGGAGTGGAAATAGTGCGTCCCTTTTGGACGCAGGCCCGACGATCGGTGGGCACCGATCGCGGGCCTGACCCCTCCCGAGCAAAACGGTGGTGCTCCCGCCCCAAACGGGCATCCAGCGGCCGTTTTTACGACGGCAGCGAGCAGGTGTGTTTGCTGCCGTGAAAAAATGGGCGTAAAGGCCAGGCCGCTCGGCCCATCAGCCGCGGAGAATCGCCGCTCGCCGTAAAAAACGGCGAACGGCGATTCGTGACGTGGGTGGGGCGAGGGGGGGGGAGAATAGCGGGAGGGTGTGAAAAATGTCGGGAGGCCCTCCCGCTATTCTCCCAACCGGTGTGGGCAGCGGAGAATCGCGCCCAAGAGGTATCAAAAGATGCAGTATAAATGTAGAGCTGGATGTGCACTGTGCACATGTCTTTGGATTCTGTTGTCACGGATACTATTTAAATGAGGAAGAGGAGGTGACCAAACCTAGATCCTTGGCTAAGTTTGGAGCTGTTATGCCAAATGTAACTTGGGTAGAAAGATCAGGACAACTGCTATTTGGCGGATGAAAACTTTACCATAATGCCTTAAGAGCCGTACACTTGATACGTTTTCCATTTGGTCAGAGCCAAGATATTGGTGGCTAAGTAGCTGCACTTTGACCAGCTGCACTGATCCATTGTGCTGCCAAATTCCAGATTTTGAAGTGACTGTCCCCTAATTATATATGGAAGGATCTTTCAAATCAATGTAAAATATTCTTTCAGAAATGGCTAGACATGACATTAATTATATTATTATGATCCCAGACCTGACCAGACCAACCAGACTAGGATATTGGACCAAAATCCCAATGTTTTAATTTATTTGTAAGGCTGTGCAGAAAGAATGTATCACCCCAGGAGTGAATGCATGAAAAAAATGGGGCAATGGCATTGCTAAAACAAAACTTCATTACAAATACAATATTGAACTTTTTAAACTTCACATCCAAAAAGAACAGCTTACAATTACCCTTAACACTGCCACTCAATTTCCCATTAAACAACAAGAAAATAAACATATAGTTCTCAATCTATCTTAAAATCAGCAGGACAGAGAGTATACTTACTTCATAGAACGGATTTGGCTCTTGTTAGACTCTGGCTGAATATCTTCAAAAAGCTGATTCACCTGGTGTGTTTGAGCTTCTTCCTTGTCTCCAGCCAAAACTGCTGTGCGCTTTACATATTATTACTCTTTTATAACTATCCTACTGTGAGAGAATTATGGACACAGGTTCAGGCAGGTCAGAATTCAGCTCCCCTCTCTCCCAAATCTTCTCCAAACTCACTACCTCTCTGCATTCCTGGGCTCCACCCAGCAATGACCTCATCTTCCCCAAGCGGAAAAAAACAAATTACCTCTGCAGGCTGCAAAAGCACATTAACTCTCCAGAAACTACCCCAGTCAAACCACAATTCCCTGGTCAATTTCACTTGCTGTTTCAGAGAAATACCCAAGCCTTTACAAAACAAAATATATTTTAAAAACATGACCACAGCAGTCAAACACACTATAACCCCAGGCTTTTAACCTTTAAATTATCAAAATATTTAGAAGCCAATATTCCTAAAACCCTCCAATCGTCACACTATTATGAAACATACATTTCGGAACAGACACAATTGGCAACTGTTGCAGGAGTGGTGGAGAGGTGCGTGGAAGGACTATTAAGTGATTAATATTTGTTAATTGCTTTTGTTCCATAACACAAGCTACATGCTCTTAACAAGCTAATTAACAGTATGCACATTTTAGAGAAAGCTCCATTTGTAATAGTGGATTAAAAATTGAACAGCGTAAGTGCATTGTGACTTCAGATACATTTGTATCATGCTCAGAAAGGTTGATGGAGACATTCAATTATTTGAGATAAAAGCTTTTTAATAACTTACTTTTCAGATCCAATGGATGCATTTCCGATTTGATGGGGCACTTCTCATTGATGGATGCCAAATTGTTTCCAAATGAAAATCAAGTTAAAAATATGTTTAGTCATTATTTTCAGTTCAGTCGTTACGTACAATGGCAAACAATTGTGGCTGCAAAGTTATTTAATCCTGCAATTTTTCAAAAAGCCCGATGTGTTGAAATGTAACAAAGGACGCTTCAGTTATTTAGATTTTCTACCCTTCAGAATATACTTGATATATTTACAGTATTTACACTTATTTTGAATAGGCTTCTGTCATGAGGTAATTTTCTGACTTTCCCATCTCTTACAGCTGCTTATTTGTTAGGTTTGTCATATGTTTCCCCAAATAAGGCTCATATAATATTAATTTCATAGATTGATTTGATTTATGGTTCAAACTGATATCAGTTTTGAGGTAGATAATATGATGACTGATATTTTCCCATCACTGGCAGATGGCAGAGCAGCTAAAGTATGATTTTTCACAATCTTAATGTACAACTTATATCAATGGCTGTCAAGTTTAATTTACCTTTTCGTCATTCTTTGTGTATGTTTGAAAGGAGAAAGAAAATTACATTTGGAAAAGTAAAGTTGGGCAGTTGAAGAGACTCAAAATACTTCAGAACACCAGACAGTATAATCTACTGGATCTCTTCCCATTTCTACATTAGGTTGGGCGGGCCATTGGGATGGGCGATGGATGCTGGCCTTTAGAATGACACCCATATCCCATAAATGAGTAATGAAAACTTAAAATGGCAATGTAGTTTTAATCAGAGGGTAATTTGAATGAGGTTTAATAATTGGAACTTGAAAATTCAGCAAAAAATTAATTAGTAGTCAATAATGTCAGGAATATTTGAGGTGCAATCAATAATTCATTAATGTGAAATAAATTGGCCTCCATCGTAGAAACAAAAATAGATGCAAATCTTTCTGTTTAACATCTGCATTGCTTTAATGAAATACTCTGTGCTAAATCCACCTGATGAAACAAGGTAATTATTTGTGTGTTTCAATGTTTTGTAAATATTACATTAATTAGCTTATTGAAAAAAAACTCTCCTGAGAAATTTTAATACAATTCAGATTTATTCCTCTGAGTTTGGCATGTTTGGCAAGTCTGCTACTTGTCATACATTAAGGAATGACCTATATAATGACTAACATAATAATTCCAGTATCCAAAGGTAAATTGTCTATTAATTTACTCTTCTGTTGCACACAGGTATATTTCAATAATGCAATCGCTGTGGAATCAACCTGGGGGAAGTCAGAGGAAGTAAAATTTTTCCAAGGACACAAAAGACCTGTTTTAAAAGCAAATCAAGTCGCAGTGGCTTTATCAACAATGACAAAACCTACATCATCAGCAGGATCCAAGCCTTTAATTGTGGTTGCACCTCAGTCGATTACTGGTGAGATGCTTAAAATGTTTAAAATAGTTCATGTAAGTTACCTACCTTCTTTATTTTTGTTTAACATGTCTTTATTTATTTCATACAAAATGGCCCTTCAATAACCTTGTCATTCTGTAGTACCAATTTTGCAATCTTCACATTAAAGCATTCTCCAACCAAAATTTTTAACGTCATTTTTATTTTCAAGTATGCTCAATTACAATTTGACAACAAAAGTTCTAACTTGGAATGAATTTGGCATCAAATTTGTATGGTGCACTTAGTTATCCAGTGCACTCAAGACTATACCCATCCTGCTTAAAGCTATCTTGCACACGCTCAGCAACCTGCATTGAAAAATACGACAAATTAATTTCTTAAATAATATTTATTTAGTGTTTCATTTCGTCCAAAATAATTGTTCTGCTGTACCACACATGGTGGAGAGCGCAACCCGATCCCTATCAGTTCTTAATTCATTTTAGTCTCGGGATCTATGCTTTCTCCCCAGCCACTACCCAGGTCTTGGGGTCGAAACCCTACCCCCTTCCCCAATGTCAGGGTCTAAACTTTCGGACCCCAACCCCCTCCCCAATCTCAGGGTCTAAAGTTTCCCCCACCAAACCCTTCCCCAACCTTAAGGTCAAAACTCTCCTCCCTCTCTCCCTCCAACCTCCAATCACTTACCCCCACACCTTTCCAAATTCTCTCCCCTCCTCCCCTTCAAACACTCTCTTCCTCCCCTTCGCCTCCCTCCAGTGTCAATGCTTTAGGGGTCACGCTGACCGTCCAGGCCGCAACGGTTTAATGGACCCGCTGACTTTCCAGGCTTTAGGGCCTCAGAAACTGTCTCTCTCCCTCTGACCCTTTCTTCCTTACCCTGCTCTGACCTCCCTTGGTGCAGCATTCAAATTAAATTTCATTTGTCACTGACCTGAATCCGTAATTACTCTTTGTGAAAATTACATTTCCAGTTTCCAGTACATTGAAACGTTTTCATCTTCATGGGCACTGTTTAACCACTGCATTGCGCCCCACATGGACCTGGGCGTGCCGGTTAAATAGTGGGAAAGGCTTCAATCGAGATTGGCGCCGGGCCTCTCCCGATGGCAAGTTCTGGATCTCATCCAAATATGGCAAGCCTATCAATAACTCCAATTTGCACTAATTTCAACCTCATTAGCGAGATTGATGTTGAGTGTAATGGTCTCCTGGGAATTAACCGGCGACCCAGCAAGAAATCATGTGGACATCGTTTAATACTCTTATTTAAAAATGTGAAGCTGGCGCAATGGCTGTTGAGGGGAAGTGAGGAGGTGAGTAACCATTTCCACTTTCGGGCATGCAGTCCAAGGGTGCTGGAGCTGCTGCCCCAGTGCTCGTTGGTGGGTGGTGGGGGTCCCCTCAGGGGAGGGCGGGCCTGGTCAGGGGAGGAGGGGAGGGTGTGAGTTGAAGCATTCCAGGTCAGGTGTCGCCCCTGGGCCTCGGGTGGGGGGGGGGGGGGGGGATGAGTGAGGGGCTTTTCATTTGTGAGGCCTTCCAGCCATCTTTAAATATTGTGGACACCCATAACAGGCAACTATAAAAAGCTGGTTTAGCACAGGGCTAAAGAGCTGGCTTTAAAAGCAGACCAAGGTAGGCCAGCAGCACAGTTCAATTCCCGTACCAGCCTCCCCGAACAGGCGCCGGAATGTGACGACTAGGGGCTTTTCACAGTAACTTAATTTGAAGCCTACTTGTGACAATGAGCGATTTTCACCTCTGTCCGACCAAACGCTTCCAGGACAGAGCCCTGCTCTTGGTTATATGCTTGGCATTGCTAGTTGTGAGTGCACTTTATGGCTGAAGGATGTGTTTGCTGCTTGCTCCTGCTGGTGGTTGCAGTGTCTGGATGCTACTGTTTCTGTTTCCTTCCTTTACTGGAGCGGAAAGAAGGATAATTTTTCCCGAAGAAACCTGGGCTGTGGAACACCGGGCAGAGGCACATGTATGAGTCCAGAAGGCAATCCGGTTTGAAGCAACAAGACGCTGTGGACCTGGTGCGCAATATTGATCCAAATGGGCCACCTGATGACGCCATTGAAGAAATGCTTTCGCCGATTACTGATGCTTTTGTTGCTGGTGAGATGAGTGCTGCATGTAACTGGCACGTCACTGAGGGTTAAACACGCTGGACATCAAGGATGTTCAACTGCACCTTGAGCGCCAGTGGAATATGTGGATGCCAGGATTTGGTTCCGGTGAGATTGGGCCATTTGGGAGGGCCTGCGCAGCTGCAGCTCCTGGATGGAGAATTACACTGACACTTGGAACAAGTAACACATTGATGTACAGATCATCTCTACGACAAAGTTCTGGACATGATAACAAATTCTCAGGCTTCTCCTCAGTTTCTCTGGAGAAACCTGTAAGCGGTGATGCCCTGGGCAGGATTGTCCATTGGCTGACGCCGAAATCGCAAAATGCAATTGGGCGGAGAATAGGTTCCAACACCAAAATCGCAGCGGGTGCCAGTTAGACGCCAAATCGCGATTCTCCGTCACCTCGACAATGCATACTGAACGCAAACACAGTAAGGGTCATTTGCAATCATTAGCGGGCCTGACCCGGTATTCTCCGGGGCCTCCGCGATTCTCCTCAGATGGCCTGAGTTCCTGATGGAGTGGTACACTTGAGTTTTTAAAAATTGTGAAACCGGTGTCATGGCTGATGAGTGAGAGAGAGAGGAGGTAGGACACAGAGAGGAGTGACTGTGAGTTGCCGGGCCGGACACTGACCGGGCTGGCTGGGGCAGGGGTGGCGGAAGAACAGGGCAAGTGGCTGGGATGACCCCCCACCGGACTGAGGTGGGGTCCAGTCCTGGACCGCCATTACCGTGGCCTGCACCGAGCACCCACCTTGGCCCCTGGTTATGCAGAGTGACACCGGCCGAAGGGGCGCCCCCCACTCCTGCACCGTGACTTCCACTCTCCACATTCCACATAACCCCAACCCCCCACCACCCCCCTAACCCGGCCGCCACATGCCTGGGGCCTACCCAGAGCAACTTACAGTAGCCCCTACGGGGCCCCGATGCATACCCCTGGCGAGGGTAATGCCAGACAGCGGTACCCCTGGCATCGGGGACAGGTGTGAGAGTCAGAGACCCCAATGGTGCCAGACACTGACAGGGCCAGGGTGCAAGGATGGGGGGGGAGGGGGAGAGAACATGCGGTGGCAGAGCCCACAGTGCCAACCAGGGTCACCATGCAGCCTGGTGGACCTGGTTGGGTATGGGGGTATGCACCATGCTGATATTTTGGCATTTCAACCCCTGCAAACAATGGATATTGGAATTCAACCAGCAATGGTGGCCTTCCTGCTGGTCGCTGCAGCTCTGGGGCGATGCCCTGTGGCTGTATGAGCTGGTGCTGCTTGAGGAGGTGAAGGAAACTGCAGCAGCAGATGCGCAGCAGCGGAGTGTGCTGCAGAGGGACAGGTGGCGGTCACCCAGGATGGAGGGCCGGCCACCCAACAGGCCGAGAAGGAGGTGGTGCCAAGGAAGTGTCGCATGAGGCCTCGCAGGTACAGGCATCGCCTCTTGTTCGAGGACCTTACAGACAGGGCATTCCGTCGAAGACTCCAGCTGAGCACAGAGAAAGTGCTACATATCTGCCAGATGATGGCACAACTGGCACTGCGGGGGTTTGGGGAGGACACCCGCTCTTGGTGACCGTCGAGGTGAACATTTACGTGACAGGGTCCTTCCAATTGCCGAGTGGGGACCTGTCCGAGATCTCACAGACCTCCGTGCACATGCTGTCATGGAGGCCCAAATACCCAGTCTGGCTCAATATATCCACTTCAATGTGCACCGAGCCCACCAGGCTGTCCAGAAGGTAGGTTTTGCCGCCATCGATGGATGCTCTGGGTCCAGGGGGTGATCAATGGGATGCATGCCCCCCTACGAGCACCCAAAAATGATAGGCCTCTCTACACCAACTGAAAGGCGTACCACTCAATGAAGGTGTGTGACCATCAGAGGCGCATCATACACCTCTGTGTACCTGTGAAGTGTGCACAATGCCTTCTTCCTGGCACACACGACAATTCCTGACATGTTTGAGATGCACCCCTCCTCCCGGTTGGGGGGTTGGCTTCTGGGTCGCAGGCATTATCCACTGCAGTTGTGGCTGATGACACTGATCCGGGGGCCACAGACCGATGTGGAGACCCGCTACAGCGGCGCCTATACAGCAACCAAGACCGTGGTGTAGTGGTGCTTCGGCCTCCTGAAGGTGCGGTTCAGGTGACTGGACTGCTCTGGTGGAGCTCTCCAGTATGATGTTGAGAGGGTCGCCCGCATAGTGGCGGCCTACTGTATCCTCCACAACATCGTGCAGCAGACGGACGATCTGCTGGAGGGGGAGGTGAAATACCAGGCCTCGTCCAACGAGGAGAATGTGGGAGAAGGGGAGGATGGGCAGGACATGGTGCACAGGCAGTCAAGGGAGGCCGCACGATGTGTGCACCAGAGCCAACGTGCATAGGATGCTCTGTTTGCCTGCAGGTTACCCAGTTGGGGGGAGGAGGTGAGGGGGCCGGGGGCACGGACACTGCATCCCCCCTGCACGCCCCCCCCGCAACTCTCTCCGTGATACATACCTGCCGCACTATGGGGTGTGGGTCCTGGTTTGGCAATAACAGCGGATCTTGCCCATAGGATGGAGGATGATGGCACCCACTCTGCGATGAGCTCTGGTGTTCTGCATCGTAATCCACTGTCTGCCTCCTGTCCACGGTCGAACTTTCCACTGTCCACCTGGGTGATCTCTGCATGCGAGCTGGCTGTGGTAAACCACGGTTGCACCTCTATTAGGTGATGTATGGTAGGAACTGTACAACAGGTACGTTGGTAGTCCCTGCCTACCTGACCTCATACGCCAGCGACTGTTAGAAGGGACTATGCTCGACCTAGCAGAGACAAAGAAACTCGCGCTCTCTATGACGGTCGCCTCGCGCAACATTCAGGCCTACACCCCCAGCCGCGTGGCCCACCCCTCCGACGCATTGTGGACCCCACAGACGGCAGCCTCAGCGGGGCCTTACTCAGCCAATACGCCTTGGCACGCGCCAGCCAGCGAACCCCGGGGGTCCCTGATGGTACTTTTGCGGCCAGCAGAAACACCCCTGCCAACGCTGCCCGGCCCGCGCTGCCCTTTGTGAGGCTTGCGGTAGGAAGGGGCAATTCGCCGCGGTGTGCCAGGCCTGCGCAGTCGCTGCTATCGCCCCCACCCGCCTCGTTTACGGACAATGGGCGCCGCAATCTTCTCCCCCTCAGACCACGCGTGGCCAGTGGGCGCCGCCATCTTCTCCCCCTCAGGCCAAGCGAGGCCAGTGGGCGCCACCATCTTCCCCTCCGAGCCACACGTGCGGCCCATGGGCGCCGACATTTTGTCCTCCTCAAGATCTTCAGGCACCGCCATCTTGTCTCCCCCACAGCACATGGGCACCGCCAGCGTTCCAGGACCTGTGCCCCCCGGGCTCTCCATCATCTGACACCAGCGACGACCGACCACGACTTGCCTCAGTTACCATCGACCAGTCTCGTCCGCACAAGCTGGCGACCGCATCGACCAGCGTTAAAATCAACGGATACTTGACCTCTTGCCTGCTGGACTCCGGGAGCATCGAAAGCTTCATCCACCCAGATACGGTAAGGCGCTGTTCCCTTGCGGTACACCCTGCCAACCAAAATATCTCCCCAGCCTCTGGATCCCATTCCGTGATGATCCGGGGGTGCTGTACGGTCACACTCACGGTCCAGGGCATAGAATTCAGCGGCTTCCGCCTCTATGTCCTCCCTAACCTCTGCGTTGCCCTACTACCCGGCCTGGACTTCCAGTGCAACCTCCAGAGCCTAACCCTGAAATTTGGCGGGCCCCAACCACCCCTCACTGTGCGCGGCCTCGCGACCCTAAAGGTCGATCCGCCTTCCCTCGTCTCAAATCTAAACTCAGATTGGCGTCACCAGGAGCAGACGGTACAGCACCCAGGATAGGACCTTCATCAGGTCCGAGGTCCAGTGGCTGCTTCGGGAAGGCATCATCGAGGCCAGCAACAGCCCCTTGAGAGCCCAAGTGGTAGTAATTAAAACGGGGGAGAAACAGAATGGTTGTGGACTCCAGCCAGACCATCAATCGGTACACGCAGCTGGATGCGTATCCCCTCCCCTGCTTATCTGATATGGTCAATCAGATTGCACAGTACCGGGTCTTCTCAATGGTAGACCTCAAATCCACCTACCACCAGCTCGCCATTCGTAAATTGGACCATCCATACACTGCCTTCAAGGCAGACGGCCGCCTCTATCACTTCCTCAGGGTTCCCTTCGGCATCACCAAACATCTTCCAAACGGAAATGGACCGAATGGTCGACCGGTCCGGTTTGCGGGCCACCTTTCCGTACCTAGACAATGTCACCATCTGCGGCCATGATCAGCAGGACCACGACGCCAACCTTGCCAAATTTCTCCACACCGCCACTCTCCTAAACCTCACCTACAACAAGGAGAAGTGCGTGTTTAGCCATCTTCGGCTATGTGGTCCAGAATGGAGTTCTGGAGCCCATCCCGACTGCATGCGCCCCCTCATGGAGCTCTCCCTCCCCACTGCCCCAAGGCCTTCAAACGCTGCCTGGGGTTCTTTTCGTACTACGCTCAGTGGGACCCAAACTATGCGGACAAGGCCCGCCCACTCATACTGTCAACCCATTTTCCCCTGATGGCCGAGGCACAACAGGCCTTCGCCCGTATCAGAGCCGATATCGGCAAGGCCGGGATGCACGCAGTAGACGAGACACAGCCCTTTCAAGTAGAGAGCGACGTATCAGACATCGCTGATGCACGATCAATTGCATGAAAGACTCATATTGGTACAACTGTGGCTTTATTACAGTCAGATGCGTGGCCTCCGACTGCAGCTGGCGAAATGGCTGATCAGGAGGAGGACACGCATATTTATATGGTTCCTTGTGGGCTGAGCTAGCCAGCAGGGGCTACTGGCGAACCTGTAGTGCAGGTCCTACCGTACATCCCCTAATACAGGTGCACAGTGGTTCACCACAGTCGCTCTAGCCGCCACCCTCAATCAGGCAGGCAGACTCGTGGCATTCTTTTCCCACACCATTCTTGCCTCAGAAATTCAGCACTCATCCATTGGAAAAGAGGCCCAAGCTATCGTTGAAGCGGTGCGGCATTGGAGGCATTACCTGGCCGGCAGGAGAGCTCGGTAGCTTTCATGTTCAATAGCACACAGCGGGGGCAAGATCAAGAATGATAAGATCTTGAGGTGGAGGATCGAGCTCACCACGTACAATTACGAGATTTTGTATCACCCCCGGTAAACTCAACAAGCCCCCAGATGCCCTATCCCGAGGTACATGTGCCAGCGCACAGGTAGACCGACTCCAGATCCTGCACGACAGCCTTTGTCACCCGGGAGTCACACGGTTGTACCATTTCATAAAGGCCTGCAATCTGCCCTACTCCGTCGAAGTACGGTCAATCACCAGGGACTGCCAGGTCTGTGCGGAGTGCAAGCCGCACGTCTACCGGCCGGACCATGCGCACCTGATGAAGGCCTCCAGCCCCTTTGAGCGCCTCAGTGTGGATTTCAAAGGGCCGCTCCCCTCCGACCGGAACACGTATTTTCTCAGTGTGGTCGATGAGTACTCCACATTCCCCTTCACCATCCCATGCCCCGATATGACGTCTGCCACCGTCATCAAAGCCCTCAACACAATATTCGTTCTGTTCGGTTTCCCCGCCTACATCCACAGTGACAGGGGATCCTCCTTCATGAGTGATGAGCTGCGTCAGTTCCTGCTCAGCAGGGGTATCGCCTCCAGCAGAACGACAAGCTACAACCCCCAGGGAAATGGACAGGGAGAGAGGGAGAATGGGACGGTATGGAGGGCTGTCCAACTGTCCCTACGGACCAGGATCCTCCCTGATGCACTGCACTCCATTCGGTCACTACTGTGCACCGCCACTAACAACACACCCCATGAACGTCTTTTTGCCTTCCCCAGAAAGTCCACATCCAGGGTGTCGTCCCGACTTGGCTCGCAGCTCTAGGACCCATCCTGCTCCGTAGGCATGTCCGACTCCACAACGCGGACCCGTTGGTGGAAAGGGTGCAATTGCTCCATGCAAACCCCCAGTATGCCTATTTGGCGTACCCCGACGGCCGCCAGGATACTGTCTCCATCAGGGACCTGGCACCAGCAGATCACACACACACACACACCCCCGGCCCGGCACCACCCTCCCCTCCCCCGGCGCTCCCAGCAGCAACTCCCCCGGGACCCTCTGTCCTCCCCCTGTCCATGCCCGAGGAGGAAGAGGGTTTTGGCATGCTCCCAGAGTCTCCGGACATCAGACCAGCATCGGCATCTCCGCCACCACTCGTCGCTCCCAGCTGCACATTAAGGCCCCGGACCGGTTAAACCTCTAACTGGTCCACTGGACTTCAAAAGACATTCTTTTTCTCTCTATCAAATATTGTAAATGTAAATGTAAAAATAAAACCATTTGTTGTATATTGTTCTCCACCATCCCCGCCAGACTCAATTTTAACAGGGGGTGAATGTGGTAAACCACTGTTGCACCTCTATTAGGTGCTGTATGGTAGGACCTGTACTACAGGTACGTTGGTAGTCCCTGCCTGCTAGCTCCGCCCAGTAGGCGGAGTATAAATATGTTCCCCCCCCCATGCTACAGCCATTTCGCCAGCTGCTGTGGTGGGCCACACATCTTAGAGCAATAAAGCCTCAGTTGTATCCAACTCAAGTCTTTGTGCAATTGATCATGCATCATGGGCCATTCCATCACATGATGCCATTGAATCCCTGGGGTGATGGTGGTGGGGACTGTGTTGGGGGGGGGGGGGGGGTGGAGGGATAGGGAGACGGGCCACCCACAACACCCATTCCCACCCCTGCCCTTCTCTGGCCAGCTCAGACCTGCCCACCCTCACATCCATCTGGCAGAGCACTGAATCAGACTGTAACAATGGTCATATGTGTTTAATGTGAACGAATATTTACAGATTTGTACCCTAGCCCCTATAACTAAACTTTGCCCTGCACCCATGCCAAACTAACTTCTGTTCTTATGGGCCCTAACGCTACGTCTACGGGGGTTCCCCAGACGTTACAGCAGGAGTGGAGGCGGCCTGCAGTGATTCCTGCCCTGCAACCTGGGTCCCCGTTGATGAGCGTCTTCTGGGGCGATCGGACCTGGATGGGCCTGGAAGACGCCCTGGTGTCTCAGGTGGCGAGGTGCCGCTCTGTTCTGCCCGCTGCACACCAGATGTACCTGTAATGTTCCCTGCATGCACGGATGATGAGGTCTTTGTGGTTGAAGTGCTCAGAAAACATACAGCTTTGTAAATGAACAACACTGTTTATTAATCGTTTCGAAATCTCAAAAGGATTTCCATGATGTAAGATTGCAGTTGGATATTATAGCTAAATACAAATAACTGTGATTAACTCAAATTAATAACTATTGTCTCAGGCGCTGCTCGATATGGGACTGTGCTCTGTGCTTGTTGTCCAGATTCTCTGTCTGTGCTGTTGTTCAAGAAGTAACATCCCATCTCCATGATACCTATCTTCTCGTGACCTACTCCTGTCACCACGCCACCTGTGGTCAGATGCTAGAATCTATCTTATCCTAACTTACAGTTCGTTATTAAACTATAAACAAACGATATTCCACATATCATTACAGCACCAGGGACGGGAGGGGGTAGACCGAAGTGCTGCAGTGTCCTGAGGGAGCCACTGGCACGGGCCTCATCACCTCCTCCCTCGGGCTTCCCAATGGTCACTGGGCTACTCCATGGGATGGGGGTTCGAGCAGAACTATCCCCCAAGCACCTCCACCATCTATTGCTGCCAGTCCTGGAGGCCCGCTCTCGTTTCCCTCTGTGCCTGCACCATGTAGGCCAGCATATGGGCAGTGTTCCAAACCTGGCCTGCTGTGACTGTGCCATGCACAGGAGCGCCGTGGCGATGTCCAGGTGGCTCTGGCACATGAGTCGGCAGTGCCGGCATAGAATGCCCCAGGACTTGGACATGCTGGTCCATCGCCGAAACCGTCACCCTCAATGCCTCCACCTCGGATGTTGGCCTGGGTAGCACGCACTGTCGGCACCACTTCCTGCTGCTGCACAAGGCTGGATTCCTCCAACCAACTGCAACTGCAGTTGCTGGATGCTCGCCTCATACAGTCCCTGATTCTGCAACTGCATCTCCCCGATTGGTGGGACTGTCTGTTCCAGAAGCCCAAAACCCATCTGGGCGGCAGCTAGTTCCTGGGGTCAGCACGCCCTCTGACCTTCTGCCCCCACGGGTGCTCCTACCTCCACCTGCTGTATCGGATCAGTTTTGTGGAGCGCACTTGATAGTGTCCCTGGAGCGTCTTCACTATAATGCCCAACCGAGGTGAGAGTCTCTGGGATGGTGGAGGGCGTTGGAGATGGCTGTGATGGAAAATCACTATGATACTCTTACTCGAGCTCCAGGGTCTCCTGCGTCTCTGGCGGAGGGCTGGTATCCAAGCTGTTACCATCGCTGCTCGGCTCACAGGGGTTCTGTTCATGGCACTGACTGGGGTCGAGGGACGCAAGGTGGACCTGCCCTATCACCAGCAGGCCCGGTAAGATGTAAGACAAGACAATTGATCAGACTGCGGGCCTGGGGGGGAGGGGGGAGGGGGTGGGGGGAACTGGGAGTGAATGTGGGGGTGGGAGGTGGTGGGGTGGGGGTGGTGTAGGGTGAGGATGGTTTGGTGGTGGTGTTGGGGTGGTGTAGGGTGAAGGTGGTGCGGGGGTGGGGGTTGACCACATGGCATGGGGAGCCGCAAATAAGCAAGGTCTCACTTCCTCGCCCAAACTCCACCTCGGCAACCTCCCTTTCCTCTGGGCCGCTGACTACGTCCAGGGCCGACTGCTCTGCCACAGTGAGGGGCCACAGGTCCGGCAGTCCCCCTGTTTTCTCCTGCTCCCGGCTGTTGTGTGCAGCCTTCTCCTGGGGGGGGGGGGGGGGAAGGATACAGAAAACGATAGTGTTCGACAGTCCGACGCATGCAGCCCAGGGGGTGGGTAGCTGGTGGTCTCAGTTGTCAGGGCACACGGCCATGGCCCGGCATGTGATGCAGGGTAGGGCTCCAGCTACCCTCCAGGTTGAGGGGGATAGGGTTAAGGGTGTGTAGGACGGGGGTTAGTGCCAGGGGCACCGTACTGCCGACTTACCCTGGCCGCTCCGAGGATGTGGTGCAAGTTTTTGCAGCACCGCTAGCCGGTCCGGACTACGATGCCCACTGCGCTGACCACCTCTGCCACCTGCGCCCAGGCATGGCGAACGGCATCGGCTAGTAGCCCCCTTCACAGGCCGGGGTACAAGGATCTCCGGCTCTCCTCCATGGCGTCCAGGAGGGTCTCCAGCTCGCCAACCGCAAACCTTGGTGACGCTCTCCTTACTGCCATCTGGTTGGTTGCGATGTTGTGTGTGGGGAGTGAAGTGTGTGTATGTGGCTGCAGCTTGTCAACCTCCTGAGTGTCAATCACGAAACCGGCAAAACCGGCACCATTTCTCATTGGAATCGATTGTGTTCCACATGGCGCTGGTGCTAGCCCCTTAACAGTAGCTGAATCGGATCAGGTGTGGTGCCAGTTTGGCTGTTATGGAAGTCCACAAATTCTGCGTTGGCGTCAACACTTAGGGCAGGATTCTCCAACTGCCAACACCAAAATCGCATTCGGTAATTGGCGGGAGAATCCCCTTTGATGCCGAAATTGGGAATGGCGCCGTTTTTCGGATGCTCTGCCCTCTCTAATACGGCATCATCGTACGCCGTTGGGTCGGCCTCAGGCCGTCACCTGAAGGCCAGCCCCGATGCCGACTTCCCATCGACATGCCTCACTTGTGGTCTGAGGTTTCATCAGCCTTGCGTGATGACTGCGAACTGTGTCCAGTGCTGTAACAGTCGAGGGGAGGGGAGCCGCTCTGCTGGCCGGGGTCGGACTTCGGGGAGGACTGGGAGGACTGTTGGTAGTGTGATCTAGGGGTGGCGAGGGGGGTTACAGATGGGGGCACTATCTGGCAGGCCGTGTCCGTGTGTGGCCAGCGCCATGTTGTATGGTGCGACCGCTGCAGATCACCGTTGTGCCCATGCACAACCACTGACCCGGCAATTCTCCATCCGTATCTGCAGATAAAGCCGGCTTTACATGGTGCGGCTGCTAGTCCCCAACTTGGCGGAGTATCGGTGCAGGGCAGCGCTGACTTTTGCATCGTAAGATAGACACATGCTCCGGACATAGGGCGGAATTCTCCGATCCCGGGAAAAATCGTGAAGGCCGTCGTGAACTCGGCCGAGTTTAACGACGGCCTCGGAGGCTGCTCCTCTCACCGTATTCACCCCCACCCGGGGGGGGGGCTAGGAGCGGCGCTCCATTTTTCTCGGCCGCCGGGAATGACGCGACGACGGCGCCTATGTGACGTCAGCCGTGCATGCGCAGGTTGGCCGGCTCCAATCCGCGCATGCGCGGCTGACGTCACGACGGCTGACGGCTCAAATCCCCGCATGCGCGGTGGCCGTCTTTCCCTCTGCTGCCCAACAAGACATGGCGGTTTGATCTTGCGGGGCGGCGGAGGGGAAAGAGTGCGTTGCTTTGATACGCCAGCCCAACGATCGGTGGGCAGCGATCGCGGTCCAGTCCCCTCCCGAGCACGGCCGTGGTGCTCACTCCCCTCTCCGCCCCCCACATGCTTCAAACGGGCCTTTGGCGCCCACGTTCAAGACGGCAGCGACCAGGTGTGGTTGCCGCTGTTGTGAAATGGTTGTGAATGGCAGGCCGCTCGACCCATCCGGGTCAGAGAATCGGTGGTCGCTGTGAAAAACGGCGAGCGGCGATTCTTCCGAGCGGGGGGTGGGAGAATCGCGGGGGGCGCCAGGGGGGCGTGAAATGAGTCACCTGGCCCTCCCGCGATTCTCCCACCCGGCGTGGGGAGCGGAGAATCGTGCCCATAGCCTCAAAACTGGAGAATCCAGCCCTTAGTCTCAGAAACGGAGAAACCCGCTCCCCGGTGAAAGTGAGCTGATATAACTTTGTATTGACACCAATATGGAATGGTAACGTTTCCTTGTTGTTTAATGGTTAGTGTGATATGCAGAATGTTACATAGTTGATTTTCAACTCTTTGTCACTGTGGATAGTTTAATCAACAAAACATTCTCAAGTGGCTTCTCGTGGGTGCAATTGCCATTTCTCAGATGATGATTATAGTATTGCATTTCAGTCAAACTTTGAAGCCTGAACACTTTAACTGACCTCCAAAAGCATCATAGAGGCAGCAGCCAACAATCAACCCCTCAAGAGCTGGGCTTCAGCACTGGGATATCCTTGCCCCAAAGGATGAATGTGTGGATCAGGGGAGGGCATTCAAGCATGTCTCAATAATGTGCACGGCAGGGGCCTGGGGTCTAAGGACTCCTGTTATAGCTGGGGGTGAATATATAGAGCAAGGTTTTTCAGTACAACTGGCTCGCTGGATAACACTCTTGAGAGAATGAGGGAGACGGAAGAGTGGAGGAGGCTTGGGGGATTTCAGGGTTCCGGGGTGGAAGCCCTAACTGATTATTGGTCTATCTCCTTTTCCAATTTCTCACAGAGACCATAATGGATGGTGGTGTCAGTCCCACAGAGGTTGACCTTGCAGTGCTGATGGCAGCCCAGGCGGCTGGACGCCGGAGAAGGCAACAGCATTGACAGTGCGCTCACACCCATCCTCTGAACGGGGTTTTAATTGGAGGCATTTTAAATTGGACCACTGTGCCCAGGGGGGGTGGGGGAAGCAAAGATCAACAGGGTGCAGGCAGGCCTGCTGTGAAGATTAACATGACAGAAGATTAACATGTGGCATGTTTTAGATGTGAACATTGGACATTTTTTCCATTCTGCCTAGTTACAGACAGCTTCTCCCCCCTCCTGCCCCCCACCCCCGTGCCCAATCGGTGATCCTCAAACCTCTTGGTCTTGCATGGTCCAGTGCCATATCTAGATGTGTCTCGAGGATGTGCATCAAAGCTGGAGGCAGCCTGCTGCTTCTTATTCTGTGGCCTTTGATGCCGTTGGCTGATGTCCCCTAGGAGGCCTGGAGCTGGTGATCCCCGGCCAACTCAACTTACCGGTGCCACTAGCTTTGCTGTGCCACCCTGTTCTGCTGCCGCCCTTGAGATGCACCGGTATCAGGATGGGGGGATTCGGAAGAGCTGAAGACTGCTGTCTACTTGGTGATAGGCCCCGAGTTGGCCTTTAGCATTTCCTCTTCCCTGATGGTGCCCCTAGGGTCCTGGGGTCTCCATGGGATAGGGGGGCAGCTGGAGTGAGCTCCAAAGACCTTTGCGTCATCTGGATCTGCCAGCCCTGGCGGCTCCACATTGTCAGCTGCCTGGTGTTGAAGCCCTCGGTGATGGTCCTCAGTGACTGGGACATTCTCTTGAGTGCCTCGGCAATGTCCACCTGCTTCTGGGACATGCCCCTCAGTGACTAGGACATGATGTCGAGGCTGTCAGCTATGGTTGTCACAGACTGAGTATGTCCATGCATTTGACAACACCACTCGGGGCGCTGACCCACTGCAGTCGCCACCCTAGCAGTGTTGGCCTTGGTACCACGCATCATCTCTTGCACCCATAGCATTTGGGACTACTCCAATCGGCTAGTCACTTGCTGGAATGTCACAGACATCCTCTCCTGAATCTCATGGCTGAGTCCGAGCATCTGCATCAGCTCTGGGATTATCTTGTACAGAAGTTTGGCATCTGGCTGGGTCTTAGCAGAGTCCTGGGATCCAGCAGACCTCCCACTGCTGCTCCTTTGGATGTTCCTGCCTCTGCCTGTTGAGCATCTGCAATTGTGTGCTGCCCACCATATTATCCCAGAGAAGCTGTCCTCAGACATGTCGCCTGTGATGCACCATCAATTGGACTCGAGTCGTGAAGAAGTTCCAAATATCAGGCTTTAATGAACTAGTTGTGTGCCCGGCAGTCGACTTACAGAGAAAGGCCGACTGCCGGCTGCTACGGGTTCTTATACCCCGCCTCGTAGGAGCGGCTACTGGCCTCTCGGCCAATCGGCGAGCAGTCACATGACTGGCCTCAGCCAATTGACAGTGAGACACATGACCTGCCTGAGCCAATGGGCAGCGAGTCCTCTGCACCAATGGCAGCACTACTCTGAGGTACCGTAAACCTCCTAGTCATACCACCACAGCCTGTTGTGGTGTGGAAGCTGAGGGTGATAGCTCTGCCGCCTTGATGGTGGTTTACTTGGAGCTCTCCTCCGAGGTGGTCTCGAGGAAGGGGTGGGGAGGGAGGGGACACAACCCTGGATGGCCCGGCACATCAGATAGAAATCCTGCGAGAGAAGGGACATGTGGTCAGTGAGAGAGAAGAATAATTTTGTTTGACGTGAACTACTCACTTGAAACAGGTCATCTGGGTGAAGGGACAGTGGATTCTCACGTCCACAGCACACACCAACCTCGCTGTCAGTGGTTGCTCCCTTCTCAGTCTACTCCGTGATTTCCACGGCCCGTTCCTCAAAGGGGATGAGGACTCAGATATCTTGCCCTCCACCCCCATTCATGACCCTTTCCCGCTTATTATGGAGCATCTTCTCCAACAGGAACAAAGAGAGGGCTTTGTGATCCACACGCTTGATGGATCAGGGGATCTATAGCACGTGGCATGTGTGGGCACCCCAACGGGACATAACGGCGTTGTGCTGGTGGGTGCCAGGGTATTCTGAGGAACAAGCACAAAGATCGGCTGTGGGGAGGCATCAGCCAGTGATTTGTTGTGAGGGGTTGAGAATGAGGGGTGGTAGGTGGAACTGATGCCAGGTGAGTGGTGGTAACTTACCTCTAGATGTCATTGGTTTACTTCTGACATTGGACGCTGGTCCTCCTTGACATGCTGCCCGCACTGAAAGACGCTGCCACTGCCACAGCCTCCCAGGCAACATTGGTGGCCCTGCTGCTGGTCATACCACCCCCTCGGGAGAACAGGATGTCTCAGCTCTCATTCAGAAGCCAAAGCAAGGAGCAGTTCGGTGCTCTGCCATGCTTGTGTGTTGACTGGGATTGATGAGCGAGCGCTGAAAAGCAGCTTCCCCTTGTTAGCAGTGAAATGCTGATGCACGAGTATGGTGAATCAGACGGCAAGACAGCCAGTCATGGTGAGAAGCTTGTGGAGGCTCATATCCAATTCTAAGTGCCATTAAATACGGACTTGAGCTCGTCGCCGCCGCAATTGAAAAATACCCCGCAAACCGTGCCCAAAATGACACTTGGAAAAATTTCAGTTAATTCAAGCCCTATGACTTCCTTGAAGTGTGCACCATAGATGTACAATTGCTTGATTTTACTTGAAGGGAGACATTTTAGCTCACTCAAAACCCATCAACCTGCATGGAGTTAAAATTGAGTTGCAGTTACATTTGAATGTGTTTCACACGTGGGGATTTATTTGGTTTTCAATCTATCTAGAACAATGACCTGTAGTTTATATCTGGCCACCAAGCCCTGGTAATCTTGTGCGTGCAGCTCAGCAAACTCATTTTAAATTATGACTTTAATTTATACTTGCTCATCTTTTCCATTTGCATTTGTGGTACTAGAGGCTTTGAAGGACGTATTGTTCATTTGCAGGAATATCATAAATCAGAAGACCAAGAAAGATTTGGATTTGGAAATCAAGTTAATAGCAATGCTGACTAAAGCTGATGTAGGTGTTGCAGCTCAAGTCTGTATCGAAGCAGACATAAGACAAAAAAGATTAAATGTACCTGATCTAAAATCTGCACATCAATGATGTCAAAAATTCAGAAGTGCACATGATGTGTGTTCAATGGTGAATGGTGTGTTGTTTATCTCCCGCTGGCTTAAAACCTACCAAGTAGTCAATTAGCATGTTAACTATTTTTTATGCATTCTTAATGCTCAAGCATATGGTTCCCTTAGGGTTTAACTTCAGTAGAATGTTTTATATTTTCCATTAGCTGCTTTTTCCTTTTCAGGTTTCTCTTGGCACTCCTAATTTATTTTTTGACCTGCTAGTCTCAGAATTTTATGGACCCCCTCCAGTGGACTGGCAGGCAGGGGAGGGCTTGTAATCTGCATCTGGCCTTGCTGCCTGCCCTTGACCTGGCCACAATTTTAGGGGGCAGCGGGTGAGGCTTAGAGTAGCCTATCCACCCTTGCATCAGTTGAGGCCCTTCAGTGGCCAAGAAGGGTTGCTTCCCACCTTAATTTCCGACTCGCAAAAGATATCCAGGGATAGGGGGTGCCAAGAAGATCTCTCTGCTCAAGCAGTAAAAGGTGGCAGCAGCTCAATTATTCGCCCCTTTTTGAGGATTGGGTGCGTCCCTTCACAAACCCCACCCCTCGGTATTACATGCCTATCTGCTCTGCCATCACGACTCACAACCCCTTCTCCCATCATCATTGGACCTCCCATCCCCTCCCCACCAGGAGACCCCCACGCATACTTCCGTCTTGGGCTACAAGACTTGGAATCTGGGGACATTTTATAATCCCAATGGTGGCCTTGGCTCTGAGTGAAGCGCAGAAATCCCCCTCCAACCAATTAATGCTTCTTGGATTGTTAATAGGCTTTGGGGCAGCCGCATTCACAGGAATGTGTTCTGTGTGGTCTGTTCAGGTAGTGGGTAAGGCAACGTTGCCACTCGTAAAATTCTGCTGTAGATTCTTGTGTCTAATGGTAACCTAGGGCTGGATTCTCTGGTTCCCCTATCCACATGTTTCTCGGCAGCGCGCCGTTTGCTAGCTGCGGGTTGCTCTTTTCCCGCCATTTGTCATTGGGATCTTTCATTGAAGCCACCCCATGCCGCCGGGAAACCCGTAGGAGGTGGTGAGCTGCCAGCTGCAAAAGGGAATCCCAACAGCCGGAAAATTCCGGTTCTTGTTTCTTTTGGTTATTTCACAAATCCATTCTGTCCCCTAATCCTTTTAATTTTCCAGTTGGATCACTTTCATATAGAACATAGAACATAGAACAGTACAGCACAGAACAGGCCCTTCGGCCCGCGATGTTGTGCCGAGCAATAATCACCCTACTCAAACCCACATATCCACCCGTAACCCAACAACCCCCCCCTTAACCTTACTTTTTAGGACACTACGGGCAATTTAGCATGGCCAATCCACCTAACCCGCACATCTTTGGACTGTGGGAGGAAACCGGAGCACCTGGAGGAAACCCACGCACACACGGGGAGGACGTGCAGACTCCGCACAGACAGTGACCCAGCCGGGAACTGAACCTGGGACCCTGGAGCTGTGAAGCATTGACGCTAACCACCATGCTAACGTGCTGCCCCTTTTTTTTTCTTTTTTCTTTTTTAGGGGAAAGGGTCGATCAGCATCAGTTCTCGAGTCTTTACCTCGCGAAATTGAACCAGTTTCCCCCAGATCCCATGGAGATTAATAACGCACTGCGCTCCGCAATTACTTGAGATTTTACTGTGGAGATGGGGGAGGAGAAATCAGCATGGCTAGCGCGAATGCCGTGCATCAAGATGGGAATCATATGTGCCATGGGCATTGTTACGGGAGGGAGCTATTAGGAAATCGGGTTCTGAAATTAGATAAAAGATGTAGCAGGCAATTTAGGGGTTAAACCGACTATTTTGTTCTATTCTGCTGTAGCTACACTTGGGTTTGTACTTACCTTGGAGGCCTACATAATGGTTTCAAATTATTACTTATCCTTGAAAAGTTAATTCGTAATTGGAGTCTATTCTTTGTTAATAAACTGGACATTCATAAGCTCTGAAAATGTCTGGTGTGAAGTTGGATATTATTTGCATAATAATTGTAACATTCCAGCTGAAAAAAAAAGGCATGCTGTTGAAGCTTTTTGCCTTTCACCCATCAGGGTAGAATCGCAAGCGTACCAAATATCCAAGGGAACAACAAATTTATAATATAATTTAATCATTTTCTCCTTTTCTCATGTAGTATATATATTTAGCAACACTTAAATTCTATACTACCAAGTGACTATTTGCAATATGTCTGCATTGTTTCCCAAGTCAGGACGGAGGGGCAGCTGGATCGAGCCCTGACTGCCTCTGTGTCATCTGTCTCCCCAATGTCTGCAGCACAGTGTTGATGCACTCTGTGTTTCTCCTCAGTGACTGGAACATGCTCTGCAGTGCCTTGGCTATATCTACCTGTGGCTGGGACATGCCACACAGAGCCTTAGCTATGCCGGCATGGGACTGGGAGACCTCCCGTGGCGACCAGGACGTGCTTTGGAGGTCCTCAGCAATGCACACCTGAGACCGAGACATGCCTTGCAGTACCTCATCGAGGTCCACCTGGTACTGGGTCATGCCCCAGCGACTGGGACAAGCTGTCGGGGCACTAAGCCATGGCCTCCACCGACTGAGCCATGTCTTGGACACCTCCACTCATGCTGTCGACGTCATGCACCAGGCCCTCTACTGCTGTCGCCACCCAGCAGTGTTGGTCTCGGTGCCATGCATTACCAGGGTTATCTCCTGCGCCCAAACTCACTGGGACTACTCTAGTCGGCTATAGACCTGCTTGAGGGTCGCTGACATCCCCTTCTGAATCTCATGGAAGCACCCTAGCGTCTGCATCAGCTCCGGGTAAACCTGGTCCAGAAGCTCAGCATCTGACTTGGACCTAGCTGGGCTCTGGGATCCAGCAGATCTCCGACTGCTCTGTCGCCTGGATGTTGCTATCTCCACCTAATGTATATCTGTGTGGTTCTCACCAGAATGTGCCCCAGAAGCCCTTCCATAACCGTTGCCCCCGCTGGTGAAGGGTGTCGATGACAGCTGTAACGAATCGACAGTGGCATCCTCGGAGCTCTTCTCCAAGGTGTTCTCATGTGGTCAGTGGCAGGAATGGGCCATTCTGCATGGCATTAACAACTCACGGGTGACAGTTCATCTTGGTGGGCCCCAGTGGACTCACACCTCTGTGCCATACGCCGACCAAGATGTTGATGACAGGTCTGTCCTCTGCCGCCTCTGCGACCTCCAGGGCCTCTTCTTTGTAAAGGGAAAGGACTCGGATGTCCGGCACACTGTCGCCCGTCTGGGCTCGCTCCCATTTATTGTGGGCCACCGTCTCCTGCAGAGGAACAGAGGGGGCATCGTTAGCCGCACGTGTCGTTCATCATGGGGGTGGGGGAACCAGGGGTTGGGAAAGGCCTTGGGAGGATTGGGGGAGTGGTTTAGAGATGGGCCGTTATCGGGGTGGGGAAGGA
The DNA here is from genome assembly GCF_902713615.1 of Scyliorhinus canicula. NCBI lineage: Eukaryota > Metazoa > Chordata > Chondrichthyes > Carcharhiniformes > Scyliorhinidae > Scyliorhinus > Scyliorhinus canicula. The sequence continues at coordinate 45,320,719 of NC_052161.1, forward strand.
ATGGGGAGTAGGGGGGTGGGGGGGTATGGGGGAATGCGGTGTGGGTGGCCCTGCTGGACAAGAATTGGTCGAGGCATGGAACAGTGCTGGTTGATGCCAGGCGCATTCCAGTGGGGGGCGGGGGAGGCTTCGAAGGTCTGGTGGCAACACATCTGTGCAGCCCGGTGGAAGTCGTTGATCTTATCGCACTGGATGGCGGTCTCCTAGCAGGGGGGGCGGTCTCAGTGGTCATCGGGCTGATGGCCACTGCCTGTTTCTCCCAGGCGGGTCTGACTGCCCTGTGGCTGGCCCACATAACCCCTCTCGGGAACAGGGCATTCTGCCTGGCCTCAACCGCGTCCAGTAATTTAATGGGGCTGGCCTTCTTGGCGGCATGGCTGTGAGTTAAGTGGGGTTGACTATGCAAGATCGGGACTTCCGGTTGCGGCTATGCGGAGCTAGGCCGCACGTTCGGCAGCTCCCGCTATTTAAGGACTTTTGGGCCGATTTGAGGGCCCCAAATGGCGCTGTCTCGACGAATCCCGGTGGGGGAAGGTGTCTAGAGGAGCATTCCCCATAATTTATGGTGCTCACCCGGAGTGGGGCAAAAGAAAAGGCTGCAGCAGCTCCCCAAGAAAAGCAGGGGAAGAAGGAAAAAATGGCGGCCGGCGGAACACCCGAGGACTGGTGGAAGTGGGCGCAGGAGCAGCAGGCCTCTCTTCTGCGCTGTTTTGCGGAGCTGAAGGCTGAGCTGCTGGACTCCCTGAATGCGACTACCAACAAGCTGCTTGGGACCCAGGCGGCCCAGGGGGCGTCCATTCGGGAGTTGCAGCAGCAGGCCGCTGAGAGGGAGGAGGAGGAGGCCCTGGTCCTCGTGGGGAAAGTAGAGTTGCACGAGGCACTTCACAAAAAGTGGCAAGGCCGCTTGGAGGAGCTGGACGTTCGCACGAGGCGAAAGAATTTGAGGATCCTGGGCCTGGCGGAGGGGCTGGAGGGGTCGGATCTCCCGGCGTATGTGACCACGATGTTGGGCTCGTTGATGGGAGTGGGGTCCTTCCATTTGCCACTGGAGCTTGAGGGAGCTCATAGAGTGCTGGCCAGGAGGCCTAAGGCAAATGAACCCCCGCGGGCGGTGCTGGTGCGGTTCCATCGGTTTAGTGACCGGGAGTGTGTGCTGCACTGGGCCAAGAAAGAGAGGAGCAGCAAGTGGGAGAATTCGGTAGTACGAATCTACCAGGACTGGAGTACGGAGGTGGCTAAGCGGCGGGCCGGGTTCAACCGGACGAAGGCGGTGCTGCATACCAAGCAGGTCAGATTTGGAATGCTGCAGCCTGCGCGCCTGTGGGTGACATACAAGGACTGGCACCACTACTTCGAGTCCCCAGAGGAGGCGTGGGCCTTTGTACAGGCGGAGAAGCTGGACTCGAACTAGGGTCTGGGGACACACTATGGCCGTTGCTGTTTTCGCTGTTGCTGTTCAACTTTGACATGTGTGTTTTTTATGCTGGTTTTCTTTTTGCTCTGTTTCCGGGTGGGTCTGTCTGTTGGGTATGGGTGTGGGATATGTGGGGAATGTGGGGGGGGGTTTGTATTTTATATGTTCTCTTCTGTACGGGGCTGGGGGTTGGGGTGAAACTGGATTTTGGAGAGCTGCGTCAGAAGGGTGGGGTGTGGCAGTGTGAAAGCGCGGACTTTCCTCTGGTTTCCCGTGCGGCGGGGCAGGGGGAGGTGTTATCGCCATGGGGAACAGGTCGGGCGGGGCGAGCTGGCCTGGGGCGAGCAGTCGATAAGCTATGGCTAGCCGGCAGGGGAAGGGGGCGGGTTGCCCTCTGATCCGGCTGATTACCTGGAACGTGAGGGGGCTGAATGGGCCGGTTAAGAGAAGTAGGGTATTTTCTCATCTGAAGGGGTTGAAGGCGGATGTGGCTATGCTCCAGGAGACCCACTTGAAGGTGGTGGACCAGGTTCGTCTGAGGAAGGGGTGGGTGGGGCAGGTTTTTCACTCAGGATTGGACGCAAAGAACCGGGGGGGTGGCAATTCTGGTGGGGAAGAGGGTGGCATTTGAGGCGGCTGAGGTGGTGTCGGACAAGGAGGGCAGATATATTATGGTGAAGGGTAGGCTGCAGGGAGAGAAGGTGGTGCTGGTTAATGTATATGCCCCAAATTGGGATGATGCTGGCTTCATGAGGCGCTTGTTGGGCCGCATTCCGGACCTAGAGGCAGGGGGCCTGATCATGGGGGGGAGACTTTAACACAGTGCTGGATCCCCACAGGACCGATCCAGTTCAAGGACGGGTAGGAGACCGGCGGCGGCCAAAGTACTGAGGGGATTCATGGACCAGATGGGAGGGGTGGATCCCTGGAGGTTTGGGAGACCGAGAGCGCGGGAGTATTCCTTTTTCTCTCATGTCCATAGGGTTTATTCCCGTATAGATTTTTTTGTCCTGAGCAGGGGATTGATCCCGAGGGTGCAGGATGCCGAGTATTCGGCCATAGCGATTTCAGACCATGCTCCGCACTGGGTTGATCTGGAGATGGGGGAGCTGTGGGACCAGCGCCCGCTCTGGCGCCTGGATGTGGGGCTGCTGGCTGATGAGGAGGTGCGTAGGAGGGTCCGGAGAAGTATCGAGGGGTATCTTGATACCAATGACACGGGGGAGGTCCAGGTGGGGATGGTATGGGAGGCTCTGAAAGCAGTGATCCGGGGGGAGCTGATCTCCATCCGGGCCCATAGGGAAAGGAGGGAGAGGAAGGAGAGGGAGAGACTGGTGGGGGATCTCCTGGATGTGGACAGGAGATACACGGAGGCACCGGAGGAGGGGTTGCTGGGGGAACGGCGTAGCTTGCAGGCCAAATTTGACTTGTTGACCACCAGAAGGGCGGAGACACAGTGGAGGAGGGTGCAGGGCACGGTATATGAGTATGGGGAGTAGGCGAGCAGGATGTTGGCGCATCAGCTCTGTAGGCGCGATGCGGCTAGGGAAATTGGTGGAGTGACAGATGGGTGTGGGAATGTAGTGCAGAATGGGACAGAAGTAAATGGGGTCTTTAGGGACTTCTACGAGGAACTGTACCGGTCGGAACCTCCGATGGGGAGAGGGGGGATGGAGAGCTTCATGAACAGGCTATGTTTCCCTAGGGTTCAAGAGGAACTGGCAGAGTGGCTGGGGGCGCCGATAGAGCTGGAGGAGCTAGTCAGGGGGATTGGACAAATGCAGTCAAGGAAGGCCCCGGGGCCGGTCGGGTTCCCGGTGGAATTTTATAAAAAGTATGCGGACCTGGTGGGCCCCCTGTTGGTGCGAGCCTTCAATGAGGCATGGGAGGGGGGGGGCTTTGCCCCCGACAATGTCGCGGGCACTGATCTCTCTGATCCTAAAGCGGGATAAGGACCCCTTGCAGTGTGGATCATACAGGCCTATCTCACTCCTCAATGTTGACCCCAAGTTGCTGCCGAAGATCCTGGCCACCAGGATAGAGGATTGTGTGCCGGGCTGATACACGAAGATCAGACAGGATTCGTTAAGGGAAGGCAGCTCAACACGAATGTGTGGAGACTGCTAAATGTTATCATGGTGCCAGCAGTGAAGGGGGAGGCGGAGATAGTGGTGGCGCTGGACGCAGAGAAAGCGTTTGATAGAGTTGAGTGGGGGTACCTGTGGGAGGTGCTGGAACGGTTCGGATTTGGGGAGGGATTCATCAAATGGGTGAGGCTGCTCTACGCATCTCCGATGGCGAGTGTAGTTACAAATGGAAGGAGATCGGAGTACTTTAGGCTCTACCGTGGGACCAGGCAGGGGTGTCCCCTGTCCCCCTTGCTCTTTGCACTGGCGATTGAGCCTCTGGCTATGGCGTTGAGGGAGTCAGGGAGATGGAGGGGTCTGGTGCGGGGTGGGGAGGAACATCGGGTATCGCTGTATGCGGACGACCTGCTGTTGTATGTGGCGGACCCAAAAGGGGGAATGCCGGGGGTGATGGAGCTATTAGCGGAATTTGGGGGCTTCTCGGGCTATAAGTTATATTTAGGCAAGAGCGAGGTATTTGTAGTACACCCGGGAGATCAGGAGAAGGAAATTGGGAGGCTCCCATTTAAGAGGGCAGTGAAGAGTTTCAGATACCTGGGGGTGCAGGTGGCCAGGAGTTGGGGGACTCTCCATAATCTTAATTTTACCAGGCTGGTGGAGCAGATGGAGGAGGAATTTAAAAGGTGGGACATGGTGCCGCTATCGCTGGCGGGTAGAGTGCAGTCCGTCAAAATGACGGTTCTCCCGAGGTTCCTGTTCTTCTTCCAGTGTTTTCCCATCTTTATCCCTAGGGCCTTTTTTAGAAGGGTGACCAGCAGCATCATGAGCTTTGTTTGGGCGCATGGGACCCCGAAGGTGAAGAGGGTCTTCTTGGAGCGGGGTAGAGATGGGGGGGGCTGGCGTTACCCAATCTCTCGGGGTACTACTGGGCGGCCAATGTGCCGATGGTGCGCAAGTGGGTGATGGAGGGGGAGGGGGCAGCATGGAAACGGATGGAGAGGGCGTCCTGTGAAGATACAAGTCTGGGGGCCTTAGTAACGGCGCCGTGGCCGCTCCCTCCTACGAGGTATACCACGAGTCCGGTGGTGGCGGCTACCCTCAAGATTTGGGGGCAATGGAGGCGACATAGGGGAGAAGTGGGGGGCTCGATGGAGGCTCCGTTAAGGGGGAACCATAGGTTCGTCCCGGGGAACATTGATGGGGGATTTCAGGGTTGGCACAGAGCGGGCATCAGACAGCTGAGGGACCTGTTTATTGATGGGAGGTTTGCGAGCCTGGGGGAGTTGGAGGAGAAATTTGGGCTCCCCCGGGAAACATGTTCAGGTATCTGCAGGTAAAGGCATTTGCTAGGCGGCAGGTGGAGGGATTCCCTTCGCTTCCCGCGAGGGGGGTGAGTGACAGGGTGCTTTCAGGGGTCTGGGTTGGAGAGGGGAAGATATCTGATATCTACAAGGTTATGCAGGAGGTGGAGGAGGCATCAGTAGAGGAGCTGAAAGCTAAGTGGGAGGGGGAACTTGGGGAACAGATCGAAGACGGGACATGGGCTGATGCCCTGGAGGGGGTTAATTCTTCCTCCTCGTGTGCACGGCTTAGCCTCATCCAATTCAAGGTGCTGCACCGGGCCCACATGACTGGGACGAGGATGAGTAGGTTCTTTGGGGGTGAAGACAGGTGTGTCAGGTGCTCGGGGAGTCCAGCGAACCATGCCCATATGTTCTGGGTATGCCCGGCACTGGAGGAGTTCTGGAAGGGGGTGGCGAGGACGGTGTCGAGGGTGGTGGGATCCAGGGTCAAGCCAGGCTGGGAACTCGCGATTTTTGGGATTGGGGTGGAGCCGGGAGTGCAGGAGGCAAAAGAGGCCGGTGTGCTGGCCTTTGCGTCCCTAGTAGCCCGGCGAAGGATCTTGCTACAATGGAAGGATGCGAGGCCCCCAAGCGTGGAGACCTGGATCAATGACATGGCAGGTCAAATTCGCCCTGAGAGGATCGACACAAGGGTTCTTTAGGCGGTGGCAACCTTTCCTCGACTTTCTGGCTCAACGATAGGGTACTGGGACCGTAGCAGCAGCAACCCGGGGGGGAGGTGGGGGAAGGGGGAGGGAAAAGGGGGGGACGGGGGGGGACGATGACTATGTTTGTTTATTTAATTTTAATTTATTTTTAAGTTCTCTTGTTCATTGGGGTTGGGGGGGGGGGGGGGGGGGGGGGGGGGGGAGGGGATACATGCGTTGTTACGGTTTGGGGGGTGTTACAGTTTTTTGGGGATATTTTGTTGCATTTCATTGTTTGTTGTTATATTTTATATTTTCTGTAAAAAATTCCAATAAAAATTATTTAAAAAAAAAGACTATGCAAGATATGTTGAACTGCTGCCCCTTTTGAGCAGGGGCCTGGCGAGTGGGGTCAGCCAGGTGGGAAAGTCATTTGTGGCCTTAAGCCTGTTGGGATTCGTTAAATGTAGCAATTAATGTTTTATAGCGGTGACGCCCTCGACGGGCCGAGCGTTGGAAAGTCTGTGGCAGTTCCTGCTCGCTGACACACTTCAAAGCCTTTCCATTAAATCATGCCCTAAACGTCTAATCATTGAATCTGTACAGTGCAAAAGGTGGCTTGTTGGCCCATTAAGTTTGCACCGACCCTCTGAAAGGGCACCCTCTCTGGCCCAATCCTCGTAATCCCACCAAGGGGCAATTTAGCATGGCCAACCCACCTAAACTGCTCATCGTTGAACTGTGGGAGGTGTGGTAATCCACTGTTACACCTGTATTAGGTGATGTAAGGTAGGACCTGTACTACAGGTTTGTCGGTAGCCCCTGCCTGCTGGCTCCGCCCAGTAGGAGGAGTATAAATATGCGTATCCTCTATTCAGAAGCCATTTTGCCAGCTGCTGTGGGAGGCCACACATCTTACTGCAATAAAGCCACAGTTTTATCGACCTTAGTCTTTGTACAATTGATCTTGCATTAATTTATTGCAGTAAGATTTTCTATAAGATGGACCTCCGAATTAAACCACATCGCCTGCACTGGCTAGCTTGCTTCGAGGCCGATATCAACTCAGCAACCACCCCTCCGACAGATACAGATCCTGTACTCAAGGTTGAGCTCCAACGTGTTTCCGCTGATCCAGGACGCCCCGAACTATGCCGACGCCATGGTGCTCCTCAAAGAAAACTACGCACAGAAAACGAACAGACGCTTCACCAGGCACGTACTCACCACTCGCTCTCAACCCCCTGGTGAGTCCATAGAAAACTTCTGGCGGGCCCAAATCCCACTCGTCCGGGACTGTGACTGTCAGGCCGTTACGGCCACCGAACATTCCAACCTTCTTATGCGTGATGCGTTTGTAATGGGGATTGGGTCGGACCTCATACGCCAAAGACTGCTAGAAGGGGCCACGCTTGACCTAGCTGAGACTAAAAAGCTAGCACTCTCCATGACGACGCCTCACGTAATGCTCACGCCTACCCCTCTGGCCGCGCGACCCACCCCTTCTATCCCTCGTGGACCCCACAGACGGCCGCCCCAGCCGTAGCTTTACCCAGCCAGTACGACTGCGCCACATGCCAACCTGCGCACCCCGGGGGTCCCCTATGTTACTTCTGCGGCCAACAGAAGCACCCCCACCACGCTGCCTGGCCTGCATGGCCATTTGCAAGGCTTGTGACAAAAAGGGGCACTTCGCCGTGGTGTGCCAGGCCCATGCAGTCGCCGCTTTCGCCCCCTCATCCCTGACCTATGCACAATGGGCGCCGCCATCTTCGTCCCGGACCACGCGCGGCCAGTGGGCGCCGCCATCTTCACCTCCTGGGGCCATGCGCGGCCTGTGGGTGCCGCCATCTTCGCCTCCCAGGGCCGCGAGCGGCCAGTGGGCGCCGCCATCTTCCCCCCCTCAGTCCGTGTGCGGCTGATGGGTGTCGCCATCTTGCCAACCTCCGCGATGTGCGGCTTATGGGCGCCGCTATCTTGTCCAGCCCCCGCAATGTGCGGCCCATGTGCCCCGCCATTTTATCCCCCGCAGGATCTTCAGGCGCCGCAATCTTGTCTTCTCCACGGGGCATGGACACCGACAGCATTCCACGACTTGGGCCCCCTTCGCTCTCCATCTTCTGATGCCAGCGATGACCGACCGCAGCTCGCCTCAGTGACGATCGACCAGTCTCGTCCACACAACCTGGCCACCGCTTCGACCAGTGTGAGAAGCAACGGACACGTGACCTCTTGCCTGCTGGACTCCAGGAGCATCGAAAGCTTCATCCATCCGGATATGGTAAGGCACTGCTCCCTCGTGTTCCACCTCGCCAATCAAAGAATCTCCCTGGCACCTGGATCCCATTCCGTCGCGTTTTGGGGGTTCTGCAATGTCACTCTCACAGTCCAGGGCGTAGAATTCAGCGGCTTCCACCTCTACGTCCTTCCTAATCTCTGCGCTGCACTACTACTAGGCCTGGACTTCCAGTGCAATCTCCAGAGCCTTACCCTCAAATTTGGCAAGCCCCTGCCACCCCTCATTGTGTGCGGCCTCGCGACCCTAAAGGTCGACCCACCCTCCCTCTTTGCCACTCTAACTCCGGATTGCAAACCCGTTGCCACCAGAAGCAGACGGTACAGCACCCAGGACAAGATCTTCATCTGGTCCGAGCTCCAGCGGTTGCTTCGGGAAGGCATCATCGAGGCCAGCAACAGCCCCTGGAGAGTCCAAGTGGTAATCGTTAAAACTGGGGAGAAACACAGAATGGTCGTGGACTACAGCCAGACCATCAATCGGTACGCGCAGCTCGACGCGTACCCCTTACCAAGCATATCTGATGTGGTCAATCAGATTGCGCAGTACCGGGTCTTCTCAACGATAGACCTCAAATCCGCCTACCACCAGCTCCCCATTTGTAAACCGGACCGTCCATACACTGCTTTCGAGGCGGACGGTCGTCTCTATCACTTCCTCAGGGTTCCCTTCGGCGTCACTAACGGGGCCTCGGTCTTCCAAAGGGAGTTGGACCGAATGGTCGACCGGCACGGTTTGCAGGCCACCTTCCCGTACCTAGACAACGTCACCATCTGCGGCCATGATCAGCAGGACCACAACGTCAACCTTGCCAAATTTCTCCACACCGCCAATCTCCTCAACCTCACCTACAACAAGGAGAAGTGCGTGTTCAGCACAACCCGCTTAGCCATCCTCAGCTATGTGGTCCAGAACGGAGTTCTGGCGCCCGATCCCGACTGTATGCACCCCCTCATGGAGCTTCCCCTTCCCCACTGCCTCAAGGCCGTCAAACGCTGCCTGGGGTTCTTCTCCTACTACGCCCAGTGGGTCCCAAACTATGCGGACAAGGCCCGCCCACTCATTCAGTCCATCCACTTTCCCCTTACGGCCTGAGGCACAATTGGCCTTCGCCCGTCTCAGAGCTAATATAGCCAAGGCCTGGATGCACGCAGTAGACGAGACACTGCCCTTCCAAGTAGAAAGTGACACATCAGACATCGCACTTGCTGCCACCCTCAATCAGGCAGACAGACCTGTGGCATTCTTTTCCCGCACCCTTCATGCCTCAGAAATTCGGCACTCGTCCATTGAAAAAGAGGCTCAAGCTATTGTTGAAACTGTGCGGCATTGGAGGCATTACCTGGCCGGCAGGAGATTCACTCTCCTCACTGACCAACGGTCGGTAGCCTTCATGTTTAACAGCACGCAGCGGGGCAAGATCAAAATCGATAAAATCTTGCGGTGGAGAATCGAGCTCTCCACCTATAATTACAAAATTTTGTATCGCCCCGGCAAACTCAACGAGCCCCCAGACGCCCTCTCCTGAGGTACATGTGCCAGCGCACAAGTAGACCGACTCCGGGCCCTCCACGACAGCCTTTGTCACCTGGAGGTCACACGATTGTACCATCTTGTCAAGGCTCGCAATCTGCCCTACTCCGTCAAGGAAGTACGGACAGTCACCAGGGACTGCCAGGTCTGTGTGGAGTGCAAGCAGCACGTCTACCGGCCGGACCGTGCGCGCCTGGTGAAGGGCTCCCGCCCCTTTGAATGCCTCAGTGTGGATTTCAAAGGGCCCCTCCCCTCCACCGCCCGAAACACGTTTATTCTCAGTGTGGTCCATGAGTACTCCAGATCCCCTTTCGCCATCCCATGCCCGATATGACGTCTGCCACCGTCATCAAAGCCCTAAACACAATCTTCGCTCTGTTCGGTTTCCCCGCCGACATCCACAGTGATAGGGAATCCTCATTCATGAGTGATGAGCTGCGTCAGCGCCTGCTCAGCAGGGGTATTCCCTCCAGCAGGACGACCAGCTATAATCCCCGGGGAAACGGGCAGGTGGAGAGGGAGAACGGGACAATATGGAGGGCCAACCAACTGGCCCTACGGTCCAGGAACCTCCCAGCCTCTCGCTGGCAGGAGGTCCTCCCTGATGCACTACACTCCATCCGGTCACTACTGTGCACCGCTACGAATAACACACCCCATGAATGTCTTTTTGCCTTCCTCAGGAAGTCCACATCCGGGGTGTCGCTCCCTACTTGGCTCACAGCTCCAGGACCGGTCCTGCTCCATAGGCACGTCCAACTCCACAAGGCGGACCCATTGGTGGATAGGATGCACTTGCTCCATGCCAACCCCCAGTATACCTATGTGGCGTACCCCGAAGGCCGCCAAAATACTGTCTCCCTCAGGGACCTGGCACCAGCAGGTTCCACCCATACACACTTCTCCGGCCCGGCGCCACCCTCCCCTCCCCTGGCGCTCCCAACATTAACCCCACCAGGACCATCCCTCCTTCCCCTGCCCACGCCAGAGGATGAAGAGGATTTCGGCACACTCCCGGAGTCATCCAATATCAGGCCAGCATCGACATCGCCAGCATCGACATCGCTGCCACCGTTACGTCGCTCATAGCGGGACTTCAAGGCACCAGACCAGTGGAATCTCTAACTGGCACCGGACTTTCAAAGGACATTTTTTTTTTCTTTTCCCTGATAAAATACTGTAAATAAATTCACTACTGCATATAGTTCTACTCCACCCCCGCCAGACTCATTTTTAACAGGGGGTGAATGTGGTAAACCACTGTTACACCTGTATTAGGTGATGTAAGGTCGGATCTGTACTACAGGTTCGCCGGAAGCCCCTGCCTGCTGGCTCCGCCCAGTAGGAGGAGTATAAATATGCATATCCTCTATTCAGTGCCATTTCGCCAGCTGCTGTGGGAGGCCACACATCTTACTGCAATAAAGCCACAGTTGTATCCAACCTTAGTCTTTGTGCAATTGATCGTGCATTAGGAGGAAACTTGAGCACCCACGCAGAAAATCCACGCAGACGCAGGAAGAATGTGCAAACTTCAAACAGACAGTCACCAGAGGTTGGAATCAAACACGGGTCTCTGGCGCTGTGAGGCAGCCGTGCCACCCCATAATGCTGAACATGAAACGATTGTTGTCAAAACCTGGTCTGGCCTGTATGTGACTCCAGATCCACAGCAATAAATGTCCTCAGGGATGGGCTGTAAATGCCGACCCACACTCCATGGATATATAAAATAAGACAAGAACAAAATCTGGAAGAGAATTTCCTTTTCTAGACTTTCTAACACACTGGAGGTAATTTTAACCTAATCAGTCAGGGTAGGAATGGGTAGCATTGGAATCCACTGCCCGTTTTATATTTGTGTGATTTTACTCTTCATTGAGGGTAACTTTGAGGGGATCCAGTTGGATGTCAACCTGTAGTTTACCATTATTCTCTCCACTATTAATCATCAGTAAATTTCAGGCTGGGATTTGAATTTGATTCTGACCAAGATTATCTGCTTGGACTTGCATGGTTTTTTGATTTTAAGTTTCAATTCAATTTTTGACACAGAGACTTGGTCAAGAGCACATTTTGGAATGAGCCTTCCACCAAATGATGTTTCTGAGTTTGTTTTGGTGAAATCACTCTACCAATTCTTTGTTTATCTATCATTTCTTACTTTGTGAAACGCACATTTTCACTCGTGATTAGTATTGAGCCGATGGGTCAGGACACTGGGTACGGCTGATCAAATGATCAAAGCTGCCATGTTGAAGTGAATATTGCTGCATCAATGTGGACAACGATGCTTCAATTTTCAATGAAATGGGAGAGTTTTTGTTTTCTGTGAAAAGAAAACCATCAGTAAGGATTTTAATTTATTGGCAATTAAATATATTTCTCTTCATTAACTCCTGCCTGGCCAGAAATCAGCAGATGAATTTATTCTAGTCCAGTTTAAAGTCACTTAAAGTCAATGTTTGTACTTGAGGCCAAAGTTCTGTCAGTGCTGTTAACAGGTTAGCTACCTAGAGTAGCCTACATGTTTTCAGCAAGGGTGGTTTTCTCATCAGAACAGCTTGAGCATTTCTGATGCATTGATTAAAGTTGACTTTAACATGCAGGCCCCTAGAACGCCACTGCTACTTTGGTCTGGTTTCAATTGGATGTATATATAGAACACATGGGGGGAAATGTTGCATTACTACCTGTAGGTTTGATTATAACATTCTTTGAAAGGCTAGTGGTTTTAGATAACCTGTTTACCCAATCTAACTACACCCTAGCCCCGATGTTTATGGGGTTAGTGGGGGTTCAGAGCAGGTAGCGGGAGTTCCTGCCAAATATAATGATGGGGCATCATTTTTTTAAATGAGGGGCCAGTTTTTCAGCCGACAGCAAGCTAGATTGAGAGGCTGAAGGGCAGGTGGATAAGCCGCTGCTGGTATCTCAAATCCATGGAGCGGAGAAGAGGGAGTAATCATCGGCTGAATTTTATTGGCCACATGCGGGTGAGAAAGCAGGTGGTGGACCTGTCAATTAGGGTGCGGTGTCATCGGTCGAGTGCCTGCTGCTGGCTGGCCCATCCCTTCCTCTCAATGCAATTTTAGGAGCAGCGAGGAAGGCCTTTAGATTTTTTCCATGTCGGTGCAACATCGAGGGCCGAAGGGCCTGTACTGCGCTGTATCGTTCTATGTTCTATGTTCTATGAAGGTGTAGAATGGGTCGCCTGCCCAGCTGAGGGCGTCATATCACCACCACTCTGATTTAATGAGAAATGGGAGAGACTGGTGCTCAACATGGAGACTGGCAGGATTAACCCTGTGGACTGTTGGCCATTTCAATGAGGGGGATGGGGCGAGGCGCCTTCTTTAGGGCCCTGGATGCCAATCGGAGACCCATCTCACAGTTCTGCTTCCCTACGTCGACCCTATCCCCACCCTCTCCAAAATGCCCCCCACTCTATACTTCCTCGGGGGGAGGGGGGCGGGTTGGTCTGCTATTGTTCCCCCAGCGAGATTGCGGATGTACCTGAATTTCTGGGTGCATTATTGAGCACCAATTTCTTGGCTTACCTGTTGATTCAGCAGTGGACATTGCTTCTGCTGGAGCTGCCAATGTGCAGAGTTTCTGGCCTCCGCTTGTCCGAAATCTCGAAGAGGCGAGACCTCCTCCTGAAGCTGACAAATGTCCTGCCTCATAATTACCGGGCTGTTGCCTGAAAAATTAAAATGGGTGAACCCGCTAAACGGGAGCAGGCTCACCCCCAACATTTACTTTAGAGTGCGTGGTCCCCGGCCTCATTGTTTAATCCGGCAAGCAACTATAGATCTGGGCTGGGATTCTCCATAGCGAGTCTGCTTCGCTACTGCTGATATTGAAGATGGAGAAATTGGCGCTCAGCCAAATCTCCCATTCACTGCAGTGGGAGTGGAGGATCCCGCTGCCGTGAACGGATAGAGGATCCCGCCCCTGATCAGCAGCAAACATCCAGAAGTGTATTTTGTTTTTTGTCCGTTGGCTTTTAAGAAGGAGATAAATTGAAGCTGGTGACAAAACAATTGAAAGAAAGCAATGGAATGTGTTTGGCATCCACATAAAACATTCCACACAGGATTCCTCTGAGTGATTGTTGTACTATTCAATTCACCATTGCCTTATTATATTTGTTTGTATTTCACTTGTAGAACTGATGGATGCTTTTACTGTTTTGTCAGTTATTGTAAAATTGAATTATGACTTTGTCTTAAAATTCAGTTTGTATCAACATTAGCAATTTAAAACAACACATTTCTGCAGCAAAAATACTTTAAAATTTGCGGATATTTCCCTGATGGCTCGGCAGGTTAAGGGACCAGAGAAAGAACTTGCCATTATAAAGGTATCTTTGATATACTCAGGGCATTCCAAAGCGCTTCTTGTTAATGTGAACAAAATTCATGGAAGACCGGAGGATTATAATCCTGCTGCATTCCTTTATCTCCCAATTTAACATTCAGTAACGGAGAATGAAATCCCTCGGAATAATTCTGATATTTACCAAGATTTCAAATTCAGCCAGTGTTAGCCAAATGCTTTTTCAACATTTTTCCAATATTATTTTAGTTTCTGTCCCTGTGGAGACCCCTTCCAGTACTGCCAGCCCTGTGGGGGTGGGGGAGGGGATTTTCAACCCGCATTCACCGTCAGGGAGAACGATGTTGTGGGCAGATTGTCTGCAGAGAGATCGCGTTTCCTAATTTTCCTTGACCCTTGCAGGTAACCTCACAGGTTTTGCGGCCACAAAGGGCGAGAACCACATTTTAATGGATTTCGGTAAATTTGAATATAATGAGCCAGCACCCTGCCACATGGCTCCATCAGGCCTCACCCCACCAGGCTGATGGCGTAACCCACGTGCACTCATATTTTTCTTCAGAGAGACTCAAGATCTGGAGTGAAAACTGCTCTGTGAAGCCACACGCTGATTTTCAATCGAGTTTGACATTTTGGAAAAAAATATGGGAAGGTTCCACCCCTGGGGCACAATTTAATATCCTGTCACGAGATTTACGACGCTTGAAACGCCTTACGGGATTTAACCAAATCTTGCAAGACGTCGCAATCTGGATCTCTCCCTCACTGGGTGTGATCCAGACCTATATATTTAAATGAGTCCCGGGACCTGATGGCTGCCCTCAACAAGGTGACGTTTAGTACTGGTTTCAAGCGTGGACCAGTCGTAATGGCACCTGGTCTTTCCCATGCCATTAGATATCCCCCGGGTGATTGGGGACAGGGCAGGGTGGCACCCGGGCACTTGGGTACTACCAGCCTGACACCCTGGCAGTGCCATCTCAGGACCCTGGCAGTGCCACCCTGGCTCTAAGTGCAGCCTCAGTGGCGAGAAACACCCTGAGGCCAAAATATTCAGCAGAGTGCTATTGAATAGCGGGGTTTTTCACGTAAACAAAACCGGACATAAGGGGCTGGATTCTACATCAGTGGAATTCTCCATTGTCTGGCAGCCCACCCATGCTTGCGGATTTCCTGGCGATGTGGGGTGGCCTTAATGGGAAATCCCATTGGCGAGTGGCAGCAACGGAGAATCCCACTGCCGGCAAGGGCCCGCCGCCCAGGAGAACGCGGTCGGTGGACAGGAGAATCCCGCCCAAGATTTCTTCCGCTTGAATTGTGCCTCCGGTCTCTGTTTAAGTGAGTGGTGGACAGGATTGGTTCTTCAAATAGCCATTGAACTATCAGAAGAACACCTCATCAGAGGGAGGCATTTCAAGTGGTTTCACCACTCATTTGAAGCATAATGTCACTTAAAGTAGGGGATCGCTTCACTCAATTTATACTGGTGCTGCTCCTTGAAGGTTTCTATACGTCAGCGTATCACAGGAACGAGTACCTTGCTCCTCAGAAACATCAGTGGAGTGTTAGTGGAGTAGATGAAAGCATGTAGCTAGGCTCTATTCTCTTCCAATACCACTACATCCAGGATGTGTTTCAGTGCTTTTCTGTGACCTTATCCACACAACATGAATGAGCCTGATCTTTTCCTATCTTTATTTATGTGCTTCCATTTGGCTATGGCACTTCAACTCCTTGACACAGCATTGTAAACACTTCTTCCACTACTACCTCTCTACCAATTAAAAAGGTATCAAATCTCCTCTTTTCAGTCACATGCCCACATCTGACTGCTGTCCTCAGAGCAGGTGCCAGCATTTCTGCTTCTACCTACAAGCAACTGCAAATCATTTTGCTCCTCTGTCGACTGCTTTCACCTTGGGTCCGATTTCTTGAACATAACCATCTCTCTCACCTAACAACTTGATTAACAACTTGATGCTTTCCTCTTCCTGATGACTTCCTGCGGCTAGGCCAATAGTTTGAAACCTTGGCCTTAGTCTCCTCCAAAATGAGTTGCCAACTCCAGATCCACACCGTCACTGTCTATTTCCATCTCTGCAACGTTGCCTGACCTGGTCCCTGCCTGAGCTTGCCTGCTGCTGAAATCCTTTGCTCTGCCTTTTGTTATTTCTAGACTTGATTATTTCAACATAGTCCGAGCCAGCTTCCCATGATCTCCCACTCCTAATGTTTCATTATGTTACAGAAACAATTGAAATAGAAGCTGGCATTTTCTCTCTCACCTTGGGTACTATGGGCTGAATTATATAGGGTGCAAAGCTCCTCACTCCCCTGGTCAAAATGCGTGGTGGTAGGGGGGAGCCCACCAAGGAGAATACCAGCTGCCCTGTAGCCATTTGATGTCCAGTTGGATTATGAAGTCCTCCTGCATCATAAAGTCCATCTCTGAACTGCTGGCCAATCAGATGCTGGCAGATCTCTAGTTCCGACAGTGGCATTGGGAGCAGTGGTCACTACCGGTACTGTGCTCGGAACCTAAGCAGGCAAGTTGGATCCAGGCCAATAAGTGAGCCAGGGGTCTCCCGAGTGCCAAATTGGCAGGGCCAGCGAGGGAGTTTGGAGCCAGAGTTTGAGGCAATGGGGAAAGAGGTGCCTAGGTGGGGTGACACCTTGAGGAGGGGGGAGGGCCTCCATACATCCGTCTGCCCTTCCACCCACCATCAGCTCACACAAGGAAATTTAGGCACTTGGCAAGGGCCTGTCCGGCTAATGTTTAAATCCCAACGGCAGTGGGATGAGGCCCTTTAGTGGGCATACTTGCCCAGTGTGGGCCTCAATTATCACATTGGCTGACGCCACCCCTGTCACTGGTAAAATAATGCTCCAAATGTGTCGGTGGCAGGCAGGCCTCCCACTGGATTTTACATACCCACCTGGCAGAACAACTTGGAGCTCTCATTCTGAGGACCCCAAAAATGCCAGTCTTCAGACAACTTGATACACTTCTTGTGATGTTAAGAAATGACTGAAGGTACTGTGGCATTTTTAAAATACAGGCTTGCATACCATAAAGGTAAAAAAGCAAACCAGAGTTATATTGGAAAGGTGTTTACACAACCGGCTGCTCAAATAAACTGACTGTTAGCTCGCCCGAAAGAACTGTATAGCAAACACCCTGACAACACACCTGCTATAGTGGTGCAGACTTGTGTTTCAGAATTAGCCACACCCGCTAGCCAAACTATTGCAGTACAGCCACACGCTGAAATCTACTTAACAATGTAGAAAATGGCTGTGGCTTGTCCACAAAAAGTAGGAGAAATCCAATCCAGCTCATTAATGCTCCATGATTCTACTCTCAATCATTAGCAAAATGATGGATGATGTTGTCAACAATGCTATTAAGTGGCACTTAGTCAGCAATAACCTGCTCATTGATGCTCAGTTTGTGATCTTCCAGGGTCACACAACCTTTGTCCATTGACATATACTAGGAGTGAGAGGAGGATGAATGCCCTTAACAATAAAACAGCTTTTGGTCAAGTGTGGCATCAAGGAGCCCAAGCAAAATTTAAGTTAATGGGAATCGGGGATAAACTCTCTAGTGATTGGAATCATATTTAGCAAAAAGGAAGATTGTTTTAATTATTGGAAATCAATCATCTCATCCCAAGAACAGGGGTTCTTCAGAATAGCTTCCTAGGCCTTATCATCGTCAGTTGCTTCATCGGAATCCTTTCATAAGATCAGAAGTGGTGATGTTTGCTTTTGATTAAATGCCATTCACAATTTCTCACATAGCAAAGCAATCATGGTCAGTGTGCAGCAAGACTTTTTGGGAATTTAGAATGTGAAATTCGAAGTTTGCAGTGAGAAATTCCAAATTTCTAGCCGGAAAGTCTGATCCACATCCCACCACCTTCATAGACGGGTCTGATTTCCAAACCGGAGACCAGGTGCGTGGGAGGAGGTGAGTGGTCCAATATCCAATACCCAGTAATGGGGCTTGGCCTGGGTAGAGGGTTAGTGGTGGGGTGGGGGTGATGGAGTGGATGGGTTCAGGTTGGAGGCGGCAGGCCCCAACCTAGGTCAAGTCCACTTACTGCCGGCTCTTTGTGTGATCCTTGCTGAGATTGGAGTGATCTAATGGGGAGGGGGAGAAATCTGAGTGAACCTAGGGGCCGGAGGAAGCACTCCTACTCTTCCTGGCCCAAAGGCCACGCAGTAAATGCACTTACTTCCTATTTAAAGCTGATCTAGCCTCCTTCTAGCTGCTCGCTGTCTTTTCATTAATTTACCTTTGTATTTTATTTTAACTTCAGACTTCCTTTTTAATTTTTCAGTTTACTTTTAACCATTCCAATGCTTTTGTGTTTATCTTCTATGGAGGTTTCTTTATTCCTTCTTGTGCACATTTATTTTTGTCATCAGAATGCCAAAAGGGGCAGGAAATGAAAAATAATCTGGAAGTGTCAAGAGAAATGTGATTTAAAAGCCACAGAAATGAGGACATAAACTAAAAAAAATGAGGCCACATTAGCCGTATGTGGTTTCAGATTGGCTTTCGGTCGGTACCATACACAAGAAATAATGTTACTTCAAACATTAATTTCCTGACCGTCTATTATTGGTGGATGTATGAAAGCACAACACTGTATGTCATGTCTTTTTTTTATTTCAACAGAAATGACATATTAGAGTGAGCAAAACCATCCAGATGGTGATGCAAGAAAAGTTCTAATAATCATTTGGTGACTAGTATAAAATCACAGGTGTGAACAAAGGTGGATAAAATAAATACATTTGGGAATAATCTGCTCTTGTTATGTGTAACATCCAAAAAATACAGATTCCAGTTTTAAGGCATGTATTCCAGATTTAAATCTGGAACAATGGGTTTTACTGTGGGACCTATCAGTTGGCAGATTTTTGAAAGTTACTGCAGGCGGAATTTCCCATTCCAGGACTAAGTGCCGTGGTGGGAGTGGGTACGTGGGGCGGAATTCTCCGACCACCTCCCCCCCACCCCTTGCAGGGTTGGAGAATCGCCCGGGGCCAGCGTAAATCCCGCCCCCGACATGGCCGGAATTCTCCGCCACCCGGGAATCGGCGGGGGTGGGAATCGGTCGGCGGCCCCCCCGCGCCGATTCTCCGGCCCGCGATGGGCCGAAGTCCCGCCGCTGTCAGGCCTCTCCCACCGATGTGGTTTAAACCACCTCTGGTGCCAGCGGGAGCAGGCGGCGTGAGCGGGCCCCGGGGTCCTGTGGGGGGGGGGGGGGGGCGGCGATCTGACCCCGGCTGGCGGGCCTGTGCCATGGGGGCACTCTTTTTCTTCTGCCGCCACCACGGCCACCACCATGGCGGAGGCGGAAGAGAACCCCCCAGCGCGCATGCGTCGGTGGTGCATGTGCTAACCGGCAAAGGCCTTTCGGCCAGCCCCGGCGCCAAGCGCCGGGCGCCAAAGGCCGCTGGAGCGCTTTGGGCGCCAGTCGGTGTGGTGCCAACCACTCCGGCGCAGGCCTAGCCCCTCAATGTGAGGGCTTCAGCCCTAAAGGTGCAGAGAATTCCGCACCTTTGGGGAGGCCCGACGCCGGAGTGGTTGGCGCCACTCCGCTACGCCAGTACCCCCCGCCCCACCGGGTAGGGGAGAATCCCGGCCCTGGAGTATTTCCCACTGCGGAGGCTGATGGGAATTTGTGTTTACCCCGGCGGAACAAATTAGGTTGTTAATGCTTTTACAGCATTGCAGGACATTCCTCTGGTGGAGACAGTGGGCACTGAACTCTCTGGACACTTGCTCCCATGCCGTGTTGGTGTGATAGTTCAGCTTCCTCTTCCTTCCATCCTCTGGATCGAGGATGCCCCTCCTGGCCTGCACTGCACTGAGAAAGGTTTCTAAGGAAGCATCACTGAATCTCGGGGGCAGGTGGTCACTGTGATTAGCCATCTATTCCCTATTTCAATAGTGGGTAAGTGTGTTGCCAACCTCATTAATTATGCAGTTGGGGATTTCCCAGTGTTTTGCCGCAGGCCGGACAGAATGGCACGCTTCCCACCTTCATAACTGTGCGTCACCAGGACATCATTCTGAGCCACTGTTGAAGTAGGGAATGGCCTGCCAATCAAAGAGACCCCTTGTCCCCAAATTCAGTGAAACTTCCTGGGTCGTTCCCCACAAACCCATGTGGATAACCTGTAGTGCATTAACCATGTGACACACAGTCCAGTGAGTTATTTGTAAGACTAGAAGCATGGAAAAGATAAATGAAACCCAATTGCTCTCAACTCCCTCCTCTCTTTGCGCAGGGAATGTTGAGACACAGTAGCAGAGAGAGAGAGAGAGACAAGATGGGAGGGGTCTGTCCTGACCTCAAGAACATCGCTGACTTCGAGGAATGGGAACACCAGCTGGCAGGGGAGGAATGAGATGGAGGCTGCAGTGATGGAGAGGTCAGAGATCTGCCTCCGTCCAGTAAGGATCAACGCATGTCACTAGAAATCTATGGGACTGCATGACCTGCCTCCATGTCTGAGGCAGCTCATGCAGTCACGCGTTCTCTCCACTCTTACTTACAGGTGGCAGCAGATACAGGGGAAGGGAGCAAGAGGAGACCCTGGCCGGCAGTTCACCCAGCCCACAGGTGACATAGGAACATAGGAATTAGGAGCAGAAGTAGGCAATTCAACCCTTCGAGCCTGCTCCGCCATTCAATTAAATCGTGGCTGATCTCTTCCTGGTCTCAAATCCACCTTCCCCCCTGTTCCCCATATGTGGGTTGGTTATAATGGGAAATTCCATCGACAGGTGGCGGGAAGATAGAATCTTGCCGCCAGCGAATGACACACGGCTGAGAAACAGGCGGCTGGCAGAATGGAAAATCCCGCCCCACATCTTCAGAAACTTATACTTCTTTACGTTTGGCTTTGATCATTTAAATTTGATATTCTATGTTCTGTTTGAGTAATGACAGAAAATAACAGGCATGATTTTCCCATCGTGTTGTGCTTGGCACTTATCCCGTTGCGGCAGCATCGTGGGAGTAGTCCAAAAGCTTTCCATCCAGGCGCCGAGCCAATCAGGAGTCACTTGACTCGCAGCGAACGGTGTGATAATCATATTTAAGTGAGATATTAGACTCATCTAAATATGCGCAGTCAGTATGTAGCTAGTCTCCCAGTTTCCAGGAGTCCCTGGCTGGAACGGCGAGGCCTTACCCAGGCACTGATTAGTCCTGGTCCCCAAAACATGAGACCAGGCATGATGGTCATTCCAGGGGTCCATGAGACCATTGCAGCCCACTAGGCGGTCGGGGACAGGCAGGGCACTGCCTCTGGCACCTGGGCAGTTGTCACTGCCAAGGTTACAGGTTGACAGTGCCCTGATGCTAGATTGGTAGTGCCAGTGGGTGGGACCTGAGGCGGACCATGCCCATGAAAGGGAGGTGAAGGGGTGTATGAAGGGGCATCATGAAGTTTGGGGAACTGAAATGGGGTGCCATAAAAGTGGGGGTGCCATCATCAGGGTAGGCTTTGTGGAGGGGGGGGGGGGCAATATCTCGATACCTACAAGGATGGATGGGTGTGATGCAGCATCACCTCATATCTGGCTGGTGTGGGGGTGCGCGGGAGGCTCATGCTAACTTGAGAGGGGGAGGTTGCCCTCGGGGGTCAGGGGTCCTTTCATGTCTGCAGAGGGTTGCATTTCATGGATGGGGGGGGGATGTGGGGGACCATTCACCTCACTTTGAGATCGGAGCACTCTTTCAAAATGATGTCCCGATCTTTGAGGAACTGGTTTGGCTATTGAGTTTAGTTCCCCACTGCAGAATAAAAATGGAAGTGTGGGATTGAGTGGTGAGAAACTCCTCAAGGCCCTCCAAAAATAATTAAGTGTGGGTGAATACAGGTCTGGATCTCACCGAATAAGCCGGCAGGAAACATCCCGGCAGACCTGCCAAAATGACTCTTGTCATTTTTTGGGTGAACTGTGCCCAACATTAAAGATGGTGAGTCGGTTTTCCTGCCTTGCCATTTACTTCAGTTTAGATATTGATTGAAAATGACGATAACAGACTTTCGGTGGCGGCCATGGAGTGAGTGGTCGTACATTTGGTGGCTCCCGCCCAAGATGACTTTTTTCGGACCTTCCCCACCCGAATGGTATTTAAGGGCAAAAGGTGTACGAGTGCCCAGGGAAGATAGTACTCCTTTAGTGAGGCTTTTGTATGGATTAGCGGACAAGAAGTGCCACGAGAAAGAGAGTAGATGGAGCAGGAAAGTTTTTGTGGTGCACCACAGGTGAAGATGGTAGTGGGCAAAGAAGCAGCGCTGCCCGCCCAATGGCCGATGGAGCAGCTGGTGGAATCTTTGAATGACAAATTCCAGCAGCAGAGGAAAGAGGAGATGAAGGATTTGGGCAAGGTAGTGAAGCCACTCAGGGCAGCGATTGAGCGAGTGGAACAGCAGAGGCAGAAGGCTCAGATCGTGACGATCCAGAAGATGGAGGAATTGGTGGGGAAACATGAGGAGCGACTGACGTCGCTAGAGATGGAGCCGGGCATGGTATTGAATAGCCAGAAGAGCCTAAGCGAGAAATTGGAGGACCTTGAGAACCACTCCAGGAGGCATGATTTGATGATTGTCGGGATGCCTGAGAGTATTGAGGGAGCGGAGACCATCAAGTATATGATGAGCATTGTAGAGATGTTGATGGAGGTTGATGACTGACCCCTGCGAGGTGGATCAGGTGCACAGGGCACTGAGGAGGAGGCTGCAGGTGGGGGAACTGCCAAGGGTGATGGTGGTCAGGCTGCATTGATTTTTGGACAAGGAAAAAGCTCTGAAGTGGGTGAGGCAGAGCAGGAAATGCATCTGGGAAGGGAGTGAGCTGCGGATTTACCAGGATCTGGATGTGGAGCTGCAGAAGCGGAGGGCCAGGAACAACCTGATAAAGGCAGCCCTCTTTAAGAAGTGGGTGAAGTTCGGGGATTGGTACCCTGCCCGCTTGTGGGTGACACACCAAAAGCAGGAATTTTATTTTGACTCACCAGAGGAGGCGATCGACTTTACGAAGGACCATGGATTGGGAAGAGTGCGAAGACATTGAACTTTGGAGAGGAGCTTTTTGTTCACATGGGGTTGTGAAGTTTGGGTGTGTTTCGATAGGTGCTGGTGAGTGTGCCTTTTGTTTATCTTTGTTTATTGGTGGTTTGGCCGATTGGGGCGGAGGGGTGGATTGGAGGGGTGTGGGAAATCAGAGGCCTTGGGCGAGGGCCACCATGCTAACTGGGTGGGCTAGTTAATGACAGTGAAGTGGGGGTTACCAAGAAGAATGTGAGTGGGGAGGAGGAGGATGGGGTTGGTTTTTTGTTTGGTGGTGAGGACGGAGGAGGATTGCTGCCATGGGAATGGTTGGAGTGGCGCAGGTGGGAAGGGAGAGATGGTGGTAGACCAGAGGGTGGGCCTGGAGGGTGCGTAACCCAGGCTGGGAGCTGACTTAAAAATGGATATAGCTGATCGGCAGTGGGATGGGTGCCCCCTGGCCAGGCTGGTCATATGGAATGTGGGACTGCAGAATGGGCCAACTAAACAACCACGTGTGTTCACGCATCTGAGGAGTCTGAAGGTGGATGTTGTGTTTTTGCAGGAGACGCACCTGAAGCTGGGAGATCAGACGAGGCTGAGGAAGGGATGGGTGGGGGATGTGTTCCGCTCGGGATTGGATATGAAGATGAGGGGGATGGTGGTGTTGGGTAATAAGAGGGTGGATTTTGAGATGGGCGTTTTGAGGCCCATTCGCAGGTTAGGTATGCGATGGTCAGTGGGAAGCTGGAGGGGGATGCTGGTAGTGTTGGTAAATGTTTACACCCTGAACTTGGACAACGTTCGCTTTATGAGAGTGGTGTCGGGGAAGAACCTAGACCTGGCTGATAATAGGGGATGATTTCAATATGGTCCTGGACTCGGGTCGGAACCAGTCGAGTCCTAAGTCATCGAGGGTGTCGGCGGCAGTTAGAGACTTGAGGGGGTCATGGAGCGCATGAAGAGGGTGGACCCATGAATGTTTGGGAGATTGAGGACGAAGGAGTTCTGATTCTTTTCCCATATGCACCGGTGTACTCCTGGATCGATTTTTGTGATGGACAAAGCGCTGCTGGTGGGAGTGGCCAACTTGGGAGTTTGCCGATTGTGGTTTCTGACCAGGCAGTGCATTCGTGGAGTTGTGGGTGTTCCAGGGAGGCCCAACGCTTGCAGTGAAGGTTAGGTGTGTGGCTGTTTGTGGATGAAGGGTGTGCGAGCAGGTGAGGGCTGCTATTTGGGGCTATGTGGAGTTGAACGACATTTGGGAGGTCACAGCCGCCATGCTGTGGGAGGCACTCAAGGCGGTAGTCATGGAGAAAGTTATTTTCATTTGGGCGCATAGGGAGAGGGTGGAGCAGAAGGCGAGAGCAAGGCAGGTAGACGAGATTCTGAGGGCGGATAGGAGGTTATCAGTAGCACTGGAGGAGGGCCTGTTAAGGGAGAGACAGAGGCTTCAGATGGAGTTCAGATTAGTGTCCACAGGAAAGGCAGTGAGGCAGTTGTGGAATGCCAGAGGGGCAGTGTATGAGCATGGAGAGAAGGCGACTATGAAATGAAATGAAATGAAAAAATGAAAATGGCTTATTGTCACGAGTAGGCTTCAATGAAGTTACTGTGAAAAGCCCCTAGTCCCCACATTCCGGCTCCTGTCCAGGGAGGCTGGTACAGTAATCGAACCGTGCTGCTGGCCTGCTTGGTCTGCTTTAAAAGCCAGCAATTTAGCTCAGTGAGCTAAACCAGCCCCTATGACTAGGATGCTGGCCTACCAGTTGAGGAAGTAGGCAGCGGTGAGGGAGATTGCTATCAGAAGACCCGAAAGCCCAGGGCGGGGAGAGAGAGGCCGATGTATTGGCATTTGCCTCCCTGGTAGCCCAGAAACGGATTTTGTTCTGTTGGTAGGACACGGAGCTGCCGGAGACAGGGTTGTGGATGAGCGCACTGACAGAATCTCTGAGGTTGGAGGAGATAAAGTTCGCTGTGTGGGGGTTGGTAGAAGGGTCCACCCAGAGGTGGAAACCGTTCATTAATTTCTTCAAGGAGGATTGAAGGGTCAGCAAGGTCAGAAGTGGGGGGGGGGGGGGGGGGGGGGGGGGGGGGGGGGGGGGGGGGGGGGGGGGGGGGGGGGGGGGGGGGGGGGGATTGGGTGGGTGGGTAAGGGGGTTAAAATGGGGAAGGTGGGATGTAGTGGAGCGTTGGCATCAGGGGAGATTGGGGATCTGTGGTTGTTTGTTTAGAACGATGTGTTCTTCTGATGTTTTGTGTTTATATGTAAAAAGCCTCAAATAAAAATATTTGAAGAAAAAGACAATGGCGATAACACATAAATTGGCCAACATGGGTACTGAGTTTGAATTAACAGATAGCTAAACATTTCTGTAACCTGGTCTGCTGCAAAATGGACTCAGAGCAAGGTATCCAGTTGTTTATTTAAACTTACTTTGATGATTTGATTAATTGAACTGAAGAAGAGTAATTAAAATGCTGTACTATTAGATGCAATAAAAACAACTACAGACTATGGCAAAAAAATCTGTCATCGTCTGATTTATGGGTTTAGGATCTGGTAATGAATTATACCTTTATTTAACTCATTATTTTAGATAGTGAAAATATTGCAACTTTTTTAACATAGCGATTTAGGTACAGATGAATTATTTCAGCTATTCATAATCATGATTTTTTTTTTGAAAAGCTCCTTTTCTGTTCTCATTCCATGCTATCTACACTGTGGATCTTCTAGGTATCCAATTTTTGATATTTTACAGTTTACTGCCTGGTATACATGCATACAATCAGCAATAGGCTGTTCATCAACTTTCAGATATTAGAGCATTAACAAATTATCAATGCATCATTGTAAATAATGAGTCTCCTTTTCATCTTTCTTTTGTATTTCTATCACATCTGGTCCAAATTTTCACAAAATTATGAAGACTCCCTGGACCTTTCAAAATGGCCAGTTGGAACCTGGGACCTGCGCCCGTTTCTAACAGATTCCATTTTTGTTGGTAGGGGAAAGTGGATGAGGTGTGACTGACACATGAGGAAAATATGAACTCAACTGGGGAATTAGAAATTTATGTTGAGTGTAATCAGACCTTATTTTTGCTGTAACAAGTGTTTTAACCTGCAGTGTGGTTGTAACATTTTTTTTGGAGTACGGATAAATGCCCTTGAAGAGCGAAACTCTGAAAAACTGTCAAACTGTGAGGTTATTTAAATCTCCTACCCTTTAAAACTGAAAAAAAGCTGCCTACCTTTGTTACTGAGTGGAAACAGAATATGGTCTGGCAATTTCAATAATTGTTTGTTGACATTATCTTTGGGGCTATAATTATGTTCTTACTATTATTTGGATGTTTTCCACAATCTATAATAATCCTAGCTGAATCCTAACTTCATAGTTTGATTGACAGTTCAGCAATTAGTAAAGCATTAGTTTCCTTTGTACGGTTATGAATCAAAGTCTGTTTTTAAGGGATTAAGTACAAGATGGGATTTTAAAGTTTTGAATAGCAATGGGCTTTCATGGATTGATGTTTTTTTTTTCATTTCATGAACTCTGTAATACATATTTGGAACCTTATTTCATTTAATCTCAGCATAGCTCCGAAGGTCTGCCCATAGTGTATATTACTTAAGAACATAAGAACATAAGAACATAAGAACATAAGAACTAGGAGCGGGAGTAGGCCATCTGGCCCCTCGAGCCTGCTCCGCCATTCAATTAGATCATGGCTGATCTTTTGTGGACTCAGCTCCACTTTCCAGCCCGAACACCATAACCCTTAATTCCTTTATTCTTCAAAAAACTATCTATCTTTACCATAAAAACATGTAATGAAGGAGCCTCAACTGCTTCACTGGGCAAGGAATTCCATAGATTCACAACCCTTTGGGTGAAGAAGTTCCTCCTAAACTCAGTCCTAAATCTACTTCCCCTTATTTTGAGGCTATGTCCCCTAGTTCTGCTGTCACCCGCCAGTGGAAACAACCTGCCCGCATCTATCCTATCTATTCACTTCATAATTTTAAATGTTTCTATAAGATCTCCCCTCATCCTTCTAAATTCTAACGAGTACAGTCCCAGTCTACTCAACCTCTCCTCATAATCCAACCCCTTCAGCTCTGGGATTAACCTAGTGAATCTCCTCTGCACACCCTCCAGCGCCAGTACGTCCTTTCTCAAGTAAGGAGACCAAAACTGAACACAATACTCCAGGTGTGGCCGCACTAACACCTTATACAATTGCAACATAACCTCCCTAGTCTTAAACTCCATCCCTCTAGCAGTGAAGGACAAAATTCCATTTGCCTTCTTAATCACCTGTTGCACTTGTAAACCAACCTTCTGTGACTCATGCACTAGCACACCCAAGTCTCTCTGAACAACGGCAGGCTTTAATATTTTATCGTTTAAATAATAATCCCGTTTGCTGTTATGCCTACCAAAATGGATAACCTCACATTTGTCAACATTGTATTCCATCTGCCAGACCCGAGCCCATTCACTTAACCTATCCAAATCCCTCTGCAGACTTCCAGTATCCTCTGCACTTTTCGCTTTACCACTCATCTTAGTGTCATCTGCAAACTTGGACACATTGCCCTTGGTCCCCAACTCCAAATCATCTATGTAAATTGTGAACAATTGTGGGCCCAACACGGATCCCTGAGGGACACCACTAGCTACTGATTGCCAACCAGAGAAACACCCATTTATCCTAACTCTTTGCTTTCTATTAATTAACCAATCCTGTATCCATGCTACTACTTTACCCTTAATGCCATGCATCTTTATCTTATGCAGCAACCTTTTGTGTGGCATCTTGTCAAAGGCTTTCTGGAAATCCAGATATACCACATCCTTCGGCTCCCCGTTATCTACTGCACTGGTAATGTCTTCAAAAAATTCCACTAAATTAGTTAGGCATGACCTGCCTTTTACGAACCCATGCTGCGTCTGCCCAATGGGACAATTTCTATCCAGATGCCTCGCAATTTCTTCCTTGATGGTAGATTCCAGCATCTTCCCTACTACCGAAGTTAAGCTCACTGGCCTATAATTTCCTGCTTTCTGCCTACCTCCTTTTTTAAACAGTGGCGTCACGTTTGCTAATTTCCAATCCACCGGGACCACCCCAGAGTCTAGTGAATTTCGGTAAACTATCACTAGTGCATCTGCAATTTCCCTAGCCATCTCTTTTAGCACTCTGGGATGCATTCCATCAGGACCAGGAGACTTGTCTACCTTTAGCCCCATTAGCTTGCCCATCACTCCCTCCTTAGTGATAACAATCCTCTCAAGGTCTTCACCTGTCATAGCCTCATTTCTATCAGTCGCTGGCATGTTATTTGTGTCTTCCACTGTGAAGACCGACACAAAAAACCTGTTCAGTTCCTCAGCCATTTCCTCATCTCCCATTATTAAAACTCCCTTCTCATCCTCTAAAGGACCAATGTTTACCTTAGCCACTCTTTTTTGTCTTATATATTTGTAAAAACTTTTACTGTCTGTTTTTATATTCTGAGCAAGTTTACTCTCATACATTATCTTACTCTTCTTTATAGCTTTTTTAGTAGCTTTCTGTTGCCCCCTAAAGATTTCCCAGTCCTCTAATCTCCCAGCAATCTTTGCCACTTTATAAGCTTTTTCCTTCAATTTGATACTCTCCCTTATTTCCTTAGATATCCACGGTCGATTTTCCCTCTTTCTTCCGCCCTTCCTTTTTGTTGGTATAAACCTTTGCTGAGCACTGTGAAAAATCACTTGGAAGGTTCTCCACTGTTCCTCAACTGTTCCACCATAAAGTCTTAGCTCCCAGTCTACCTTAGCTAGTTCTTCTCTCATCCCTTTGTAATCTCCTTTGTTTAAACACAAAACACTAGTATTTGATTTTACTTTCTCACCCTCCATCTGTATTTTAAATTCCACCATATTGTAATCGCTCCTTCCGAGAGGATCCCTAACTATGAGATCATGAATCAATCCTGTCTCATTACACAGGACAAGATCTAGGACCGCTTGTTCCCTCGTAGGTTCCATTACATACTGTTCTAGGAAACTATCGCGGATGCATTCTATAAACTCCTCCTCAAGGTTGCCTTGACCGACCTGGTTAAACCAATCGACATGTAGATTAAAATCCCCCATGATAACTGCTGTACCATTTCTACATGCATCAGTTATTTCTTTGTTTATTGCCTGCCCCACCATATCGTTACTATTTGGTGGCCGATAGACTACTCCTATCAGTGACTTTTTCGCCTTACTATTCCTGATTTCCACCCAAATGGATTCAACCTTATCCTCCATAGCACCGATGTCATCCCTTACTATTGCCCGGATGTCATACTTAAATAACAGAGCAACACCACCTCCCTTACCATCCACTCTGTCCTTCCGAATAGTTTGATACCCTCGGATATTTAACTCCCAGTCGTGACCATCCTTTAACCATGTTTCAGTAATGGCCACTAAATCATAGTCATTTACGATGATTTGTGCCATCAACTCATTTACTTTATTCCGAATACTACAAGCATTCAGGTAAAGTACACTTATGTTGGTTTTTTTACCTCTGTTTTGAATCTTAACATCTCCAGTTTTATTCCTTTTGTTATTACTGGGCTTATTAACTGTGCTCCCCTCAGTCACTGCATCTTGTACTGTCGCCCTTTTAGATTTCTGACTATGTCTTCTCTGCCTTGCACTTTTCCCCTTGCTTCCTTTTGCTTCTGTCCCTGTTTTACTACCTTCCAACTTCCTGCATCGGTTCCCATCCCCCTGCCACATTAGTTTAAACCCTCCCCAACAGCTCTAGAAAACACCCCCCCTAGGACATCGGTTCCAGTCCTGCCCAGGTGCAGACCGTCTGGTTTGTACTGGTCCCACCTCCCCCAGAACCGGTCCCAATGCCCCAGGAATTTGAATCCCTCCCTCTTGCACCATCTCTCGAGCCACGCATTCATCCTATCTATCCTGACATTCCTACTCTGACTAGCTCGTGGCACTGGGAGCAATCCTGAGATTACGACCTTTGAGGTCCTACTTTTTAGTTTAACTCCTAACTCCCTGAATTCCGCTTGTAGGACCTCATCCCGTTTTTTACCTATATCGTTGGTGCCTATGTGCACCACGACAGCTGGCTGTTCACCCTCCCCCCCAGAATGTTCTGCAGCCGCTCCGAGACATCCTTGACCCTTGCACCAGGGAGGCAACATACCATCCTGGAGTCTCGATTGCGTCCACAGAACCGCCTGTCTATTCCCCTTACGATCGAGTCCCCTATCACTATAGCCCTGCCATTTTTCTTCCTGCCCTGCTGTGCAGCAGAGCCAGCCACGGTGCCATGAACCTGGCTGCTGCTGCCTTCCCCTGGTGAGCCATCTCCCTCAACAGTATCCAAAGCGGTATATCTGTTTTGCAGGGAGATGACCGCAGGGGACACCTGCACTGCCTTCCTACTCTTGCTCTTTCTTTTGGTCACCCATTTTCTATCTCCCTCAGTAACCTTCACCTGCGGTGTGACCAACTCGCTAAACGTGCTATCCACGACCTCCTCAGCATCGCGGATGCTCCAAAGTGAGTCCATCCGCAGCTCCAGAGCCGTCAAGCGGTCTAACAAGAGCTGCAACTGAACACACTTCTTGCACGTGAAGGAGCCAGGGACAGTGGACGTGTCCCTGAGCTCCCACATCACACACGAGGAGCATGACACGGGTCTGGGATCTCCTGCCATGTCTTAAACCCTTGGTAAACTTAAACAACTAGAATTTCAAAATAAAAATAAATAAATTAGACAATGAAAAGAAAAAGAGAGACTACTTACCAGTCACTTACCAGGGTTAAAAAGCACCTCCTCACACTCTGCACCGAATTACCTCACTGCACCAAATTACCAAGTTTCAATCCCCCACTCTGGATGAGTCTCACTCCGGATGTGTCTCCTGGAAAAGTGCTCGCTTACTGTGTGCGTTGTTTGTCTGTCTTTTATACAGACCTCAGCTAACCGATGACTCAAAAAATACCTTAACTTCAAAGAGAAGAATACAATGTGCCCCTAAACAGGCCTCAGGTGATTGACAGATAACTGCCTCTCAGCAATTAGGGTGGGGGCAGCTTCAACCAATCAGACACTAAGCTCCACACTGCACTTTTAACTGAAAAACAGCAGAATTAGATTTTCCACTTACCTTTGCTGATTTACCTCACTGCACCAAATTACCAAGTTTCAATCCCCCACTCTGGATGAGTCTCACTCCGGATGAGTCTCCTGGAAAAGTGCTCGCTTACTGTGTGCACTGTCTGTCTGCCTTTTGCCTGAGTTGTCATGAATTCCCTTTAAGTTGGCATGCGTCTGTGGGGTGGAATGTGAGCATGAGTTGACATGGAGGATATGGTGCCCATTGGAGGAACATAGGGTGAGGGTGTGTCAAGTGAGAGCCAGAGGGCTTAAAATATGAGCAAACAACTAGTGTGGGATGGCAAAAGAGCCTGCCTTGGAAGCCCCTTTGTCTGCCTTGGATCTGCCTCTAGGGGCGGCAGGTCCAACCAAATCCCTCACTGCTCACCACAATCACCATGAATGAAGATCCTGCTCTTCTCCCGAGGAGGTACAGTGCCATGGGAGTGTCCCTTTGTGAAATGTTTTGTATTAATACATGGCTTCAGTGCTGTCATTGTGCACCTGGGCTGTGGCTCTAGGTTTTACTTTAGTTTTGAGCTAGGAGCTGGCTGTGACTCTGAGTTTTACTTTCATTTTTACAAAGTTGGAAGCTGGATTCAGACAAAGAAAGTTTCTCTTGTCCTCTTTCTGCATGTTGATAATTTTAAAATGAGAACTGTTTTCTGGGAAAAATTCAAACCTACTGTTTTGATAAAAGGGCTTTTCTGGTTTATTCAATTGAAACTGTTGAAAGGGAAGTTATTAAGGGTTATATAGACATAGACATAGACATAGAACAGTACAGTACAGAACAGGCCCTTCGGCCCTCGATGTTGTGCCGAGCAATGATCACCCTACTTAAACCCACGTAACCCGTATACCCGTAACCCAACAATCCCCCCATTAACCTTACACTACGGGCAATTTAGCATGGCCAATCCACCTAACCCGCACATCTTTGGACTGTGGGAGGAAACCGGAGCACCCGGAGGAAACCCACGCACACACGGGGAGGACGTGCAGACTCCACACAGACAGTGACCCAGCCGGGAATCGAACCTGGGACCCTGGAGCTGTGAAGCATTGATGCTAACCACCATGCTACCGTGAGGCCCCTAGAGAGAATATATATAGAGAGAACTGTAGCTGTGTGGGCATTTATGTTTGTAGTTGATAAATATGCTTACTGTGTGTTTCTAGAAATGTTAACTGAATTCATAGAATGAACGTTGTTTTGACTAAAAGATCTTAAGGCCTCTGTTGAATAACACCAGAAAGGCAGGCCCTCATGCTCCTCATAACCGAAATCTATAAACAGTTATGGGTCAGGTGAACTCCATGATATACTTTGGAGTTTTCTAGACCCTGGCCCATAACAGCAGCGACTTGTACTACTCTTGTAGTATAATTAGGCTTACATTAACACTGCAGTGAAGTTACTGTGAAAAGCCCCTAGTCGCTACATGCCCTTTAGTTCAAATGCACGAGCAAAATTTGCACACTACTATTCCTTTTAAAATAGATCTCAGCAAATGTAGAAAAATTTTAGTACTACCCACCTCGGGAGTGAAATATCCAGGCCACGATCTTGGTAGACAGAAATTGGCTCTTCCTACTATAATATCTTGCCAACTATCTCTACATTTGCTGAAATCTATTTTAAAAGGAATAGTAATGTGCAAATTTTGCCTATGCATTTGAACTAAAGGGTATGTGACTAGGAGCTTTTCACAGTAACTTCATTGCAGTGTCAATGTAAGCCTAATTGTGACAATAAGATTATTTATTTTATTTTTTAACAAAACTAATGTGGTGCCACTGACAGTAATTTATTTGATGTCAGTTTAGAAAAAGCATGATTTCTAAATAATAATGATCCTGTCATTCCACACATCAGTCAAATAATTGACAATTCTGTCGAGAGCGTACTGGTCCATGTAGGGTTGGATTGTGAAACATATTTTCACTAGCTTTACGACCATAAGATTTAAGATGTAGGAGCAGAATTGGTCCATTCGGCCCATCGAGTCTGCGCCGCCTTTCAATTATGGCTGATATATTTCTCATCCTCATTCTCCTGCCTTCTCCTCATAACCCCTGATCCCCTTATTAATCAAGAAGCTATCTATCTTTGTCTTAAACACACTCAGTGATTAGGGGCGAAATTCTCCGACCCGCAGCAGGTACGGAGAATCGCCCAGGGCTGCTGCAAATCCCGCCCCCGCCATGTCCAGAATTCTCCCAGCCGGAAAAAGTCAGTGTGCCGCCAATCCCGTCGCCCGCCTCGGAGAATGGCGGGGGCCAGCGGGAGGCTACGGGTTACTGTGCTGCCGTTATTCCCCGGCTGAAGTCCCGCCGCTGAGAGGCCTCTCCCGCCGACGTAGTTTGAACCACCTATGTGCCGGCGGGATCGGCGGCGCGAGTGGGCCCCCGGGGTCCTGGGGGGGGCACGGGGCAATCAGACCCCGGGGCCAGTGCTGTGGGGGCACTCTTTTTCTTCCGCCACCGCCACGGCCTCCACCAGCGCACCGGCGCATGTGCGAACTGGCAAAGGCCTTTCGGTCAGCCCCAGCGCTGGGCGCCGAGCGTCAAAGGCCGCTGGAGCCGGTTTGGGCACCAGTCGGTGTGGTGCCAACCGCTCTGGCGCGGGCCTAGCCCCTCAATGTGAGGGCTTGGCCCCTAAAAGTGCGGAGAATTCCGCACCTTTGGGGAGGCCCGACGCCAGCGTGGTTGGCGCCACTCCGCTACGTCAGGACCCCCCGCCCCGCTGGGTAGGGGAGAATTTCGCCCTAGGTCTTCACACCCTTTTGCAGCAAAGAGTTCCACAGATTCACCACCCTCTGGCTGAAGAAGTCACTCCTCATCTCAGTTTGAAAGGATCATTCCTTCAGTATGAGCCTGTGCCCTTGCATTCTAATTTTTCTTACTCCTGGAATCATCCTTTCCATGTCCACTCTATCAAGGCATCTCAGTATCCTACAAGTTTCAGTAAGATCCCCCTCATCCATCTAAACTGAGTACAGACCCAGAGTCCTCAATCGTTCCTCATATGACAATTCATTCCAGGGATCATTCTCGTGAACTTCCTCTGGACCCTTTCCAAGGCCAGCACACCCTTCCTTAGATAGGGGCCCAAAACCGCTCATAATATTCCAAATGGTGTCTGGCCAGAGCCTTATACAGCTTCAGAAGTATGCCCCTGGTCTTGTATTCCAGCCCTCTCGGCATGAATGCTGACATTGTATTTGCCTTCCTAACTGCTGACTGAACCTGCATGTTAACCTTAAGGGAATCTTGAAATAGGGCTCCTAAGTTCCTTTGTGCTTCTGATTTCCTAAGCCTCCAATTTAGAAAATTGTTTATGCCTCCATTCTTCCTACCAAAATGCACAGCCTCACCTTTCCACATAGTATTCCATCTGTCACTTCTTTGCCCACTAAACTAGCCTGTCTAAGTCCTTCTGCAGCCTCCCCCCCCCCCCCCCCCCCCCGCTTTCTCAATACTACCTGTCCCTGTGTAGATCTTTGCAGCATCTGCAAACTTAACAACTGTGCTATCAGTTCCTTCTCTTTTTTTTAACAAACATTTTATTGAGGAATTTTTGGTATA
This sequence comes from Scyliorhinus canicula, assembly GCF_902713615.1. Lineage (NCBI taxonomy): Eukaryota > Metazoa > Chordata > Chondrichthyes > Carcharhiniformes > Scyliorhinidae > Scyliorhinus > Scyliorhinus canicula. The sequence continues at coordinate 45,355,241 of NC_052161.1, forward strand.
GAAACAACAACAAAATGAACCCTAACAGCGAACCTCTCAAGGCGAACTTAATTTTCTCCATGGAGAGAAAGCTAGCCATGTCAGTTAGCCAGGTCTCTGACTTCGGGGGCTTTGGGTCCCTCCAAGCTAACAGTATCCGTCTCCGGGCTACCAGGGAAGCAAAGGCCAGAACCTCTGCCTCTTTCTCCTCCTGGATTCCCGGCTCTTCTGACACCCCGAAAATCGCCACCTCTGGACCCAGCGCCACCCTTGTTTTTAAAACCTTGGACATGACGTCCGCTACCCCAGCCAAAATCCACAAAGCTTTGGACATGTCCAAAACATGTGGAAATGGTTCACTGCTCCTCCTGCACATGTTGTGCACCTGTTTTCTACCCCAAAGAATCTGCTCATCCAGGGCACTGTCATGTGAGCCCGGTGCACAACCTTAAATTGTATCAGGCTGAGCCTGGCACATGTTGCAGATGCGTTGACTCTACTCAACGCGTCCGCCCATAGACCATCCTCTATCTCATCTCCCAGCTCTTCCTCTCACTTACGCTTCAGCTCCTCGGTCTGCTTCTCCTCCGACCTCATAAGCTCCTTATAGATGTCCGAGATGCTCCTCTCCCCTACCCACCCTCTGGAAATTACCCTATCCTGAATCCCCCTCAGCGGTAGGAGCGGGAAGGTTGACACCTGTTTACGAAGGAAGTCCCGCACCTGCATATATCTGAATTTGTTTCCCCTCGCCAGCCCAAACTTTTCCTCCAGCTCCCTCATACTCGGAAAGCTCCCCTCTTTGAACATATCCCCCATCCTCTCAATCCCTGCTCTCTGCCATACCCGGAACCCCCCATCCATACTCCCCGGGGCAAACCATTGGTTATCGCAAATTGGGGCCCAGACTGAAGCTTCCACTGCTCCCACATGCAGCCTCCACTGGCCCCAAACTCTCAGGGCCGCCACCACGACAGGGTTGGTGAAGTACCGTGCTGGCGGGAGCGGCTGAGGCGCAGTTACCAACGCCCCCAGACTAGTGCCCTTACAGGAAGCCGCCTCCATACGCACCCACGCCGACCCCTCCCCCACCGCCCACTTCCTGATCATGGCTATGTTAGCCGCCCAGTAATAGTTGATAAAATTTGTCAGCGCCAGCCCGCCCTCTCCCCGGCTCCGCTCGAGCATTACCTTCCTTACCCGCGGGGTCTTGCCCGCCCAGACGAAGCCCGTGATCACCCTGTTGACCCACTTAAAAAAGGACGGCAGAAGAAAAATGGGGAGACATTGAAATACAAATAGGAACCTCGGGAGAACTGTCATTATCACCGTTTGTACCCTCCCGGCCAGCGACAACAGGAGCACGTCCCATTTCCAGAAATCGTCCTTCATTTGGTCCACTAGCCGGGCCAGATTCAATTTATACAGCCGGTCCCATTCCCGCGTCACTTGGATGCCCAAGTACCTAAAACTATCCCTCACTGACCTAAATGGCAGCTACCCCCAGTTGGCCCTCCTGTCCCCTCGCCTGAACCACAAACATCTCACTCTTATCCATGTTCAGCTTATACCCTGAAAACCAGCCGAATTCCCCTAAAATCTTCATGATTTCTTCCATCCCCTCTCCTGGGTCCAAAACGTACAGAAGCAGATCATCTGCATAGAGCAATTGCGAATGGCTCTATAGCCAGCGTAAACAACAGTGGGGAGAGGGGGCCTGCCTGTCTCGTCCCCCAGTGCAGCCTAAAAAAGTCCGAAGTTGTCCTGTTCGTCCGCACATTTGCCACAGGAGCCTGATAAAACTGACCCAGTCAATAAAGCCCCATTCGAATCCGAACCGTTCCAGTACCTAATATACCGACCTCCCACGTCCAAGACTATTCTACCCGCCTCAAACACCACCCACTTACAGATCAGGATCGCGACCCCTCTAGTCTTTGAATCTAGTGCCGAATGAAATACCTGACTGACCCAGCCTTTCCTCAGTCTAACCTGGTCCATTACCTGAAGATGCATTTCCTGCAACATTACCACGTCCGCCTTCAATCCCCTAAGATGCGCAAACACACGTGCCCTTTTGACCGGCTCATTTAACCCTCGAACATTCCAGGTGATCAGCCTAGTTGGGGGACTCATTGCCCCCCCCCCCCGCCAATCAGTCATCCCCTTTCTTTATGCCCGCCACCAGCCCGTGATCCGTGCCTCCACCGGTCCATCCCCAGGCAGCCCCCGACCTTCTCTCTATACCTCAGCCCAAGGCCCTCCCTCGCCAGCAGAAAATTCACCCCCACTTCCCCCCCAGCAACAACACCCTGTAACCAAATCCCTTTCCTAAATCAAACATATGCACACCCCCACTGCGCTTCCGAGAGCTAGGTCACCCAGGTAGCTTGGTGGCTCCCCATCCCCGGTGCCAAATAATCTCCCACCAATTGTTCCCCCCCCCCCCCCCCCCCCCCCCCCCCCCCCCCCCCCCACTCATGCAAACACACTTCAACATCAAACATTCCCCACAAAATTGCCCAACCAGAAAACACCAAGATCAAAACTAACACCTCCGTCCCCTCGGTGTAAATGAAAACCTAAACTCACTCAGCTCTACTGCTGGTTCCAAGTAATATGAGAAACCTTTTACAAAAACAGAAAAACGAAGCAGAGCCTGCTCTCCTCTTGGCCACCTCCACACTCAGGTCTTGGTACACCCGTAGGATGCTATTGTTCCACTTACAGCTCCGTGTCTGTTTGGCCCACTGCAGAATACGCTCCTTATCAGAGAAGCTGTGGAATCTCACCAACATAGCCCTCGGGGAGTCTCCCATTCGCGGCTTCTTTGCAGGTAGTCTGTGAGCCCTATCCACCTCCAAAGGCCGGGAGAATGCCCCATCCCCCAGCAACTTCCAAACCTATTCTCTCGGCCACCTTCTCCAGAAGCTTCTTTTGCTGGTCCCACAGCATATCCACCTCCAGCTCCACCGCAGTCTGATGCCCCTCCTGCTCAACCAGTGCCTTCTCCACATTCTGGATCGCCCGATCATGGGCGTCCAACCTGAGCTCCAGCCACTCAATCAACGCTTTTATCGGGTCCAAGCAGTCCTGCTTCTGCTTAGCAAAGCCCTCCTGGATGACTTGCATCAGCTGCTCCATAGACTGCTGCGTTGACAGGCCAGAGGTTCGCCCCTCTGTCATGCTGTCCCCTATTGCAACTACAGCCCAAGTCTTCTCTCTCTTCTTGTTTCTGCCCTTATGAACACTTCTAGTCCTTTTCTCCATGCACCAAAGTGGGAATTCAGTAGAGAATTGGCACTAACATCCGTTCTACAATTCAATTCCGTTAAAAAATCGGGGGGAAATGTCCAAAAGTCCGACCAGAGCGGAAGCCACCAAATGTGCGACTTACTCCTTCATAGCCGCCACCAGAAGTCTGTTACCAACAGTTCCTAGTCATCGGCTGTCATCCTAAAAAAGACCCCTTTATCCCCACTCTCTGCCTTCTGCCAGCCAGCCAATCCTCTATCCATGCCAGCATCTTACTCTTCACATCATGAGCTATCAACTTATTTAATGGCCTCCTATACAGCACCTTGTCAAAGGACTTCTGGAAATCTAAATAGATCACTTTGACTGATTCTCCTTTGTTTAACTTCCTTGTTACCTCCTTAAAGAATTCTAACAGATTTGTCAGACATGACCTCCCCTTGACGAAACCAAGCTAACTCAGTTCTATTTTATCATGCACTTCCAAGTACTCCGCAACTTCATTTTAATAATGAACTCTAAAATCTTACGAATGACTAAAGTCAGACTAACCGGCCTATAATTACCTGTCTTGTGCCTGCCTCCCTTCTTAAACAGGGATGTTATATTAGCCATTTTCCAGTCCTCTGGGATCCTCGCTGCCTCCAGTGATTCCTGAAAGATCACCACTGTTGACTTCTTTATTTCTATGTGAACCACAAGCTGTTTCTTATATTGACCGAATGAGCACACAACCAGTATATTAGTTCAAAGACAGTTTATTAATTAAAACAAGGCTTATTTCTATGTGCAATGACACATGCGGCTATGCACTAAACTAGATCTAATGACTAAGATGACCTTTACTTAACTTTGGGGTGACCGGCTCTGTGCGGGGGATAAGGCCTTTATCTGCGTCCACGTGGGTCGGTTGGAAGTCGTCAGGTTCGTCTCGGCTGGGCTCGTCCTTCAGGTAGCGATCACGGGTCCTTGAACTTGGCTGGTTGATATGCTGCAATTGATCGCACACAGGCCGGTCCAAAAGAGGCCGATCCTTAGTTTCACAGGGCTTCTTATCCTGCTCCCCTTTCGTGCCCTTTTGGGCGGTACTATATCAGGATCCAATGGATCAATAGTATCTTGACCACCCTAATCGATTCTGGCCAATTAGGGGCGGGTACCTCGATGTGCTGGGCCTAGCTATCATCGTCCCAGGCATGTATGCCTTTCCAAATAAGGGGAAGTGGCGCCGGTTAATCTGCTACTGTTGTCATTCCTTGATTCAAGTTCTGTTGTCCTGGGGAAAATGGTGATTGACCTTCAAAAGGTGTAAGTTTCTGTCAGGTCTGGCTTCTTTGATCAATACACAGAGGCTGTGTACTTGTCTGTGCCCCAATTGACCACAGTTCCCATGGACCTTCGCAGGTGGCCATTTTAAATGGCTACATTCTGTCCTCTTGATCCTGAACGCGAAACATGGTGGATCACAGTATTGATCCCATGTCTGACTTGTTAGTTTTGGTCACCGTTTGGCCAGTAAAGTTCCTACTCTGCTCTCTCCTAAAGTCATTGCACAATCTGACCTAATTCATTATTACATGCATTCATTAAATCAATTCACTACTCATGGCTATTTCATTTCTAAAATTAGATTCATATAAAATATTTTTAACTTAAATTCATATATAGACAGTTTGTTTCTAACTAAACTTTCCATACTAAACTCTTGCTGCTGCTTCTACACAAAGAACTTATTTACAACACAACATTTAAAAACAGCAGCACCACATTCCTTCTCCTTATCATATTTCATCAGTACAGTGGCACAAATGGCCCATTGCAGTTGTTTGTAAGATGTACATTCTTATGATAGTTTTATTGAATTCCAAAGAAGGGGGCTCGAACTGTGTATGTAGGGGGGTGGGAGGCTTTTGCTTTCCATATACGGAGTCGGAGTGTGAGAATGACAATATATATTATCGCAATCAGGAGAAGGCCCTCTGCTATGTATGAGAGTGAGTTCCATTTTGCAATGTGTTCCCACCAGGTGGGGGTTTCGGTCTCGATCTCTACCAGTTGCTGGGTGGTCTCCTGACTGGAGATGGTCTGTTGTGTGGTGGCGTTTGGGACTGGCTTATGTCTTAATCTAATTATGTGTATTACCAGGTTACCTTTAGTGGGTGTCCCGGGGCAATTTTGTCCGATTCCGAACGTGTTCCCTGCACTTCTCTTTAAACATCCAATTTCGGGACACCCTTCATTAGTAAGTTCCCACCAATCTCCTTTCCCAGTTGTGCTGATGTAACATTCTGATGTGGTCCCGTTGGGCTTTCTATACATTTTCCTTTGGTTATTACACCCAAATAGGATGCTTCTGTTGGGTTTGACCCATAGTGTCCCGTCCGCACATTCCCCTGCATCTGGGGGTTTATACCACAAGCCGCCGGGCTGTTGAGAGTTTTTGGTGTTTTGTGCTCGGAGTTCGGTAAGTCCAGCGATTATCCATGTGAAGAATAGGTGTCCTGGATTCATCCTGTGACGTATCTGTTTTCCGTGTAATCCTAGGGAATCAAGCATAGCGACATGTCATTTTTGTTGGTTAATATCTGTGTGTATTATTAGTCTTTCTCTCTTAGTTACAATTACCCTTTATGATTGTCACCATGTGTGACTGCCCCATTTTGTTTTAAAAAAACACATTTTGAGTGGTACTAATCCAAGTGCCGCAATTCAATCGTTCAAGTGTCTCACAGTTTGTGTGGTCGATGCTAGGAGTGGGCGGATGCTTTCTTCGACCAGTCTCCATCTTTACCAACAACCGTGGGAGGTTGAGGCTTTGCTTAACCAGCCGAATTTCTGGGCGACCAGATTCGTAAAGTTTCGTCCCCGGGGCTCAGAGGTAGCAGCAGTGATCAACAATCATTGTGTTTTTAAATGTAAATAGCATCTGGAAGCGACCCGAAGGGGTCTAAAGAAAAGTGGAAAAGGTAAGGGTTTAGACTGTGGAGCAAAAGGAAGATTCAAGACCTGCCCAAATCAGAGAAGCATGTAGTAAACCATTCCAGGGAGCATGAAGGGAACATGAGGTGCATGTGGGCCGCTGTGGGAAAAGAATGGATTGGAACCCCGGGTAGGGCGGGGGCTAGTGCCGTTACTCCACTACCCGAGCTTGAGTTGACCGGATAATTTTGGGGCCCTCAGGTAGGGTGGGTATTAGCGCCATTACTTCCTACCTGGGTGACCAAAATGAGTGGGAAGAATTTGTAGTCGTATGAGATCCAACAAGCGTATATTTAATTGCTATTGGTCAGTAGACCACGTCTTATAGTTCTGTGAGAAGAATAATTATGACTGTATAAAGAAATCTGGTGCCACGGCCAACTTTAGTTAAAACCATGTATTGAAAAGGAAGATGAGGTAGAAAAGAGGAAGATGGGCAGACTCCATCAGAAATTTGGACACCTTAATTCACCAGAGTCAAGTCTGAGGTTGAAACCTGTGACTATGGGCGGAGTCGAGGAAAAGTTGTTGTCATGAGGGGAGGGGAGGGTTGGAGCAGGCATCGAGCTGAATCGTTAGTGGGCAGAGCATCATCCTCTCCCATTGCCAAGGTTAAGTGGTGGGCGTGGCTACATTGTGATTCGTAGACTTTGAGTTGGTTGATGTGGAACCAACCAGTCTTACGCTATTTTATACACGGAGGGGCTTACTTTGTCTGAAATGGATATTGGGCCTGCAAATTTAGGGGATAGGAAGGAACTGGGGTTGCACAATGAGATCATAACTTGCTGGCCGACTATGTACTCTATGGGATGAACCTTTGTATCAAAGGTGGCTTTACTCTGCTTCTTTCTAGCGCCTAGTCGGACAGCAGCAGCCAGTTGTGCCGCTTTAATGTTCTCTGTGACCTGTTGAACTGCTTTTTCGTGGGTGAGAATGGTTACTGCGGGATTTGCCAAATTGAGCCCTAATAAATATTTAATGCCTTTAATGGGTCTCCCTGTCATAAGGATGTGGGGGATGAAACCTGTGGAACTGGAAACTGTGTTCCTGATGAACATGAGAGCGAAGGGTAGTACTGTGTCCCAGGTGGTGGTGTTCTGCTGTACTGTTTTTCTAATAGTCGTTGTTAAAGTGCGATTCATGCGCTCTACTATACCACTGGATTGGGGGTGGTAGGCTCTGTGGAATTTCTGTTTGATCCCGAAAATAGTCAGAATGTTTTGCATTGCCCTGCCGGTGAAGTGGGAACCTTGGTCTGACACAATGCTGCATGGAAGTCCCCAGCGTGTAAATATCTGATGGGTCAAAGTTTTAATGGTGGCCTTTGCTGTGTTTGAACGTGTGGGGAATGCTTCGACCCATTTTCTATAACAACCAGCACGTATTTGAAACCATTTCTGCAGGGGGTGGGGAGAGGACCAATGTAATCAATTTGCAGATTTGTCCAGGGGCCTTCTGCAGGTCGAGTGCATCTCAATTGTCCCTTCTTTGCATAATGTTCGGGATTGTTCTGAGCACAAATGAGGCAATTCACAACATAATGTGTGACATCGCTTTTCAATTCGGGCCACCAGCACAAAAGTCTTAAATGGCAATGGTGGTGTCTATTCCATGATGTCCAAGTCCATCATGGAACTGGTAGATTAACTGGTTTCTGTCTTGGGTTGGGACCACATAAATCCCGTCCTTTAAAACTATGCCATCCTGTATTGTGATTGTGTCCTTCCGTTTATTATAGGGGGCTGGGTAGGTGCCGTTCAGTACCTGTTTAAGGGACTCGTCTGCTTTCTGGGCTTGGGATAAATCTTCAATATTGGCTTGGGACACCCGGATTGAATGCATTTGTTCGCCTTTGGGTGGTTGCCAGAAGTGACCATTGCGTGATCCGGCTTTAGCTAAGGCATCTGCCTTGCGATTACCAGGTGGGAGATGCAGTGATGGCTCCTTACTTTAATGATGCCGTATGTGCGGCTGGTGGCTTCTTTAAGAATGTGCTTCAGTAAAAGTTCAGGGGGTAGAGGTTTTCCGTCGGCGGATACAAAACCTCGAGATTCTCATAGCGGGAGGAATTCGGTCAAACTATTGCAAACATACAAGCTGTCTGAGAGTATGTCCGCAGGTGTTAAAAAAGTGTCTGGATGGTCAACTCCATAAGCCATGGTTGCGAGTTCTGCTGCTTGCGAACCTAAGTGGCCGGGCAATTTTAAAGATACCTCTTCTAGTGGGCATCCCTGTGAATCCTCCATATAAATCCCGCATGCAGTGATTCTTACACCATCCTCAGTGGAGGAGCCATCTACATAGATTTTAAATGTGTCCCCTGTGTCTTGGGAACATTGGGCGGGATTCTCCGACCTCGCACCAGTTCGGAGAATAGCTGGGGGGGGGCCACGTGAATCGCGCCACACCGCTCCGACACCCAGACTCGATTCTCCGCAGAATGACATTGGGGCTGGCGTGGCTGGCGCGGCACTGGTTGGGGGCCGTTATATGCGTTTCCCCCCCCCCCCCCACCCCTTGCGATTATGGGCCGAGCGGCCGTAAAAAAAAAACTGAGTCCCCCCGGCGCCGTTCTAACCTGCTCTGAGCCAGCGGGACCTCGGCATTGAAGGGTCGGGTGGCAGCCTGTGGGGGTGGAGGGGGTGTCCGACCCTGGGGGGGCCTCCAATGTGGCCTGGCCCGCGATCAGGACCCACAGGTCGGCGGGCCGGCCTCTCTGTGTCCCGGCCTCCTTTCTTCCGCACCGGCCCTGTACTCCTGTGCCATGTTGGGTCGGGGCCGGCGCGGACAATGAGACGTGGAAATCGCTCTGGTGGGACTGCGCATGTGCGGGTTCGCGACGGACCCACTGCGCATGCGCGCATCCCCTGGTGCCCATTCCATGGATGGATCAGCAGCTGGAGCAGTGTGAACTGCTCCAGCGCCCTGCTGGCCCCCTGTAGGGGCCAGAATTGCTGAACCTGGTGCCATGTTGACACCGTCGGGAAAGGCAACGGCGTTTCCAACGGCGTCAATAATTAGCCTCAAGATCAGAGAATCCCGCTCCTTGTTTCTCACAGCATGCACGTGGTGTGGTGACGTGGGAACAAAAGGTCCGGCGTGGTGTTTGGCTGCAATTATCTGGCATTCATGTGGGCTCCCTGCGTATTGCATATTGTCTGCCAAAAATGTGTGAGTCTTGGTGAGTTTCACAGAGATGTCCCTGCCTTGCAGTAATAGTGTCCAGCGAGCTGCGCTGATCTGGCTAACTGAACCATCTTTTAATCTGCCATCTAACAAATGTTGAGTGGGGGGGTGCTCTGGCAAGATCGTGACTGGGTTGAGTCCTGTAATATAGCAAAATACTGAACTGCCCAAAAGACTGCAAGGAAATTTCGTTCACAGGCAGAAAATCCTTGTTCTACGGGGTCTAAAACTCTAGAAGCATAGGCTACCGGTCCTAATCGGCCATGGCGTTCCTGTATGAGCACTGCTGATAGGGCTCAGTCAGTGGTTGCTGCTTCTATGGCACAGGGCAAGTCAGGGTCGGGAACTTGTAAAGCAGGAGCTGTGCCCAGGGTGGTTTTAAATCGTCGATGGCTCTGTGTGCTGTGGAAGCCAATTCCATGGGGTGTTCTTTTTCAGAAGCTCTGAGAATGGGGCGGCCTTGGTGGCAAAACCATCCACGTAATTGCTGCAGTATCCCACTAAACCTAGGAATGAACAGAGTGCACTTACATTACGGGGTAGGGTTAATTTCACAATGGAGTCAATTAGCTTACATTCAATCCCTCGTTTGCCATGGTGATAATGATGCCTAAATAGAGTACCTTTTCCCTCAGTATCTGTGCCTTTTTGGAGTTTACTTTGCATCTGATGGACTGGAGCAGGGTTAGTAATTCGGCTAACAGCACATGCTCTTCCTTGGTATCGGTTTGCAGGAGCAGGTCATCTACATACTGAACTAGGCATTCGGGGCGGGAGAATTTAGAGACACCAGCAGCTAGCTGTCTGTGGAAAATGGAGGCGGAGTTATGGAATCCTTGGGGGAGACACATCCATGTGTACTGTTGGAATTGAAAAGTGAACGCAAATTTGTATTGGCAAGCTTGGTCAAGGGGAATGGACCAAAAACTATTGCTAATATCCAACACGGTGAAATACTTTGCTTGCACTCCCTGTTTAAGCATGTTCATGGGACTTGTGGCAATGGTGGGGGCTGTTAAAGGGCTAACTTTATTTAATTTGCGATACTCAATTGCGAGTCGCCATGAGCCGTCTGGTTTCTCTACTGGCCAAATCGGGGCATTATTATTGGAAGCTATGGTTCGAATCACACCTTGTTTTAACAGACTGTTAATTCCTTAAAATTTCGCTCTCAGCCTACTGTGGCAATCCTTACTGTTTGGGTCGGGACCTGAAATCGTACCTGTGCCTGGAATCTGCCCACAATCATGTTTGTGCTGGGCAAAAGCACCTTTGTGTGTGGTTAGTACCTGTTTAATGGTCGCGTCAGTGCTAATCGCTGAAGGGTTAAACCAGTAGTCCCGACTGAGCAAATCCTGTTTTCGCAATCTCCTACTGAGAGCGTAGCAGGGGCACTAGCTGCTTTAGACATCTGCCAGACACACTTGTTTACGGGGTCAAAGGAGAGGTTATGAGAGTTTATAAAATTGATACCTAGGATGTGTTCTGCGGTTGGGTGTAGGTCGACTAAAACAACAGGGTGTTTAGTGGCTACATTTCCTATCTGGACAGGTATTGGGGCTGTAATGTATCCATCTTGCATGTGCCCTGTGAATCCACCAAGTGTAATGGCGTCTGTGATTGACCAGGGTGTTTTTGGAACAGGTTTGAGGAGTTTAGTGTGGTTTAGGACCCTCCTCTGTCCTAGAGAAAATCAACTGCATGTCCCCGGACTGTGTCTGTGACAACCGGTCTTCAGACATTATCCCAGCGCTTTTCACCAACCCACATTGGAGATGCCGGACACCATCAACCTACGGAGCTATAAGCGAGGTTATCTGAGCGGGCATTTACGGTATGCATGGAGTGAACTAGACTTCTAGCGGTCGTGGCTGGTGATCGTGGTCTGGTCTATTGTTTCTGGGTGGTGGTTTGGGCTGTTGGTGTCATTGATTGTGTGGGGGGTTTTGTCTGCAATCGCGGGCCTACTTGTCCACTATTGTAACATGAACCTCATGGTGCATGGGATGGGCCTTGTGCTCTGGGGTGCTGTTCTCGGGGGTAGTGTTCCTCTCTTCTGCCCTCATGTGTCCATGCAGGTTCCTGGCTAGTTCTAACTGGGTGAATTGTGGCTTCTAATCCGTTCTGGTCCATCTGATACTCTAGTGACTATTCCCATGCCCTAGATAATCTCATTGTGTGTGTTATCTGCCGGGTCATAATTTGCACAAGCCCTTTTACCTGCTTCATTGGCATGCAAAACTAAAGTTGGTGGTTTCTTCCTCATCTTGGTGAGCGCGGTTTAAGTTTCCATTTGCTGCCTTCAATGTATCCAGAGGCGACCGGCAAAGGCGGTCCAGTGTTCCCCTTCGTTCTGTCTGCATTTGTTTGAACCCTCTACCGGATCCCCTTTGATGTATCCGACAGCGTCTGATATTGCAGTCTTCATTTCCTCTAGGGTTCCTCCTGCTACGTTTTGGGGTTCTGGCAAAGCTGACCGTATGGACTGTGAGGCTCATTACGATCAATTTTACTTCCTCCCTCTCTGTCATATATAAAATATGAAAACTCAATAAAAAAACATTTATAAAAATCTAAGCCGTACATAACCTTTTGTTGGCGCACCTCCTCCGAGAAGCTATGCCGATCTGCGGTGGGCTGAAATGGAGTAACTTTACTGCAAGTGTCCTTTAACTGGATTACCGAAAGTGGGGTGATGTAGGTGATATCTGGGCCTGCCTGATCCCTTATCCTTCTTTCTGTAGTGACCAAATTCATGGGTGTCCGGCGGTTTTGGGGGTTGGTGGGACCTGTGCAGCCGGTGCTGCTGGTGCCTTTCTTTTTGGGATTCATGGTGGTTGCTTTTGACTCTCCGTTCTCTTAACGTACATGTGCGGGCTTTCATTTAACTCTTCCCAATCTGCCATCTCTTCTTCATCTGTCTCGTCTGTCCCAAAGGTACACATAAAACCATTCTGAATAGAAAGTAATGACTGGAGCTTATATATCTTTTGTTGCCATTTAGCGTGGTCAATGGTGCTCTGCCTTTGTTCTTTAGTGGACTGGTGGAGTGCTCTTAAAGCTGCCTGTAAATCAGTACATTTTTTTGTTAACTGAGTCACCTGGTATTCAATCTCCTCTCTTACCAAGACTGCACGCTGTGTCTTGATAGGCCTTGTCATACTGGGTTTGGAAGCTGCTAAGGTGTACTATGCAAGACTGGTGGGCGCGTTCAAGATCGGCGATTTCCCTGTCTTTAGTGGCTAACGCCTCCCAGAGATCCTGAATAATTTTCTCGCATTCCTTACTGTTTCCCTCATTCTCCTCCTCCTTCTCTATGAACTGACTGCAGAGCGTCTCGACGACCTCCTCGGTGCAACACAACTGTGCCAAGCAGCACACTATTGCCATTGGCTTTCTGAACTTCACTGTGTTTTTCTTATAGACTTCACATAAATCCTCCCACCAAGTTTGTCCTATCTTTCCTGGACCTGACTCAGTGTTTGCACAAAAATTCAACCAAAGAGGACATCCTTTCCCCTTTCAATATTTCCTCAGTACCAGATGGGGCACTGCTCTGATTTGTCGACTACAGCGACCTTGGGTTGCTGCTGTGGATTCATCATCTTCTCTAGCATTTACGCTGCCATTTCTTCTCTACTTATAATTTGGAACAGGGGGAATAAGGAGTTGATCGAACAACGGGCATGGCTATATCCGGTTCACAATCCCTCTAGATTTGCATGCAAGTCTGACAAATTTACCTTACCCTTCCCTGTTAGTTACGTATGCGGTTTGTGCACACTTCCGAAATTCGATTATTTGGTTGGTATGAAACTTACTCTCGTGGTTCGTTTTTTCTTTTCTCCAATTTAATTCAAAGTTGTTGGCTCTCTCGGAGTAAACAAAGTCACTTCTAATCGAGATTCCGTCGCCAATAAATGTTGACTTCTTTATTTCTGTGTGAACCACAAGCAGTTTCTTATATTGACCGAATGACCACATAACTAATATATTAATTCAAAAGACAGTTTATTAATAAACATAAGACTTATTTCTATATGCAATGACACATGCAGCTACGCACTAAACTAGACCTAATATCTAAGATGACCTTTACTTAACTTTGGGATGACCGGCTCTGTGCGGGAGATAAGACCTTTATCTGCGTCCATGTGGGTCGGTGGGAAGTCGTTAGGTTTGTCTCGGCTGGGCTCATCCTTCAGGTAGCGATTGCGTGTCCTTGAACTTGGCTGGTTGATATTCTGCAATTGGTCGCACACAGGCCGGTCCAAAAGAGGCTGATCCTTAGTTGCGCAGGGCTCCTTATCCTGCTCCCCTTCGCGCCCTTTTGGGTGGTGCTATCTCAGGATCCAATGGATCAATAGTATCTTGATCACCCGATTCAATTCTGGCCAATTAAGGGCGGGTACCTCGATGGCTGCGCGGGTCCTAGCTATCCTTGTCCCAGGCACGTATGCTTTTCCAAATAAGGGGAAGTGACGCTGGTTAGTCTGCTACTGTTGTCATTCCTTGATTCAAGTTCTATTGTCTTGGGAAAAATGGTGATTGACCTTTAATAGGTGCAAGTTTCTGTCAGGTCTGGCTTCTTTGCACAATACACAGAGACTGTGTACTTGTCTTTGCCCCAGGTTGACCACAATTCCCATGGTCCTTCGCAGGTGGCCATTTTAGATGGCTACACCACCAATGCCTCCACAATATCCTCAACTATCTCCTTTAGAACTCTGGGGTTTAGTCCATCCAGCCCAGGTTACCTTCAGACCCTTCAGCTTCCCAGTCCTTCTTAGTGATGGCCACTACACTCACTTCTACTCCCTGAAGTTCTGGTATCCCACTGGTGTCTTCCACCATGAAGACTGATGCAAAGTAAGTATTCCGTTCCACTGTCATTTCTTTGTTTTCTATTATTACTTCTCCAGCCTCATTTTCCAGGGGTCCATTGTCTATTCTTGCCTTTCTCTTACCTCTTATATACTGAAAACAACTCTTGCTATCTTCTTTTATATTAGTGGCTAGCTTGCACTCATATTCCATCGTCTCTCTCCCTCCCCCCCCCCCCCCCACCCCCATCTTTTTTGTTGTGCTCTGCTCGCTTTTAAAGGCTTCCCAAAAATCTGGTTCCCCACTAATCCTCGCCACCTTTTATTGCTTTTCTTTTGCTTTTATGCTGTCCTTGAAGTCCCTCATCAGCCATGGATGCCTCGCTCTCCCATTAGCATGTTTCCTCTCCCTTGGGATGAATTTCTGTTTAGCCTCCCGAATAACCCCCAAAAACACCTGCCATTACTGTTACACTGTCTTCCCTGTGAAGCTGCCCCTCCAAACAACTCTGGCCAGCTTCTCACTCACCATCTTTGTAGTTACCTTTATTCAATTGTAATACCATTACATCTGATTGCAGCTTCTCCCTCTCAAACTGCAGGGTAAATTCTATCATATTGTGGTCACTGTCCCCTTAGGGTTCCATCACATTAAGTTCCCTTTGTTGCTTTGCTTGCAGATTATTTTATCATGAATGTTTTATAATTAGCAGTAAAAAATAGTAAAGTGAATCGCATGATGCACGTCAGTAGCACATCATATCAATTTGTTAATGGTCCTCTGCAATGTAATAAGATGCAGAGTTGTGACTCCAGTTTTGTGTATCGAGAGTGTGTATGTGCCCTTTGAGGTGATCAGCTTTCTCTTTCATATGGTGAAGAAATTCAATATATAGAATTAGTCTGCTAGACCAATGTTTTTGCTTGAAAGCCCCCTTTTCAAATGGATTTTGCAGTCATGGATCTTCATCTAAATTGTACTATATTAATACGAATTATATAGAAACTGAACCCTTCAGCTTCCCCAGTCCTTCTTAGCGATGGCCACAACACTCACTTCTACTCCCTGATTCTCTTGAAGTTCTAGTATCCCACTTTAGTGTTTTAATGAGGTAAAATCAGCTTCAAACCCTGACCACAGCCTCCTTTTGGTCACCCATGTCACCCATCCTGTAAAACCGGTCCCGCTCTTTATAGTACATCCACATTTTGTGGATCTCCTGGAAAGTCTCCACGGAGATGTGTTGCCTGGCATCATTTATTTTTTGGGGAGAGAAAGTCAGCGAGCCAGCTAGTTGGTTGCTTTTTGACCACCAGTTTGAGAACAAAACATTGAAATAAGTGCTGATCAAATTTATCGAGGAAACGAGTTGGGAGGCATTCGGAGTAAGTTTCTAACTTTGCACTGCTGTTGCAGAACTTTCTCCAATCAAACATTCAGCTGTGCAATGCACGCAATCTTCTGACTGTTGATATACATGTTAGAAAATTGACAATGTGGGAGAGACTTTCTGCCAGAAGTGTAAAGTTTGAATGCTTTGATTTTCCTCATAATGCACAATTTTATAGCTTTTGTACAGCATATATTTATCTGTTTTCTGTGAGATGCACATCAGCTCCGAGCCTTCCCTCTTTTGACTGGCTAGGTGATTTGTGAAGTAATCAACAAGCAGATGGATTTAATTATGCAATATATTTTCTGTGCTGTCAAAGAAATATAAAGGAACGGTGGACTGAACATGATTTGTTGTGGCTTGCTGTCATGGGTGATGCACCAACATATGCTTCTAAAAATTACAGCTCTGGAAATTAATATCCCATTATGATATGAACCAAGTCTGATGAGCATTTGTAATGAAAGAATGACCAAGTCAGCCAGTACCCAAAAATGAAATTATAAAATTACTACTTTCACCTTTCAAAGGAAGAGGCATGGAATTTTTTTCAGGTCATGCACACCTACTTCTTTCTCCCTCTCATATTTATTAATAATTCTAATTCACAAGAAGGGATGAGGGATTTCAGTTATAAAGATAGATTGGAAAATAGATTATGGAATTTTTCTTTGGAAAAGAAAAGGCTGAAAGGAGATTTGATAACAGTACTTAAAAGCATGAGTGTGCGGGGTCTGGACAGAGTTTGTCGGGAGGCGGTGTTCCTATTGGTGGAAGGATCAAGAACCAGAGGGCACAGATTTAAGGTGATTGGCAAAAGAAGGAATGGCTACCTGAGAGAAAACCTTTTGACGCAGTGAATGGTTAGGATCTGGAATGCACTGCCTGAGAATATAGTGGTGGGAGATCTAATCATGGCTTTCAAGAGGGAATTGGATTGTTAGCTGAAAAACAAACATTTGTTGGTCTTCGGTGAGAAGGCAGAGAAGTGGAAAGAAGTGAAATGCACCTATGGAATGCTAGTGCAAACATGGTGGGTTGAATGGCCTCCTTCTATGCTATAACCATTCAGTGATTTCAGAATGCTATTACACTTTTAAAACTTATGAGCTGGAACCTTCAGCCCTTGCAGAATGCGAGGAAGGAGGCGCGCAGGTCTGAAAATCTGTTGCTTTGGAATCTGCATTATTATTCGACAACTTCTCGTCTCCATCGGACTGAATTTCTGGTTGAGAAGGCTCACATTGTTGGCCTTCCCACTCTGCGTCGACTTAAGTCTATTAAATGGTCAATTAACAACCATTTAAGGCCTCTTCCTGCCTCTGCTGCAATCTTTCCAGCTGCTGCCAACATGCTGGCTGCATGATTGTAAAATGTGCAGGCTGCACATCAGCTGGCGCGGGGGGTGTGGGGTAGAGGGGAGGTTGTCCCTTGATCTATACTATTCCGAACATGATCGAGGGAAGGGGTGGGGCGGGGTGGGGGGCAGTGGGTTTCACTGACAGCCACCACTCCTCCACTTGCTTCCAACCCCAATGGAACACCCCCCCCCTCCCCCTGCTCCTCCACCGCAACCTCACTTGCCTTTTTCCTGACATTGCTTTGTGATCCTGGGACTCTGGGGAGTGTTGTACCGGCAGCAGCCATGGCCTTCTCCTTGGTGCTGCTGAGTGCAATTGCAGTTTGGGGTGTTACACCGTATCCTTGGGTCCGCACTTGGGAGAAAGGCCAGCCACTGCCTTCTTAACTGGCTTATGGGCAGGAGATACATTGGGTCTTTGCCCTCCGAGTCAGCACGGGCATTTTGTTGGTTTTTCAGATAGCAGATGGGGCATCTGCTGAAAATTGAAGTTCCCATCCACTACATGAAAGCTCTTTGGCCAAAGTGTCACTGGGTTTTCGCCGGGGGCAATTTAAGAAATTGTCACAGCAAAAACAGTCTTCAAGAAAAAGTCAATTTCAGCTAAATGTTCCATAATGGCAAGAACTTCATCATTTCATATATTTCCTTTTCCTTTCAATCAATTTTTTTTTTAGAAATATGTTTTGAAAGGGTGACACTGGCACAGAAGGTAAGCTCCAATGTTAACAGCAAATATGTTTCCAAAGGAGTCTGAAATCATTAAAAAATATAGTGTTCCTCATTATCTTTACAGACAGCAAGTACTTGATAGCAGCCTGGAAACAGAGGGCAATTAAAAATCTAGTAGGAATACTGTAAAACAATTGGTGTTTTGAATCTGTGGAAATAGCATGTTTTATTACCAATTATCAAACCTCTATCAATGCTGAACAAACTTGCTCAAACTAATTTTGCGTTGTAATAAATTTTCAGGACAACCATTTATTCCTCATCATAAAACAGAACAGAGGTAGTACTTACCACTGCTTTCTTCATGCACAAGAGTTCGCTCAGTCTGTTTTTTACGTTTGTGCTTCTGCTTGGAATTCATTCAGCAGGAGTATGTCGCTACCTCACACATTCAAGACCAGATGTCAGCAGGCCTTGCAGGATTAATGCTGACCATTAATTTTAATTGATGGAAAGTGCTTAAGAGGGGAGGTTTGCAGACCCCCACACCTAAGCTTTTGATATGCACTCACTCCTGGAGGTCAGACTTTA
Source organism: Scyliorhinus canicula (assembly GCF_902713615.1). NCBI lineage: Eukaryota > Metazoa > Chordata > Chondrichthyes > Carcharhiniformes > Scyliorhinidae > Scyliorhinus > Scyliorhinus canicula. The sequence continues at coordinate 45,373,483 of NC_052161.1, forward strand.
TGAGAAGCTTGAATTCTGAAAATGTATCCTTATCTGCAGCTCTTATTGCTGAACTGCCATACCAATCTCTGCACTGCTGCTGTTTGACTTACCCTAGGGACACAGAAGATCAGGGGCGGAATTCTCCGCTCCTCACGCCGGGTGGAGAATCGCGGGAGGTCCGCTCTCGCACCTCCCGCGATTCTCCCACCCCCCCAAAATGGTGTGTCGCGTTTTGCAACACGCCGTTCGGAGAATCGCGGGCCGCCGTTTTTCACAGCGGCCCGTGATTCTCCGACCCGGACGGGCCGAGCGGCCTGCCATTTGCGACCGTTTCACGACGGCGGCAATCACACCTGGTCGCTGCCGTCGTGACCACGGCGTGAGATGCCCATTTGGGGCTTGTCGGGGGCCTAGAGGGGACTGAGCACCACGACCGTGCTCGGGAGGGGACAGGTGCCCACCGATCATTGGGCCGGCATCTCAATGGGACGCACTCTTTCCCCTCCGCCGCCCCGCAAGATCAAGCCGCCACGTCTTGCGGGGCGGCGGAGGGGAAGGCGGCAACCGCGCATGCGTGGGTTGGAGCCGGCCAACCTGCGCATGCGCGGCTGACATCATTAGGCGCGTCGGCCGCGTCATTCTCGGTGCGCTGGGCCTTGACGCCAGCGACAAGGCCCTGCGGCCGAGTTTTCCGGCACGGCCCTCCTAGCCCCCCAGTGGGGGGAGAATAGGGCCAGGAGAGGCCTCCGACTCCGCCGTGAACCTCTCCGGGTTTCATGAGGGCGTCGGGCCTTTGGGAGAATTCCACCCCATGTATATTATTTATGAAAACACAGATGTAGAATATTTGTGGGATTTCTGCCAGTAATGTTACATCATAGCTTGGCATGGTGGTGCATTGGTTAGCACTTCTGCCTGACGGCAGCGAGGATCCGGCTTCGGTACCGGGCCCGGGTCACTGTCCTTTTGGAGTTTGCACATTCTTCCCGTATCTGCGTGAGTCTCACCCCCTCAACCCAAAGATATGCATGGTAGGTAGATTCGCCATGCTAAATTGCCCCTTGATGCTACATCATTCACTTATCTAATCTAATACATAATGAAGTTTGTAAGTAGGATGCAACATTCCAGTTAATGCTGGACAAACTGCCCAGGTTGCATGTCGATACAGGTTCTGGCTTTCTAATGCCACTGAGGAAACTTAGAGCTTCCTGTCTTTTAGCTGTTTGTTGTGATGAGGCAAAGTGTAAAATTCAATTAAATGCTACTTGCTGCTTCGCTTAGAAAAGGTATATCTTAAGGCATGGGGCACGATCTACCAGTAAGGGAACAGAGTCCTGTAATGTGCACGATTAGCCGGCTGTTTCCCAGCGCTCTGAGCACCAAGAAACATCACACTACCGAATGGCCGTTTGGGTAGTTTGGGGGCCTCAGCAGGGAACGCACGGCTCAAGCCGCACTTCGTCCTGTTTTCTGCTCTGAGTAGCTCCGCACATCAACTCTATGAGGAAGTCTTATTTCTGGTAGGATGGATCATCCTACAACAGTCAACCGACCAACCCTCTGAAGTAGCCCGCAATTAGATTTTTTATTTTGGATTGTGGACTCAGATAAATCCATAAATTGTATTTTATTGTGATCTGGCCATGGTACTCCATTCTTTCCCTTGCTCCTCTATTATAGGCATGCAAATGAAAAAGGGGCGGATGTTGGTAAACTCCTTTCCTTGTGCTCTGTGTGTGTGAAATAAATCAAACACTTATTTTTTCTCAAGTTATTCAAGGAGAATTTCAAACCCTCCTAGTTTAAGGTGCTTTCTGTAAACTATCAGACAATACTACCCGTTTATTTGTGAAAAGTTTTACTCCCATGCCTTTATTTGAGAGAAGAACAAAGGACAAACACAGGTTCGCGATTCAACCCAAATTTATTCACAAGCACTGTGAGGTACTGGTGACAGTTCTTTTGGGAGCCAGGCGCCTTCATCTGGTTCACATGGTACCATCCAGCTTTCCGAGAGTCCATCAGTACCCGTAAACTGATGGGGTTGCCTTATCTACCGACAGGTAGGGTCCCATGTACTAGGAACATAGCTGGTTGGAAAAACCTGAAGCATGACCTGCTGCTCCATTTCATACTTGATGGCGATCACCTTACCATCAAAGTATGCTTTAATAAGCATTTTTATTTTCCCCATTTTAACAGTGGGTGGCAGTTGTGCAGCTTAAACGTTTTCCAGCAGTGTTTTGACTGCAGTCTCATGGCTAAAGTTCTGATAAGTTTAGCCCCAGCAAGAACAAAGAACAAAGAACAAAGAAAATTACAGCACAGGAACAGGCCCTTCGGCCCTCCCAGCCTGCGCCGATCCAGATCCTTTATCTAAAACATGTCTCCTATTTTCCAAGGTCTACTTCCCTCTGTTCCCGCCCGTTCATATACCTGTCTAGATGCCTCTTAAATGATGCTATCGTGCCCGCCTCTACCACCTCCGCTGGTAAAGCGTTCCAGGCACCCTCAGCGTAAAAAACTTTCCACGCACATCTCCCTTAAACTTTCCCCCTCTCACCTTGAAATCGTGACCCCTTGTAACTGACACCCCCACTCTTGGAAAAAGCTTGTTGCTATCCACCCTGTCCATATCTCTCATAATTTTGTAGACCTCAATCAGGTCCCCCCCTAAACCTCCGTCTTTCCAACAAAAACAATCCTAATCTACTCAACCTTTCTTCATAGCTAGCACCCTCCATACCAGGCAACATCCTGGTGAACCTCCTCTGCACCCTCTCCAAAGCATCCACATCCTTCTGGTAATGTGGCGACCAGAACTGCACGCAGTATTCCAAATGTGGGCTGGTTAGCTCAATGGGCAGGTTAGCTCACTGGGCTAAATCGCTGGCTTTTAAAGCAGACCAAGCAGGCCAGCAGCACGGTTTGATTCCCGTACCAGCCTCCCCGGACAGGCGCTGGAATGTGGCGACTAGGGGCAAGGGTTTGATTCCTCTCAGAGGTCGCACTGTCATAAGTATATGGGGGACGAACCCGGTGGAACTCGAAGCTGTGTTCCGAATTATCATTGAAACAAACAGAAGGACTTTGTTTCAGGTATGGTTGTTCTGTTGGGCGGTCTTATGGATCATTTCTTTGAGGGTTTGGTTCATCCTCTCCAATATCCTGCTGGACTGAGGATGATATGTGATGTGGAACTTTTGGCTGATCCCAAATAATTAATCACTTTCTGAATCACCTGGACAGTGAAATAAGTGTCTTGACCTAGACCTATGCTACAAGGGAGACCCCCACCTCGTGAAGATTTGTTGCATGAGGATATTTGCTGTGACATTTGCGGTGTTCGGGTGGGGAAGGCCTCTACCCATTCATTAAAAGTGTTGATTACAGCCAGGATGTATTTGTCACCTCCTGTGCCAGATGGTAGGAGAATGATTTGCAGATTTGTCCAGGGGCCTTCTACTGTTTGGGTATGCTTCAGTTCTCCCTTGTGGGCATACCTGTTGGCATTGTTCTGGGCGCAGACTATTCAATTATTGATGTAATGCCTCTTGTCCTTATCGTATCTTGTCGTATCTTATCACCTGTCAAGGTGTGCTGTTTTGGATCTGTTTCAGGTTCTGCTTGTTGCTCTGAGCCTGCATAATGTCTTCAACCTTAGTTTGGCTCACGGTGATGGCATCGAACCCCTCAGCAATTGGGCATTGCCATTGTTCTCCCTCCAAGGTGCCCTGCTTGGCCAATTCGTCTGACCTTATGTTCACAATTGGGGAAGTTCTCTGATGGATCTTAACTGTAATGATGTCTTAATCACGGCCTTGGGCAGTTTGAAAAATAAATTTAATCAGAAGTGCAGATGGTAATGGCTTTCCATCTGCCGAGATAAATCCTGTAGCCTCCCACAGTGGCAGGGAGTCAGTTGAACAGTTGCAGACATACATGCTGTCCGAGTGTAGGTCTGCTGGTATGGGAAACTGGTCAGGGTGGCTGACCATGTAAAATATGGCTGCTAGCTCATCTTTGTGGGAAGCTTTAAGGCTCCCTCAGGCGCTTGCCTTGCTAGTCTTTCACATAGATGCCGCACCCTGTTTTTTCTGTTCCCATCCGACACCATCGAGGATCCGTCTACAAATATTTTCAGGGCCTGTTTGCCTACTTCCCCAATTCTCTTAGGTCTTGTCTCTGTCTCCTTGGCCCTTCCCCTTTTATTTTGGCACAAATGGTCCCTTGGGGTCATTTATTGCCATTCCCTGGCACTCATGAGATTTCCCTCAAGTTGTCAGCTAGGAAAGTGGGGGCTTTGGTATGCTTTACCCCGATGTTGCAGCCCTGGAGCATGAAGGTCCAGCGTGCTATATGATTTTACTAACTGTCCAGACGTTAATCCGGCTGTCGAATAATAACTGTATGGGGTGCGCTCTGTGAGAATGATCAATGAATTTCGGCCACATGTGTAATTGAAACATTGTATTGCCCAGAAAACTGCGAGAAGGTGCTTTTCGCACACTGCGAAGCCCAGCTTGACTTGAATTAGGAGCCGGGATGCACATGCTACCGGTCTGAGTCTTCTGTGATGCTCTTTCAGAAGTATATCTGCAAGTGTGCTAACCCTGGCCGCTACCTCTAGCTTAAAGGGGAGATCCGAGTTAGGTACATGCAGTGCTGGAGTCAGCGCTAGGGCCTGCTTTAACTTTGAGACAGCCTGGGTATGGTACTTGGTCCACTCCCACAGGGCATTTATCATTAAGAAGTCTGATAGGGGAGTGGAATTTGTGATGAAACAGGCAATGTGGTTTTGGCAGTACCCACCAAGCCTAGAAAGGAGCGCAACAAGCTCACATCCTCAGGCAGGGGAAGGTGTATTACTGACTTGATCCGCTTTCTTTCAATCTCGTGCTTCCCTTTGGTCACTACTGTCCCCAAGTATGAGACCTGTGATCTCATAATCTGGGCTTTCTTCAAGTTGATTTTTAGGCCTAGCGTAGTGAGGAGGTTTTGCAACTCCTTAATCAGTTGAAGATTTCTTCCCTGGTTTCAGTTGGGAGGAGGCGATTGTCCATCTACTTTACAGGACATTCTGGCAATGAAAACCCTTCTAGGCCTTTTGCGAGTTTCTGGTGACATATGGAGGGTGAATTATGGAAGGCATGTCTAAGTCTATTGCTGCCCCTGAAAGGTGAATGCAAACTTATGCTAACTTGCCGGTCTAGAAGAATCGACCAGAAGCTATTGCTGATGTCCAGTGTAGTGAAATCCTTGGTGTGTGGGGCCTGGATCATCATTGCCTCGGGGCTAGTTGCTACCGTGAGTGCTTTGATCGGGGTGGTTTTGTTCACTTCCCGGTAGTCAATCGGCAGTCTCCATGATCCATCCGGTTTCCTTTATGGTCAAATCGGAGAATTATCTGTGGAGGCAACAGGGCACATGATTCCTTGCTGTAACAAACTAATTGATTACTTTGGCCACCTCCACGTCAGCTTGCTTGGGGAAGTAGTACTGCCTTTTGGGTTTTGGATTGGGGCCCTCTACAGCTACTTCCCCTGTCATATGGTCAGTCATATTGATGGCTTGTGAATGCTTGTGTGTGCTTCGCAATGATTCCCTGTCCTGCGGGTCATCAGTAATAAGACCCATAACTCCTCTACTGTACACGTTTTTCTGTTTAGCTCCCCGTGGCTACCTCTGTTGGTGCCTCACTTGTCTGGGCCATCAATCATACACAACAATTCGCCTGGTCGAAAGAGAGATTACATCTCTGCATGAAATTGGAGCCCAGGATATGTTCTGCTTCTGGGTGGAGACTCACTAGCACTGCTGGGTGGTGACAAATCACATTTTGCAATTTTAATTCTAAAGGGTCCATCTCTGTCCCCTCCTGTAGGTGCCTTGTGATACCGCTAAGGAAGATCTTCCTACTGATACACAATGTGTTATCTAAGTCGCGGGATGTGTTAAGGGTAGTTCTAGATCCCTCTGTGACCCATAGGAACTCAATTTGGCCGCCTGCTACCTCACCTCTTACCAGGGTTCTCCCTGCATTATCCTTCTTGGTGCTACACGCCCACTGTGGAGAGGCCTGGTGCCATCATGCTCTGAGGTGTGTGTCCAATTGAGAGGTTGGAATGTTTCATCTCCCCAACTAAATTTACTGCGGCTTGCCTCGCCGTCCCTCCAGTGGTGTGGGCCGGGATCTCTGTTCTGAGAACTCTGCTGTGTCTGTTGCACGGGGCACCCTACATTCTCTAGCATAGTGGCCTGTCTGACCTCTTTTATAACATCTGACTTGTGGGATGGGTACCTGGGACCTGCTCGCGTTGATCTTTGCTTGTAGGGTTGGGAGCAGTGTGTGGGGACAGGAAACCTCTGTAGATACGCCCCCCCCCTATTCCTGTCTCTCCCCTCGTTCCGCCTTACCGGGCCAGGTTTGAGCTTGTCCTAACGGGGTCCATCTTCCCGATCTTATTATGCCTTTGGGTTTGCCTAGCTCCTGTACCTCGTTCTCCCAGGTGCGGGTCAGCCTTCTGATCGCCCATGCCTCGACATGTGTGTCATCGGCTGGGACAAAATTCTCACGTGCCTTTCAGCTCCCTTCGGTGGCATGCAAGACTAGCGTTCAGATTCAATTGGGCCAGTTCTGCGTGTTCAGCTGGGCTCGATCTAACTGCCCAAAGACTCCCATAAACTAAACTCACAAGCAACTGGCATATGCCATCAGGTGCTCTCCTTTTCTTTGCGCGCACTTATTCAGGCCGTCTCCTGGGTCCCCTCTATTGTATCCCAAGGCAGTCAAAATTACCACCTTCAAGATTCGTAGAGCTGTCCTTCAAAGAACAAATAACAAAGCCTCTGACTATCGGATTTTGCCGACATTCCCCGTGGCGATGCCAACCTCTAATGGAGAGGGTTCTTTTGCTCGCAGGGTCAGAGGAAGGTAGCGCATCTGTTATTTATAGATAGATTATGTCGGGGGATTCACTGTCTGCAGAGGCGGTTATGGCTAGGTGGAAGGATGAGGTAAGGCCCATGTTAGATGACGAGGCATGGAATGAGGCCTGCACAGGGTGAACTCCACGTCTTCTTGTGCGAGGTTTGGTTTAATCCAGCTCAAAAGTAGTTTATAGGGCGCAGTCCAGAATGAGTCACTTCTTTGCAGGGAAGGAAGACAAGTGTGAGCCTGCTCTCGAGGCCCAGCTAACCATGTGAACATGTTCTGATCTTGCCTGAGGTTTGTGAGTTTCTGGGTCTCCTTCTTTTGCACAATGTCATTGATTCTGAAAATTGAGCTGGAGTCCTGTTTCTTAGTGGCCATCTTTCGCCGGAGCTGGTTACCACTATTGCTTCACAGCGCCAGAGACCCGAGTTTGATTGCTGGCTTGGGTCACTGTCTGTGCGGTCTCCCCGTGTCTGCGTGGGTTTCCTCTGGGTGCTCCGGTTTCCTCCCACAAAGCCCGAAAGATGTACTTGTTAGGTGAATTGGACATTCTGAGTTCGCCTTCAGTGTCAGATCCGCCGGAGCTGCAGACGGGCGCGGGGGCCAATGCCCTCGCCTTCGTCTTGCTGATTGCCTGGAGGTGAGTACCGCTGGGGTGGAGGTCTGCATCCCTGCCAGTGCCTCAGTGTGGCTGGGAGATCTGATGGAGTTCCTATACATTGAGAAAGTAACATACACCATGAGGGGAGAAATTGAGAGGTTTTACCGAAGATGGCAGCCGTTTATTTCAAGGAATTGGTCATCGTCAGTTGCTAAGTGTGGGGAGGGGAAGAAGGGAAGGGGGAGTGCTTGGGCTGTGTGAGAGGTTAGTTTAAGTTTTGGGGTTTTGTGTGTGTATTTGCGTGTTATTCTTTTAGTTTTTGTACTATATAAAGTGAAAATTTTGAATAAAAATATTTTTAAAGAATTGCCAGCCCTAATTTCCTCTAACATCCCTCCGCCTACATTTTGGGGATTGGGCGCAAACACATCAATATTAATTTTACCTCCTATATGTCATCTAATCTGTGTTAAACCCTCTGCTGGTTCGTACTCTTGAAGAATGTGTGTGGATCTGCTGCTGGCTCAAATACTTCAATTTTCGGTTAGTTGTGCTACAGTACACAGAGTGACATATGCAACGTTAACATTATTTTGACCATCTCATTGACTAGTGGTCAGCAGATTCATTGGGTCGGGGAAATTTTCTGTGGGTGCCAATGGTTCAACCGCCTGGAACGCCGGGACGTTGGTGTTAGCATATCCACAGGCTTCCTCCTCTATCTCTTCTCACTCTGCCCCTAGATCGCTATCCCAGACTCTGGCGTGAAGGCGCACATTATCCCCTTTTGTATTGACAATGTGCCTTTAACTTCTCAATCTCGCACAGGTACTTTGAATGGTCTGCCACGTGGGCTCTATTATCTTTCCCTGCCTGTGCAGGACCTTGACTGCAGCCTGCAGATTTTTGCATTTCTCTTTTAACTTCTCTGCTGTCTGTTGCGCCACAACGTGATCCCTGATCACCACTATTCATTTTTGTATTCCTTCTCACATTAAGCCTGAAACTGGTCCATATGCCGAAGGCTGGCATGGTTCCTTTGTTCTCGTGTTTCTAACTCATTCTTGAGTTTCTCTATTTGCTCCCTAGCATCACCAAACTCCTCTTTAAATGTTAAACTCGCCACCTCTTTCCCACAAAGCTGATCCATACAACTAGCTATTGCAATCATTTTACTCATCTTGGAGGCCTGTTTCTCTAACTCTTCATGGAAGTGGTCCCAACATCTTTGCCCTTCAGATCCCAGATCCAACATTGTTTTTTTTTGACAAATATCTATCCATTCTGGGCATTCTTTGTTCAGGTAGCTCCATAAGAGCTTCTTCCCATTCGATGTGGCTTCTAATTCTCTCTCTCTCTCCCTAGGGTTGGTCATTGGTGTGTAGGACATTCCCTCCAACAGAATTCACCCAACTCCCTGACTATCCATGTTTCAAATCCGTAATTTGTTCACCCCATGTAACTGACATCTGGTTTATGACCCAATTACAGGTTAGATGCCTGTCTTGTCCATAGTCGCTGTGTTGCGTCTACACTGGGGATGATGTTCAGGTGTCCCTTCATATTCCCCTATTCATGCTCTTCCAGAAGATTCCCTGAACTTCAGCCAATGAGGTCACTAGGCGGGGGTCGCAACACCGAATAGAGTTGCCGATTCCAAATCTGTAGGATGCCAAGAACAATGCCCCCCCCCCCCCCCCCCCCCCACACCAAGTGTATGTTGCAGTCCAGCTGAACTACAGCTCACTTCCCTCCAGAACTGCTGCAGTTACAGTAGTTGCCACTGTTCCTGTTGGCATTGCTGGTACCAAAGAACGGCTCATCGTTTGATTGGCTGGGAGATCTCAAGAGGTGGAACTTACTCTTTGATGTGTACCATCCTCAAGCCAATTAACATCCCATTGCCCATTGGCTGCTAGGTGAGCTGGAAAAACAGAGGTGGGCTTTCTCCTGACATTTATGCAGGGAGGTGGGGTGGGAACCATGATTAACGCTAACAAATTCAATTAAAAATGACCTTCTCCTGAGAAGGACAGTGGGATTACTATTATGATGGGTGAACTTTAAATAACGAGTTAAGTTTCTTTCAAGGAAGCCATGGGACATTGCTTAAGGTAGCCAATATGACCGGTAGTTATGGTGATGATGGGGAAATTGATGGGAAAGTACCTGATGCACCAGATAGGAGATTGTCTGGGACATTCAGAGGAGGCCTGGAAGTTAACCATTTCGTTCCCATGCTGCCTAGAACCAGGAGGTTTTTTTTCCCTCATCCACTCCTTAATTCTGGCAGTGGGTAAAATCAGGGCAAAAGCACTGGGCCTGCATTTCTCCCTGCTGCTGGTACAGCAGAGTAGTTGGTTCTATTGTCCTTCTACAGGTCTGAACCACCTTTCCAAACTATATAAATGACCTTGTTTCCCAGAATTTGCCCCTCACCTCTGCACTTTGTGCAATGGAGCAGGAGCCCTTTGCTACCTTTGTGGCTGCCTCAGAGAAAAGGCCCAAAGTGCAAGCAAAACTCTTCCGACTTGAATGTGGAAGATTTGAGGAGTTATGTTGGTGCTTTCTGTGCTCCATAGCTGATGCTGCTCCAAGTTGGAGACTTGGTTCATGTAGCATGCATAATATGAATATAGATTTAATTTGAGCTGTCAACCTGTCGGCAGCCTCACCTTGACAGTCATCACATTCCAAAGAATGTTTTCCACAACCGTTCTCAGAATTAATGGACAAGAGACAAAGCATCAATTGTCTCAACCACGTCATGGAAAATGCACATGGAATGCATAATTATTCCAATACTACTTGCTGAATCTGGCAGGGTCAGCTCCCTTCACCTCTTGCATGATTCCTTGAGCACATACAGCAACCGGAAAGCTATTTCTGGCAGCACCTTGGATTCAGCTCTTTGGAGCAATGATATGTTTGAATACCTTCAGTCCTTCTAGCTAGTATTTGCTATTGGATGAATTATTTCCTTTAAAAAGTTCTGGAAAGTATTCTTGAAATGTTTTTTTTCCCATTTGCCATAATGTGATGTGATGCCATAATGCAATGATCGTGGTTTTAGTAAGATTTTATTGAGTTGCATTTCAAAATGAACCTTCATGTTTTATATCACATCTTCATTCCTCTCCAAAACACTGTGGTAACAGTTCAGTGATTCACACTTTAATATTTTTTCCAGTTTGATGATTGAACCCCCTTGATTCCAAATATCACATTTGCAGCAAAAGTCTGCTTTCAGTTTGTGTCAGTGATCTGACAGTAATCAGTTTAAATGCTAATGGAATGTGACAGATTCTGTTTCCTTTTGAAATCAACGGTGATATCAAAATACTAATTAAGTTTAGAGAATGATTGCTATCTGCAGCATTTATATGGTTGCTGGTTTTGTTCAATGCTCTTCCATTACAGCTGAAATATTAGTATTTACTCTGAGATGTATGAAACTGACTCCTGCCCTGCTCAATAGTCAAAATATATATAGAATTGTCACAACAAGTTCTGCAACAGTTGCTTTGAATGTTAATAGGAAGTACCTAGATTAAGTAATGGGCATTGGAGGAATTCTGGTGCTAATTCTATGCAGTTACCATTGAATTAGTACTCACATACTGCCACATTTTTATTGTAGCATTAACACTGCTGCTGATCATCTAAAGGAGCTTTAATCAGCTCAAAAAATGTAATTGGTATTGAGGCAGCAGTTGAAGCCAACTTCTCGTCTTTCTTCTACATTTTTATAATTTCCTTTAGCCCTGATCAATTTAACAATTTTTCCCAGAGCTGCAGTTGCATGTGTTTGATGAAGTTGTCAAAGTCCTTCTTTTGTTGTTGCTGTTTTTTCCCATTCTGGTGCAGAATTGACAGAGTTGTGAGTTGCTCCACAGTGAGCTGTATTCTCACATTCTTTTGAGGTATAGCTTAAGTGATGAACCTTTTTATTTATTGATGCACAGACGCCACCTGGGAGTGATTATTAGGTCACCAACATCAAGGCTCAAATTGTTTGATATTTCCCTAGTTCCAAACAACAGCATTGGATTGCTTGGATTGGCAAATATCCAATTGATGATTTATCAAATTTTGTTTTGGCAGTTGTGCTGCACCATGTTAGCTAGTTCATTGCCTTACTGGCAGAGGTTAGAGTTCACCAAATCTATATTCCGCTGGTGATTCTTGTACTTGGAAATTTAGCAGCGTTCATATTTGGATGTTTTACCCAAACAGCATGGGTGGCACGATAGCACAGTGGTTAGTACTGTTGCTTCACAGCACCAGGGACCCGGGTTTGATTCCCGGCTTGGGTCACTGCAATCTCCCCGTGAGTTTCCTCTGGGTGCTCTGGTTTCCTCCCACAAGTCCCGAAAGACGTGCTTGTTAGTTGAATTGAACATTCTGAATTCTCCCTTAGTGTACCCGAACAGGTGCCATAATGTGGCGACTAGGGGAGTTCCACAGTAACTTAATTGCAATGTTAATGTAAACCTACGTGTGACACTAATAAAGATTATTATTACTAATGCGTTCATTAGGAGAGGTCCGGGGAGCACAGGATCTGGGGACCTGAACTTCATTATCACAGAAAAGGTGCAGTGATCAGTTTAGGCACCAATGTTCAGGCAAGTGATTGGGTAAAGTCACGGGGATCAGCAGTATTTTGATCATGCCCCTGTGTGCATTTATAGATGGCTTGGTCATCAGGAAAGAATATTACAGGAGTTTGAAATATAGTTGGCTGAGTCTCTTAGCAATGATCTTTTGGGAGGGTGGGAAGTTGTGGAATAAAAATCTGGGGTTCTGCAGTGTTTAAGGATTATCTGTTGGGCCTTGAGAGTGCAATTTTGGGGTTGGCTGGGAATGGTCTGGAACTCAAAGTCAGGAGTGAGACCTTGGGATGGGTGCAATAGCAATGTTTAAGGTGAGTGCTAAATGTTCTTTCATTTTGTGCAGATTACTGTTGGTTTTGCAAAGCCAATCAACATCAGGGCCAAACCATAGTTATAAGAGGGATCAGAAGCAGGGGATAGGCCCCTTATTTGCATACATCAACGGCCTCAATACATCAATTGCTGTTGGAATGGGTAAAGAATGCATCTTGTTTGACCTTCAGCAAAATGGCATCTCCAGTGGTCTGCCTCAGAAATGTGTACATGCAGTGAGCATGCTGTTTGAACACAAAACAGCACCAGAATGTCAAAAACCTGGAGCTGCAGAGCGAAATTCCTTGGTCTCTGCAAGTTGGCCCAAAGCATGGGATTGCTATTTTGAAACTCATTCTGGTTCTTGAAATGCTGCTCAGGGTGGATGCAGCGACTGACCAATTTGTCGGGCAAGCCATGACAGCTTTTTTCCTGATTCAAAGCTCAGAATTTTCCAGTCCCTCTGCTTTCCCGCGGCCGAGGCAACTCGCCATGGCGCACTGGCAGGACCTTCTGGTCATGCCAAAATCAATGGCAATTTGCTTGGCTCAGCTGCGTGCGCCCCCCCCCCCCCCACCTCCCCCCCCCCCCCCACACCCCCCCCCCACCTCCCCCCCCCACCTCACCCCCCCCCCCACCTCCCCCCCCCATCCCCCCCCCCCCACACCCCCCCCTCCACACCCCCCCCCCCCCACCCACCCAACCGGGAAACCTGCGGTGGGGTCGATTTCAGTGGGACAGGAAGCTCCCGCTGGCGGGAAAGGCTGCAAAATCCTGCCCATAATGATTGAATGACTGATGACATTTTTCTGGTATGTATAATTGGAAGCTCAGACAGCAGCCATGGATTTTGGTGCATCCAGGTCCAATCTATGCAACAGCCTAGAATAATACAAAAGCTCTGGTGAGCATTTAGATCTTTTTAGAACATGTTTATGTTCTCTTCAGGAGTGTAAAGGCCAATTGAAATGCATGGGTGGTGCAACTCATTATTATTATCTTTAGTTAATAGGTGAAAGGTATTTTCACCAAGTCTTGTTCACCCATCACCTTGACCTACATTAGCTCCTGATGAAACAACTCCTCAATTTTCAAATCCTCTCCTTGATTTCAACTCTCTCCATGGTCTTGCCTGCCTATCTCTGTAATCTCCTCCAGCTCCAAGATATCTGTGCGCCTTAAATTCTGGCCTCACAAGCATCCCCGATTTTAATCACTCCCCCATTGGCAGCCATGCCTTCAGTTGCTGTAATAATCCACGGGAGGCAGGAGTTCCGTCACCACACCAATATTTATTTACAATAACGATATTACAGGAGCAGCTACAAACAGTGCTGCTAGCAGTCCAGTCAACTTAAGACTGGCTCACAAAGCCTACACAGGTGATTATATGGGCCCCCTCAATGAGCTATCATTGAGGGCGCTCATACTCCAATTGGCCAACCAATAAAGCCAATTGGAGTTCATTACACCCCTCCCCCCCAAGGTCCGAGGAATTCCTGCCAGCTGGCATTCCTCTGAGCTTCTTCCTGCTCCTCATGTCTGGGTCTGTCACCTCTGTGTCGTCCGCCGGGTCGTTCTCCGAGGTGGGAGGGGTGTACCTTATAGGTGCCCGTCTTTTCCTTGACGACCTCCTTGGAAGTTGTTCTTCCTCCTACTTGGGGAGAGGTGTCGCGGCTGCCTCGTCGAGCGTGTCCATCTCCGACTCTGACAACTGGATGACGGGGTCTGGAGAAATTGCTCGGGGCTGGGGTGTCTGGACCGCTCTCTCTGCCAGGCCGTTGGTCGCTGGATGGTAAGGGGCCGTTTTGATGTGACGGACTCCGTTTTCCTTCAGGAATTTTCCAAATTCCCCACTTGTGGTTGGCCAATTGGAGTTCATTACAGTTGTTAACCCCCCTAACTTCAGGATTTATTTTCTAAATCTCATCATCTCTGTACCACTACTTCAAGATGCTTCTTAAAGCCTGCCTCGTTGACAAAAGCTTTTATCATCTTCCCTAATATTTTCTTATGTGGTCAGTGTCAAATATAGTTTGCCAGCACTCTTGTGTACAGGAGGCCAGTAAGTCCAGCTGGCTAGATGACTAGAGTGGCAGAATGATGCCAACAGCACGGGTTCAATCCCGTATCACAGTAAATACAGTGCAGAAGAGTCCTTCAGCCGATCGAGTCTGCCCCGGCACATGAAAAACATTTAACCTACCTACCAAACCCCATTTGCCAGCACTTTGCTCATAGCGTTGAATGTTATGACATGTCAAGTGCTCATCCAGATACTTTTTAAAGGATGCGAGGCGAACTGCCTCTACCACCCTCCCATGCAATGCATTCCACACCATCACCACCCTCTGGGTAAAAAGCATTTTTCCTGTCATTCCCCCCAAAACCTCTTGCCCCTCAACTTGAACTTTCATCACCTCATGACTGACCCATCAACGAAGAGTTGACCTGCTCTCAATCCACCCTGCCCAGTCCCCTCATAATCTTGTACAACTCAATCAGGTCGCCCCTCAGTCTTCTCTGCTCCAACAAAAACAACCCAAGCCCATCCAACCTCTCTACATAACTTAAAAGATCCATCCTAGGCAACAGCCTGGTAAATCTCCTCTGCACCCGCTCCGGTGCAATCACATCCTTCCGATAATGTGGTGACCAAACTGCACATAGTATTCCAGCTGTGGCCTCACCAAAGTTTTATATGCTCCAACATGACTTCCCTGCTTTTGTAATCTTTGCCTCGATTGATAACTGCAAGTGTCCCATGTGCCCTTTTCTCCGCCCTTCTGGCCAATGTCTCTTTGTTCCTCGGAACTTCCCAGTGTCCGATGTTCATTGAATTCTTCCACCTTACACTTTTCAAGGTTAAATTCCATCTGCCACATATCTGCCCATTTGACCATGGTAATTCATGGAGGCCCGCCCCCTCACCTTTTCCCCCACAGTGCGGAGTACATAGAACATACAGTGCAGAAGGAGGCCATTCGGCCCATCGAGTCTGCACCGATCCACTTAAGCCCTCACTTCCACCCTATCCCCATAGTTCAGTAACCTCTCCTAACCTTTTTGGTCACTAAGGGCAATTATCATGGCCAATTTACCTAACCTGCATGTCTTTGGATTGTGGGAGGAAACCGAAGCACCTGGAGGAAACCCACGCAGACACGGGGAGAATGTGCAGACTCCATACAGACAGTGACCCAGCGGGGAATCGAACCTGGGACCCTGGCGCTGTGAAGCCACAGTGCTAGTCACTTGTGCGACCGTGCTGCCCTCAAAGGAGCATCACTTAAACTACAAGGAGCCAGAATGTCTCACTCTCATAGAGAGATGCTTATGGTCCTTTGGGACTTTGGCGAGATGACATGACATGATGCTTCTGTGATGTACCTTGGGACCATTTTACCTTTTTAAAAGCACAATATAAATAAAAGTTGTGCAAAATGCACTCCCTTATTGTGATGAAGCTGTTATCCTATCCCACAATGTAATGTTAAATACTTTAACTTCTTTCACTGCAGCAGAATAAGGCTGAAAGTTTCAGTTGTCTTTATATAATGGCAGCATGGTAGCATTGTGGATAGCACAATTGCTTCACAGCTCCAGGGTCCCAGGTTCGATTCCGGCTTGGGTCACTGTCTGTGTGGAGTCTGCACATCCTCCCCGTGTGTGCGTGGGTTTCCTCCGGGTGCTCCGGTTTCCTCCCACAAGTCCAAAGATGTGCAGGTTAGGTGGATTGGCCATGATAAATTGCCCTTAGAGTCCAAAATTGCCCTTAGTGTTGGGTGGGGTTACTGGGTTATGGGGATAGGGTGGAGGTGTTGACCTTGGGTAGGGTGCTCTTTCCAAGAGCCGATGCAGACTCGATGGGACGAATGGACTCCTTCTGCACTGTAAATTCTATGAAAAAAAAAACCAAATATGTGTTCTGAGTAGATATTCTCTGGTCATTCTTGTAAACAAAATGGTAAAAGAGAAAGGTTCTATGGGAACCGATTAGTGCTTTTCTCAAGCGGCCTGTGTGTTTCACTTTCATGGATCTTGCAGGGGAAGTGCATTTGTGGGAAACAAAATTTCAAAGTAATCCATTATAAAATGAATGGATAAGAGCACATTGTGGTGGTTTTCATGAAACACCTGGCCCTTTTAGTGAACTACCTTCGATGCACCTCTAGTGGGGTGAGCACGTGCCACTTTAAATGAAATGATCTGACAAGGGTTGACAGGATCAGTGCTGAAGGTGTATCTGAGGTGTTCAACACCTTTGTTTGAAACTTCAGGGTCAGATCACCATTATTGCCCTGGGGTTCTGCATTATGAATTGGAGAAGTGTCAGGGTGGTAGTTATAAGTTCCAGCCTGGCATCAGTTAATGTAAAATGAAGAATATTTAACTGTCAGCAAAAACGTTTCTTTTATGTGTTTTTGTGAGGTGAAGCTCACTAATTTCACTGTATATCTTAATTATCTAATGTGTTTTTCAACTTGGTTTGAATTGCGAATAAGGAATACAATTTTATGCTTCTATCAAAATTTTTATAAATCCACTGCATCCTTTGTCATCCATGGTTGTAAATATAATAAAACATTAAATTGCTTTTCAATACTCTGGACAAAATTTCAATTGCAATGTGCTTTCCTCTGAAATTTCAGAAGCGCATTACCAGATCTTCACACAAAGATGTAATGTGTTTTTCCACAAAATTATATGTTCTATTTACAAAAGACCTCTGGGAGATTTTTAAGCGCTGGTAGATGTGTATGTACTAAACAACTTGATGGAATAGATTGGAAACAAAGACACTGATGCTGTTTAAATAGAAAATCTAGTTTTAATCTACTGAAGCAAACAGAATGGCAATAACAACTTGAACTTTCTTTTTAAATTAAATATTGGAATATTAAAAAAGATTACAATGTTTCCAAAAAGATGAGCCTAAAGTGTTTTAAAAAATAAGCAAAGGCTGACCAAGAAATTAATAAAGGTGAAAATAGAAAGGTAGTAAATGATCAAGAAACGTAAAAGCTCGTCAGCGGAATTCTCCATCGGCTGGATCTTCCGGTCCACTGGCACTTTCCTGAGGTGTGGAGTGGCCACAATGGGAAACCCCGTTGGCCGACTGTGGGAACGGAAAATCCCGCTGCCGGGGGGGATGCACCGGAAAACGCTGCTGGCGGACTGGAGAATCCAGTCAACATGGTCAATATGCGTCCCTTTGAGGAGGAGACAGGAGAAATGACAGTGGGAGAAATGCAAATGGTACAGATATTTAACAGTAAAGATTCAAAAGCACATACTGAAAATTGTGAGGCTCCAAGGATCTAATGAGGAACCTAATATTGGTAAAGAAAATGTACGGCAAAAATTCATGGGGATAAAATCCTGTAAATCTCTTGGATCTGATGGCCCAGAATTTTTTAAAAAAATGATAGTAATGGTAGCAAATATAATGGTTTTGATCTTCTAGAATTCTCTGGATTTTAGAATTGCCCTTGTGGATTGGAAAATAGCAAATGGAATCCCAAGAAAGGAATGAGATAGAAAACAGGGAACCAAGGGCCAGCTTAGTAGCCTGACATCAGTAGTCCGGAAAGTTCTATAATCTATCTCATAATTTAAGTATGATTAGGCGGAATCAACTCAGTTTTATGACATATCCATTAAAATATTTTGAGGGTATAAAGTAGGATGGATAAGGGGGAGCTAATGGATGTAGTATATTTGGATTTTCAGGAGGCATTTAATGAGGTGCCATACAAGAGGCTATGACACGAGATTAAGGCTCTTGTGAAAGAGGATAATATACTTGCATGGATTGAGGCTCAGCTAAGAGACAGAGTAGGAATAACGGGTCACTTTGAGTATGGTAGGATACAACCAGTAGAGTGCCGTAAGGATCAAATAGCCTCAGCTATTTGCAATCGAGGTGAATGACTGATAAGGCAACTGGGTGTAATGTATCCAAATTGGACGATGTTAGTTGGAAATCAAATTGTGAGGATGACACAAAGGTTGCAAAGGGATATAGAACTTGTTTGCAATATTATCCACCTTGGAAGGACAAATGGATAAACAGCATAGTTTTTGAAAGGTGAAAGACTAGTTAATATTGATATTTGGAGCAGTTTGAGGATCTTTGTGCACACATCAATGACGGTTAATTTTCCAGCATTGCAAGTAAGTAGGAAAACAAATGGTATGTTGGCCTTTTTTGAAAGATTCTTGAAGCTGATAAATAAGTCTTACTGCAATTATACAGGGTCTTGGTGAAACTACACCTGGGGCAGAATTTTACAACGAGTCGGCTTACAGGCAGGAGGACCTGTTTTACATTGCCGTCCCACCTGTCTGCAGATTGACATGAGATGGGTGAGGCTCAGGGTGGACAACCTGCCCTCACTCCATTGAGTCCTCTTGAGTATTTTCCTTCAATTTTGAGGTTGGCAAGAGAAGTTTGGGGATGGAGGGAGGTGGGGTGCATGGTCGTGATGCGCCCGGTAGATAAACCCTCTTGGGCCTCACACAAGTGTGGGCGTTCCTCAAGGATCCCCTTTTCGCATTGAGCACCCACCAAGTCAAGGCCTCTTAGATTCTCCCTCTGCTCTTGGTCTCTCCATCAAGATCCCCACCCTCCTGGGGCCCCACTTTCTCTTCCAGTTGTGAGACCTCCTCATACAGACCTGGACTCCGGGATTTAGTATCTGGGGTCTGCTTGTAGCCCCAGCCCTTGCCACTGCTGCCACTGACAATGCTCGGACAGGCTGGCAGCTCTCTGAGGCAAGACTTCTTCTTGAGCGAGGTGTCTCCAGGCAATTAACCTTCCTTGGAGCGCAATATGGCTGTGGAGCCACTGTGGTCAGTGGTGATGCGTTTTTCCCCAACTCTTTTAGTGGTGGGGTGGGACTCCTTGCCATCCAAAAATCCTGCCCATTGAGTGCTTTGAACAGTTTGATCTTTTCATCTCAGGAGGGATATACTTGTCTGAGTGTTTAATAAGGGGTCACTGATTTCTGAGGTGCGAGTTTTCTGACTGGCGATTGAGTAGATAGGCCCTATATTCTCTGGAGTTTAGAAGAATGCAAAGTAACTTCACTGAAAAGTATAAAATTCCTAGAGGGCCTGCAGATACTGTTTCCACTGGTTGGAAAGCCTAGAACTACTGATCACAGTCTCAGAATAAAAGGGTGGCAATTTATAACTTGAGAGGAAGAGAACGTTCTTCATACAAGAAAGTTGTGAAATTTTCAATTCTCTATCCCAAAAGGACTGTTGATGCTCAATTGATGAGTCTATTAATGCTCAAGATCAACAGATTTTTGATCACTAAGGGAGTCAAGGGTTGTGTGGATAAGCAAGAAAGTGAAGTTGATGTAAAGGTCCAATCATGAACCTACTGAATGGCATTGCAGACTATATCATGGGCTGTACGGCCTAATTCTGCTCTTAATCTTCTGGTCTTGTGAACTCAGCAATGTATTGTTAATAAAGAAATTGGTAAAATGCCTGACAGAAAAAATTTCATCTGTGTAATTCTATAATGTTTGGCTGTTCTTGTGGAGAAAAGTACAGCTATTTCGCCATAGTGTACTTCACTCTTCTGCTCGCGAGAAACCAGATGAAGTCTTTTAGAGTTACAAACAAGGCCTTTATTGCAAGCTAAAGCATGGACTGCTGATGTTCCAAATAGACCTTCCAGAGAACCCTGATTCAAGGATTACTCAGTCAGTTGTACTCCAGATTTGATTGCAAGAAATTAGCATATACCAATCAGCTGTTACTAGTTATCTATGTCCAGTCACGACTACTGATTAGGTTTATATCATGCATGGTATATGAGAACAATTAACCAATCATAACATAGGAACATCTACTTAAATATAATATCCAACCAGTGCAAAGATACATACGTGCTATGCTGTCCTCCGATTTTTATCATACGTTTCTCGTTTTCAGCACTGAGCATCAATCACCTCTCCGTCTGACTCCCTAAACTTATATTGCCTCCCCCCCCCCCCCCCCCCCCCCCCGGTAAAAAATATTGCAGCAATAAACAGTCCTTCGTGATTATGCCTCCCTTTCTGTCTACTTCAGACATTTGGCACCAGAGCAAAGTGGTGAACAATTCCTCATTATTATTACCATCTTTGATAATAGCCGTCTATGGCCTTCTTTGTTGGTGCCCCATCACCAGCAAAATATGTCCTTGGGGTGGTTTCCTTCATCTGACAACTTCAGCTAAGCAGCTTGTGTGAGACAGATCGATGCAGAAGAATTTTAACCCTTCAGCACTTAGTGGATAACTAGAGTTTTTAAAACTAATTTCGATATAATATCTAACACTACACCCTTTCAGCTGTTGCCTGTAATTGCGTCATTTTTCAGCACAAGGAATAAATGCACAAATATCTTATTTGATTTTTAGAAATCACAAGCAAAAGCAGTATGTTAAGATTATCTTTAGATTTGTGTGAATGATAAATTTGAATTCAAATTTTTAATATACAAATCATGATTTAATGTGAGTGCGTTTATTTGCAGGTGATTGTGAGCCAACCATCAAATGGGTTGCCAATAATCAGGCAGTTGTATTAGCTACATCAGCAGCAGCGGCAGCAGCAGCAATGGTTACGGTTGAAACAGAAAAAAAACAGGATCTGCCTCCTGCAAATACCCAACCATATCTACTGACATTGTCTCCAATCAAAATCCCATTCCTAACAACACATCTTCCAGGCAAGTTAACATGGAGCAACTAGTTTAAATCTGTGCATCTCTTTTCCCAACTTAATGGGAGCAGGAAATTTCATATGGCTGGGCCTGACTGGAAAAACAAATGGTCGGTTCAACTTAACTCTCGTCTGTTCTCTGATACTTTTTCATTTGAATCCTGAATCCTGTTAGGTATTTGTGGTGACTGTTTTTATTTTCCTGCATCCCAATACTTGTAAGTCCAAGAAAAAAATTAAAATAGAAATTGTGCAACCTAGCATTAATAAGCGGAAAATATGCTGCTGATCACTTGGGGCAAAGTGCATTTTTCCTGTTAGTTGTAAATGTGGGACGCTCAGGCTGTAGATGCAAATTAATTCTGTCAGTCTGTTCAGGACAAACAAATATGGACAGGCATGTGTAGAACCTTCTAAGTCTTTGAGTCATTATTCTGTTTATTCTAATGGTGCCTGGGTTCTGGTGTTAATGTACCGGTATATATGCAGGTCAAATGCTTCAGCCTGCCAAATGAATTGCTACTCCCATTGAATAAAAGTTTGACTGTTAAAGTCAGAGAAAATGAATCAAATGTTGCTACAGTCGGACATCCAAAAACATCTGCCATTAGGTCGACTTCTCCTTGCACATTTAGATTTTGCCGAAGTTGATGAAAGTGGAATTTGAGAATATCACAGCAAGGAAAACCAGGCATCTGCACCCTGGGTGAATCTGTTAGAATAAAGGATTGTGAAATTAACATTACAAGGGCTGAGAAGGAAGTATACATTAAAGGGGTTAATGAAAATATCAAACTATGTACAGAAATAGAAATAAAGGAGGAAGATTGGATTGAGAGACATAGATAGAAAGAAGAATAAGTTAAAAAAAGTTCCAAAATGTAAACTTTTACAGTTGTAAAATCCCCAGCAAATAAAAGCTAAAGGAATGAAAAACGAAAGACTTGCATCTATGTACTGCTTCTCCAGATTAGAGGATGTCTCAAAGTGTTTCACTGCCAATGAGGTACATTTTGAAACGCAGTCACTGCTGTAATAGAGGAAATATTGCAGCTATTTTGCGCTCAATAAACTCCTGTAAACAGCAGTGTAATAATATCCATATAACCTGTTTTTTTGTGATGTCCATTGAAGGACAAAGGAGAGTCCACACTTCTAAAAGTTAATTTTCAGAGCCAGAAAGTATTGAGAGCATTACTGGGCTAAATCGCTGGCTTTTAAAGCAGACCAAGCCGGCCAGTAGCACGGTTTGATTCCCGTACCAGCCTCCCCGGACAGGTACCAGAATGTGGCAACTAGAGGCTTTTCACAGTAACTTTATTGAAGGTTGCCCGCCATAATAGGACTATGTGCCAAACCTTTGACAGGACTGGCTCCGCCTTGGTCTTCTCATGGATCTGTGATGCCGTGACAGGCAAGGAGTCCATAAAATTTATGGTTGCAACCACCTCACCTGTCGTGGAGGTCGGCATGGGGCCAGTTGACAAAGGCACTTGGCTCAGTGCATCAGCAATTGCTATATTGGTCCCTGGTTTATGCTCCAGAGAATACTCGGAGGCAGTGAGCAACAAAGCCCAGCACTGGATCCGTGCAGAAGCAATGGGCTGTAGTAGTGGCTTATCCTCTCGGAAAAGTCCCAGCAGAGGCTTATGATCAGTCACGATAGTGAAATGGCGGCCATACACATACTGGTGAAGTGTTTCATCGCAAAGACCACCGCCAGGCCCTCCTTCTCGATCTGCGCGTACTTCTTTTCCACTGCAGTCAACATGCGGGAGGCGAAAGCTATCGGCTGCTCGGTACTACTCTCCATCTTGTGAGTCAGGACGGCCCCAATACCATATAGGGATGCATCACACGTGATGAGCAAAGGCTTTCTAGGATCGTAGTGGGTTAGTAACCCCGACGCCGACAATCACCGAAAACGACAACCCAGGTGTGATTCTTCTTTAGCAGAAGATGCAGCGGGGCTAGCGTAGTTGCCCGATTGGGGAGGAACTTCCCGTAATAATTTACGAGGCCAAGAAAAGAACAAAGATGCGAAGTTGGGGTGGGGCCTGTTGAATTGCGCACACCTTCTCTGCGATGGGGTACAAACCTTCACGGTCCACCCGATAACCCAGTTAAAGACACACTTTGTATGACGTAAATGGACTCCAGCCTCCGAGAAGCGTCTAAGGACAGCCTCCAAATTTTCCAAATTTTCCTGCTCCAACAGCGACACACGGTAAACCTCTCAAGATGCCCCTCATGACACGTTCAAAGATCCCCAAAGGGCAACCGTCTTTATTCATAAAGGCCCCCATGTTTATTAATAGTTACATATAGCCGGGAGCAGGGTCCAACTTTTGGTAGGTGTGACTCATATCTAATTTCGGGAACGAGAGTCCACCTGCAAGCTTCGCATAGAGACCTTCTATGTGGGGCATTTGGATATTGCTCAAGCCGGAAAGCCGTATTCACTGAAAGTTCATAGTCGCCGCACAAGGGAACTGTGGCATCTAGCTTCATTACAGGCACAATTGGCCCTGCCCAGTCAGCAAAACGGACGGGCCTGATAATACCCAAGGTCTCCAAATGAGTGAGCTCCTCTTCTACCTTCTCGAGCAAGGCATAAGGCACCGGGTGCTCCCGGAAATAGCGCAGTGTGGCTCCTGGTTCAACCTGGATCCAGGCTACGGCCCCTTTAATCTTCCCCAAAGCGGGCTGGAATACATCTGGGTACCGTCCTTGTACTTCTGTTAACCCTCCAGAACCTGTTTGAACGATGTGTTGCCACTGCAGCTGCAAATGGTGCAACCAGTCCCGACCCACAGGCTGGGCCCGTGGCCGCGCACCACAATAAGTGGGAAACGCCCCTCCTGGCGTCCATAAACAACAGGCGTCATTGTAGTTCCAGCAATGGCCAATGGTTCCCCCATGTAGGTGGCCAACCTGGCCTGTGTATCAGTTAATGTAAGGGTCTGTATACCCTGCTTGATGTGGTCGAATGTCCTCAGGGCCATCACGGTGACCGCTGCACCAGTGTCCAACTCCATCTCAAGCGGGTGACCATTGACCCGTACTGTCACCTTAATGGGGGCCACACAATGCAGCTGCAGGCAGTCATTCTCCGCCTCCACGTCCTTGGGAGTAGTCCCCGCAGGTTCATCCAAATGGAAGGCATGGCCCCTCTGGCTGGCCCCAGTTTCTGTTGGAACGACGGCGCCTCTGGTGCTTCCAGGACCGGTGTCCGCGACGGGGTTGGCGTCCACAGGTCCAACACTGACAAGGCCCCTCATCCATCGGTTCTGGAGAAGGCTCCATTTGGGGAGGACCGTCTGGCGGCCACTGGCGTCGATCTGGACGCCGCCCCACCCAAGGCATGGCAGGGGTGTGGGAGATGCTTTTGTATGGAAGGGGTTGCACCCCAAGGCGTGCGCCTCCATTCCCTGTAGCTCCTGCACTCCTCGTTCTGCGCTTTCTCGGGACAATATTATCTGAATGGCCTGTTGAAAAGTCAATGTTGGCTGAGCTAACAACTTTCTTTGGGTGGCCGCATTGTTAATACCGCAAATCAAATGGTCACGTAACATTTCTGACAATGTGTCACCATAGTCACAGTACTCCGCAATTCTATGTAGCCTGGATAGAAACTCTGCAAGGGATTCTCCTGGGGTCCTCTCAGTGGTATTAAACCTGTAACGCTGGACTATCATGGACGGGGTTGGGTTAAAATGTTGCCCCACTACAGTCACAAGTTCATCAAACATCTTGGTGTCCGACGCAGCTGGGCATGTAAGGCTTCTTATCACTCCAAACTTATGCGGGCCGCAGGCAGTGAGCAAAATGACCACCTGACGCTCGTTTTCGGTAATGTTTGCCCGGAAATAGTAATGCATCCGTTGTGCGCACTGGTTCCAACTCTCCAGTGCAACATCAAAGACATCCAAACGTCCATAAATGAAATGAAATCAACAGCATTACCTTCACCAACTCTCTGGATGTTCACCAAACACTCAAGCAAGTTAATTAGACACAATTTTCCCTTCACAAATCCATGGTATTTTTCATGAATTATCACTTGGGGAAAGGTTATTAATTTTGTCCCAATTTATTTTTTTTAGAAGCTTCCCCATCACTTGTTACCACCCCAGTTGATGTTACTATTGGACAGGAAGATTCCAGAATGAAACCCTAGCTCAAAAGACCGTGGGCGCGATTCTCCGCAAAGGCGGAGAGTCGTGAAGGCTGCCACGAAACCGGCCGTGTTTCACGGCAGCCTCCGCGCCCCCTCCCGGGACCCGATTCTGCTCCCCGGTCGGGGCTAGCATCGCGGCCCCGTGAACTCCGGCATTGCGGGCTTAATGAATTTCGCTAAGCCCGCGTGCCAAAGTTAGCGACGGCTGACGCATATGATTGACGTCAGCCGCGCATGCGCGGATTGGACGACTCCAACCCACGCATGCGCTGATGATGTCATATGCGCATATGCGTCAGGCCCGCGCATGCGCGGTCCGTAATGCCCCTCAGCCGCCCCGCAGACTTATCCTGTGGGGCGGCAGAGGGAGAAAGAGTGCGCGGGAATCGGACCCACTGCCGTGGTGCGGCCGTGCCAATCAGTGACATGGTTGTGCAGAACGGCACTTTGCGGCCGTTTTCACGAACTGGTATAGCAGGTGTATTAAAAATCGTGAAAACGGCCGTAAAGGCCTTGGAAATCGGCCCATCGGCCAGGGGAGAATCGCTGCTCGCCGTAAAAAAACGGCGAGCAGCGATTCATCTCGGGGGGCGGGCGTGGGGGGGGGGGGGGGGGAGAATAGCGCGAGGGAGTCGGACCAGTGTCGCCGTAAAAAATTGCGCCGCTCGCTATTCTCCGCCCCGTCGTGAGTGCGGAGAATCGCGCCCCGTAACTTTTATTTACATTTTATAAAACGTGGAGACCAGAGTCACAGGACCTCTAATTAGTTTTAACAACCAACAGATTAAACATGAAACATTGGATTATGATACAATACGCTTTTAGTCCTCCCTTATTTTAACAATTACACACAGGTTTAAGGACTAACACAGATTACAAAGTACATCTGAATCTCCAATGGTCTCATTAGTACAAAGTCCCTTTAAGACACACAAGATGACTGTGGATAAATACACTCTCCGCTCTGAACCCCAAGTGAATGTTTGTGGATGTCTCCTCACAATCCCACCTAGATAATTGTCATGTGAGAGTTTCCAAATGCCACTGCCAAAAACACACTGAAATCTTTTCTCATAAGTATACTTTCCCTGAGCGGTTTTCATTCTGAATTCCAGATCAGGTTTTCCAAATGACACTTTTAAAAAAGCTTCCGCTCTACTTTTAACAATGAATCTAGTCCAGGGTTTTACACCAACCCCTTTAGGATTTTGTTATGTTGACTGCTGTGAAGACCGCTCACAATTGCTTTAACTTTCGCATCCCAGACTATTAAAATGTATCAAATGTTTGATTTACTCCTGTCCCACTTTAAATCTGGTTACTGCAATTGTGTCTTTAACTCAGAACACATTGTTTATCCTTCCTTGAATTCTTCTGAACCATACCTTGGTCTATGCTCAATTAACTCCTGACTTCTTCGATACTTCTTTTCATTTCTCTAGTTTCCTCAACTAGCTGAACTTTAGATTTCTGGCATCTGTTTTCTTAACCATTATTCCATAGTATAGCTTTTCTTCTAGCAAGGCTGTGAGAGACGTTCCCTTTTTCAGCTTTCTAAAACCAACTACTTCTAACAGAGCTGCGAGCACTGCCTTCTCTCTCACTATCTATTTCCAACTGCAATCAGATTAGCTAAACTAAAACTTAAAAGCTTCTATACCTTAATGGTCCCAGCTTCTAAGCAACACCCACATGCATAAGGCTTTTATTTATTCTTCATGCCATAGTCCTCTCGAAGCACAATAGAAACACAGTTGGGACTTAACCAACCCCCTCACATACAAACACCTTTATCCATCATAAATCAAACGATATGTTTTACGCTTCCAGGTACAGAAACAGTAAATTAAACCCCCTTAAAAACTATACCTTTCTATTGTTTAACAAAACAAATATAAATCCCTTAAAACTACTTATGCTTTCCTAACACTCCACAATGTCCACTCCCATTTGCTTCAGTATTCTTAAGGCACTTTTCCACCCCTATTTTGGGCAAGTGGGAAGGCCTGAGATGCTGGAGGATCCAACAGGGCCCCAAAATGGCTTTCATGCCTTCGCGATTTCCCATTGAGATGCTTCCTGCCCCTTGCCAATGACGTAATGCGGTTCCCGCCATGAAAGGTCCGGTCTCATTCAGAGCTCGCCTGCCAGCATGTTGTCATGGGTCCCGTTCCTTCCATTTTTTCTAAATGTTGAAAAATACGGTGGGAAAACCTGGCAAGGCAGCCGATGGGCTTTCGTCCACTTTGTCCGCCAGACAATATTTAGAAAAAAAAAACCCCAAAAATTTTGCACCTCGTATACATCTCATTTGCTCCAGGTTGGTGCCCTTTCAACTTTAAGTTGACTTAAATTGACAGAAGACTTATGAATTTCCTTTTATGTTACCTATCACTCTCTTTTTGCTTCTCTTATTTGCTTTTTCAAATCCCCTCATAACATTCTATATGCGGCCTGGTTCTCAGTTGTTATCCATTTAACATCCGTGTTTATCAGAACTAAATCAGAATTTAACATTCTGTTTAATCTTAATCTCTATCTATTTCATCCTCCAGAGTGTTCTGGATTTGTTTGTCCTACCGTTCCCCTTGTGGGAATATAATTGACAGTACTTGAACTACCTCTACTTTCATGGCAGCCCATTGTGCGTTACAGAGATTAGGAGCAATGACCATAAGCTTGGTAAAATAGGTAGATTCTAAAAGGCCAGAACAATACATTTTGAGACATGCAACAAACTGGCTCTGAGGCTGAAGTTGATTCTTTCAAATCTCTTTTTTTAATGCTAGACCAAAAGAAGATTAAATTACTTCTAGTTTTGGCACAAGCTCATGATTTATAATTGTTAATAGAGCGGCAGTGACGATGGGTTGAGAAACTCGTGAACTAGTGAGGGAAAAATCGTGCAGCAATGCCTGCATTAATCATTATCAAAATGAAAGAGAGTAAATGCCGAAGTGGGGTGGGAACATGATTGGCCTTGACCATGATACCCTTTAGGATAGATTAGATTGCCAATGTCCAGTGACTAAGAATACTCATGATGATTTCTCACACGGGTAATGTAATAAAGGGCTGCCAGAATATGCAAAGTCTTACTTAAAAAACACCTGAAAGAGAATAAATTATAAATATGGGAGTATGTGTAATGTGAAGTAAAGGTGGGATAAATGGAATTATTTCATATTTGTTGGTTTCAAAACATTTAGTAGCCTTAAGAATAGACAATGAGCATGTTGGGCTGTGTAGCCATTACTCTGGGAGCTTAGATGAGAATGCAAGTTGTAAAATTTAATAGCCTTCACAGCTTGGGTAAACAAGGGGTTTAGCACATAAACAATAGTATTTTCACTAAACTAAAAATCCAGAGACCCAGGGCAGTGCTCTGGGGACCCGGCAGATGGTGAAATTTAAATTCAATAAAAACTGCTAGAATTAAAAGTCTAATGCTGACCATGAGACCATTGTCATAAAAACCCATCTGGTTCACTAATATCCTTTAGGGAATGAAACCTGCCATCCTTACAGCAGAGTGGTTGACTCTTAAATGCCCTAACAAGCCACTCAGTTGTATCAAACCACAATGAAATCTACAAAAATAAATGAAACTGGATGGATCACGGAATTGACCATGGCACCAGAAATGACAACGACAAATCCAGCCCTGTTGAAACTACAAAGTCTCACAGACTAGTCTGACATAATCATACTCAAGGAAATGACCAAGGTTTCTTAGGCAACACGTTCCAAACCCACGACCGCTGCCATCCAGAAGCACAGGGGCAGCAGATACCTGGGAACACTACCACTTGGAGGTTAGCCACCAGGCCACCCACCATCCTGACTTGAAAATATATCACCATTCCTTCACTCAGACTTTGTATCAGAGAGATTGAAACTGCCCTCAGAATGAAACCCTGGAACTAATCAGGATATATCTCTCCCAGCATATTCTTGCATTGAAATCTTTATTTACTTGAAACTCACAGGGCGCGATTCTCCGCAAATGCGGAGAGTCGTAAAGGCTGCCGTGAAACTGGCCATGTTTCACGGCAGCCTCCGCACCCCCTCCCGGGACCCGATTCACCACCCCCGGTCGGGGCTAGCATCGAGCCCCGGGAAGAACGGCAGCGCGGGCTTAGCGAACGTTCGCTAAGCCCGGCCGCCAAGACTCACGGCGGCTGACGCGCACGATGACGTCAGCCACGCATGCGCGGGTTGGATGGCTCCAACCCGCGCATGCGCGGATGACGTCACCGCGCATATGCGTCAACCCGCGCATGCGCGGTCCGTCATGCCCCTCAGCCGCCCCGCGGACTGATCCTGCGGGGCGGCGGAGGGACAAAGAGTGCGCGGGAATCGGACCTGCTGCCCGCGATCGGTGGGCACCGATCGCAGGCCCGTGCCAATCGGTGGCATGGTTGGGCAGAACGGCACTTTGCGGCCGTTTCCACGAATGGTGAGAGCAGGTGTGTTGAAATTCGTGGAAACGGCCGTAAAGGCCTGGGAATTCGGCCCATCGGCCAGGGGAGAATCGCTGCTCGCCGTAAAATACGGCGGGCAGCGATTTGTGTCGTGGGGTGGCCGTGGGGGGGGGGGGGGGGGGAATAGCGGGAGGTCAGGAAAAATGTCGGGAAGGCCCTCCTGCTATTCTCCCACCCCGCATGGGGGGCGGAGAATCGCGCCCATAGACTCTGGGTGGAATTCTCCCAAGCCCCTACCAGCAGGTTTGATGGCATGCATGGGGGAGAATAAGGCACATAAATCAATTTCACAGTGGGATCTTCCGCTGGTGTCTATCATGGCGCATCACAAAAACACCAGAGGCTGTCATGAACCACATTTGCACCCATTAATGAGATACAGATGAAAGCTCAACTCCGATTCTCCGTGAAGATGACAGGAAACATGTTTCGAAGAATGTGACATGCAAATGTTGGGACTCACCTGAAGAATGTCTGGTACTGCCTCCAGAGTTTAGGATGGAGGCAGCCTACAACCTTGGATCCTCACATGCCATAGTAATGGGTCGGAGTGCATCTGCAGCTGGACCTGCCAGATTCAGTCTCCTGGAGGGGCTTCATCTTCTGGCCGCAGAATTCTCCGGGAGATTGAACTTCATTCACGGGATATAAACCTTTTTTCAATCACAGGTCAGTGTGATGTTGGCCACCTTTTCAATATGGCACCCAGAACAACTCAGACTATGGGTCATCCAGGCCTGTGCCACCACTGAATACAGCACCACGAAAGGCCAGGGATGTACAATTGGAGAATTCAGGGCTAGAAGATATGGTGCGTTTTCCCACCTGCTTGTACAATGAGAAACACTCCATATTTCCACCGCCGTCACAGGACTTAGTCTCAAAATGGCAGACCTCTGCCCTCAGAATGCTTGGTTTACTGTTTTTACCACAACAGCAGCTCAGACATTTTAGTTCCAGAGAAGAGTCTTTTGACTCGAATCCTTAATTTTGTTTATCGCTTAGGGCAGCATGGTGGCGCAGTGGTTAGTGCTGCTGCCTCACGGCGCCGAGGTCCCAGGTTCAATCCCGGCTCTGGGCCACTGTCCGTGTGGAGTTTGCATATACTCCCTCTTTTTGCATGAGTTTCGCCCCCACAACCCAAAGATGTGCAGGGTAGGTGAATTGATCATGTTAAATTGCCCCTTAATTGGAAAAAATTAATTGCGTCCAGTAAATTTACAAAAAGAAATTTCTTTCTCTCTCCATAGTTGCTGCCGGACCTGTAGAATTTTACAAATATTTAGTGTTACGTGTAGATACAATTTGTTATATGGTAAATTTGGTGTGTAGCATTTGAATCATACTGTAACTAATTATAAATGCCTGCAGTGCCTGTTACTCCAGTGGGTGGTGCTATGAGAAGTATTTTCAATATTAGATGTACCACACTTTATGAAAGGCTATAATCGCCTCGATCTCAGAAATTCTTTCAAATGCTTTCTGAAGATTGTTTTCCTTCTGACATTTTATGCATTATACTGCAATTTCTAATGTCACAAGTAAGAGTTTAGATAAATAAAAACAACTAAAATCCACAATATCATCCAATGGGTAGAATATTATTTAAATTGACAGAGACCGCAGAATTTAACAGTACAATGGGATTTGGGTGCCCCCATACATGAATCACAAGACGTTTACAGATGGTGGTTAGGAAGGCAAATGCAGTGTTGACCTTCACTGCAAAGTGGCTGGTGTGTGTCCCCCCCCCCCCCCCCCCCCACCCCGTTTCTCTCCCCTCCCCCCCTCCCACAGGCATGACATCATGCTGGTATAAATTACTACTGCTTTTTAAAAATTGGTCCCCGATGACGACATCTGAGAGGGAGGAAAGAGGTGAGCACCAACTAGATTCAGGGAGTCTTAAGGGGCCAGAGACCACTGGTCAGCTCCAG
Source organism: Scyliorhinus canicula (assembly GCF_902713615.1). Lineage (NCBI taxonomy): Eukaryota > Metazoa > Chordata > Chondrichthyes > Carcharhiniformes > Scyliorhinidae > Scyliorhinus > Scyliorhinus canicula. Next base: position 45,405,258 of record NC_052161.1, read on the forward strand.
AGAGGAGAGATGGGGGGAGTCTCATGGGTGTCCGGGAAGATGTGGGGTGACGGCTGGGGGGGGCGGTGGGGGTGGGGGGCGTTGGTTGTTCCCAGGATTGGGTCACAGCAACTGTTGTTTGGGACTAATGTCTGTTGCTTGTGATGTTTTAAAAGTTCTGACAGGTCTACGTTAGTTTGCTGACTGCGGCATGAGGATAGAGGGTAGCCGTGGCTATGGGCCACATGGGGTCTGGGAGAGTCAAGGAGATGGACCTAATGGGCTGGGTGGATGAGACCCTGAAAGCGAAGGTGACATGCTGCCCAGCTTGTGGGGTGGTGGGGGTGGCAAAAAACTCTGGCGTGGCTGTCCAAGAGTCTAAAGTGGCATGACAGTAATAAGATCTCTGAATGAGGCAGCATGACTGAGAAGAGTGCCTATTAATTTTGCCTATCCCCGAAGCAGAATGTAATATTACAGAGACTCATGCTCGTCAAACTAATTGGCCATCAAGAATTAGCCCTCTGACAATGTCAGCTGCCTACAGTTTCAAAATTGTTCAATTACCCTTTTAAGGAGAGGCCCCTTTTAATCTGTATCTTAATTTGTTTACTTTAGGTTAATTGGTTGAATTTCAAAAGAGTTAAAAATATTTGAAACTCAAGGAATGGGATTAATACTCAGGGTTCAAGGCTTAATGCTTGTGTACCCTGATTGGGAGGCACTGGGTTGTTATGTGCTGGGCCCCAAGCCTGACAGTAAGGATCCATCAGCACCCAACGCAAACATCACCGTTCAGCTGACTCTTCCCATTAGGAATGTGTGGGCACATAAGCCTCCTGTCAGAACCCGTGGAGAATAAGGGAAGGGAGCAAACGGGAGGCCAAAGGCAACTCTGACTGGGCGAGGGCATAGGCTTGGCCAGTCATGCTATTTTGATAGGAGGGCATCTGAACTGTGAGTGAGCTGGACATCGGCCTCCTGAAGATGCGCTTCCGCTGCCTCGAAAGGTCTAGTGGAGTCCTCCAGTAAAGCCTCCTGAGGGTCTCCTGCATTGTGGTTGTTTGCTGTGCCCTACATAACCTGACTCTACAATATTGCAACAACCTACATGAGGAGGCATGTGTCCTCGAATGAAGAGGACTTTCAGAAAGGAGATGGGGAAGAGGCGGCTGAGGACCCAGAAGATGGAGGCCAGGCGGGGACAAGGATGTGCGTGGACAAGAGGTCTTCGGGCACCCTCATCATCATTCCCTTCATGGAGTAGGACCACGATGTTGTCCACACTCCCGCCCCGCCCACAACCACCCCCAGGATGTTGTGACCTCTCTGTGACCAAGAATTTTTCTAAGTCTTCAGGGTGCTGGAGCTGGGGAGTCCTTGAGTGTCTGCTGACCAATCAGTGCAAGAGGGTGAAGACAACTCACAGTGAGCAATGGCGTCTGATGCTACTCAGCCCCTGCTTATATCTCACTCCTGCCTGCCAGCTGCCAGCACGCTGACTCCCCAGATGATGACTAACTGACGCCGGACACAGCCAGCACTGACCGGCATTTCTGAGCCGGTGTGTCCCAAGGGTCCTGGCAGCTTTTTGTAGTTCATCACTACACTCTTTTGTCCCTTTGCTGTAGAGGTGGATTAAGTGTGAGGGTCAAGGGTTCACTAAATCATTCCTGAGTTCTATCACTGCGAATGAAACATTTACAATAAGTGGACCAGACCATCTGCCTTAGAGAAGACCTTTGTCCTAATGGGGAGGTGTTCTTCCACTGGGAGGTGGGTTCTAAGGCAATAAGGTGGTCAGCAACCATAACATTTAAACATCAAGGTGCAGACGTAACAAATTTAATTACCCCCCCCCCCCCACCTGTTTCTAACTTCACCCAAGCACAATCTGTGCCCTATAATCTTTAGCCTTGCAAACCCTCCCACTATGAATTTGTGTGTTCCCAGGATGCACATCAGAGGTAGAGATGGCCTGCTTCCTTCCACACCCTGATGCCCTTGGCGACAGTTCGAATATGCCGAAAAACGTTGGTGATCACCCTGCATTGACAAGACACTCAGCTTCAGCTCCTGCAGGAGCTTGTTAATGTTGTCTCTTGAGTGATCTTCAACTTAGTCTACAAATTTACAGACATGGCTCATCTATTTTGTTGTGTTTTACTCTTGCACATTCTTGGCGTAGGAGGAGGTTTCTGAGCCCAATATGCCTTGGCTATATTGCCCTTTCTGACAATGTTCTTGCATGTATTTATTTTACTCCAGCATTCCCCTGTTGAGTATCCAACCTATGCACATCAGTGACAAGGTTGCACCCTAGAAGCCTTGTTCCTTGTGGCATCCATTTTATGGATCTTCACTCCAGCCCCTATCTGTGAAGCTTCCTTTGTTGCTAGCTCTATGGATGTGGCAACTTCCACAGTCACTTTTAGAGTTAATCATTTACAGTAAGAAGCCTCCTCTGAATGGCTGCACTGAGGAGTCCACAAACCAGCCTATCCTGAAGAGTATCATCAAATGTTGTACCAGATTCACAGTATTTTGCTAACTTTCCTAAAGTCGCTACAAATTGTAAAATTCTTTCACCTTCTTCCTGACTATGGTGGTGGAAATAAAACCTTCTAGGGTCTGATTTGCAGTGAGATATAATTGGAATCTTTCCTCAGATGAGTTCCATGTCTCTCAGTCTTCATCAAATGCATCCATGACGTACGTCTGTTTTCCCCGCCATTACAGATCCTCGCTCTGAGGGTCTCTACTTCAATCAACTTCGTATCTTCTGATTCTTATGCAAAGTATGGCACAAATTATTCCCTTTTATCACAAGCAACGAGGATTCTTTTTCCGTTTTTCCTGATCTAGTTCGACTTTTCCCCAAGTAGTGGCCTGTGCAGTCAGCAGACTTCAGAATCCCTGCGCACCGCAGCCTATTTAGCTTTGCTACGCCTGTCCCCTACAGCCCAGACCGTAGTCGCTTCAACGGCAAGCAAGTTTTCCCAAAATTGTCATCCTTCTTTACTCACAGTTGTAGTCCAAAAAATATTTTCGGCCTTGGACATCAGCGACAGTGCTTCGCCAGGCATGAGTGAGTGAGTGAATAAGAGAGAGTTAGAAGTTTAGTTGTCAAATTTCTTCTTCCACCGATTTTACTGCCTCAATCCCCATCGCCAGGTTTCTCTTCCGTTATACCTCTTTGTGAGCCACAAAGAGAAATGTTATGGAGGTGCCCACACTCTGGATTCATTCAAACACAATGAGAGGCTTTATTAAGATGTGTTGCTCACACAATCTAAGATGCCGATCTGCAAAGCCTGCACACTCTGCTGATGTTACCACATGTTACACGATGCTTCATCAGCAGCGGTGTATTCTTTGATACATAACAATACCGTTCAAGGTGCTGAGAGGGTTTGACAGGGCAAATGCTGAGAGGCTGTTTCCCGTCATGGGGAATTGGAACTGGGGGCAAAGTTTCAAATTAGTGGGTCTCTTATTTGATCACAGATGAGGCAGGCCAGCAGTAAGGTGGAGTTAAGGCCAAAATTAGATGAGTCAAGATCTTGATTGGCAGCCGAGCCTTGAGGAACTAAATGGCCTACTCCTGCTCATGTTCCTATGTTCTTAATATTGTGTTTTGAGTCTTTTAATATTTTTCTTAAAGCTTTTACAAGAATAGCAAAAACTGAACTTGGAGTTACCTTTGTTAAAAGTTGTGATTTTGTGGCCTGTGATAGCGCAGTCGTGCAGTTGGAGTGTGTGCAGTGCACGTAATCTCCTGGGAAGAGTTGGAGCCATTCAAATTGCTATACTTATGAAATTATTTCAATTACTAAACAGAATTTGACAGGCAGTTTTTCTTCTGATAATTTTGGTGAAAAATAAGCAACAGGAAAACATTTCAAAAGCTGGTGGTGTGTGCAAGAGCAGTGAGTTACCTTCTTTTTTTTCCTGACCGTTAAACTTTAAAAGCACATTAAACTAAAAGAGGGTGCTGAAAGAGAGAGAGAGAGAGAGACGGTGTAAAAGTTGAAACCATTATGTTTCTACTTGTGTTTTGTTGACTGAAAACATCAATGCAAATTCCACGCACTTGTGGGACGGCAGTGGGAGAAAATATAAAGGTAAGGCAAAAAACATGATGAATGCAAAGAAACCAATAGGGAGGAGGTCAAAATCGCAATTTGCCTTAATACTAATTTGATCACTTAATTTGAATTTTGAAAGCAGTCAAAGCATTCCTGAAGGCAGGACAGGATGTTGACGGGACGAGGGAAATTGGTTGATTGAGGAGAGCGCTAAACTTTGAAATTCATCATTTGGGGGTGCACCAAATGTGAGTAAAGAACATTTAATGGAGGGTTGATGGTTTTGAGTGATATTGAGGTAACGGAAAGTGGTGGATGCTGGAATTGAGTGGATTGTTCGGAGATGGAAAGGTTTGATGGATATAGAAGTCTGGTGTATTCTAAACCTGCCGATATTCGAAGATTAACCCTGGTTCAGCACACCAACTGCACACATCTGCTCTTTGGTGATGCCTTATGTCTGGACATATTTATGGAAATCCAATTATTGCAGACTTGGGAGTAATAGTTCCCAGCTCCAGGGCCTTCGGCCGTTGTCCAGTAACAAAGCCTCTAGCCCTGTAGAGCTAAAGAAGTGAACTATGCTGCAATGGAAGCTGTGAAATTATCATAAATGTAAAGAACTGCAACGGTTAATGTAATGTTTAAATCAACCACTACAGGGAGCTAGATGTACAACTATGTAAGACATTGATGCTAAACCTTGTGGGTGAGAGGTTGAGGAGGAAGCTAGAGGGCCGACTGAAGGAAAGATAGTGTGAGTGAGAGCAGATCACAGTTAATGTAATGTAGAGATTAGTAGTAGATGAGTGTAGATTATATGTTTATTATCAACTGTGTATTATATAGGAGTAAGTGTCGAATCCAATTAAGTAGTGTTAATAAATGTATAGCGTTGTTCAATTTAAACCTATTTTGTGGTCTTTGTGAACACTACGCCAACCATCCTAAAGGTAGCAACACAAAGAACACCGCAGAAGCTTCAACAGGGACCAGCAGATATTGGATCAGTCTGAAAAAACAAAGGAACACTCCTTTTGGGTTTTGCATGCGCTTGATGGCTACCTCTATTACTTTATCCACAAGAGGAACTTGGTGCAAGGCCTAAGGTTTCATTCTTCTGCATGCTGTTCCTGTGCCACACTCAGCAAAAGATCATATGTCAAATTCATAACTTTAAATATTGACAGTGTTCTTATGGAATCTTCTGAAATTGCCCTTATTTAAAAAGGACATTGAGGAACTTCTAAAATGGTTGCCGAGAGAGTCAGGTGACCTCTGCAGCTTCAGCACAGATCAAGCTTCTAGACAGTTGTGAATGGAATCATAATGGGTGGAGTTTTCCCTGAATTTTGCAGAGTCCAATGGTGGGCAGGAAAAGCGGCATTTAGCTCGCCAGTGGCGATGGTGGAATTTTATGCCGTATTTTTAGGGACTTGGAAAAAAGAAATTCCTGGATGGATTTCAGACTGCCTCTGTGGTGGGCAGCCTCTAATTTGTCCGCTCACCATCACTTCAGTGTGTTCATCAATGGAACCCCCCATTTAAAGACATCCCCAGTACTCCCCAGCCACTTCATGCGCTTGATGGCTACCTCTATTGCTTTATCCACAAGAGGAACTTGGTGCAAGGCCTAAGGTTTCATTCTTCTGCATGTTGTTCCTGTGCCACACTCAGCAAGAGATCATATGTCAAATTCATAACTTTAAATATTGACAGTTTTCTTATGGAATCTTCTGAAATTGCCCTTATTTAAAAAGGACATTGAGGAAACCACCGCAGAGGGTGGCTGCAAGAAAGCTGCCCCCAAAATTCTCAGAATCTTCCCTCACCAGAATGCTCAATGCAATGGAGGAGCATTGGGATGTCATCCACCTACGCATAGAGAGGAGACCATCGAGCCAGGACACCAAGCCTACATAGGAGGCGATGGTCAGTGCCAATGCCTTGCAGTGGAGGATAGGCATCCAATGCCGCAAATGATCTCCATTCTGCTAGGGTAAGTCACTCTTCTCATCACACACACACCTCACTCAGTATCACCACTCACTCTCCCACATGTATCTGCACCTCCTCAGCGGTCATCTCGTCATCCCCTCGCTGCTTACACTCGCCATCCACGTACACAGGCAGCCGTAGCATCATAGCCTACTTACACTCTCTCCATCTGTTTTCATGCAGGACAGAACAGATCCCAGAGAGATCCCAGATGGCAGAGCGATGTCCGAGTTGAAAGTATTCTCCCTGCTCTCCCTGAGGCGTCCCCTCACTGAGACTGAAAACGACAGTCATGCCTGTTTCTCTTAGGGAATGAGGGCGTCTCCCACAATGTGCAGGGCTATCGTCACTCATCCCAGCCATTGTCTCTGCACATGTTGCCCTGCTGCTGGTCCCGTAAAACGTTAGACGCCGCCTCCGGTGACAGTGAACCTCAAAGGCACAGATCAGTAACGAGGACCTTAGATCAGTCAAGATGAAACTCTCCCTGTGACATTGCCATGATGTAACTCAGGTCACTGAGTGTAACCAAGCTTAGCCAGACAGGAGTCAGACATTCACAGTTGCTCTTTGAGGACCAATACATTGTTGTCACTGCAAATCTTCACTGTCCACCTGCAACTTGAGGACTCTGAGCAAGCACTGTCTCCTCATGACAAGAGCTACATCAACGAGGGTATGTGCTTCCAGCAGTCAGCTGGGAGAACTATGCTCATAGAAGGTCGGCATGGTAGCACAGCGGTTAGCACTGTTGCTTAATAGCGCCAGGGATCCGGACTCGATTCCCGGCTTGGGTCACTGTCTGCGGAGTCTGTACATTCTCCCCGTGTCTGTGTAGGTTTCCTCCGGGTGCTCCAGTTTCTCCTATAAGACCTGAAAGACGTGCTTGTTAGGTGAATTGGACATTCTGAATTCTCCCTCAGTGCACCCGAACAGGTTCCGTAGTGTGGCAATGAGGGGATTTTCACAGTAACTTCATTGCAGTGTTAATGTAAGCCTTCTTATGACACTAATAAAGGTTATTATTATTGAGGATGATGATGTGCTCAGAGTTTGCATCATCTCCATCCATGAACCAGGTAGCTATGAGCCCATCCCGTTTCACTTGACAGTGATTAGAAGTGGTGTTGTTTGAACTTCCAGTGTGACATGTAGCGAAGTGGCCACATGTGGAGGAGTTCCCGCCTGGATCGTTCTGTTTTGTATTGGGAACTGGCGCCCAAAACTATATAACCTGTTTTTTTAAGGCCCCACAGACAAGGGAATGCAGAATACGCATCAAATCACACACCAAAAGAAGAAAGAAACAACTTTAAAATTGGAGACCTCCAGAGCATCGAAAGAAAACAAAATGGTGGCGGAGGCAATTACTGTGCCAAGCGTCATCCCCCCTAACCGTGGAAATTTGGTGACTGAGTTACAGAAGCTGCGCTGGGAGGTTTTGGAGGATCATGAGAAGGTGATCGAGGCAATGGTTTCTTCGATCTGAGGGGCTAGCCAAGGTAGATGAGGTAGTGAAGCAGCAGGGTGCAGAGCTGCAGGAGGCTGGGGATGCCCTTTCGAAGCAGAGTGACCAGATTGCTTGTTTTTAAGTGGAAATGGAGCAGATAGCGACCGATAATTGCGGTCGAAGGACAGGTGGTCTTGAAAATTGATCAAGAAGCCGAGGATGGTTGGATTGCCGGAGGGGTTGCAGCCCCCAAACCCGGTGAAGTTCATGGCGCAGGTGCTCTGGAAGATGGTGGGGGAGGAGATAATGGCGGCCCCTCCTGAGCAGAAATCTTGTGCTGGGGAGTCACCTCGGGCGTTTATGGTCTGGTTCCTTAGTTACCATCTTTTTGTTGAATGCAGATGCAAAGTTGCTAGCGAAGGTATTGGCGAGGCGCATAGAGCCCTGCCTCCCATGGATAATGTCAAGAAGAAGAGACGGAATTATCAAGGGGAGACAACTGTAGCCCAGTGTCCGTAGGTTGCTTAATGTTATTCTGTCCCCCTCTCCATTCCCTGAAACGGAGGTGATTATTTCCCTGGATGCAGAGAAGGTGTTCGATAGGGTGGAATGGAACTATCTATTTGAGGTCTTGGGCAAGTTTAGTTTTTGACCGAGGTTTATATCCGGGATGCAACTTTTGTATAGAGCCAAACTGCCAATGTCCATACAAATGGTTAAAACTCAAAACACTTCCAACTGGAAAGAGGCATGAGACAGGGATATCCATTGTCTCCCCTACTGTTTGCACTGGCTATTGAACCTCTGGCTACTGCACTGAGGTCATCCACAAAGTGGAGGGGAATAGATAGAGTGGGGAGGGAGAATAGGGTGCCCTTATGTGAGGACGACTTGTTACTGAATGTGACGGACCTCTCTCCAGTGCAGAAGAGATAATGCTCGAGAGGTTTGGATCCTTTTCGAGGTACAGATTGAACCTGGCTAAAAATGAATGTTTTCCGGTGAATCTCCAGGAAGTGGAGCAGACCTGAGGAAGTTGCCTTTTCGCCTGGTCAGGTCCAACTTTCATTATCTGGGGGTCCGGGTGGCTCATGACTGGGCCTCGTTACAGAAGCTAAATTTTGGGGTCCTGATTGGAGCGGTGAAGGAGGACCTGAAGAGATGGGATAGTCTTCCGCTGACTATGGCAAGAAGGATTCAATCGATTTAAATGCATATCCGCCCCAAGATTTCTGTTCTTTTTTCAGTGCCTTCTAGTTTTCCTTTCAAAGTCTGCTTTTACAGGAGTTAATAAAATGATCTCATCTTTAATTTGGCTGGGTAGGACACTGTGGATCTGTAGGCAGTTTTTACAATGGAATAGACAGTCAGAGGGCCTTGCTTTACTCAGCCAGTTATATTATTATTGGGCGGTAAATATTGAAAAGGTAAGGGGTTGCTAAGGAGGGACGGAGTCCATCTGGGGATGGATGGAGAAGAATGACTGCAAAAGCACCAGCTTGAGGGAATTGATTATGGCTCCCCTTCCGTTTTCCCCAATGAAATGGCCAGACAATCCTGTAGTAGTGGCCATCTTGAAAATATGGTGACAATTCTGACAGCACTTCACACTGGGTGCTATGTCAGTGTTAGCCCCAGTCTGTGGGAACCATCGTTTTGTGCCGGTGGTATTAGATTCATCCTTTGCAGTTTAAGGAGGAGTGATTGGAAAAGTTTGGGAATCTGTTGATGGTAAGTTTTGAGGAGTGGGTAGATAGGGGTAAGGCCTCAGGAGCTAACCAGTTTCGATATGACCAGGTATGAAACTTTGCGTGTAAGGAGATTGCTTCTTTCCCTTTGGCCCCTCCTCCCTCGTTGATGGACGGAGTTCCTTTGGCAGCAAGTGTCGGGGAGGGAAGGGTGTCGGAGATATGCCGTTGGCTGATGTTGACGGAACAGGTCCTGTTGGATGAAGTTAAAAGAAAATATGAGGAGGAAGTGTGCCAGGAACTTGAGGATGGGGAGTGGAGTGAACCTCCATATAGAGTCAACTCTACTTCTTTGTGTGCTCAGCTCAGTCTGATACAATTCAAGGTGGTGCATAGAATGCATTTGACCAGGGCCTGAATGAGTGAGTTTTTTGCAGACATAGGGGATAGGTGCAAACAGTGTTCTAGGCCCTCTGCCCATCATGCACGCAGGTCCTGCCCTGATCTCCTTCTTCAGCACCTGGTCAGGAATTCTTGGGGTCGACGTGCAGCCATGTCCTTTGGTGGCTATTTTGGGGAACTCAGATTTGCCAGAGTTATAGCAAGGGCGAAGGCAGATGCTCTTATCTTTGATTCCTGGATAGCTTGTCGGTGAATCTGGCTTGGCTGGAGGTTCTTGTCTCCACCCAGTGCAGCAGCTTGGCTGGGCGACCTGATGGAAACTTTACACTTAGAAAAAAGCAAGTAACTAATGAAAGGGTCGGCTGAAGGAGTCTACCTCAGATGGCAGGTCTTTGTTTCCTTTTTCAGAGAGTTACTTACCATCAAATGTTGGGGAGTGTTGAGAGAGTGTATTGCAGATTGGTCGTTGTCTCTTTTGGGTTTGTAGGAGTTGTATTGGTCTTATTTTGGAAAGTGGTTAATAAAATAATATTTTTTTTAATTTGAGAGGCTGAGTAGGGCGGCGGGGGATATGTTTTATACATTGTATGAATCTGGTTAACTATTTTATATGTTTGTAAACTGGAAATTTGAATAAAAATATTTTTTAAAAGGAAGTGGTGTTCCCCTGGCAGTAATAAGATGCTCCACTCGGTGAAAAGAATACAATACGAGCATAATTCTAATTATCTTCCTCTTATAATTATCTATGGTATAATCAGCTGCAGGGGTTCACAGAAATCAGACCATCACCTTTTTTGGCTGTGGAGTTGTAGGCAGGAATAAGATCAGTTGGATTATGGTAATATTTCTGCGTTGGTAGCGAGACGTAAGATAATTATCTACTTAGGTACAACTCATAAATTCTGTCTTTCATGCTTTGGTTCTTTGTGCATGCTTTGAAGTGTTTTGGTTTTGTAGTTGTATATCAGCTACTTGATAAGAAAATTCATCAGGCTTTTAGAGAACCACTAAAGAGCAGCAGGCTGCATAATGATGTACATTTTTGAGGTTTTGGAATTAACTGGAAAATTGTAGAATCATCGAAAGTGCAAAACAGAACAAGGTCATGCAGTCCATTATTTCTGCACTGGCTCATTTGAAGAGTAATCCAGTTCGTCCTGCTCCCTAACTATTTTCCCATATCCTTGCATGTTTTTTCTCGTTCAAGTATTTATTCAAGTCTCTTTGATCACTACTTTGAATCTATATTTCTGCCACCCTATCATGCAGTGCATTCCAAATTTGAATCACTTGTTGAGAAAGAAAAATGTTTTATTCCACACCATCTACCTGGTTCTGGTTCTTTGGCTAGTCACCTTAAGCTGTACCCTCTCGTTATCGATGATTTAGCAACCGAGAATCCAACTACAATCCTCTTCCCACACCAGGCGGTGTACTAAGGCAGACTTTTTTCTGTTTCCATAGCTAGTAATTACTGGAATAGGTCACTAGTCTGTTGCCAAAGACTTCGGGCTTGAGGGTACGCCACTTCATCTGAAGCATGGCAGAACAGGCATCTCTCTTACCAGCCACTGGCATGTTGGAATGATTTACAGGTTGACACTCAACCTGTTTGGCTGCTTTATGAACGCACCCTTCTTGACCATCAAGTTCTGGGGTGGGACTCAAACCCGGATCTTTTGGCTCAGAGGTAGGGACGCTACCCACTGAGACTCCTCAGCCATTGAGAATAATTACTCTTTATTTATTCCAATGTCTAATGATTTTAAACACCTCTATCAAATTTCATCTTTCCTTCCATGTTCCAAAGAGAACAATTCTAGCTTCCCCAGTTGATCCCCCATATCCCTGGAACCATTGTAGTGAGCCTTTTCTATATTCTTTGCAGAGCTTCATATCCTCCCAAAGGTTTGATGTCATCCTCAAACTATGGGGCTGAACTAATGTTTTATTTAGGTTTGATGTAACAACTTTTTAACTCTATGGCTGTAAATTCCACTGGTTGTGCCACTACTGAAACATAGAAACATAGAATAGCCTGGAGATAAGAACAATGGAAAATGGAGTGGTCTGCTCCCAATGTCTTTCACATTGATTGCCATGTTTCAAAGTGTGGATGTCCTGTGCATGCGCTGAAAGTAGGTAGAGTGTGCAGATTGTGAAATCAGTTAGCATCTAACACTGCTAGAAGTGTTAATGTTAAAATCTAACATTTTGGATCTTGCCGGTTCTGTTAACACCCTCTCTTAAACATGCACACCTGACTCAAGATTGAAAGTATATATGGATGGTTGGCTAATTCACAATCAAGAAGTGTTGGGGGTCGTAGTTTGGGGGTCAGGGGTTGGGAGTAGCTGTTTGGGGTAGGTAGGTGGTGTGGGATTGAGGAATGGTGAGTTGCGGGTAGACGATGTGAGGTAGGAGGTAGTGGGTTGGGGGAGATGGTGTCGGGTTGGGTAACTGGTTGGGGTAGATTGTGTGAGGTTGGGGTAACTGGTTGGGGTAGATGGTGTGGGGTTAGGGTAATTGGTTGGGGGTAGATGGTGTGAGGTTGGGATAACTGGTTGGAGATAGATGCTGTTTGGTTGGGGGTGGCTGGTTGGGGGTAGATGGTGTGGGGTTGGGGTAGATAGTATGGGGTAGGGGTAGCTGGTTGGGGGTAGATGGTGTGGGACTGGGGTAGATGGTATGGGGTTGGGGTAACTGGCTTGGGGTAGATGGTGAGGGTCAGGGATAGCTGGTTGGGGGTAGATGGTGTGGGGCTGGGATAGATGGTCTGGGGTTGGGTAGCTGGTTGGGAATGTTTGGTGGGGGGCTGGGGTAGCTGGTTGGGGGTAGATGGTGTGGGATGGGGTGGATGGTTGAGGTAACTGGTTGGGGGTAGATGGTGAGGGGCTGAGGGTAGCCAGTTGGGAGTAGATGGTGTGGGGTTGGGGGTAGTTGATTGGCATAGATAGTGTGGAGTTGGTCACTTTTCCTTTCACCAGCCGAAAATCTCCCTTGATAGGTAGAGCCTTCGATCTTGAAAATGTTGCTTCTTAGTTGAAGCAGGAAAGAGACAGTTGTCAACAAAGCAGTTTGCATGCTTTTTGGATGCTGTGTGGCAGACATAGTGCAGATGATCTGGGATGTTGCAATAATAAGACATGTTGCTTGAGATGTTGCTTCAAATACTTCTGAAAACCTCATGTCTGTTTCACAGCATTTTTTCCAATGCTTGGTTGAATAGAATGAATCAAAGTTCGATTAAAATAAAATCCATAAATAAATGAGGTTTTGAATTAAGATTACTATTGGCACAATGTGACATTTCCATTTAACCATCAGGTAGTCATGTGACCTGTCAGATTTATGTTGGCAATCTGGCTTTTCTTGCAATTTATCTTGGGCTGGGAGATGGAGCACAGGCAGTATTTTCAAAAAAGAGAGAAGGAGAGTCTCAAGGAGGCCTGCCTTCACCCAGGCTTTTCAGAGTCATTTTCCAACCTGAAACTCCACCAGAATCAGGATTTGCGCTGGCTATGCTTCGACAAGCAAGTGGTCAAGCAATTGTGCTACATCCTCAGAGCAAGGTGAGGACAATAGCCATCAAGGCCGATGTGGCCCTTTGCCAGTGGATCCATCCTGCCCGTGACATCATCAATATGTATTCAATTGCTGCATCTCGGAGGTGGAAGATCACTGTATGCTGTTAGAGGGGATTTCCTTGTCTTTTTGTTGACTTCTCTCTAAGTAGAAAGAAGCAGAAGCATCAGGTTGTGGCTGCTCCAGGTTAGTGGTGTGGGGGATCATTCACTACGCATACACGAAGAGGATCTGGAACCATATAGTCTTTCACTCTCTGAATACACAGTTAACGTGTGAACAAAAGATGTGCGGGTTAGGTGGATTGGCCATGCTAAATTGCCCGTAGTGTCTTAAAAAGTAAGGTTAGGGGGGGGGGGGGGGGTTGTTGGGTTACGGGTATAGGGTGGATACATGGGTTTGAGTAGGGTGATCATGGCTCGGCACAACATTGAGGGCCGAAGGGCCTGTTCTGTGCTGTACTGTTCTATTCTATCTCCTTTTGGAGAACTCCCAGTTCGCTGGCGACATGTACAACGTTCATGTCGGATGGCCTGATTTATAGTACAAGAACACTTGTAGCAAAGGTTAGAAATGAATTATTAACATTAACTGTGGATCAGTTAAAACAACAGAGGAATAACAGTATGAACATGCACAAGCAACTTTTCTCACAGCTTTCTAGTCAGTCTGAGGTGACCTGACACTAACATTCACTTATATACTAATGAAACCCCTGTGGTCAGTCGGTGAATTACAACACAACCATGATATCACTACATCCCCTTTCCTTTGAAGGAATAAATTAATATATATATTTTTTCTCCTTTTTAAATTAATTTAGAGTACCCAATTATTTTTGTTTTCCAATTAAGGGCAATTTAGCGTGGCCAATCCACCTAACCTGCACATCATTGGGTTGTAGGGGTGAAACCCACGCAGACAAATTAATATATTATTTGTATATTAACATGTGATATCATTAACCTGTGAGTCTAACAGTATTATTATGTTTTTAAATTTTAAAACTGGTTTAACAAATAGATATACTATATATCTATATTATACAAGAACAGCAAGCATAGTATGTACAAATAGTCCAAATCTACAAATGGAGTCAATCAGATTTTCTGACTCTGGTTGATCTTCTCAAAGTTTGACCTTGAAGCTTAGAATTTGTAGATTCAGTATTCTCCATGACATTCTCATGCTCAGGAACTGCGGAACTATCTGATATTGCAGCTGACATTGATTCTGATGTAGATATGCCATCCATCACGTTGTTGTGAAAGTCTTCCCTGGTTTTCAAGAGCGCGCGACAATTTCTTCTCAAAACCAACCCTTCCTCTGTCTGTACATTGCTGGAATGCGGTGCTACTTCTTCAAATACAATGGTTTTTCTCGACCAATTGCCTGAATTTTCTCACAACATCATCACTTCTCAGAGTTGGTAAAGTTCTCGACAGTTCTATCATAGAACTCCTTTTGTTTTGCTTTAATGTTTTGCATTTCCTGCAATACCACTGCATTCTCCTCCTTTTCCAAGTATGGAAGTGTGGTACTCAACCTTCTATTCACGAGTAACTGTGCTGGTGATCTACCATGTGACAATAGTAATGCTCTGTAACATGATTTCACGAGACACGGATCAGATTGGCTGTCCTTTCCTTTCTGTAATGATTATTTTACAATATCTACACATTTTTGTTAAAATCTTTGGGATCCATGCCTGTACGAGCATCACCATTTTTTGGTTTCACAATACCATGGAATTTATCCCATTGGTAGGTTCTTCTATCTTCTTGATAACTTATGGTTTTGTATCTGATATGGATGGTAGGGTAGAAATGAGATTGACATGCAGATCCATATCTTCAGCAATTTTGCGACTAATAGTTTGTATCGATGCTTTGGATAGTGCATCTTCTTTGTAATGTATCTCATTGGCAAATGGTAGTGTACTAAAATCAGTGAACACATTGCTGAATTGGCTGATGATGTTCTCAGAATCATCGGAGTATTGATCCAATCCTTTGTGGATGCCATATACCAACTGCCCTAGACCTAATTCTTCACAGGATTGATCATTTAACAATGAATCCAAGCGCTCAGATACAATACAGAATGGGACGGAATAAACTCTGTTCTTTACCATCACACTCAGGTTACAAACACCATAACATTTAATGCTTGATCCATTTTTTGATTTCTTCTAATCGGCTGAAGTTTTAGATTTTTTATAATCAGTCATGCTGATTAGATTAGCTTTGGCACCAGTGTCTAACTTCAATTGGATCACTGTCCCGTTCACTTCAAGTGGTAGCAGCCATTTGTCCTCATCAACCACATTTATTTCAAATGGAGCTTCAGTTTCCATGTTTTTAAGTGCTGGAGAATGTTTTCATATTTCCAAAAAAGATTCTTCTCTATTATTACTCCAACAAACAATTTTTCATCACTGGAGACTGTGTCTTCCACTCTGCTGACTGATCTGGGGTTGAGATCAGAGTGATTTTTTTCCTTTGCATCTGGAACAATACTTGCCAAACGCCTTAATTTGTGCCTTTGACTTCATCTTTTACACAGAAATACTTCATCATAACCTTTAACCTGTTTGTTGGTGTGCAAGGAGTTCGGGAGCTGCAGGAACTTCCTGCCTTTTTTGGAAATTTCCCGCCTTTTTGGAAAAAGGGCGGCAACCAGAAAGCTTTCCTCCAAGAAGACGTCACCATTACTGAGAAACATTTAGAATGCTGTGCTGGTAGCTCGTGAGCCTGAAAAATATTAATTGTTTATTCCAAGGCCAGCTCCGATTCCCTCAGCAACCTTTCCCTCAGCTTATTTTCATTCCCACCAAACACAATTTGTTCCTAAATCATGGAAGATTCCAGCGCATAAAAATTACAGGTTTTAGCTTTTAACTTTAAATCAGTGCTGAAATTATCTATGGACTCTTCTGTCTTCTGTAAACATGATCTAAACACATGGCATTCATACATTTCATTCTTTCTGGGGGTGCAATGTTCAGCAAATCTTCAAATGACTTTGTTCAAATTTTTACTATCTTCATCGTTTGCAAATTGAAATGTACTAAACACAGCAATTGCTTTGGGCCCTGTCGTTGTTAGGAGTATCACTACCTTCTGCGAATTTGAGTGATCTCCTAAATTTACTGCAGTAAGAAAGAGATTAAATTGTTTTTAAACACACAGCAGTTGCTGTCCACATTACGATGAAATCTGAGAATCATTGGTGGCTTGAACGACTCCATGTAGTTAATTCCTGCAGGCTGCAAATCTACAAATCTCTGTGGACCTCGTGGCAGATTTCACCGATGATGTGATAGTTTTTTCTCAGTGTTAACACCATCCAAGCCTGGTACCATGTCACACCATGTCATGTTCTTGTTGGATGGCCTGAGTTATATTACAAGACCACTTGTAGCTAAAGCCATAAATGATTTATTAACATTAACTGTGGGTCAAATATATACAAAACAATAAATGAATAACAATATGGATGTGCACAAGCAACCTCTCAGCTCCCTAGTCCATCTGACGTCACTTGACTCTAACATTCACTTATATACTAATCAGGTCAGTAGGCGAATTACAACACAACCACGATATCACTACAACATGCACAATGCTTTCATCCAGCCATCTTCAAACCATTATCTCAGATCACTATTCCGTGATGCAGGATGTACCAGTAGCTGATGACTCTCCTCTGCTAGCACTCCTACAATGACAGTCATGTTACCACCGTAGATGTCATGGAACAGACCAAAATGCCAATTTTGCTCCCATTTGTGAGTAGGCCTCCTGTATTTTCTGGAGGATGTCTTCCAATTTGTGCTGGTCTACTGTGCCCTCCATAACTTTACATCATGAGGGTGTAGCCCTCTGCCATCAGGTCTTCAGCTGCCACCTCAGGAGGGTGGAGGCATTTGAGCCATCATTGCTGTTCATGAGCATCTCATCAACTTTCAGTTCCTCTGAAAAATCTCCCAATCTCAATTTCTCAACACCTTATCAAACCTCTGATATGGACAATCAAAGCATCTTCTTGTACAAAATCCTGAAACAAAAGGCACCACAAATCCATTCCATAACCATGTCATGCAACATTTCCAGTGATAGATATAATACTCAACTATTTTTGTGCTTTCCCTGCATGTCTATTTGCCCGGCTCAGCGCTTCTACGCTAAGTGCTACCCAAGCAACTGCAGCATGATTAGTGGAAGGTTGCACACTTTCAATAGGGGAGACTGCAGGTGGTCTTGTGAAATGCCCCGAAGCAGCTCTGGGATTTGATGGCTTTGTTTGTACCATACCATCGTATGTCATAGCAGTTTGGGCTGACTGGCTGTTGGGCAAGAGCAGGGCCACTAGAGGAGTAACGGTAATGGGAGCATCGATGCTGTCATCTTGAGATAGGACAACAGCCTTCTTTTTTGGATCATGGAGCTACTGCTGCTGCTCCAGGGCAGCAACTCAATAATCACCATCTGTTGGAGAACAGTCTGCACAGCTGCTCTGAGACCCTGAACTGATTGTAATCTTAATCCCTTTTGGGCACTCTTCTAGATTAGTTATACTCCCCCAAATGATCATTCTTATGTAAAGCTGAAAAACACAGACCTCACATGCTTAAATATGTCTGAAGAGCTGATCTAACTCTCTCGAGAGAAGAGGCACAGGCCTTTGTGTGCAGTATATTAGGGATAGTACTGCATTTCTATGGAAAGCTTGGTAAATTTAAATCTGACACCCCGGAACCTGTACATTTAAGATAGGGTCCCCACACCTTTTGAAATTAATCTGACTTAGATTGAAGTATACAATTTAGAAATTCCATTGGAATATTTACTCCATGGGCGGCACAGTAGTTAGCATTACCGGCCCAAAGAGCCAGGGAGCCGAGTTCAATTCCAGCCTCGGGTGACTGTCTGTGTGGAGTTTGCACTTTCTCCCCATGTCTATGTGGGTTTCCTCCGGGTGCTCTGGTTTTCTCCCACAGTCCAAAGATGTGCAGGTTAGGTGGATTACCCATGCTAAATGTTCCCTTCGTTTCCAAAAGATTAGATTTTACTGGGTTCTGGGGATAGGGTGGGGCCTAACCCTAGGTCGGGTGCCCATTCAGAGGGTTGGTGCAGACTCGATGGGGCCGAATAGCCTCCTTCTGCACTTGTCGGGGTTCTATGATTTATGAATTTTATGCCAATCATGTACAGAAGGTGACTTGTCATTGATCCAAGAATATGAAATATTTTTCCATGCTGCAAATGTCTCCATATCACCAAATATAGGTTGATCTGGAATCCCCAGAATCAAAAACACAGGGTCCACCTTCAAGGTCATATCAAATATTTTTAAGTAGACTTGACCAATTGTTTCTTATTTTGTCACAAGACCAGAATTATTGTTTCCTGTTGCAGTTCTACAATTTTGGCACAGTGGAGATATGGCTGGGTCCATGTTTTGTCTTAAACTTGGTGTAATATGCAAACGATATATAATTCTTAGTTGAATCTGTTATGGGCCAGGGTTTAGAAAACTAGAAAGTATATCATGGAGTTCACCTGACCCATGACTGTTTATAGATTTTGATTATGATGAGCACAAGGGCCTGCCTTTCAGGTGTTATTCAACAGACACCTTAAGCACTTTTAATCAAGAACAAAGTTTATTCTATGAATTTAGTTAACATTTTTATAAACACACATATTAAGCATTTTTATCAACTACAAACATAAACACCCCACACAGCTACAGTATTCTATGTATAACCCTTAATAAATTTTCACTCTAAGCTGTTCCAATTTAATAACAAGACCTATAAACCAGAAACCCCTTTTCAAAGATGTGGCCCAGCACACAGCACTCAAGCCCTGATATTGACACTATTGTTTCCTTTCTGAAACAGCAGGTCTGAATTCTTTCCAGAAGGCAATTATTTATTTTCAAGTCATCAGGTATCCTGGAAACAGCTTTTAAACTAAAGGTAGAGAGACACTCCAAGATACTTGTCTGTCTGAATACAGCAACCAAATGTGAAAACGAAAGCGAAAAACTCAGAGCCACCAAAACAAGCCCAAACCAAAATGAAAGTAAAACTCAGAGCCACAGCCCATCTCCACCCACACAATGACATCACTGAGGCCATGTGATAAGAGAAAAACATTTCTTAAAGGGACACTCCCATGACAAATCACCTTGGTTCTGGAACATAAAGTGCCATAAAACTGACTAATTAATCATTCTGAATCTGTGAGCAGTAATATGTTTCCCACAGGGGAGACACTGGAATTAAGATGCTAGGTTATTTTATTCAGTCAATAAAGTGAATATCCACAATCATGTCTGAGGATATCACATTGCTGACAGAGTTGATCAAAAGATAATAAGAAAGCCCCTTGAACAGACCAACCTAACATGTGAATCCCCTTTCAATGCAGGTGTCAAAACCCTGATCGATGAGACCTAGAGGGAAGTCAGGTGCTACAATTTAATCAAAAAGTTTAAGTGTGGTGGTGAGCGAAGGTGCCGCAAGATTCCCAACGCTCGGACCGGCGAGGCTGCCACTGCTATAAAACGTTAATTGGTCCACTTAACAAGGCCCAAAGGGCTTCACACATCAAATGATGGTCGCGCCGGCTGATTCGCTGGGCCTGTGCTCGGCAGCCCCCCCCCCACCGCCAACATGGGAGAGCAGCACTTCAACCGCTCCTGCATAATCAACCTTACCCAGCTCACAGCTATGCCACCGAGAAGAATACCCTGACGATTCGGGGATACCAACCTCCCCTGGGTCGCTCGGGTGAGTTGGCCACCCGCCCCCTCCCCCCCTCCCCCATTGGGTATGCCCCTGGCACCACACCCGCCGAGCACCATTCGTGCCCATGGG
Organism: Scyliorhinus canicula; assembly: GCF_902713615.1. Lineage (NCBI taxonomy): Eukaryota > Metazoa > Chordata > Chondrichthyes > Carcharhiniformes > Scyliorhinidae > Scyliorhinus > Scyliorhinus canicula. The sequence goes on from NC_052161.1 coordinate 45,425,340, forward strand.
TCCACCCATGTACAGCAGTATCGCCCAAACCACCCCCCCGCCCATACTCCCCATTCCCACCCTGAACCCCTACCTCCATGATGAACAACACTTGCAGCTAACGACCCACAGTCTGTGTCCCCACAGGAGGATTTGCCCCACAACAGACAGCAGAGGGCTAAGGGGGGCCATGGGTGCTAGACATCAGAGTCCTCACCCTCTGAGGAATGAGTCCTGGCATTGCAGGGATGGCCAAGGACAGATCTGTAACCAACGCAGAGGATGGCGTATGGCGCAGAAGTGAAGATCTGCCGGCCCTCATGACTTGTCATGCGTGAGTTGCAAATGCCAGACAGACTGACCATCCCTCCCTCTGACCACATGACCATTCTCCCACAGGAACTCCATCTGATAGAGCTGACACATTCAAGACACTCCCTCCCCCAGCCTCCTCATATGCAAACACCTTGGAGGAGAGTTCTGAGGATGTCACCGTCAAAACATCACAGCTGTCAACCCTTCCACCAATGCAGAGACACACACCTCGGTGGACATCGATAGTGGACAGGCTTCAGGAGCACAATCTGATGAGCAACACGCAGTTGCTGATGTACATCAGCTGGGTCCCAGACAGATGCTGAGCCTCTGGACCAGGTTTACCCGAGCTGATGCAGATGCTAGGTTGCTGCCGTGAGATTCAGAGGGAGATGTCAGCAATACTGCAATAGGTCCATAGCCAATTGGAGGAGTCCCAGAAGCTACAGGCAATTCATGGGACTGAGGCCAACACTGTGGCCACCGCAGTAGAGAGCCTGGTGCATTGCGTTGGCAGAATGAATGGAGGTGTCCAAAGCCTAGCTCAGTCAGTAATGGCCATGGCTGAGCGTCTTGACAACATGTCCCAGTCATTGGGGACATGACTAGTACCAGGTAGGCCTTGATGAGGCACTGCGGGGAATGTCCTGCTCTCAGTTGGCCATATCCGAGGACCTCCAGAGCTTGACCCGATCGCTGGGGGTGGTCTTCCCGTCCCATGTGGGCATGACCGAGGACTGTGGAACATGTCACAGTCTCAGGTGGGTGTAGCTGAGGCTCTGCAGTGCATGCCCCGGTCGCTTGGAGACATGTCCCAGTCACAACTAGGCATTGCCAGGGCTCTCGCGAGCATGCCAGAGTCACTGGGGAATATCACTGAGGCAGTCGACACCAAGGTGCAGACATTGGGTAGCCACAGGGCTGGCAGATCCAGATGACAGAGGGGTAGTCAGGGCTCGATCCAGCCACCTGTCCATCCCGAGGTGAATCCCAGGGTCCTTTAGGCATCAACTGGAAGGAGGGGGGACACTACCCTCCAACCAGAGCCACCCTACGAAGTGGGAATGCAGCTATCTGCTCCACCGAGACCCACTCCACTGACAATGGCGCGCTTCGGAAGCAGCACCCAGGCCAGGGCGGCATGGCGGGGCATGTGCTGCTGGAAAGTGCGCTGGAGGATGTCCGCCAGGGGCATCGAAAGCCACTCGATGCATTAGGCCGCAGGCTGCCTCCACCTCTGATGTGCATCCTGGAGACACACCAAGATGTAGCGGTCGATCACAGAAGGCTAAGCAGGTCGAGGATCACTGAGAGGGCATGGAGAGGAGGAGTTTGGGGAGGGGGTAAGGGAGGGGGGGGGGTATTGAGGGCACAGACCCTGGGAGGGTGGAGGTGGGGTGGAGGGGAGGGTGAAACAAGAGTGGGGAATAGGGGGAGGTGGAAGGCTGATAGAAGGACGGGGTGTTAGGGAGAGGGGGAAATAACAGACGAGACCACATCCTATGTGAAGCGAGCGATATAAGGGTCTTATTGGCCCTCCAGGTTTGCAGGACCATTGCCGCGGCCGCCCGTCCTCCATCTTCTAGCTGGTCCTGCGGGTCCTCCCCAGGCTTGTCCTTCGGTCCCTTCGGACCTGGCACCTCCTCGTCCTCCACCTCCTTGGAGGTCGCCACATGTTCCTCCATCTCCAGCACGTCGTTGCAGGTTGTGGAGGACACAGCAGATCACCACAAAGTGGTCAACACTCTCGGGGGTGTACTGTAGTGCACCACCTGAACGATAAAGGTATCGGAATGCTTCTTGAAGAGTCTGATGCACCACTCAATGACAGCCGGGTGCATGCATGGGTCTGGTTGTATCGGGTCTCCGGATTGGTCTTGCCGGCTTCCGTACTGGTGTCATCAGCCAGATCCACAACAGATACCCCTTATCCCCCAAGAGCCAACCAGCCACCCTGAGGTGGTTCTCTAAGAGGCCGGGGATGTCTGACTGCCCCAGGATGTAGCTGTCGTGCACACTGGGAAGCATGCACACATGTGCATGATCTTCATGAGGTGGTCACACACGAGCTGGATGTTTAGGGAGTTCCTGTTAATGTCGAGCACTCCCAGACGGCCCAGTGAGCACAAGGTGATATGCGTGCCATCTATTAGCCCCTGGACCTGGGCATCCAGTCGATGATGGAGAAAGTCCCCGGTACTGGGGCCCAGCCCCTGGGTGTTAGGATGTTGGCCGCTGCATCCATGGTCTTGCTTCCTGCAGTGTCCTGCACAGTGTCCAAGTAGCACGGTCTGATTGGGATGCTAGGTGGCACGCTAGGGGGATCCCTTGGGATGTGTGAAATGCTCACTTTATTGGGAGTTTTCTAGAGACCCCCAATAGCAGCAGAGAGATAGAGGAACAGATTGGGCGTCAGATCTTGGAAAAGTGCAGAAGGAACAGAGTTGTTGTTATGGGTGACTTCGACATCCCTAATATTGACTGGAACCTCCTCAGTGCAAATGGTTTGGATGGAGCAGATTTTGTCAGGTGTGGACAGGAAGGATTCCTGACTCAATATGTAGATAGGCCGACTAGGAGGAGGCCATATTGGACTTGGTGCTCGGAAACGAACCAGGCCACGTGTCAGATGTCTCGGTGGGAGAGCATTTCGGTGGCAGTGACCACAGCTCCTTGTCCTTTGCCATAGTCATGGAGAGCAATAGGAACACACAGTATGGGAAGGTATATAATTGGGGGGGGGGGGGGGATTATACTGCCATCAGACAGCAGCTGAAGAGCATAAATTGGGAACAATTGTTCTTGTGGAAATGTGCAACAGTAATGTGGGGATTGTTTAAGGAGCACATGCTGTGAGTGCTGAATTGTTTTGTCCCACTGAGATGAGGAAGGAATGATAAGGTGAAGGAGCCTTGGATGACAAGAGAAGTGGAGCTTCTAGTCAAGAGGAAGAAGGAAGCTTATGTAAGGTTGAGGAAGCAAGGATCTGACTTGGCTCTAGAGGGTTACAAGGTGGCCAAGAAGGAACTCAAAAATGGACTGAGGAGAGCTAGAAGGGGGCATGAAAAAGCCCTGGCGGAAAGGATTAAGGAAAACCACAAGGCGTTCTACACTTATGTGAGAAATAAGAGGATGATCAGAGTGAGAGTAGGACCGATCAGGGATGGTGGAGGGAACTTGTGCCAAGAGTCTGAAGAGATGGGTGGTGCCCTGAATGAATACTTTACTACCCCTGGGCCTGACGGGATATACCCAAGGTTACTGCGGGAAGCGAGGGAGGAAATAGCTGCGCCATTGGCAATGATCTTTGTGTTCCCATTCTCCACTGGAGTAGTACCGGATGATTGGAGGGAGGCGAATGTTGTTCCCCTATTCAAGAAAGGGAATAGGGAAATCCCTGGGAATTACAGACCCATCTGTCTTACGTCTGTGGTGAGCAAAATATTGGAAAGGATTCTGAGAGATAGGATTTATGATTATTTGGAAAAACATAGTTTGATTAAAGATAGTCAGCATGGCTTTGTGAAGGTCAGGTCATGCCTCACAAGCCTCATTGAGACACATTTATGAGGTCGGGCAGTGGATGTGGTGTATATGGATTTCAGTAAGGCATTTGATAAGGTTCCCCATGGTAGGCTCATTCAGAAAGTTAGGGGGCATGGGATACAGGGAAATTTGGCTGTCTGGATACAGAATTGGCTGGCCGAAAGAAGACAGCGATGGTAGTGGATGGAAAGTATTCCGCCTGGAGGTTGGTGATCAGTGGCGTCCCGCAAGGATCTGTTCTGGGACCTCTGCTCTTTGTGGTTTTTATAAATGACTTGGATGAGGAAATGGAAGGGTGGGTTAGTAAGTTTGCCGATGGCACAAAGGTTGGTGGAGTTGTAGATAGTGTTGAGGGTGTTGCAGGTTACAAAAAGACATTGACACGATGCAGAGCTGGGCTGAGAAATGGCAGATGGAGTTCAACCTTGATAAATGTAAAGTCATTCATTTTGGAAGGTTGAATTTGAATGCTGAATACAGGGTTAAAGGCAGGACTCTTGGAAGTGTGCAGGAACAGAGGGATCTTGGGGTCCACGTACATAGATTCCTCAAAGTTGCCACCGAGGTTGATAGGGTTGTTAAGAAGGCATGTGGTGTGTTAGCTTTCATTAACAGGGGGATGAGTTTAAGAGCCGTGAGGTTTTGCTGCAGCTTTATAAAACTCTAGTTGGACTACACTTGGAATATTGTGTCCAGTTCTACTCGCCTCATTATAGGAAGGATGTGGATGCTTTGGAGAGGGTACAGAGGAGATTTACCAGAATGCTGCCTGGACTAGAGGGCATGTCTTACGAAGAAAGTTTGAGGGAGCTAGGGCTTTTCTCATTGAAGCGAAGAAGGCAGAGTTGACTTGATAAGAGGTGTAAAAGGTGATGAGAGGAATGAATAAAGTGGATAGCCAGAAACTTTTCCCCAGGGTGGAAATGGCTGGAACGAGGGGACATACTTTTAAGGTGATTGGAAGAAGGTATAGGGGAGATGTCAGAGGTCTGTTCTTCACACAGAGAGTGGTGGGTGAGTGGAATGCACTGCCAGCAGAGGTGATGGAGTCAGAGTCATTGGGGACATTTAAGCGACAGGCACATGGACAGCAGTAAATTGAAGGGAGGTAGGTTAAGTTGATCTTAGATTAGGATAAATGATCGGCACAACATCGTGGGCTGAACGGCCTGTATTGTGCTGTACTGTTCTATGTCCTATGTTCCATGTTATATGTTAATCATGATCGGCAATTCCCAATTAGCAATAGCATTCAGCTGCACAGCTGGAGGCCTCCAGGGTCAGTGGGAGTTCTGAATGGTTGGTGGGGCAAACAAGCAGGACACATGATCCTAGGTTAGGTGCATTGGGCATGTTAAATTGCCCTTAGTGTCCCAAACAAATGTGAGGTGTGGTTACTGGGTTACAGGGATAGGGTGGAGTTGTGAGCTTAAGTAGGGTGCACTTTCCAAGGGCCGGTGCAGACTCGATGGGCCGAATGGCCTCCTGCACTGTAAATTCTATGATTCATGATCTAAGGGTTGGAATGGCGGACTCGTAGGTGCTCTGAAACACCCCCCCCCCCCCCCCTCTCAGTTCAGTCCTGGTCATGGGCAGACAACCCCCCTGCTCCGGATCACCCTGACCGAGGCTGGCCCCCAGGAGGATACCCCATCACCCCTGCCCCCCCCCCTCCACTCGAGTGAGCAACTCCAGTGCCCCCCGGGCATGTGAACGAAGATGGCTACTCAACTCCTAGGGTCCCTGCAGCAGCTCGTCCGCCTGCATCACGTTTTTAAAGAGGAGCACTAATCGGCACCCACATGACCAGTTGCTGGGAAGGCTGTTAGATCAAGGGGGGCCGTTAGATAGAGGCTCACTCTCATGAATTGTATGGAGATTAGGCTGAATTGGTGATTATTGGTTTCTCACCAGGCTAAGGCAGCATCCTGATCTCGCCAACGGGAACAGGCCAGTTCAAAATCCGTCCTCTTCCCAACAGCCCCTCCCTCAGTTGGCATAGCAACAATCTTTAAGTGTTAGCAATTTTGCTGGAAGGACAAAGGAATTTTTCACTGAAAGCCACATAGAAAAAGCTTTCATTTCCTCGCCCTTGCAATGGCAGCAAATTATGGGACCAAATATCAAATTGAATGGACAATAGGTGGATCCGCTTGATTTTTCACTCAATCACTGGTTGCGGGCTTGCCTGGCAGTGAGCAACTTATTCCATCATTGGAAATGTTTTTTATAAACTTATAGTCCCCAATTCATTTTTTTTTTCCAATTAAGGGGCAGTTTAGCATGATCAGTATTCCGATCCTGCACATCTTTGGGTTGTGAGGGCGAAACCCATGCAAACATAGGGAGAATGCGCAAACTCCATACGGATAGTGACATGGAGCCAGGATCGAACCTGGGATCTCGGCGCCATGAAGCTGCAGTGCTATCCACTGCGCCACTGTGCTGCCTGGAAGTTTTTTTTTTTTGCATGCTTCACTTATAACACATTGGAATAAAGCAACATTGCCACAGCATGTTTCCTTTTCGGTGCTTTGAGCTTTGTTCTATATAATTGAAAAGTGCTTTGAAAAGCAATTCCTAGTGGGCAATATAGACTGGTCATGCCGTGAGGGCACAGTGAAAACTCTGTGCACACATTCCTTTCATATTACTGGTGGGAAATGATGGAGCTGGTGGTTTGTGTTGTGTTGGACAGAATGTTTTCAACAAGTAGGAGTGTGGAGCTGATGTTGAGCTGCCTTGTGAAAACCAGAATATTGTAAAACTTAAGACTTTATATGTAAAAAAGGAATATTTGTGTAGCTCACTGGTGAGCTTAATCTTTGATTTAGAAAAGGTGAATGTTCTCATGTTCCAGTTTGAGCCGCTGGGGGCGGGGGGTGGGTGGGGGAGGGGGGGGGGGAGGTTAACGGGTCCTAGTGGACGCAGGGGTTGATGGGACCAGTCGAGGTTGTTGGCATGGGGCCGGAGGCATCAGGCGAGGCGGCCAAATCCTCAATGGAGAAAATACCCAGCAAGAAGCTGCGGCTGTCCCTCTGCTTCCTGGGAGTTTTCGTCTGTTAGTTTTATTCCTGGATTTTACAAAAGACGATGTAAGTCCTCGGAGCCCAGAGATCTACTAGTGAAAATTGACCATTCGTTCAACATGCACAAGGGGTCCTTCCCCCATTAAGGTGGAATACCTCCAGTATCTTTGATGATTAATTGTTCTTCATGTGTGACCCTGGACAGTGAACTTTTATAGCTAGGAAGACATCACAGCTGTGCATGTCTGATCCTGCCCTCACTCAATGCTGACATAAATTCAGTGCACCAGGGGCTACTGGATAGTGATTAAGAATAGGAAAACTAGATAATTTCCTTTCTCTCCCTTGCTTGGGGCAAGAATACTTCAGTGCCGTAAACACTGCCTTGACTCAGGATAGACTGGGTAAGCGAACGTGGTGTGTGTTGCAAAGGTCGGCCAGTGTGGGTCCCGAAGGTCGGCCATTTGACAAAAGTGGGTCCCGGGGAAAAAGCTTGAAAAACACTAGACTACAGGATGTGCGATCTTTTAGGCCTTTTCCTGCTTTCGAAATTAAATAAATATTTGATTCTCTAAGAGTCTGAGGTCCTACTTCAAATGTATGATTATACATATGAATCAAAGGTTCTATTATCAAAGGAAAAGTATTTTGATAATGAATGATCGTGGTCCTCCATGAATTCCTCATAAAATTCACGTCCAATGCCATCAGGACCCGGAGCCTTACCAGACTGCAGACCCTTCAACGGAAATAATACTTCCTCTTTAAAAATTGGGGCATTTAAGGTCGACGTTTGGTCATGAGAAATGATTGTGAGTTCAAAAAAAGAGTAACATTGCTTTATATATATATATATAAATGCACCTTCAGATTGATTTATATTATATTATTATGAGCCAAGGTTCAGAGAATACCAAAGTATATCATGGCGTTCATCTGACCCACAACTTTAAATGGATTTTGGTTATGGGGTGCACAAGGGCCCACTTTAAAGGTGTGGTGCAACAGAGAGCTAAAGTATGTTTGAAACAAACAATGTTTATTCTATGAATCCAGTTAACAATTTATAAACACACAGTAAACATCTTGTCAACTACAAACACTGATACTTTCCTAAATACAATATTCTAGAGGTAACTCTTAATAACTTCCCAAACAATATCCATAAGTTAAATCCTTTTAAAAATAAAGACAGCAGGTTTAAATGCTCTACAGAAACAGGTATTACTTTAAAATTATCAATGATCTGGAGACATTCCTTAGCTTGTAGAGAGAGAGATATAATTATACAGATGCTTCCTTTGAATGCAGCTCCCACGTCTGAAAACGAAACCAAAAACACACTGCAACTGCTAGCTCGAAACGAAAGTAAAGACAGACAGCCCAGCACCACCCACGCACTGACATCACTGCAGCTACTTGATAAACACCCATTTCCTAAAGGTACATCCACCTGACAATATAAATTGACATAAAAAGTTTTAAATACTTTCTTAATAGCCTCAATATTTATCATCCTATTACCCTTTAAACTCGTACAGAAGAAGTAGTCCAAGAGTCTGCTTTTTTATTTGTAAGGAGAGCTATGTGTCCCCTTGGTTTATTTCCAATTTCGTATGGTTTTTGCTTGGGAACTATTATGCTCCTCTCAGCTTGATGAGTCAAAAGGGAATCCAAAGCTGTTGGGACTGCAGTGATTTCTTCCAACAATAAATGGTTGTTTTTAACATATTCTCTCTTGCTGTTTGGGCAAGTTTTATTTCGGACTGACGTTGTCCCTCCAGCATTTAAGCTTTCTATTGATCATACAGGAAATGACCAATCCTCTCGCAAAAGCCATACAAGTTCTCCGCAGGATTGAGGGGCTGACTTCAGAAAGAGAACTGGCGGAATAAAAAAAAAGTCAAATTCAGATTTAAAATAAGAAATTAAATTGTGATCTTTAAGCAGAGATCTGTTAAATCTCCATAATCTAGATATGTCCCAACAGAGTGAACATTCCAGGAAGACAGGAGCTAGATCAGAGATCTCAGTACCACCTATGGAACAGGGAACCACTGAGTGTGATATAGTTTTTGGCATGAAAAAATAATCAATTCTGTTATCACATTGATGGGAGCAGAGAAGAAAGTGAACTCTCTGTCCTTAGGATGGAATGTTCTCCAAACATTCGAAAACCCCAATTCATCGGATACAGACTCTCGCGCCTTCACCTGTTGTGTAAGTGTATTCATAGTTCTAGGAAACTTGTTGATCAAAGCAATTAAATGGCAGTTGAAGCCCCCTCCTTTAAATGAATTTGCTAATTCAGCAAAATCGATAAAGACTTTAGTAATATAATGAGGAGAATAATTTAGAGGACCATGAACATTCATTATGTTATAGGTCAGGGCTTAGAGAGCCCCAAAGTGTATCATGGAGTTCACCTGACCCACAACTTTTAATAGATTGTGGTATGGGGAGCACACGGCCCACTCAACAGATATGGTACAGCAGAAATGGAAAAGTATTTTTTAAAGCAAAACAATATTTATTCTATGAACGTAAGTTAACCCTTTTAAAACATATGGTGAACATCTTAGCAACCATTAATTCAAATACAACCCTCAAAGACTACAACACTAAGTAACATTAAGCTTTCCTTTTTAACATCCATACGACTTAAAAACAAAACCTTTGTCAGAAGCACATCAGGTCAAAGTCGCTACTGAAAACATTTATAATTCTGAATTCACCAAATGATCAAGAGATAGTCTTTTGATGGCAGATAGAACAGCAGTACACCTGTTCGGTCTGGCTTCAGCTCCAACACTGAAATCGAAACAAAAACACACCCTGCAGCCTGCTCAAAAACAAAAGTAAAAAGCTGACAGATAGCCCAGCTCCACCCACTCTCTGACATCACTGCAGAAGTAAACACCCATTTCTTAAAGGTACTCTCAATACAGATATTTATAAACACCCATTTATTAAAAGTACTCTCACATGACACCTCCCCCCAAGAAAAAAAAATAAACCATCAACTTCAAGATGGTTTCATTTTTCACCTTTTCACTATCCTTTCAGAAATGCACACAGTAAATATACTTTTTTGTTTCAAAAAACAACACACGCAAACAGGTATAATATAGTCCATTTTTTTTTTGTTTTTCTTCCTCCAACTGAAATCCTTCTCGATTGACAGTCTCTTTGAACAAGAAGGTCCTTGCACGATCCGTCTATTTCTCTATGCCTCGGCATCTCTCTTTAAAGTCAGATACTTTAGTTCAAACTGATCACAGAGTCCCTTGCAATTCTCCAACACAGGAGCATTGATTATCGCAGCTTTCAGGCAGTCAAATGCCTGTTGAAACTCTGCTGTCCACTGGAATTTGTTACGCTTCTTGAGCAAGTCCATCAGTGGAGCAATCACGTGACAAAAATTTTGCACAAATGTTTGATCAAATCCACTCATGCAAAGAACTCGCATTATTTCCCTTCATCTTGAGGGTATCAGAAATTTCTCAGTAACTGTTGGTTAGATTAATCACCAAACCCGCCTCCTGAAGTTGATCGAATAACTCCATTAGATGTTTTAAATGTTCTGTCCATGTCTGGCTGAAAATTACCAGATTGTCGATGTATACCGCACAATTGGGTAAGCCTGAAACAACTTTGTTAGTTAACCGTTAAAATGTGGCTGGGGTGTTTTTCATGCCAAATGGCATAACTTTGAATTGGTATATACCATCTGGAGTCACAAAAGCTGAAATCTCCTTTGCCCTTTCGGATAAAGGTACCTGCCAGTAACCTTTATGTAAATCCAGTTTGGAAATAAAAGCTGATCATCCCACTTTCTCAATGCAATCCTCCAAACGTGGGATAGGATAAGAGTCCGTTCTTGTATCTGTATTAACCTTTCTATAGTCCACACACAACCATTGGGTACTGTCTGGTTTAGGTACCATCACTATGGGTGAGCTCCATTGGCTCTTCAATTATGCAATTGTTAAGCATACTCTCAATTTCTTTGTTAACCTGTGCCAATTTTAAAGGGTTAAGTCTGTATGGATGTTGTTTGATCGGAACACCATTTCCCACATCTACATCACGTATAGCCACTTTAGTACTTCCCAATTTATCTCCACAAACTTTCCCATGTGATATCAATAACTCTTTCAGGTCAGTTTGTTTTTCCTCTGGAAGGTAACTCAACAATTTATCCCAATTTTTAAGAACATCCTCGTTTTCCAATTTAATTTGAGGTATGAAAATTCACAGACATCTGGATTTGGTTTGTCACTTTGCGTTAGAGTAATTAAAACCTCCTTTTTCTCCTTCCCTTTCAAAGTACCTTTTAAGCATATCCAATTGACACACTCGGTGAGTTTTCCTTCTCTCTGTTTTTAACCACATAATTCACCTCACTTAATTTCCTTCCAATCAGATAAGGCCAACAAAACCTTGCTTTTAAAGGTTCACCAACCACTGGCAACAACACTAAAACTTTATCTCCACTGGCAAAACTACGAACTTTGGATTTCTTGTCCGCTGCCTGTTTCATCACATTTTGTGCAACTTTTAAATGTTTCCTAGCCAATTCACCTGCTCTATTTAATCGTTCCCTAAAATTTGACACGTAATCCAATAATGTAATTTCTGAATTCTCACTCACCAATTCGTTCTCAATCAATTTAAGTGGTCCTCTTACCTCATGACCAAAAATTAGTTCAAAAGGACTGAATTTGGTTGACTCATTAAGTGCATCGCTAATTGCAAACAGTACGAATGGAATTCCTTTATCCCAATCCTCTGGATAATCTTGACAATAAGCCCTCAACATTGTCTTTAATGTCTGATGCCACCTTTCTTTTTTTTAATATAAATTTAGAGTACCTAATTCATTTTTTCCAATTAAGGGGTAATTTAGCATGTTCAATCCACCTACCGTGCACATCTTTGGGTTGTGGGGGCAAAACTCACATAAACACGGGGAGAATGTGCCTGATGCCACCTTTCTACCCTCCCTGCGATTCTGGATGGTATGCAGTTGATTTAAATTGTTTTATTCCTACGCTACCATAACTTCTTTGAATAACCTTGAGGTAAAATTTGATCCTTGATCCAATTGTATTTCTGTGGGCAGTCCATATCTAGTAAAGAATTTAAGTAATTCCTCCACAAACTTTTTAGCTGTAATATTACGTACTGGAATGGCCTCTGGAAACCTATTAGACACATCCATTATCGTCAAAAGATATTGCTTCCCACTTTTCGTTTTAGGAAGCGGTTCTACGCAATCAATTAGGACCCGTGTAAAAGGTTCCTCAAATGCTGGAATGGGTATTAAGGGCACTGGTTTTATCACTGCTTGAGGTTTCCCTATCACTTGACATGTGTGACATGATTGACAAAATTTAACTGCATCTTTATGTAGTCCAGGTCAGTAAAAATGTTTTTGTATTTTAGCTTGAGTTTTCCTTATTCCCAAATGACCTCCCACTGGTACCTCATGTGCAACTCGCAACACCTCCTTTCTATACCCTACCGAAAATACTACTTGATGAACTTCTGCCCACTTTTCATCCGCCTGCATATGTGACGGTCTTCATTTTCTCATCAAGACATCACTTTTATGGTAATAATACTCTGGTATACACTCAGATTCCTCTCCCGTGTATGCTTTCTGATACATCCGTTTTATTTCTACATCTTTCTGTTGTAACTCCGCCAATTTTCCTGAACTAAAAATATCCTCCTCATCCTCCACCTGTTCTTGTTCTTTTTCAACCATCTGATCAAAAATCATTTCTGTTAATTGCACTTCAGCTTCATCTTCACTTTTTGATTTCTCCTCTTGTCTTAACCTGTGACATTGCGACCTTTTTATCCGGAGAAATCCAAGGATATTCGTCCTTCAACACTTCAGTTGTCTGATTTTCCAGTGGCTTATCCACCACAGTAGGCATCACTCCCACCTGCGATCCAGCTATATCATTACCCAAGATAAACTGTATTCCTGGACAAGATAGTTTCTCTATTACTCCTACTACCACTTCACCACTCTTCATGGACTTTCTAAGTTTATCTTATATAATTGAACACTACTCCTCTCACCATGAATTCCACATATTACCACCTTTTCTGGCAACATTCTTCCCACACTACATAACTCCTCATCTCTCACCATTAAAGATTGACTAGCTCCCGTATCTCTTAAAATTATGACTTCTTTACTTGCTTCTCCTGATACACATGAGTAAACTTTACCCACACAAGTAAATTCTTTAAAGAGATCTGGCACCTTCTTATCAATCATCTCTTGATCAAGCTGTACAATCTTTTGCACCTCCTTCGCTTCACTTGGGCTTTCCTTTACCACTTTAACAAACCCCGCTGTCTTATCCTGTTTTACCACATCAGCCTTCCCAGTGTTTTTCTTCAACTACCAACATTGTGACTTTATATGGCCTAGTTTAGTCTCCTTATTATCTCCCATCAGATCACCTTTACTTTTACCACTTGAGTATTTCTTATGTCCCCAGTTTCTATCCCTCACAGGCTGAAACTGTTGTCAGAAACCATGCTTTGATTTATGAACTAATTCATAATTATCTGCCATTTCTGCTGCTAATCTCGCAGTTTTAACCCTCTGTTCTTCCACATGAGTTCTCACTACATCAGGAAGTGAATTTTTAAACTCCTCCAAAAGTATAATTTCTCTGAGAGCTTCATACGTTTGGTCTATTTTCAAAGCCCTTGTCCACCTATCAAAATTACTCTGTTTGATCCTTTCAAACTCCATGTATGTTTGACCAAATTCTTTCCTTAAATTTCTAAACCTTTGTCTGTTGGCTTCAGGCACTAGTTCATATGCACCCAAGATGAATTTTTTTCACCTCCTGATACGTCCCAGATACCTCCTCTAGTAGTGATGCAAGCACTTCACTAGCCCTACCTACCAGCTTTGTTTGAATCAGTAATACCCATTTATGACACGGAGACTGTCGCTTCAAGAAAGAAAAACTGGGGGGGGGGGGGGGGGGGGGGCACAGATGGTAACGTGATTTGAGCACAGGAGCAGCTGTGTTTTTGCGAGCTCTGTCTCTGCTTATCTTTTCATCCTTTATTTTATCTGAGTGCACATTTCATTATTGTATTTTATTTGGAAAATATGCCTTGCACTATGTCCCTGGATTGTCCTGATTGGAGTTTTGCAATTAGGAGCTGGATTAAATCCCAGGGAATCCTCGTTTGACCAATGTGGTCAGAGTGGGTTGAGGTAGGGCCCAGCTTGCAGTGGCGTTAATGCTGGTGAGTGGTGCTGTGTGCATCGAGATGATGATGACCAACGTTGAGAATGTTGTTCTGAATGAGGATGTTGGTTCCATGGTGCAGGTCTTTGGAGCTCACTTTGAGGAATTGCAAGTTTTCCTTGGGAGAATGGTGGAGGCACAGGAGAGAATCCTTGTATTCGGAGTATTTTACCTGGCAATGATCCTGTTAGGGTGGAGATCAACCTCTCCACCCTGTGCCCTGGCAAAGCGGGGGGGGGGGGGGGACCTGCTGGAATTCTTGACTTTTGAGAAGGTCAAATTTGAACTGAGGGGAAGGGTCGAGGGGTTCTACAATTCATGGGCGTTATTCATTGTGCACTTTCGAGAATTGGATTACATCCTACATTAGTGGGATTGGGGGAAGGGGGACTGTATGTATCAATGGTGACTATGGGTGATTCCTGATTTATTTTTGTCATTTGTTTATGTTAACATGTGGACTAATGTTTGGGGGATTGGTGGGAGGATGGGATCGTTGTTATTGATATGGGGATTGACATTGCATTCGTTACTGATTGTTGTTTATTGTTGGGTGTAAATATGGGAGAAAATATGAAAATGGAGGAGAATAAAAATATTTTAAAAAAATTTACCTGGTAATGGCCCCCCTTAGATTTGTTTAGGTCCTGTTGCATAGTGTGTTGTTTATCCTGACAGGATTGTGAGCTATAAAGTGTCCACAAGCCTGGTCTTCGGCTTGATGTGGCAGGCGAGTTCCCGAATGAGTTTTAAAATTGGTTGCCATACTTTAGTAATCGTGATCTGGAGGTTGGGTGTACAAGGTTCAACACAGCACAGTGTATTCAGCCTTTGAGGCCTGCGATCATTTGACACTGGCCCTATTTTATCCTGTTGACAATGCTCTGTGTGAGGGGTTGGAGGTCGCCGATTGTGTCAAGTCGCCCCACCCCCCCCCCCCCCCCCACCCCGCCCCACCCCACCCCTGGCCGGGGCCTAGGCTGTGGATAATTTGGGTGTCAGGGTGGGTGCATGTTGGAAAGGAAGGTGCTTTGTTCAATGGTATCCTCGAGAGATCCAGAGGAGTATTTGATGTTCATAGGAATTAGCATAAGTAGCAATTCAGCCTCTCGAGCCTGCTGCGCCATTCAATCAGATCATGGATGATCTCTTCCTGGTCTCAAATCCACCTCCCGATCTGACCCCTATATGCCTTTGAGCCTTTTTAAAATCAGAAATATGTCTGTCTCCTTCTTGAATTCATTTTATGACTCAGATTGTGTCACACTATGGAGCAGCAGATTCCACAAATTCACCACCTTCTGCGAGAACTAGTTCCTCCTCATCTATTCTAAATCTACCACCTCTCAACCTATATTTGTGACCTCTCATTCTAGATTACCCCACAAGGGGAATCATTTGGTTTACGTCTATTTTAGAAATACCTTTTAGTATTTTATATACCTCAATCCCATCCCCTCTCATTCATCTCAACTCCAGCAAATATAAGGCCAAACTGGTTAATTTCTCCTCAAACGCCAACCGTTTAATCCCTGGAATCACTCTGAACGTCTGCTGAACTGCCTCCAATGCCACCACATCCTTCATCAAATAAGGAAACCAGAACTGGACACAATACTCAAGATGTGGTCTGCAACTGGATCCTTGATTTGCAACTGGATCCTCGATTTTCTGACCAACAGACCACAATCAGTAAGAATGAACAACAACACCTCCTCCACAATAGTCATCAATACTGGGGCCCCACAAGGCTGCGTTATTCCCCCTACTCTACTCCCTGTACACACACGACTGCGTGGCAAAATTTGGTTCCAACTCAATTTACAAGTTTGTTGACAATACGACCATAGTGAGCCGGATCTCGAATAATGACGAGTCAGAATACAGGAGGGCGATAGAGAACCTAGTGGAGTGGTGCAGCGACAACAATCTCTCCCTCAATGCCAGCAAAACTAAAGAGCTGGTCATTGACTTCAGGAAGCAAAGTACTGTACACACCCCTGTCAGCATCAACGGGGCCGAGTTGGAGATGGTTAGCGGTTTCAAATTCCGAGGGGTGCACATCTCCAAAAATCTGTCCTGGTCCACCCACGTCGACGCTACCACCAAGAAAGCACAACAGCGCCTATACTTCCTCAGGAAACTTAGGAAATTCGGCATGTCCACATTAAACCTTACTAACTTTTACAGATGCACTATAGAAAGCATCCTATCGGGCTGCATCACAGCCTGGTATGGCAACTGCTCGGCCCAGGACCGCAAGAAACTTTAGAGAGTTGTGAACACCACCCAGTCCATCACACAAACCTGCTTCCCTTTCATTGACTCCATCTTCACCTCCCGCTGCCTGGGGAAAGCGGGCAGCACAATCAAAGCCCCCTCCCACCCGGCTTACTCACTCTTCCAACTTCTTCCATCAGGCAGGAGATACAGAAATCTGAGAACACGTGCGAATAGACTCAAAAACAGCTTCATCCCTGCTGTTGCAAGACTCCTAAATGACCCTCTTATGGATTGACCTCATTAACACTACATCCTGTATGCTTCATCCGATGCCGGTGCTTATGTAGTTACATTGGATACCTTGTGTTGCCCTATTATGTATTTTCTTTTATTCCCTTTTCTTCCCATGTACTTAATGATCTGTTGAGCTGCTCGCAGAAAAATCTTTTCACTGTACCTCGGTACGCGTGACAATAAACAAATCCAATCCAATCCAATCGCCAACACTATATAATTGCAACAACTCCTCTCTACTATCATACTCCAGTCCTTTTGCAATAATCACGAACATTCCATTGTCCTTTTTAATGACATGCTGTACCTGCATACTGACTTTCAGCGATTCATGAACAAAGACACCCAGATCCATCTGCCCCGATGCATCTTGAGTCTGCTTTCCATTTAGATAATAATTTGCCTTTATATTTTTACTGCCAAAATAGGTAACTTCACACTTATCCACATTAAACTCCATCTGCTAAATTCTGGCCCAGTCTCCGAGCCTATCTACCGTATATTCTCGCGTATCATTCGATCTCGCGTATCATGCGACCCCTAAATTTTCATCCCCAAAACATAATTTCATGGTATACCTCATGTATCATGCGAGTCACTTTTTTGGAAATTAATTTTGGAAATTAATTTTCGAATCGCGAACAGCTTTCACAGCAGAATCCACTCTTCCCATCTTCCCATCAGAATACTACTCTTCAGATTTTGACCACAGCATTCTGATGGGAAGATGTTCAGCCACTTGATGTTTCCATTCATGTTTTTATGAATGGAAACGGCAAGTGGCTGAACGACGCTAGTAAAGCCAGCTGGATGCTATGTGACTTATCTTGGCCAGCATTTCACACCCGTGATTTTTGTACCTCGCGTATCATGCGACCCCCGAAATTTAGGCTTCAAATTAGGTGCTCAAAAGTCGCATGTTACGCGAGTATATACGGTATATCCATCTGTAAAATATGTATCTCCTCTTCACTGCCTGCTTTCCCACCTATTTTAGTATCATCTGCAAATGTTGCTATGTGATACTCCATCCCTGCTTGCAGACCATTTACATAGATGGTAAACAGTTGAGGTCTGAAAATTGATCGCTGCAGCACCCCGCTCGTCACAGCGCGCCAGCCAGAGAATGATCCATTTATCCCGATCCTCTGTTTTATGTCAGTCAGCCAATCCTCAATCAATCGAGTATTCTACCCCCAATCCCCTGCGATCTTACCTTCTGGACCAGTCTTTTGTACGGCACCTTGTCAAATGATCCTGTCATGCATTTCGCCTTTGCAGTTCATCAATAATTCTGGATGTTACTCCCTTGTGACTTGCTGATTATTTGTTGTCGTCTTTTCTCCTATAAGGGTGCGCAAGGTACTAGCACGAGGGCCAGAGTTGCCTGTTATCCTATTCTAGCAAAAACCATATTGAGTCGATTATGAAATGTGGTCTGTGCACATTTTTACTCTTTTTGAAATGATGTGCTGCACTACTTGTGGTTATGGGAAGGGAGTGTTTTTTGGACACCCCTCATCTCATTTAAAATGAAAATGAGTGGAGCTACAGCAGGATGAGGGGTCGAGGTTGGTGTGGACTTGGGTGGTAGGGTTAGTTAAATACTCACTGAGATTGAGGATAGCACCTCAGTTAGAGCTAACCGTATCGGGCCTTTGTTTCTTTGAATTTAAGAATCCATGCTTGTCTCCTTTGATGGTTCAGGCAGATTATGTATCCTGGGGAGGACTGGTTCCTCCTGACTGGTGCCTTCTGACTTTTCCTTGAGCTTGGAGTGGTTTGTTTTGAGCCTTTTTTCTTTAGAGCTGTTATAATGGGACAAATTGAGTGGCAGTGCATGCCGAGGTGGGTTTGCTTAATCCTTGACTCATTTATTGATGAGAAGGGAAAGAGTGTTTTCATTGCCTCCACATTATTGGAGCCCTGCCCTCATGTGGGGATGGCTTCTCCAAGTGGTCTTATATGGTGATTTTCTGAGTGTTCTCCTCGTTGTGGTTGGGTTTTCCATGTGGAAGCAGTGTTTGTCTCTGTTGAGGCAGTGCTGTCGTAACCCTTAATATCCTTCTTGTGATGGCGTGCAGTGCGGAGCTGTGGATGATATTCCTGGGTCAGCTTGAGTGTTTTTCCCTTCGGGTTTTTGTTCTTCTCTATTTGGGAGAGCAGTAAGCTGTTATAAATCCTAGTCTGGTCTAGTGGTCTATGGGAGGTTCCCCTTTTTTGTACCAGGGGGAAGGATTCAGACCCCCCTTCCCAGGGTGCCCAATATTAGGTGTCTTGATGATTCTTCTTCTCTTCTGTGATGGGATCTACCTGGCTGGGACTGACATAATTTTTGGTTTAGTGTAAATGGGGGTGTGCTTTAGTGTAAATTGCACTGCCCTGAGTGTGGTTGGTGAGGTGCAGGATCAACTTGGGTGTAGGTTTTGGGGTATGCTGGAGATCCTGGAAGTACTGATTCCTGTGTGTCAGAATGTGCTGTGCTTGGCCAGGCTCGATGCTGTGGTTGGTATCCTGTTGCCTCTCTGGAATTTGGGGTGTCTCTTCCCGAAGGCACTTATTAAGGACATCCTGAGAGGCTGGGTTTTGCTTCTTTTGTGCATGGGATCGGGTTTGTGCCAAATCGTGAGACAGTGAGACCATAAGATGCCAGATCAGAAGTAGGCTACTTGGCCCATCGAGTCTGCTCCGCCATTCAACGAGATCATGGCTGATCTGATAAACCCTCAACTCCACTTTCCCGCCTTATCCCCATAATCCTTGATTCCCTAAAATCTGTTTATCTCAGCCTTGAACATACTTCTTTTTAAATAAATTTAGAGTTCCCAATTCAGTTTTTCCAATTAAGGGGCAATTTAGCGTGGCCAATCCACCTACATGCACACCTTTGGGTTGAGGGGGCGAAACTCACGCAAACACGGGAAGAATGTGCAAACTCTACACAGGCGGTGACCCAGAGCCGGGATCGAACCTGGGACGTCAGCCCCGTGAGGCAGCAATGCTAACCACTGCGCCACCGTGCTGCCCTAGCCTTGAACATACTTAACAATCCAGCCTCTGGAGCTCTCTGTGGTAAAGAATTTCACAGAATCACTATCCTCTGAGAGAAGAAATTTCCCCTCATCTCTGTCTTAAATGGACGATCCCTCACTCTTTGAATATGCCCTCTGTTAGAGCGGCACGGCAGCACAGTGGTTGGCACTATGGCTTCATGCCGCTAGGGTCCTGCTTTCGATTCCGGGCATAGGTCACTATCTGTGTGGAGTATGTACGTTCTCCCCGTGTCTGCGTGGGTTTCCTCTGGGCCCTCGGGTTTCTTCCCACAAGTCCCAAAAGATGTGCTGTTAGGTGAATTGGACATTCTGAATTTTCCTCAGTGTACACGAGGAGGTGCCGGAATGTGGCGATTAGGGGATTTTCACAGTAACTTCATTGCAGTGTTAATGTAAGCCTACTTGTGATAATAACAAAGATTATTATTATCATTATTGTTTAATAAGGACCCGGGAGTCCACAGCGAGTAAGAAACAACAAACTTTGTTTTTTTTACAATACCGTTACATACAACCTCAGGTAGATCCCTCCCGGTCTCTTCTTGGTCGATTCCTTACTGGCTGACCTTTTATACATAGTTGAATTGAGTTGCCCCACCCGCTCCAGCATTTACGACGGCGTCAATACTTAGCCGCAGGATTGGAGAATCCCTTCCAAGATTGTTTATGAATATCATCACAGTATCAAGTTATGTCTAATGACTGTATGGAGTTGTCTATACTGCTGTTCCCCTGTCCCCCTCTGTATTCACGTATGCTGAGAATTTTGTTTTGATTGCTGTGCTGTGTCATTCTTGTGGTTTTGATGCGTTGTTTGTTAAAATGTAAAACCTTAATAAACATACTTAATATTTGTAAAGAAAACTAGAATGATGCGCCATCCCTGTAATCTAACCTCACCTATTGACACCAAAGTCACATGCTTGTTCCGTCACGCCTATTTAACATAATAAGAGAGAAGGATACAAATAATATGGACAAGATTATTACAAGTGTGTACAAAAAGAAAGAAAGGATGTTTCTCATACAGGCTGCAAAGCATATCCCTTGACCAGAAAAAATACGTTGAAAAATGTTATTCATCAAGTTATGTTCGAGTCCCAGCATTTCTTAAACATCATACACACTGCAGTGCTCAGTTACTCGTCCATCCTTTAGAGAATGATAAAAAAAGAAAAAGAATCAAATAACAAGGGATGAAGTCCAAACTTAATAGTCAACTGTAGCCTGTTCATTATGTCATTCAGTTGAGGCACTTGGATTATTGTCTCCCACCGCAGTTCATGAAAGCCATGACTTTAGCCGGGGTATAGAATGTTTTTGTAGAGTTATTGAATGCCACCCTCAGTATGGCTGGGTACGGTAGGGTGCACTGTACTTCGATGGCCTTTCAGCCCTGTCCACCACTTTTTGACGACCTTTGAAGTTGTGGAAACTTAAAATTATGGGTCATGCGGTTCGTCGTCCTTGGGCCCTTTCCAATTTAATGCATCGGCTTTCATTTCCATGTTGAGAAAGTGTGGTTGGCAGATCTGAAAGAATGTAGCTGGGAGAATAACCTCAGCACCTGGTAAACCGAAAATCTGAAATTTTTAATCCGGCCTAGTTTTCTAAATCATCTCGATGCTCCAACATTGTGTGCAGCCGTTTTTTGATAGACACTAAACGGGCCTCTACCAAGAAAGTTGTGTATTGTGCAGTAAGAATTTTCTTCTCAGCTTGGACAAGCTCTTTACCAATATTCTGAAGTTCTGTATCATGGGCACTGATGTGTGCTAATAGATCCAGTCTCTCATTTTCATTCATCCGTCGTAACGTCTTTGGAAGTGCCGGATCAAGGGCTGACTCAGTCATCAAGTGGCCATGATGAAGAACAGATACCTCTTCAGTTGCATCTGACTGATCTTTCTTGTCAGTGGTTTTCTTAGCATTTCCCGCCATTTTGTTAACAGAGTTCGGCCAAAAATCCTTCATGTACATAATATGGAGTTTTCAATTCTATTTAGCTGAATGTGAGCTGTGTTAAAAGAATAAATGAAAGGATTTATAGCAGAGTAGCACCAGAGCTCAAAGGTAACAAAGCTACACCAACACCCACATCAAGAATAGAAAGTATAATCTTATTTCTAACAGAGAATCAAAGTTCTAAGACTAAATATTTGTTACTATAAGATATGTAAGATATCCATTGACATTTAAAGTAGAATTTAACTTGATACCTTTTTCCAAATTAAGGGGAGAACAATCATTGCTGCACTACAATAGCAAATAAGAATCATATAAGAATCATATAAGAACTAGGAGCAGGAGTAGGCCATCTGGCCCCTCGAGCCTGCTCCGCCATTCAATGAGATCATGGCTGATCTTTTGTGGACTCAGCTCCACTTTCCGGCCCGAACACCATAACCCTTAATCCCTTTATTCTTCAAAAAACTATCTATCTTTACCTTAAAAACATGTAATGAAGGAGCCTCAACTGCTTCACTGGGCAAGGAATTCCATAGATTCACAACCCTTTGGGTGAAGAAGTTCCTCCTAAACTCAGTACTAAATCTATTTCCCCTTATTTTGAGGCTATGTCCCCTAGTTCTGCTGTCACCCGCCAGTGGAAACAACCTGCCCGCATCTATCCTATCCCCTTCATAATTTTAAATGTTTCTATAAGATCCCCCCTCATCCTTCTAAATTCCAACGAGTACAGTCCCAGTCTACTCAACCTCTCCTCATAATCCAACCCCTTCAGCTCTGGGATTAACCTAGTGAATCTCCTCTGCACACCCTCCAGTGCCAGTACGTCCTTTCTCAAGTAAGGAGACCAAAACTGAACACAATACTCCAGGTGTGGCCTCACTAACACCTTATACAATTGCAACATAACCCCCCTAGTCTTAAACTCCATCCCTCTAGCAATGAAGGACAAAATTCCATTTGCCTTCTTAAACACCTGTTGCACCTGTAAACCAACCTTCTGTGACTCATGCACTAGCACACCCAAGTCTCTCTGCACAGCGGCATGCTTTAATATTTTATCATTTAAATAATAATCCCGTTTGCTGTTATTCCTACCAAAATGGATAACCTCACATTTGTCAACATTGTATTCCATCTGCCAGACCCGAGCCCATTCACTTAACCTATCCAAATCCCTCTGCAGACTTCCAGTATCCTCTGCACTTTTCGCTTTACCACTCATCTTAGTGTCATCTGCAAACTTGGACACATTGCCCTTGGTCCCCAACTCCAAATCATCTATGTAAATTGTGAACAATTGTGGGCCCAACACGGATCCCTGAGGGACACCACTAGCTACTGATTGCCAACCAGAGAAATACCCATTAATCCCCACTCTTTGCTTTCTATTAATTAACCAATCCTCTATCCATGCTACTACTTTACCCTTAATGCCATGCATCTTTATCTTATGCAGCAACCTTTTGTGTGGCACCTTGTCAAAGGCTTTCTGGAAATCCAGATATACCACATCCATCGGCTCCCCGTTATCTACTGCACTGGTAATGTCCTCAAAAAATTCCACTAAATTAGTTAGGCATGACCTGCCCTTTATGAACCCATGCTGCGTCTGCCCAATTTCTATCCAGATGCCTCGCTATTTCTTCCTTGATGATAGATTCCAGCATCTTCCCTACTACTGAAGTTAAGCTCACTGGCCTATAATTTCCTGCTTTCTGCCTACCTCATTTTTAAAACAGTGGTGTCATGTTTGCAAATTTCCAATCCACCGGGACCACCTCAGAGTCTAGTGAATTTCGGTAAATTATCACTAGTGCATCTGCAATTTCCCTAGCCATCTCTTTTAGCACTCTGGGATGCATTCCATCAGGGCCAGGAGACTTGTCTACCTTTAGCCCCATTAGCTTGCCCATCACTACCTCCTTAGTGATAACAATCCTCTCAAGGTCCTCACCTGTCATAGCCTCATTTCTATCAGTCGCTGGCATGTTATTTGTGTCTTCCACTGTGAAGACCGACCCAAAAAACCTGTTCAGTTCCTCAGCCATTTCTTCATTTCCCATTATTAAAACTCCCTTCTCATCCTCTAAAGGACCAATATTTACCTTAGCCACTCTTTTTTGTCTTATATATTTGTAAAAACTTTTACTGTCTGTTTTTATATTCTGAGCAAGTTTACTCTCATACTCTATCTTACTCTTCTTTATAGCTTTTTTAGTAGCTTTCTGTTGCCCCCTAAAGATTTCCCAGTCCTCTAATCTCCCAGCAATCTTTGCCACTTTATATGCTTTTTCCTTCAATTTGATACTCTCCCTTATTTCCTTAGATATCGACGGTCGATTTTCCCTCTTTCTACCGTCCTTCCTTTTTGTTGGTATAAACCTTTGCTGAGCACTGTGAAAAATCGCTTGGAAGGTTCTCCACTGTTCCCCAACTGTTCCACCATAAAGTCTTAGCTCCCAGTCTACCTTAGCTAGTTCTTCTCTCATCCCCTTGTAATCTCCTTTGTTTAAACACAAAACACTAGTATTTGATTTTACTTTCTCACCCTCCATCTGTATTTTAAATTCCACCATATTGTGATCGCTCCTTCCGAGAGGATCCCTAACTATGAGATCATGAATCAATCCTGTCTCATTACACAGGACAAGATCTAGGACCGCTTGTTCCCTCGTAGGTTCCATTACATACTGTTCTAGGAAACTATCGCGGATACATTCTATAAACTCCTCCTCAAGGGTGCCTTGACCGACCTGGTTAAACCAATCGACATGTAGATTAAAATCCCCCATGATAACTGCTGTACCATTTCTACATGCATCAGTTATTGCTTTGTTTATTGCCTGCCCCACCATAACGTTACTATTTGGTGGCCGATAGACTACTCCTATCAGTGACTTTTTCGCCTTACTATTCCTGATTTCCACCCAAATGGATTCAACCTTATCCTCCATAGCACCGATGTCATCCCTTACTATTGCCCGGATGCCATCCTTAAATAACAGAGCAACACCACCTCCCTTACCATCCACTCTGTCCTTCCGAATAGTTTGATACCCTCGGATATTTAACTCCCAGTCGTGACCATCCTTTAACCATGGTTCAGTAATGGCCACTAAATCATAGTCATTCACGATGATTTGTGCCATCAACTCATTTACTTTATTCCGAATACTACGAGCATTCAGGTAAAGTACACTTATGTTGGTTTTTTTCCCTCTGTTTTGAATCTTAACATCTCCAGTTTTATTCCTTTTGTTATTACTGGGCCTATTCACTGAGCTCCCCTCAGTCACTGTACCTTGTACTGTCGCCCTTTTAGATTTTTGACTATGTCTTCTCTGCCTTGCACTTTTCCCTTTACTTCCTTTTGCTTCTGTCCCTGTTTTACTACCTTCCAACTTCCTGCATCGGTTCCCATCCCCCTGCCAGTACCTTTACCATGAGAAATACTGGAGTGAATGCAACAAACTTAAAAATCCACTGGGCGGGATTCTCCATTGCCCGACGCCAATATCGTAATTGCCGATCGGGCGGAGATACCAGTCAGCCATGTTCCGCCCCCTCAGAAGTTGCAATAGCGTTTGAACGCCATCGGCAGGCCCTCCTGAGATGCTCCGCCCCTGATGGGTGGAGTTGCCGACCGCGTGGTTGACGTATGGCCTGAGTGGTCGGGACCCGGTGTGGCGGCTGCGGACTGTGTCCAGCGCATCCACACTTGGGATCCGTGTAGCTGGTCGGGGGGGCTTCCGCAAGTTTGGGAGGACTGGTGGGGGGTGGCCGGGATGTGGCCTGTGGGGTCGCGGATGGCATGTCGGGTTCGCGCACAGCCGGCGCCATGTTGTACACTGTGACTGTCATCGTCGTGGCCAGAGATCCAGCCATTCTCCGGCAGCTTTTGCCGCAGGAGTCAGGAGTTTCATCCGACGTCGCTGCGAGCCCCTCACCGGTCCCAGAATCGGTGAGTGTTCGGTACCGATTTTGGCATCATATAACGCTCGCAAATTCTCCATTTCAACCAGCTGCTGAAACGGAAAATCCCGCCCACTATGTTTCCAATATATATACTTTTCTAAACTGCATAATTAATCATTTTTTATGTATGGGGGTCTTAGCTCTTGACAGGTAAGTTTGCCCCCTTCTATTTCCCAAACAAGGCTGCATTACTGTCAGTTTCTAGTTAAAATTCAAATTATTTAACTCTTTAGAAAAGGGAGTCACTGCGAGGAACTCTGAGCATGTGTACTTTTCAACATCCTTCGAGCTAACAGGATGCTCAGGGATGCAAATGGGGGTAACTTCCCAGTCTAGCAATTGTATCTCAAAATTTGAACTATGTTTCCTGGATTCAGTTGATAAGATTTAGGGGCACCCTTAAAAAACAGTCATTCATCGTTACATTGTGGTAACTTACAATGATCATTTACAAAATCTGTATCAATACTTTACTCAGGTGACGTATCCATGATTTTCAGAAGCTAGTTCCTGTTTTTCTGAAACTACCCTTGGTTATGGGATGGAAACAATATGCCAGAGGATGTTGGTGTCCCCAAGCCCACAAGTATTTCCAGATATGTTCATGAATTTGTTTACTCTTGCTTGTGATTTTCTAATCCCTACTTCATAAAAAAAAATATTCCTTTAATCGTATAACTTCATATTGTGCCTTGATTCCTTCACACACCGCTCTTAACCAGCATGAGTGCAAGCAACAGGTAGCTACCTCAGTAAGTGATATCTGTAAACGTGGCATTAAACAGAGTGCCATATTACGATCCCAGACAGACCCCAACAGTGGCAAGGATACTGATCAGAAACCCCAATATTTAATTTTAATTTTGTAAGATTGTGAGGAAAGGAGAGATTGCTCAAAGAAATAGGGATATGGTACATTCAAATAAACTTTATTATCAACACAGTATTAAAATCTTTAACATCACAGCAGAAAATAACTTAGAATTACCCCTTATAGAGTACTATTCAATACAGTGACTACCATACCTTTAACTGCTATCTTTATTCCCAATTAAACAACAAGAAAGAAACCATCTAAGCTCTAAATTTGCTTTATTTTAAAAATTATTTTGATTGCCATTTTCCAATTTTCACAATTTAACAATTAGACATATGAATCACACAGGGCTCGATTCTCCCTCAGCGGGATCCTCCGTTTTGCCAACAGAGTTCCCGATGGCGTGGGGGTGCCCGCAGTGGGCGGCTACCGGAAAAGAGAATCCCGTTGCCAGTGGGGGCTCATCGCACCAGAATAGGGCATCTCTTATGTACAATTTTACATGTACCTCTTTCATCGGCCCTTCCCCTTTCCTTGTTCTCCCTTCCCCGTCTCAATCCTTGCCCGTCTTCCGCCCTGGGTGCTGTATCGTTATAATCTGTCCTTCGTTTTATGATTTTTGCTGTTACCCCTGTGGCTTCCCTGGGGGGCAGGAGGGGTGGGGGGGGGGGCTCCCTGCCCCCTGCCCCCTTGCTCTTTTCCCATGTGCCTTCCTGACATTCCTTCCTTGCCACCCTCGCTTTTGTTCCTCTCTGTTCTATGCGATCTTGTCTGTCCTCATTGATTCCCCCTCCCCCTTCTTAATCACTATTGGCTTTGAACAGGTCTTATTACAGGCTGATGAATAGCCCCCATGCTTTGAGGAAGCCCCTGTTCAACCCTTGGATGGTGTACTTGATTGTCTCCAGGTGGAGCAATTCTGACAGGTCTGTCAGCCAGTCTGCAGCTGTGGGTGGTGCTGCTGATCAGCAGCCGAGCAGGATCCTCCAGCATGCGATGAAGGAAGTAAAAGCCTAGATATCGGCCCTCTTCCCCATGTGTAGCTCTGGCTGGTCCAACCCCCCGAAAACTGCCAGTATTGGGCATGGCACTACCCTCATCCCCACAACCTTAGACATCGCCTTGAAGAAGGCTGTACAGAACCTGACAAGCCTGGGGCAGGCCCAGAACATGTGGGCGTGATTGGCCAGGCCTCCCTAGTACCACAACAGGAAGAGCCTGTTCATTCAGGTTCTGGTTAGGTGCACTCTGTACACCACTTTGAACTGCATGAGGCTTAGCCTTGCGCAGGAGGAGGTGGAGTTGGCACTACTTCGTGCTTTGCCCCAGTGATTTAGAGATGTGGATCAGAAATTGGCTAGTTGAAAGAAGACAGAGAGTGGTAGTTGATGGGAAATGTTCAGAATGGAGTTCAGTTACGAGTGGCGTACCACAAGGATCTGTTCTGGGGCCGTTGCTGTTTGTCATTTTTATAAATGACCTAGAAGACAGCGCAGAAGGATGGGTGAGTAAATTTGCAGACGACACTAAAGTCGGTGGAGTTGTAGACAGTGCGGAAGGATGTTGCAGGTTACAGAGGGACATAGATAAGCTGCAGAGCTGGGCTGAGAGGTGGCAAATGGAGTTTAATGTGGAGAAGTGTGAGGTGATTCACTTTGGAAAGAATAACAGGAATGCGGAATATTTGGCTAATGGTAAAATTCTTGGTAGTGTGGATGAGCAGAGGGATCTCGGTGTCCATGTACATAGATCCCTGAAAGTTGCCACCCAGGTTGATAGGGTTGTGAAGAAGGCCTATGGTGTGTTGGCCTTTATTGGTAGAGGGATTGAGTTCCGGAGCCATGAGGTCATGTTGCAGTTGTACAAAACTCTAGTACGGCCGCATTTGGAGTATTGCGTACAGTTCTGGTCGCCTCATTATAGGAAGGACGTGGAAGCTTTGGAACGGGTGCAGAGGAGATTTACCAGGATGTTGCCTGGTATGGAGGGAAAATCTTATGAGGAAAGGCTGATGGACTTGAGGTTGTTTTCGTTAGAGAGAAGAAGGTTAAGAGGTGACTTAATAGAGGCATACAAAATGATCAGAGGGTTAGATAGGGTGGACAGCGAGAGCCTTCTCCCACGGATGGAGGTGGCTAGCACGAGGGGACATAGCCTTAAATTGAGGGGTAATAGATATAGGACAGAGGTCAGAGGTGGGTTTTTTACGCAAAGAGTGGTGAGGCCGTGGAATGCCCTACCTGCAACAGTAGTGAATTCGCCAACATTGAGGGCATTTAAAAGTTTATTGGATAAGCATATGGATGATAAGGGCATAGTGTAGGTTAGATAGCCTTTAGTTTTTTTCCATGTCGGTGCAACATCGAGGGCCGAAGGGCCTGTACTGCGCTGTATCATTCTATGTTCTATGTTCTATGTCCCTACCCTATTTCCGTCCAAAGTTCATCGTCCCATTTCTGTCTTGTTCCATCTAATGGTGTTCTTGCCCTTTCTAAAAATCATCCGTACATGTCACCACAGTTCCCCTTCCCACTACTGTCCATGCCCAGCAATTCCTCCAGCAGTGTGTCTCTTGGAGTCGAGGGTACCTCGCCGTCTCCTTGCGGAGAAAGGTTTTCATTTGTAAGTGTCGAGCTCCTGTCCATTCTCTAGTTCCAATCCTTCATTAGTTCATCTAGGATTGCGAGTCCCTGACCACTAGCGCCCCCTGTCCTGTCTCCACTTCTTGAAAGTGTCTATTTCTTGGAAAAAGGACTTGGGGATGAGGATCGGTATAGATCTAAACAGCAAGAGGAACCTTGGCATCCTCCCCGCCATGGAGAGCAGGAATGCATCCCATCTCTGTAGATCCTTTTTTACTTCCTCCACCAGATTGGCCAGATTCCACTTGTGGATCATTGTCCAGTTGTGGGCTATCTGGATGCCTAGGTAGTGGAATTTACTTTGGGCTAGTTTGAATAGGAGACCCTCCATCTCTGTCCCTCCCAAGTTAGGTTTCACCAGTAATGCCTCACTCTTGCCCAGGTTAAGTTTGTACCCCAAGAAGGCTCCAAATTCTTCCAGGACCTTCATGATTACTTTTAGGCTGTTCTGTGGGTCCAAGATGTAGAGGAGCAGATCGTCCGCATAGAATAAGACTCTGCTTCCTGCCTCCTGTTTGGAAGACCTCCCAGCCTCTTGCGTTTTGCAGAGCGATCGCCAAGGGTTCGATTGCCAGGGCAAACAGGAGCAGGGACAGCGAGCATTCCTGCCTGGTGCCTCTGTGAAACTGAAAGTATTCAGAGCTGATCGTGTTGGTCTGAATGCTTGGGGATGTTGTCCAGAAATTTCACCCACGAGGTGAATCCCGTCCCTAGCCCAAACTGCTCCAGTACCGTAACATGAGTGGTGCGTCTGCCCCACTCATCCTTCCTTACCCGCAGTTGGTCCTTCTCCCTCAGGTGCCTCTCTTGGCTTTCAAACTTCTCAAATGGGTGAAGATTCTGGATCTTTTCACTTGGCCACTAAGTCCCCTGACATTCCAGGTAATCATTCTGGTGGGGGATCTCTGTCCCCCAGTTCCTGTAGGATCAGCCATACTTACCTGGTGGATGGACCCCTGCACTCTGGAGTTTCCCTTTGTCCAGGGGGCACCCAACTTGGAGGCCAACTGTGTGTATACCACATGGGGCATCTCTGCACTCCAGGTTCTCACTTTGTCCAGGGTCCCTCCAAAGTGGCTGTTCACGGCGCCACCTTGTTCCCTCAACCTGCACCTTCCCTGCTGAAGCCAATCTGAAAACGAACCCTTTTCCTATCCTTGTATTTCCCATGTGTTCCCCCCTGCTACCTACTCCCCATCCCCTCCCTTGTGTTCCCGCCTTCCCTATCTCCCCCCTTGGACTACCCTGCCCCTGTGGTCCCCAACCCCCCCACCCCACCACACCGCCAGACACCCACTCCCTGCCACGGCCCCCCCTGTTTTCATAGTTCCTGCTCTAGCTTTCCCTGCTAATGTGGTGGCCCCCCTCTCAGGGCTGATCTTATCCCTTTCCTATGCCCGTTAGATTGCTGTTCCTTCTTCATCCTCTCCTGCACTCTGCTGCCCTAAGCCTTTCCTGTGTTTTAGCATTTCTGTTCTGAGCGAGGCAGTATTGTCCCATGCAAACATGGTATAAGTCTATTATAGTTCTTTTTCTTTCTCCCTTTCTCCTTCCTCTGTTTCGTCCTCAGTGCTGTTTCGCCTGCCCCTTGTCCAGGCTGTTTATCCTCACGAGCTCGTCCGCCTCTGCTAGGATGTTGAAATAATGTTCTTTATTTTGGAAAGTTACCCAGAGCCTGTCGAACAACATTTCAAACCTAACTCGGCTCTTGTACAGAACCGATTTTGCCGAGTTGAATTTGGCCCTGCGCTTAGCCAGGTCTGCCCCGATGTCTAGCTAGACTTCAGTCTGTGTCCTTCCCAGTTGCTCGCCCTTGTCTGTCTTACCCACCGCAGGATCCTCTCCCGATCCTGATCCAATACAGATTGGCAATTATTGCCCTTGACTACTCCCCTGCCTATGGCTTCAGTTGGAGCGATCTGTGTTCCCTATCAATCCGCGGCGATTTAGGGAAGTTGTCCCTCCTGACCACTGGGCCACATAGACCATCGAGTCCCTGCCCTCGATTCCCTCTGGCAGGCCCACAAACCATATATTTTGGCGCCAGGACAGGTTCTCCTGGTCCTCGACCTTACCCTTTCGGCTTCCCTGGGTTGTCACCAATTTTTTTATTTCGGCCTCCAGAACAAAAATCCTGGTCCGTTGACACCTTCAAGCTCCTGGATCGTCTTCCCTTGAGCTTCCTGCTTCTTCCCCAGACCATCGATCACCGTCTGTATGGCAACCAATGCCTCCATCACAACCAGCTTGACCGCCACCTGGATCTCCACCTTTATCACCTCCCTCACCGCCAACAGTTCCTTGGTCAGGAATGTCTTCCATCCATCTCCAGGTGGTGGGGGGAGGCCATTGTTTGAGTCTTCGGTCTCCCTCTCTCTGGGGTGGCCGGGTCCCTTCGCTTTGTGGGTCCGCTGTCTCGTCCACCCACCGCTGCTCTTGGTGGTTCCCTCCTCTCCTGCCACTTCTGCGGCTTCTTGAGCTCCCATTTGCTGGTATATTGTTGCTCCTCTTCTCTCCATTTCTTATTGATGGGTGAAATGAGTATGAATTTTCGGGCTACATGTGACTAAAAATTCCTGTTTGGTAGCGTTCTGGACGAGAGCCACCTGGTGTGTGACTGCTCAGCATATGATCACCATCGGAAGTCCTTTCAATCCACTTTCGCTACCAATGGCACATAGGAGTACTTGCTTTACAGAGATATTCTTTGAGGAAGAGGAATCTCTTGACATTGCTTTAAAGAAAAGACCTGACTCCTGTCAGACCCATGCAGAAACTGGCTGTCTGTCTTCAGAAGATGCATGTCAGCTTGTTTCAGCAGCCCCTTTTTCTCAGATAAGACTACACTGCTTTAAGGACTGTTCATCGCTTTTAACTGAACTACAGTGAGAGAAAACTGTTTGACTTCTGGACACAGCTTCATTCAGATCAGAAATGGACTGCTTTCTTAACATGCCTGATGCCTTAGCTCCACCTAGCAACAGCATTATCTTACCAAGCTAAAATATAACTAACTCAATAGGGAATCAAAATTCCATTAGCCCAAGCTTTATATGATGATGTTTTCTTATGAATCTTAGTTGTCTTCCAACTAGGATTCTTTTAAAAAATGTCTGCAGCAGTCATAAACACACACACTGACCCAGGTTTTTAAACCCTTACTGCACTAAATACCTGTAATACAATGCATCTGAAATTCCTGCATTCATCACAGCCAATACCTATTAGATGAGATCTCAAGAGAGCAATGAACAATTTTATAACCTCAAGATGTGTACTGGTCTCAGCTTGTGCTGCAGCCCTGCCTCTCTAAATCATCCCAACGCCAAACTTTAGATTAATTTCAGGTCTTTGAACATACAAATATGGAAATTAGGAGCAGGAGTAGGCCAGCA
The DNA here is from genome assembly GCF_902713615.1 of Scyliorhinus canicula. Taxonomy (NCBI): domain Eukaryota; kingdom Metazoa; phylum Chordata; class Chondrichthyes; order Carcharhiniformes; family Scyliorhinidae; genus Scyliorhinus; species Scyliorhinus canicula. The sequence goes on from NC_052161.1 coordinate 45,457,874, forward strand.
AGTGTTATGCCCTTCCAACAGGGGCCTCACGGTAGCATGGTGGTTAGCATCAATGCTTCACAGCTCCAGGGTCCTAGGTTCGAGTCCCGGCTGGGTCACTGTCTGTGTGGAGTCTGCACGTCCTCCCCGTGTGTGCGTGGGTTTCCTCCGGGTGCTCCGGTTTCCTCCCACAGTCCAAAGATGTGCGGGTTAGGTGGATTGGCCACGCTAAATTGCCCGTAGTGTAAGGTTAATGGGGGGATTGTCGGGTATACGGGTTACGTGGGTTTAAGTAGGGTGATCATTGCTCGGCACAACATCGAGGGCCGAAGGGCCTGTTCTGTGCTGTACTGTTCTATTCTATTCTAACAGTATCCTTGACAGTGTAATTGGGGAAGGTAAAAATACGTTCTGTGACTTGCAACTTGCCAAGTACCATACTAAGCTTTCTAAGTTTAATAGGTGTATAAATAGTATGAGGGACATAGGAATTTCTAAATCTCAAGGATTTAATATATTAGGGACTGTGACCGCAACAACTGACATCTTTAGAGGATGTCATCATGCAGGTGCCTATTTCCAGACCACAGCATGGAAGCCCAAGTCACAGTATAGGATCCATTTCCCAAAATGAAAAGCCACCAGTAACCTGTTCAAATTAGTTTCAATGTGACAGGACCTTCTCTGATCCATTTCCACATTACTTACATGTCTTGCATCAATGACAGATGAGGAACCCCTAATTAGCGCATTCATCTGTTTGAACAAAATCATATTCAATGGAGGTAAAATTGAAAGTGGAATTGGCTCAAACATTAAGCTGGCCATCCTGACTATTAATGCCTGACTATTACCAGGGCCCTGAATAACCTCCGAGGTCTTAGTATGACTTAAATTAAGAATCATTCACTGCTTTTAATAGATTTCTGTTTGTTTTATCAATTGGATTGTAAAGAGAATGGGCGCAATTCTCCGGACTTACGAAAAATCGGAGAATAGCGGGCGGCGTAAATTTTTACGGACACACTGGTCCGACGCCCTCCCGCCATTCTCCCCCCCCACGGCCGCCCCCCGACACGAATCGCTGCCCGCCATTTTTTTACGGCGAGCAGCGATTCTCTCCTGGCCGATGGGCCGATTTCCAAGGCCTTTACGGCCGTTTTTATGAACGTAAAACACACCTGGTCTGACCGTTCGTAAAAATGGCCGTAAAGTCCCGATCTGGGGAACCATGGCACCGATTGGCCGGCCGTGCCAAGGGTGCCATGGGCCCGCGATCGGTGCCCACCGATCGCGGGCAGCGGGTACTAACCCCGCGCACTCTTTCTTCCTCCGCCGCCCCGCTGGATCCATTCGCGGGGCGGCTGAGGGGCATATGGCCCGTGCATGCGCATGTTTCACGCATATGCGTGATGACGTCGTCTGCGCATACGCGGGTTGGAGTCGTCCAATCCGCGCATGCGCGGCTGACGTCATCTGACGCGTCAGCCGTCGCTAACTTTGGCTAGCGGACTTAACGAAATTCGTTAAGCCAGCGATGCCGGAGTTCACGGCCGCGCGATGCTAGCCCCGACCGGGGAGCAGAATCGGTTCCTGGTCGGGGGGAGGAGGCTGGCGTCAAACGCGCCCGTTTTTGACGTCAGCTTCCCGATTTTTCGTAACTCGGGTGAATCGCGCCCAATATCTAGTCTCCATTTGATAGATTTTGCTACCAAACAGTATCTTGGAGTATGGTTTTCTCGGTAGGAAGGAAAATAATATTGTGTAGCGTGGCATGAGATTTGAGTTTTTTTGGGTGTTGAGTCTGAGGTTATTGAGGAAAGAATACCTGTCCTATGACCAATGGACCTGGTTAGACTGGAGTTTTAAACTGAACATGTGCATAGCTGTCAGAAGACTATTGATTCCAATGCCATCGCCTGTGGAAAGAAGTTCTTTGTGGATAGTTCGAAGACCAGTAGTAATAAGTGATTTTTTGAAGCTCAATAAAGTCCCCAGTCTTTTTGAAGCTGTGAACTTGATCCCTGTTCCATTGATCCAGTATGAGGGCAGATTCTGCCATCAGTCGAGAAGATTTTGCAGTGAGCGGACAATTATTAATATAGAACTCTGGGAGAGTCACTCGATTTAATGAAGTCAACAGAAGATCGATTCAAAGGCATGATTTCTCTGTAAACTGCAGATTGCTATATTAGTAGAGTAGTGTTATCAAACTTTCCCCCAGAGGATGGTTAGTCAGCAGGGACCTTAAATTTGATAGATTCTGCTTGATCCTGAATTTGTACGGTTTCGTTGACAACAACGAATATCATTTGTTGTTTATTCTTGACTGCATCCCAGCCGACATACTTGCACCAAGAGTGAAGTGGATAAGCTTTGATACTGGAAAACTCTGAGATATCCTGGATGGAAGTGTATTTGGAAACTTCGTGTGGGAATTTCCAGGCTCCCCGCCTTCTCCCCCTCACTGTGCCATTTTTTCTGGAAAGAGAGGCTGCCCACTGGCAAGATCTACATGTCTCATGTTTGTCCTTGTGCCATCGTACTTGACCAATGTTATAATGCATGGATCTGTCACACACATTCAGATAGCAGCCAAATAAAACTTTGAAAAGCACTTGATAGAACATAGAACAGTACAGCACAGTACAGGCTCTTCGGCCCACGAGGTTGTGCCAACCATTTACCTTAATCTAAGATCAGCCGAACCTACATCCCTTCAATTTACTGCTGTCCATGTGCCTGTCCAAGAGTCGCTTAAATGTCCTGAATGATCTCAGCTCTTCTGCAGGAAATCACATATAGGGTGAGGTGTTTGAGTAATAAGACATTTCTGGCATTCCACATTTATTGCCCACATCTGGAAGGTGTTTGACAAGAAATTGTCTAGTACCTTTCAAATGCCAAACTCTGGTCAGGCAGTATTCATTGAGACAATACTTGTCATCTGAAAAATCAAAATAATTTGTCTTGCAGTGTCATTGGGCATTTAATCAATCACATCCATCCCGTCATAACTCTCAGTGTTCTTAAAGGAGTTAGGGTAAAATTTAGAGGAGCAAAATGTTTACAAATTGTAAGCAAACCCACAGTCGAAAGGGAATAAAATCATGGGTTTACTATGGTGCCAAAGGCAGAATGATGGTGCTGAATTGAAGACATATTGCCAAATTGGGGAAGTGGATCAAACACCCCTGATTCTTGGGGTGATTCGCAATAATTGCGCATCATGCCTTTATAGGAATATGTCTGTGTCAATGCAGATATTGTAGTGATGAGAACATCAGTTGTTGGGGATGCAGACTAGGGATATTTTTCAATCTCATCAGAGAGGGTAATTTTTATGCTCCCAATCAATAAAGTAGCAATGTTGCACCTATTCAACGGATTGCTCATGTCAGTCCTTTACACCAGCTTTCCTGCTTACACCTGGAAAGCTGGATCTTTTTCTTGAAAGTTCTCATTGTTGCATTGGGTCTTGTAACTGGTTAATGTTCTATTTGAACTGATTTAATCTCAAGAGTCTTCGCTAAGATTGTGGCATTGACCTCAACTTGTGTAGGCTGATAAATAGAGCCATGTGATAACACAAGTGGTTGAGGCTGAGGTATTGAAATTATCTCAAAATGAAGTGGTACCTTTGTAAGCGTGGATGCATCATTGTGAGTTGTTGGAGAATGAGGCTTTCAAGGAAATGTCTTAGTATCCGTAGTGGAATCTGTACTACTATCATTGGAAAGAGCTTCTGAAAACCTATCTTCTGACAGTTGAGTTTGGAGATAAGCGCCCTATTTTTAAAAAATAAATTTAGAGTACCCAATTGTTTATTTTCCAATTAAGGGGCAATTTAGCATGCGGGGTCGGAGCAGATATCTGCACCACCACCTCCCGCTGACCCGGGGCCCCGGGAGGAGCGTGTGGAGATCCCACCTGTCGATGATCCCGGTGGCGGGATCAAGGCAGCCCCTGAGTTAGTTGGTGGGCCCGTGTCGCCTGCCGCACTCAGTGTGGTGGAGGATTCGGGCCCGGAGGGCGATGGTCTGAAGGCTGTCAGCAGCACAGTGTCGGGCGCGCAGGGTGCACGAGATGCTCTGTAGCGGGGTGCGGGTCTCACTCGTGCCTGACACAATGTCACCCCTCACCCTCTCTGAGGAACTCCCTGAATCTGGCACATCACAATTGAAGGTTCTTTTGTTTGTCTGTCTCTGTAGATAGTTCAGGCAGTGCCCTATTGGGCTCCCCTTCACCAACACTCCGACTCACTCCCTCCCCACCACCCTCCTTTCCCCTCTCTCCCCACCACCCCCCTTCCTTTCCCTTCTGTTGATAAAGGGGCGAGGTTACCTGGTCTCTCCAGCGCAAAGTTTAATGCTTGTACCATTTGTTTTTTGTAGAAACGTGTTGTGAACTGTTTTAATAATTAAAGTACCCACCACCCCCCTACCCGTACATTGGTACTAAGGGGAGGATATCCTATTTCTCCAACACAAAATGAGTGTTTGTACCTTTTGGCCTTGCATATATTTTTTACTGTTTTAATAAAAAGATATGGTCAATCCACCTAACCTGCACATATTTGGTTTGTGGGAGTGAAACCCACACAGACACGGGGAGAATCTGCAAACTCCACACGGACAGGGACCCAGGGCTGGAATTCATACCCAGTTCCTCAGTGGCTTTGGTAGTAATGCTAACCACTGTGCCACATGCCGCCCTATCAGCACCCTATTTAACAATAGTCCAAGGAACAATAATCCACAGGATAGTAATCAATGTAGCAAGTAAAATGATAATTAAGTGTTATGGGCCAGGGTTTAGAGAATCCCAAAGTGGAGTTCACCTGACCCACAACGTTTAATAGATTGTGGTATGGGGAGCACACGGCCCACTCTACAGGTGTGGTACAGCAGAAATGGAAAAGTATTTTTTAAAGCAAACCAATATTTATTATATGAACTCAAGTTAACCTTTTTAAAGCATACAGTGAACATCTTAGCAACCATTAATTCAAATACAACCCCAAAGACTACAACACAAAGTAATCCTTTAAGCTTTCCTTTTAACATCCATAAGACTTAAAAACACCTTTTTACAGAAAGACACCAGGGTTAACTTAATTACTGAGAACAGTTACCACGTTGAAATCGCTAAGCCTGCGATGCCGTGCTTCACGGGGCCCCGCTGCTCTACGCCCGGTGGGGGAGATTTGGGTCCCGGGAGGGGGCGCGGAGGCTGCCGTGAAACATGGCCAGTTTCACGGCAGCCTTTACGACTCGCCGCATTTGCGGAGAATCGCGCCCCAGGTCTTTGTTCAAACTTCCTTTCCAAACTCACTCCCCTGCTAATGTACTAAATCTATAAGGCATGAAAGAGATCATAAACTGTGAACTCCAACCCTACTTGTTGCCTATTTAAAAATGGACTTTGTTGAACCAAAAACATGGCACCTACAGGCGATAGGATTTGAAAGTTGGCTACATAGAACATAGAACATAGAACGATACAGCGCAGTACAGGCCCTTTGGCCCTCAATGTTGCACCGACATGGAAAAAAAACTAAAGGCTATCCAACCTATACAATGCCCTTATCATCCATATGCTTATCCAATAAATTTTTAAATGCCCTCAATGTTGGCGAGTTCACCACTGTTGCAGGCAGGGCATTCCACGGCCTCACCACTCTTTGCGTAAAAAACCCACCTCTGACCTCTGGAAACTTCAAATAATAATTACAGGACAAAGGTCAATCCTTATCCTTGTGGAAACGCACACGTATCATTGTGTGGACCCTTTACAATCAATGAAACAAGAGTGCAGCAGATGCTCTGTCTCCCAGGCCCAGACTCACAACAAAGAGAGAACCATCAAAACTTGTTATACCTGCTGAGACGCCATCTATTTCCTAAGGTGAACAATGGAACACCAGAGGCATAGAAACAGACTCATTAATGGGTAACATTACATGACCTAGGCTTTTCTGGCCTTTGGAAATGTTTTATGTGACCTTACAGACTCCCAGACTTCCTGCTGTTAAATATCCAGCCTGTCAAAACCAAATCAAACTCCAGGCTAACAAAAAGCCTGCCTCAAGTCTAAATCTCATCAAAACCTAATTCTTTGAAAGGTTCTTGCCATTGCATGTAGAGTGGGCCAAGTCTCTGTGTATTAACCTCACTGGGTCATGATAAACTGCAAAGAAAGTCTGCAACTTCTGCTTTCCTTGCTCCAGAGGTGATTTCTCACAAAATTGTGATATGATATAATAAAACAAACTTTATTCCTAACACAGTATTGAACATCTATAGCATCATACAAGAAAATAGCTTACAATTCCCCCTTAAACAATGATAATTAATACAGTGACTTAATAACCCTTAACTGCTATCTTTATTTCCACGCAAGCAACAAAACCATCTTAAATCTCATGCCACTTTTAAATACAGTTAGCACTCAGGGATAATTGCTACACAGAAATGTCTTAAATACTCAACTTTGAGAAAGAGTGATCTTTTGAGACTTCTTGAAAGAAAGAGACCTGACACCCTCTCATAACAATGCAGAATCTCTGGCTGTATTGCTTCAGAAACAGCTTCTCAGCTTACCTACCACTCACAGACTGCCTCTGAACCTCAACACATGACTGCTTCAGTGCTTTGCTCCTCCCATAAACTACATCTTCTCACTAAACCACACAATGGGCGGGATTCTCTGAAAATGGGGCTATGTCCCCATGCCGGCGGGAAAACCGACATCAACCACTCCGGCGTCAACAGCCCCCGAAAATTAGGAATTCTCCAATTTCTCAGGAGCTAGGTTCACGCTGGAGTGGTTGCCGCTGCTCCAGTCAGCGCTGAAGTATGGGCACGAGTTCACGCATGCGTGGAACGGCCGGCGTGATATCGCGCATGCGCAAACTGGTCGGCATATTTACGCGCATGCGCAGACCGGCCGGCATATTTACGCGCATGCGCGGGGGTTCCCTGCTCCGCACCAACCACCGGGCAATATGGAGTACCCCGACAGGGGCCCGGCGCGGAGGAAAGAAGGCCCCTCATGGAACCAGCCCACCCGCAGATCGGTAGACCCCGATCGCGGCCCAGGCCACCATGGTGGCCCCCCCTGGGGCCGGATCCCTCCGCACACTTACCTGCCAGGCCCCGCCATACGTGAGGTGAGTAATTCACACCGGTGAGACTGGGCAAAACGTTACGGCCACTCATCCCATCAGGGCCCGCAGAATCGCCGGGGGGATCGCTGTCAACAACCCCCGACTGGCGTGGCGGGAATCCCGCCAGCCCCCAGAAAATGGCGCTGGAGAATAGGGCAGCCAGCATCGGAGTGGCAGGATTCGTGCCTCTCCCCGGGGATTCTCCGACCCTGCGCAGGGTCGGAGAATCCCGGCCAATGTCTCTAATGAACTACTCTGCAGGGAACCCTCTTAATATAAAAAAATCCCATTAGCCCAAACTTTTACCATGCTTCAATTGTACCTCCCAAAAAAGTCTAGCTGTCTTGCCAACAGTATTTTTAGAAACACTACTAAAGTAGTCAATAACACACCATTCAAAGCTTAACCCTCACTGCGCCAAATACATATAAAGCAACTTTTCTGAAATTCATACATCCATCACAGGAAGTTAAAAAGCGGGATCTCAGATTTAATAATCTGTGGATTACTCATTATGCCATACACTGATGGGAGTAGAAATTGAGGGATATAGTGACTTAATGCATGCATGGAGACTTGCTGCAGGAGAAACAACTTCAGATTCTTGAAATATTTGGGGTCAGTTCTGAGGAAGAGGGAACGTTTGAAAATGAACATGTTTCACAAACAGAGCTGGATAGATAAACTAGAGCTGCAAGGGAGACTCCAAACTAAATCAGCATGGGGCTGGAAGCAAGATGTAGTGTTTTAAAGTAGAAACATGGAGCACAAAGGCCTGAGAGAGACAACTAGATTTAGAAATAAAACAGAATTAGGTGGGATCAGACCAAATGCAAAATGTTTAAGTTAGATATCAGTGTGGTTAGTCAGGTTGGCCACCTGCAGGTGCAAATAGCCACTTGGCAACATGATGCTGTGATGATAACTCTGGGTCAAAAAAGGGAGGATTGGATGCATATTAGTCAAGGCTATAATATGTTCAGGAAAGACAGAAAGGGGAAGTAAGGGGGAGGGATTGCGGTCTTGATTATGGGAAATATTTCAATACTGGAAAGAGAGTATTCTTGAGGGAACAAAACAGAATCTATTTGCTTTAAGTTAAGAGGCAACAATTGAGTTATTACCATACATGATATGTTTTACTGGCCAGTGGAATGGAGATAGAGGTAGAGGATCAAGTCTAATGTGCAGGCAAATATATAGAAAAATTGCAGAGAAGCCCATCAGCAATAGAGCAGTAATAGTTGGGGTATTACAACTAACTTAATAGGGGCAGGGCTAAAATCAGTGGAAAAGGTATAGAGGATGCAGAATCCATCAAATGCATTCAGTAGAATTTTTTCAGCCATTACATAGCAAGCCCAATGAGAAGGGGCAGTTCCTGGCTGCTTCAGTGAATTAAGCTGGATAGACAAGAGGATTCAGTGGGAGAGGTTTTGTAGAAGCGAGCATAATACAGTTGGATTTGGCATAGATGTAGAAAAGGACAAAGATAGACCAAGAGTAGATGTTTTAAATTGTGGAAAGGCCAATTTTATTAAGCTGAGATGTGCTTTGACAGAAGTGGATTAAAAGTAGCTACTTGCATATAAATCAGTGTCAGAGCAATGGGAGGCTTTCAAGAAGAAAATCAATATGTTCCTGCAAAGGAAAAAGGTGGGGCTCCCAAACCTAGTTGTCAAATGGAAGCTTATGTGAGACTCAGAGAGCTCAGTACTGCAGAAAATGTAGAGAATTAATCTGCAGGCTGAATTTTAAAAGGAAATTAGGAAAGCAAAACGAAGACATTAAACAATACTGACAAGTAAAATCAAGGAAAACCCAAATACATTTTATAAATACATAAAGAGCAAGAAGACGATGATAACTAAGAAGGTAAGCAATATGGGCATGGCCCTCAATGAATACTTTGGCACAGATTTTCACTCCAGGTTGACTAGAAGTCATCCACTATCGCCCTAAAATGATTGAGGAGGTTGCCAGGTGTGGAGGTGGGCTGGGCAGAAGGCATGCCTCTTTGTTCCGCACACTTTGATGTGACTGGAATAGAGGTAGACTTTCCCTCCTCATCCTTCTCCACCTGTATGCTGCCTTCGACACAGTTGGCAACACCGCCAATACCTCCACACTCTCCTCCAGCTGGTTCCATTCTTATCTATCTAATCATCGACACTTTCAATGGATTCTCTTCCTGCTCCCGTATTGTTATATCTGGTATCCCCCAGGGATCCAGCCTTGGCCTCCTATTTCTCATCTATATGCTGCTTTTGCAGTTATAACCAATGGCGCAGCATTTGTTTTTATATGTATGCTGCTGACACCCAACTCTATTTCACCTTCACTTATCTTGCTCTTCTGCTGTTGCTAAATTATCAGATTGATCACCCAACATTAGTACTGGAGGAGCAGAATTTTTTCATTTTATTTAGTCATTCATGGGATGTGGGTGTCACTGGCTGGGCCAGCATATATTGCCTATCCCTAATGACTCTTCAGGAGCTTGTGGTATGCTGCCTTCTTGAACCACCGGAGTCCATATGCTATTGGCACACATTGCAGTGCTGTTAAGAAGGAGTTCCAGGAATTTGACCAAGTGACAATGAAAGAACAGCAATTTAGTTCCATGTTAGGATAGCATCTGTTTGGAGGGGAACTTCCATGTGACATTGTCCCCATGCATCTGTTGCCCTTGTCCTTATGGGGTGGTTGAGGTTTTGGATGGTGCTGTTCAAGGAGCCTGGGTGAGTTGCAAAGATGTATCTTGTAGATGTACACTGCTGTCGCTGTATGTCAATAATGGAGTGATTGGAGTGGTAGGTGAATGGGATACCAATCAAGTGGGCTGCTTTGTCCTGGATGTTGTTGAGCTTCTTGAGTATCTTTAGAGCTGCACTTATGCGGGCAAGTGGGGTGTATTAAATCACACACCTGACTTTTGGCTTATCGATAGTGGACAGGTTTTCAGGAGGTAAGTTACTCTTTACAGAATTCCCAACGTTGACCTGCTTTATTAACCTCTAATTACGCCTGAGTAAATATTGACAAGATTGAAGCCATTGGGCGGAATTCTCTGCTCCCCACGTGGCATGGGAGAATTGTGGGAGGCCTCCTGACATTATTTATGCCCCCCCTGGCGCCCCTGCTGGTGCCCCTGCTATTCTCCCCCCCCCTCTCAGAAAAATCGCTGCTCGCCGTTTTTCACGGCAAACGGCGATTCTCCAAGCCCAATGGGCCGAGCGGCATGCCCTTCACGCCCGTTTCACCACGGCAGCAACCACACCTGGTCGCTGCATTCGTGAAACAGGCACCGGATGCCTGTTTTGGGCATCCAGGGGCCTGATTGGGACGGGAGCACCGCGACTGTGCTCCGAAGGGGACAGGCCTGCGATCGGTGCCCACCGATCATTGGGCCTGCGTCCAAGACGGACGCACTCTTTCCCCTCCGCCGCCCGGCAAGATCAAGCCGCCACGTCTTACCGGACGGTGGTGGAGAAAGACGGCACCGCGCATGCGCGGGTCCGCGTCGTCTGCGCGCTGATGTCATCCGCGCAGCGCCATTCGGGCGTCATTTCCGGCGGCCGAGTCCGGCGGGAACGACGGGGGCCCGCTCCTAGCCCCCCGGGTGGGGTGAATTAGGTGCGGGGAGCAGGCCCCGAGGCCGTCATGAACCTCGACCGAGTTCACGACGGCCTCCGCCCATTATTTTCAGATCCTGCACCAAATTATTTTTCCTACCTACCTATTCCACCCCTCTACTTGGGAACATGCTGCGATTAAGATTCAGTTTGTAACTTAGGTGTCACATTTGAACCTGGGATGTGTTTCGGATCTCCTTTGTGTTGTCACTAAGACTGTCTATTTCAACCTCAATGACACAGCCTGACTTTGCAGTTCATCTGTTGGTGAAACATGCCCTTGTTACCTCCAGGCTCAACTATACCAATGCACTCTGGACTGGTCTCTCACATTCTGCCCTCCATAAATTTAAGGTTCACCAAAACTCTGCTGTCCATTAACTTGTGGCACCTTCTGTTTCCCCAATCACCTCTGTTCTCGCTGAACTGCAGGCTCCTGATTGAGAACAGCTTTGCTTTTAATACTCTTATCCTTGTTTCAAATCTCTCCATGTTCTTGCCCCTGCCTGTCTCTACAATTTCCTCTCGCACTTCAACTCAACAAGACATCGGCACTCCTCTAACTTCGGACCTCTTGTGCATTCCCAATTAGAATTGCTTCACCATTGGTGGCTGTGCCTTCAGGTGCCTTGGCCCAAAGCTCTCGAATTCCCTCCCTACACCTCTCCCCCTCTATAACTTCCTGAAATAGCTTCGCCAAGGCCTGTCTTCTATCAATAACTCCTATTATTAAAGTAACAATGCGGCTTACAACACTCGCCTCCCAGCCCAGAGACCTGTGGAGATGCTGGTCCTGTTTGGAACTGCCTGTTTTGAACTCCTGCCATGCACCTCCTGTTGGGTGAGCCTCCACCCACTCAATAGGAGAACTCGAAGTCCATGGTGAGATCTAGTGCCGATCCCCCATGTCCTTCGTGGCCATCATAACATCCTTCCCCCCCTTAAGTCCATTTGCCCCTCAGTACTCCCATGACGAGGAAGTCTCTTCCGCCTCTTCGCAATCGGCCTGAGATCCAATTAAGGTGGAACAGGATCTAGAGGTGTAAACCAGATTGGTGATCTTCACTTGCCGAGCGAGCGCCGAAGCATTAATGGTGCGATTCTCCCTCTGTGTCTGCTACTGACAAAACGCCTAATTCCTTTGCTTCCGACTCAGAATCTGCGTCCTCGTTACTGCGGGATGGATATAGGGTTCTCTACAGGCAGTAAACTGGCACTAGTGGTGGCCACCTCTGTCATGAGGCTTGCATGGGGATGGACTCCCTATTTCTGAGGTGGTCCAGGTGTTCCCTCGTGACCTTATCCTGGAACTTCACTTTGTAGGCTATGTGCTCCGTTTTCTCTAATATTACTCCAGGGACCCAACTGGAGCCAACTCTGAAGTTCCTCACATAGACTAGGTCACCTGTCTTAAATATTCTTTCAGATCTCACAGCATCATAATTCCTTTTCTGTTTTTCTTGTTGGGTCTCCACCCTCCCCACCAGATTTGGGAATAGTAGGATTAATCTCCTGCGATGCAGCCTTCCCATTGACAGTTCTGGGGAAATTTTAGGAGCAGTTCTAAAATCGAATAAAAACTGTGCCAATTTGGTCTCGATGGATGCTGCCAGTTCCTTTTTTGAAGGTCTCAGCACCTGTTCCGCCAGACCATAAGGTGTTGTTCTGATATATCTGGTGCCATTTGATTTCAGGAAGGCCTGGAACTCCCCACTGGTGAAGGCCACACCATTGTCAGAATCAGGACTTCCATGCATACAAGAACTCTGTCATAGTTTTCTGACCATAGTGTGGGAGGTAGTGGAGCCATTTGGAGTGTGCATCTACCAGGATCAGGAACATAGAACGCAGAAACAGCCCAGCATTGTCCATGAGTATGCCACCACCACCACAGACTTCATCAGTAAATGTGTGGACGACCATGTGCCAAAAAAAGCAGTACGTACGTTCTCCAACCGGAAACCATGGCTCAGTCACGAGATTGACTCCCTACTGAAAGACCAGTCTGAGGCGTTCAAGTTGGGCGACCCTGACCTATACAAGAAAGCCATCCGAGATGCCAAGAGAGAATATAAGATCAAGCTAGAGTCACAGAATAGCATTACAGACTCTCGGTGGTTGTGGCAAGGCCTAAACAACATAATGGGCAAAAAGCAAAGCCGTGCAGTATCTCCAGCAGCAGCGCACCCCTCCCAGATGAACTCAAGGCATTCTATGCTTGGTTTGAGCAGGAAACCAACGATCCGCTGTCGAGTTTCCCAGCAGCCCATAACACATCCATACCCACCATCACAGCTTCTGAAGTCAGATCGGCCTTCCTGAAAGTGAACCTTCGTAAGGCGACGGGTCTGGATGGGATCCCTGGGCATGCACTCAGAGCCTGTGCGGACCAGCTGGCAGATGTGTTCGCGGACATCTTTAACCTGTCCCTACTCCGCTCCGAGGTCCCCACCTGCTTCAAAAAGACCACCATCATACCGGTGCCAAAGAAGAACCAGGCAACGTGCCTCAATGACTACCGTCTGGTGGCCCTGACTTCAGTCGTAAAGAAGTGCTTCGGGAGGTTGGTCATGAAGCGCATCAACTCCATACGCCCAGAATGCCTTGATCCACTGCAATTTGCATATCGCCGAAACTGGTCCACAGCAGACACCATCTCCCTAGCCATACACTCATCCCTGGAGCATCTCGACAACAAGGACTCCTACATCAGACTCCTATTTACTGACTACAGCTCCGCCTTCAACACCATAATCTTCTACCAATAACTCCCTTTGTTATAGTAATGAAAAGGGCCACTACCATGGCTGAGAATGTTCACGTCCCAGCCCGGAGACCTGTGGAAATGCCTGTCGGGTTGGAATTGCGAGTTTTAAACTCCTGCCCTGAATCTCCTATAAGGTGAGCCTCTCCCGCTCAGTCGGGGAATTCGTATTCCATGAAGCTCACCGCGCAATTCAGTGACGATAACCCGTATCTTTCGTGTCCATTATAACATTTGCCTTCCTCCTTTAAGGCACTCCTTAAACCTTACCTCTTTGCCCAAGCTTTCAGTCATCTGATCTCCTTATGTGGCTTAGTATCATACTTTGTGTTTTGATGCTCCTATGAAATGCTTTGGGATGTTTTTGTCATACTAAAGGTTTTATGTCAATATCATTTGTTTGTATTGGGTTATGGGATGAGTGGCAAGAGAAGCTGGGACTAACTGGATTGCTCTTTGATAGAGTTGTCCCAGGACAACTGGAGAATCCCCTTGCTCTTATTTAATATATTTATGTTTAACATTTCCCTACGTCACTGCCCATTCAGCACCCGAAAATTGTCGTACGCTAATTGCCCCCATTGTGTACAGTTTCTTCTGTACTGAACCACTATTTTCCTGAGAGACGGTATGAACAACACGTAAAAATTGAGGGAGATAACATTTTCTGAAACTTCTCACTGATCTTCAAAGGCAAGCAAGCAGAAATGCTAGGCTGCCAGAATTTACATTTATTCATTGCATTAAATCCAAGCCGTACTCACACCACAAAAGTCTATAGAGTTTTTGCATTGTAACCTCTAATTCAATGATTAACCAGATGTACTCTCGACTGCAAAAGCAAAATTCTGCAGATTCTGGAAAATTCCTGTCCTGCTCTTTTTTATTAAAGGAATTTATTGACGCCACATTAGCTAGCTGCTTTGGATGAAATCTATCACATCCTGTAGAAAAATAAAATATTTTTGTCTCTCGTCAGGATTCTTTTGTTTCCAGCCTTAAGGCTCGTGATTGAGGTGCTCATTTTTAGTCCTCTGGCACCTTGTTTGGTTGAATGGAGATATTTTTTTCCAAATAAATGAAATAACTGATGCAAAAATATATTTTTGACTGCAACCAATCAACCGAACCACTCCTGATCATTTTACTGCGCAAGATTTGCCAGCCAACACAGTGTACATTCTGCACCCATCCCTCAAAGAACTTATTTTGAAATGAATTAGCTTCAGAAAGTCTCTGAATGCGAAATGGGACCGTGCTGGAAAAATGTCCATTTCTAGTTTTTATGTCGGAGAAGAATATCAAGATTATGATAAAAATTCCTTTCTGCAATTTTACCTACAGCAAGACCGGAATAGCTGGCATGTAACAAAGAAATGCACCCCATCCATCCCGCCTACTTTCCCAGACAAAACTTTTACAGGTGCACTTAACTTCTTTTAAAATGGAGTTCAGCCAGTTATTTCTTTTCAATAGAATGATCTGGAATTATAAAATCTACTGCATATTGTGGGGCTGTTCACCCAAAATAGCCCATATTGGTGTCTGAGCTGCTCTCAAATCTTTACTCAAAGCATGGAATGTGGTTTTTCTTTACTACATAATTAATTTGACGTATCCAATGGATGTTCCTGGGAGGAAGGGGTTGTCTTGCAAGGCAAGTTTGAGCACATTAGGGGCGGCATTCTCCCCTACCCGGCGTGACGGAGGGTGCCGGAGTAGGGGAGTGGCGCCAACCACTCAGGGGTCGCGCCTCCCCAAAGGTGGGGAATTCTTCGGGTGGCGGAGAATCTCTGCCACGGCGGGGGCAGGATTTTAGGCGCCCCCAGGCGATTCTCCGACCCTGCTGGGGGTAGGAGAATTTCGCCCCTGGTTTCTACTCATTGGAGTTCAGAAGATTGCAGGTGATCTTTGTGAAATATTTAAGATTCTGAGAGAACTTGACAGGGTCTGTGCTGAGGGAATGTTTCCCCTCATGGAGGAATGTAGAATTTGGGGGGACAGTTTCAAAATAAGGTAGTTTCCAGTTTAAGGTGAAGATCGGGAGGGTTTTGTTTATGTGAGGGTTGTTATTCTTTGGAACTCTCTCTCCCAGGAAGTAATGGGTCATTGAATATATTCAAGGCTGAGTTGATTTTTGTTCGTCAAGGGGGTCTCTTAAGGTTATGGAGGGCCAGCAAGTAAATGGAACTAATGCCATAATCAGATTGGCCATCATCTTATTGAATGGAGGAGCAAGTCCAAGGTGCCTAATGGCCTACTCTTTCTTATGTTGGGTGACTATATATTTATGTTCCCTTTTTGTGTATTCACCAACAAGTGGAAACCATTTCCATTTCCACCCTATTGGTCTTATAATTTTAGTGATCTCTGTCAAGTCACTTCTTAGTCTTCTCTCTTGTCGAGAAAAACGATTCTGCTTGTTCAGTCTTTCCTGATGACTGCAGTTCTTGATTCTTCATGTTGGGAGACTTGACATCATCAAATGGGTTTAAAATTGTTGTGTGTCACTTATATTTTACATAACGAGCACCTGTTATGTCAAGAGCCAGGGCCGGTATTCTCCGTTTGAGACGTCGGGACTGAATCGCGAGGGTTTTCCATTAATGAAAGAGGCACTGCTCCTGGATTGATTTAGGACTTGTTAATGAGCTAGCACCAGCGGCATATGGAACTAGTACAATTCCAATGCATGCTGGCGTCTGGGATTAGGATCAGCACTGGAGAGCCTGACAAGCAAGAGATGCATTTAAGCACTCCACTCCCCACAAACCCTCATTTCAGCCAAGAAGACGGCATCGGTTGCTCTGGAGCACACAGATACCGTTTATAGGTGGCTGGGGACGGAGGGTACTTGGGGAGGTGGCCTGGAAAGGCACCTATATGACCCGTGGTGCCAAGTTCACAGCGTGCACTCAGTACTGTGTACAGCTGGAGCCTTAAAGACTGTGCAGCAATGGTGGTCCATGCCTGTCCAACCCAACCCCATTGCCCTCTTCCTGGCTGTCCACCACTACTCTCCCCCGACCCTGGCAGAAGCCATCCAGCCAGCGACACAACTGACAGCACACTATAGCGATGTTAGACACTTTTCGTACCCTTTCTCTCTCCCTCAGCAACCATGGCATCTGTTTCCCGATTTTAAATACAACAAATGAATATCACTGCCAGTAATTTCTCCTGACAGAGGCGGAGCATCGTGGGGGGGCCGGAATTGCCAGGTTGTGCCGGCTAATTATATGCCAAAGGTGTCGAATTTGGTTGCCTGTGCTGGTGTGTGGTGTGGAATGCATTCAATCCGCTGTTGAGGCACTGCAGCACGGCAGATCGACGGGCGCCTGGTGCCAGCCTCAATTTTCAGCTGACGCATAATTCTCCACCCGATTGCATTTCCTGATTCCTGCGTCACTAGATAGAGAATCCCGCCCCTAATGTTTGAAAATACTTTCAATTTTTAAAAATCATGATTACCCATTCAAGGTATTGGTCATTTTAGTTCCAACTTAATTCTGGAAAGTTACACTTTGTAATGGTCCACTTTTTGTTTCCGACGCATGGCTCCAAAATTGATGATGAATAGTGAAAGCGCCATCAATCATACTGGACAGCATTTTCCTAGAATTTGGCAAAATATGGTGGCGGGTGGGTAAAGTGGCGTTTAGCCCATCGGTGATGGTGGGTTTTCACGCTGCATTTTTAGCGGCTCTTTTTATTTAGAAAAACTGGTTTCACGGCCGCCTTAATGGCAGGCAGCCTCTGATTCATCCACCCCACCATCAGTTGAGCACTTCAATCAGCGGGACTCTCCAGCGCTCCCCAGCCACTTCTCCTTGGTCCACCACAAAGGATGGCTGCTAAGATGTCTGCACCAAGACTTTCAGAGGCTTTCCTCTACAAACTGCTGGATTCCATGGAGCAAGGTTGTTACGTCCTCAACCCCACACATAGGAAGGAGACCAGCCAGCAAGGAAACAAACCCAGCATGAGTGGCGGTGGCAGTAATGGTAAATTCAACTGCCTGAGGAGGAGGACGGCACCCAGTGCTGGAAAGGGTGGGTGAGTCACTCCGTACATCACTCTCAACCCTCACGCTCACACATCCACAGAGAGCTCGCTCACTGCCACCTCAAGCGATACCACCATTCTCTCACCTTCATCTCTCCACCGGGTCACCTTCCTTCTCCCACTCACCATCGTCCACGACCAGGCATCCTTACCGTGTGCCCTGGCATGTGGCTTGTTTCCAGTATCTCCATGCAAGAGATGTTGGCTCACAATTAGAGGGAGAGATTCCAGATGGACAGAGAAGTGCCCAAATTTAAAATCCTCTCGGTATTCAGAGGGCTCTCCAGCTGGCTGGAGTGGAACTCAACCGTTCCAGTTGCGAGGGGCACCAAAATAACCAAATGAGGACCCAGAACACCATCATTCATCACACCAAACTAACTTGAGTCCTACCTCCTCTACCTGATAGCCCCGTGTCAAGCATTATTCCCCTTCTCTTGCAGGCGCACCAGAGGAGAAGCACCAGCCAGGCATAAGAGTCCACCTCCCAGGCCATCAGAGATGACTTCTCCGAATTGGCAATCGAAGAGCCATCAGAGCTTTCACTCACACCCTGCACCAGAATAGAAACACACATCTCAATGGGCCTTAGTATTAAAGAGGCCTCGGTTCACAAACTGGTGAGGACCTCATTCTGTCTGACCCACAGCAGGCGGAGGCAGGGACATCCCAAGGGGTGCCGGTACTCAGAGGATTGCTGAAGGCCAGGAATCTGGTGAAGCCCAGTCAGGTGATGTGCCTCTGGACTCAGTCATGCCTCAGTTGCTAGAGAAACAAATGCAAATCCAGGAACATCAGGAAAATATGTCTGCTGAATTCCTCAGATTGAAAGGCAGAATAGAGGTGTCCGACTGTCTTCTGTCCGAAGAGGTAGTCCGACACGCCGTGGCAGCCAGGTCGACACAGCAACGGCGGCAGCCACAGTGGAGACCTTGTTGCAAGACAGGTACAGGACATGGCCTCCATGGTGCTTTACATGCATTCCATGGTGCAGGCACTTTTGGGCATCCACGAGTGCCAACGCCAGAGGACAGCGGGGCTCCTTGCGCTCCCTCAAGCTGCTCCTCTCTCCTAAGGAGGAAGCCAGGGGCCTTTGCACAGGGGGTAGGGGTAGATGGTGAACATACTGGGGCTATATACCCACATGAATCCAGGAGTTTTCAGCCCCACCCGAATCCCCTTTTCCTGTGACCGCTACACCTCCAATCCCACAGGCTGAGGAGGGTGGCACTGCCACACAGCAGCACCCTGAAATATGGCCTGGTCCCTCTAGGTCTTGGCCCTCCTGAGGACACCTGCTAAGGTCATTGTAGACAACAGGGTTTGTCAGGCAGCTTTCTACTTCCGCTCCTGCTATGGATTCTGGTGACGTACCTTGATGTAGCTGCAATATTAGAGAGGTGAAGAAGGTCTAGTTACACGGCATGGGCATGAATTTCAGGCATTTGTAGTTGCATCCACCTCTGTAACTACACACCCATCTTTTAAATAAACTCTCAAGTTTTGCAACTTCTCTTTGACTTCCTTTTCGAATGAGGTGTCTTCCTGTAGTGCTGCTCAGTCAACTGCATTCCTGTTGCACATAACGTCTAGGTGCTCACTCCAGAGCCTCATCAATCTGCTCTCTGTAAGTTTGCCAGCACATTGGTGGTATCCCCTTACAGTAACAGAACACAGTAATCATGTCAGTTTCTCATTGGGAATGAGGGCATCCACCACAATCTTCAGGGCTACCGTCATTCAACCTGGTCATTTTCAATGTGTGTTCTCTGCACATGTTGCCCAGTGGATAGTCCCAAATAACAAGTGAGCCTCGGCCTTCAATGACACTGAACTTCAAAATCACAGATCACTAAGGAGGAGCCGAGACAAGGAGAGATGAAACTCTCTGCATTAGTGTCTTCCCCCCCTGCATTGGGGGGAAGGGAAAGTGAAAGCGACAGGGAGCAGGGAGTTAAATGGCAAGATACGCAGGAGGATAACATGTAGGCAGGTGGATTTAAGCTTGAGGCAGACTAGGAATGCAACAAAAAGGAAGGATAACTTTGGACATCTTAGGACTTCCAATATCTGTACTGATAAGAAAGTTAACATTAAGGCACTTTACCTGAATGCTCGTAGCATTTGTAACAAAGTAGATGAACTAATGGCACAGATCATCGTGAATGATTATGATGTGGTAGGCATCACAGAGACATGGCTGCAGGGGGTTCAGGACTGGCAGTTAAACATCCAAGGATATACAACCTATCGAAAAGACAGGGAGGTGGGCCGAGGGGGTGGGGTTGCCTTGTTAGTTAAGAACAAAATTAAATCTATGGCACTAAACGACATAGGGTCGGATGATGTGGAGTCTGTGTGGGTAGAATTGAGGAACCACAAAGGCAAAAAAACCATAATGGGAGTTATGTACAGACCGCCTAACAGTGGTCAGGACCAGGGGCGCAACAAGTACCGGGAAATAGAAAAGGCATGTCAGAAAGGCAAGGTCACAGTGATCATGGGGGACTTCAATATGCAGGTGGATTGGGTAAATAATGTAGCCAGTGGATCCAAAGAAAAGGAATTCATGGAATGCTTACAAGAGGGCTTTTTGGAACAGCTTGTCATGGAGCCCACAAGGGAGCAGGCTATTCTGGACCTAGTGCTATGTAATGAACCAGACTTTATTAAAGATCTTAAAGTAAGGGAACACTTAGGAAGCAGCGATCATAATATGGTTGAGTTCAGTCTGCAGTTTGAAAGAGAGAAGGCAAAATCGGATGTAATGGTGTTACAGTTAAATAAAGGTAATTACGAGGGCATGAGAGAGGAAATGGTGAAAATCAACTGGAAGCAGACCCTAGCAGGGAAGACAGTAGAGCAAAAATGGCAGGAGTTTGTATGCATAATTGAGGACACTGTACAGAGGTTCATCCCCAAGAAAAGAAAGATTATCCAGGGAGGGATTAGACAGCCATGGCTGACAAAGGAGGTCAGGAAATGTATCAAAGAAAAAGAGAGATCCTATAAAGTGGCCAAAAGCACCGGGAAATCAGAAGATTGGGAAGGCTACAAAAACAAACAGAGGTTAACAAAGAGACAAATAAGGAAGGAGAGGATCAAATATGAAGGCAGGCTAGCCAGTAATATAAGAAATGATAGTAAAAGTTTCTTTCAATACATAAGAAACAAACGTCAGGCCAAAGTAGACATTGGGCCAATTCAAACTGATTCCGGAAGGCTAGTGATGGGAGATGAGGAAATGGCTGGAGAACTTAATAAGTACTTTGCGTCTGTCTTCACAGTGGAAGACGTTAGTAATATCCCAAAAATTATAAAGGGTCAGGGGGCTGAGTTGAGTATGGTTGCCATTACAAAAGAGATGGTGCTAAAAAAGCTAAAAGGTCTTAAAATTGACAAATTTCCTGGCCCCGATGGGCTACATCCTAGAGTTCTGAGGGAGGTGGCTGAAGAAATAGCGGAAGCGTTGGTTGAGATCTTTCAAAAATCACTGGAGTCAGGGAAAGTCCCGGACGATTGGAAGATCGCTGTTGTAACCCCCTTGTTCAAGAAAGGATCAAGACAAAAGATGGAAAATTATAGGCCAATTAGCCTAACCTCGGTTGTTGGTAAAATTCTAGAATCGATCGTTAAGGATGAGATTTCTAATTTCTTGGAAGAGCAGGGTCGGATTAGAACAAGTCAACATGGATTTAGTAAGGGAAGGTCGTGCCTGACGAACCTGTTAGAATTCTTTGAGGAGGTGACAAGTAGGTTAGACCAGGGAAACCCAGTGGATGTGGTCTATCTGGATTTCCAAAAGGCCTTTGATAAGGTGCCACACAGGAGGCTGCTGAGTAAGGTGAGGGCCCATGGTGTTCGAGGTGAGCTACTGGCATGGGTTGAGGATTGGCTGTCTGACAGAAGGCAGAGAGTTGGGATAAAAGGTTCTTTTTCGGAATGGCAGCCGGTGACCAGCGGTGTCCCACAGGGTTCAGTGTTGGGGCCGCAGCTGTTCACCATATATATTAATGATCTGGATGAAAGGACTGGGGGCATTCTAGCGAAGTTTGCTGATGATACGAAGTTAGGTGGTCAGGCAGGTAGTGCTGAGGAAGTGGGGAGGCTGCAGAAGGATCTAGACAGTTTGGGAGAGTGGTGCAGGAAATGGCTGATGCATTTCAACGTGAGAAAATGTGAGGTCTTGCACTTTGGAAAAAAGAATCCAAGCATAGACTACTTTCTAACCGGTGAGAAAATTCATAATGCCAAAGTACAAAGGGATCTGGGAGTGCTAGTCGAGGATTCCCTAAAGGTAAACATGCAGGTTGAATCCGTGATTAAGAAAGAGAATGCTATGTTGTCATTTATCTCAAGAGGGTTGGAATATAAAAGCAGCGATGTGCTACTGAGCCTTTATAAGGCTCTGGTTAGGCCCCATTTGGAGTACTGTGTCCAGTTTTGGGCCCCACATCTCAGGAAGGACATACTGGCACTGGAGCGTGTCCAGCGGAGATTCACACGGATGATCCCTGGAATGGCGGGTCTAGCATATGAGGAACGGCTGGCGTTCCTGGGATTGTATTCATTGGAGTTCAGAAGGTTAAGGGGAGATCTAATAGAAACTTACAAGATAATACATGGCTTAGAAAGGATGGACGCAAAGAAACTGTTTCCGTTAGGCGAGGAGTCGAGGACCCGTGGGCACAGCCTTAGAATTAGAGGGGGTAAATTCAAAACAGAAATGCGGAGACATTTCTTCAGCCAGAGAGTGGTGGGCCTGTGGAATTCATTGCCGCAGAGTGCAGTGGAGGCCGGGACGCTAAATGGCTTCAAGGCAGAGATAGATAAATTCTTGATGTCGCGAGGAATTAAGGGCTATGGGGATAATGCTGGGAGGTGGAGTTGAAATGCCCATCAGCCATGATTGAATGGCGGAGTGGACTCGATGGGCCGAATGGCCTTACTTCCACTCCTATGTCTTATGGTCTTATATTGGCAGGATATGCTGCTGGTCACTGAGAGTAAGCGAGCTGCCTACAGCCAAACAGGAGTCAGATATTCGCAGTAGCTCTTTGAGGATCAATGCAATGTCCCCATTGCAAGTCATCATCATCCTCCTGTAACATAGGGACTATAAGCAGTCACACTTTCCCCATGACTTGAGCTTTATCAATGAGACATGTGCACTCCAGCAGTCAGACAGGTGAGCACATGGAAAGAGACTTCAGGATGATGGGATGTGATCATTGGTCCCAATCATCATGATGTATGAATCAGGCTCCAATAGTATGTCTTGAGCTCTTCTGGCTATTATCACTGCCATATGGTTGACTTCCTCACCAACCAGGATCTCCTCTTTGACTTCCAACTTGATGTCCTTGTCTTCCAAGGAAGTGTGTCACACCTGCATCTCCTCCCCAGGCAATTTCTCAACCTGTCGAAGTTCCAGGTTGTTATGGGGCACAGCAGATGACCACGATTCACGACACCCTCTGCGGACTGTACTGCAGGTCTCCACTAGACAGGTACAGGCACCTGAACCACATTTTCAGCATTCTGATGGTCTGCTCCACCTCAGTGTGGTTAGCAGCACGAGTCTCATTGTAACTGAACAATTTCAGCTGCAAAGGAATATTTGTTGCTGACATGCCTCTCCATTTGAGTTGACATTGTCAGTAATGAAATTGCAGGCAATTGCCACCACCCCCACACCCCTGCCACACCCACATATGAGTTGATTCTTTGTCCCATAATTTCTGGCCACCTAAGGCAGGCTTCATTTCCTGGCGCCAGGGCCCTCAAAGAGTGCAGAGGCCAGCAGCTGAAGAATTCAGTCTCAGGATGTGTCTTCCCCTTCTGGCGCTGAGTACTTCCCTTTCTAGGCCCAACTCATACCCGCTTCTGACACTGAGGCTGTTGTTCCTTTGCCCAGGCTCAATTTCCCCTCAGAACCTGTGCCTTCACGCGAGCCCTCAGCATTGAGACCCAGCGGATTGGGCGGCACGGACGCACAGTGGTTAGTACTGTAGTACAGCACCAAGGACCTGGGTTTGATTTGCGGCTTAGCTCATTGTCTGTGCGGAGTCTGCACATTCTCCCCATTTCTGCGTGGATTTCCTCCGGGGGCACCGGTTTCCTTCCATAAGTCCCAAAAGACGTGCTGTTAGGTGAATTGGACATTCTGAATTCTCCCTCAGTGTACCCGAATAGGAGCCGTAGTGTGGTGACTAAGGGATTTTCACAGTAACTTCATTGCAGTGTTAATGTAAGCCTACTTGTGACAATATTGAAGATTATTGTTATTAATGAAGATTATTATTATAATTGGCCCCTTCTGAGCCTGGTGGCTATACCTGTTGCCCCCTTTCACCTGTTCCCCCACTCTCCCCTGCCACTGCACATTCTCCCCCCCCCCCCCCCCCCCCCCCCCCCCCCTTATGTTAGTTTGCTTCCTCTTCCCGAGTTGCCTTGCTGGTTCAATCCCCCACTCTCTGCCCACTCCTGCCCTAGTCACTGCCCTCTCTCCCCTGGAAGGCAGCGGTGGCCCGTGGTGAGTGCGTACTCATCTCTGAACACCCCTCGGAGGTGAGCTCACCAGGTTCACATTTTTAAGAAAGCTGTGTGAATGGCCCGCTGTGACATTACACTGCCATAGGTGGTATTTTGAGCGTGGGAGGATGATTGCTGTGGGGAGGCCAGATAATAAGATGCAAACGTATTAAAATGAGCTTTATGAGGTAGCATGGCAGGAAGCCCATTATGTCACTGGCATGGGGAGGGACAGTTGAAACTGGACATGCCGCTAGCATTAAACGTGATTTTGGTCTCTCATGAGATTTTATGCTCCTATCACCATTCACACATGTTGCAAACGGTAGCACAAAATCTCAACCACCATAAATGATGATTGTAACTATTTTCCTTTTTGTTTTGGTTTGATCGATTTAAATCACAACCAATGGGAAATTAATTTGAAGCAAATTTGTTGATATATTGTATGATAGCATTACTATAAAAATAGTTCAAGGAAAACCATCAGAGGGCAAAATATACTTGGAGAGAAATCTGAGAAGCTTTATTGAAATCACCTGAAATGCCCCAGGAGTAACTCTTCTTTTCCGCCATTAGGTTTAAGAGCTAGGTGTGGCAGAAGCACTTAACAAAAGTTCAGGCAAAATACCATTTTGATTTTTTTTTAATGTGTAGCAAGAGTGTATCTTTTCACCATAATTGTAGTCTACATCACAGTAGTCTATTGAATTTGACTATTTTTTGTGACTTGTGCATGTGAGAAAATGTTTAAAAATCATGAGCATTTGTCACATCAACAGTAAAAAAATCAACTTGATGTTGTGACATATTGTTATTGAAAATAATGATCGTTGAGTAAACTCAAAGCCAATTAAAGAGAATTTTTAAAAAGGTAAGTTTTTGATTTATATGGGGTGATTTTGCATCATCACATTTCCAATTAGGACCCTCAAACTTCAGGAGCATGAATTGGAGATAAGGTGGTAGCACCGTGTTCTTGAATTGTCCGATCGGAAGTGTGACAGTCGATTGGGACCATGGGATCACAGAATCAACCTCATAATTTCTTTATCTGAGTTTTGTGGCCTCTGAAATTGCTGCAAAATCACTTTAAGCAAAAAATTGGGAAACGGATGCAATGTAGCCTCGAAATTTATTAGAACAAATCAACAATTGTATCACATATCTATGGTGTGTGGAACTTACGACTAGAATCATTTGTTATCACTGTTGTCAATGAGTGATTTCCAAAATATATGTAAAAACATTAGAATTCTTTTAGCGCTTAAGTAAAGAGAGAAGGAGATTACTTTATCATTTAGTCCCCATTGTAAACAACTGCCTACAATATAGCAGGATAGAAGTTTTACAAATGTTCTCCCAATCTCGCACCATAACATCACAGATCCTCTGTCAAGGCTATCCCAGGATATTGGGAGAAACCCCTTGGGTATTCTCTGTAAACATCTTTACTGCAGCAAAGCTAGCCAAAGCACTTAAAGAAGCATTAAGTTAAAAGAAATATAGAAAGTAAACCAAAGAGAGATGAACAGAGGCTTTAAGGAGAGGTACAATGTTGGAAGCAAATTTACTGGAAATTGAAGGTGTCATATATATTCAGTTGTTTTAAAATGTAACTTGATGTGAAGTAAGATCACTCATGCTGGATAAAGAATCCTGGCTGCAGTGCCTGCCTTACTTTCAGAAGATGTTGATTTTAACTTTGTATAAATGATTGTGAAAACAGGGAGCATTTAAAAAAATACAATTGATTTGTTCTTGTGATGTATACATCACTGGCTGGGCCAGCACTTGTTGCCCATCCCTAGTTGCCCTTGAACAGAGTGGCTCACTAGGCCATTTCAATGGGCACAGTTAAGAGTCAACCGCATCTCTGTGTGGATCTGGAGTCGCATGTAGGCCAGACTGGGTAAGGATGGCAGATTTCCTTCCCTGAAGGACATTAGTTAACCAGGTGTTTTTTTACGACAATCGGCAATGGTTTCATGGTCCTCATTAGACTCATCATTCCACATTTTTCATTGAGCTCAAATTTCACCATCTGCCATTGTGGGATTTGAACCCAGGACCTCAGAGCATTAGTCTGGGTCTCTGGATTACTAGTCTAGCGATAATACCATGATGCCACCGCCTCCCCCTACCTTGCTGATAGGTCTGTTTGTCTTCTCATTGAGGGCTATTCCGAAGTGATTGCATATCTAATGATTAACAACTTTTCAGAATCAAAGGGCGGGTTTCTCCCATTCCACCTGCAGCAGGTTTGGTGATGGGATGGAGCAAAGAATCGAGCAGGAGCCAAAAAGTGCAGGACCAGCATAAAACCACCTCGCCATTCTCCCAATGAAGGGGAACCCGTCTGTGCATTATTAACAAAGTTCCAAGTGCAGAATCTGGCGCAGAATCCTGCCATTCTGGCTTGCACAAAAGGCACCGTTGGAGTGGCCCGCCACTGAACTTGGTCTCAAAAACTGAGAATTCTGCTCAAAAGTGAAACCTATTCCTGTAAACATGGTTGGGAAGTTCCGCTCCCGGTTGGGTGGGTTTGGCAACGGGAGTGGAAAATAGTCCAATGCTGTGTTTTAGCTTGTGCAGGAATCTGATTTTCAAACCGGGATTACAGGAACACAGCTCATCAGAACAAATGAAAGGGTGCAAGTAGTAGGTAAAAGATAAATGTTATGTACAAGTGTTAACACCCGTGTCCATGCTGTGCAACCGGAGCTTCTTAACCTTTATAACCCTGCCGCTACATCTTGGTGCAACCCCAACATCAACAGTAGAGGTGGAGGCCTGCTGTCTGCCATGCCCTGTTGTCTGTGATGAACTTGGCAGGTGTCCTCTGGAGGTCTGAGGCCTGGGGGCCCTGGCCTGCTGGATGGCACTGTCACCTTCCTTGGCCTGTCAAACTGAAGCAGTCACAGGAACTCAATCTATAAGTTTGCGGATGTTACGACTGTGGTGGGTCGTATCTCAAACAATGACGAATCAGACTACAGAAGGGAGATAAATCACTTGGTTGCATAGTGTACTGAAAACAACCTCTCTCTAAATGTCGGAAAGACCAAGGAACTGATCATCAACTTCAGGAAGCTTAGCACGATCCCCCCCCCCCCCCCTCCCAGTCTGCATCAATGGCTCCAAAGTCGAGATGGTCGATAGCTTTAAGTTCCTGGGGGTCACCATCACTAACAGTCTGTCCTGGTCCACTCACGTTGTTGCAACAGTCAAGAAAGCCCAACAACGTCTCTACTTCCTATGGAAGCTAAAGAAATTTGGCATGTCTGCATTGACTCTCACAAACTTCTACACATGTGCCATAGAGAGAATCCTATCCAACTGCATCACAGCTTGGTATGGCAACTGCTTGGCCCAAGATCGCAAGAAATTGCAGAGTGTGGTGAACTCAGCCCAACACATCACACAAGCTTGCCACCCGCACACTGATTCTGTCTACACCTCCCGCAGCATTATCAGAGAACCCTCCCACCCAGACTTTGCCTTCTTCCAGACCCTTCCATTAGGCAGAAGATACAGGAATCTGGGCCGGGATTCTCCCCTACCCGACGCATGCGTGGTGGAGGGGGTCTCTTCCGCCTCCGCCATGGTGGAGGCCGTGGCGGCGGCGGAAGAAAAAGAGTGCCCCCATGGCACAGGCCTGCCCGCCAATCGGTGGGCCCCGATCACGGGCCAGGCCACCGTGGGGGCACTCCCCAGGGTCAGATCATCCCACGCCCCCCCCCCCCCCCCCCCCCCCCCCAGGACCCCGGGGCCCGCTCGCGCCGCCTGCTCCCGCCGGCACCAGAGGTGCTCTGATTCCCGTCGGCGGGAGAGGCCTGTCAGCGGCGGGACTTTGGCCCGTCACGGTTTGGAGAATCACCGCGGGGGGCCCGCCGACCGGCACGATTCCCGCCCCCGCCGATTACCGGGTGGCGGAGAATTCCGGCCACGGCAGGGGCGGGATTTACGCCGTCCCCGGGCGATTCTCCGACCCTGCGGGGGGGGGGGGGGTGTCGGAGAATTCCGCCCCTGAAAACCTGCACATACAGACATAAGAACAGCTTCTTCCCCAGAGCTTCCAGTCTCCTCAACGACTCTCCTTCGGACAGATCTGTTGCCTTTAAGAACACTATTCTATGCCCTATGCTCCTCTTGCTCTTGTATTTGCTTTGTTTGGCCCCTTGTTCTGCATTGTAACCAATCACTGTTTGTTGATGTATCATTTGTGAATATACTTTGTCGATTATTCTTTTTTTGTCTACTATGAATGTACTGTGTACATTCCCTTGGCAGCAGAAAAATACTTTCCATAGTACTTCGGTACATGTGACAATACATAAAATAAAATCAAAGAGGAGATTCCGATGCACAGGACACTCCTAGAGTCAGCTGGGTGGATGGCCCAAGAGTGTGCACCAGCTATTTCTCCTCCCTATGGGTGCCCAAAGTTCCCTGGCTTCCTCCTTGGAATAGGGGGGTATCTAGAGTGGGCTAGAGAAGCTCCGTCATTTTCTGGCATTGGTACTGTTGGATGCAAGTGCTCCATCATGCAGCCTCTCAATCTGAGCAATATACCAGATATCCTTTCCTGATTTTTCCAAGTTAGCCATTGGAGCTCCAGCAACTGAGGCACGACTGTGTCCAAAGGCTAGGACTGACTGGGACTGAGCAGATTCCAGACCTCCAGCAATCCTACAGCTACCTTACCTGGGACACCCTACCTGCTTCTGCTTTTGATCTGAAAGTGCGATGTGCTCACCAGATTGTGACCTCGAGGCTATTCTAGAAAATGTCCCACCAATGTGTGTGTCTGTGCTGGTGCAGGGTGTGCATGAGTGCTGTGACGGTTATTCTATTGTGAAGTCTGTGAATTCCTCCTCTGTGCTACTGTCGGGGCTCTAGTTGAGGACCTGGCTGGTGGACTCCCTTGATTACTTCCCAGATGTGCCTTCAAAAGAAAGGAGAGTTCATTTGTGCATGGAAGGAGCCTGAGAAAAAGGAGATGTCAATCAAAGCATTATTGGCTGATGGATGTTGCAATTCTGGATCCTCAGTTGGTTTTTTCACTCTCGATCTCACATTAGTACAGGAGTGATCAATGTCCTCACAGGCCAGCTGGATGGCTCTGTCCTCAAAGTCTGTAAGGACCTTGAGTTCTGGCATCTCTCCGCCCATCTGGGATCTCTTCCACTTGCTGTGTGTTAACCTATCCTGCATAGAATCAGATGGAAAGAGTGTAAGCTGGACGCTTGTCTGGCTGTGTGGGTTGTGTGACCAGTGAGGTGATGGGTTCACAACCCACAGGAGAGATAAAGTTATGTGTGGGAAAGTGAGTGGTGATGTCCCTTGAGCTGGTAGTGAGTGAGATGTGCATAAATGTGTGATGGGTGTGTGAGTTTGTCAGCTGAGAGTGATGAGAAGAGTGACTTACCTGGCAGAACGGAGGAGTTTGTTCATCCTCTTCCTGTACTAGATACTGTCCTCTTCTGCAGGGCATTGGCACTGACTACTACAGCCTCCAATGCTGTCACCCTTGTTGCTAGGTTTCCGCCCTGAGCATGGCTAGATGGTATCTCAATGGACGTTTACAGCATGGCAAAGTCTCTCCAGGGAGAATTTTGGGGCTGATTTCCTGCCACCCATCGCTTCCTGGTGACCTGCAGTGATTACTGTGTTCTGAGGCGACCATTCAATGTGTCGACCTGATGATTGCAGCGCTGAGGTGGTGGCAAATCGGAGGCCGTCCTGCCAGCGATATGGCGTGGAACCCATGGATGAAAATATTTGGCACTGAGTGCCACACTATATGGTGGGAAAAGCAGCAGTTGTTGTCGGAGAGCTGATCGCTGCTTTCCCGCCTGCCATCTGCTTTTGCCCATTTCCGAACAAATCTCGACCTGTGAATTTAAAAATAATTGTGTATGTATATTCAAAGTTGGTCGTAAATGCAATAAAGGCATGTGTGAATATTATCGGCTTTGTTATCAAAGAAATCATAGGATCAAATTGAATACATAATTGAAATAACCTAAAACATTGACAGAGGTTGGAAATTACTTTTGGCAATATTACTGAATAAATGGATAACATGTTCTATTACCATCTTCTGTCCATTATTTTAAGAGAAAGACTTGGATTACTCGCAGACAAAAAGTCACATGGATGTATTAGATATTCATTCACTGAAATAATACTGGTAATTTCTATCCTCATATGTGCAAGCAGCAGTCATAGTTTATTTGCAAGTTTTTAATGCAACATTAACTTCCTAACTGCTGAATAAATTCTGTGCAAGTGAGCAGCAGCAGAATTGCTTCACCATCTTAGAGGCTTAGAAGGATTTTTTTACACTGAGTCTAGGGCTGTTTTGCATCCTGACTTCAGTGTTGGCATCAATATTCATAAGGGGGGGTTGGTTAGCTCAGTTGACTGTACGGCTACTTTGTGATGCGGAGTGATGTCAATAAGCACGGGTTTGATTCCCGTACCGGCTGAGGTTATCCATGAAGGCCTTCCTTCTCAACCTTGTCTGAGTGCGGTGACACTCAAGCTAACTCACCACAAGTCAACTCTCCACTCAAAAGGAGAGAGCAGCCGGGCAGCACAGCACTGTGGTTAGCACTCCTGCCTCACGCCGCCGAGGCCCCAGGTTCGATCTCGGCTCTGGGTCACTGTCCGTGTGGAGTTTGCACATTCTCCCCGTGTTTGCGTGGGTTTAGCCCCCACAAGCCAAAGATGTGCTGGCTAGGTGGATTGGCCACGCTAAATTGCCCCTTAATGAATTGGGTACTCTAAATTTATTTTTTAAAAAGGGGACTATGGTACTGAGGGAGTATGGCGACTTTCATTGTTTATAGTAGCATCAACAATGATGCCAAAATCCCTGTTTGTGCTTGTATTTGGAAACCAATCCCAGAGGCATATGTTTCCAGACGTCTGAGGTAACAAAACCTATTTAGAGTGCAGGTGGGGTCAATATCGGTAGTTAAGTCAGCAGATTTGCATTACAAATACGTCGACTCGTCAATTTTGTCGATTCAATGGAGAACGGTGGTTTCATCATAAGGTACAAAGTAAAACTATAGCACCGTAGAAAGCTTACAGCACAGAAGGAGGCGTTCAGCCCATTCTAATCCCACTTTCCAGCACCCGGTCCATAGCATTGCAGGTTGCAGCACTTCAGGTGCAGGTCTAGGTACCTTCTACATGAGTTGAGAGTTTCTTCCTCAACTGCTGATTCAGGCAGTGAATTCCAAGTGCCCACCATTCTCTGGGCGAAAAGGTTTTCCCTAATATCCTCTCTGACCCTTAAAGTTGAAGAGACTAAGTGTTGACCCCGGCGCACGATTTGTGGAGTTCCACGACAGCAAAACTGCTGCCGAACTTGGACCGATTCAGCTACTGTTAAGGGGCTAGCACCAGCGCCATGTGGAACACAATCGATTCCAATGAGAAACGATGCCGTATTCGCCGGTTTTGCAATTGACACTCAGGAGGCTGACATATTGCAGCCGCATGTATACACCAAGCCCCACACACACCAACCCAGCCAACAAGATGGCAACAAGGACAGTGGCGCCCCATTTCACGGGATGCTGAGCTGGAGATCCTCCTGGACGCAGTGGAGGAGAGGCGTTTGACCCTATACCCCTATACCCCGGCCAGGGAAGGAGGCTGCCATCTGCCATCAATCGTCGTACATCGGCGGGTGACAAGTGGTCAACGCTGTGAGCAACACCAGCCAGCAGTGCCAGATTAAACTGCACGACCTCCACATGGTGGCCAGGGTGAGGAGGCAACATTGTGCCTCTGGCACTAACCCGGCTCCCATAAACGTGTAACCCGACCCCCCCCCCCCCCCCCCCCCCCACACCCAAAGGGCGGCTGGACCCCGACCCTGCATCACATGTCAGTACCCATACCAGCCGCACTAAGGTCCGATAGTTTTCTGTTTTCCCCTACCCATCCCCAGGAGAATGCTGCGCACAATCGCCGGGAGTGGGAGAAAACTGGAGGGGACCGCCGGACCTGCGGCCCCTCACCGTGACAGAGCAAGGGCCCTGGATGTGGTCAGCAGCCTGGAGGAAAGGGAGGTCACCAGGGTGGAGGTCGGCTGAGGTCAGGGAAGTGGGACCCTGCTGCATAGCAGTTCCCCGTGACACTCCTGTCAACCCCTCCCACAACACCCCCAAACAACGGATGCGTAGTGTTGAACAAAGAACACAAAGTTTGTTAACGAACAAAACCATAAAACCATAAACCACTACTAAGAATCATTCACATTCCTAAAGCAGAAAGTTATTGTATAAAACTATGCTATCTTTCACTTCAGAACTCTCAAGTATACAACTGCTCTCTATGCCTGACACTCTTCCAGCTCTCTCTCTTAACTCCGAATCATCTAATCCCAGAATCCCCTGGTCATATGATATATTTCCAACTGTTCTGTGGTTCCCTCTAGTGGTAAGAAGAATTATCATTAATTGTTAACTCTTTACATCCCAGTTAATATAGGGCGGAGGCCCATAAGTGGGACAGTACCTTAAAAGCCGACCCAGTTAGGAGCCAAGTTGCAGAGTAGTCCCGACTGGGACTGTTGCTTGTAAACACTTTACTTTTGGTAATAAGCTGTTCTTTTGACTCTCCTTTCCGGACTCCCCTATGACTACTAAAATGTGACTCTAGACCTGCAGCATTTGAAGATAATTATTATCTGCTTTCCAAAAGGCCTAGCAAGCTGCCCTGTTTTGTCAAATTACTATGGAAAATTAAAATAACAAAATAGGACTATCCACCCAGCATTAACCCGGGCATCGGATACAACCAAGGCACATTCAGCCAACTCAACATTGCAAACTTCTTCTCACTAATGTCTCGAGATTTGTGCCAAAATTGAATGAGATTGCAGTGTTCAATTCCATTTGCATTCCTCAGAAAATGAAGCAGTCTTTGCCTGCATGTTACAAGCGCTAGGCAATGACTATCTGGGTGCAGTTATATCACAAGAACTGCTGGTGTTCAAGGAAAGCATCTCACCTCCACCTTTCCAAGTGCAGGAGTGGGCAGTAGGTGTTGACTTTGTCAACGATGCCCATTTCTCATGCTGCAATAAATGCTGTGCCTCTGGGTCATGTGCACCTCTCACCCTCTTCACCCTTTTCAGATGCTTTTCAGATCCTCTCGAATTTCTACCTGACATATCAGTAGTCCCTTCGGCTAAAGCCTATAAGGAGAACAAACTGAGATCATTCGATCTGATACCTTGCAATTCAGATGCATTTGCACTGTGTGTACGTTAGAGGGTAACATCGAGGTGGTATCTACATGTGGTTAATTACTGCATATGTGTGGCGACAGACAGACGAAGGGAAAAGGATAACGCATGTGCCAGCTCTCTGGAGCCTGAGGTCACACAGTTTCTCCAGCAAAGGATTTCAATAGATGCGGTGTGCAGGAAAAGGATGATGGATATGCAATAGAGCAGTGTTTTTCAAACTTTTTTTCCCTGGACCCACTTTTACCAACCAGCCGACCTTCAGGATTCATACCTGCCGACCTCAGAATCCAGGCCAGTCGACCTTCGGGGCGCATACCGGGGTCGACCTTTGCGACCCACGCCGACTGATGTTCGCGACACACCATTTTCGCTTACCTTTAATATGACAGGTGAGCTTGCTTGGTCCTCATGATCTCTCTTGCTTTTTCATTCAATGTTACTTTTCTGCTAAGGGCTTCAGCTGATGATTTACGTTCTCACTGCATCCTTTGAAAAAATCAGGAGGTTTGTCCTTGAACTCGCCATACTTATTCTTCAAATGCCTTTAAAGATTTGAAGGTTTTAAAATTGCATTTGCCAGTTTTTCCCTGCATATAACACACATGTGCTTTGCATCCTGATTTGTATTGGCAAAATTAAAATGCCAGAGCTCAAGAAATCATCTCTTTTCCTGCTTTGTTCCCGATTTCAGTTTCTTCTTAATGTGTTATTCACCACATGCCCTGGAACTCTGTATTCAGCTCACACCAGCACTTCCATGTTCTGCCATGGATTCTCTTGAAAAGCTCTTTCCAGCAGACTCAGTTGTGAGATCCTGGCCTGTTTGTGTCTCTGGCCCTCTCTTCCTTATTACAAAATGATCCATCTTCAGTTCTTCACACAGTCCTGTTTCTTGCTTACTGGCAGCTACAATATGGAAGAATCTCTACTCTGTGATTTTGCGCCCGAAGCACAGGGTGCATGATGTCAGTGTACATGCCAGGCGCATGACGTCAGTGTACATGCCAGGCGCATGACCTGCTCTCTACTGCCACTTCTGGCGGGAAGACTCCACATGCGCATTTAAAAGCCGATTGCGGCCGGCATTATCACGATGAAACCTGTTCACAGCTGGCATTCTGTAAAACTGGTCGCGGATATTGGGCAACCGATTGCTCCACGACCCTTCTGACACCCACCCACAACCCACCAGCTGGTCATGGCCCTGATTTTGAAAAACCCAGCTCGGTGCATTGGCAGACCTGCAAGAGAGCCTGTTGTGAATGATAAGGAGCATGAAAGCGTCTGGTTCCAACGTGGCAGTGTTTCATGCAGGGTTGGAGCTATACCTTTTCAATATATGGCCGTCTCCTTGAAAATACTTGTGGTGATGAACAGCTGGTGACCAATGTGTCAGCTTCCATTACAACACAAGCAAAAACTACATAGCGGAAGTACTGTGCTACAGCGGAAGCACAAGCTCATGTAATGAAATCTCTGCTTCTTATGATGCAAGGGCAGCTTGGTGTCATGCAGACACAGATTGCTGCTATCAAGGCTGTGAATACCATCACTCAAAGGAGTTTGTGGATGTCACAGAAGTCCAGCAATCTGTTGCCCAGCAGCTTATTATTTTACATCACATCCTTAAAATTATAAAGCCAATGTTAAGAGTGTTTAGTTAATCCATCTCATTGTTTGCACCAAAAAACAATTCAAACTAAATCCAATTCGTGGTCTCCACAAGAGACACACACAAGATCCAAGCTGACAAGAAAAGGCATAACACTTCATCTTGGGCTTGATCTGACGCTTCATCTTAGCCAAAGAATGTCTTACCAATTACATTTTTATGGTTTGTTAATGTCATGTCAATTACATGATTAAGAAAAGCAGGTGATGGATATTAATTGTCTTTGAGCACATGCATCACAGCACTTGGGAATGACATTTTTATTTCATTAGTTAAGTTTCCCATTGACATTTCATTTTAGTTACATTGCCCCATTAGGGGCTGTCACTCCTGTCATTTCTGTTTAATTTATTGATTATTGTTTTTCTTAAGAGTGTTAGAGGAGATGGGTGCATCATCACTCCG
Source organism: Scyliorhinus canicula (assembly GCF_902713615.1). Taxonomy (NCBI): domain Eukaryota; kingdom Metazoa; phylum Chordata; class Chondrichthyes; order Carcharhiniformes; family Scyliorhinidae; genus Scyliorhinus; species Scyliorhinus canicula. Next base: position 45,493,373 of record NC_052161.1, read on the forward strand.
GTAATTACATTTTGGTTTCGTTAGTTGTTTCTTTTCGACATTTTGTTTAAGTTATAGTGTCCGACTGGAGGCTGTCACCCCTCTTAATTAGTCTGTTTTACTGATTTATTTGTTTTAATCAACCAGTATTTGGAGGTGGATGTATCATCAGACTGAGGGAATGGCATTTTGGTTTTGTTAGTTAAGTTTCCTTTGATGTTTTGTTTTAGTTGCAGTGTCCAATCCGAGACTGTCACCCTGTCGTTTTTATTTAAATCATTGATGATATTTTATCAAAAGAGTATAATAGAGATGTTGCTGCCTCTTTTTTTTTTATTATTTTAAGGGGCTGCTCCTCAACTTTTGGTTGCACTTAATTCCTGCACTTCTAATTTTCCATCGCCTGGTGTGGAGAGAGGCGGGGTGGTAAGAGGACCTCCTCTTAAGCCTGGGACTGGCCTAGTTAGCCATTCATAGGTCCAGGCAGTCGAGAGGGTTGTCCAACCTGACTGAATGCCCACTACCATGGCGACATCCGCGATAAGTGGCCTTGGAACATGTTGGCGTCCACTGGAAGGCTTCAGGTCTTTTGTGAGAAAAGGCCTTTTGTGAGACGGCTGTCTCTGTGCTCGGCTCTGTCCGCGCGGGGCGGGGGGTCTGTCCGCGGGGGCTGGGGTGTAAAGGGGGGGTCCCCATCCGCGGGGGCTGGGGTGTATCATCATCCTCGGGAATGATTATTTTGTTTAAGGAAAACTAATTTCTCCAGTCTGTCTTCATAACTGATGTTCCCAGAACTAGACGCAATTCTCCAACTGTGGCTGAACGAGTGTCTTCTACAAGTTCAACCTACCTCTCCGCTCTTGTGCTTGATACCCCTATCAATAACTCCCAGGATGCTGTATACTTCAACCTCTTCTGCCACCTTCAATGATTTATGCCTACATACACCATCATGCCCCTTTCAAGTTTTATCCCTTATTTTGTATTGTCTCTTCCATGTTTGTCTTACTAAAATTAATCTCTTCACATTTCTCGCCATTGAACCTCATCTGCCACCTTTCTCCCGTTCACCAACTTGTCTATGTCCTTTTAAAGGCCTACACTTTACAGGTCACAATGGGCACGATTCTCCAGCCTTGTTGTGCTCTTGCATGAGAGAGAGAACTGAAGTGAGGTTCAATTCTGGCCTTGGGTGACTGTCTGTATGGAGTTTGCACTTTCTCCCCGTGTGTGCTTGGGTTTCCTCCGGGTGCTCTGGTTTTCTACCACAGTCCAACGATGCGCATGTTAGGTGGGTTGGACATGCTAACTTGTCCCTTAGACTCCAAAAGGTTAGGTGGTATTACTGGGTTACGGGGATAAACTGGAGGCATGGGCTTAAGTCGCATGTCTTTCCAAGGGCTGGTGCAGACTCGATGGGCTGAATGGCCTCCTTCTACACTGTATGTTCCATGTTTCTATATCCAATGGCCTCCCTTCATTCAGCGACCTCCCTTGCAAGTGGTCACGCTGGTGACGATTAGTACTACTTTTGAAAAACATGAAACTGGTGGATGGGCTGCTGTGGGAAGCTGAGGAAGTGAGTAGCCATCTTCACTCATAGGCAATCACAGAATCATAGAATTTGTGCTTTTGGAAACAGCACCCTACTTAAGCCCATGTCTCCACCTTATCCCCGTAACCCAGTAACCCCACCTCACCTTTTTTTTGGACACTAAGGGCAATTTTTCATGGCCAGTCCACCTAACCTGCACATCTTCGGAGTGTGGGAGGAAACGGGAGCACCCGGAGGAAACCTACGCAGACACAGGGAGAATGTGCAGACTCCGCACAGATCTAGCCGGAATTGAACCTAGGACCCTGGAGCTGTGAAGTAACTGAGCTACCCACTGTGCCACCGTGCTGCGCCCCCAATGCTGTGAAGCAACTGTGCTACCCACCGTGCTACCGCCCAGCACCCCTAATGAACTGGGGGCACTGGACAAGCTGCCCCTGTGCTCGGGGGTGGGGTGGTGGGAGCAAAAGGGAGTGCAGCCCGGCTTGGGGGTGTCGTCATGAGGGGCTGGGAGGAGGGGGGAGGTGGGAGCTTGCGGAGTGTGGGGTGATGGGCTGCTATGCGTGGGTCCACCATGCCAACCCCTGTACCGTGTATTCTCGTACAGGGGCCAGTCCTAGCCCCTGACTGTCTGCCCCACCCATAACTGCCGTGACCCTTTGCCGTGCGGCTAAAGGCTATTGCTGATAAGGAATTGGCAATCGTGTTTCTGTGAGCTTACCAGATTGTGCCCCTGTCGAGTGTCCACTAACGTGTCCCACTGAGGTGCATGTATCTGCGCTGATGGAGGGTGGGGATGACATGGACTGTGGCATCTTTGGAGCTCTCCTCTGAGGTGTTCACATGGGGAAGGGGCCAAACCGGAAGGGCCGCATGGTCGGCTGGAGGACCTGCTGGAGAATGGACATGTGGCCAGTGGGAGGGATGGGTTAGTCTGTATGGCAATAACAACACACGTGTGACAGTCCACCTGGGTGGGGCCAGTGGATCGTCACCTCTGCGGTGTATGTCGACCCCCACTTTGATGACTGCACTGTCCTTGACCACCTCCTTCAACTCCGTGACCTGTTCGTCGAATGTCGTGACAATTCTAATGTCCAGCACCCCTCTGTCAGCCTGGGACCTCCGCCGGCAATTGAGGGATAGCTTCTCCTGCGGAGACACAGAGGGCAACGTTACTCACACGCATGGGTCACATTGCTGGGGGGATGGCGTAAAGGGGGGGTTGGGGTGATGGGAGGGCTGGTGTGAAGGAAGGGGGTGGTGTGAAGGATGAATTGTGAAATGCTGAGTGGGGTTGGCTATGAAGCCCGTGGGGCCTCGTTAAATGGACCAATTAATGTATTGCGTTGCCGGCTTCGCCAAGCCGAGCGCTGGGGAGGTTGCAGCAGTTCTAGTTCACTTCCACACTTCAAAATCTTTCTGGAGAATCACGCCACGCCCTCTGTTTCCAAGTTTCCTACCACCTGAACATTTTGAAATTGTGTCCTGTACACCAAGGCCGAGTTCATTAATATATATATTTTCCTGTTTTTCGTCTTCAGAATGTGGCGTCGCTGGCTAGGCCAGCATTTACTCCCCATCCCTAGTTTTCCCATCCACCAGGTTCACATTTTCAAAAGTAGTACTAATCGGGGCCAGCGTGACCACTTGCTAGGGAGGCCACTGAATGAAGGGAACTTACAGTGCAGAAGGAGGCCATTCAGCCCATTGAGTCTGCACCTTGGAAAGAGCATGCTACTTAAGCCCATGCCTCCACCTTACCCCATAACCCAGTAATCCCACCTAACCTTTGGACACTAAGAGACAATTTAGCATGGCCAACCCACCTAACATGCGCATCCTTGGCCTGTGGGTGAAAACCGGAGCACCCGGAGGTGGATGCTTGCGGGGAGTGGGGTGATGGGCTGCTGTGCGCGGGTCCACCACACCAACCCCTGTACCATATGTTCCCGTAGAGGGGCCAGCCCTAGCCCCTGACTGTATGCCCCACTCATAACTGCAGCGGACCCTTGCCATACGGCTGAAGGCTATTGCTGATAGGGAATTGGAAATCGTGGTTACATGAGCACTTCACGCATCCCAAGTGGATCCCCATGGGTGTGTGGGCAATGTAGCATGTGCGGCTCATTTCCTAGAATCCCAATTAAACTTTGATGCATGGACACTGTGCTTGAACACTGTGAGAGGCAGCAACACAGACACAGCAGCCAACCCTTGAATGCCCAGAGGATGGGCCCCAGGCACATGTCCACAGCCAGGTGCATGTGGGCAGGGCGTGTCATTGGAGGGAGCATGTCTGGGGGCATGGGGTATGGGATTGGTGGTCGGCCCTCATCGACGATCAAAGTTGCCGACGTCATGCATCAGGCTGTCCACTGGGATCGCCACCACCACTGTTGGCCTCGGTGCCATGCATTGCGGCAATATCTCATGTGCCCATAGTCTCTGGGACCTCCAATCGGCTATTGAGCTGCTGGAGTGTCGCTGACGTATCCCTCTGAATATCATGGCCGCACCCTAATATTTCCATCTGCTCTGGGATAGTCTGGTTCAGAGGCTCAGCTTCTGACTGGGACCCAGCTGGGTTCTGGGATCCAGCAGCCCTCCAACTGCTGTCTCGCCTGGAGGTTCCTGCCTCCACCTGGTGTATATCAGCAACTGTGCGGTGCTCATCAGATTTTGCCACAGTCACTGAGGTGCATGTATCTGCGCTGATGGAGGGTGGGGATGACATGGACTGTGGCATCTTTGGAGCTCTCCTCTGAGGTGTTCACATGGGTAAGGGGCCAAACCAGAAGGGCCGCACGGTCGGCTGGAGGACCTGCTGGAGAATGGACATGTGGCCAGTGGGAGGGATGGGTTAGTCTGTATGGTAATAACAATACACGTGTGACAGTCCATCTGGGTGGGGCCAGTGGATTGTCACCTCTGCGGTGTATTTCGACCCCCACATTGGTGACTGCACTGTCCTTGACCACCTCCGTCACCTCTAGGACCTGTTTGTCGAATGTCGTGAGAATTCTAATGTCCAGCATCTCACTGCCAGTCTGGGCCCTCTGCCAGCGACAGCTTCTCCTGCGGAGACACAGAGAGGGCATCGTTACTCACACGCATGGGTCACATTGCTGGGGGGATGGTGTAAAGGGAGGGTTGGGGTGCTGGGAGGACTGGGGTGAAGGGAGGGGGGGCTGTGAAGGATGGATTGGGAGATGCTGAGTGGGGTTGGCTGTGAAGCCCGTGGAGCCTCGTTAAATGGACCAATTAACGTTGTATTGCGTTGCCGGCCTCGCCCAGTCGAGCGCTGGGGAGCTGCGGCAGTTCCTGTTCACTTCCACACTTCAAAATCTTTCTGGAGAATCGCGCCCTCTGTTTCCAAGTGTCCTACCACCTGAAAATGTTGAAATTGTGTCCTGTACACCAAGGCCGAGTTCATTAGTATTTATATTTTCCTGATATTCGTTTTGAGGATGTGGCGTCGCTGCCTATGCCAGCATTTTCTCCCCATCCCGAGTTTTCCTTTAGAATCATAGAATCCTTACAGTACAGAAGGAGGCCATTCGGCTCATCGAGCCCTGCACCAACCCTGTGAAAGAGCTCCTTACCCACTTCTCTGCCCTATCCCCATAACCGCACCTCACCTTTTGTATGGCCAATCTACCTAACCTGCACATCTTTGGACTGTAGGAGGAAACTGGAGGAAACCCACAAAGACAGGAGAGAACGTGTAAACTCCACACAGTCACCCAAAGTTGGAATTAAACTCGGGTCGCTCTGAGGCAGCAGTGCTAACCATGCTGCCCTGCTGGCGGTGGGATTCTCTGCTCCCATCGCTGTCAATGGGATTTCCCATTGAAGCCACCCTACACCACTGGGAAATGCGGTGGTGGTGAGCTGACTCCTTGAACTGCTGCGGTCCCTGAGGTGTAGGTACATCCACAGTGCTGTTAGGAAGGGAATTCCATATATATCAGGAAAAGCAAGGGTACTGACACTTACCCCTGGGGAACACCACTACAATCTTTTCTCCTGGAAAAATGCCATCCCTACTCTCCCTCGTGTCACTCAGCTAATTTCATATCCCTGTTGCTACTGCTCCTTTTGTTCTATGAGCTTTAACTTTGCTCACAAGTGTGTTGTATCAGTCATCTTTTGAAAGTCCATGTTCACCACATCAACAGCATTGACCTCATCAACCCTCTCTTACCTATTCAAAAAGCTCCAGCAAGTTATTTAAACACAATTTTTCATTAATTAATGTGCATTAGCATGTGACTATTAATTTTGTCTCACATTATTGTTTCTGGAACTTTCCCCACCAGTGAAGGTGTGCCAAACTTTCCCCACCAGTAGAGGTGTGCCAAATTTTCCTGAACACACTCGAGGAACTCTTGCCCCTCACTGTTTCTTACACTACTACTGTTCCCGTCTATATTCAGGCTATTAAAGTGACTTTTATAACTACTTTATAATTTTTGCACTTCTTTCCAAGTTCCTTGCAAATTTATTTCTATACATCGTTCCCATTTGTTGGTGGCCAATATAGATCACAATGAGCAATGTAATTGCACCTTTTTTGTTCCTTAGCTTGAGCGAAATTGATCCTGTCCTTGAACCCTCTGGGGCAATCCTCCTCTCCAGCACAGTGACACAGTGGTTAGCACTGCTGCATCACCGCTCCAGGGTTCCGGGTTCAATTCCGGCCTCGGGTGACTATCTGTGTGGAGTTTGCACTTTCTCCCTGCGTGGATTTCCTCCGGGTGCTCTGGTTTCCTCCCACAGTCCAAAAATGTGCAGGTTAGGTGGATTAGCCATGCTAAATTTTCCCTTAGTATCCAAAAGATACTAAGTTGTGGTGGGGTTTCCACCAGCTCTTTGGTCAATGGACTGGGCTGCAGTAATGGCTATTGAATTTAGCCCATTGTGTCAAATAATTCTTTGAGATTAGCTGAGTAGGATTGTTCCTTTCCAAATCTATGCTGTATTTTCTCTTGTAATGATTTTCTCTTTATTTAGATATGTGACAATTTCCCTGCCACAGATGCTGAGCTAAGTGGCATGTAATTACCTGGATTATTTCTGTCTCCCATTTTAAAAGTTGGGCACTACATGAACACAATCCAGTTCTACAGCACACATTCACGCTCAGAATCCTGAAACAGATGTAAGCCCACTTGCCGAGCAGGAATTGGAGAATGGGATGGCATTTAACATGAGGCAGAAACCTATCCCTTCCAATCCACAACCTTCCTGCTGTATTCTAATGGTAACCTGTTCTTTTGAGCAGTTGAGAAGAACTCCTGTCCCGGGGTCTTCAATAAATATGCAGATTGGCGTCAGTTAGTGCCATTTTAATTGGTTTCTAAGCAGTTATGTAACTATGGCAACTTAATATTACTAGTTGTTTTCTTCAAGTTGTAGTGAGACCGACCATGTTTGTCACTTTATTTGTTGACTTGTGAAATTAATCAGCCAAATGCATCCTATCTTTCCTTCATCTCACCATCTCTTATCTCCATTCACCTTTGAAATGATTAAAGGGTGCATGTGAAATGGTGAACAGATTATTAAGATTGCGGAGTTTACGGCCGTTTTCACGGCCGCGATCACACCTGCTTTCAGCGTTCGTGAAAACGGCCGCAAAGTGCCCGTTCCGGACAGCCATGGCACCGATTAGCACAGCCGCACCACGGCCGTGCCAAGGGTGGTATGGGCCTGCGATCGGTGGGCACTGATCGCGGGCAGCAGTTCCGATACCCGCGCGCTATTTGTTCTTCCGCAACCCCGCAGGATCAGTCCACGGGGCAGCTGAGGGGCATGACGGCCCGCGCATGCGTGGGTTTGACGTGTCTGCGTGATGACGTCATCCGCGCATGCGCGGGTTGGAGCCATCCAACCCGCGCATGCGCGGCTGACGTCATCATGCGCGTCAGCCGTCGTGACGCTTGGCGCGCAGACATAGTGATGGTTGCTAAGGCCGCGATGCCGTGCTTCACAGGGCCGCGCAGCTAGCCCCGCCCGGGGGGGAGAATCGGGTCCCGGGAGGGGGCGCGGAGGCTACAGTGAAACACGGCCAGTTTCACGGCAGCCTTTACGACTCGCCGCATTTGCGGAGAATCGCGCCCATAGTTCAGGAGAGTTCACGCTGCATATCTATTGCAATTAGTGTACGAGAACTCAGCAGTGCTGCACTTTCATTTTTTAAAATGTCTTCAATCGTCTAAAGCAGGGTTTTTCAAAGTGGGGATTATGGCCCGCGTGTGGGTCAGCGGCGGGTGTCAGAAGAGTCGTGGAGTACAGGGTCGCAAAAAAATGAGAACAGCGAGGCTCAGAATGAAAGAGGGCAGAAAAAGAACAGAGAATGTCATTTGAAGTTTAGGCAAGCAATGAGAGGCTAGATCAGGAGTGAGGAAGAAGCGACAATTGATTGTATAGGAGAGCTGAAGGCGGGGAATGTGGACTACAGAGGGAAGCATTTGTACTTTATGGTACTCCTCAGCAAAGTCACGTTGCCAGTCATCCTGGATTACAGAAATGATACAGGAGAGCGCGGCAGTAATGTATTTGAAGGTGTGACAGATGCTGGTCAGAAAGGAACAGGTCGTAGAATTGCTGCCATTGCCAGTGGTTGCATTAAAATTGCTAGTATTTGTGTTAAAGCCATACATTACATTCAGAGGGCCAATGCCCCATAAAGAAAATCCATCCTACTTGGACCAGACTTGTGGTCAGGTGGAATAGATTCAGGTGCTGGGAAGGTGAATTAACCTCCCCTTCAGTCTCATTTCCAAGTGACAGATATTCTTTGGTGGTCATCTGTGACATTCAAAAGCTAAGTCATGTAGAGAGATTCAACACAGTGGGCACAATCGACCAGTCATGCTGCACCCAAAAAGCAACATGTCGTGGGGCAACATGGCCAATAGAAGACGGGAGACCTTTCTCCTGGGATCTATCCTGCCCACAATGCCTCTCGAGACCAAACGTGATCTTGTGAGATATTGCGATGTAATACCCATCCATTGTGGACGGGACCACATTTTGGCAAATCTGCATGTTAAAGTGAGACAGCTAGTCTCATTGTAAATTGCAGTTGCCCAAGGCACCTGAGACATTGGGATCTATCCCCTTTGGCTTGGAGACTTTGGGTGAGCGCCGTTCAGTACTGGTCTCCACAAACAGGGACCTGACAGAATGGCGCGCATGGGGGTCTCCCAGTGGACCGGAGGCCCCCAGGTGCATGCCCTTTTGGCAGGGTGGCACCCTGGTGCTGCTGCCAGCCTGGCACCCTGGCAGTGCTACCTGGGTGCCAGCCTGATACTAGTGAGGTGCCCCACTGCCAGCTGGCAGAGGTACTGCCAGGGTACAACATTGGCACTGCCAAAGTGCCAAGCTGGCATTTTCCACGTGGTGGCGATTGGGCTTGGGGGTGTTGTGTGGGTGGTGTGGGTGTTGGAGGGGTTGCCTGGGACCCCCTCGTTGTGAGTTGGGGCTTGAAAGGGGTTTCACAGTTTGGGATGCCTTTTTAAAATGGTACCCCAATCTCTCGCTACACTGAGGAGTTCTGAGCAGTGCAGAAAACGGGGCTATGTGCGGCCTCGGTTGCATGTTCCCCACTGTGGCACCCTATCTAACCTGAGTGCCATTCAATAGCTTTGTGTTTCTCGGCACAACGAGTGCCGGGAAACACGCGGCTATTCTCTCGTGCTTTGGGACTTTGTTCACAGTTAGCTAAACCATGCCCAGAGTCATGCAAAAATGCACCAGCTCCGTTCTTTGAAAAATGCTGTTCAGAGCACAGAAAGTATAATGGGACCAACATGGATGCATTTTATTCAAATGGCTATTTTGTGTGATTCTGTGTGGCGTGGTTGTATTTTTTCTCATCCACCAACTTATTACACAAGTTCTTGGAACAACAACTGCATGCAACATTGTTGCAATTATCTCAGTGGTAAGGGACCCAGATCTGAATATCCTGTATCCTGAGAGCATTAATAGTGTTAACATGTCTTTCATCACTTTTTAAATGTTGCATTATGTTAAGTCTCATTTTCCTCGCTTGTTGGTCAGTCAGTGCCCAGCTAGTCATATGTGCAAGAAATGCATTGCCTTGTCAATTTGCTCCATCTATAAAACCAACATACGCTCCTAATACTTTTGACTGAAATTGGGAGCTGGATGATTTTCAACATTTTTCTCATGTTTGGCGAGGGGTGGTCTCTTCACAGGAAGAAAAAATGTTATGCAGCATCCAATTTATGACTTTAAAAGTTGTAAACATTTCCTGAGGGGAACACAATCTTGTGTATTTGGTTTTATTTTAAAGTTAGCACCAGTGACTCATTAGGATCTAATGCATTAAAGGTAAGCAAACGTGACGTTGCTCCCGAATGTCAGTCAGTTGGCAAAAGTGGGCCCCGTGGGAAAAAAAGTTTGAAAGAAAATGGTCTAACCGTTGCATTTTCTTTAATTTAATTTAGCAACATCCTCCAGTTATCCGGGCGCACATTTCCTCAAGCAGATTTATTGTCACCAGAGAGATTCGGGTAAACAAAAGTGTGGTCAACCTGCAATTTGTGACATCAGAAGTTTTGGTCAATTTGGAGCAAAGAATCTAAATAATGGTAAGTGATACTTCAAAACAAAATTATTACAATGAGCAGTAATGGTAAATAGACAACTAACTGGTTCAGACCTGTAACAATTAAGACTAAGCATGCGTGCATGCACGTAATCAAAATAATTTTAAAATTGATGACTCGAACAACAAAAATAATTTATTGAATTATTTTAGACAATTGGTTGACAGAAAATCAAAATGACTTTAGTACAGTAACAGTCATAATATGCTTTTGCAATAATCTTAAATATTGTGTTTCATCTGAATGCGTACATTGTACATTTGTGATCAATATTGTGTTTCATTGTGTTCATAACTTAAGAATTGTTTGGCAGGTTTGCACAACTTTTGTTTTTGACGCAGTAATTAATAAGATAATAGGGCAGATTTTTATCTTGTAGTTTTTAAGCATAAAGGAACACTTAGTTGGTTCTTTGAAATAAATCTGGCATGGTACATTGCTCATTTTTTCCCCATTCATTAATTTAAATGGACCAGAAATTAGACAGGCTTCACTGCTGCCATACAATTCTCGGCACCCAATTTTTCTCTGCGTTCGACCCTGGAAATCATTTCTGCCCAAGGGCTTAAGAACAATCTATTCTGTTGTAATTATCCAACTCTGAGGTGGACTTTGGACTCTTAAAAACATTAAGTGGTGGTTTGAAGCAAGAGCTGGAAAATGTATCCTGAAGCACATAAGGCGATTATATAAATGACTGCTTCAGTTATTAATGCAACTTGTAAGGAATAGCTGTGATTTTAATGCATACCTGGTTCATGTCCCTCTTCACTATTAGCTTGTTTCACCTTAACTCTACTAGTTTTTACGTGATGCTGAATGATAGAGAAGGTTAATCTGCTTATTATCATTTATAAAATCTTACATAATTCAAAACAATGTTGAAATAAATAATCCACTGTAGTACATGTAATGTAATTACTTTATTATTTATTTTATATGCCTAATTATGTGAATTCTGTAAGAGGTGATTAAGCAATAAGCCTTTATGGGGTCTTGTTTACATTGGAATCATGAAGAGAATAAATAAAGCGGTTGTTCCAGGAGCTTCATGTATTTAGGAGAGCATTTAGTTATCAACTGATTTAGCATGAATACTATCAGATAAACATAGATAACCAGGGAAATTGTGGGGTGGACTTTGGACGTTACTGTCGAGGCATTAAGCATTGCCTTTGCTGAGAGCCAGGAATTAAATCTATTGTCAGATTTGCATGATGGGAACAGAATCTAGCTGAATTTTTTCCACTTTATTATTGGAAGAAAACTTGAGCAAATTTGCTATTAGGCCTTTTAGATTTTTTTGCTCTGATTTCCATCAGTGCCCCTCACCCACATGATATTTAGTGCCCAGCCTGTGAAGATCAAATGTAATCCTTTATACTTGGCGAAACTCTTCAGCTTCAGAAACAAAACCTCAAGGATCTAAGAGTAAATTTGGGGTGCAGTATTCAAATATGATTAATATTGCCACTATGACCAAATATATGTTAGAATTCTATGTCTTTTGTCTGAATGTCTTTTGCAAGCATTATTTGAATTTGATATGTTGCGTTCTTTTGAACTAAGGGATAAGAGGAATGAGTGTCTGAACAAATATTAATTTGAGTCTGGGAAGTTCAGATAGAAATTGCCATCTGGATTGAGATTGATTTGGAAAGTTCAGGAATGAAGATTCGGTTGGTGTAACCCCTCTGAATATTTGGAAGATTAGTACACAGGCGACATAAGTTGTAGGAGGGTTTCAGCTGATCTGAAGAGTGTGTATGTATAAGGAAAGATGGTGGGGTTGTCATTCAGTGAGCAAGGTGCACAAAATGGGCAGGAGCACCCTGAACCCTGTTACACACACTGCACAATAATCCTTTCTGTTGACTTGAAGCTGTGGTACTGCTAGTTTAGTGGCCCAGCAGACTTGAGTATTATTACTGCTCTGTTTCTGTGATTTTGTACCAGAATTCTACTGTGATGTGCGTGGATCACGTTATTGTTCATGGACCAAGAAGAAATCACTTGTTGTTTCTTTTAGAGTGTAGGAATGAATTAATTATAAAGATGAGTCTAAGATTAGTTCTAAATTATGTTTTTATATAACAAAGTGTCATAGATATTGTTGAGTGAATACATTCAGTTGAGTAAACCCTTCAGAATAGAGATGAAGAAAATAAAATCTCCTCCCAGCATTCTGAGACTTTGGAATTCCGTTCCTCAAAATTTAGCTGATGCAGAGTCATTGAATATCTTAGACAATGGTCGATAGGTTGTTGATAACTAAGGGAGCAGAAGGTTATCAGGGGTTGGCAGGAATATGAGGTTAAAATGAGATCAGCCATGATCTTATTGAATGGCAGAGTAGACCTGAGGGCCCGAGTGGCCTGATCCTAATTTGTACATTTTTATGTATGTTCATATGATCGTAGCCTAACAAGCGCACATTTGAGAGCACTTAGGCCACATTTTCCCAATTGCAACCAAATAGAAAATTCTGCTTCTTTTTTCCTCACCAAATGCATATATACCATACAGATGTATTTACTCAACAATATCTATGATGCACTTGTATAAAGCCATCCCTTCCTCCACCAGTGAGTAACCTGATTTAAAACCATTGAAAATGAATCAACAATCAATGTTGAACCACTTCATAGTGTCATTCATGTGCACTAACCAGTTATTGGTAAATTGAATGTTTCTTGATATGGAAAACTTTTATAACATATCTACTCATGCCAATGTGCCTGATAAGTGAGTACAATTAGAAACAGTACACTCAGCAGAATCTTGCAATTTTGACCTACATATTAGCTCGTTTACAGATTTAGCTTGATCCAGATAATTGAATCTTGAACCAAAGTAAGAAATTATGGAAGCTGCAAAGGCTTTCGTTTTAAACTCACTCGTGTTTAAAATTCCCTGGTCTTTTGAACAGTTTTGGTTCATTTGCCCAGTTTGCGTTAATATTACATCTCAACACCTAACTATTTAAACAAAAGGTTGGGTTATACGTTTCTTTTTATTGAGAAACTGTGACAGGATAGAATTTTTTTCCTTAGCCTTATACGCACAGGAAATATTCTCTGCCAACAACACACAGATTGATCAACAACCTCTCCCGCAATGTCAGCTGGAGCTGGACATTGACTTCAGGAAGCGAAGTATCGTACACACCCCTGTCTGCATCAATGGTGCCGAGGTGAAGATGTTGACAGCTTCAAATTGCGAGGTGTGCTCATCACCAAAAATCTGTCCTGGTCCACCCACGTCATTGCTACGACCAAGAAAGCACAACAGCGCCTATAGCTCCTCAGGAATCTTAAGGAAATTTGGCCTGTCCACATTGATGCTTACCAATTTTTACAGATAAACCATTGAAACCATCCAATCTGGCTGCATCACAGCCTGGTATGGCAACTGCTCTGTCCAAGACAGTAAGGAACTACAGAGAGTCGTGAACACAGCCCAGTCCATCACGTGAACCCGCCTCCCATCCATTGACTCTGTCTACACCTCCCGCTGCCTTGGAAAGCAGGCAACATAATCAAAGACCCCTCCCACCCAGGTTATTCTCTCTTCCAACTTCTTCTATCAGGCAGGAGATACAAAAGTCTGAGAACATGCATTAATAGGTTCAAAAACAGCTTCTTCCCCACTGTCAACAGATTCCTGAATGACCTTCTTATGGACTGAACTGATCTCTTCACAAATCTTCTCTACTGAGTAGTAATACACCCGATATGCTCACCTGATGCCTGTGCCTGTGTATTTATGTATGTCCTATATTTTTTCGTGTATGGAACAATCTATCTGGACTGTACACAGAACATTCCTTTTCACTGTACCTCTGTACACGTGACAATAAATCAAATTCAAATAAAATTAAGGTACTATAAAACATTTCCATATGAAACCACCAGGTTAATGAACTAGAAAAGAAATTCCTAACTAATTTCAAAAATAATTAGAAATAATCTGACTCTTTTCGGGGTTCGGTTATCAGCCTCATCTTCTATCTTCCCCTATAAGGAAATGGCAGGTTTGTTGTACAAAATGCAACTCATTAAAACAGATAGGTGGAAAGTTGTGGCCACTGTACTTGCAATTTTGTAACCTGTCTGGTGGGTGGACAAAATCCCTTGCCAGCAACAAACTCAGAAAATGGGCTGTCTTCTGTTCTTCATTGATGTCACATTTCCTCAGTGAAATATTACTTTGCATTTCTAATGTTAGTATCGAACCAAAATAACAACAAGACAAAAAGAAAGTAAAAAGGAAAATTAAGCACATTAACTAAAAAGAACCCAAATAAATTGTACCAAGCTGTCAATTCATCAGGATTCATGAACATTGGCGGACATAAACAAAGAATTAATTATTTACACTTAATTAGAACAAGTAATATACTTTAAAAAAACATGGGGCATATGAATATATCAAAAACCAACAGAGGGGTTCCAGCAGATGGAGTCATTAATGAGGTAAAAAAGCAGGTATACAAAATGAGAGATGCCAAATCACAGGCAATAACCATTGTGTAATCTATTTCGGATGTAGTTTGAGTCATGTTTTCTGATTTCCACTTTGCAAAGCCATAAGAAGGGAAGCGAAAATACCAATCCAGAGACACAGGGTAATGCTCTGGGAAAAAAGCAAATTACTGCGGATACTGGAATCTGAAACAAAAGAGAAAATGCTGGAAAGTCTCAGCAGGTCTGGCAGCATCTGTAGGGAGAGAAAAGAGCTCACGTTTCGAGTCCAGATGACCCTTTGTCAAAGCTATAAGACAGAGAAAGTGGGAAATATTTATCCTGTGGAGTGAGAATAAAAGATGAATCATGGCCACAGAATCCCAGGGAAACTGGGTGCTAATAGGCACAGAAAGCGC